>NC_091493.1:22510288-23853621 GCF_947461875.1 Haliaeetus albicilla
TTCTTTAATCTCGTGATATTATACAGGAGGTTTGATAACATGGCATAGACAAGATGTGATGGGTAGGAGAAACAGGAATGGCATAGAGGTACTCTCTGTGGATGGTAGATATGGTAAGAAGGTGTTGAACTTGTACAAACTGGCTCACAAAGGATTAGCGGGGAAATGGCAGCTATAAGGTGGTACTTAAAGTTAATTTTAAGAAAACTATAAGCAACTGCTTGGGCTGAAACTTTCCATGCTAATATCTGTCTTGGGACAAACTTTCCTGGGAATTTTTCTCATTTTTCAAGAGACAGGCTTCAGAGCTTAGAGGATACAAGGATTTGCAATGTGGAAAACATTCTGGCAACTTATTCTAGGAGAAAATGCTTTGAAATTATTTGTCTTGTATCAGAGACATCCCATAACGAACCAAATTTGTGCATTTATACTTGCCATATAATGACCATAGGAAAAGAGATGTTCAGAGTTATGATGGAAAATACAAGCGTAATGCACAGCTACTTAGTGCTCTGAGAGCTCACATTGCCATGGTGCAATCCTTCTTGTGGCATTGCTTTGGTCTGGATGCCTATAGTCTTTCTGTGGCTGACTGAGAACACAGAAATGGTTAGCTTAAGTTTTACATAAGTCCCATGATTCCGGATTATGTTTTCTCAGCTTAATAGTCAATATCCACCTGGACAAATATCATTACTTTAGCTTCAGCTTATGCTTTTGCTGTACTGATGTGACAGCCTGACTCTTTCAATTCAGTGGAGTTTAATTGTTCCTGAGTATACAGCAGCCAACATCAGGCTTCAAGTGTGCAATACTGTGTGGATTATGAACCCCCCTCTTTGACTCCAACGGTAATTGTTGGTGATCTTGTAATAAAGTTCCCTTGCTATTATCATGTGAATAAACTGTGGTATTAAAATTGTGACACTCATCAGAGTGATGATAATAACTTTTATACAGTTGTCCCAAGTTATTGGCCCCTGAGTAAGATAGGATAAAGCTTCTTGCTGCCAACCTTTGAGGCACTGCAAGACCAATCCCAGTATTTCCTGTTGCAGTAAAAGCCAGTCCTGTTTGTTTTCAGGTCAAGTGAAAAGTAATTTTTATGGTAACAGCATGGAGCTATCAAAATGCCTGGTTCAAGACGGGCAGGATCTTTGGAACCACCTTTAGTCCACAGCAAAGAGTGAGAGGTCATGTCAGGTCTTAAGATCTTCACAGAAAATGATCTGCAGGCTGCTTTTATCCTGTTTTGATGATTTTTTTTTTTATTTAGGACAACTGTATCATTAATGTAAATGTATAAGTGTTACTTCTTGTTTTTCTTGTTTATTTCTTTAATATAAAAGAGAAGGTGCTGCAATTTCTCTCCTTCCAAATAATTTCTCATTTTCTTCTCTCACCTTAAAATCCTGAGGCTAAGCCTTCCCTGAAGACTCAAGTTTTCCAATAACTCCAAGTTCACCCAACATAAGCTTATTCTCCTCCTTGTGCCTCTTGCTCATGCTTTAGGTTCTGCTGCTGCACATGTGGCAATTTCACTTTGATTCCTTTCCATTTTCCTCTCTGCCTACACTAAATTTCATATAGCAGCCACCCAGCTATTAATGCCTTCTCTATCCTTGCTATGCTACAATTCAGATTCTTAATGTTGTGTTCTCTCCACCCTGTTTCTCTCAAACCTAAATCTAAATCGCAGAATCTCAAGCAACCTGGGTCTATTCTCTACAAATCAAGAACTAGGTACTTTTTCTCTCTTGCAGTGCCTCAGATCTTGAATATCCACTAGGATGGATTCTTATCACCTATCTTGTTTTCATGTTGTTTTTCTGTTTAGATCATCCTGAGAAGTTTTACCTGGGCTTGTTCCTGCCACTGTCTCTAAGCTGGACCCCAAAGCCACTCAGCCACCCTCTGACAGGGGCTTTCTGCGAAGTAGAGACCTCCTCCTGCAGAACAGGGCTTACTGCCAGCCTTGGGCTGCTGCAGGATGCCTGGAAAGCAAAGCCTCCCTCTGCACACCCTGGCTCCAAAGTCCTTTAGTGTCACTGGGAGTAGAACTGATAGGGATTTTTTGGCATATTGACTTTCCATACAAAAATATTGATTCCCTAAAATAGACTCATCTCATCTTTTCATGGAAACTTGTTCTTCCTTAAATTCTTGTTGCTACCAGAATACAAAAGCAGAGTAGCAAATAGCTACTGATTATGAGATTTTCCTTGGCCGAAGAGAAATGAGTTCAAAGCTCTTGTCAGAGTAGGACACAGTAAAGCTGTGAACCTGGGTATGAGGTGTCTCAGGTGAGTTCTCGAGTCACTGAATTATTTGAGGATAGAAATTTTATGCCCATTTATCAAGCAGTTTCCTCTGTTCCTTTACTTGTCAGGTATTTCTATAACAAAACAGAGGAATCTTTTTTCCATAAAACTCTATTAACCTTATACTGAGTTTCTATTTTTGAATTGTATATTTGATTTATCATGTGTGGAGGTTTGCTTAGGGAGCTCTTGGTTGGCACTTGTTAAATCTGTTTGCAGATTACTAAATCCTATTGTATAAGAGCACATTCATGTAGCCAGGGACTGTTTGAATACCTAGATAAATGCTCATGTGGATAAATTGCTTCTAATAGGTTTGTCTTTCTGTGCAAACAACAGTTGCTTTCCTGCCAAGGAAAAGTATTGCAATAAACATAAAATACAAAAATATGAACAATTGGAAGTACTTCTGTCAACTAAAAATACTTCTAAAGAGATAAGACAAGAAATGTAAAGCATTTAATGTTATTTACATGTGACATTTGGCATTCATTCTTTGTTTAAATGTTGATACAAGATTCCGGCAAGTACAGCTAACTATGAGGAAGGTAGTTTATTCCATTGATGTGTGCTTGGCTATCTGCTGAGGTGGTATACTTCAAAGTGATCCCTTAGGAAAGTGAGATGTTCCCAGCTGGGGGTATTGCTTCCATAAACCAAAACCGAAAAGACTTTTTTTCTGTTTTGAGCCCTTCTTCCACCAGAACCCTGAATAAATGAGCAGAAAGATAATGAGTGATAAGCAAATGTTCCATTTAAGGTACTGTACAAACTTGCAGAGATGAGCAGGCAAGAATGAAGACAATCACAGTGGAAAATGAAAAGAAAACAGAGACAACTAAAAGTGAAGAGTTTGACGTAGTCCTGAAAATGAAATATTTTTCCACATCTTCTCCTGCCATGTCTGTGCTATACATTTACCTCGTTCCTTACTATATGTGTTAGTGGAGAAGAGGGAGCATAAACTAAGAAACCACCTAAAATGCACACTTTGCCAAAATGATTAAATATCATTTCACTGCTGTGATGACTCCCTGGACTCTGCCCTTTGCTTCCCTGTAAACACTTTTTTTCTTGTGCTATCTCGCAGTCCTCTGCTGCACCAATCTATCGATGTGTCTACAGCCACATATAGTCCCTGACTGTTGAATTTGCTCTTGCTTGAACCTGCTGCACATAATAACCATGCCTGCCTTCACTAAGGAATAACACTTACTTAGCCGACAGCTGGGTAAGTCCCTCAGATAAGGCCTTGGGCACTGCAACAGGAATTCTTGGCTAAGGCTTTCAGGTACTAAAGTAATACAAATAAATAACTACATTTCATCACGGTGATCTGTGTGTTGTTTTAGCAGTCAGCCCTCCCAGTAAGTCAACAACAAGTAAAACAAAATCATAGATGTAAACTTGTTCTAATGGATTTGTGCTGATGATCTCTGCTTACTGTTTTTATGTAGTTGTTTGGCAATGTGCAAAAGGATGAGAAGAAAAGGCCTACCCTTCAGCAAGGGAAGTAATTGTCTCCCAGTGCACAAAGGACAGTCATTGCAAACAGTCGCAAAATAATAATAATGCAGCTACCTGCAGGCAATGTTGGCCTCCAAGCAAGCAACAGGATTGTGTTATCGTTATATCCCCTGAATTCTAGTTACTGGGCTGCTGAGAAGGCAGAGCTTACTCTGCCTTATACCTATGATGGCTGTAATATAAAGGCTGCCAGAAAAAAACTCTGCTGACTTGTGCCAGGCACTCCATCATGGCACAATAAAGCAGGAAAGTGGAGCCACAGGAGTGCTAGTTTGTCATGGAAGGACCATAGTTTTACTGAGCTTCATCTGCACTGGCTGCTCTGGGAGTACGAGTACTTACGTGTTTGCAGGGTCGTGGCCCATGCTGACAGTAAAATATGGAGTTTCTCTTCCAGTTCCATGTAAGACAAAACTTCATGCATGGCATCTGTAGCTATTTGAAGGAGACGGTCCTTATGCTAGCAAAAAAAATAGTTGCTGCTTTTCTATGCTGTCCTTACAAAAAAGTTTAGTGTCCTCCAACGGCACTTCCAGGTTTCATTCTGCGTTTTCATTCCAAGACTCTTCCCCCTGCACCTGTTGTGACAGGTATGCAAACTTCTTATTGAGTAGTTCAGAATAATTAGGTCTATCTCAAATTTATGAACAAGTTGCAGGGCATAAAACAAGAGAACAGCAGTTGGGGGTGTAAGTGGGGATAGCACAGGCAGAGAACTGGAACTGAAGCTCACAGCAGCTCCTTCCCTTAAATAAAGCAACCAGTACTGGCTGGAGTGGGGAACTTCACTTAATACCCAACAGCGATTCCCTAAAAATAACATGGCTGTAAACTCATTCTACAGTACATCACGGCATTGCAAGCTTGTGTTGACACCCCCTGAAACTGAAGCGAGAGGGAAGATGCAAAGCAGGCTTTTGTGACCAGTCATTTCACTTCTAAAACTCACTGCTTTGTAAATTCAGGTCTACATTGTTCTTGTTTTTCTGCAGCTAGCCTTGCATCTACACTCAATGCCAGGAACGGTCACCAAAACAGTGACTCTTAAATAAATATTTTAGAATCTGGTTAGAAAACACATAGTAAAATTGTAATCATGAGTAGTTTCATCTGGAAAGTTGATGTTACTTGTTTGTGACAGCTGGGAGTTCAGCTGTTGGTAATATCTAATACAAAATACAGCTTGTGTTGTCATGTGTCTTCTATATTTTTATATCATAGTTGAACCTGAGGCAAAAAAGTGAAAGGGGGGGAATACTTCAGGTAACTTCTTAAATGAATTTACAGCAGCCAAACCGACACCCCCTTCCTCCTCCTCACCCCCTAAAACCAAAGCCAAAGGATGCAGAGAGAAAGGGAATGCATTCAACCCATGCTAAATTCAGCAGGAATTAGGAAGGCTGCCACCTCAAAATAACACTTTTGCTCTCCCATGCACCAGCTGATAGAACTGAGAGTACAAGAAAAGAGCGACAGGGCACAAGTGTGTGTGCAGTGAATTTCTGTGATAGGAGGGGGAAGATTTAAATAGGAAACTTCAGTAATGGTCACTCTAGTCTTCTTTTAGATCTGAGCTTTGCAAGCATTCCTGCCCTTTTTTTTCAAAGCCAAATTTCTTTCATCCTTCCACACAATCCAGCAGTAGATGCACAAGTAAAAATATTTTGTAAGAGGTAGAAATAATGAGAAGAGTTGATTTATTCACTGCAAGGGTGGTTTTCTATTTGTCTGAAAATTGTCATATAGTTACTGCACTTAGTTGCTGTTGGACCAACAGTCAAAGGTAAATTTTTCTTTATTGGTGCTAATTAGCGTATCTGCTTACTGCTGGCAACAAAAACCTGAAACAGGATTAGGGTCAGAAGACATAGAAGCTGCAATAAAATTACCAATTCGACAGGTGGCTCATCTATATAGGATTATTGAGTTATTGTCAAATCCTTGCTAGTCCTACAAGTTGAGGTGAGAACAGGATCTGAATCGGCTGTTAGAAAACAAAGATGATGCTTTTAAAGTCAGACTAATTACCCCTCATCCTAACTGATTTTGGAGTAAAAAGCCACAGTAATGCATGACAGCACAGCACCATTTCTTCTCATGGTGGCTGATAAATTCTCTTAGTCTCCAAACTTCTTTTTAAGGTTAGGCAGCTTTTGCTATTCCAAAACTGTTCTTGTAACCTTACATTTGAACAAGTGCGTGGTTTATACAAATGGACTTCATTAAGGTAGCAGGGTAAAATTCAGACAAACCAATAAATTTTGGAGTTTAATTAAATTAGCACCTTAATTCTGAAAGAACAGCTTTCAAGGATATGGATTTCATACAAGTCCTTGATAAATATTGTTTCTGCCAGTAAAATATGGGTTGTGGAAACAATGATTTACCTCTCTTTTCACCAACAGAAAAATAACATTTTGTGTGAGAGAGGTGTCAACCCTACTTGGGAAGTTATTCTCTTCTATTGTTGATAAATGATTATTCAAATGTTTAGTCCTCATTCAGGTCTTCAAATGTCATTGGCAGTGGAGGAGTACCTGGTCTCCTGAAGGTCTGTGTAGCTGAAATAGGTTCTACAAGTAGGATGACTTAAAGGATAACTTAAATTTATGTCTTAAATTGTATGTGGAGGTGTTTTTTGCTTTAACTGATGTAGTTTCTCCTATAATTGACCCTATGAAACATTCCCCTTTGAGCATCAACAAAAACCTCCTCAGAGCTCTGCTTCTAGAAACAAGCCCAGGGAGTGGATTGCAATCAGAGCTGTCTAAATAAGCAGGGGCTTTTGGATCAGTGGCTAAGCTGGAATATCAAATTAAAACATTGGGTTGACTCAAAGTGAAATTCTCTTGGATTTGTTTTCTTAGTAAAATAAGGAAGAGATCTCCTTACCTACAACTGTTTCACTCAAAAGCAGAAAGTTTGCTTTTTTTAGCATCTGTTTGGCAATTTTCAAAACAAATGTCAGCTAAATGTCAAAGTATTTTGACTTTCCCATTTCTTCCTCTTTGGTCACCATTACATGCTAAATCTGAACTGAATTCATGAAAGCTTTCTCTATTTCCTCTTCCCAAGGGAGGAATTTTTCAACAAAATATTTACTGAAGTGTACTTATAACTTCAACTCCAACTTCAGTTGCAGAACTCCAGTCAGAAGTAGGTCTTGTGGCCTTTGAACAGGTTGGGTGTTGAAATCTTTGTCCAAAGGAAAATGAATTCAAACAACCTCTAGTGACCCCTGCTTGATTAAAGATTTAGATAGCTCTTTTTCTGCACCTTAAGAGTCTGGTCCATGAGAGGCTCTAATTTCCCTTGGATGGGGCTGTCATTACCATTCCTGGAGCTGGTGTTGCTGCCTGGGGTCCTGTTGCACCAGGTCCTGCCCAGGTCCAGAGGATAAAGCTGGTTCCTGCTGCAGGGAGGTGGAATTGCCTCTCCAGGCATGCAGATAGATGATGGTGAGGGGGTGGGCGGCAACCACTGCATGGGAGGCAATGGCAGTGGCATCCAGGTGCCAAACAGCTGTCAGCTTTGTATTGCTGCTAAAGCAAAAGAGAGGCTTGAAGAATTCAAAAGGGGATGAGGACCTCCCTGTAAACACTGGCAAAACCATCTCTGTGGAGCAGAATGGTAGGGATAGAAACACCTGTTTGAAACTTCCAGTGGGCAACAAAGGCTGACAGTGTTGTTCTGCTATGGGCAGGACAGCACATTTCCCTGCCTTCTCTGCACCCTTTATCTCCATTGCTGTAGCAGATCAAGCCATCCTGTTGTGTAGGAAAGCTCAAAAAGAGCTGCAGGTTAGATGAGGAAAAATAAACACAAAAATAGTTGCATGCAGCATTGGTACTGACTGTGGTCCAGAACCAGCTTTCCAATGTCTGTGGGGCCCTGGAAGATGGGAGAGGTCAGAAATTCAAACCATCTCCTTTCTGCCGGTGTGTTAGGATGACTACACAAAGAGATGTTAGTCAAATAAATCAGATTCCTTTGTGGTTTGAATGTGCATCCATTCTGGATCCGAGGGACAGCAGAATCAAGCATATTGAGCCCTATTCTGGATTTTTTTCTCTGGTTCTGGCTGGGGATGTGGCCTTGGTACCGGCTTCAGGTCAAGTGTTGGTTCCTTGAAGTTTTCATGCACAGGAATCCAAGTCGTAGTTTCTTCCAGTTTTTATACAGTGGTGCAGTAGTGTTTGGTATCTCATGGAAGAGCGTAGCCTTAGTCCCCAGCTTGTACATCTATGCAACCCTTAAAGCAGTCCCAGCTCATTGGTATGTGCTTCTTAAAGCACTCTTCTCACAGTGCTTTTAGGACAACAGAGAAATATCTCTGTGTGAGAGTTCATGCATATGTAGTTTTTAGTAGTGAAAAGGGTTGTTTGCTTTAATCAATGCTAACTTTTATTTAACAACAAGGCTTTATGCATTCATTGGTGTGGCTGCCAAATTTGTAAACTGAATGATTCAACAATTATTCTTGTATTCTGATAATTACTGTGAAACAAGATAATGTGAGAAAACTACAGACTTCTTTCAAAGTTGAGTTGTAGATGTGGAATATTTGACTTAATAAATTCATTAAAAGACTTAATTTTTAGTCTTGCCCGTTCAGGAGGAAGGTTAAAATCACAGCTTGGGCTGACACAGAATTTTAGTCAGGAATAATATGAATTATATTATCACATCAGAATATTTTAGCACTTATTAAAAAAAATGGGTAAAGCAGAAAGAGGAAACTTTTGAACAGATTTTCTGTTCTATAAAGCCCAAAATGAAAAGCTTTGCATGAGGGTTTCCTGTTTGGTTAGATTTCTCTTTAAAAGTTCTAAAATGCATTCACTATTATATGAAAGGCCCCTCAGCAGTGGCTTACCACTAATGTGTGCTGGTTTTGGCTGGGGTAGAGTTAATTTTCATCATAGTAGCTAGTATGGGGCTATGTTTTGGATTTGTGCTGAAAACAGTGTTGGTAACACAGGGATATTTTAGTTACTGCTGAGCAGTGCTTACACAGAGTCAAGGTCTTCTCTGCTTTTCACACCACCCCACCAGTGAGTAAGCTGGGGCGGCACAAGGAGTTGGGAGGGGACACAGCTGGGACAGCTGACCCCAACTGACCACAGGGATATTCCAGACCGTATGACATCATGCTCAGCAATATAAAGCTTGAAGAAGGAGGAAGGGGCAGACATTTGGAGTGATGGCGTTTGTCTTCCCAAGTAACTGTTACACATGGTGGAGCCCTGCTTTCCTGGAGATGGCTGAACACGTGCCTGCCCATGGGAAGTGGTGAATGAATTCCTTGTTTTGCTTTGCTTGCGTGTGTGACTTTTGCTTTACTTATTAAACTGTCTTTATCTCAACCCACGAGTTTTCTCACTCTCACTCTTGTGATTCTCTCCCCCATCCCACTGAGTGGGGGAAGTGAGCGAGCGGCCGTCTGGGGCTGAGCTGCTGGCTGGGGTTAAACCACGACAATGTTAAAGGGAGGGCAAATACTGAGCTGCCATGTGGAACTGTTGCAAAGCAGTGTGGATACAGTCAAAGAAAATAACTTCACTGTTCTGGGTAACAAACTCTGACTACATCATCACCTCTGTCTTTAGGTTACCTGCTCACAGCATATCTGGTTGCATGCTAAGCTATGATCTCCTCTGCCTGGGAGTCTGTCCTGCCCCCACAGTCTTCCTGATCCACCAAACCCAAAACATAGCTTCTTCCTTCAGCTTTGACTCCCTCTCCTTTGCTCATTCAGATTGAAAGCACCTGAAATGCAAGTTTGCCCAAGCACTCTGGACTGTGCCAACAAACTGCATAGGGTCTTTTAAAATCCAGGACTCTCAGCAAGAGACTTTAAAACCCATGGTTTAAAGTTGCAAAGCCATAGTACAAATCTTTTCTTTTGCTAGACCAGCCCTTAACTTCACAGCTCCCTAGTTTTATGAAATAATATTCCCTGGGCACCTCTTATTAGAGAGTTGCATTATGAATGATTGACAACCAATCTATTTTCCTTTCTACTTAGCAGTAGGAAACAAAATTGAAGTTGCTTTGCACCTGGTGGGACACAAGGGAGTTCCAAGGCTGAGGATGACACAAGATGTGTTCTCTGCTGTCGGCAGCAGAAAAAAAAAGTGTATTTTTAGACTGTTAATAAGTTATGACCTCGAAGGAAAAATGGAATGCCCTGAAAGTATTAACTGTAAGGACAAGGGAAGGGTGCTTTTTTGTTCCGCTGTATATTTAAGGAGAGAAAAACCTGGCAACCAACTACTATAGTGAACTACTTATGTCAGAAAAGGGTGTAAGAACTATAGTCAAAAGTCTGTGAGATGTTATCAACTTCTCATGACCATAGTAGTGTCTGGTAGTCTATATCCTTCTTCACAGGCAGGAAAGACAGATGACTGGTATTATGAAGATCAGCCTGATACATCACCACTCTTTTCCCTCTGGGGAACTACAGAAGAAAGGTCCTTTGGAGAGAAGTTTGTAATGACATCCTCTAAGTACGCAAGGTCTCCTGGACACTTGCCGCCCTGCTCAGCAGAAAGGCGCTTTGTTTTATGGCTCTGGCTATGGAAGAGGAGGCAGAAATTGTGAAGGAGCATGCAGAACATGTTCCCCAAACTTAACCATTGATGTGATTACATTAAATGGAAATACCATGTTAACATTGCCAACCAACTGCATCAGGTTTCACTTAATTTGTGGCCTGGTTTGGTAACACAATAATAATTAAAATGCACTATCCTCGTAAGAAGAAAGGAAAGGTTTGTTGTACAAAAGACTAATTAGATTACTTATACCCTCAATGTCAAGAGCTTTTGAAATCAAATCAATAACTATGTATAATTCATGGGAGGCTTGTTTTTCTTCCACATGTAATTACTAATCCAGAAAACTGCCACAAAATTAATTGTGATTTACCTTTGAGGAACCTGGATTAAAGACATAAATTAGGTCTTATCCATTTTAAAAAAACAAAACAAACAAACAAACAAACCCAATACAACTGAGCTAGAAAGGATCACAAGGAATCTAGACCATTCTTTCTCCATGAAGCAGGAGAGACTACATTCTTAAATCCTACTGATGACATGCTTGCTGGCACTCGCATTCTCCCTCTCTCTTCCTCTCCTCTTGGAAACCCCTGGTGATGGATGTCCCATGTGGTGTCTATAGAACCTACTGCAGAGTTTACTTAAAAGGGTGATTTCTGCCCCCTTGGGCTTTAAGTTGCCATTCTTCTGTGGCATTTGAGATGCATAAGCCCCATTCCATCTAGTATCCTCCCAGCATAGTGATCAGACACAGCCTTGATGACGTTACCAGCAATCTGTAAACAGCCCACACAGTATGGGTCTATTTAGCTGGAAAAAATATAATCGAACCCAAATAGAAGAACTGTGGATTTGAGGGGTACATCTTAAGAAAAACACCAAAGCTGTTACCTTAGACTGTTTCCTGTTGAGACTGTGGAAGTATTTCCCTACTGATTTTAATTGCATAATTATAAAATCTGACTCAGCTATTGAGTTTTATGGCAGCTCAATCTGACAAAGCTAACAGAAAAACAGAGCTCATACACTGAGTGTTCAGTGATCACAAAGTAGTAAATCACATGGAGGATGCCTATTCAGTCATGTAACTAGGTATCAGTTTTTGCCTCCTGGGAATGAAATGAAGGAGTCCTAGTAATGTCAAAAATAACTGATGATACATTATCTGATGACCAAAAGAAAACTGAAGAAGCTCTGGGCCAGGTCTAATGCAGCTACAATGTTTTAAGGCAATTGATTTATGTCAGTCTATGTTAGCAGAGGATTTAATCCTCCATGTTCACATGACATCACTTTGGAAAAGCACTTCTAGATGAAAGTGTTTCTTTTCTCCTTCTCCTCTCCACCTACCTTTAAACAGAAGTAAGATGAGAATGGCAATATTAGCTGGCTTTTTCCTCCCTGGAATTCAAGGTGCATAATAACTGCCTTTTAACCAGCCTTGTGATGCATAGCTCTGTCACTTTTCCATGCCCGTAGCCTGGCTAGAGAATATGCTCCTATTGAAATGCTCCTGCCCATTTGTTGTTGGGTTGACCCTGGCTGGATGACCGGTGTCCACCAAAGCTGCTCTGTCATTCCTCCATCTCAGCTGGACAGGGGAGAGAAAAATATAACGAAAGGCTCGTGGGTCAAGGTAAGGACAGGGAGAGATCACTTGCCAATTATCATCATGGGCAAAACAGACTTGAACAGAGGAAAATTAATTTAATTTATTACCAATCCAGAGTAGGGTAATGCAAAATAAAGCCAAATGTTAAAATGTCTTGCCCCCACCCCTCCCTTCTTCCTGGGCACAAGCTCACTCCCAAATTCTCAACCCCACCTCCACCCCAAGCAGCGCAAGGGGACAGGGAATGGGGGTTGTGGTCAGTTCATCACACATTGTCTCTGCCGCTCCATCCTCCTCAGGGGCAGGACTCCTCACACTCTTCCCCTGCTCCACCGTGGAGACAGTCCTCCATGAGCTTCTCCAATCCTTCCCACAGGCTGCAGTTCTTCACAAACTGCTCCAGCATGGGTCCTTTCCACAGCGTGCAGTCCTTCAGGAGCACACTGCTCCAGTGTGAGTCCCCCACAGGGTCACAAGTCCTGCCAGAAAACCTGCTCCAGCCTGGGCTCCTCTTTCCACAGATCCGCAGGTCCTGCCAGGAGCCTGCTCCAGCGCGGGCTTCCCATGGGGTCACAGCCTCCTTTGGGAACCCACCTGCTCCGGCATGGGGTCCTCCCTGGGCTGCAGGTGGAGATCTGCTCCCCCATGGACCTCCCTGGGCTGCAGGGGGACAGCCTGCCTCACCATGGTCTTCCCCACGGGCTGCAGGGGAATCTCTGCTCCGGCGCCTGGAGCATCTCCTCCCCTCCTTCGTCACTGACCTTGTTGTCTGCAGGGTTGTTTCTCTTGCATGTTCTCACTCCTCTCTCTGGCTGCCATTTCTGTTGCACAGCAACTTTTCCTCCTGCTTAACGTAAATATCACATATTTATCACAGAGGTGCTACCACCATTGCTGATGGGCTTGGCCTTGGCCGGCAGGGGGGTCTGTCTTGAAGCCGGCTGGCATTGGCTCTGTTGGACACAGGGGAAGCTTCCAGCAGCTTCTCACAGAAGCCACCCCTGTAACCCCCCCACTACCAAAACTTTGCCATGCAAATCCAAGATACCAGTTGTGTAGGGATTGGGCTGATACATAGTGTTGCAGCAGGGAGCTGAGGGCTTGGGGCTCTTTAAGTCAGAGACAAAAATAGGATAATGGAATGTTAATCTTTTCAGATAGATGCAATATGCTGTGCAGCTTCCCAAATCTGACTATCTCTCTGAACACCCAGGCAGAGCCATGCAGGCACTGGGTTTATTGCACAGGGAGACCCATGCTATATATCCTGGAGGGTAACTAATACAGTCTTCTCAGGGCTAGGGAAAGAAAAGGGTAGGATACTGCAGATACATAACCATGCTTACCATTGCAGTGGAGAAAAGACACGTGGGAGAGTTATTAGAGATGCAGTTACCGAATGGTTAAGTGCAAAGTGGCTCTGTTGTTCCCCTGAACTCTTAAGGAGGAGAAAAAAACCTCTCTCCTGTTGATTTCCTCAGTGTATGTCCTAGTTATGTAGGCTGTGTGCTAGGGGGTCGGGATTTGAGCCAGTGTTTGGCAACTCCAGAAATCAAAGACTTAGCACTTTGACTCATTTGCAAGTACCGTATAATGAGCTTTGAGAATTCCTCTTTAGTCTGAGTTTGCTCTCAGAAGGAGTTCTGTAGTCCATGTATATTAGGGCAGCATAAATGACAGATGAGTCAAAGCCTTTTTGAGTCTCTTCTCTTTTGAACCTGAAGAAGAATTATCTGACTTGACTGTCTATGCTCTCTTGAAATTAATTGGAGCTTTACTTCCACTACTTTAAGTCTCAGTGAAAGTTTGTTTCCTATTCATCATGACAACAGTGAAAAGCTTCTTAAACAATACTGATCAGCAAGTTCAGCACTTTCTGGTTCCCCAAAAAAATTTAAAGGTGAGAGTTAGGGTTCCTTCTCTTCCATTTTCAGATTCTATGAAAGCAACTAAAATCCTGAAGTTAGCAGAAAAGTCTGTACAGAACTCGCATTCAGCCTTGTCGAGTGAAGAGAGGACACATCCACTAAGCTAAAGACTACAAAACCAAGCTAGTTCATAACTGAAGTATGCTTCAAGGCTCTCTGTGTGAGCCTTCTAACCATGTGAAATAGACATAGATGTGGTTTTGTTCTCATTTGCCTTATTTTGAAATTTTATTTTTTTATTTTGAGGTGCGTTTCAGATGTTAGTGTTGAAAAGTATCTGATATTGGCCTAACTCCCATTGAAGTCATCAGGAGCTTCAAGTCATGAAGTGACCATAAGCCTAACTCACCAGACTGACCAGTTGTGATGGAAAAGAAAGGAGAATGGCCCTACTGGGCAATAAGGCAACACCCTGGGACTCAGAAAAGCTGCTTGGTAGCAGACTTCTAGTGTGATATCAACACATCACTTCTCCTGTGCTTCAGTTACCCTTGCTCCATAGAGAGGATATTTCCTTACCCAGCAGGAAATTATCTGAGGTAAATGGCCTTATGAACACTTTTACAACTGATTAAGGTCACCCTTCTCGCTAGTGTAACTGTGACTGCAGGTCTCTGGACTAGTAACAACATTTTCTGGTATTACCTTGAAATCAGGGTCACAAGTGCCAGACTTGAAATCTTAGTAAGCAACAGTGTGACTGTGTCTGTGCGCTTACACAGAAGTTCTGGCACTGTAGCTGAATCACACCTTGATATTCCTGCAGATGGCAGTGGTACATGTTCTGGCCAGGGGACATCTCCAAAAGCTATGCTATTTGCCTTCTGAAAAAAGGTGAAGTTACAGCTCTTGCTGGAGTAAGAAATATTTTCCTGGAGTTCTGCTTTAGGAGTTGCAGCAGATCATATCACTGCCTGCCTAACACCAGTCCCCTGAACAGTCCCCTCCAAAAGGAAAAGTAGGAACTCTGATATATGGGCAAGGGCTGTCTGAAGGGTAAGAAGGAGTGAGAACCAAATCTGAGCAAGATATTTGGGACAGTAAAATCCAGCCTGCTTCTTGCTATGTTGTCATTCAGGGTTATCTACCCCTGAATAGCAGGGGAAGTCACACAAATGAGTGCGTCTTCATGTCCAATTTCTTTAACAATTGACAAACTAAAGACAAACGCAGGCTATCCAAAGCTGTGCTGTTCATAATGCTAAATACCAGCTGCTTCCTCATAGTATTTTTGATAAGGACAGCTAAATAAGGGCAGGGGGATGTGCAAGGCTGTTTTAACTATCCTTTTATATGTATACATTTATATATTTTTTTTTTATTTTAATTTTTATGTATATAATTGTATATGTATAACTTTGGGGGCTACATTTGGGCTTTAAATTGGACACACCTTTTTTATATTTGAGTTTGTTCACTGGGTGGATCTTCTCAAAGAAAGCCTACCCCACTGTTAATTAAAGAGCTCAGCAGTCCTGCCTGGCAATTTCAGCTCTTGGTGAGAGCAGCAGGAATTAGTATTGTCATCTTACCTGCTCTGACTCTGGTTTAAAATAAAATAAATAACTGGTTGAAACATTACTTTCTTACAATTAGAAATTAGGCTCTGCTGTCCCAAAATACAGTTGCATATCTGCCCAGTTTTGATGATATACTCCTGCTAGTGATCGCTTAGAATGAAATAGAGGATCCAGTGCTTAAATACTTATAATAAGATCTATTCCTGCAGAAATCTTGATTTGCATGGCTGCTGTCTGTCTTACCTATCATCCTCTTAGCTCCATTACAGTAAGCAGTATAAGCTGTATTTTCTTCCACATCTTCCACGTCTCTTAAAATGGGTCTTGTTATGAAGGCAGAATCAGGAGGAACACCTGATGCAGATTATACTGTGAGTTCTGCTGCTGTATAATGAAGGAAGAAAAACAGCTAAAGGAAGGATTTTAATCCTGACTTATGGCTGAATGGAAACAGAAAAATATTGTGGGCAAAAACTTCCCAGACTGGGATCCTGAGCTAGAAATGAGCCTTTTGCACTATGAAGCGTTCAAACTATAAAGTATAAATGAATGAGCCTTTTTTTATTTTTTAAAAGGTGCATGGATTTGTATCCTCCCGTCCTGAAGGAGACCCAAGTGCCAAATCTGAATCTTTCATTGTAGAATAATGGTAGACAACTATTTGTATGTGAACTTGAGATAAAACCACAAGGGAGGGGGGCGGGGAGGTGGGGAATGTAGCAAGTCCCTTGAGAGCATGTTCTCTTGTAGCAAGAAAAGAAGATGAGTCCTGGGCAGAGATACTTAATATCGTGTATTAAGAAAAAAAGGTGGAATTCCAGTCAGTGCTCATCTGAATCCCTAAAGCTGCACATGACAAAGAACTTTACTCCATCTAGATCTCATCAAAATCTTTTCACTTCTCACCAGGAAAAATGTGATTCTGATCAGCAGCAGCCTCTATTAAATTCTGGGTTTGTGCTATGATATTTGTCATTTTACAAGCTGGTGCTTGGTGCAAAAATAGAAATATTAATGCATGCTGATGCTTGTATTGGATCTACTGTACAAAGAAGCTGTTCAAGAGATAGAGGCATCTGGCAAGCTGCCATTTAGAGATGAGAAAATAATAATTCAAATGTGACAAGAAAGTTACAAATACCATGTATACGAGAGCAGTAAAATTCTTGTCTGCATTAATACTTTGCTATTTCTGAGTTACTCCAAGTCCAGTGTGTGCTTTTTGAAAAATGTGTATGTTCAGCTGAATGAAAAAGTTTGGGTTTTAACCATAGTGTAATTGCCAGAGATGGATCAAGCTCCTTGGTGGTGGGGAGGGACTGAAACTATTTCAGCTGCTCAGGTTTCAGAATTGTCTGGTTACCTGTAGGCTTCTGTGTTAACTGATGCAAGACACAGATAATGGCTGGGCTGGGGGCAAGGAGGGTAAAGGTTATTAGTAGACCAGTCCTGAATTTGTATTTTTTTCTGCTCTCAGCAATTATAGCAGTCACTGCTGCTTGCTGGGGATTTTGTTTCCCTGGGAGAGAAGGCAGTCAGAAAAACAAACCCACGGCAACTAGTACAGCTTGTCTGCTAAAAAGACAAAGCATGATTGTTGTGAGAAATTCTACCTTTATAATGAGCACTTACATTACTCCTGGAACTTGGCATTTCACTAGCTCTTCTCTGACCACACAAACTTCACAACTGACTATTTACAGGAACCTGGACAGTTGGTGAGAAAAATTGTGCTGTTACTCCCCCCAGGAAAAAAACAAGACTCCAAATAAGTTTGTTAGAGGAGGTCTGTATTGCTTGTAAGGTAAAAAGTGTTCCATTAAACAGAAAAAATACTAAACACTTGACCTGAATTTAACCAGCATATATTGTAAGGAGCAAATTTTAAGACAGCTAAAGATTAGTAGAGACTGCAGCTCAGTCAGAAGCAAGGAAAGAATAATTTGCTCCTTTGAGTGACAATACAGATCGCCTAACCTTTGGTTTGATAGTCTCTTCTCTCAGCATCAAATCTAATCTGCCTACCAACTTCAGTATTCGCAAATGCACTACCTCCTGTTTACTAAGCTGCACTAGTGTTTAGCACAGCCTCCCTAAACTGAGCCCTTCAAGCAGTGCTGCACCCAGGTGAAGGATGCTCATGCAATGCAGGCAGTCATGTCAGCAGCTGCAGTGGAAAAAGCTGTAAAAGCTGGCAGGGATGCGTTCCACAGCTGAAGGCTTGTTCACCTTGAGCATCACCCACCTAAGCTCACTTCAGCGGAAACAACAGTGAGCTTTTTTCAGTCTATGCAAAATCCTGGCACGTATGCAAATGCCAAGTGTCACTCTCCGCAGCTACACAGTAGCTCAGATCACACCACGCAGTGCTGCTGTTCCAGTGTGGGGATGACAGAGCATCTGCACCAGCTGCCGGGCAGTTGGAACACTCTCTGCCAGGGTCTGAGTTGTCATTCCACTCCACGGTGGTGGCTGAGAAGGAGGTGAAGCAAAGGGGGGCACAAACCGAGCAAGAACTACAGCTAGGAGGAAAGACAAAAGAAAGGATGGGAGGTATGTGTAAAGCTGGGAGAGGACTACAAGTGTTGCTGCCATGCCATAATTAACATTACAGATCTTAATTTAGGGCAAACATGCCTTCCTGGTGCCATACAAACCTATCATCTATCTCCTGTGTAAATGTTCCTAGAACAACATATAGTTATCTTGTGGAAGAGAGATGCCTATTTAGAGTTTTCATCAGAAATATGAATTTGTTTAAAAATATGATCAAATTGTTGATTCAAAGTAAGTTGCATTAGTATACCCAGGGTGCTATGATTCCTGTGTCATTCATATGATGAAGCTATCCAGAGAGAACCTCATCTATGACTTGTTTCTGCTTTATGGCAGAGCCTATACCCTCCAGGTTCGGTAAGTTGTTATGACTAACAACTTGTTGGAAATACTGAAAATAGTTCATGGGGAGAGAAAAGGAAGGGAATCAAAGGAGACAATTTTCCAAAGTAGAGCTTCTGCAGAACCAAGGAGGTGTTTTCTGAAAGTTTACTTTGATCCTGTTTCTAGTGAAAAATACTATGCAAAAGAAAACTGTATGGCTTACAAGATTAAAAAAAAAAATCTTTAAAGATATTGAATCCTCATTCTCCTATTTATCTGAACAGAATACTTGCACCTGACTTAGTTCTCTCTGAAAAAAACTGGACACCTATTGATGTCTTTTTGCTTCTACAATAAGAAACGTCATTCACTAGATAACATTTCTTTAAGACAATGTAGTGCCTCACTGATATTATGATGATGAAGCATGTCCTTTGGTAGCTCAGTGAAGCTCAGTTGTGTTTACTGTATGGAAAAGTGAAACTATTGTGGTAAATGAGAGCCATTAAGATGTTTTTAATCCTTGAACAATATTTGCCTCAACTTTATTTCATGTGTGTAGATTTGCTTTGGATAGGAGTAGGAGCTGCCTTTTAGCTGTGGTCAATATATTGTTTACATTGCTCTCCTTTCTATGTAATTTCCTTTCTGTGGGTCTGGGAATTCTTGGTCTGGTTTCCTAAGGAAACAAGGCTTATGAATCATGTGATTTGGATGTGGTCATGCATCTGTCTGTCCTGCTGTGGCAGCTTTTTAACCCACTAGCAGATTTTAACCAAATTAGAGAGCAGCAGCAGTCTCCAAGCAATTTATATTCTTATAAATTCATGAAAATCAAGAGCCTGTTACAGAGGGGAGAAAGAGGCTTTAAGAGTGCCCCTAACAAGGCAAAGCCCCTCTCCTGAGGACTCGGGTCTTACAAGATGCAAAAGATTCCACACAAGAGGAGCTATATTATAAGTATCCCAAATCCAGGAAAAACTTCACACCCAGTTTGCTACCAGTGAGCTCATCTCCCAGATAAAATCCACAGCAAACCAGGCTCCGTTCGCTCCTCTGCTCACAGAACTGTTTCTTTTGTGTATGTGACCTTGGTCAAGGGGAAGCTAGATCCAAATGCTGCTTGTGCGTTATTAATACCCTGTATATTTAGACATATCTGGATTAAGCGTGAAGAAATAATCATAAAAATGCTGCATTTTATGATTCATTAAGCTTTCAGTTGACACTTCACGACATAACAAATAGAAGTGCACAAAAAGCATTTCTAGGGCCCTTTATTAATTGCTCAGTTTCTGGGAAATCTGTTTGGAAAGTGGCCTGTTAGTGCCTCCTTCTCCCCTCCCTTGCAATGGCATGCAGCTTTTTCACCTCTAATGAAGTTTCAACAACACAAAAAAAAGTGGTAGGCGTTTCAGGTCACAGGCATTGTGGTGACTCAAACATTTTTAAGTGAGTGCTTTTGACAGACCAGAATCCACTTTGCAAACCTTCCCTTGTTCTTCTTGGATGAACAAAGGTAGAAATATGGGCTCCTTGGTGCATTCTGTGCATCAGTTTTGTCTTGATGGGGGTAATTTGTTGCTTCATTTTTGCAGAAACGAAACTGTGAGTGAAATCATCCTTTTCCACATTATTGCTGTTTGAATTCTCATTCTGTTGTTCAGAACTTCAATAGTTCTGAAGAAAATTAACCACAGTGATCCACCAGTTATTTTATGTTGAGCTACAGCGTTTTATTTTGCTGAGATATTAAAGTATTGCCATGACATAAATCAAGTCAAAGAAAAGATTATATTTCTTATAAATAAAGTGTTATAGAGCTGATAATTGTAAGTTTTCTTATTATTTTCTATATACAAAATCAGTGTTTCTACTATTACTTCCTTGTTGCAGGAAAGTCTTAAAAGGGAAAACTGAGACCATGTTCAGTTTTATGCTTATAATAATTTATACCCGTAACAAAACTGCTGTTCTCACCTACTGCTGTAAGAAAGCTTGCACACAGAAAACATTTCCCTCTTGTGTTGCTTGCCTCCCAGTTACAGTATTGATGAAAGGTAAGCACATTCAGCTAGCAGTCACTTGGGTTCTTCTGGTTTTCTTTAGCAAGTGGTGACTCTTTAAAGATCTGTCATCTACCTCTTGCTTCACTTAAATCTCTGGGCATGGATGAAAATTGAGCTGAGACTGGTTTTTGTTCTGTGTATAGTTACTTCATGTTCACAAACGACTGGAGATGTCACAACTTGGGTCCCTCCCACATTGCCAGTATTTCAGAGGTAAATAGAGGTAAACCACTGAAGTTGGCTACTTTTCAGAGGTGCACTATTAGCTTTGCTTCCAGCTGCAGGTGACAATCAGGATTCAATGGCAAGTTACAGTCTGAAGGCTTCTTGGCTGTGTTGCAATAGGATTACTTCATCAGTGTTGTATTATTTCCTCCTCCCTCCATGAGGACAGCTTTCTATTTTTTGCTATTAGGGAAACCACCCTGCCTGGAAAGATGTCTATATTAAGATGACATATGCTGTTGGGAAATAGATTTGCATCTGATTGGTTAGTCTCTAATCTTCTAAGAATAAGCCATACACAAAAGTATTTCTTCAAATGTCATTTCTTATGTTTAATGTACAACTTGAAGAGGAAGGCTCTGCTAAGACCTGTCTTCAAAGATGCTTAAAAACTTACAGGAATTGAATACAGGCAAGGAATGATGCCTGACCTCAAAATGTTCTTATAAAACTAAGTACTATGTGTAAAAAGATGCTCTTGCCTTCTGTAGCCCTTACCTTCTGTTCTGTTTACAAGAATGTCTCCTGGCTGGGCTCAGAACAGCTGGCTGCCAATGGGAATATTAGTGCAGCAGGAGAGAGAACAACTGGAAAGACCTGATATGTTCTCCTGCAATACCAGGGATGCTCTTTAAGCAGGGAGAGGGGCCTGCATTCTGCAGCCTTA
The DNA here is from genome assembly GCF_947461875.1 of Haliaeetus albicilla. Taxonomy (NCBI): domain Eukaryota; kingdom Metazoa; phylum Chordata; class Aves; order Accipitriformes; family Accipitridae; genus Haliaeetus; species Haliaeetus albicilla. Next base: position 22,531,607 of record NC_091493.1, read on the forward strand.
GCATAGTCTGCTGAGAAAGCAGCTATCCTGTGGCAGATACAAAAAAAATCTATGAAGGCCTTTTAAGAGAAAGGGATAGGAATAGGTTTGCACTGCCATCTTCAGCCCCAGGAAAAAAATGGAGGCCCTTCATGTAGTAGGCACAGCATGTGGCCATACAGGGTATCCCACAGTCCCCTTACAGCAGCCAGGGCAGAAACTCAGGTGTGGGGACACCAAAGATCCTCACAGGAAAGGTACTTCTACTCCTCTTCGTAGCACGCTGAACCACTCACCAGTCACACATGAAGAGATGAAGGGATTTCCTCCATGCAGCCACTACAGGTGCTGCGGAAGGAGAACATATAACCCCTCCAAGGTATGGCAGAACAACAGAAATATAGGAGCGGAGTAACCGACAGGGAAGTAAGACCTGTGTTGGAGACAGAGGTCTGAAAAAATGGGGCTGTTTAGAGTCCTAAAAGAGGAGGTGAACAAAGAGCAGAGGGAGAGGCTGGGAAGACAGAAAGAAATTTGGGACAACACCTCTCTGTATCTGCCTGTGAAGTTTGAAAAATTGATTGTGGTTTTCCCCTCTAATACGAACACCTCTTTCCTTAATGCAGCAACACAGCTTCACTAGTGGTCAGAAGATACATGGTCTGGTAATGAAGTGCTTAAACAGCATTTAAGATTTTCCATTAGGTAGAAATACATATCCACCAGAGAAATGTATCATTATTATTGATTTAAATTGCTGTGGTTTTTTGCATCTTCAAAAATCTCTTAGTGATTTCTTGGAGAACATAGAGCATGAAGTAGTCTATTGAGGTTAGTGGAATATTTGCATTATTAACCCCTCCTGTTGCAGTATCTGGAACAAACTTCTTTCTTAGGAGTTTACAAAGGACTCTATTGGAAATCCAAAAGTGTCTTAAAAAGACAGTAATACTGTTTTACGTAAAGCCACACATCTCTGGAGATCTAGCTGCAGAACGAACCATCACATTACTGTAAAGCTGAATAGCTTTAAATACAAAATGCTGAATTTCCAAAAGCTGCTTTCAGTAGCCTTTCTGTTGTATGCACTATTAAACTGGTGTGCAACAGGCTGTCACTGAACAATTGTTCCACATTTTGCTGAATGAAGAATGAATGCAAGGCAGCCAAGGTACCTTCCCTGCAGAGAGTAAAGATGAACAAATCAGGAGCTGCTACAGGGATTGAAAAGGAGAAGTGTGGGCTACCAGCAGTGTGTGCTGCAGTGATTCTTATTTGGGGATTGTGGGAGAAGGAGGCAAGATGCCGGAGCTTACTGAAATTGCCACAGCTATTATATAAGCCATTAAAAAAAACCAAGAACAACAAAAAAACCCCTCTGAGCTGTTAGCTGTGTGGACTATACTGCTAATAGGGAGAGAAAAAAAAAAAAAGTCCTCATTTGGGGTGTCTCTTGCAACTGGGAAAAGCTTGATAGTGGATGGATGTTCTCAGAAGACAAATCATCAGTAATGGCTACCAAGAGTTAATATCAGCCTCAGAAGTCTGGCTAAGCAAGCATGTATGAACCGCATCACCTAACCACACTAGTCATGAAGCCACTCCTTTAGTTGAATATCATGTGGGACTTGCATCAAAACTGTTGGATAAAGGAATCTGACCTGTCTTGCTAACCATCCAGCACCCTTCACACCCCTAGGCCTACAGACCTAGGAACTCTGTGGTGAAAGCTGTGTTGAGGAAAGATGGATGAAATTCTCTGAGAAGAAAGATGGCATTAAAGTAGGCCTGCTGTCAGGAGGGATTAAACTTGGGCTGATGAAATGTGCCTAAAATCTGTTGTGGAGACAGAAGTCTTCTATCTACCAGACAGGCTTAGCATAGCTAATGCCAGCATAAGTGTAACCTGTCACATCAGTATGCCTCTTTCTTCACCTCGCTGAGTGAGGCAGCTATGATACTGCAGCAAGGACACACCTAGCTCCAGTTGTCACTCTTAAGTGGCTTTGCAGTCCAAACAACCTCCTGAGTCAAAGTGATAATAAATAGAAGATTAGTACTACTTTTTTATAAGAAGGAAGGTCTATTTTGCATTTGAAGTCTTCCAGGTTCTCCTAGTCCCTCAGCGTGGTGCAGCCAAGGGCCACGCTGGAGGTGTCTGTACACAACAGAGGGGCTCATCCAGGCAGAAAGAAGAGGAGCTGCATCTAATGGTTTAAGAACTTCTGTTCCAGATAAAAAAAATGACAGAGGGGCCTCAGGCCAGACTTACTCAGGTTTCTGAGGCTTTGGAGATACTGAAGCATCAAATGATAAGCATTCAGATTACACCAAAGATCACCACTGGTCAGGGTGTGCTCTCCTTTAGACAGCCATCCTATTTCATTATTTATTTCACCAACTACTGTGACTCATTTTTGAGCCTGGTACTTGACAACTGAAAGAATTCATCTCAAATAGAAACTAAAATTTGGTTGTATCATACAGTATTTTAACTTTGAATGAGAGTCCAACTAGTTATGTCTGGGCTTTTGAGACCTGAAGTCCAAAGTGCTGCATTCACAGCAAAATTAAATTTACTCATCTCCATCCGCCAAAGCAAATCTTAAAATATTGGTAAAACTATTTGAAAATATCAACATTAAAAAATATCCATGTCTTTGTTTTAAAAAAATCTGATTTTATTGTGAGTATTTCTGCATATACATAGATACAGTTGATGAAGCTTTACCTGTACTTCAGTTACTAAAACAGGTCTGACCAGCTTATTTTGTGTGGTGGGAACAGAATTTTAAAAATTATTTTATTTAGTTCCAAGAAGTAAATAAAATTGGTCAGGAACCACATTTTTCCTATCTCTGCTCTAATGTACAAGGGCTTTTTTAATAGGTTTCAAAGGTATTTGGTAACTTCCTTTCTATTTTAGGAAAGTACATAGACATAACATAGTGTTTTAAAAGAAGAAAGCCGCCTCTGAAACACGGATTTATACTTAACTGGTGCCCTTTCTTCTTGCTTTTCCAAAATGCCTCCTTCAATTACAGCATCACGATAGGGATATAAGACTGTAAATGAGGATATCATCCTAGGTAGACAGAACCTACCCCCTTCTCACTGTGCAGTTCACCAGCTGGTTTGTGCATCCATGTTTTTATTTACTCTTCCACCAAAGTCTACATCTAAGCAATTATGAAGACTCCCTCTGGTTGGTCTACATGATTCTCTATAATCCACTTAATTAGTATGTTTAAATTTAGTGAATTCTATCAGTAACTAAGGATATGTGGGGCTGGACAGAATGTAGCAGAGAAAATATAAGCTAAACACAGAGGGAGGAAGAAGGAAATTGCAGTAATTACAGTCATCCAGCCTGGCGAGCTGTTTAGCATCATCGGCAGATTTCATTCACGTGATCTTTTGGGCAACCAGATGGAAAAAGTGGCATTGATTTTCTTGACTTCTCTCTCCAGAGTTTGTGAATGACATCCCCTAACAGTGTGAAAAAGCCTGCCGCTGCCACTGTACCTGCAGTTAGCTCTCCAGTGGGCAGAGGAGCTGCCAGTGCAGCTGAGAACTTAAATTATACAGGCACCTGACATGCATCTTCTTTCTCTCTACTGCTCTTCTTTTCCCAGGCTTTGTTTCCTCACACTCTGCTGCTCTTTCTCATTTCATCCCTCCAACTATGAATCTGTCTTTATCGAATATGCCATATACTACTGAAGAAGTAACACCTTAAATTCAAAATTCAAATTAACTCCACAGCAGTGCATATGGATCCTGAATTTGGCAGGAATTTAGATGAGATCTTGAAATTTCCATTACATAAAATTTGGGGGTGTAAAGCTTTTCAGTTTCACCAATTCATCTTGTAGATTCTTCCTGTTTACAGTTTTGGCTGTGTGAAAATAGATTCAATGTTAAGTTTAGATGTCCACCTGCTTCCATTGATTTATCACTAAGGACATCTGTAAATTTGGTTGCTTAAAGATCTTTCTCAAAACTTTGAATTTAAATTAAAAACACCAATATCTTTATCATAAGGTTACTGAAAGCATAGTTTGGGCTTTTAATCAGCATTATAGGCAATTGTTCGGTTAGTAGTAATAGAACTTCTGAGGGCTAGACCTAACTGGAGTTCAGCTGGGTGTTTGAAGGAAACAGACAAACTGTGGGACTGTAGGTCTTATCTGCAGGCTTCCCTCCCTCAGCGATGTTTGAATTTACTGACAAGTTCCTGCTAATGTTTGACAGATAGACTTTGAGAACACGAAGCTCCTGGAAGCTTCATGAAAACCAGCAATTGGTCAGAGGAGAACAACCCAGATCAATGCCACCCCAATTAATGGCAGCTAGTCCCTGACACATGCTTAGCTCCAAGGTGGAGAGCTGTAAGGGATGCAGAAGGGCAGCAGGTGATGCTTTGTGTGCTGTGGTTGGGAGGGGAACAGGCATCTGGGAGCACTGGGAAAAGGCAGAGAGTTAGGCTATGGGGCAAAAATAAGCAGGGAACAGGCAGCCATGGTCCTATTGCTCAGAAAACAACTTGTTGGCTTGCAGAGAAAGTAATTCATATTTAAAAACAGCAGGAAGGGGGTATGTGATGAGAGAAGTACTTTTGCATGGCCTCCCTCCCCTAGTCTTTACAGACTAATCATCCAGAGGTGAGAGATGGTTGTCTCAGGCATGCTTCTCTGGCAAAAACCTTCTTTTCCTTAATCTGATGGACAGAGGGTTTCTGCAATTCTGTGGTCTCTCTCTGACTACCTTACAGGCAATTGCCGGTATGCAGTTTTTTGAGGAACATCAGGGTGTCCCCATGTTTCCCAGCAGCCATACTTATGCCGGCTTTTCATATGCAAAGTTGAAAATTAATTGAAAGGACAGCATATTTAAGGCTTTCTGTGAAGTATTCAATACAGCAGTCCAAGGTATTGACATGTCTGCCTTGAACAAATAAAAGCCACCTATGATAACTTTCATTGCCTACCATGAAGCTGTAGCCCAGCTGTCAAGACAGAGGCAGCTCTGCCTAAGCAGAGTGAAGTCAGGAGAAATAATAATTGGACGTATGACTAAAACATTTTCAGTTTGCTATAAACTCATCTGTAAATAGCAGAACTCAAAAATAAAGAGATCATGCACCTCATTAAATAAAATGAGATAAAAATAAATAATGCTCAATATACAGTTATGCAGTACCTGGTTTTGAATATGACAAATCAAATTATGAAAGCACTGCATTTTTTCTGCATGGATTTGCAGCTATAGATTCTTCATGTTTTAACAAGTGAAAATGTTCACATAGTGGAAGAATTTTTACGCATTTGATAAACCAAAATATCCTGGTAACCATTCTGATTAGAAGTATAAAGAGCAGTCTGTCAAATTCTCCTTCCTTATCTCTTGGTTGAAAATCTTCGCTATGTTTGCCAAGAAAATATACTAGTACGCTACTGCCTGATAAGTAATCTTTCACTGACTCGCTTTCAAAATATATATATATTGCCTAATAATAATTTAAGCTCTCAATAGTAACTGTTTGGACTGCTCACATATGTTTTTATAATAGTTTTAAAAATCATTCAGGATTAAAAACTGCTGGATCCCTGCTGTCTGGGAGGAATTTTATAAGGAATGTTACTGTGTTCCAAGTGACGGTGCCATCAGGTACATGCAGGGGGATAAAAAAACCCATATGAAATATGTTCATGCTATGGGGCAGAAAAAATGCAGTTTTATACTAGACATTTTAGTATGTGCTAAAAATAGATGATTTTTTTTTTTATACAATATTGTGTGCTGTGTCGGCCTAAGTATTCACTAGGGAACAGGTTGAGCCTTAATAATCAGAAAAGCTCCTTCTCATATAGGAACTTTTCAATCCATCTGTGCTCTATCTTGTGGGAGGAGCTCTTAGCAGCTGCTTCTTTTTAAAGAAATTCAAGGAAGATCTCTGATCTGTGGGATGGATTTGCCACACAAATCTTTCGTTTTTCTTTTTCTCCTTGTGCTGTTGCATCCCATCGTAAAGTAAAGCTCCACTATCCACAGCTCTAGTTATCTACCTGGAGACCTCAACTGCTCCACCCTAAATATATAAACCCCTTACAAGTTGCTTGTTTTCAACAAGGTCCACAGGCTAGACTGAAAATAAATACTGCGTAAGCAGAACTTTTTTTTTCTCTCTACCTTCTAAAAATCTTTATTCCTACATTCTAGCTGACATACAAATAAAACTTCAAGAGTGTATTTGCCCTTTTGGTATTAACATATTCAGATATCCCAGCAAGGACTATGACAAAACATACCAGATGAAACACTTGTGACTTTAAGGATTTTGAATTCTAATTTAGAAATTGGTGTAATACATAAACTTGACTGGTTGTAATTTATCTTACTATTCATGTTGCCAGCAAGACCCACTGCAGGTGTTTTAGTAGAAACTTAGAAATTTAAAAAAGTGATTTCTAGGGATCTTAAAGTCTAGTCCTAGTTTCTTTCACTTCAGCATTGGCTCAAATAAACATTACTAAAAGAGAATAAAGGCTCAATGCAAGAAATAGTTTTCTTTCTTTTAGGATAATCCAAAAATGTTTACATGGTAGGGTATGCACATGATCTGAATTTAGGTATCTAACTTCACCTCCTCCTCCTGAGCAGCTGCTTCTCTCTATTGACTTGTGAGCTGTTTTGCACATGACAGACTACAGAAAGGAAGTGCAGGAGACCAGTTATGTCCCCATCTGTAAATGAAGAGAAAAAGTGTTCCTGGAGACTTTTCTCTGCCATCCTCCTTTCCTTCACTCATTCCATTTGGCAGCATAAAAGTGATTGTCTAGCGTGGTCTCTGGGCTGCTAAAGGATTGATTCCATTCAGTAATTATGCTCTGAATCTCTTGATAAGGGATTGTCTCCTCACTGACTGGAGGGATACTTTCTCAGAAACAGCTGCTGTGATTACTGAGCACAGGTATCAGTCTTGTCCTGCCAAGTCATTCAAACAGAATGTTAATAGTTTAGTCTATTAAAATCTACTCTCGCAATTCTCTATGAGCAGAACTCCCCAGTGTGAAACAATACAGCTCATTACTAGGAGACAACCTGTCTACACCCTTCTCCATTTTGGAGGGAGATTGCCCATAGTCATTCACAGGTATTTTATCCCACCTACAAAATGACATGTTGTAATAGCCTCTTATATAATGTAATTATACCTTAGTTCATATTGCATAAAATGATGAAATTCAGACTACTGTTGGGAAACACCTTTCTCTGACATTAAAATGCTTCACAATAATACTAAGCTACAGAGCATGGCTGAGTTACAAAAAAAAATCGTAGTGAAATGGAGGGAAGTAGAGAAAGTTTCTGGAACAGTGCAACTGGAGATGAGATACAAGTTGCCTCAAAGCACTAGAGCAGGTCCGTGGAGACTCCTGCTGCCCTTGCAGGAGTGCAGAATGACCTGTTGAGGGTCTAGCCCTGGTGTTGCTGTAGCTGTGCTTATGTTCTATTCCAGCCCTGGAGATGTTCGTCTTTAGCACCAGATGCTGGCTGGTAGCTAGAAGATGTTTGTCATTTATTTACATATTTACAATGCAGCAATAAATTATATTAAACATGCTGTTTACCTACTGATCTCAACAGCTTTGTCCTGAGGAGAAAGTAAACTCTTACATTCTCTTGTGGTAGGCTCTGTACCAACTTTGTAATTAGGCAGCTATTTCAGCTGACAGAAGATAGAGAGATCATCTGGCAACTCCTCCTCCTGCTGGAGCTGAAGCCAGGCGGAGCATGTGTTTTACACCTCTTCCTTCCCCTCTGCAACTGAGTGAAAACTCTCTCAGTCTAGTCCAAAGGCAAGAGAGCACTTGTTTTCTGCCATGTAATTCATATGTCGGTGTGTTTCAGTATTTATACAATAGAAATAAAACAATGCTCAAGCTGAAAATATCCACCAAACAGCAGAATTCACAATTTAGTCTCGCTGTTGGTATGAGATCCTCTGGAATCAGAGTACCACTGGGCTGTGCTCAGTAAAACTAAAACCCAAGGGTGCCTATAGCTGACCAGGAAACAACTGATAACCTTGCTTGGAGACCCTATTGCATATAACACAGTAACATATACAACAAATGAAACTGAAATGCCTGAAATGCAAAATCATAGTGTAAAATAGTATTTAAAATAGCATTATAGTTCTAAATGGGGAGTTAGGAGTGGTGATGCCCTCTTTCCAAATGGAAGTAGTCAATGGTGTGCCCTAGTACTCTGCTAAACAAAATAGATTAGTAGTCAAATTCTGGATGAAAGGGAGAGAGGAATTAATCGCTTACTCTGGCAAGAAGTCCTAGCTTATAAGAAATCTGCATAATTAATGCTAGATATTTTAAAGCCATGAATTGCAATTCCTATGTAAGCTTTGTAAATGGAAAAATGTACCCCAGCAATATTCCTGAGGAGGTAGGGAGGGCACCTGGTGAGACTTAGGTATATTAAGTCAGAAATTGAGAGCCAGGGATCTGAAAGATAGAAGTATACTGAAAGGTTATGGCTTGTCCTTCAGTGGAAGTGATGTGGACTTATTTGACAGGCAGAATCTACTAATGACTTGTAAGTTAACTTAAAACCCTAAACGTAGTAACTGCTGAGAACCAAGTTAAACACTTTGATTTTGCTTATTTTTATTTTTAAAAAATATTTCCCAACCGCATATTTTACAGCTGAGAACCACATTCATGCCAGTTCTCCAAAAATGCATAATCAGAAGAGGAGATCCAGATGTGACTGTTGCTCTAATCACAATTAACTGACAGCTTATAAAAGCTCTCCTCTTAAGGAAACACCTACATGTTAAAAAGCTTGGGATCAAGAAGAGAACCCTAGGGAGTAGTTTAAGGCTCCTCACTCTATTAGAAATAAAATCAGCAGAGGAAGTGAAAGAAATATAATTAGAAAACTGAGTCTTGAACCAGACAAACCCTTTTCTCCTGTATGTAAAGTCTACTGTGAATCTGTAAAAGCTGTTTACTCTAAAAATTCAGTATCATCTAAGATATAAAATAAAACTGGAATCTGTAGTCGAGGTTTTCACAGCCACTTACTGGATTTAGACCTTTATGTCTTACATTGCAACAAATAGAGCAAGTGGTGCCAACTCTTGTGCTTTGATTATTAGTCTTTTGCTATTTGTTGTCTCCTAGGAGCCGAGAAAACGTGAGAAGATAAGCTTTCATCTAAATTTACAATTATATACTATATGTATGTACTTACATTTAAATCTGTGGTCCTCTTAGCTGTGAAGAAAACCTTGAGAGGGGAAACCCACATCCATCATTTAGTTAGAGAACATTTGGTGAGATAACCATCTTAGTACTGAATCGTGTTTTGCATTGGTTTTATTGTATGCCTTTCTTGCTGTCTTAGTGAAGAAAGCGAATCTGCTCTGAGCTCTGTCCTGCCATGTCTAGACCATCACTGGTAGCTACATTTTCTACTTGTAACAATACCTTGAATGTCTTTACCTTCTGTTATGTTTTTTCCCGTGACTTCAGTATAGGCATCAGTTGTTCCTCACCAACAGCCCTCTCTCTAGGTGTCACAATTTGGTACTATGGTGCCTCCCAGAAACAGGAGAACTCTCAGAAGTTTTGATGCAAGATAAGTAAAATCACTGAGTGCTCGAGTACCTTCATGTACAGGAAGGACTAGGGAGGAATTTGTTCTCTTTCTGCCCTTTTTTCAGATAAACAAAGCCCCCATTAAGAACTACTGTCTCTCTCTCTGGAACTGTTCTTTCATGATCCAGAATTTCTCTAATTATTTTCTGCAAATGAAAGCTTATAGTCAGAAGTTTTACTTACTAACCTCCGACAAACCCCCCAAAACTTTTAAGGATAGGACCCAGGTAAACCAATTCAGATATGGCTGAGTTTTCAGTGAGCCTGATGCAATAGCTTGAAGTGTAGGCAGCCCAGTTTATTTTCAGTGAAATTTCTTTTAATCTCTAAAAATACTCTGTGCGTTGTGTGACCCCCACTGAGTATAAACTCAAACGAGTTGAATGCACTGCTCTGATATCACAAATCTGGCTGATTATCACAAACCCAGTTATAACCAACAGCTGACCTGACAGTCAAGATCAACACTAGTCTGACCAGCAAAGCCTCAGAATACCCACTTACTGACAGTGCACACTGATGTCTAAATAAATGTGATGCTGTGACCTGGTCAGATGATACTAAAGCATCTTAAACTCAGATATCCTGGTAAGTACTCCCAGGAAGGCTTGAAGTGGCTAAAAGGGAAAAAGATGTTAAGTAAGTAGGCACAAGAGAAGTCTTCCCTACATAACGTTTTTTTAATGCAGTGCTACTTGGAAAGCATCACGGACAGATTAAAGTGAACCCTTCAAAACCCCTCTCCTACTTTCCATTTAAGAATGAAAGTTGAATTCGTGAAAGGTGCTAACTTGCAGGTGAATGCTCAGCTATAAGTTAGCATTGGCAGTCCTGACTGCTGGCCAACTGCTCTACTGGCTTGCAGGAAAGTGGTTCTAGCAAGGGGCCTTATCCCAAACTTCATGCAAGAGGCAACATGAAACAGGTTACAAGGAATATTGATTCTGTTACCAGTGTGAGGAAGTTCAGTGCTTTATGATTAAATCTCAAGAAAACTTGATTGAGAAGCTTACTCATCTGAAAATGAGTCAGGGAAATTCCTGTGGTGCATACTGAGAGTGCAAATTGGGGATTCCTATTGCAAAGAGCTCTCATGGCATATATTTTGCTATTACACGTATTGCCATTGTTGACTGTGGGATGGGAGTAAAAGGAACGGTGAGGAGTTGCTTAATTAGAATTAATGCATACATGAGTAATGTCACGCAGTCGTGTTACGCTCTCATCAATTCCTTGGTTATAATTATTTCTTCCACTGGAAATTACCAAGGATATGAGTCACAATCAGCACAGCAGAAATAAACTAGGGAGAAAATACCCATTGCTGCAATGACCTTTTGCCTACACAAGCAGTAATAATACGGCATTTCTGTGCAGCAGTCGTTCACAGAACGGTAAACCTTCCTCCTCGAAGATGTACGCTCTGCACCTGATACGCTGTGCCCACGTACCACCCAAACTTTGAAGCTCTCCTGTTCCGATGCGCTAAGAGCATGAGAAGAAGGGGTCGGTTTCCTCACTGAGCGGTAACGTTGCGCTCCTGTCACGAACTGAGCCCCCAGGACGGGGAGGCACCTGCCCGGGAAGGGGCGGGAAAGGGGCAGCGGCGCTCGCCGGCCGCTCCCGTTCCATGGCGGGGACCGCTCCTCGGGCAAGAGCCGGCGGGAGCAAGCCCGTCTCCCTGGGAGGGAAACGCGGCCCCGAGGGGGAGCGCCTCCTCCGCAGACGTTACGCCGACAGAAGCGGTGGCACTAACAGGGACGTTGGCGCACCGACGAAGCGCGGGGCCGCGAGACAAACCGCCGCTTACATAACGCCTCCGGGGAGCCGAGCGGCGGGCGGCTCCGCCGGTCCCCACTTGGTCAGAGAGGGGCGGACAGCGCTCTTGCGGCCCCTCCGGCCTCTGAGCCTAGCTTCCCGAAACCAGCCCGCCGCCCCGCTCCCACAGCGTCCCCGCCACCGGCCTCCGGCGGGAGGGGAGAGCAGGGAAACGGCAGCTGCTCGCCGGCCGGCCTGCCTCGCCGCCTCAACGGGCATGCGCAGCCGCCGGGGCGCATGCGCCTCACGGGCCCCCGCCAGAACGCCGAGCGTGCGCAGAGGCGGCGGCCGGGCGGCGGCCGGGCGGCGGCGGCGGCGGGCGCTGGCGGAGCCCGCGGGTCGGCGGGCGGGGCGGGTCGGCGGCGCGCCCCGCCGCGGCGCAGCCCAGCCCAGCCGAGGCTCCAGCGGCGGCCGAGTGGCGCCGGGGGCCGCCGCGCTACCGAGCCGGCAGCGCCCGGGCCGGCAGAGCCCGAGCCAGGCTGTGCCCCAGTTTGTGTCCAATCAGAGAGTGAAGTGCGTGCACCGAGCGGGGCGGCAATGCGTAAACAAGCCCCGGGAAACTCCTCCGCCCCCCGCTCTCCCCCTCCGCGCCGCTCCCGCCCGCTCCCCGCGCCGCCCCGCAGCCTCCCCCGCCGCCCGCCAACAACTCCGGCGAGGCGCGCGCTCCCGCCACCCAACCGCCACAACCGCCCTCCCCTCCCCCCCCCGCCCGCCCGCCCGCCCGCCTAGCCGGCGCCGCCCGCGCTGCCACACGCACCCCACTCCCGCACACGCCCGCGGGTGCCCGCGGCCTCTCGAGGGGGAAGGTAAGGGGCCCGCCGAGCCGGGCGGGGGCCGCCGGGCGGGCGGCGGAGTGTGGATGCGTGCGAGGGGGTGGGGGGATCATGTGTCATAACAAGTTGTTGAACGTGACATTGCTCTTGAACTGCGCTGCGGCGGCGGCGGCGGGGAGCGGGGCGGCGAGGGGCAGGGGCCGCCGAGTAACTTTCTCCCCCAATTCGCCGCGGAGGAGGGAGCCGGCTGCGGCGCGGGCAGGGCGGCGGTGCTGGCTGCCGGCGGTGCTGGCTGCCGGCGGGGTCCGCGGAACGCGCTCGGGAGAGGCTGGTGCCGCTCGCGATGCTGGCGGCTTCCTGAGGGGGACGGCGCGCAGCGCGGCTGGGTGACGAGGGCTTCGCGTCTGGCTGCTGCGGGAGCCGATTCCACCCCTGCGAGGATCTTTCTAGCAAGGCGCCTGGGCGGCTCGTTAGCGAGGAGCGCGTTCTGGTCCAAAGCGTCTGTTCCTGCGGGTGATTATCCCTGGCTAATGCTCCGTGGCAGTTTGGCTCGCTTCCGTCGTGATTAGCTTGGCTTATTATATAAGATGTCACCGGAGGAGGAGAGGCACAAGTCCTCTGGGTGGCGGGGGGGGGGCGGGCGGGCGGACGGACGCGACACCGGTCCGCCTTGCCCTCCCCGCACCAGGTGCCGGAGCGGAGGGAGCAGCCCTGGCCCGGAGCCGGCGGCCCGGGAAGGGCGGGGAGCTCACCTCGCAGCCCGCCGGTGAAATTACGGCTGCAGCTCGTTTTACACGTGGGTTGGGTGTGTTTCCCAAACGTTGCCTTTGAGCAGAAACAGAACCTGTTTTGGTTCCTCTCCGCATGTTTGATTTCTTCTTTTCTCTCTCCCTTTAAAAAAAAATAATAATAAACCTTTGAGCATAACAAAGTTTAAGAACTTGATTTTTGCTTCCTTTATGTGCATGTTTAGTTAACCGTGATCTGGAGATGATTGAATGAATCATCAGTTCCATGGAATAAATGCAAGTGAATCATCTCTCATACACACACATGCAACTGTGAGGAAGCATAGTTGTTACTGTGGGTAGTGAAAGGTTAGTGTCAGTTTCTGATACGCAATGGGATGTGAGAAGTATAGACGGTGCTCAGAAACCCACCAGGTTTCCCGGGGCTAGTTTGCGAACTGTGAAAGTTTTGAAACACTCAATTGCAGCTTCTCTGGCTCAGCGGTTGAATGGTAACCTCTTTCTGTATCTACTTGCCACCCTTTATTTTAGCCAAATTCTCAAAAGGGAGATGTTAATGGTAAGATTTAAGTAAATGTGTTATTCAAAGTGTGTTAATTTAAAATAAAATTTAAACAAAAACCTGCTAAATGGTATCATACTATGTCCATACCCTGAAGCCAGAGACAGATCCCAGATGCTTTTAATCTGGGATTTGGTTTGTTTAGTTTTGTTAAGCAAAAACAGTTAGTCTATTTTAGAGTGAAAATATATAAATACATATTTGGAAAACAAATTAAGCCAGTTTATTTAATAAACACATTAGAGCTGTACCTAGGTAGACTTCTGTTCCTGATCCTCTTGCCTGTCGCTGTTTTAAATGGGACCGAGGGTGGATCCTACCTATAGTTTTTCTTTCAACTCCCAACTTGGTTCCAAAGTGGAATTTCCATCCTCCACATTTTCTTGACATGTCTATCTCTCCCTATACAGATGCAGAACTATGAATTTTTACAATATTAATTCCTCTTTTTTTCTCAGCATACCTGCCACTGTCGAGAAATGAAGTCACTGTTTACAACAGGGAGGTAGTGCTTGACACATACAAGTACTTGGTTTTACAGTATAAAAGTATGTGAAGATCTTTGTATGTCTTACTGGTAAACCCTTCTGTCTCCTTTGGCATCAGGTATCCTTTAGCTTGCTGCCTGTGTTTTGTACCTCTAGTCATTCTCCAAACAGGAATGGAGGAATAAATTGGTCATGGAAAGGATTGGTTTGGGGAGAAAGGGCATGTTACTGCTTTTTTTTGTCTTGAACTGAGTGCACTGGCACTTCAAAAACAATTTTATAGCATTAATTACAGGATTGGAGCAGATAAGTGTGGGAAAACTGTATTATTTCAGGGTTCATTGTGCAGCTTTTAACACTACTATCAGAAGATTCTGAAGTTATCCAAGATAAGACCACACAGAACTGTGAACACACTGTAATAGAGCTTCTCTTAAGTTAGGTATATTGGGTGCTCAAGTTAAACAGGAAAAAATACTATTTTATTTGTGCATTTAAATCAACAGTCAAATAGCATTCATCCTTTTTTATTTAATTTCCTTGCAAAGAATATAGAAGCATGCAGTGCGTATGGCATTCTGTGCACCCAGACCTCAGCTGAAAGCAGTAAAGCAAATAATACTGCAAGTGGACTCACCACTCTGCTCCAGCCATTTTCCCCTGCTCCATACGTGCTTTAGGCTTCAAAGTAGAAGTGAAAAATTGTAGGTTTCACTTTTAAGCCTTCAGAATGTGCAAAATAAAGTGAGATAAAATGCATTGGTTTAAGGTTGCTTCCATGCAGCTCCATTTTTAGGAACGATAAGCAGATTACTGTAGGACGCACAGCAGAACTTTGAGAACAGCGGAGGGCAATGCAGATAAAAGTGGAGTGTCTGAACTTTGTATCTTGTTTTTTGCTATGTTGGGATACATAGGCTTTGTCCTTAGCATGATAGATTTGTGAACATATATCAAATCTTACACTGCCTTTTATCAAAAAGAAAAAAAGAGATGAAGTTATGATGTTTATTTGAAATGAATAGTACTTTGCTCAAAAACTAGTTCAAGTTATCACCTGCTTTGCAGATTCTGTGCTCTGAAAGACGTGCCAACAGCACCTTCACATGTGGTTCCACCTATCTCAACTGGAAATGAATGGTTAACATCCCAAAGGGGGGGGGGGGGGAGGGGGAATCTTTCCTTTTCAGTTTTTGCTTTAAAGACCCTTTCTAGACAGATGCAGCAGTCCCATGCAAAGTTTTGAACTACTCCTGTAGAAAGACATAGTGCTGGTGTTGAAAAAGAGAATCCTTTTTTCAACTACTGAAAACTTTGCACCAAGTGCACATTGGCCTGGGGGTCATTTGCTCCCCAAATCCTCAGTTAAAAACATTTGTTGCAGTTGTCTGGGAAGCAGTTTACTTTCTATTACTAGTCTCAATATTTAAAATATTAAGAAAATAGTTAGTCAAAGTTGATACTATACCAAGATGTATCTCTTTGTGTATTAGAGTTGCAGCTAATCTGTTCTTGAATGTTGATGGAGAGTGCCTTAGCTATTTCCTACAGTGAAGCTTATTTCCCCGATTATTGTGGTTTTCTCTTTACATTTTCCCAGGAAATGTAGTGCCATGAAAAGTAACAGCTTGACAGACTTTGAGACTGAAGCCCATAATGAGCAGAGCAGGTGTAGCACTGGCAGCAAGCTCCACCATGCTATGACAAGACCGCGTATGTCTAGCTGCATGTGGGAAATACCGGTGTTACTGTCTGTATCTCAATTATTGCTTATAAAATAAAAATTGTCCACTGCCAAGTGTAAGATACTTCTGGAATGAAAGATAGTGTTATTTGAGCACTATGGTCTCATCAGCTGTCACTATTAGTTCTTACACGTGAAACAAATAATTTTGACTAGTTACCTAAAGCTGAAACCATTTATCCCATTATTAGTAGTTGAATTTGTGCATGTCTCGGCAATTTTCCTAGAATCTGGCCAAACTGTTCATTTGCTGCTGTGCATTGGTCATTTCTTTCCTGTTATGGAATAATTTTCTTCCTTTTTTTATCATGGTTTTATATGTGTTTTGAGGTTTGGCTGAAATTAAAAAAATAGCCTGCTAATTTGCCATAATAATCCTATTTTCATAAAAGACCTAACTAGGAAAAGATGAGAAGACTTACTTTCTCAGAAGAGGTTAAAGATGAGACTAAAAGTTATTGGGAGGATGTTCCTTAAGATACTGTTATATTACTGACTAATGCATCGCAAAGAGAGAGGCACCAGGCTTCAAGCAGTTGTGGTCTGTTACGGTTCAAGAACTGCTTTCCCATGTTGAACCTTCACTGGCAGTTGAGTTTGCACTAGCTGTTTTAAAAAGTGTGTACCACATGGGCATTGAGCAATGACTGCTGAAGAACGGGGTATCCACACTGCAGATGGGGTGCCTTTGGTGACCCCTTGTGCACTGCTTCAGTATTGGTTCTTCCACAAGGAGGAAAACCACTTTGTAGTCATACCATTTCTACTCAAAGCAAATTCTTATCAAAAAGAACCCTTCCTACACACTAAATCACTAATGGAGATGTACCAAGAGATAGTGTTGGGACCTAAATGGTGAAGCTGTGTTTTTTTCCTGATTCATGGGTATGAGTCATTCTATGCATATTATTGATGGCAGTGTTACAGATTTATTTTCTGACAAAGATACATTGTTTCTGGCAACTTTCTGGCAGTTTTCTGCTTCCTCAGAAAAATCTATGGCTCTCTGCTTATGGATAGCAGGCAGCTGAATCAGTGAGTACAATCGGATACCAGCAGGGAGGGTTGTAGTTTGTAATTGCTGTAAAATTGCTTGCATCCAGTTTATTATTCCCATCTTCCAAACTCCACCCCGCACGCTTGTTTAGTTTACCTGTTACAGCTTAGTTTTTGTATTATGAGCTCTTAGGGAACACTTTGTCATTCATTCTATATTTGTAAAATTTGCAGCACTTCAGTATCCTGGCTGATTTGGCTTCCAGTCTTTATGGAAATAAGTAATAAATAATAGCTTTCATTTTAGATGTTTTTCCCTGAATCTTTACTGTGTTTCTATCCCAGTGCAAAGAAAAACCGAAACAATTCTTCTGCAGTTTTAATAGAACATGTGTCCAAAGACCAATACTATAAGTAAAATATGACTCCAAATAGACAACAGTACAAATGAAAGAGAATAACAAATCTAAATTCACATTTTTGTGACTCATGTGAAGCTCCATTGAGGGAGACCACGAATACCACCAAGAGCAAAATTAAGCCCTAAGAAAAATAAGAATTCACTTTTGTTTTAACATAGTTCAGCAGGAAAAATCTCACAGGAATTCTCAAATGTGATGAACTTCTGTAAGGGACAGATTGGTTGTAATTTTCATAGTATCTTCTGGTCCTTCTTATAAAATAAATAAATAAAAATTTGTGATTTTCTTGTGTAGCTGAAACACCTTGGGGTACCCTGAGTAGAGGTTTGTTCAGCTGTGGACTTGGAATCACACAGTTCTTTTTGTACCTGAGCTATCCTGGTTCCTGTTGCAGAGGTGTGGAGTTAGAGACCGCTTGTGCTGATTATAGACAGATGAAATTGCTGCAATTGACTTTTTCCATGAGGAACCAAATGCCGTGGTTATAACTTGATGACAGAGAGGCATTTTATCTTCCTCTTGTAATTACAAGGGTGATTTCACATTGGCATTGTATCAGAGTATAGGAAATATATAGATTTTCAATGTAGTGTTACGTGGTACATTTATATTAATTTCTCTTTGTAGTGGTCTTCAAAAGTATTAATGTTCATGGTTTACTTTTTCAGGACTAATATAATTGTTCTGTAGCAGTTTCAGTCAGTACTAATGAATTCCATTTTACCAAACAAAGCAAGAAAATACCCAACTTAGTTTGCAATAACTGTGAACTAGTAGCTGTATGATCATATAGATGATTTTATGACCTTTTATGAGACAGTAATGTATATTACCCAGTGGTGATAGCTGACAAACTAATTTGCAGAAGTAGAATATCTGAGATGTCTCTTTAGAACTATAAAATGGAATATTTTAATATGCATTAACATTTACATTTTTTAAAAGCGTTTCTACCATTATATAAGAAATCAAAGTATTATGTATTCATACAGATAGTGTGGATGTATGAGAACACACTTGGATGAATTCTTATGTTTTCATCTGCCTATAGACATTTCATTTTTGTTTTCAGTCATTTTAAAATGGGGATAATTTATGTAAATAACAGCTTTTTAAAAAAAACCCTAATATAAGACAAGAACATTGGCTGTAACGTGTATTCTGCCCTAGTTGTTTTGTAGCTTTCACTGAGCATCCTAACCTATGAAAAAGTTCCTGTCAGGGAACAGTCTCAATTTCCAGTCTTGGCATTCTCCTAATCACTGCATTTTTCATAGTCTGTGAATTGGTGATGCAGAAAGGAAGTACCTGCAGATTGAAATTACTTGTATGGTCATAATTCCTATTTTAGCTTTGTCAGTACAGTGATAGCGCTTACTGGCCTTGATCAATAGCAGGGTTTGATTCATAAAAGCAGGTCTCCAAGACTCAACACTGAGTCTCCTTAGCAGTTGCTGACGTAATAATACAATGTAAAACTGATGACATGACCTATAACAAGGTATTAATTTCCTGAATCTGAAGCTCAATGTAGAAGAAAAAAAAAACCACTGGAGTTCCTTTCAACAGCAGGAGACTTTGCATTGTGCTTCCTAGTTCTGGTTCTTCTTTTTAACAATACTGGTAAAATATTATTAGCTTATTAATTTAATTTGGATTGGAAAGTCTGTTTATTAGATTATTCCAGTATGTGTTCAAAGTTCCTGAAAGAGAAGTTATCACTTTTATTTGGGACGTAAAATGTGCCAGGATTATCTGTTTACATAAGTTTCCTAGATAGATTTTTTCAGATGACTTTTTGCCTTGTGTTACATCTATTAAAATCTTCGTGTACTAGCAAAGCACATTAAAGTAATAGAATTCAAAACCTAAATATTCTGAAGATAGATTTCAGTGCCAGGTACTACTGATCAGATCTGACAGACAGGTAAGTTCTCTCCACCACAAAAAAGTAGTTGATCTTGAGATAAAAGTCTTGAGTAATTCTTAGAGAAGCATCACCACTAATTAAAGCAAGCACAATTATATTTCTTTCCTCCCTCAAGAAGAAGAATGGAATATGTAACAAACCAGGCTCTTGATTAATTTCGTAATGAAAACACAGTTCTTATTTCAGATGGAAGATCAGCTCTTAAATAGCCAATGTGTGGATTGAATGAAGTTAAAGATGTTTCTTTCTTTCATGGTTTTATAAAATTGTTATTTACTTTTTTGAAGAATCATCAGTACTAGCTGCAGAGACAAAAGATCCTTTATATGATATAAATGATATTTTGACTAAGTACTCTTGGTTGATTCTGGCTGTAGAATTTCCCTGCATACAAAGTGATTTTGAAGAGCTGCCTAATCAAACCAATATTTTTCAGCTTTCCATCTTAACTCTTTTGATATATCATAGATAAAGTAAATGTTCGTGTTTTCATCTCAAATACATATTTACCAAAATTTGCAAGTGTTTTGTGCGGACAGTGATCACAGAATGCAAATGGATTTATTTGAAATAATGTACTCAGTGACAGTTGGTGGCTCACACAGGCAAGTGTTTAAAATCTACTATTGATGTGTAACTTTTGTGTATTCATTGCTGAAAATTTAGAATGTAAATTTACATGGGATTAGTCTACAATTCAAAATTTCCATTAATTGCAGAGGAGCTTTTCCAGCGAATTCACTGTGAAGCTGGATGAAACCAGTGGTGACAAACTTTTAACAGAGGAGTTTGTCTATAACATCTGGATTCTCAAGGTGTAATAGCTGTTATTACGTCAACTAATACAATAGGGAGAACCACACAAGCTATTGGTCATACAAGCCCTTCTTCAGGTCTCAGACAATAGCAGCAAACTTTGAACTAAGAGTATGGTCTCAGAAGACATCTATAGGCACTACTATTGAATAAGGGAAGTGCTGCTACTATCTCTTATGCTGTCTGAGCCCTGGCAAGTCATTGAACCTCCAAATTAAGTTTAGCTAACCCAGCAAGAAACTAATAAAAACAAGTTTTCTGGTGGGCTAGTGTGTTAAATGGATTTACAGATGGATCAACAAGCTCCAGAGTGGTGCTTCCCCTTTTTGGTACAACTGGTTCATTAGATCAGCTCTGCTGTTCAGTTAACTGTAGATTTGGGGAGAGCTGCGAATAGTTGCTTTGAGCTTATTGTAATTATGGCAATCAAATAGCTAATTTGAGGAAAAGTGTGGTTATCACCTGTAAAACAAAGGGGATATTAGTATAGGGAGAAATTGTGAGGTAGTGCCCCATCACAGGCAGAAAGAAAATGGGGCATTACACCAGAACACTGAAGGCTTTAACTGGAGTGTCATCATGCAGTAGAGC
Organism: Haliaeetus albicilla; assembly: GCF_947461875.1. Taxonomy (NCBI): domain Eukaryota; kingdom Metazoa; phylum Chordata; class Aves; order Accipitriformes; family Accipitridae; genus Haliaeetus; species Haliaeetus albicilla. Next base: position 22,552,158 of record NC_091493.1, read on the forward strand.
CCCTATCTCCAGTAAATCTATCATTTTTGATATCTAGAAAAATCTATGAATCCTCATTTCCAGGTTTGGCTTGGTGATAAGGACTGAGAAGCAAGAGGTGGAGTTTTCTGATGAAAAAAGTTCTCATGGAATTCATTCTGGCACCTAGAGGTCTTGCTAATGTGTGTTTAATTACATTGACAGAAGAACAGCATGAATAGAACAGGGCATGGGTGTGGTTAGGTGTAAAAATTAGATTGTTCTAATTTAGCTATTTTAAGGCTAAAGGGCTAAAATGTTAGGAGCATTCTTATTTTAAGCTGTTGGTGTGACCGTAATTTATCCATTGTAGTGCTTTTCAATTCTGTTCTTAAAAGGTTTTCTCCCCAGCACCCCCTTATTCACTGCACAGTTGTAAAGGGTTTGGGGATTCATCAGTAGTTGTCTGCAGTAGAGTGTAGAATGGGTGTAGAGGAATGCAGGAAGACAAAGAATGGTCTCAGCCTAGGGAAGTTGAATGCCACCTTGGAGGACTAGTTTCTGCCCATCTTGAATGCTAAGTGACTACTTTATGCTGCGTAGGTAATATAGGTCAGAGGTTCACAGATGGCTATTCATTTTTTAGCATTTGTGAGACACATGTAGCCAAATTTGCTGGTGTTCTGACATCACCAGTACAGCTAAAATCATGTGAAACTGAACTGTTTACTGTTAAGAGTCCTGAGTGTCCTGAAAAATTGAACCTTAAAACTTACATCAGGCATATGAAACTAAAGAGTACTTGGGACAGTTTGGACCTAGACTTCTATGTCTCTTGTTTCTGTATCTGTAAATTATGGCTAGCGGTGTTGTCTTGTTGAGTAGGTTATGGAGAAGATTCTTTTTTGACTATTTGGGGAGCATTGAAATACTAGAGGAATGAGTGGGTATGCTTGTGTGTGATATTGAACACATGGGAGTAAAATAAAAAAAAGATCATAACTGCCTTTTATACTAGGTTGTTTGGTAGGAAATATACATTCATACTATTAAAACTGGTGTTACAGTTCACATATGCAAAGGCATAGATTTTTTTCTTCAACTCTTTTGGAGTCTGTAATTTTTACTGAAGTTATACTAATCTCAGAAGGCCCCATCTAGATATGGAGTTCTGTTGAGTTTCATTTCATGGATATGAACCAATAAGAGGCTGGTTTTGCCTAAAGGTTGTGTATTTAGACAAATGAATGTAATAGACAAATTGGGTTCAGGGAGAGGCACTACTCATACAGGTATATTTTTTCCATAATGTACTTTGGTGTGCTGCTTGGAGGTGCAAAGGTGCTATTTTATTCCTTAAACTAAATATGCATTGGGGCACATCTATGTGATTTTAAGCAGGTGTAAGCTCCTGCTGCCTGACGTTGAAGAAACTGAGAAGGTATCTGCCTATGGTTACCGTAATATCAAGACAGAGTATATTAGCTGTGGCTCAGTGCCATGGTAACACCAGAATATGGTTCCTAGTCGGCTTACAACACAGACATACCTCACTGCTTTTCTTGTCATTAAAACAAACAAGATTCATTAAAAATACTTTATTAAAACAAAACCCTGTTTTTTAGGAAGCTGTGACAATGATCTTATGGATGAGTTCTGAATATGGTATTTGCAGTAAGAGACAGGCATAGTTTAGGAAAGAACTAGTGTTAACTGTAGAATAATAGAGAGCAGCCCACAATACTTAAAGCTGGACAATGCAGAACCTTCTTTTATACCTCAGTGAGCGGGATCTTATTGATCCTGCTTATTGGAGTGGGTGAGATTTACCTTGTTCACAGCAATAAACCTACACATTCCTTGAAAGTGGCGACTGACAATTAAACGTTAATTCCTGTGCTTTCCTACCAGTAAGCATAAACATTGCTGAGCATGCTGTTTTGATAGATATCTCAGGAGCTTGTGCTGCAGGAGCTCTTTGTAGGTCAAACTAGATCTGACAACGTAGTGTGGTATTGCTCTAAAAGTGAGTGGTAAAATGTTGGCATTAATGATTGTGACTATTCAGTCAGATATCTGACAGGGTTGTTACATGAAGTGTTACATTGTGTCCCATTTGTTAATTTAGCTGCTAAACTATAGTACCTTTTCTTTTTATTCACTCATTTCTATGTATCTTGTGGGCTGCACAGGTTTTAAATAGTGGCTAAAAAACCCGACACTCCATCATTGCTCATTTTATCATATTATCAGGAGCAACACTCACTTGGAAGTCACCAGCTCTGCATGAATCAGTCCCTGGACCTATACCAAATACAGGAAAGCAGTGATTCCATATAAGCTATATAGCTAATCAGGGCAGGGAGTTCCAACTGCTGACTGTGCAGTTGCTGCTCTTGTCCCACCATGTACCAAAATTAAACAGTGTAGTATACCCAGAAACAGAGCATAGAGCAGGAGCTCCAGAACTTTTTGAGTGCTACTAACATAGAAAGAAAACTCTACAATAGAATAGTTGCTTTAGCAGCTTGTACTTTTTTGGGGACCATGCACAGATGCAGGAGGAGATGTTTAGGCTGTATTCCTTCCCTAGAGGAAAGGCAGTAGATCAGGTCTTTGCAGGATACCAGTTTGAAGTACCTTCATAGTTAGAAAGTCCCCGCAGGAGTGAATTGCATTGCAGTTATCTGCACAAGAGGCTACTGGGCTTAACGACTGAGAGTAATTTTCAAAGTTGTTTTCCTGTGAGCAAGTAGGTGCTAAATATTTTCAGTTTGGGGGGCTGGAGCTGCTGTCTATGTAAAAATATGGGGTTTAGGTCTTATGCTTGTGCTTTTCTCTGCAACACTTCTGTTTCTGAGTTAGCAAGGTTTTATATTCAGGGTTTTGTTTTTTCATTGTTTCTTTTTTTTTTTTCCCTTGTGTGTTCCTGCTTATCTCACAAGCACAAGGAACTGATCAAAACTCCAGGTAGAAGATAAATTTCAGAATAAGAAGAAACTTGCATACACTGGAAAAATCACAGAAGGATTGTGGAGAAGAATCTAGAGTACAAGTTCTGGTATGAAATTCTAAATATTTTCCTTGGAATTCAGGTCACTGTCTGCTCTGGAAGACAAAGCTCACTTAGTATAGAGTATAGCATGTAAAATAGTTCTACTGAGCCTATGCTGGCCAGGCAAAGATAACTTCTTACCAGAAAAACTATGCTTAAATGGGTTCAGACGAGCATAGTTCCTACTCTGTTGTACATGGTATCTGCTAAGATATTTTTCATGCTTCATCCAAATGCTGAAGTGTCTTATGTGTAAGAAAACTTGTTTGTATGAAAACTAGCCACAAAGTCAGGACAACTTTGTAGTACTAGATTTTTTTGCCACTGTTAAAAAAGTTTTGAGTATGATTTTTTTTCGTCCTTAAAATATCAGAAGGAAAACCATATGTAAATACTCTTGAGATGCATTCTTACATCTCCACAATATGAAGTTAAAAGGAAATTCATTTTCTTAATACTGAAGATATTGAAATCTTCCCCGCATTTAAATAACACTGTATCAGTATTCACTTAGAAAATACTTTGGTCTGTTTCTGACTCCGTATTTCCACTGAAGGCACAGGCAAGCATTCCTGCTAATTTAAGGGGCCACAATTTGAATCCTTTATACTTATTGTGGAAATTCTGAATTTAGACCTGTGAATTTGCACGAAGCAAGAAAAAAATGGTCTTTCCCTTGAAATCAGATTATGTTTAAAACTCAAGAAAGCCTATTTAAATGTAGAAAACCTTAATTGCTCTTTTTTCACTCCTGTAGCATTAAATTTGCATTTTTTTGACTAGTAATTATTTCTAGAATTTGGCTATGTAAAAGCTCATCAGGCTAAAACCAGGTATACTTGCATTACAAGTTGACTGGCTGGAATCAGTCACCTAATCCTAGAGAAATGGCTTGATTATTTTAGTCTTATGTAGATGGACTTACTGGTACAATTTCAAAAGCTTTCTCTTTGTAAGTGCAAGACGGAAGACTGGAAGCTTGCCATGTATGTTTTCTAGGCCCATATCCTAGGTGCTGTTATGTAAAAACACGCATTTAGTGCCCACTGAACTGAAATTCAAGTTATGATCTCACTGTTGCTAAGTACCAACTTCAGCTGATATAAAATGCTGCAGCTAGAAGTTTGTTAGTTCTATGGTCAGGGTAACCAGAACAAAGGACAGGGAGCAGAGAGAGGAGAAACTCATTACAGAAGTAGTATAACTAGATGACACAAAACCTTGAATAAGGACCAGTGCATCAGCAGAAGTGAAATGGAGATATAATCTGACAATATTCTTAAGGTAATATAATCGTGATTTCCCTACAATAGACATTTGATTCAAATGTTAGACTGGAGTACAGCTTAACTGTGAATCAAAAAAGCATCACAAAGTAGATGGAAGCCAAAGAATGCATATAGGGGGGCTAGGCATTCATATCATACCAACTCTCTCCTCACTTGAAACTGCAGAAATAAGTATGTGCTGTTTAGGTGTTCATGAGGGAAACAGCAGAAAAAAACCCATGAGCATAATTCTAAAATTGATATATTCCATATAAATGTAATTAAGCTCCCTGGCATTAGATGAGTTCAAATAGAAGTCTCATACATTTCCATGGGCATATTCCAGATCTCTCAAAGATCTGAGATAATAAAATAGAAGAATAGGATAAATAGCAAAAGAGAAATCACTATGTAGAAACTATTTGTAGGTTCTATTTACAGAGTGCCTTATTCTTCCCTCACAAAGCACAGACTTCTAAAAGAGTTTTGAAGGGTCATGGTATAATCAGCTGCCAGTGTCAAGGGGAGACAAAAGAATGAAGGTAGTCTTGGATGAATGGACAAGGGGAATATCAAGCAGTTGTCAAATTACATTGCTTCTGTGGTTGTTAATGCTGTGATCACTACTGAAATACTGAGCTTGGTTCTGGCAATTGCACTTCAAGGAGGATGCAGAAAAATTGAAAAGGGTATATAGAAGACCTAAAAGAATGATACAGGACTTGGGACACATGCTTTATCATGAAAGACTGGAGGCACACAGCTTAGTAAAAATAAAGCTAAGGTGGCACTTCCAGCCAGTAATCAAGCCATCCCTTAATATTATCTTTGGTAAACTAAATGGAAACATTTGAGATAAAGTAACTGATATTCAAAAACAGATTGTTCAGTCTTGCAGATTAAAAGAAAATCAAATTACTGTAGCTTAGCAAATGAGGTAATAAAAACCAGACTAATTCAGATTACAATTAAGGATTTTTTAATTTTTTTTAATTTTTTTTTTTACTGATTGGAACTACTAATGATTGTGGTAGGTTCCTTGTCGCTGGTAATCTTGAAAATTAAGAAGGATGATTTAGTCAAAGTAATCTGTTGAACTTCAGGTGGGAATTAATACAAGTGAGTCCTATGGTCTGTGGGGTTTTTTTAATGCAGCTCAGACTAGATGATCACAGTGGTCTTTTTTGACTTAATATGTATTACAGTAAAGGTTGTGCAGTCAGTCTTTAACATTTGGAAGTTTAATTATACACAGGCCTGGCAGAGAATGTTCTGCATGTGATTACCCAAAATTCTCCAGAATTCAGATTGCTAATTCCGTAAAAGCAGAATAGAGGGACACGTATATCGAGAAGGCAATAGGATGCTATTAGACAGATGACATGTTTTCAAGAAGAGCATTCAAGAAGAGCATATCCAGTGTGGTTTGTCAGCACACTATAAAGGCATGACAGGGTCCCTTGTAAAATACCTGGCTATTTGAATTTTACGTGACCTTTTATCTTCCTTTGTGGTGGGTAGTATTCAAAAAGTATATGGAAAGTAAAGCAACAGCTAGCCCTGTAGCTCTGCAAAAGATAGCCCTTGGATACAAGGGAGAGCTATGTACTGTATTTGCATAACATGTTGATCTCAAATTAGGTTAGATATCTGCTTGGCCATTTGGTTTTCTGTAAAAATACTATTCTCTATTTGTTCTGTGTTAAACCCTTCTCCATTTATATTTTTATGTTCTTTAAAAATAAACGTAGAAAAGATGTGTTGTTTTAACAACTGATAAAAGCAAACTAGCTAAGGTGCAGAATGGTCCAAGATCAGCGTTCCAGAAGAGTTCTTTCTGAAAGAAGAAAGCCAGACTTGTGTGAATGCCTTGTATTTATTTTTCAAACAATAAGGTTAGAGAAAAATAAATATTGTGTGGAAGTGTATGCCCCAGCTTCCCTAAGGTAACACAAGGGTGTATGTTGTGTAAATAGAACTAACAGATGCTTAAGAATCCAAAGAAGTCAGGATTCCTATCTTTCAGGCTTTTTCTTTTCATTTTGCAGATTTTTTCATACCACTGCTAGAGAATAAATATTTTGTAATAATTGATAAACATCCTTGTTAATAACCACATTCTTTAAGTCACCTTTGTACTATATTCCAGTGGTATCCAAGAAAGAGCTTTGCGTCAGATGTACAGTAATCTTTAAGCCCCTGTAAGAGATACTCAGTTTGCTATAACAAGTAGATTACACTAGTTCTGCACTACGGTGTGGATAGCATTTTTCATATGTGTGACAGTGATGCAGTGTTTATTTTAAGAGTCAAAAGCCACAGGTTCAAATCCCCCTAAAGTCAATAGGAAAAATTGCTTGCAACAACTTCTAACTTATAGCCCGTATATTTTGATTTCTATTTTACCCATAAAATTTCTATATGAAAATCTACTGCTAAGTGGTTTTTTATTTTTGATGTAATACAGCATTTTCATGCTCAATTAGAGGACATTAAGAATATTCGGTTATACAAAGGGTACTTTACTATGAATGCAGTAAAAGTAACAAGTATCAGTGACATGGCACCCCAAAATACTATCATCTGTAGCTAGTATATTCCCATTCTAGAAAAAAAGTCAATATCTTGATATAAATATCTATCTGTTATGCGATCGTGTCATTATTCTGTATGGCTTCTTACACCACGTTTATTGCCATATAAATGAAACATCTTCCAGCAGTGTATTAAACTATGTGCCTATCATCTGTCACATGCTTTTAACACATCCTCTCCCCAAGGAGAGACGCATGTGCAGTAGATGGCCATGTTTTGGTAGACTTTTTGTGTTTATTTTGGGGCAAGTATGTTGAAAGCATTTATGTTGACAACACATAATCAATGTATAATGTTACACAAAATTATTCTCATATAGCTAGCTGATTGACCTATAGGCAAACTACAGACTGAGCTGGATAATGCCTGGGTAAGTAGTTCATCTGGCACCCAGTCCACTCCCACATTCTTTCCATTGCTCAGAGGTGTTGGTCATGTCATACAATGCACATCTGTATCTGGCCATGGAGAAACGGGACAGCATACATCTGGTTGTAACACAAATACAGGCTTAGTCATGTCACAAGTGTGCATAAATCCTCAATACCTACTCACACATCAGTGGACAACACAACAGAAACATTGGACGTTACTAATTTTGTTGATTATGTTATTTTTGTGGGTTAACCCCGATAGGTAGCTAAGCACCATGAGCAGCTCGCTCACTCACTCCCCAACCCTGTATGGGACAGGGGAAGAGTAAAGGAAGAGTAAAAGCAAGAAAACTTGAGGGTTGAGATAAAAAAAAACAAACACGTTTAATAAGTGAAGAATAAGTGGAAGGTGAGGGAAAGGAGAGAAAACAAAACAAGTGAGGCAAAGGCAATCACTCTTTACCTCCCACAGGCAGACTGATACCCGGCCAGTTCCAACCAAAAGACAGCTATCCTCCCTAAACCCCTCTCTTTTCCCTTTTTATGGCTAAGCATGATGTTATATGGCATGGAATATCTCTTTGATTAGTTCAGGTCATCTGCCTGGTTGTGTCCTGTCCCAATCTATGTGTACCCCCCAATCTTCATTGCATTTGGTAGTGAGAGAGAAGGCCTTGAAGGTGTGCAAACTGTTCAGCAATAGCTAGAACATTTGTGTGTTATCAGCATTGTTTTGGTAACAAATCTAAAACACAGCACCATATGAGCTGCTATGAAGAAAGTTAACTCTATCCTAGCCAGGCCCAGTACAGTTATTTAGCAGGACGACCTAGGAAGTGTTTTGAGACTTAAACTATAAAAAGCTATATATAGCATCTGAATAACAAAATATTTGTCAGGAAGGAAGATGACAGTCTTTTATAGATATCCTTAGTACTTTTGAACACTTTTTATAGTTCTCATGGTGGCGGAGATGATGAGTATTTCTAACTCGGACTGAGAAGGGAATCCACCCATCAGAGATATTCAAGGTACATATTTAAGCAGCGGGTCCCACTGAAGTTGCTCAAGACTTGAATGGATTGACAAATAAAAATATAGGTTTGTCTTGGACACAAATTTGTACTTAGGTCAATAAGTTGTCCATTTCATTCCTTTTACTGCAGAAAACAGACTATTTATACAGTTGTGTGCATTGCATAATGCTCAACTTTCTCACACTGGAGTGTTTATTTTCTTGTGCAGGAGTCTTTTGGTTGTTTTGCCTAAATGTCTTATGTTTCCACCTACTCCTGTCTAACATAATGCATTCCTTTTATAGAGAAATGAGATCTGAAAGATCATATTTGGCATTAGTCACTAGTGAAACTGAAGTTTTTGCTGGAATCTACTAAGAGTTTTGCAGGTTTACTAGCATTGCTGGTTTGGGAATGGAGCAAAAATGTTGCTGTTATTTTTGTTGATGTGGAGTCTGTAAGGATGTAGGCAGTCTAGCATTCCTCATGTGAGCAGTTTTCTTCTGATAACAATGTTACATGAAAACCTTATTCTTTCCTCATCTCTGCTCACATGTCATTAGTGAAATGAGTCACTGACTCCACTGTGAAGAGTTCACTCAAATGCTTATGAAGTATGGAAGTACTTCAGACAGAGTAGAAGGTACTTATAGTATATAACCATCCTGGGTTCAGGAGGTGTGAGGAAGGGACTAGAAAAAAGAATGGAAATTTGGCATTTTCATATCAGCAGTTTCTGCCTGTGCAGTGGTCATCACAACCTAACCAAAGATAACAAAACATCCATGGGATTATAATGCAAACTTTGTGGATTCAAGACTAAGAGGTGTAATAGAGCAGAAGACCAGAGGACCATTTCAGTTCCTAATAGCATCCACATGCTTCCAGCACATTTTTATCAGATAATGTAATGCTGCTATTTTCTCACATAGGAATGCTTACAGGAGTTAGAAGGAGTGACACTTTGTTCTATCAATGCAGAGCTATCAATGCACTGTGGACACCGGTGGTATCCTTTATTTGACATCTTCCCTCCTAGTTACTAGGAGATTGTGGTACTTGTGCATGTGTGGAATAAAAGTAGTTTACAAGTACACTTCTAACCATGCTGCAAAGAACTCAATGTTATCTTTAAACCTTGCTGCAGCGTATAATACATGTGTGCTTGAATCTGTAATAACATTATTTTGGTTGCAAACAAAAATACTTTCAGTTAATTACAAATATAAAGTGAGACAGTATTTCTGTTTCAGTGATTGATAATATTAACTGCTGCTTTGGAAATTAGTGTAACTGTGCATTTTTATTTCCTTTTTAATAATGAATGTGTAGCTGTAAAACACTCTATCAATACTAGATGTGTATTAACCAACAACCTCTTCGTCACAGCAGAGGTAAAAGTACATTTAATTACATCATAGACACATAAAAATAATTTGTTTCAGGAAGTCATGGAGGTATTGTGTGGGATCAGGCTGTGCAAACAGTGATATTCACATTCATGAGATGTTTGTTAATATGAAAAAGAAAGATGAGTTGATGGGTCTGATTCTTTGTCATCTTAAATGGTCATTTACTCTTGCTTAAAACTGAATGCAAAAATGCAATTAATGCACAATGTTCTGTTTCACTCCCATTTTGCAAGTGTATAAAATTATGTATCTATAAATACACAGACACATACTATATAAGGTATGAAATTCTGAAGAATCCAGCTTTTTATCTTCAAATATTTTAGTTTGCAAAATGTTATACTTGCCTCCATATGCTGAAAATTTGAAACCTACCTTTTAATTCCTTACCAATCCTGTTGTAAAACTAACTGCAGATATCTTGATTATTTTCAGGAGCTAGTATCAATAGCAGTATGTAGGTTAAGTGTTCAATATGGCTATTTTTTTTCAAATAAAATCACCTCAGAGATTAGATGTCTGGTTTAAATGCACGTCAAATGAACATTCAGGTGAAGAATAATGTTATGATTAACACATTGTATTGGAATTTGAGAGTTGGAAGTTTAATTCCTAGGCAGTCATGTCTCTGTGTGGCTGACATCAGAAATTTATTGGAAAACCAGCTAGAAATATTTTAATTTTTGTGTAGAACAGGCTCAGTAATGCATCCTTTTCTTCCGACAGTTTAGATTGGAGACTCTTTAGATCAGATGGACTCTGAAAAGATATGTTCCCACTGCAGCTGAAGACCTATTAGCTGAATGGATATATTTGCACTAAGTATAATCTAGCCAGCTTTGTTAAATAGCAGTAAAAATAGTGTCAGGTGTTTCAGTAAATGGGACCCAGCTTACCCTGGACCCTTGTGTGGCTGGGTTATGCTGAGGTACATTCTCTATGTTCACTTCCATAATTACTGGAGTTAACTAGATTAAAGAGTAGATCTGCTTTTCCCTTTAAAAAAAAAAAATTGTTTTATTTTGATCAGCTTTTGTTTTACTCCTTTACTAAATTCTGCAGTCAACCTTTAGATTTACTTCTGATTTATTCTCCTGTAGAAGCAAGCTTTTCCCTTCCTCTATCTTCCCCTGGCCCTCCCTGCCCCATAATACACAGATTCTTCCTTTACCCACAGAAGACCAGAAGGCATGCCTCTGTGGCTTCTTTGCTCAACAAAGCTGTTTTGCTGGGGAATACTAGTTGACAGTTGCCCCAGAATTTCCAAGAAGTATGATTTTCCTTGGTGAATTAACAAAAACAAGAAATAAACATAATTAAAGCTTGAGTCAATACAGATTTACACAGATTTCCCTAGGGCTGGATAGTGGTAATACATAGCCCAGACCCTTTTCCAGCATGAATTACCCACTTCTAAAATTACATTCTCCTCTATGACAATTGGGCTATAGGTGTTCAAAAGCCAAGTAGTGCACTGAATAAAAAACTTAGTTGATTTGAGTAGAATTCTATACTATGAAAGGACATATTCTGCCGTTTGAGATTGTTGAGTTTTCCTCTTCAAGAAGGATGTAGGCTCCTTTTACATAAGTAACATGGAGTAACACCTCTACCCCAAAGCTATAATATTTTGAAAACACAATTATTTTTCTGGAAGCTAAAAGGTAAATTTGCTCATCAGATTTTGAGTTAAAATTTGGTGCCTCTAAGAAATGTAGCAACCTGTAAAAGCAGAGGAATGCAGAACAGACAAGAGAAAGGGAAAAACTTGAATGAAGGGAAAGAAGAAGGAAGTTGGGACATGCAAAGCAGCTATTAACCCAGTTTAACAGGACTGTGTATTTTGCTGTTATGCACTATTCCAGCAAGCTTACTATAATGGTAGTTCTGTCCTTAAATTATGTAGCATGTACAGTAGCTTCTTCATTATTTGAAGGTTTTAGACACATCATGGAGCAAATGGGAATGGACACAGAGCTGATGTGTAATATAATGATACCGATCTGTGATGGTTTCTAGGAAAACCCAGTAGCTTTTGTTTAGTTTACATTATGGTGCTCACCACAGTGGATCCCATAAGATAATGAAGACAAGGAGGTGACAGAGCCAGTGCATGCTTGGGTGCATCCCTAGTATCCATGCTGCACACTCACAAGGGACCAATGTCATGGCTGTGAGACAAGACTGCAGCATTCACCATGGCATACACCTCTGATACAGCTCAGACTCAACTGAAATTACTAACACTTTCTGTTCACAAGTAGCCTAGAACTGCATGTAGTGAGCATATTCCAAACCTATTGAGTAATTCTGCTTAGTATTTCACAGAATCCCAGAATCATTGAGGTTGGAAAGGATCTCTGGAGGTCATCTATTCCACTGTCCCTGGTTAAAGCAGGGTCAACCAGAGCAGGTTGCTCAGGACCTTATCCAGTTGAATTTTGAAAATCTCGAAGGATGGAGACTCCACAACCTCTCTGGGCAAAAATTTCCAGTGTTCAACTAACCTCTGTCATGAAATGGAGTGGTTTCAGCAAATTACTGGGATTCCAGTAGCACTGGTACCATTTCACATGAGTTACAATTCATATAAGGAAGGCTCCAAGGCTGTCAGAGAATGACTTAAGATTCAGACACGGGATGTTCCAAGGCTGTCAGGAGAGGACTGAGATATGTCCCATGGTCGTCAAGAAATGACTAATTATCTCTACTCCCATCCCCAGCCTCCGCCAAGCAACAGGAGTCCTTGGTACAGTCAGTGCAGCTTCCTGTCTTAGCCATACAAGAGTTCCTGATACGGTCAAGGGACTCTTAACTGCGCAACTCATTACACTTATGCTAAGGCCTAGCGAGACTTCCCAAGTTCATAGATCAGCCCAGAGAGGGGGAAGAAACACACCACCAATCTACCCTGTGACAAAAGTCAACCCATCTCTCTCTCACAGAGTGGTGGTGTGGTCGCCTCTTGCCTCTGTGCCTACAAACAGAGCAATGCCATGTTCCAGTTGTAATTTGAGGGAAATTCTTTGTAGGTCTGCTTAATTCTAAATGTTTGACAGATATAATTAAGCAATATTATATATGTGAGGAGGTTTTTGTAACAGTGATATTTGTCTGACTGTTCTCCACATTCTAATATATAGAGCAATGTTTTACAACTACCATAATATAACAGAAATGAGCAAAATTATTATAGGATGTAACATTTGATTTAAAGTTCCTGTCGCTATCTGTGACCATCCAAACAAGGTATCCCCTCAGTGATGTTCTCCATCTTTCTGTACTCTTTCCAGGATATGGTGTATCTTTTCTGCATCATGATTGACAGTAATTAGGGGGTTTTGTCCATTGTCCTGAATTCATTTTAGCAATTGATTCAGGTCATTATGTTGCAATAGTTTTCTCACCAATGTAAGATGTATTCCAATGGGGGTAGGTAGTAAGTCGTGATATGATGTGTAGTTTGATTGTAGCAATTAGTAAGTTGTGACAGGAGCTGAACAGTTAAAATTGCATCCCACAGTTCTGGTAAAATTACAAATACAGGTATTTGAGTGATGATATATCTCCATGGTGGTGTTGTCTGTAAGCATAGAATCACAAAGGGTTCTCATACAAACACATCAATTTCCAGCATATATAAGCACAGTTTCATGGGTTTCATCAGGATGTATTTCAAAATGATAAACATTTTGTTAAGTGTCAAGACAAATGTCTTGAGCATTAATGGTATTACCTTCACAAATGAATTCCTGTTGTTCCCGTACAATGCATGCATCAACATCAGTAGTCTGCCATTTGTTTCTGTTTTGTTGGGCCCATACTCTGTGTTCCAATGGATAGAGTATAGTTCCATGGTGATTTAATCCCAGCGCAATGACTGGGTATATGGTGTATACCGAAGCATTGCGTATTGTCAAAACAAAAACTGTGGCTTTACTGTTGGCATAGTCAAAAGTGAAATTGATTAGATGCCACCAAGATTGGAATTCTCTTTCAAATTTAGTTACATTTTCCCAAATTATCTTTTGAATTTCAGTGGGTAAGATGTCTTCATCGCCTTCCATTATAATTGCTGCCACAGTAGATTGTATCCACAACTGGGCGTGGATGCAGCTAAGAGCTAGAGAAACATTATTTTGGGTTGTACCCAATGCATTGGTATCCTAAATCCTTCTATGTATAATGTCTCCCATTTTCATGTATCCTTTAGGTATGTTTTGGTTTTATGTATCACCAAAGTAGCAAGGTTCAGGTTTGTTTTATCTTTTGGTGTTATTCCAATACTTCCAGTATAATTTAGTAGGGCATGGTCCCAAGGGTCTCGTGTCTGGAGTGAAGGGATTACACTTATCCCAATTAAGAGAACAATTGAAATTAAACTGGGGACATATTGCCATTGTTGTTGTTGCCATTGATACAGATTCATTTTCTCATGAAATAGAAAAGAAAGAGAAGTTTCATTGGGGAAGGCCAAACAAGTTACCCCTTTTATGATGCAGGATAAATCCACCTAGTACTGATTCTGTGTTTTGCACCACTGCTGTCAGTAGCTTCCCAAGCAAGCGGGTCATGAGGTTTATTTAGATTCATAGGCACAGTTCCAATTTGTGGCAGATTCACCATAACAGGTTGTCCTGGCTGTAACATTGTGGGACATTTTCTCTCATGAGAAGGGGGAGAATCAGGTTCAGCTTCTGCAAAGAATGCTCGGCTTACTGGGCTCCCAGTGGGCTCATACTGATTATTCAGTTGGTGAAGTACTTTTTAAAATCGAGTGTCCCACTGGGCCTCATGTGGCTTAAGGCTCTTTTTCAGCAGACCATTGGCTCTTTTATTATCCCATTTGATTGAGTATAATAGGGGGTGTGAAATACCCATTGAGTTGCTTCCTGTTTAGCCCACTCTTGCACCTTTTCACACTAGGAGTGTGAGCCATTATCACTTTGGATTATATCGGGAGTAGGTAGATTTGATTTAGCATGTCATGATCCACAGCTGCGGATACAGGAACATTAAGAGGGCCCTGTTCATGCACCACCTAGATACAGGCAGCTTTTGTAATAGCTGTAGAGAGCTCATCCAAGGATTTCATAGGCATTAACAGAGGTTCTCCTCTCTCTAATATACCTATTCTGCCATCCCAGTATGCCACTCTTACTTGTTATTGAGTGGGGATTGTCTGGGGGTTCAGGTCCAGCATTTGGAAAGACACCAGGTCCTCAGAATCCATTGCCTTCACCACCATCGAGTAAGATTCTCTGTCTCCCTGTTAGACATACTCGCCATACGTATTGTTTCAGTTTCCCCTGGGTTATGGCTGTAGTGTTCTTGCAAATCTGAATTGGATCAAATGGGGTTGTTTTTTGGGTACAATCTCCTGCTCTACCCTGAGGTCCAGTGGTTCCTTCTTTTTTTATAATGGGCCTGGCCTCATACTCAGGGGGATCTAAAGGAGACAGAGGATTATTTCGCCTTGCATAGCTATTATCAGGGTCATCCCATATGTTCCCATCCCATTCTTCAGGGGATACAATTAGTTTCCTAATTTGCACAATGTCAGGGAGATGGGAAACTTGCATAAGCATCATTTCAACCCTTTTTTCCAACTTTTTTTTTCTCCTTTTTCTGTTTCTGCAGCTGCTCGGTTTTCAAGGTTAGTATTAATTCAGCTGCTTTCCTGCCTTTGATATCATACCTCAGATGTTGTCTTTCCCTATTTATGTTATTCCTTTCCTGAAGAGTGGCTTCTAAGCAGGTGCCTAACATTTTGCAAATAATTCCCTTTCCTTTTCCATTCTTTATATTGCCCCTGACTTCCCAAGTTCATAGATCAGCCGAGAGAGGGGGAAGAAATGCACAACCTCACAGTAAAATCCTTTTTTTCCTGATGTTTAAATGGAATTTCCTGTGTTTCAATATGTGTCCATTGCCTCTTGTCCTTCCACTGTGCACCACCGAGAAGACTTTTGCTCAGTGTTCTTTACTCCTCCCTCCATCCTCCATCAAGAATTTATAGTCAATGGTAAGATCTTCCTTAAGCCTTCTTTCCTGCAGGTTAAACACTCCCAACTGTCTCAGTCTGTCCTCATGTGACAGACGTCAATCCTCCAGTCGTCTTTGTGGCCCTTCATTAAACTGTCTCCAATATGTCCATGTCTCTTTTGCTGGGGAATCCACAACTGGACACAGCATTCCAGATGTGTTGCACCACCTATCTTGACCTGGTGGTAATACTCTTCATAATCCAGCCCAGGTGGCTGTTGGCCTTCTTTACTGCAAGGGTGCATTGCAGGCTCGTGTTTAATTTCATGTCCACCAGGACACCCAGCTCCTCCACTGCAAACCCGCTTTTGAGCCCATCAGTCTCCAGCATGTACTCACGCAGGGACTATTCCTTGCAATGCAAGACTTTGCATTTCCCTTTGTTGAACTTCGTAAGAGTCCTGTAGGCCCATTTCTCAAGCCTTTTGTGATCCCTGTGAGTGCTGGCACAACCATCTGGTGTATTAACTACTCCTCTCAGTTCTGCATCATCTGAAAAATTGCTGACTATGCACTCTGTCCCATCACCAGGTCATTAATGATGACGTTAAGCAGTACCGGTCCCACTATCAACCCTTGGGGTACTCCAGTAGTGACTGACCTCCAGCTGGACTTTGTGTTGCTGATCATAACCTTTTAAGACTGGCAGTTCCGCCAATTTTCAGTCCACCTCATTGTCTGTTTGTCTAGTCCAGCCCCTCTATTCAAAGCAGGGTCAACTAGACAAATTGCCAAGGATGGAGATTCCACAGCCTCATCCAGCAAACAATTCCAGCATTTGTCCACCATTAGAGTGGATTTTTTTTCCTTGAGTTTAAATGGGATTTCCCATGTTTCAATTTGTGTCTGCTGCCTCTTGTCCCATCACTAGACAATATTGAGAAGTCTCTCGCTCTGTCTTATTTACTTCCCCCATCAGGTATTTATACACATTGATAAGACACACACCCCCCCCCCCCCCGGAGCAAGGCTAAACAACCTCAGTTCTCTCAGCCTCTTCTCATATGACAGATGTTCCAATCCCTTAATCATCTTAGTGGCTTTTCAAGCACTTCGTATGATAAAATTGTAAACAGAGGGAGAAAATCATGTGGTAGAGTAGCAGTTACCTTTCACTATTTATTGTCAATATTTGTATCTTGTCTGATTAATGTTACTGTATTCTGTGGCTTTGAAGAAGAGACACTTATCAAAGAAATAGGAATCTTCATCATCTTTTGTCTATGCTAAATAAATTACTTGCAGTATTCTTGTAAGCAGTTACAATTTTATTATTCTTTGGGCACTAAATACCATTTAAACTGGCTGCCGTTTACATCAGTGCCAGTGGTTTGGACAATAACATCAGTGAATGGTTGTGTTCATAGTGAGGATGTTTGCTCTAAAATTAATAAAATTGACCTTGTTACTAAGTAAAAATTACGTTTTTAAAGATTTGGACAGGTGGTCCTAGACTCCAGACAAACTATGGAGCTACTTTTTCCTTCATCAAAAAAGTGACTGTAATCTATCTATACAGCAAAACTCTATACTTTCAATTTCTCTTCTTTATAATAATCTTTGGTATGTGGTTTTGTTAGCACCACCTTAATTGTACCAAAAATTGTAGTTTTCAGGGATATTATTGAGTCTCTCTGTACTAAAATGCATTAGTTTGTCCTTACTGAATGGGGGACACTAACACAAAACAGAATCATAGAATCATAGGATGGTTTGGGTTGGAAGGGACCTTAAAGATCATCTAGTTCCAACCCCCCTGCCATGGGCAGGGACACCTTCCACTAGACCAGGTTGCTCAAGGCCCCATCCAGCCTGGCCTTGAACACTTCCAGGGATGGGGCATCCACAACCTCTCTGGGCAACCTGTTCCAGTGTCTCACTACCCTCACACTAAAGAATTTCTTCCTAATATCTAACCTAAATCTACCCTCTTTCAGTTTAAAGCCATTACCCCATGTCCTATCATTACATGCCCTGTCACTACTAGTACCTCTCTGGCTTTCCTGTAGGCCCCCTTTAGGTACTGGAAGGCCACTATAAGGTCTCCCTGGAGCCTTCTCTTCTCCAGGCTGAACAACCCCAACTGTGTCAGCCTGTCTTCATAGGAGAGGTGCTCCAGCCCTCTGGTCATCTTCATAGCCCTCCTCTGGACTCACTCCAACAGGTCTATGTACTTCTTATGTTTGGATTATTATCCTATTAAAAATAGGATTATTAGGAAGCAGTTTCAATAGCTCACCTTCAGGGTTTTCAACTGTTCTTGCATTTTTGACACTATTTTTACACTATTCACTGATATTTTTAATAAAAAAAAAGGTCAAGGCTATTGCTTCACTGGTACAAATGCAGAGACCAACAGATGCAATGAAGAAATTTGTACAATAGATTTAAAATATATTGGATAAAAGTGTAAATTGGCAGTCTGTGTTTGAAGGTATCTCTTTTTGATGTATTTTGTAACAATGGTTTCTCTCATGATTTTGGTTAAGTTGCTGCTTAGTGGAAGACATAGCCCCGAAATACATATTTTAGTTCCTGACTGATGGAGGGTTGTGATGGCACCAGTGTTTCTGACAAGTTTAAAAGGCACAAGGATAAAACACTAGACAGCATTCCAGATTTCTCAGCAGGAAAATGTAAATCTCCTTAATTTTATTCCTACTGAGCTGTGGCAACTAAGGTCTTGTATTTAAATCTGAATTATTAAATAGACAGCATGATGATGATAGGAGCAGGCTATGTGTTATATGTATCAACAAGTTCTCATAAGCCAAATACCTTGTCAAAAATTCATATTCCCATCTATGCATTTGTGATAAAGGGGAATAATTTTAAGAGTATTATGCCTTTTATTCTTAAAAGCCTACCAAGGATATTAGATTAGGGAATGGAGTGAGATTTGCCATGTAAATTGATAGGTGAAAACTTCTAGCTTTAAGCCTCTAGAACCTAAACTTAACCACAGTGCCGAAGAAAAGAGCCACATCTAAAAAAACCTCAGCAAAGTGCACACAGGTTGCAGTAATATAGAAAGGTCAGATATTGTATGATATCTTTAGCATAGTTTATCATTTACTTTAGAAAAATGTTCTTGAAATGTATTTAACAGGCAGCTCAGTTCATTACCAATTGTGAAAATTTTTGAACGTGAAAAGGTTTTGGGTTTGGGTTTTTTTTTTTAAATGTGTTGATACTGTAAAAAAAAAAAAAAAAGGCAGTTGGCAGCCTCAAGCTGAGGTATTATATCTGAGATCTCATCTCGTAGAATCTCTTAGTGTTTGATGGTGACTATAGGATTTGGAGCTCTTGCAATACAGATTAGAAATCGCAGCGAGGTATGAAACAATAGTAAAGAATGATGCATGCTCTCTGCTGATTTTATGCACCTTTATAAAATATAAGGAGGTGACATATGTACACTGCTGCATGGAGTTACATACTAAGCTTGATGCAAGTGAATAGTCACCCACTTTAATGAGCTGGTCTGTGGACTTGCATGGACTATGGGCATGCATAGTGAAGCATGAATGGTAGTGTTTATAGAATCAGGGCCTAAATGCGATATATAAACATAGTTCACTTGCCACTTAAGTATAGATACCCCTGCAGGAGAATGTAGTGAATTTAGCAAGAATGTTATTCTTGCTAAATGACAGCTTTTTTGAAGAGGAAATAAAGATCTGTTTTTCTAAATATAAAGCAATAATCTTAATGGAATGGTCCAATTTGAGCATTTGTCAGACCTTTTCAGTAAGTGCCGTTAGATATTTAAGGACCAAAGCAGACATTATTCTGGTTTATTCAAATAACTGCATCTCTAGAAGTGCTTTGCCTGTACTAGTGTGCTTAAGAATCGATTTCTTAAACTCAAAAGCATGTAATCTCCTGAAGTATTACCTACATTTCTTACCATCATTTTATTCCTACAGAATTTTCTAGCAAAGTAGTTCATGATCTTGTCTAGTTGATGAGACTGGACAAGTTAGTAATGTGAGAATGAACTTCTGCAGACAGTACAGCTTTTTAAAAGCAGAACTGTGTATATTCTTTGTATTCTGGGAGGGACTCAGCCGTGCTCTGTCCAGAGCCTAAAAAGAGAGTCCAAATTGCCATAGCCTACTCAGATAAAAGCCACGTGATCTCATTAGCACTGTGCTGGACCCAGACTTCGAAGCATTACAGAAAGGAAGCTCAAGATGCAGGGGTGGTAAACATAGTGTCACAGCTTATGGTTGATTTTGTGCTCAATCTGATTAAATGCACATCAGCCCAGAATATGCTGTTTACATGCAGGCAGAGTCTGAAGGCCATGATTTTGTAATTGCAAAAAAAATTTCAAACATTTTTTTGCATACTTGAGAATTGTTTTATACATCTTTTCTTTAGAAAACTCAGTGATGATAATGTCAGACACAGGCACCACTTATGCAAACTTTACTGATTTACTGCAGTCATGGGACTAAAGTTGGGAAACCAGCACTGTCAACTTCCTAAGCTAATGTGACTGCAGAACTGGCATATGATGCCAAGTTATGGGCTGAGGAGTGATTGTTCACTTGAGAATAGCTTCTGGCTAGAATCCTGAGCTTGTCTCTCCCTAAAACTGGTGTATTATTCAAATGAAGAATCAATTAAAAGTATCAGTTTTGCTTAATCTTTTTCCATTAGTATATTGGATAAAAATTATTAATATTTCAAGATAATGCTTTCAGTAAAATGTTAATTGGAGTGACTCTCATTTGTTAATGTGAACTGTTATAAATGTCCAAAATACATAAAGAACTTCTGGTTTTGCTTATTCTTAGGGAAAGGTGGAGATAATGTCTTTTATCTAACTCAGTAGGCCAAATTCAGCTGTGACTATGGTCATATGATTGGATGGACTGGATCACATGGAACATGTTGCTGCACAGAGTTTGACTCTCTATATATGCTAAATTGCTGTCAAAAAAGATCATATAAGGATGTAAAGCTAACATTGGAGTATCTTGGTCTGCCTCCTATTTTCTCTTAATTTATCCAGAAAGAACATTCTCTATTTATTTTACAAGTTAAAAATGAAATTCAGAAGTAACTATATTAAGTTTCCTCCAGTGAAGCCTACTGTTTTAATTGGCAGACAAAGTGATGGTTCCTGTGAATGAGAGTCTTCCCATGCAGTTCAAATGAAATGGAGTCCATCTAATATTGTGTTAAGTTAAAGGTTTTATTCTTGAGAGAGATGGAAACAGAACTCCTGTTAAAAGTCAACTGAAGTAGGGTAGTTAACTCCCTAAGACATTGTGAATGTCATTAATTTGTCTTGTAAAAGATAAGGCAATTTGGTTGCTACTTTTCTATTTCCTTTCAAGCCTCTTTGTTTGCTGGTTCTGCCATCATAATAGCATGAGTAGATATCTTGAGGATTGCTTTTGCTGAGCTTATTGGAGTTTTAAATTTGTTTTGACTTAAGATCTAGTAGCAAGTCTTGTTTTGAATTTGCAGTGCAAGTTGATTGCATAATTGTGAAGCTGTTTGACATGTGTGATACAATTTGATTTGCATTTCTGCCAGTTTTCAACTGTAAGAAACAAAATCTGCTAGTAACAATTTTAGCAGGAGTCACTGGAGGGTTCTTACAGTTTGTTTTCTATTTCCCAGAGACTGAAAGATGACACTCTTATAAAACTATCTGAACACTTCACATTATTGTTTAGCTGAGCTGTATATGTTGATGTAAGTGGCTTTGATATTTTCAGGGGAAAAAAGAGTGAAAAAATATATAAAATACATATTTATATATAATATATATATATATAATGCAGTATAGAATGGAAGAAGCAATATAATGCTGACAGAAACAAGGATTTTTTTAAAAAAAGTAATTGAATTATAGCAAATAGCCATTAGGATGTTTTATGGAAAAGCATAGACTTCATCAAGACCCAATTAGAAAACTTGAAACCTATGATTATACTGGTATAGAGGTACTTTTCCTCTGGCAGGATACATATATAGAGTTGGCAAGGTGTTTGCCCCATGACCAACAGATCCTGGAAATCTATGGAAGAGACACAGTCTTGCCCATGCAGACAACAGCTATATTCAGGCTGGCCTGTGCATGTTACACCACTGGAATTTTTTCTGATAATATGGCTCTGATTGTCATTGATTGATTTATTTTCTTCCATTGTGCAGTAGCAGGGAGACTTGAAATAGCATTAATTCCTGAGTAGATTGTCTCTGGAAAAGCCACAGAATTAGCAGGTGATACTATCATAGAGAACAGAGTAAAAGGAAACTGAACTGGCAGCAGCATGTAATCCAATAGCAATACAGGTAAAGTAGTTAAGAAGTGTTAGAGATCATACAATAACAGAAATGGCAACACAGGCATCATTTCCATGAGTTAAGAGAAAGTCTAACAAACTATGCACTGGAAGTGAAATAACTGGCTAGAGACCAGAGAAGTAATTCTGAGGATGCAAGATCTTTGTGGTGCATGGAGAGCAGCTGATTTAGAACCAAGGTGGGTTGTTTCAAATTATGCATCTTCTTTAAGCTGGTACAAAAATGTGTGACTGTTACTTGTTCTAAGTACATATACAGAATTGCTATGATTTTATATAAAACATAGGACTGTAAAAGACTACTTTGGTCATTCTCTGTGGTTCCCCACAATTACAGTCAACTGTGAAATAATGCCTACTTCATTTCAGCCTACAGAACATACCACGAACCACAAAACTTTTTTTTCAATACCCTATAAAAAACTAAAGGTGATGTAGTACAGGAGACCAAACTGCATGGAGACTACAGTGTGCCATAAGGCAAAACCAGAAGAGGTTGAGGATACCACCAGTATTTGAACTACTACAGATAGCAGTAGTAGTAGTAGGATCTGTAGTAGCCTCCACCACAGATCATTGTTTTGAAACCAAGCACACAGGCAAATGGAGGCACAGAAGCCTCTTGATTGCACATCTTGTATAATTCCTGCTGTTGCATCACTCCCAGTGAGCAATCTCTGATGGTTCAAAGGCAAACCCCTCTTCACTATGTCACCAAAAATCAATTACATATGAAGAAAAAAAAATTGTTGTGGCACAATGCAAGGCTCTATACCATAATGAAGAATTTTTGCCTTTGAAGCCAAAATAGTGTCAGTTAGGTCATTCTCACATGAGGACCCAGCTTCGCTACATGGCAGCTTATACTGTACCTTTACTGTGCTTAAAAATAACCCCAAAACAACAAAAGCTAATCACAGTTCTCACAGTTGGACACTAGAATAACTGAATATAAAATTTGGTCACTAATATTTTAGAAGTTTGTCCCACTTTCTCTGGGAAGTTTCTGGAGCTGTTTGTGTCTGATGCATACCATCATGCCTCTTAAAATTATTCTTCAAAAGAAAAATACAAAATAGTGACAAAATAATCAAGGCAACACAAGGAAAATACTTTTAAAAAATATGCCCATCACACTTAAAGCTACAGCTGCTTTCAGCTGAATAGTTTCAATTCTGCTGTGATAGATTGGTATTTTTAAATTTGCAATACCCCTGAAGACTGTAACCACAGATCTTAAATCTGTTATTCACAGGCAGGTATGTCAGGCTGGTCACAAGATCTTCCCTCAGTATGTTTAATGGTCAGCTAATAATATGTTCAAAACCAGGTATTTTTTTCACTTCAACCACTGCATACAAGTGGCTAAAGTTAACTTGTCTCCTTCATGCTAGTGACAATTTCTAGTCAATTTTATTTCACAGTTGTGATTTTTTTTTTTTTTTTCCTTGCAGCGGCAATCTCCCTCTCCCACTGCTATGGCTTGTTCCTTACTTGTTTTCTCTGTTTCTCTAGCTGGAAAGAGACAGTGTGCTATTGCTGATCGGTATTTAAGTGTGCCAAGGAAATGTTTAACAATACAGATCTGCTCATCTTTCCCCAGTAGTCACTAAATTGATTCCCTCTCCTTTACTAGCAGCCAATTACTATAAAACCTGTAGGAATTTACTTTCTGATTTCTCTTACTTTTTAAAATTTGCTTGAAATTAGTTCAGCAAAGTTGGAACACTTTGTGACACAATTTTACCTTACTCTTGAAATGTATCTTGAATGCATTTGCCTTGTTTACTTATTTTCAATGGCATAATAATACAGATGTTAGCATTTTGCAACCTGCTTTGCTACTTTACTTTAGACTATAAAAGAAGAGTAAGCATAAAGAAAGAAATGCTATATATATCCCAGAAGTGCTATTATGTGCTAATATACAGCATCTTATATAGAGCTCAGTAGGGATGAAGAAAAACCCTCACAGTAAAAACGCAAAAACCTCATTGCTGATCTTTTTCCCAAATAAGAGATGGGGATAAGAACAGCCTAATTCCTATTGTTTCCTATCAAATCAAAGACAGTCTTCATACTGAGCATAGTAATATTCTTTATATGATAAACAATGTTACTACTCTTTGCCTAAAAAGCAAAGAAATAAGACACATGATCCCAAGATAATGGCAAAGACAGTGATAATGACAGTAAGAGTTAAGTTTACTTGCTGCTAGTAAATTATTCATGTATATGGAAAAGTACACAAGATGCAGCAAGGAAAATTCCAACTGGACCCAAGGAAAAAAATTCCACAATGAGGATTGCCAAGGGTTGAGACAGGTTGCTCAGAGAGGCTGTAGAATTGCCATCCTTGGATATATTCAACTTTATTTGGATAAAGCCCTGAGCAATCTGATTTAACTTTAATGTTAGACCTGCTTTGAGCAGGGGCATTGGACCAGATGGTGTCCAAAGCTCCCTCCAACCTAGTTAGTGGGGTAGTGTATGGTACTGTTCTAGTGGATAGGGAATTTAGCATTGGAAATAAAAGATCCAAAAGTGGTTATATTTGGTGTTTTTCATACCTGAGTAAATATGCAGTAATTTTAAGTAAGTTGCCAGCAGTTTGAGGGAGATGATCTTCCTCTCTATTCAGCACTGATGAGGTGACATCTGGACAGCGCTGTATCCACTTCTGGGCTTCTCAGTACAAGAAAGATGTGAAGCGACTCCAGCACAGGGCCACATACATGATTAAGAGACTGGAGTATCGGTCATACGAGCAGAGGCTGAGAGTGCAGGGACTGCTCAGCTGGGAGGAAACAAGGCTCAGGGGGATCTTATCAGCATGTATAAATACTTGGTGGGAGGGAATGAAGATGAGGAAGTCAAACTGTTCTCAGCAGTACCCACTGACAGGACAAGAGGTAATGGGCACAAATTGAAACACATGAAATCCCATCTGATCACAAGAAAACTTTTTTTTGCTATGAGGGTGGTCAAAACTGGAACAGATTGCCCAGAGAGATGGTGCAGCCTCCATCTGTGGAGATATTCAAAGCCCAGCGGGACACAGTCCTGGACAACCTGCTCTGGCTGACCCTGCTTGAGCAGAGGGGTTGGACCAGATGATCTCAGGAGGGGTCTTCCAACATAAGCAAGTCTGCGAAGTTTTCAAGATTTTAAAAGTCATAAAATAGCATTTCCATCAGATGTCTAGAGACTCAGTATTCAGTGAAGGTGAATGTGAATGCCGTGGCTTCCCTTTAAATATCATTCAAATTGCTCCACAACGTCTCTTAAGAAAAGTAGGGATTTTTTTTTTCTTCATTATTTTCCCAGGCCAGATGTGTCCCAGTAATTCTTCCGTCTACAAAATACAAGTAACTCTTAGGATAACTGGAGGGTAATTGGAGACTTGCCTAGAAACAGACTCCAGTGTAGCTCTATGGGGATGTAAGGTTGTAGTCATGTGGATCTACTTGCAGAATTAGAATTATTCACTCATTTCAAATGTTACTGAGAACTTGGCTGTATTGACCAATATTTATTTCCTCTCTGGAATTTACTTGCAAATTAACATCAAGCATTGGTATTTTTCAAAAATGTTGGAGCTGCATTAATGAGTAAAATTAATGAAATGCTTGGAGTTCACAAGTTCTTAATTGTCCTGGCTGTTCCTTTAAAAAGATACATTTTATTTGTATTAAATGTAAAGAATTACTCTATTTCACATTAGGATGATCCAGTAGTTGTTCAGGGATTTCAACAAACTACTCCTCTACTTTGATAATGCTTAGAAACCAGTCTTTTTTTTCTATGTGTTTGACAAGCTCATATATGTAAAAAAAGACTTAGTTTAAAAAAAAAAAAAAAGTACTGTGTTACAGGACACTCACTCTGAGAACTGCTGAGTACAAGTCAGTTGATAGGAAAGTTAGAAGTTTAACAAACATGGAAAAATGAGAGCAGCTGTATTTTCATCAATGAGTTGAGGGCTATAATCACCCTCTCTGTAATACCACATTTGCTGTTGCTAATACATGATATATATTTACTCTGACTAGCTCAGTTTATTTGTTAATTCTGTTTCTCTCATAATATGAAAATGACCACCTTGTTTGATTCAAACACTATTCCTCTGTTACCTTTTAACTGCTATAAGTAGATCAAAATGCTCACATCGCTTATATGGCCCTATATTTTAAAATAAACCTGTTGTATGCAATGCTAGGAGTTAGCTACCTTTGAAATTATAATTAATTCATAAGCATTTCTTAATTTAATTTGCTTCCTCATGATATAAAGTAGGATTAAGTATTTAAGGATCTTTGTTATACTACTTTCCTCTGATAATGAAATGAGAGCTGCTTCTGTACTGCTTCTCATTTGTTCTGTATGTTGTGGTCTTGAAAGGTGCTGAATGCCTCAACTTTCGTCGTGTTCAGTGACAGTTAAGGGCACTCAGTATCTCATAAATACAGCTTGGTACCAGCACAACAAAGCTCCTATGTTGTGGAGAGATGAGGCAAGAATTTGTCACGTGCACTGTCACTTACCTGGCATGAGACTGTTAGTCCTTAAAAGAGGGACTTCAGTATGGCTTGTGGGAATCTATACCAGTTGTGTATGTTTGGAAGTATCACAGCTGCTGTGCAATTCTTATTGTATGGGCTACACAGTATAATAAATTATGTAACTCTGTGTTTTTAATGTGCTTGAATAGAACATTGTGTATCCATTATTGTGTACACACAGCCTAGCTGATAAATTTGCTTAGAAATGTTTTGTTTTGTTTTGTTTTTTCCCCCCCAAGAGGGACACTTGATAAACTATGCTTTGAAATCTCACGTAGAATCCAGTTTGTTTTTAAAACAAATCTTACCAGAGGCAGTCATTTTGAAACAGCCAGGAGAGCATCAGCAGTTGCTTGCTTAAAATGCATGTATATAAGTTTGATAAGACTGTATCATGCTTAGTCTACATTCAAGCAGGGCCACTCTCGTACTCATTCTGAAAAATGTCAACTTCTGCTACACTGACAGAATGTGGCTACTAATTAAAATATTCCCATGAGGTATATATATTCTATGTTGTCTACTTCCTCTGTTAGAGTTTAGCATTCTCTAACCTTTGACCTCGGCAGTGAGTGCTTTATGGTATAATAATGCAAACAATGGTTAACAGTAGAAGGCCAAAACCATCAAAACACAACTTTCTGTTAAACTATACCACATGCTGCTTTGAAAGATTTTTAGCTTCATAAACTTTTGTTCACGTTGCGGAATAATCTCATGCAAGATGAACATTTTATCAGGAAAAATTATGCACATTCTGTTGAATTACTCTATGTCAGGTTTATCATGCATTCACCACTGCACTGTAGCTTTAATTGTAACAGTTTTTAACGCACTTGACTCAGCCTGGCAACTGAATTGATGTAAATGGAGATCTACTGGAGGGTAAATATTCCAGAAGTAGGAATGGACGGCAGGAGCAGGCATACGCTATTTAAAGCCTTCTGCTGTTACAGCACATACCCAAGGATGAAAGGGAGACCGCCTTGGAGGGCCAACGCAAAATGATTATTTATTTCAAACGCAGAATGGAAAAGCAAAGACCTAGCACAGTCACAGGTAATGTGATGGTACTGCAGCTAATACAGGAAATGCCTCCTCCTAATTTTGTGATTATTGTTACAAGGAGCACAGAAGAAATTTGCTAGAAATAGTGCCGTTGAAAAATACCGTTAACGCAGCTTTAGTTTTATGGAGAATTTCCTGGTAATGTGGTGCATTTCCGCGAGCAGGAGAGCAAAACGCAGATGCGTTGAACCACGGAGGCAGCTTTCACTCGTGCTTAATCGTTCTCTGGCTAGTAGGTCCCGGCTCGAGGGAAGCACATGTATAACTGTTTACAGGATTTGGGCCTAACTTAGCCCAGTGGTTTAGTATTTGCTCTCGAGGGATGGAGGAATGGGTTTAAGTTTCACCCTTCCACGGGCAGAGGCCGAAGTTATTTTTAAGAAACGGCGGAGGGGCCGAAGCGGGGCGAGTGTCGTGCCGCTGGGAGCGGGCTGGGGGCCGCGGGCTGCGCTGCGGCCGCTCCGGCGCTTACCTGTGGCCGGCGGCGCCTCCGCTCCGCTCCCCTCCCGCCTGCCCGCCGCCTCGCCTCGCCTCGCCTCGCCTCCGTGGCCCCCGGTGCCCGGGCCGGCGGGGCGGCTCGGGGGCTGCCGGCGGCTCCCGCCCCGGAGCGGCGCTGCGGGCCGTGGCGCAGCAGGGCTCGGCCGGGGAGCAGCGCCTGCGCGCCCGTCCCGCCCGCCCGCCCTGGGACCGGCCGCGGCGGCCTGGCGGGGAGGGGAAGGAGGGAGGGCTCGAAGGCGGTGGGAGGCGCACGCCGTTTCCCTTTCTCTTTCGCTGGGCGGCCGCCCGCCCGCCCGAGGCCGCTGGGCTGCGCCGCGCCAGGTACGGCGGGGGGCCGAGGCGGGAGGCGCCGCAGGTGCGGGGCGGGGGGGACGACAGGAGGCGGGCGAGCGGGGCGGGGGGGGGGAGAGCCCGGCCGCCGCCGCCGAGCCGCCCCGGCCGCCGCCCTCTCCTGCCGGCGGGCTCCCGCGGCGCTGGGGCGGCGGGGAGGGCTCCTCCCCGCGGGGGCCCTCCGAGGCCTGCGGACCGCGGCGCGCCCTCGGCGGGGGGGTGCGCCGGGCGGGCAGCGGGGCGGGCAGCGGGGCGGCCGCCGACCCCGCCGGGGCTGGGCAGCGGCCCCTGCACCTGTCACGGCGGCGCCCGGCAACTCGTCCGGCGGGCGGGCGGGCGGCCGCAGCCTGGCGGAGCTGGGGCAGGGGCAGGGGCAGGGGCAGGGGCAGGGGCGCTGCCTCGGACCTCGGCTGCCGAGCGCCGGGCACGCAGCTGCTGTTATGTAAATAAAAAGGCGGGTGCCCCTGCCAAGTTCGCGGCGACACTTGTCCTCCGGGGCATCGGCACCGTGCTGCCAGGCTTACCCTCCCTTCTCTCCCTTTCCACGTGTGTTACAGGTAGGAAAATGACTCGCCTGGCACAGGAGCAGGAGTTACGAGCCATGTCCCCGTGAGACCTCCAGAACTAGGAGCAAATGCCTGGAGAAGTCCCGCCGCACAGAGCAGCGCCGCAGCTCTTGTGAACCGCGGGCGTCGACACCTCTCGGACTTGCTCCTCTGGCCCCGCGCACTCTGCCAGCATTTCCCACCCCACGAATGGCTACTCAGAGGAAGCACTTGGTGAAAGATTTCAATCCTCATATCACCTGCTACATCTGTAAAGGCTATCTCATCAAGCCAACTACAGTAACCGAGTGCCTCCATACCTGTAAGTAGTACTTGGCAAAATATTCCCTTCTTCACAAGCGATGCTTCCTCGAAGTGTTACGTGTTTGATGTGACCTCTGTGCCGGTTTTTGTTTACCTCTGAAGTGTCGCACGAAATGCTGTGCGGTTTCTGGTGGCGTTTCCTAGACACTGGCCTGCCACCTGGGTCATCTTGAGGGCACGTCGACTCTGCTTAACACCTTGCAGAGTAAAGATACCCCTTGGCTTTCCCCCAAGCGCTAGCAGTGATTGTGCTGGCTCTAGCACCAAACGTGTATCACTGTGGCCTGGCTGATCACAAGTAAGATCGTTAGGTCTGGTGTGGTATTTTGATAATATAACTATGCTTTTGAAAGTTAAGCCAATGTCTCTGTTGGCAGTGCGCATGACGGATACGCCGGTGTGGTCAGTACCGGCTCGCGTCTCTCTGTAATGCGTTCCATGGCACAATGCATAGAAATACTTGAAAGTTGGCAAAATATTTATTTAGGGAGTAGATCCCTTTGAATGAAACTGACTCAGGAAAAATTATTCAGGTTGGCTTATGCTCCTAATACTTCTAAAACATTGGTGTGTATGAATTATATTAAACATATGAATAGTCCTATCAAACTCAGTCGTCTTACTTCCACATGCTTGACTTTTTTTACATTTATTCTTGGATAGAAGATAGTTTGCTTGGACCTTCTTGAGAACTTGGCATCTTTCCAAATAAAATCTGAATTCTTCTAAAAGAAGAGTAAGGGGAACTATATGTTTTCTGGTAGATTTCCTATTTTTAAACCTTTAATAAATATCAGTTAAAAGCCTTGGCTTAGCATGGCCTGTCATTTCTGCACAGTGTTGTTCTTGCAGTTGTTACTGCCTTCGCTGTTATTTTTTGTGTTATGGTGTTAAGTTCCTAGTATATCAAGCACATAGAGAATTAAAACATATCATTCCTATATGTTGTTCCTAGTACAAAGATAATATTGTTTACCATTATAGTAATATTATTTTTAGTTTAGTTTTTGAGAATAAATAATGTTGAACTGACTTTTTCCGAGTCTAATACCAGCTAAGGATTATAAAGTGTTTTGTAGTATTATTCTTCTCTTTTGGGTTACTTAGTAAAGGATTTTAAGTTGAGGACTAGAGAAGTTAAGCGAAGTGTCATAAGAACTTGAAATAAAACAGGAGGGAGAGAGGTATATTAGCTATTATTAAATTACCTTTCCTTTAAAGAAAATGGAAAAGTTCCAGCATTAGTTAATTTTTTTATGCTTGAAGTTTGATGAACAGTACTAACTTTTAAAAGGTTGGGGTGAGGGGAAAGAACTTGCATCAGAAATTAACTCAGACTTAGAAAAAAAATTGGTTTTATTACGATACATTTCTGTTTGGATAATTTATTTGTTTATTTACTTTTGTTCCCATTACAAAACAATAATGGCACAAGGAGCATTTTTTTCTCAGCAACATCTGGGGTTTTTTGTTCACTTGTAGATTGTGAGCTCTTCACTGAGACAGCTGTGTTACTGCCTAGGCACCAGATAAGCACACGTGAATTTTACTGAGCTGCCATCTATTTGCACAGGTTTCCTCCCAGAAAAGCTACCACGTTTGGGTCATTAAGTAGAACTGCAGGAAAGAAGGTGGTGTTTCTTTAAAGCAAAGTTTAGTTGCCAAAATATGAAGTTTACAATGATGGAAAGGAAAATGAAAAGCTTCAAGTGGTGATATGGAAGTCTTATGTCTGTAGAGGAAAAGGTGATCTCCATGTTGCAGAATTCAGGAAGATACTCTGATAAGTTATTTTACGCTTTGGCTTTTAGAATTCTTTTTTTTTTTTTTTTTTTTGAAGTACAGGTATGGTTCTTCAGTCACATCCAAATAGCTACCACAAAATACAGTGATTTTAGCTGTCCTTTGGTATTTGTCTTGTACTACTAATTGCTGTAATTCATGCACAAATGATCAAAATCTGCAGGTATTAATGGTTTAAAAAGCAGCATACATTCATTAGATACTGGGAGTGCAATGTATTACTCTGGACAAGATGAAAAGCGTGTATTGACCTAGATGTTCTCCAGTGATTGTAGAGGAACTAATGTGATCAGTAGTAACCAAATGAGTTAGCGGTTAATTCACATCTTCTGTGTTGCTGAAAAATGTTGAGTAGTAAAGTTCTGCTCCGACAAATGTGTGGCTTTTTAATAAAGAGATGTTTCTGATGGGTTTTTTGGAAATGTTGGACAGACTAATCCACCATTTACTGGGAAGAATAAGTGCAAGTTGGGCATCAGCAGTACAAACTTTCCTATCTCTGTTGGAAAGGAAATGCTTATATTACTGCAAAATAATTAATTATTCTGCAAATTCAGTACTTTGTTTCTTTTTTGCTACTTGCAACAGAATGGTTTTGTCCTATGGACTGAGACCTTTTTTCCTAGTCTGTTACACAGCTGTCAAGGATGTTTAAGAACTCTCCTTCCCAAATCATGCCGACACACATGGAGATCTGGGATCAGGCTCTTGCTTGTGAAGACCAAGGCAAAATGATAGTGAGGACTTCAAACTTTTCTATATAATCTATTCCTGAATTGTTTCCCTCATTCATTAACAGACCCACATTTTGTCTGAACTTCCTTCAGCTACTAGCATACTTGCAGAATCCCCTTATGTCTCTCATCAGTTTTAGCTGTGGCTGGGCTTTAGCCTTCCTAATTTTGTCCCTAAGTGCCAGAGCAATGGTTTTATATACTTGTGTTTCCCATCCTTGTTTCCACTTCTAATATGCTCTATTTTTGCATATTAATTAGGAAGCTTGTGCACTAAACAGTTCTTCTGACAAAATTCCCTGTGCGATGGGCTGGTTAGCTCTTGAGGTCTAAATAAATTTTCTTTAAAGAAAACCAGCCAGCTCTCTTAAGTACCTTTCTTTCTAATGATAGCCTCCTTGGGAAATCTGACTAGCAGTTGCTTAAACAAGCTGAAGTCCCATCTCCTGAAGTTCAGAATCCTATCTCTGCTGTTTAACTTTGTGTCCTTCCTCGAGATCCTGAACTCCATCATCCTGTGGTCACTGCAGGGCAAGCTGCCATCTGCAGCTGTCTTCATCGCCAGTTTTTTCCCGTTTATGAACAGCAGATCAAGTGGTACATTACTCCTAGCTGGTCTCTCTAGTATTTGCCTTAAGAAATTGTCAGCCAATGCAGTCTAGAAACTTTCAGAAAAGTCCTTCCATGCAGGAAAATGACCAGTGATGTAGTTTTCAATATCAAACCACTGATCTTGCAACCAGAGTGTTTTTCAGATTTTGCTAAAAACTTCCAGTCTCACCAGGACATCCCAAAAGAACTTTACTGCAGCAAAATTTCCCACCTGCAGACAAGCAAGCTGAGCTACTTTCATACTTCTTTTCCTGCAAAAGCTGCAGACAATGGCATGTAGCAGGTCTTAAAGGTTAGCAGATCTGTCTTATTTTGAAATAGAAGATTTCAACCCAGAAAGTCTTTCCTGATCACCATGTACTGAAATTATTGCTACTTTTTAACAGTAGCGAATCCAGTCTGACTCTGTCTGGTAATTGTAATTGACAGTGGAGTAGTCTCACATGTATAGTTTCTGAGAAGGATGGTTAAGTATATTAAAGTTTTCTGTCCTGTTTTTATGCAGACACTTTCCCTAAAAGTAAGTGCTTCTAAGGCAGGTTTAAGATAGCTAATTAAATACTAATTAATAGATACTAATTAAATACTTCATTAAACATACCAAATGACTTGTTACATCTCTGTGAGATGGGTTTGATGTTCCACTAGCTGTGTGTATCCTGTGCCCCTCCTTTGCTCACTGGATCAAAGAGTGATTAACTTTGAGAGAGGAGATCCTTGGAAGACTTCAAAGGATGAGTTCTGACAAAGAATTTGTCCCGCAATTAACTAATTAAACTTTCTCTTGTAAAATATTTTGTTTAAAAAATGCAATATGAAGTTTTATTTAGGTACCTTGTTAATTAGCATTTTAAAAATAAAAGATACGTACTTTTTTTTGTTTGCGTAAGATGACATACAGCACAGTCCTGACACTTGTATCTGTATTTTTCAGCTGATTACAGAGATCTGAAAGAATGCATGAACCAGATACCTCTGTATTGGAAAATGTAGCATTGTGTAGTAATTTATGGTTGCCAGACAATTAGCATATGTCACACAAGTACTTTTATCAGCTCTAGTAAATCATCTTATGTGCATTTAACTTCTGTTGTGCCTCATCTGAAGTGTCGTAGTACAACCATGAAATTCAGGTCCTCATTTCACTGTCATGTGTAGCACATACCTCAAAATTCTGCAAACTGTGTACATTTTGTTAGCTGTTTTCTTGTGCCTGTTTGCTGCCACACTGTGACCTACAGTAAAGCAAGTGAAACCACGTCATTTTGTTAATCTGTACCGGAAGCATTAAAGGTTTTTGGTTTGTGGCTTTGTTTGTTTTTTTCGTTATTATTATTTTTTTCCCCATAGGTGGTGAATTAAATATATCTGTAATTTAATTGTGTTTAAAGATTCCCTCTTTCCCTACCCTTTTCACCCAATACTTAGCCTGTATCCTGTTCTCTGAAACTTCAAAGTGATAGGCTTTTGTTCAGTGTTTTACATTGAGAATAACAGAGGATGATTATACCTATCATATCTAAAAATACTGGTTGATGATCCTACTCATGCTAGGAGTATCACATATCAGTTCATTATTCTTGAGTGCTAGAATTTATGTGTATTTTATACTTTTACATTATCGGTAAATCACATTTAGTTTTGACAGGCAAATCGTCATAGCATCATAGGTTTACATGAGAAAAAGCAAAAGTTGTTTTAGATTACTACACTATTGATTTACAATTTTAAGGGGTGTTCCATGGTATAAGATGACCTTGTGATTTGAGCTGGCTGCACAAAGACCTGATCCAGATCTGTATGTTTGTTGGAGTAGGGAACACACCCATATAGGAATGGCTTAAGATTCTTGGTTCCTTGTGATGTTTTGTCTGTACATATTCTACTCAGAGACCTCTCTTACACTGGATATTAAGCCCTTCGTTAATCATTAGTCCCTTTCTTGGACCACACATGGCTTCCAAGGGTGCCATCTCTCAAAAAAAGGTATAAAGAGAGCACATGAATATATTCAGTCTGAAGAATTTAGTTCCTTTCCATAGATTGGTTTATATGATAAATATTTCTTCAAGTTATGTTATTGTGGATTTTAGCAGGCTTTATGTTTAGCAGTGTTTAGTTTTTGGGAGGTTTTGGGGAGTCAGTCATCTGACTTAAAATAAGTACGTTAGTTATCTGCCCTGTGGCATAGAGTTCTTCTGAACAGTAATAATTTCAAATTTCTTCTAGGTGTAAATGAAAGCCATGGCTCAGATAGGCCCTATTTGTCTTTGGTTTGGAAAACAAACAAAAAGCCTAGCAAAGCCAAGTTTAAAATGTATTTTTAAGACAAATGAGTGAGTCCTTTTCAAAGCAGTCAGATCAGTGTCATCTCATCACAGACTTTGAGAACTTCTCTGACGTGAATGGAGCAGAGATCCCAAGAGCAAGTGAAGGGAATTAAGTTCTCTTCTAAGAATTTCAGACATAGCTTTCTTAAAACACAGAGAAATGCTTTCTGAAGGAGGCTGGTACTAGTTGCTTACAGAAAAAAAGAAACCACTCTCGTATTGATATGAAGCCACTGGTAATCCTTTTGAAGAATTTTTGTGCTAATCCTCTTAGTCTCCATTGCTAAAAATTTCCCAAATAAGAGAAGGTTAGGGGTTAGGCTTATCAGTTCCAGAATGAATATTGACCAATGCCAATTACATTTATACCATATTTTCAATTTTTTTATTCTTTATCAATCATTTAAAATTGGTGTCAGGTTAGACAGACTGACTCCATAGAGATGTTGCTGTTTCTACTGGACAGGAGGCTTACAAAAAACCTCAAATATACCAACACCTTCCTTTATTATAGGAGTTAGCAGAAGAGGAACTCCATCTCACTTGCAGTTCTCCATTGAAAAAAGGGTTATCCCTAAGCTCAGTTTCTATGAAGTCAAGTCAGAAAAGGTCTACAGTAAACCAAACCCTTATGTTACTTACCTCAGCAACTTTCAGCTGAATTTCCATATGGCCATTATTCACAACTGTGTTAGACTTCACAATTTCATCATCATACTAGCTTCTCAGCCTTTTTTCCTCCACACTCTTTAAAATGAGGTTCTTCAACTAATGGAATTTCTGAGATAGCAGATGATTCTTAACCTTGTGGTTCTCATCAGTATTGTCATCACCCACCACTAATCTGTATGCTTTCTCATGACAGAAGTACTGTATCATCTCCACCTTCAGCACAATACAGGTACCAGGATTATGAGATATCGGGTGCTGCTGTTGAAGAGCTCAATTGACAGTAGCATATTTCACAGCTTCCTTGAGAAGCTTGGACAGAATATGGTTATTTTCATTCTCATTGAAGTCATCCAAGCGCTTATTCTAGGACTTGTTTCAGACTTTAATTATATTTGCCATCGGATTTAATAGGTTAATCCTATTTAGTCCTTTGGTTTACTTCACGCAGACCTAATATCTCTACATTTGATTGCTTTGATGCTCTCTAGTTCAATAATATAGAAGAATCATGCCCCAAAAGTGTCCTGATTTTTTTTGATAAATAGGAAGAAGACATCTCCTCTGTTAATGAATGGGAAAGATATGATTTTCAACAATGTTAACTACTTGCATTCATGGCAATATTTCCTTTTCTAAATGTGGTGAGTTCACCCTGGCTGGACACCAGGTGCTACCAAAGCCGCTCTATCACCCCTCACCTCAGCTGGACAGGGGAGAGAAATATAATGAAAGGCTCGTGGGTCAAGGTAAGGACAGGGAGAGATCACTCACCAGTTACCGTCACGGGCAAAACAGACTCAACCAGAGGAAAATTAATTTAATTTATTACCAATCCAATCAGAGTAGAGTAATGAGAAATAAACCCAGATCTTAAAACACCTTCTTCCCACCCCTCCCTTCTTCCCAGGCACAGCTTCACTCCCAGATTCTCTACCTACCTGCCCCAAGCAGAGCGGGGGACGGGGAATGGGGGTTACGGTCAGTTCATCACATGTTGTCTCTGCTGCTTCATCCTCCTCAGGGGCAGGACTCCTCACACTCTTCCCCTGCTCCACTGTGGGGTCCCTCCCATGGGAAACAGTCCTCCACGAACTTCTCCAGCGTGGGTCCTTCCCACGGGCTGCAGTTCTTCACAAACTGCTCCAGCATGGGTCCCTTCCACAGCGTGCAGTCCTTCAGGAGCACACTGCTCCAGCGTGGGTCCCCCACGGGGTCACAAGTCCTGCCAGAAAACCTGCTCCAATGTGGGCTCCTCTCCACAGATCCGCAGGTCCTGCCAGGAGCCTGCTCCAGCGCGGGCTTCCCATGGGGTCACAGCCTCCTTTGGGAACCCACCTGCTCTGGTGTGGGGTCCTCCCTAGGCTGCAGGGGGACAGCCTACCTCACCATGTCTTCCCCATGGGCTGCAGGGGAATCTCTGCTCTGGCACCTGGAGCATCTCCTCCCCCTCCTTCTTCACTGACCTTGGTGTCTGCAGGGTTGTTTCTCTCACACGTTCTCACTCCTCTCTCTGGCTGCTGTTTCTGTTGCACAGCAACTTTTCCTCCTTCTTAACATAAATATCACATTTATCACAGAGGTGCTACCACCATCGCTGATGGGCTCGGCCTTGGCTGGTGGCGGGTCCGTCTTAGAGCTGGGTGACGTTGGCTCTGTTGGATGTAGGAGAAGCTTCTAGCAGCTTCTCACAGAAGCCACCCGCATAATCCCCCCGCTACCAAAACCTTGCCGTGCAAACCAATACACTAGACTGTCTTCTTTCTAAAAAATTCTGGGTTGCTTAAATGAATAAGTTTAAATGCAGTTTAGCCACTATGTCTGCATGCGGTCTTCTGTTTGAAACATTTTCATTTTTTACAGTGATTACAGTAGGTATTACTATCAATTAAAGAGCCTTCTCCATCATGGTTTTGTGCCACATTGTCTTCTGTTTTGATTTTCCTGTCATGTGTTTAGAGTAGGACCTTTTTATGATTGGCTCATTTTTCACTTCTCAAGAGCAAGATAAATGAATGGCATGATACTCAGATGGCCTATTTCAGAAAGAAAAGCTCACTTCATCCTAGCTTTCTCATGAACACTGTATCAGAATTTTGTATTAATTAGTGTTATTGGCTGTTGGTTTTTTTCAATTTAAATGACGTGGCATGCTCGTGATTTAGCCAGAGCCATTTTTTTTGGACAATTTTCAGGACTACTGGTAGTATCAGAAAAGTAAAGGTACAGTAATTAGAGTTTGAAGATAAGCGAGAACATTTTTGGAGAATATTACATTATGTTGTTTGGCCAGCTAATGAAATTCTGTCTGTGCACTTGAATGGCATTGTTGGCTGCTTGCAAGTAATTCAGGTCTGGGCACCTGTAGGATTTCTATTTGTTCCTTAGTACATGTTTTTACAGACCATTATGTCTGTTCAAAAAGTGAAACTTTGGGAAAGTGATGTTGCTTCTTCATCTGTGACTCTGAGACCCACTTGTGACACTTCCTGACCTCAGGGGACCAAGCATGCACCCTGTTATCTAGCTACATGTGAGAGGGCTTTTTATTTATTACATGTTACTGTACAACACCCTTCCTTTCCAGGGCTGTGTGCCTTAAATGAGGGTACACTCAGTTACCTTTGAAGGTGCTGGAAGTTGTGCTTAGAACCAGGATCAGATTCATGACACCTTTTGGTGAGCAATATCGTGTTCTTATCTATAAACTCTTACAAAACTTAAACCATTTTAAGGTAAAGCGCAAAAAAAATTAACTGTGATATCTAAAGCAAACAACACAGTTGAAAATGCATATAATAGATGTAGGCAAAGAAATGAAAAAAATCCCACATCTATTTAATCTTGGCATAGCTAGTTGAAATCAGAAAGCTCTAACATTTATCCAGCTAGTGCATTAACTTAAGAAAAGAGAATGGTGATTGATATTCTTGGAGGGGTGGTTTTTGTATATATTTTACTGTCTCTGCCTCTTCCCTATTCTATCATTGTGTGTATGTGGCTGGGTTTTGATTAGTAAAGGAACTGAACTATGCCTTCAGTTGCTCCCTGTGCGTCTTTGTATTTCAGGTGGGTGACAGAAGGAAAGATAGTTCACATAGTTATGGAAGCTGGGATGGCTGAGAAGCTACTGATCAGCTAAAGAATTCCACCTTGTGATGTTTGCTCCTGGGCTGAACATGTGCAGGCACTACGTCTTAAGAAAAACTTTGAGCTGAGAATCTTCATATCTTTTCAATTTCAAGGATAACTTCTGTTATTTTCAGTCCTAGAGGAGATTCTCCGTCATACTACTGAGGAGAGATTATAGAAATCTTAACTACATATATTTTAACAGTTATTCAGACTTGTGTTTTAATTTAAGTGTGTTCTTAAATGCTCTGTTGGGCTGGCATGAGGGCTCTTGGTGGGTGGTGAAATTCTTCGTATTCTGTAAGTGTAGTAGCAAAATGTTTAGTTTTAGGAGTTGTTTTAGTTACAAAAAGCATATAGAAAAGTGAAGAAAGGTTGTAGGTAGAGAACATTACATTTGCTCCTCTGTACTAGACTTCTTACGCGGTGGAAGTGTTAGGGAATGCATGTGCAAAGATCGATTAAGTCTAGCAGTTTTAACAAATTATAAAAGATCTGTGATACAAGAAGAGTTCTGTGATTACCAGTTCTTGCATCTGTATGCCAGCGCTAAATACCTCCCAACTTGTGGTTAAGCAAAAATTAACTCGTATCCTGAGGGCTGAAAGGTGCTCTCAGCATCAGTGCTCTCGGCTGCTTTGGAGTCCCCGTGTGCAGAGGACAGCACTGCGCCCCACTTACCGGGCTTGTCTGGCTGGACTTGTGGGCTTCCTCAGCTTGTGTTACCAGATCATCGGAAATCTGCCCTGCACCCAGCACTGCTGGAGCCATTTAGCTTGGGGAGAGCGCCAAGAGCCAGCCCGAGAGCTCTGAAGTCTGCCCGTCGGACTTAAAGGGGAAAGTTCATTGCAATTTCAACCAAAGCTATGAAGTTAACGTAAAGCAGTCGGAAGAAACACCTACGTGGAGGTTTAATGTGTGTGCACTATCAGCTTCAGCTGATTCGTAGTAACTCTTCTGAGCATACTAAGGCAAAGATAAATGCGGGCTTTGCTTGTTAGGTGACGTTTGTTAAAGGAACTTCAAGATTCCTTAAAGAGTGTCATATAATTAGGATTTACCAGCTTGTTTAGAGGTACTCTTAGTTCTTTAGGTAATTGATGAAAGAAATTACAGTGTTTCAGCAGAAAGCATATTGCAATTGCAGCAGTCCATTTATTTTTTCAGTCCATTTACTGATGAATTTGCAGTTCTCATTTCAGTTTAGGTGAAGTAATAATAAACAGAGGATAGAGTTTATCTCCATCCGGAATGTTGTAATGCAGTAATAATAGCAGGCATATTTGTTCTCATCAGCTTGGCTTCCATTTTCTTATTAATGGCAGTAAAATCTACAGTCTGCAATTAATCATTTGGAAGCAACAGTAGCGTAGCACCTTCTTTAGTTTAATTTCAGTTTATTGGATTTTAAATTCGTATTGTTGTTTTGGGTTTGTTTATACTTGCCATGGTCATGATCCTGATTTTTCATTATAAGATTCAAGTATTAAATTTTTACTGTTAGTTCTGTCATAGCTTTTCAAGGTGCTGTGTCAAAAGGGAAGCATAGCCACTTCGAACCTGTGTACAATTTCTGTGAACTTTTCTCTTACTATAAGTATTTACAACACTATTTTCAGCTGCCAGCAACACTGCTAGAAAGAAAATAATGTGCGTAAGTCATTTTCAGATCATCTGAAGCGATGATTGTCTCTGCTGGGCTAGAGCTCCTCAGCATGCACTTTCTCAGAACCTGCTCTTTACTTGTGCTACGTGGTATGGGGTTTGCATTTTATGATGCTGGGAGAATTCTAAGTAGTAAAAATATTCCATACTTTAAAGCAGCGCTTGTCTAACCTGTGCTGCTGAACTCAGTGTCTTGGCAGAGCAGAACTAGCTATGGCTTTGAGGAGCAAGAAGTGGATAAGATACATTGTCATTATTTGCTTTAAAATAATAGTCTTTTATCTTTGAT
Source organism: Haliaeetus albicilla (assembly GCF_947461875.1). NCBI lineage: Eukaryota > Metazoa > Chordata > Aves > Accipitriformes > Accipitridae > Haliaeetus > Haliaeetus albicilla. The sequence continues at coordinate 22,592,771 of NC_091493.1, forward strand.
GCATGAAGTAGTTAGCTGGCATCATTAGGTCATGTTCAAGCAATATTATTTAGATCTTAAGGTTTTTTTTCTTTTTTCCCCCCTCAGTTTGTAAGACTTGTATTGTTCAACACTTTGAAGACAGCAATGACTGCCCCAGGTGTGGCAACCAAGTGCATGAGACCAATCCACTAGAAATGTTAAGGTAAGATGACATTGCACAACATTTGCTGAAATAGAAGAACAAAAAATTTACAAAATCTTAATATCTTTATCCTGAAAGGGAATTAATTTTTTAGCTTATTTGTATAATATATCAACTGTTCTTGGCCATAGATTCTGTCAATTTCTAATCTCACAGTAAATTGTAAATTGAGTTTTTTCAGATATAATAAAAGGAGGAAAGATAAGGGAAACACACAGAAAGACTGGGTTTATTGTACAAATTAAAATAAATATTTTAATACCTGTATTAAACAAATAAATGAACCAGATACCTTTTATTCTTTACATGAAATTAAATTCTAAAATTTCTTTTTTCAAATGATTTAGGGCATTCCAAACTGCATGCAACTTCTTTTCTTCTTAGAGCAATGTAGAAAATGAATCATGCACATAACTGAGTGTTTTCCAGGGCGTAGATCTACCAATCTGAATTGAAATCTGCTGTCAGATTAATGAAAAGACACTCACGAAAGAAAGTTTTGACACTAAAAATACCCTTTCTTGAGAGTTTGCATTTTTTATATCACAATAACTCATCTATTTTAAACGATTATTTTTCTTGAAATTCTGGATTCTCTTTTAGTGACGTTATGTTGAAACAAAGGTGATAGCCATCCTACAAGTATAGTACAGAGAAATCAAGAAATGTCATCATAAGTGGAAGAACTTCATGTTTTCCTGAAATGATGAATCCACTCCCTGCCCTCACTCCCAACACTCCCTCACCCCTTAACCCTCCAATATTATTAGTTTGTAATACTGTTGAGAACTTACGAAGAAATACTCTTACATCAATGTTAAAATAAATATTTACATCTGGAATATACTAGTGATGGTATTATTTCCTAATGTCATTGTGTTTGCTACAATTTGTCATGTTTTTCTTTGATTTTTGACTGATATGTGTGTGCATAGTAATTCTCATGCTTCCATTATATACCAAGAGGATAGGTGAGAGAGATTAAATTCAGCAACTCTAAAGGGTGTTATTAGCTGAAGCCTTTATCATCTGAATGGTTTTTGGAAGTGTAGGGCTAAAAGAGTTTATGTAGGTATTTACCATAAGTATTTTTCTGATCTCCTGTCAGTGTCTGAGGCGCTGTCAGCCATAACAGAAGATGCTATACAGAGTGCATAAGGTACTAATAAGCTGAAAACAAAAGCATTTTAGAAATATTTCTTTTATTCTGACAGGACCATTTCATAGGAGCTGAAAAATGCATTTTCTGAAACATCTAGTAGATGTTTAGTAAATGAATACTGTGCTTTAAGCAGGAAATGATGGAAGGGTGAGAAAAGTTGAGACCCTAAGCCAAAAATGTGGGAACAGCTATTTTCTCTGCAATTATTTCCCGAAACTCCTTTTATAGTCATTGGGTTTATTTGGCAACAAACTGCATATAGCTAGCAGTTTGCTGGTTGTATTTTATGAAACAGTCTTAAACATTTGTTAAACTAATAAGCAGAAGAGCACGAGCAGTGTAATGGAATTATCTTTTTGGGATGTTTCCTGCATAACTTAATACATGTCTTATACTCTGACTGTAGATACCAGCCCCATCATTGCTCAAGAATGCAGTCATTTTCTGAGAAATTATGTTGAACACTCTGGATAGTATTTTTTAACTGAGATCTTTCAGATAAACCTTATAAACTACTTTATAAACTGAATTCTGAATACCTTCATAACTATGTGAGTTTTTTAAATGTATCTTTTAGTGGGCAGCACTTAGGGTCTGTTGAAACTATAAGCCTAAGTCTGAAATTCAACACTGAGCTCTAAAATGAAAATCTAGGAAGAGTGTTAAATTCTAGAATTCCCTTTCCTGATCTAGCAGAATTCTGCATCATCACTATTCAATAGGGTCTGCATTGGTTATACCATGAAGGCAGGCTTCTTTTTTTCTTGGTAGCGTGCTGCTTTGGATGCAAGTTTTCCTGAGTGATAGTCTTTGTTTGCCTCACTTCAGATAATTAGCAGTTATCAGAGAGTAGCTTTGATCTTATAAGTCATTCAATATTATAGAAGAGGTGAAAAAAGAAACTATACAAAGCTGACATAAATGCTTGGTTCTTCTTTCTATATGTTCTGGTTTGGAGGTTGGAAGATGTGGGAGTGGAAAGAGGTGTGTCTAAAATATTAATGTTCTTGTTTCAGCATTAACAGGAAGTATATTAATTGACTGAGACCAACTTTATGTCAAGTAGTTTCATTTTGGAATGGGTTTGATGCAAGTCACAGAAATACAAATCTTTGTTAGAGTGCTCATAGGCATGGATAATAGGAACATTGTAAGAAGCATCTGAAATTGAGAATCTTTTTATAATTTCCTGGTTTTTTCCCCTATAGTTTAAGTTTAGTTTCCCTATACTTAAAGATCAGATAAGTGTTATTTTTTCTGCATTTTTAAAGTATTGGTTAGTATTTATGCTTCATAAGGATGAAATAGCTCTTTTTTGTTTAGTTTCTGAAAGAAAATAAAGGAATTGACTAGACTATGAAGCCAGTTCTTGCTGCTAGCATCGTAAATTTGCTAAGTATGCTGGTTTTCTTGTGATGTTAGCATTACCAGTGACATTTGTTTTGGGCCATTGAAGACAAATTAGAAAGTGCTAAGTGGGAATTTTCAAAAATAAATGTAGAAAAAACAGATGTATCATACCATCCTGAGGAATGGTTAGTGGGATTTTGAATTAAGGTAGTGATGTTCTCTTTTGAAGTCCTTATTTCTTTTCTCTTAATATGTTATGAAGATTGGAGCTTTCTTACAGTGTGAAATGGATTCCATTTCCAAGACAGGTTCCCAAGCTCCCAGTGCTCTGCTGTGGCAACTTCGTAGAAAGCAGTACCATCTAGTTGCATTAGATATTGATAGGAGAGGCTAGAAGAGATAACATACCATTTGGAAAGGTAGACCTGTATTGTCATCTATCAGAAGCTAAGTGCTCAGACATCCCATGATTTTGGTTTCCTTCTTATCTGTGAGAAAGTACTCTCTATGCTTCTTTGTTTTAGGGGAGGTCTGTTTCACTTGCTGGAGATTTTTTTTGTCCTTATAAGAAGAAGCAATTAAAAAATGTAGCTTAAGCATGAATTTTCTTATGGTATGACTGCCTCCATGAACTGAATGGTAACACAGGGAACTAGTCTCAGAACAAGATGATTAGGTAATAGGTCTAATTGTAAACTTTCCATTACAAATACAAATTCGGTAAAGAAGAGAACCTGGAATGCTCATATATTTATTTTAAGAAGGTAATTGTTATCTATTAAAATGGCTTTTAGGCATTTCTCAACAATAAAATCGTTCCATCTTCTTCCTACTTTGCTGCTGCTAGTGAACAAAAGATAGAGAACAGTCATATGTTTTATAACAGGCCTATAGCTTATTATTAATAACATGTACACACACGTATGTATATTTGTAAATATATATGTATAAAGAGAGATATATATCATTACTGAGATGAAGAATTAAGGCAATTAAAAATATGCCAAAGGCAATTATTGTATTGTAGCTTCTGACTGAATGTCAAGGTACTTATTTCTCTGGCCGTATTACTTAGTACTTTGTTTTGCCATGGGTTTTTGTTTAGGCTGTGGACAGTGGGAGTTACTGTTTGCAAGAGCAGCTGTCGAGGGCAGAGGAGAGAAGGGGAAAGGAAACAGAATGAGAGACAGGAAAACAAAGGATAAGTGAGACAGGGAGAGAGGAAGTGGAACTAGAAAGTGGATGATAAATTAAATGGATAGGAGAGTAGGTAAAATTCAGAGAAAAGGCAAGAAAAATATTTTAGCTTCAGCAACAACGGTAAATGCACTGGGTCCTCTGGAAGGGACTGTAATAGCTATTTCTGGCATGAATATCAGGATATCAGAGGACATGCCTGTGCTGCATACTGTCGTCTGGTAGACAAACTCAAGGCAGATTTAAATAGTTTAAATGAATTATGTTGGGTACCGAGAACTGTCTAGCCAGAGCTGCATGGGTGCTCTGTGGTCTTCTTTATCTTGCAAAGACTGGTTTGTCTGTGTTGTAATGAGTACGGAATAGTCTGTTCAGTTTTTCATAACAGTCTTATTAACAAAGCACTTGAACACTTAATATGATAATGGAGTTTATAATTTTCGTGCTTACTACTCATGACCTGGACCTTAAAATTGGATACTGCTTTTCCAGTTTGTTCCTTTTAGTCATACAATTGTTTGCATGTAACACAAATTAAAACAATGAAAATTTTAGAGTATAATGGGTTTTCTCTTTTGCTTCATTTTTGTCTTTATACAATAAAAAATAAATTCCTTGGTTATTTTAAAAAGAAATCCATTCAAGAAGTGGTTGAGATAAGCTTTAATGCGTGTTGTCTCTCAAGCTAAAATTAACTGGTTATTGCAGGATGTATTATTTGCCAGAAGTATTCATTTAATTTTATTATTCAAAAGTTTTTGTTATTTAAAGGCTAAAAATATTTAAAATGCTAGTTTCTACTTAATGTGAAATGTATTTTTTCCCTTTGAAAGGCTGGACAACACCTTAGAGGAAATTATATTTAAGCTGGTGCCTGGTCTTCGAGAACGTAAGTTTCTCATTTGGTTTTGGGTACCTGTTTGGGCTGATGGAGGGAATATGGCTATTTCTAATTATATACCTGTAGTATTGATTTAAAAATTCACATTACTGTTCTTTGATGTTAACTAGAGGAACTGCAGCGAGAGATCGAATTTTGGAAGAAAAACAAACCTCAAGAAAATGGACAAGGTGATGATTTTTTTTCTTCTCATCTGTATGTTAAGTAACATTGCTCATTAAGCCCTGTTTCTTCAAACACTTATGCATGTACGTTGTTCTTACTGAATTCAAAGATACTACAGAAACTCATAACAAATCTATGTAAATGTAGTCTGGCCCTTCATGTACTGCTGCTTATCTATTAACCAGTTGTTTTACAGACACTAACTGTTTTACAATTATTTTTATTTGCATTTCCCTAAGCTCTCACTTTCAACACTCATGCAGTTTTCCACTTGAATTCTTAATTTTCTTAATACAGCAAGATGCAGAACTACTTGAGTTTTGTGCAGATTATTTTCTGTTACTGAATTTGACCAGCTGTTAAGTAGGAGGTTGTCAAGAATTAGTTATGACAAGTAGTAAAACAGTTTTCCACACATGCCAAACAATTGTTTTATATAGATTCCAAAATGCTTTTGCTTTTTTTCTTTCTTTTTTTTTTTTTTTGTAGTTGACCCATGAACTTTGAGAGCTCAGTATTAGGTGCTAAGTGAGGACTACATCCAACTGTTTTTATGCCCTTTTAATTTGACATCAAGGTTTTGATACCATAGCCTATTTGATTTGGGCATTTTTAAGAATTTTTTGAAAGCTCTGCTAGGCTAAAGAAATAGCTGTTTTTAGTAAAGGATCACTGTCAAGTAAATGTCTTGCAATACTCTTCTGCACTCAGTTGTTCATAATATCTTCTTTTCAACTTCATAACATTTCATTTCCTTTCTCAGTGGTTTTGTTGATTTGCATTTGGCATCACTTATAAGGGACAAGGGTCTTTTCTCTACTACATAATTAAATGAAGAACTGCGGGACAGTTTAGATGAAATTATATTAGTTTACTACAACATACTGTGTAGTGTATACCTATTCAGTTTTAAAAATACTTAGAAAATATTTTTATGAAATATAGACATTTGCTGACTGTTTAGAAAATTGTTCTCTGCTATATACATAGATAGAAAAAAATTGCATATAATTTGCAAATTTGTCGAATGTGACTTACTTTTAACCAATTTATTCTTCTGGTTCTTACCTTCCTCCCATAATTTAATGGTAAACCTAATGGAGATCAGTTACTAAGTGTAATGAGTGATTGTATTGTTTTGTGAATTGGAGGAATGCTCTAACTCTCAAAATATACTTTTAAGTAGCTACAGATGTATCCAGCTCTGTTGGTGACTGTATCCTTGGGCTATGGAAATTTGGCTCTACAAACGATTTGAAAGTTGTGGCAACTCATTGAGACAAATTATGAGCATTTAAACTATTTTCTGCCATAAACAAGCATTTAGAATCTTGCCTGAGAATAAATTATTTGGTGAGAATTATTTCAGTAAAAGGCACTGTTTCAGTTGTCAATACCATGCCCTGCCATCAAATAGTCCATCTAGTTTAAAAGAGTCCTTCAGTTTTATGTCCTGTACCACAGGTCACAACACAGTTCCCAACCATAGCATCTAAGATCTGTAAAAAAATCCCAGGACTTAAAATTTTCACACAGCAGAAGAAAAAAAGAAACAAAACCCAAACAACAAAGCATATCTCAGGCATGGGTGACTCCTCTAGGAGAGTGGTTACTAGAGAGAATTGGTGGATGATGATAGGAAACATGCTGTGGTACAGAGAAAAAAATCTTTATTGATCCTCTCCAGTCTGAACTGGAAAAGGCAGAGGGCAAACAGCTTTACATTGACTCACTCCCTGGCAATCAGGTTTATGTTGAATATCTGAGAAAAGCACAGGAAGTAGACAATTTCCAAGGTTTGCAAGAAAGATGATAAAAAAAAAAGACACCAATTTACACCTTAAGGAAAGAGGTGTGGAGGTGGGTGGGGTGTTGGTTTGGTTTTCCTGTCTTCTGTTCTTGGCTTGGTGCTTTTGACCTGGAGAACACCGTGTCCATTTTGGTGAGATTAAAATTTCTTTTTTCTTTTTCTTTTTTTTCTTTTTTAAATTCTATCATATTGAACTTTAATAACATGCCTCTAATGAACCATCACATTGATTTCTGGAGTCTGCCTATACAAACATCATTAATTCTAATATCTACAAGGATTTTTTAGTAAACAATCTGGTGCCGTTTACACGGAGGAACATTTGAATTTCTATCAGAACACCTTGAAAGATGCGACATTTTTTGTGTGTGTACCTGTTTCTGGAATGATTTTATGATTGGAAATTTGCTAATTTCCCTACTTCTGTAGTTCGTTTGCCTTTCAAGACTTTCCAAACTGCATAACTAAATCTTCCTCCATTACTCAGCAGTGATAATGGTTGAAAGTTGTGGATGTGTTTGCCTTGCCGAAGAATCTGTGAATTGTAGGCAGACTCCTCAGACAAATGCTTGTGACAGGTAGACTGCACCTGCTTGATTACAAAAAGAAAAAAAATAATCTGTAGTTTGATACTGTAAATTCTGTTCATAGCAAGATAGTAGGAACAAAATGTATGTATGATAGACATTCAGCTAAATGTGTCAACAGCTAGTAGGGACTTGTGGACAAATCTTTTATAATTATAAAATACTTCAAAATTGTAAGACAGAAAAGTAATAAGTATAGCTTAAAACTCATCTTGAATATGTAAACTGAACAAAATGAACTAATTATTGTGTCTAGAAACTTAGGCATAGCTTGATATTTCTTAAAGTTTTCATTCTATCTTCCCATCTTAACTCTTCTAAATGATTTCAAAAGTTTGTGGTAAGTGTAGGAAAACAGCAAAATGTGATCTGAAAGTTTTTCAGGAAATGCGAATGTAGCTTATTCAATTTCCTTGTGATAATGTTTTATTCCAACAGAGAGCAGCCTGTATCTGGGGATACAGAAAAAACCCCAAATGTATATAATAAAGTTATTGTTTACTGTATTCCAAATCTGTAAAAATTACTCCATTTTACGGTTCATTGTATGGTTATTATTTACATACATTGTGGCCTTATCTAGATGTACTTGCTAGTCTTAGCATTCCAGTGTTCAACTATGCTAAACCTTTGAAAACTGTAGGAGGTGGTACGTTTTCCGAAGAGTTAAATTTTTAAACCAGGAATCAATAGAACATGTAACAGCATCAGTGAAGAGAGATAACATGGTACATGTGATTATATAGGATATGTGCACTCTGCCAAAGAATATGGGGACCATTCCTCTTTTCTTATATTTTTTGTTTTTAAAGGTGAATAAGTAACTGTATAGCTATTTAGTTATAAAATCCTTCTGGAGAGAGACACCTGAAGTTTTTACAATGACATTACTTAGACTAGATCAAAAGTGGATGAAATTTAAGTTTTATCTTCCCTTAGTTTATTTCATGATAATGTTTCAGGAACTTGCCTCCACTGGGTTATTGCGGCAGACAGTTAATATTGATTGCCCATGTTACTTTGATATACAAGTGTCAGGATTAGTTATTCAACTGTTTATTTAAAAGCAGTATTTTTTGGCAGTGAACTGCCACACCACAGAGTAGTTTATGTCGGTTTATGTTGTTGAGTGATTTTGATGGATGCACAGTTGCAGGGTTTTGATCACTGGACACAGACAGAAGTAGACAGCCATAACCATTAGTGGTCCATCAGACTAATTATTTTCTGTCACATATAAATCTGTTGTTTGCATATTACATTAAAATTTCAATAGTAAAACTTTGTTTTCAGAGATTTGTAAATTGATCAATTTAAGAATGCACTGAGTTAAAATTGTATAAAGTTAATTTGAAGAAAATTATGCTCTTGAAAATGAAGTGTTACTTTAAATGTGATTGTTGCTACTGTGACTTCTAATTATTTTACACTTAAATAATATGATCTTCATATTTTACAGATGAAAGCCCAAAAGCTGATAAACCCAAAGTAGATGAGGAGTGTGATGAAAATGAAGAAGATAAAGACTATCACAGGAGTGACCCACAGATTGCTATTTGCCTCGACTGTTTGCGCAACAATGGGCAGTCAGGAGATAATGTAGTCAAAGTGAGTAGTAAAGATAGTCTGTGCTGTTGTTATTGTTGGCAGAACAGCATTTTACAGGGACCAAATAATTTTATAACCATTAACAATTAACTTTAATGTGGTGACCTATCTCCACTTCCATGCCTATTTAGTCCTTTTGTTTGAGGCATTGCGATGCATCTTGGAATTTTGTAGAAAATACAGTTCCATACAGAAATCCACTCATGACAGTGGATTTTTTTGTGTGTGTGTTTTTATGGACTATAGTTTTGTAGTCTGCAGCCTTGATGGTACATAACTGCATTACACAACAGTTTACAGCACACCACAGAGGTACTTAAAAAGCTAGCTGTAGATGAGCTGCCTCACACTTTCAGGATTGCTGTCTTATCATGCCAGCACAAAGCTGCTTTCCAGATATGTTGTGCACTGAATGACTGGGATCCAGATCTTCTGAGCTGTAAACCTGATTCTGACACTGATGTGTTGTCTGTGGCCTTCAGCAGGTCACTTTCATCTGTAAAATGTGTAGAGAAATACCTGCTAACTGCTGTTTTAAGAATTAGGGATATTTGGTTTCTATTCCTGAAGGGAGGATTATCTAATGGCATCGAGTCTAGAAGAAAGTGTTTAGAAGTCCACTTAGATTTTAATGCTTTATTAAATTACAAAGACAAGAATTCAAAAATACTAAATATTTTCTGTGTGCTATGTTACGTGTGTAATTTTGGAAGTTCTTACACAGTAAGAAGGTTTTGATTCGGCAAGAAAACATTTGTATGTGTTATCACTGTCTGTTTATGCTATATACAGTAAGAAATCTGTATCTCCATCACCATGTAGGAGTCCCAGGTTTCCAGCTTTCCTGTTGAATCAAAACTATTAGGTTCTGGATCACAGAATCTGTGATAATAGATCACATCTCAGGTTTGTAGCTTCCCTGTATTTTACCTAGATTATTTGAGGATGGTTTTACTTCCTTTTTCTCTCAAGGACTGAAGAAATTCTAAGAAGTTCTAAGGAACGTAACATCTGTTTGACCCCCAGTGTTACTAACGCAGAGACTTAGATTATTTAAGTTCTTCTGGGACTTTTGGTGGTTTTGGTGTTTGGTTTGGTTGGTTTTTTTCTTTCGTCCCTTCTGTATCTTTTGGAAATTTCTTTAGAACCAGAGATGGGTCAAATGAATTTGTTTGTCATCTTGTAAATTTTGCAAAAAAAAGTGAACAAAAATGAACCTATGGTGCCATTATGAATTAGAAGAGAGTGCAGTAAAATTGGTTACTGGTTGAAAAAAAAATCAATTACAGCTGTTCTTGCACTAAAGATTGCTTAAATGCTCCAAAATTTCTAACATGCTTTTTCTGTTTTGTTGCTGTTGCTTTAGGGTTTAATGAAGAAATTTATCCGCTGTTCTACTCGAGTGACTGTGGGAACTATCAAAAAGTTTCTCAGCTTAAAATTAAAACTTCCAAGTTCTTATGAGGTACATTTGAAAGAACGATGCTTGTGTTTTTATTTCCATGCAAAGTGTTAGGTTTTTATGAAATTTAATCACATTTGAACTTAAGGAATATTTTTTTAGCCCAATCACTAAGTACTGTTCAATATTCCAAGTTATATTTTCTGCCCTTAAATGAGAAGTGATCATTTTATCACATTGACTAAAGTTGCTAATCAAAGACTTCATACAATTATAGTAACTTCAGTTTCTTGCTTACCTGTGAAGGAACAGATACATTAGTTTTTTGTATTTTTATGTAAAAAACAAATGCTTTCACTTTTCATGTGGCTAATAAAAAAGTCACTTAATATAGTTGTGGGCTAGTAGTAGCTACTGGGGAAAAGGAGAGCTCAACTAGACATACACCAAATTACTCTGCATTTTCATTTTCTTTAGATGTAAGAAACTATCCAGTAATTATGAAGAAATGAGGAGCAATACCATCTGAATCTTTCAAAATGCATATAGTTTTTTTGCACCTTCTCTGTAAATAGGTGGAATTTGATGGAGAGAGGGTCTTTGCTGCATGAGTGATTTGAGCTTGGCCAAGACTGTTCCCTGGGGGGGATTTGCTAACAAGGTAGAAGTTGTGATGCGGGGTGGAGCTGGAAAGTGTGAGACTTGTGCCTCTGCTTCCCCTCTTCCCAGGGATACAGGAATTTTGACCTCAGCACAGACTATTTCTTCAGCCAGTTCTCTTACAGGAGTCAATGACTCCATGAACTGCAGCCTGCCTCTAGCACAAATGGCAGCATCCCAGCTTTGGTTGGAGGTAGGGCTGAGTTAGGTTATTGCAGAGCTATACACAGGAGTTTGTCTCAGTATTGTGACATGCTGACCAGCCATTCTGATGTCGTTTGGTTTTGTTAATTATGTTCATTTAATCTGTCTCAGGCACCTTCATGGCTTGTGTTACATAGTATCTGCTTACTTCAAAATTTTGACATTCTTTTCCTCTAAAAAACAGAAAAGCATTATGACTATAGTAATGAAAGAATTGTCAAACATTTTCAGTGGAGCGTAGAAGTAAGATGCTATAATACAGTTTAAACCAGTCATTTTTCACAGTAAGATCATTACTTTTCTTTTTCCTTTGCCTTTGGTCAATGAGCAGTCATGTTTGTATACTCAGAAGTGCATTTTCCTTGTAATTTATGGTTACTTTTAAACTATTTTTTTTAATTATAATTTATTTTTTAAAGATTAGAATTACAGTACTTCTGGTTTGTATCTTTGCGTTTGAAAGAGTGTTGACATAGCAAGAAGGCCTTCAAAATACAGCACGAGGCTTTCTCTTGTATAGTACAATACTACAATACTGTGTAGTGTTGATAAATACAGCGAGTGTTTGTCTACTAGTGATTTCCTACCTAGTTTAGCAGACTTTCTTCTGTCCACACCTTAATTGAAATCACAAAAGTGAAAAAATGAAGTGGAATATTAGTGTACAAAATAGCATATTGTCAGCATGTTGTATTTATTCAGGTTTGATTTACATGTCTGATGGATTTATTGTATAATGATAGGGGTTGAGGGATTAACTCTCAGAGATTCACGTAGGAGTTCATTTAGACATTAAAATTTTGCATCCCTTTGTCTTACTGTTTGTTCTGTTGTATTTTAAGCTGGATGTACTATGCAATGGAGAAATCATGGGGAAGGATCATACTATGGAATTCATCTATATGACAAGATGGAGACTAAGAGGCGAAAACGTAAATGCTGTTATATTATTAATAAAGGATGTTTTGGTATATTAGAGAGAGTATACATGCTTTCACAGCTTGGTCCAAAATATATTCTGTGGCCCTTCAAGAAACCCTTATTTAAAAATGCATTTTGCATGTTTTCTGGATTTCTGTGTTAAACTGTATGAGTGAAACCCAGCAGCACATATATTGTGTAGATTCTGAAACTTAAAAATAGCAAGTATACAAAATTTACATGCAAGTTCTGCTCTGAGTTTTAAGTTCAGTATCTGAAAACCCGAACACTTGTTCTTTTTCTGCAAATTTGCTTTTAGTGACCTTTTGATTTGCAGTAGTTGGGAATCTGCATCCAGCGGTTCTTTATTAAGAATCTGTTTTATTCAGTCAGTAAACTGAAAGTGATACTGAAAAATTATTGGTGAAATCTAATTGTTTTATTACTGTTTCTGTTAATACTACACCCATTTTTTTTAGATACGCTGTATAACACTAATATCCAGATAACACAGCTAAATGGGTTTTCCTTGCTGCATGTGTATAATTTAGAATTGCAATATTTAACTTATTAAAAGACATTTTTTTCAGGTCTGATATTCAGTTTGATTTAGTAGCTATTATATTGCCTTGTATATTTAATTTTTTTTTGTTAGAAGTCATATCCCCATTTCTTCTCTTTATTTTGTACATTCGTTCATGTGTAGCTGTTGATTGTCCTCCACTCTCTATTGCTTTGTAGTATGTGCAGAATTGTTGTCTATCACTACCAGTGGAGGCTATATTGGAGTGCAGCTAAGGTTAAGCACTTAACATATGTTAATGTACTGATCTGTAGAAAATTCCAAACTTTCTGTACTCTTTTTTTTTTTAAGCTTCCTAGTACTCAGAATAAAGAGCACTGGGGCACAGAGAAGACAGAGGATTAAGCACACTGTGGAGTTAACAATTCACAAGTCTCTTAAAGTTTTACCTTAATCTGAAGGGGAAGGGGGAGGGATAGAGTTTGATAGGAATTAGGGGGGGGTAATGTATATAGGCAAGTTTTCATTAAATTTGAAAGTCATACTGCACTGAAATTTGGTGATTGCTGAAACCCCAATATTGCACCAATAAGGGAGCTTTAAGTAGTATTTTTTCCAATACTACCTTGAAACCGGTGGGTGTTTGTTTGGCTTGCCATCTTATATTTTTGTTAGCATTGGTTGTACTATTAGGAAGTGTTGAAGGAAACAACTTTAGTGATAATGGAATTTTTTCATGACTTTTAATCCTGCAGCCCCTGCCCACAAATGGACTTTTGGCACTTGCATTGGTTTGGAAACAACAGTAACTATCATCTTGACAAAAAAGACATTATTTGTACTTGTTAAAATTTTTCAAAAATCTCAGAACTACAGGTTTTAACATTAAGTGAATATAGGAGCTGACAACTCTTGATTAAATTTGTAAGTTGTGTTTACATACACATAATATAGTCAGGTATGTGTTCAACTTTTCCTTTGTGTAGTTTTAAATCACTCCCCTGAAGTCAGAGATTACAAATTAAAACCTGTAAAAATTACATTCTGTTGATAATAAATCCAGTAACATCTGGGCTTCTATGATTTTGTTTTCCTAGCTGTGTTGGGTCTTGTTATAAGTTGTGATGGTAATTAATTAACAACCTCTTCTTTTGGATGAAGATCAAGTAAATCTATTACCTCCATCTTTGGTACTATTCACCATGAGTTTTTACTGGCACACCTGTGGACCTTACAAGAGGTAGACTAGTAAAGGGAAAATATCCATTTATTCGTTGGAGAAGTCTTTCTTGTTTTAAATAAGTAAATTCATTTTAAGCTTTACATTTGAAAATTTAAAAAAAACAAAACATTAAATGGTAAATGTATATGTCCAGCTGTGGATGCCTCTTATCTGATCAGAAAATCATCTCCTTCGCAGTTTCGGTGTCAGAACTGCTCATCTTCGCAAGTCTGCTCACAGGATGGCACTTTTTATCAGGTAAGAGGCACTCACAACTGTACATACTACAGTCATTAAGGTCCTGTCAGCACTTCAATTGTAATCCAAGTTGTGGAGTTTTTATAATTCCCCACTACAAAGTGCTAAAACTCTATGAGCAAGGACTGAGCATTTTCATTCCTTCAGAGAAAGCTTTATTGAATGAATAAATAGAATCCATTCAAAAGGTTTAGGGATTTCTTTTACTTTACATTAGGCCATTTATCTTTTTGTTAGAGAGATACCATTCTGTAGGCTGATAGCTGCATCAGTCTGGAAGGATTATCTACCTCTTCCTATCTCATCCTTCTAATTAGTAGCATTGGGCAGTCACTGACAAGGGATCAAAACTGAAGAGTGTGAATCAAGAGAGACCACGTTGCTTTCAATTCCTTATGGCAATTCATGTGTTCTTTTTAATGGAGTAAAGAAATGTTAGGTTTTTCTAATACTGTATTCCTTTCATATCTTTTAAAATTAGAAATGGAGCAACGCCCTATCTCTAGAATAGAACAAATCAAAACCTCCAGAATCTGCAAAATGAATTTGATTTCTAAATTTCATCGATCAATCTAGTTCATACCTATATGAAACAATATTTCAGTTTCCTCATTGAGAATTTTCATTTGAACTAAGATCTAAAAGTTACTTTGGAAGTTTGAAATAATATTTTTGCTTGAGCAAAAAATTAAAGTTGATGATAGAGGGCGGGGAGGGTCACTCCCCACTATGGATGGGAGTGACCTACTGCAGTCATGCCTACTTCAATAATTAGAATTGTTCCAGCATAAGGCATTTGATTTGTACAGTTGCTTTGTAATTTTGTTTGCAAAAACACTGAGCCTCACTGGTTTACATGGCAATTTCAGTGAGGTGACTGCTCTGTCTGCCTGCGTGCACTTCCGATTAGACTTGAGCACCTTTAGAGACGATTTGTATAATCAAAGTGAAAAACATGTGAAATCAATAGCATTTAATTAATATGGGAGTCATATCCTATGCAAAAAAATCAGAGACCAAGTAATTTATGATACTACAAATATGTTTGTTAATTGCACATGCAGACTGCACATGGTGCTCCCTGTCTTCTCTCCTAAATGCTCCTGCTACTGTGGAATACCTCTGGGTTTATGTTGTGATTTCTCTGCACTCCAGTTTGTAAATCCCCAGCAAGTATGACCACATTTAGTTCTGGTGATCATTTTATTAACCTGTATAGGTCTCTGCAGTGATATGTTTCTTTTTTGGTCACTGAAGTTCATCTGTATTGCATTTGAAGGATGCAGTAAAATATTTCTGGTTTTAATTATAGCTTATGTAATAATTCTTTTTATTTCCAAATTTGCAATAAAAAACCTTAAATTAGCTATGTTCCTCTGCCCTGTGGCAGAGAGGTAGTTAAGCCCATACAGCTCCTGAGACAATAAGATTTTCCTGGGTTTTATGCTATAGAAAATGTCTAGTATCCTAATGAAGTTAAGAGGAAAACATCAGGCTTAAATGAAATGCTGACAGACTGAAAAAATAAGACATTTAGTAAAACAGCACTTCCAGCAATGAACGTCCAGGTATTCCATGGCACTTTCTGGAAACCCACCCACTCTTGCTTCCCATTCTACAACACTTCTGTCCAATTCAGGGATCCAACCAGTTGAATTGCCGAATAAACTAATAAGAAACTAATAAAAATGTATCACTAGATCTGAAGTTGAGGCGTTTGGATCTGGGGGAGAAGTTAGCCCTCATCTCTCAGAAAATCAGCTGACAGCAATTTGATGTGATTTTTTTTTTTTAATTTTTAATACCAGAGTAGCCTGGATCCCATTAACTAGTGCTGACTACTAGTATAGCTATGGAACCTCTGTATATATAAAAACCAAAGTACATCAACTGTAAATAGACTTTGGTTTAGAAAGTATAAAATTTCAAGATTGCTTTTTCTAAAACACAGCAACAGAGAAATAAGAGGAATTGTTTGAGCACTCCAAGTATCGATGTTGTAAAACATAAATCATGAAATATATAAAAGCAGATACAGGAATTTTATATTAATGACAAATAACTACAACTAACTGACTTAGAGATTAAATATAGATTTGAAGTACAGGTATGGATTTAACTGTTGAAATATATAAAGTTATTTCACAGAAATAAAACTGATTGTCATATACATGTGTCTTAGGGATAAGTTCTGGCTATTCTTAAGGCAATCTTTAATTGCATTTTCTTTGTATTTTTTATGAATTATGTCTTCATGTTTTCTTGTCTGTTTTTGTTGTTGTTTTTCTCTTGCCTTTGTTTTTAGTCTTACCCTATGGTACTTCAGTATCGACCTAGAATTGACTTCGGTTAGACCAAAGGGCCAGATCCCACTGAGATGAATCCTGCACTATTTGTTTACCCATCGACAGATTGCACAATGAATGGATGTGCCTGGATTAGGGGGACACAACCAGATTTTCAGCATGCAAATAAGGACATTGTCTTTCTTAAAATTGTCAGTTGCATCTCTGTTGTTTCGATTAGAGCAAGCCAAGTGCCATTCTGCTACTGAAATGTGCATAAGATATTCGTGTATCTTACGAGTGTGCTGCAAATCATAGCCAAAATCATGAAGTGTACAGTCAAGATTCAAAAACTATGGGATAATTTTGCTTGCGTGTTAGAAAATTTTTCTGGTCCCAATATTGATTACACTAGCAAAATGGCAGAGTGCTCATTCCATGTGGTGTTGCAGTTTCACACACTTACTATTTTACTGAATATTGTTGTTTAAATCATAGAGTACTGTACAAATAACTAAGGATTATACCTTGAAAATATTTTGTATAGAAAATATATTTAGAAAAGTGGTGATAGGGCCACTACCTTTTTCTTGATAAGCTTCTCATGGGTCCAGGTATAGCTCACTCATGAGTGTGCAACAGTCCTTTTGCAGTGAATGAAGATTAATTACCCTTAACAAGAGATGTAGAACATGGTAATTCAAAACAGTAATTTTAAATCTTCTAAATAGATTCTGCTAATATTGCTTAAAAGCATCGCAGCCTTTGTGATTGCACTTTTCTATGGTTTCCCTGAAGATTGGAATTTGGGATACTAGCTATTTTTGGAAAATGGCTTCTGGTCAGATTACATTTCTTCTAATAAAGTTTCCATAAAAATGAAGTTAAAAATAATGTAAATGTCTATGGAACAAATAAATTTCGCTATAAGATTACAAACAAGGCAAAATTCTACATAATTACTGCCTTTCTTAGTAAGCATTTCCTTTTAAGATTGGTTGGAGGTATATAATATGTTAAGAAAAAAGTAATACGTAGCTTTAATTACATTATATATCTCTTGTGACTATCTGGAGTTTAGAATTCATTACAGAAATTTTCATTAGTTAAAGTCACATCATAAAACTATTTCCATAAAATTAGAGGTAATGCAATACTGAAGATAAGCAGTCTGACCAAAATAATTGTTCAGGTCTTTTTTTTTTTCCTAAGACCTGGTAGTGCTGGATAAAAAGTGATTGTTGCCTTAGGTATTGCAAGCGTAATGGTTCTAGTATAGAATGTTTATTAGGGTTTCTGGTAATGTTGCAGGGAGCCTAGTAATGCATATGTTTTCTGTAGTCTTCCATTGTCCTTGTTCTGCTTAAAAGTCGGTTGAGTTTTTCACTTCAAATTCTGTAGAGATACTTACAGTTCAGTACCTTTATGTAATTTCTACTTAATACATGCCTGCTAGTATTGTAGATAACTTTACTTTCTTATGCTTTTTGCATACAGCAAAAAGGAACCAAATCAATTCTTCAGAAGCTACTATAGAGTGAACTAATCATTCTTAGATAAGACAAAGTGAAAATTCTATCTTGGGATTAAGCGTAAAAGATAGATGCAAGGCTGTAACTCCTTTGTAAATTTATGTTCATGTACATTAGTGTGTTTCTGTAGGAGAAATAAGCATGTTGTGGATTAAATCTGGCCCCTTTAATGTTAGTAGGAGTTCTAACACTGATGACTTGAGGAATCCATATATAGTTGGGTTGAATTCTACCATTGCACTCCAAAGCCCATATGACATGCAGAAATAAAGATGCTGTCGGTAGCAGTCTGTTTAGGAAACCTGCCATTGCAGGTCCAGGTTGCACATATTGTGCAGATGCCAGTGAACCTGGGGAAGCAAAATGTTTAGGAAGCTGCTGCTCCTGTCTGCAGGCATAGTGTGCTGACTGATCTAGGCAGTGGTTTGCCCACACTGTAGATGGGAAGGGGTGCACATGCTGGCTGCAGGAAGCGGTCGTCTTTTTGCCCACCCAGTCTATGATGTGCTACTTGACAGAAACAAGAAGATACTCCTTGTAGGGAGGGCCCTTCTCCTCTGCAGAGTCTCTAGGGAAAGATAGAGTCTTTGTGTATATGGAGGTCCTCCTCATGGAGCAGTTTGAAAGAGCACAGCATGCATTCTAATTGCAAATCATTCTTCTCTTTAGTATATACAGTCATTTTGTACAGTAGGAATAGGGTATTATTTGTAAATATTTACATGCACATACAAATGACACCTTACAGTTTTTATATATTTCACGTGTTTTTATACCAGAATTTTCACTGTAGATTAACTTGACATAAACCACCTGTTTCAGTTTATCACAAAACTAATGGTACTACACTTCAGCATAATTTCTGCTTGGTTCAGGGGACAATTTTTTTCTCAACAGTTGTGCTTGCTGTTTTGGCAAATTTGAACAGATTTGTTTTAAAAGGAAAAGAGCACATTATTTTAAATCCATTTAAAGTTATCTTACACAGAAGTTTGCATCCATGTAACAGGAACGCTGAAACAGGACTACTTTGTATTGGCTTCTGAATGGCAACTAATAGAAGATTTGACTGTTTGTTGTGGTTTAACCCCAGCCGGCAGCTCAGCCCCACACAGCTGCTCGCTCACTCCCCCCCTGGTGGGATGGGGGAGAGAATCAGAAGGGTAAAAGTGAGAAAACTTGTGGGTTGAGGTAAAGACAGTTTAGTAAGTAAAGCAAAAGCCGTGCACGCAAGCAAAGCAAAACAAGGAACTCATTCACTATTTCCCATGGACAGGCAGGTGTTCAGCCATCTCCAGGAAAGCAGGGCTCCATCACGTGTAACAGCTACTTGGGGAGACAAATGCCATCACTCCCAATGTCCCCCATTCCTTCTTCCCCCAGCTTTATATGCTGAGCATGGTGTCATACGGTCTGGAATATCCCTGTGGTCAGTTGGGGTCAGCTGTCCTGGCTGTGTCCCCTCCCAACTTCTTGTCCCCCCCGGCCTCCTCGCTGGTGGGGTGGGGTGAGAAGCAGAAAAGGCCTGGACTCTGTGTAAGCACTGCTCAGCAGTAACAAAAACATCCCTGAATTTCCAACGCTGTTGTCAGCACAAATCCAAGACATAGCCCTGTGCTAGCTACTATGAAGAAAATTAACTCTACCCCAGCCAAACCCAGCACACTGTTTAATGACTTTCTGTATTCACACTTCAGAGAACCACGAATCCTCTTGTTCAGAATTGGACATTGGTTTAATTCATGGTATTTTCTTGATGCAACTTAAAGCTAGATTACAGAAGGCAAATCTTCATTTTAAGCATGGAAAATACTGACAGATATGATTTAATGTTCCCAGCTGAGAATCATGGCATTAAATGCATATGATCTACCTACTCTTTATGCATTTCTGATTCGATGGCACGGTGCCCGAGTGCTGTTGTAGTTTAATAGTTTTTGTAGCAGCGAAGTGCCAGTGAAGTACATATCTTAACTGGGCAGCTTGTATGACACAGGCATTGCCTTCTTCACAGGAAATATCTCTCCTGTATAGTACGTATGTGCCATGTGTCTACAGATATGCATATTTAATTCATTTGTGCCAATTAAGAATATCTGAACAGCATAAGAATATGAGAATGTGTGTACAGATTCCTGTGTGCCAAAGATAGGGTAAAGTGAAATGAGTACTTAAGCATTCCATTAAAACTGCACCATATGCCATCCTAGAGCAGATGACTGTATACAGTCACACTTTCTGAGCATTTCCATGACAAAGTGTCACCACTGCATGTTTGTAAAGAAAAGGAATATAAAATGAGTGTTGCTGCCACTGTATTTCTATGGCTTTCCTGTATCAGGAGTACCAAGCTGTGCAGGAATAAGACCTAAAAAATTCCATACTACTACCTAACCTTCCTGTCTCTTATTTAGCACGTTTGGTGGGGGCTTTTTTTCCCCTAAAAGTGAAAAGCTTCAATCTGCTTTTAACTCTGGGGTAACTCATTAATGAGAATCACAAGCAACTTTTTGCTGAGCATAGCTGTATGCTGCATCCCTCTAGTAACAAACTGTGTAGCTGGAATTTACAAACAAGATCCTATAATATCTCAGACAATATGGAATTGGATGATTAATGAAGAAATGTATCTTCCATTATGCATTACTACACTGCTCACAGCTAAGGGCCTAGTCCTATAAACATATTTTTATTGGGGTGAAATACCAAATAAGATTGCTACAGTAATTAAGTGACTCATCACTATAGTAGGTACTGTTCACATGAAAGCTTCTGGGATTTGGGTCCTAGGAGTATGCAATGCTCTAAGTATATTGTGCATACTCAGCTAGCTTGCAGTTATTATGCAAAACAAATTTATAAAAAGTATTATTTTGAAAACGTTACATAAAGCAAAGTGCCTGATTATTAATACAGAATACCTTTTAAGCCCTTTATTTGCATTTGGCAGGGTAGTATTTGCTTCTGTATTTTATCTATGGTCTTAATATTTTCAGCAAGAATATTTCATAAACATGCTGTATTGAGAAAATTTCTTTCATGGGAAGCAAGCAGAAAAAGAAATGTGTTCTGTTAGATAATTGAAAATTGAAAAAAACTATCTCAGAAACTATATGAAAAGAATTGCTTTTATATTGAAATTATTTCATTTTCTGCATGAGGAACCCTTGAATTTGGGATCTTGGTCTTTTTTTCTCCGTAGGTTCCAACAAATTGACCTGACTTTTCTTTCTGCAGTTATCAAAACCAGTTCCAGTATATCTACAGGAGAAAAGAGATTGATCACATTGCCCTTAGATATAAGCTGGGCTCTTGTTCTCTGCTGCAGACAAAGTAATGGTCCAGAGTTCCATCTCATCTCTCCCATGTGTAATTGTTACACGTGACTTTCTGAGAGAAGTAAACAATTTTTCCTTCTCTGCTGTTTTCTAAAATAACACAATAGGCCAGGGTTTAGTCCTTTAATTGAACCAATCACTGAGTTGTACTGTTCCCTTTGTGGCTTTTTAAATTTTCGTATCACTGAAGACACCAAGAGGCACTCACTCCCCAGGAAAAATACTCTTGGGAGGACTTGCGACAAAAGGAATAACATCCAGCTCAGCCAGATACTATGTCTGGTAGAAATACTAGAGAACAGACAGTTGCTCAAAGCCAGTCTTAAGTCTCAAAATAAACAGATTGAGCCCTGTTTATAGAGGGGCTACATAAAATACTGGTCAATTACATGGACTGATCAAACTCATTTTTATCCTGGAAAAGACCAAAGGCAGTTAAGACTTACATGCCTATCCACAACAAATATGTCAACAGAGACGCTTAATCAAGGGCTTGGTCCAGTTTTTTCACTTAACCTAGACAGGTTGAAGGCATCTGTTTGCTTCCATCAAAAATGCATATAGCATGCAGGATATTTCCGTCTCATTTTACTTCATGCTATGTTATTTTATTGTTTATCTCAGTTAAAATGTCTATTCAGGCACCCTCTGTCCTGTAATTAATTCTAGGTTCTTACACATCTTTTGCCCATTCCCATACCCCACCCCATTTCGTGCCCAACAAGTAGAAACATTGAGGAGTTATGGCACATGAGGAATCTGCTCATAGGTTTCATTCGTCAGGCAGCTTTCATGGATTTCAGCAAAGTTTTCACAGTTCTGAATTTTGAATCCCTTATAGCCTGTTTGAACAAGGTAATGCTTCCACAAGGTGTTCAGCTGAAGACACTTGTTTGAGGAAGGATGGCAGTCTACTGGAGTGTGTTCCAGGATGAATTCTGAGACACATAGGGGTTGATTCACCCTAAATGAAATGTGTAAAGCTTCCAACTGCTCATTTACCACTAGTTTTATCACATATGGGTGGTCTGGCCTTCAGACCTCAGCTGAAACATCCTTCTGTAGGAATGTCCTCCAAAAGATGATCTTATAATGGTAATCTATTTTTCTTCACAAGCAGATCTACCTGTTGAATTTTTTTTTTAAACTACTGTCTACACTGTCTGTAGATCAGATTAAAACATCAGATTCCAGAACAGGAGATTGATTAATTAATGAATTCCTGACAGATTCTTCCATCCCAGGTGTATGCCATAATTCTTCGTCTGAATTCAGGCAGCTTGCTACTACAGTTGAGTAAGGACGTTGTTCCATTCTCTAGTAAGCAATTTAGATCCATACAGTTCTGGAGTGTGGCAGCGAGACAGAGGAGCTCTACAGACAAGTGGAAATGTCCAGGCTGCCTTTTGTACTTGCAGAAAGAGACCCAGTTCTGTAGGCTCGGGATGGAGGAGACAGTCTGGCATGAAAGGTGTCTACAAGTGGAAGTTTTTGTCCTTACATTAATTTTAACCAAAGAGAGGCATTAGTTTGACTTTGCATGTTTATCTGAACCATTAGGCGCACTTTTCTTTGAAGTAACTTTTATGTGTATTTTTAGCAAATGCTTCTGACAAGGTTAATAATGTGACAGTTGGCAGGATGAGGTGAACAGAAGTAGTTACTGTGCATTTTCCTTTTTCCTTATGATAGTGAGTGGAAAGCAAAGTATGAGTTGAGAGTAGGTTGCTATACAATATACAAAATTGCTGCAACAGTAAAACGTTTGTGCTGCTAGTTAACATACTGAGGTTTGTATTACAAATGAAGTTGTAATAAAGATGTTTATTATCAAAGTGCAAGGCACATATTTTATGATGCTATTCTACTCCTAAATTCTGTTTTGTATTATATTGAGTAAGTAGACATTGTTGCTGTTTTCTCATGAATTTTGATGCGGTAAAATGAAAGATGCTCCCTTTTTACTGAAAAATACCATATACTAATTGATTTAAAATTACTCTTTGTTGTCAGATATTTAGTTTGTTCATAAAAAAAAGTTTTTTTAAATAAACTATTTTTATGGATAATCTGATTGCCTAGTAGTTTTAAGGGACCTATTTAATACCAAAGGTAAAGCCACCCAGAAACTGCCTTGGAATAAGGCATTGACACTTTTCTGGAGCGCAGTGGTCGAGAGTTACACCTGGAATCAGTCAAGCAGAACTTAACTGGTGGTAGCTGTCTGTGTCACCAAGCTAAAGGGTTAGGCACACCCAGCAGTTTCCAAAACAAAATAGAAAAGGAAAAGAACAACAGGAGTAGCATAAAGGTTGAGTTAACAGACCTAGAGTAGCTCTTTGAGTCATAGCTCATGTTCCCAGTGAAAAGCACAAAGGCTTGCATTACTGATGTGTCTGCTATACCTGGCCTGTGAACTAATAAAAAACTTCAGCGTGCTGTCAATCCTGTAAACCTTCCAAAGCACAAAATATTCACCAAGCTACTTTGGGGTTTTCTAGTTGTAGTTCAGTGATATTTTGGAGGGTCAAAAGGACAAACTTGGAGGATAATGAGAAGATATTAGGTATGTTTTACAGATTTTTATAGATATTTTTTTAGCAAAAGGCAGTGCTATCCTTGACATGAGACCATTGATTAGCAAGAAGTCAACTATTTTACTTGTGCAGTATAAAACAGAAAGAACAAAGAAATCCAAATATCTTGATTTCCTTTTCCAGGATAGTGATTAACTAAACTGGAAAGTACTAAGACGATTTAATTATTTAGCTGACTGAAACATTTCATTCTAAAAACTTACTGATCCTATTTTTTTTCCTCAAATACAAGCTTCTTAGAATAAACATGAAGCAATGCATCATTTTTTCCCTTACTGCAGACTTAACTATCGAAAAGAAAATATTTTGTGTTTTTTAAAATTAATGCAAAGCCTGAATTGTCGGATGTTCCAGGCTACTGAATAGATGATATAGAGTTACTCTCAATGGATTTTTTTTGGGATGGGGGCCTAAGTGTCCTTATATAAGCTGTGATCCAAGTTATGATAAGAAAGGAGCCTATGGTGAGCAGTAATAATGTTCTAATGCTTCCTTGCATTTGATCCGTAGTTACCAGTTTTTAATATAACAGCCCTCACAGTACTTAGGAGCTCATAGAACATATTGTGACATTATGTTGCTAATTTGTTTTAAAATATAAAATGTTTTAAGCTTTTTGTCAAAAGTGATAACATCATATTACAAATAAACCTTTTTGTGGTTGTAAAATTTAGCTTATAAATCATTCAAATTGAAGTGAAAAAAACACAGGTCATTGTTAATGACAGTCTATCCTACTATTAAGAATATATGTATTTTTGTAAAGGAAAAGCACTTGTAGATATTTAATCAGTCCGATATCTATCTATGTTAATGTTTTGGAAAAAAAAAGAAAACAAAATGCTGCTTAGAGGATCACTTACATATTTTTATTCTTTTTGCTCAAATGCATTTTCTGTTGATTTATGGAATGTTTATTCTGTGTGAAGCTGTATAGTTAGTACAGCTGGGCTAAATGCATTTCTTACCTTAATCAATTGTATCTGACTATGATAATACATTTTCTGTCTGATCAGAAATCTGATTGCAAAACATAGACTGGTGGTGCTGTTTTTCATCTTTGATATTAGCTTCATCCTGCCTTATAACATTTCTACTTCATAATAATTCCAAAAAATACTAATAATTTTTTTGTGATGTTTTTGTTTTAATGGATGTTTAATGGATGTTTTAGGGTATGTTTAGTTATTCAGTTGTATCTTATACCTAATGTTTATACCTATAAACATTTATATGTTTATATGTGTTTATACCTATAAATGTTTATACCTATAAACATTTTTACAAAATGGTGACAAAGGTTTACGTGCAGTATTTAAAAAACATTTTCCCAGATGAAAAAGTATGCCAGATATTAGTCAAGTTTAATGCTTACTTTCCTCCAAAGGAAAGTACTGCTGGGTACGTGCATAGAACATGATTATATCACTAAAGTTTCTGAGCATTTGTACAAGTAGTATTTTTTAAATTCAGAATAACTCATTTCTTGTAATATTTTGTGGCTATTTGAAACCTCAGTCTTAACTGTATTTTGATTCAACATAGTGGATTAACACAGTTTCAGGAAAAAAGACAAACAGTAAAGCAAAGAATTCTATTGAAGTACAACAAAGAGTGGCAACCACATTTATTTGTAAAATCTATTTACTTATTTCAGTGGGATTCTACAGGGGTATACTCTGTGGGCCTGATGCTGAGTTAAGCTCTTCAGCTTGACCTCAGTGGAACTACTTTCTTTAATTATCCTTGTAGCTACAACTTGAAATGACCCAGAGTTCCCACTTCCTCACTGAATTTCCTTTCATAGGTGGCTACTACTGTTTAAATTTAATCTTATTGTATTAACCTTCCCATAAGTAAGTAAGTTTTGCAACACAGAGTGTGTACACTAGCAGTGGAGTTCAGTGATATAAACTCAGCTGAGTAAATACTTGCATAATTGTCAAACTGGGGGAAAATTTCACTCAGACTACGAACACTAGTAATGGCACTGTCTCGTTAACACGCATGCTTCACAAAGATCTGCAAGTGATTGGGTTTTGATGTGGTTTATTGTTTGAATATTGTTTGTTTTATTTTTTGTTAAGAACTAATTTCAGTATGAATTAGTTGGGGGTTAACATCTCAGGGTCCACAAAGTAGCTTTTTAAAAGCTTAAATCCATTTGAGCTATGAGTGCAATACCAGTATTGCAGTCTTGTAGCTTTTGAAGAACCAGTATGTTGTGTTGCGAAGTATTTAAAAAAGCACTGTAAATTTCACCCCGTTCTACCAAAGGAATGGGGTTTTTTTTAATATGTGCTAAAATCCTTAGAAGCTGAGCGTGGCCCTGGAAGAAAATGAGACACCTCTAACTGAGTTAGCACTAGTGAGTAATTAGGTAAGGGAAGTGTTGGTACTAGAGGGAGGTTGGCAAAACCCCATGGTCCTGCCTCTTGGTGTGTAGAGTGAAGCGTGCGCGTTCAAAGCTGCATCTACATATGTAAGCAAGATTTATTTTAGAACAACGGCTCATGCAAACCCTGTAAATGGACCTTTTAGAATCTTGTGTATAAATATATCTGATATGTAATGATATTTCTAATTATGTAACTACCTGTATGGCTCAGTACTGGTGATGTTAAATTGAATGCTTCATGCTAATGTCAACAATGTTCACAGCACCTTTATAATGGCTGATAACAAATGACAATTTGGTCTGACCTGTATGCTGCAAGATGCCTCTAGCCCAGTTGGATTAATTTTATGAAAAATCTAGATGAGCAAGAAGTATAACTAATCTGCTTACTAGCACTGAATTGCTCCTTTCTCAAAGCAATAAATATATTCATGTTGTAACATCTGTTGTGCAGCCTACAATACGAGTTGTTTTGTTGCATTGTTTCTATATAATTTATTTTGTGCAATAAAAAAATCTCTGGTTTTATCTGACTTCTCTCTAGTTTGTAGTAATATTTGAATTAAAACATTTACTAGCTCTATATCTTAATCATGCAAGCGTGCTATCAACCCACAAAAATGCAGAGTAGAAAATGGAATGCAGTAGTATTTTGCCTTACAGAAAAATCAGAAGCTATTTATGTGGCCTAATTCTGTTCTCATTAATGTCATAGAGAGTGCTACCATTAATTTTATGGGTGCATAGCCTGCCTAACACTAAAGTTGACTGGATTTGGCACCCCATTTGTAAAATACAACCAGGTGGGTTACACAGTGTGACGGTGTGTCTGAGGCTTTTTTTAAAAAGTACATTTCACTGCTTAACAGTCCCATAGAGCTTCTGCCACAGGTTTTATTAAACCTAGTTTCATTGCTTTTTATAATATCAGATTTAGTTTTTCCTTTTTGTTCTCTCCCTTTTTTATGTTTTCCTGAGTTAATATGGTTTCAGTAGTATTTATTTGTCTGTGCACTTGCCTTCTAATTACCCTTTATTATGTTGTTAGGGTTTTTTAACTCTAAGGTAACATAAAATAAACGTGCATGCAAATTGGAAGCTAGAGGATATCCTTATAAATGAGCCCTTGGTGTGAACTAACAGTCTTCATACTATATACTGAGTTACTGCAAAGAAAAACAATGAAGGGAGAGCTGTTACCAAGAAAACTCACACCTTTTATCTGAGATGCTACTGTGAAACCTGCAATACCACCACATGAGATCTGAGATGTGGTTTGGATTTGTAAATGATAAAAAGGATTGCTGATTTAACTAAAATGATGTGAGACAAATAGCATTTTGCATCCTTTTGTAAAATCCTTCCAGATGTTAGCAGAAGAAGATAATAATTGCTTGTGAACACAAAATGTGAAGGTATATATAGCATATTGCCATACGTACACATGATTAAGTGAAACACATTTTCCATGGGATTTGTTAGTAACGTTGCAGTTTGCTGACACACAGGCAAAGAGCAGTTGTGGCACCGTCGGTTGCTGTGTAACCTGTGCAACAGAAGCAGTGCAGCCTCACTGGCTTTCTTTGAACCTTTTTCATGTTGAATATTTGACCTCCAGATTTGTCAAAGATCATAGACTAACACTTTCCCTTCTTCTAAAAGTGTTCTTGAGACTTAGGGTCACTCAGTGGAAAAAACCCAAACTTTACATAATGCTTCTACACAATGCTACTACATTCTTTATGAAGCAGAAGTTTAATTGTATTTAATTGCAAAATTCTGCTCGTAAGTAGGGAGCAGTGTTTCCTCAAGGAAGATTGCCATTAAAAGTATTGGTGATTAAAATAATTTAAAGAATTACTTTGTTTCAGGTAGCTAAAAAGAGAATCATTGTGGGGAAAAACCATGCATAGGACTAGTAATAAATGCCTGATCAGTCACAAACCCGGATTATGTTTTATTGAAGGAGGAAGGTAGGTGGTATACAAACAGCTATTTACATCAGGGGCACAGCATACGAATTTCCCTTTTAGAACTGTGAATCAAGTTGCTTTCTATCCTGATTATTTTTTTCTCTTTTATTCTAGAGGAGAATATGCTATGTAACATCATTATAGGCAAGAGAAATGTTTTTCAAAAGAAAAGTGATTTAGTAATCTAGTTTTCATTAAAGAAACAGAAATTTGCTGGCAGTATGTAATATGAGCACCTCGTTCCAGTGGCAGACTTCCAACATCTTCATTTGGAAAGAAGACTGCTGCATTCATAATTCATAAAAGCATTGGCATCTATCCCATTAAACTAACACAGGAAGAGAAAACATTCTTATATTCAGAAACACTCTGTCCATCTTTTCTAAACTATTTATAGGTGAAGTTCTGTCCTTTCCTGCAGTACACAAATAACTACAGTAAGTGCATTTATAGATATGGAAAATAATTACAATAATGAACCTATTCTTAAGAAAAGCTGTGCTTAATACAGGTTTTGGAGACACTTTAAATTCCTTGGATTTAATGTCTTCCTTTGGTGATTGCAGATGCACAACATGTATGTGTCAGTGCCCCTGCAGACTTCCAGTCCTGCTGCCAGTAGCCTCTACTGGCAGATTTTAATGTCCTAGTACATCTGTGGAACTGGCAGAGCTTGTTACTAGCCAATATTCTTCCTGCAATTTTCCTGTCCATGTCTTTCTCAAAGCAGTATGATTCTGTCTTGGCTACTTTCTAAAAGGTGTTTTTATTCCCCTGCTCCTCCCTATAAACTACTAAAAGTGATGCAGACGTAAAGAGACTACTCTCTACGCTCATCTTGTCCTTGGCCTGCACCCGACATCAAGATTTCTGAAGACCTTAAAAAGTGGGCTCAGGAAGTTCGCTGCTGCTCCTGTGCTTTGCTGGTTTATGATGTTGAATTTGTAAACCACCTTATTACTCATTAAGAACTCCCAGCAGAAAAATGGCTTTGAACAGCAGATCTAATGGTCTCTTCTGAGACAGATAATGCATGACTCATGTTAAGAAATAAATTATTTACTTGTGATATAAAGGGGCTACTTGCCTAATTCCACAGGAGTCACAAAATGCATCACAGTAACTTGAATCTGGTTCGTGTGAAGAATTTGACCATCATGAGCCTTGACGTAAAAGAATTTTACCATTGCAAAAAATGGCACTTATTCTAGTGTACATCTAAGAAGTGCTAGTGCAGCTGAAAATAATGGATTTCCTACTATTTATCATAAAACCTACTATATAGCACTGTGTATAGACTACATCTTAGATTTTACTCTGCATATATTAAATAGTTCCATAGATTTTCTATGGTACAGCATCCAGAATTGGCTACCTGGACAGCATTCATTGTTTCATTTTCTCTAAGTTCTGGAATGCATTTGAATCCATTAAAAAGGAAAGGGAAAGGGATGTACTCCCAACGGGTACCCCTTGGAAGCAAACAGCATCCAGAATAGCACCTGCACTTCTAGATGTATTCTTTCTTCATCTCCAGTGTTGATTGCACTCTAATGTTAAACAGCAATTTCACGGACTTCTTCTAGACCCTTTCTCTTTCTGCAAATGTTTAGCTCAGATTGTTGTTCTCTGGTAACAAAAATCCCTGGAACAAGAGGGAAAAAAAGGCATGGATCTGTACTGGTAAACAGTTCTGTAACTTGCAGCAGTCAACCTACCCCTCTTTTCATGTTCTGCTGATTGCCAGAATCTTTCTTCTTAGAGTGAAAAGGTGCTTCCAGAGTACCTTATAAATAAATGAAAGAACATTGCTACTCTGCTTGAGGTAAGCAATATGTAAATTGTTTTTCAGTTTTTGAATAATTGCTATTTTGAAGAGCTCTCTGGCTAATACTTTGAGAGGATGAATGTGCGTGTTCAGAGCATTACCCATCTAATTTGACTTTTTTTTATTTATTCACAGACATATAAAATCAAAAATGTTTAGTCACTGTGACAGGCTAGTGGAAATTTGTGTTAATACAAGAATAAATAAATAAATAATGCTATAGCTTACTTAGACAAGTTATACTGTGAAGAATAAAATCTGCACTGTTCCTGTTTTCAACCACAGGCTGCTATCATTTAATTTTCTATACTTGCTATGAAAACCACAAGGAATTATGCTGCACCATGATAACAGCATGAAACCAAAGACATGTTGTGTAGATGCTTGATCCTATAAAAAGGTGTGTGCTTAAAGAGTATTCATGTGTGTAACGTGCAACGTGTACATAGGCTTTTAGTGATGCTGTTGTGGAAATACGAATTGGCCTACTGGTAGCATGTTCTCCATTTGTTTTACTGATTTTATCTAAAATAAGAAAATCACCTGGAAAATAGATGCCTACCATGTCAAAGGAATCCCAAGTGCTTTGTAGGTTATGTATTTAAAACATACACATGCAGGAGTGACTTTGCCATGGCAACGTGGCCATAGGTGAAAGTAGAATAGAGCAACTTAGCACAAGAAAGTAATTCAGCTGCAACTGCAAGATAAATTTTCAATGTAACAGTAATGTGAAATCAGAATTCACACCTAAATCTATTCAGGTCTGTCCCCTGGCTTTGGAGAAAACTGCCCAGAAAAACCCTTTCAGTGACTGCACATGGTGAGCTGCTTACTATCTGCATTCAGCCTCGAAACACTCTTTTTTCTGCCTGCAGCTCCTGGCCAAGACCTATTCTATGGCAAGCAAATTCTCAGGACCAAAAAAAATTCTTTCATCAGGAAACACGGAGTAAAATGCTTCATGATTATGAGCCTTAATATAGGCTCATTTCCCAACGTGGGGAAACTACAATAGTCACTGCTTAAAGAAGCTGAAGAGAAGCTAAATTTTTTTAAGTTCCTCTGTATTGGGTTTGTGTGGCAAGGTTTTGTTAGTGGGGGGGGGTCACAGGGGTGGCTTTTGTGAGAAGCTGCTAGAAGCTTGCCCTGTGTCCAACAGAGCCAATGCCAGCTGGCTCTGAGACGGACCCGCCACTGGCCAAGGCCGAGCCCATCAGCGATAGTGGTAGTGCCTCTGGGATAACATGTTTAAGGAGGAAAAAAAGTTGCTGGGACAGACAGAAATGGCAGCCAGAAAGAGGAGTGAGAACATGCAAGAGAAACAACCCTTCAGACCCCCAGGTCAGTGCAGAAGGAGGGGGAGGAGACGCTCCAGGTGCCGGAGCAGAGATTCCCCTGCAGCCCGTGGGGAAGCCCATGGTGAGGCAGGCTGTCCCCCAGCAACCAATGGAGGTCCACAGTGGAGCAGATCTCCACCTGCAGCCCAGGGAGGACACCACGCCGGAGCAGGTGGGTTCCCAAAGGAGGCTGTGACCCCGTGGGAAGCCCGCGCTGGAGCAGGCTCCTGGCAAGACCTGCGGATCTGTGGAGAGAGGAGCCCACATTGGAGCAGGTTTTCTGGCAGGACTTGTGACCCCGTGGGGGACCCACACTGGAGCAGTGTGCTCCTGAAGGACTGCACGCTGTGGAAGGGACCCATGCTGGAGCAGTTTGTGAAGAACTGCAGCCTGTGGGAAGGAACC
The DNA here is from genome assembly GCF_947461875.1 of Haliaeetus albicilla. NCBI lineage: Eukaryota > Metazoa > Chordata > Aves > Accipitriformes > Accipitridae > Haliaeetus > Haliaeetus albicilla. The sequence goes on from NC_091493.1 coordinate 22,624,621, forward strand.
ACGTTGGAGAAGTTTGTGGAGGACTGTCTTCCATGGGAAGGACCCCATGCTGGAGCAGGGGAAGAGTGTGAGGAGTCCTGCCCCTGAGGAGGATGAAGTGGCAGAAAATAACATGTGATGAACTGACCGTAACCCCATTCCCTGTCCCCCTGCACCGCTGGGGGGGGGTTGGTAGAGAATCCGGGAGTGAAGTTGTGCCTGGGAAGAAGGGAGGGGTGGGGGGAAGGTGTTTTAAGATTTGGTTTTATTTCTCATTACCCTGCTCTGGTTGATTGGTAATAAATTGAGTTAATTTTCCCCAAGCTGAGTCTGTTTTGCCCATGACAGTAATTGGTGAGTGATCTCTCCCTGTCTTTATCTTGACCCATGAGCCCTTTGTTATATTTTCTCTCCCCTGTCCAGCTGAGGAGGGGGAAGTGATAGAATGGCGTTGGTGGGCACCTGGCCTCCAGCCAGGGTCAACCCACCACATCCTCATAATATCTGCTCAATTTTGAGAAGGGGATGGATGTGGTAGGAGAGACTACTTGTCTTTCCAAGGAAGAGGGCTGTGTATTAATTTTCTTTATTCTGGTGTCATTTACTGCTAGTCACAGGAGGAGACTGCCTAAAACCAAAATTGAATAGCCTGTAAGAAATTCAGTCTTCAGCTCTCGTAGTTCTCAGCTCTCTCAATTGCACAACAGCAGGTGTGGCCAAGAATTTCCAAAGATGTAGCATCACAGATAGCACCATGTGGAGGAAATTGCTCAGCATGCCAACAGAAGGGAACACCAGGCAGCCACCCTACAGAGCAGCAATGAGGCAACCAGTTGAGTACAAGTACCATAGCTGCATTGGTGCAGCTCTGTTCAAGCTATTAGCAGCTCTGCACAATGAGTGTGGAAGCTGGCAGCAGATAGGCAGTGGCTGTGAGTTTTGAGCCCAGGTGCAAGCTCAGTTCATTGCTAGCCAGGCTACCTTTACACCATGCTTCATTGTATACAAGGTGTTTGCCCATGGGGTATATATGAAAAACTGCATTTCAAAGTGTATTACGTTTCACCAGTAAATGCATTTTTAATATCACTTATCTTCTTAACTGCTGCCAAGCCATGCCTCAAGTTAAAAGAGCTGACCAGCAGGTATGACTATGTTTCCTAAAGGTCCTCACATTTTACTACTAGGAAGCTCAGACTTAGTTCCAGCTACAGTTTGCAGTCCAACACTAAGAGTTATTAAAGAACTTGGAAAACAGTAGAAGGGCATCCTACAGCCTTACCATAGAATTACAGGCAGAAAAAAAGTGTCCCAGCTATGGCAGAAGATAGGAGGCTTCTTGGTGTGGCCATCAGCCTGAGACTGAGGCTGTGAAACCCAGTGCAAGACTCAGTCTGTGGATTCACAGGTTTCTGGCTGCTAAATACTTTGGGAGCACAGGTCATGGGAAAGGAAAGCCACCTGCTGTGAAGCAGCTATATTGTCTGGTCTGCTTTTGTTTGCCCACAAGCAACCACTGGAATAAGAATATTTATTTAGGAGTGGTAGTGGTGGAAAATAATGTGGTAATGAATGCACAGTTGTGAATATAAATAAAACATTTCTGTGAGAAAGAAGCACTAGATAGTGCTTCATACTATTAATAGCTTCTAAGAAAAGATACCATGTCCCAAGAGCGAAAGCATAGTGGGTTGTAGCCTGCTGCTAAGAGAACTTATCTAAATGTAGTCCACAGAGAGGCTGACCATTGTTTCCATTTACTGTGAGTCAAATGTGTTTTCTTCCACTTCAGTACAGGATCAATTATACACATCTCTAAAAGCCTACAGGTGCAAGCACCTCTAATGCAACAGACCACAAGGCACATAAGCATTTCTAATTTGAGGAGCTGAAGCTGAACTGAATCTGTATCTCTTCATGCATCAGTAATATTTTGAAAAGGAGGAGAAATCCAGCTTTGGTGAGTGACGACCCGTGAAGGTTGCATTGAGAGTGCTCAGAATGTCATAGATCTCTTCCAAGCAGCACTTTAGATGCTCCAGTTGTGATTCTACAAAATTCATAACGAGAAGCAGCAAGATTTTCCCTGACTTCCATGAATACATGAGCAAGCCCACAATACCCAGATGCTGAAGGGATTCTGAGTAACAATGAGGAGCAGCAACACAGCACAGAGCTGATTGCTATCAGCAGAGCAATATGAATGTATGGAAGGCCTAGGTTCCAGAGCAGGACATAGGGATAACAGAAGCATCCGTCCCAAGGAATGGGAGCAAAAGTTCCTCTCTGGCTCTCCAGAATCATGTGGATCAAGGCTTGTTTAGCTTTCACCCACACCCAGTAATTTTGCCAAGTGTGGAATGCATATGGAAAGTTTGTGCTTTGCATTCAAAGAAAAACTACTTTTTGACAATTTCCCAAAAGCCCCAGGCTTTTTTTTTTTTTTTTAAATTTAATGGTAAAACCTAATACTGGAAGGCCAGAAAGCAAAGCTCCTCCCTTAGCACTGAGACACCTTCAGTGGCATGGAGAGACTGCAAATTTGACAGCAGCCAAGGAAGAGGGGGTCTGTGATTGTAAAGTGTCTTATTAAATAGAAAAATCTACACAAGATTTAAAAAATAACTCACTGAATTGTACATCAAAGTAGAAGCCAAGGAAAGCAGAATTTGAAAAAAAAAAAAAAGGAGCTTGTTAATGTTTTTATAGATGTTCTCCATGTTCATTAATATCTGGCCTTTTTCCAGTACAAAGACAATAGTTGAGCCCTAAGCTGTTAGCATAGAATTTACTGCTGTTAATGATCAGTCCAGAACAGCTGCTCCCTGGGTTCAGATATGTCCAAGTCAGGATTCTGAACTGTACATAATACCTTTACACTGGTTAGGCAAAAACTGAGCTTAAATGCAGGAGACAGCTGCTGTAGATCAGCTGTGATAGCTGGGGAGGAGGTGTAGAGAGTTATCTTAAGATTTGGAAACTCCCTCTGCGTGCAGTCTGTCATCAGCCCTGACCTTTAGGAGCCTGGTATTAATTAAATAGAGTGACTCCATAGCCAGGCAGGATGACACACCAAACACCACTTTGCAGCTCTAGCTCTCTTATGTGGTAAAGATTTCTAAAAACATACTTAACCTCCAGGATCTATTATTGTCAACAGGTAATGCAGCTGGAGCTGGGCTCTTCTGATAGCATTTATGCTAGGTAGTTTTGTAGAAAAACTAAGGTAAATTGACCTGATACTCTGCTGCCCTGCAATAAGCAGAAGAAAGAGTTATTTATATTCAGGAGCCGTTGGTAATAATGTGCTGGACCTCTATGTTTTAAGTTCATTATACAGGATACATGTCACAGATATTTATTTAAATCACAGAAGGGTTTTGCTCACCATCTTTTGTTACCAATTCAGTTCAAGCAGCCAATGGGCTTGTGAAGCCATGAGCTTTTGCTGTTGATTTTAGCAGCAAAGGTGACTATTCTGTTTGCTCTTAGCACCAGAAGTCCCATCCAAGAAGCCACCTGCATTGTGTTACCAGTTTCCATCCTTTCAGGTTGGATCTCCTATCAATCAAATCAGGTGCTGACTTATCAGGTCTCTCAGAAGACTTTCCTCTGTTTGTCATTAAAACATCTTTGTCCTTTTAACAGCAGCAGCTCTGCCTGATATTACAATGGTTAATTTCTCTGCAACCCGCTCTCCTGTGCGGGTGTGTCAGCAGGATGGAAATTGCTGCTAAACCAGCAGTCACATGTATGTGCAGTTGCGAAGGTCTGAATTCAAAGCTCTCTTAGCCCTCAACTGCTCCTTCCTTATTAGCACAACACCAAAGCACGGGTCATCCTCCCTGGGTAGGCCCTACTCTGGAAAATTCCCATCCCACCGGTGTGGGGTGGCATGAACCCACAGGGGGTTTCCCAGGGCAGCCGCAGCATCCCCCAGCTGGCCTCTGCCCTGACTCACAGGGCAAGTTGATTTGCTCCCCTCTGCCTTTCAGCTCAGAAGACGCCCAGGAGATAAACCCCTGGGAGATGGGCTAATTTTGTCTCTTAAATGGTGACACCTGTAACATAAATAGTGCCCTGCAGTGCCTAGGGTAGTAAGACCTCTGATGCTGCAGAGACAGGAGAGCTGTTCTAGGCATGTGAGTAGATCTAGTCCACAAGTGCCCTGGCTAGCTGTACTTGGTTAAGAACACATTATTTTGGTTTTATCCTGGTAAATAGATAGTAGGTAGATGGATAAGTTTCTCCTTTCATTCTCTTTCCCGCTATCATCACTCACAGTGTTTTCCCCTTGGTTTTAGCTGCGTATCATAGGCTTACAATCAATGGCCCCAGTTCCTTCACACCTCTCTTACATTACGCTCTACATACTGCAAGGATGGATGTTCTGCATTGGCGTTGCATTTCCAAGTCACTTCATGATGTTCGTTTCACCCACGAAATTCCCTTCTCCATAACTGAGTGTTTTTTCTTCTTTTTTTTTCCCTGTGCCTCCTGCCTCTGTGATCTGCTTCAGTTGTTAACAACCTTTCTTGATATTATGCTTGAGATCAACTGTAATTTTTCTTTTTTTCTTGAACGTTAAATTTAAACCTTCCTTTTTCTGTCTTCTTCCAAACTTTATCTAAGGCCAGTTAATGCACTCACTAAATCCTGCTTAAGGGTGCCAATGCCCCTTCTACCCAAGTGTGACTCCCAAGGAAATTCAAACTGGGGCCAGCTTCTGTGCTGCCTTTGCCAACACATTAGGATCAGGGAGATTGCATGTGGCAAGAATCTGGACAAGGTAGGACCCATCTGGAGGAGAACCTAATTCTAAGCTTTCTCAGTTTAAGTCTGGACTTGCTCCATGAACACCATGTTCACGTAAAGCAGACTAGATTAGATCCCAAGATCCTTTTTGTGGTATATGCAATATTGAACCTCGTTTTTCTTATTGCAAGCAGAAGAGATGTAAAAAGATTGTTGTATATTTTCCTCCTGTGATTAATGCTGTTGTGCGTTACTTGCCACAGGCTGCAGGTTTGCAAAACCAGACCCTACTCAAGAAGTTTTGAGGGTGTCCCCAGTGGCATCCATACGTTACCTGAAGTAACGCAGCTACAGGATTTCCACAGGATCTCCAGGTAAGTCTTTGCTCCCTTTCCAGTGTGGACCTCCTCCTGGGATGGAACAAGGCAGTGAGACTAGTTTCTCTGTCCTACTGGGCCAGTTTCAGAACCGCACTAGTTAGTGCTGTACACAGGGGACACCTAGTTAGGGTTAATGTCCCCTTTGAATTCGTTTCAACATGAAAACAGTATTTATAGTAGAAGTGGGTTGACTGTAAACTTAGTGAAAATGGACCAGAGCTCATCACTGCTCTTTATTAATCTTTCAGTTAGCTAATTAAAGCAGCAGAACATGGTCTTGCTCTCTTCCTAGTATAGATAAAGTATCCATTTCAACCTTAGCTGCAGGAGGACATTGGCAAGAGATGTTTGGATCTGAGTAGGTTTCTGGCTTTGTTTTAGTCTGTTTCTGAACATCTGCTGGGGTGGGTGGCTGCTTCAGGGGGGAGCAAAAATTAACTTTATTGATTGACTAATTTCCTTTATGAAGGATCTGAAGGGGATGGCTGCCTGTAGAAATACTACTTGTTAAATGGCCATATTTGGAAAAAGAGTCAGTGAGAAAATAGCATGCAAATCCCCCAGCTTATCTCCAGCAGGGAAAGAAGAGAGTCATGCTAAGAAAGGGGGAGAGATGCTGACTTGGAGATGCCAAGCTAAAATGACCCTAACAGGAATTTTGTTTAATTTTGAGCTGAAAAATCAATTAGGAAAATATTGCAACTGGCCATTTCAAATGCTAAAATGTTTTCCTAATGAAAAAAAATTGCATTGAAATAATCGTCCACCTGCAAAATATTTTTCAGTTCACAAGCATCCACTTATGCTGGGTATGTAAGATTTTGCAGCTCTATCCTTTACATAGCTTCACCTACTTTTTCTGGAGAAAAGACCTAATGGAGAACACAATGATGTGTTTAAGACAAGAATAATAAAAGAAAGGGAAAAGAAACATTTTTGTGTTGTATGAACTACATCAGCGTAATACACAAGGCTGGCGAGGCCCGAAAAAGTTAAAATAAAATATCTCACAGGCAAATCCTTGGGTTTCAGACAGTTAGGCAGCAGCCCATCTAATTAGCTACAGTTACCATCTCTTTAGCAGCTTTGTCACCACTGACCTTTCTCATTTACTGTCTTTGTAGAGGACATTTTCCATAGTCTTTTGTCCTGGCAGCTGGCTCTTTAAAGCCAGGAGCAGACTGAAATAGTTTCTACCTTCTACCACTTTCGTGGGTGTCTTGGGTATCATTTTCTCCTGTGTTCCTGAAGAGATGTCACAGCCTCGCCTGGCTTTGTGTCAATGTGGTCTTGGAGTGTCTGCTAGGGAAGTAGTAATGCATGTTATTTAGAAACCTTGGGAGAGGGGAGAGGAGACTGGCAGCAATCTGATCAGAAATGCAAAGTTGCATACATCGTTGCTTTTGTCCTTAGCCCTGGGGTGGAAAATGGTAGATGGAAACAATATGAAATCTGGTATTACGAAGTAAGCTTTAAAAACTCGTGCGTTAGACTGGGAGGCTGCCTGTGGAACAGAATAGCTCTGCGCTGATGCAACAGAAACGTTCCCTGCCAGGAGGGACCAGGTGATGTGGCTATGCCCTGGTGACAGCACGTGCCCTCCTCTTCAATCTTGGAACGCACTGCTTTGCCTCATGTCTGTGCTCCTCTCCATGAAACTGTTGTGCAATCAGGAGCCAGTGGAATACAGTCTTTTTAAATTACTTTGATTTATCACCGTCTGATACCAACATTATTTTCTTTCCCCACTGATGCCAGAAAAAACACATACTGCATTAAAGCAAATGAAAAACTCCTGAGTCTCATCTGTGACAAGGACTGTTTTCCAGCCCACCTGAAAACTCTTATCTCTGGAGTGATTTTGCTGTATAATTTTTCCAAGATGTGAGTTACAAAGGTTATTACAGGAAATCGGTTGATCAGAGCAGTATTGAAATATAGTGCTGCAAATATGACCAACAAAGGGAGGACTGCAAGGTGTGACGTGTGCACAAAGCAAGCTGCAACACAGCAAACTATAACGGGGTGTGCGTGGGATGGCGCTGTCACGAAGACAAAACTTTTTAAAAAATATGACTCCCTATGTGTCAGGGGGTATTAGCTCTGGGCAGTGAGGGTTCTGGCAACTCTTTAAAAGATGATCCCTCTAAGAATAATATTCAAACCTCTATTTACAGTAAGGGTTGTGTTCTGGCCCCAGACTGCAGACCACTGTTATCCTTGTTCTGTTTGCTTTAATAAAGATGGATGTATCACCCTCATGTCCCAGTGAAATACCAGTTAGGTTATTTCCTTCTAGCTGAAGCTTCCCCTATGTCTTAATTGGATGTACTGTAATTCGCCTCGTGAAGCTGGGGAAGAGGAACATGCTGTGCAGAAAATCCTGCCCAGTCCTGGTCGTCATGTAGGAGGTCTAATGAGTGGGCTGCTGAGGTTCTTCCATCAGCTCCTTAGATCAGTCCCGGGGCCCCCATTTCAGTACCCATCAGCTTGCAGAAGAGAAAATGATTAAGCGTTGCATAAAAAGTTTACACAGTACTTACAGATGGATGCAGATCTGCACTATTGTATGTAACATAACACAGGTTTAGAAATTCCTAAAGTCTTCCACTGAATTTTTTCCACAGGCAACGTATTCAGAATTTGAAGTAGGTGTCACCAGTGCCCTTTTTATGCTAGCCACGCTACCTTGAGCTGTACCCTTTCTGTTAGATACTAGCTGTATATTAGCTAGCTCCTCCACTGGGGGTGTATTAGGGAAGTCAGACAAGTATCAGTTCTGATCTCTATTCCAAAATGGCAAACGTTAATCTGCTTTGGCATTGGATTTGGTGTAGAGGATTGAGTCAGTTACGCCTGTATGAAGAACAGTATCAAACAACACTGGGCTCACTGCATTTCCTGTAGTAGATTTACTCCAGCTCTGTATGGACTTCAACAGGGGCACAAATGACTTGTTGACTACAACTGGTTCCACAGGCAAGAAGAAAAATCCCACCTCTAAAAAAAAAAACAACCCAACCAACACTTTAATGTCTTTCATCCTGCACTCCGGTGTATTTGGGCTTACTTCCGGTAGGAAGACCAGCAATATTTTATTTTTTTTTAAACAAGTGCAATTATTGACAAATAGATTAATTTGGTGGTAAGCCATTAAAATGTGGGACTGAGGAGACTGCTGAGCATATGACAGAGAAGTGAGCTAAGGGGAGGGGGTGGTGCATATCCTGGAGCAGAAAGGTTTGGGAGGATCTAACTGCATTCTTCTGCTACCAGAAGGGGTGTTAGAGAAATTCAGCACACAGAAACTTCATTAAATACTAAAATTCTTTGTAAGCAGAGGAACAGGGACTGCCACTGGGGCTACACAGTACTGAGAATTAGCATATGCCTGTGTACTTGTAATACCTGTTCACTGCTAGAGGAAAGCCAGCTTAAGCCACATTCATCATATATTCCCTTCTCAGACAATATCTGGGGTTTTCAGCATCCTTGCAATTTCTGAACATGTATTGCATCCTCAGAGTTGCTATCCTGACAGTGGGTGGGAAAAAATAAAAAGCTCCAAGTTAGAAGCCTGAGTTTCATGGGAATTGTAAATGTCTCAATGAATTTCAGTGGATCTTTAAGCGAGCAAAACGAGAGACTACTCCAATGCCTCTGTGTAATCAATTTCCACATTTATGACTCAGACTATGAAACAAGCAATGCTGAATTATTCACTTTGGGCCAAGAAGAAAAATAAGGCCACGTATCTTGCCATACTATGAAATATTCTTATAGGACAGTGGTGGTGTGTTGAACTTCTAAAAATCCTGTTAGTATAAATTAACTGAAAAGTAGCAAAACATAACAGGCTTGGCTTTTGGACATAATCAATTTAATTTCAGATTTTTTTTTTTAATTGCACTTACCTCAAAGCAGAGGAAAAGCTGAAGTGAAAACATGTATATTTGTGTACTGAATCAACATGATGTAACATGATAACTGTTATTTCAGTTGCTTTTGATCTTTTGCACACAAGACAGTAGGGCTTAAAGGACTGGCAGGCTCACAGCCTTTCCGGTTCCTAGGCCTTTGCTATGGGTGCCTGAAGTGGTCATCATTTGATACCTTCGCAGTAGCCTACAAAATGCAGCATGTGATCTAAGCCCCGCTTGTGACTATCGGTTGGCATTTTTTCAGAAAGATCATGCCCTGAGACAACATTTTTGCAGTTTGACTAGCTCTAAGTAACCCAGACCTAATACTAACATTGCTTGAAAAAAAGTTATGGAGGAAAAGCACTTTTCAGCCAAAAAAGTAACTAAATCAGCAGTAAGACCATTTCACCCAAACTGTAAGGTCAGTGTAGTGTTTGTATATATTGGCTCAATCCAGAAAGCATCATTATTATCATACCTGTTTTTAGACAAAATCACTGATTTTTTTTTTCCCTAACATTTTAGATCAGCAGTCAGAAAGCCTGAGCAAAGGGTCACGTAAAGTCTATGCTCAGCAAGAAGTTGCCTGGGTAATTACCTGAGTGAAATGTCCTACTACAGACTTCAAGCTTCAGGGAGAAGCCTTCCTGCAGGAGCCTGGTCCTGGCTCTGCCTTGGGGACACTTGCAAGGTCCATTCCTTCAAGGAGTGAGGCATGGCTTGCTGGGAGTGTCAGATGTGCACCTTTCCCATAGCAATGGGTGGTTACAGCCCTTCCAGAGGAAGCAGGAGATTTACATTTGGTTCCCTTCTCAACCTGAGAAAATTCAAATCCACGTGTCCTATTTTCAAGGCAACCACTTATCCTGGAAGAACACCCTTCCCCTCTCCTTTTGAACGTGTGCCACCAAACCAAAATTAATTAAAAGGAGAGAAAGCATGAATACAAAGAAACAAAAAAGCTGCAGGACTGTAGGCTAATGCTTAGGGCACTCATGAGGAAGAGGGAATTGTGAGCTGTGGTTCCTGCCCCCAAGTTGAATTGTGTTTGGCACTTGAGCAGTAGTATATGGAAGCATTTCTGGCAGCAGAGAGAGTAACCAGAACTCCCTGCTTGCACTGGAGTGCCCTGAGCATGATGAGTGCTTCCCTGAACAGTGTCACGGCTTCAGCTGGTGGGATGGGAGTGTTGCCTCATGGAGGATGAAGGTGTCACCTAGTGACAAAGACGTCCTGCTCAGAGTCATAGCTTTCTTGCCCACAGGCAGAAGCAGCTAAGCATCAGACTGATAATGAATTAAGAGGACCCCACCTCATCCTCTGTTCTACAAGACAGGAGCTGCCATGGTATCTGTCTGCATCTCTGAGACTTGGAAACCAGCTGCACCATGACTGAGTGACAGCTGCCACCTGGCTGAGCTAAAGCTCGGCCTCTGGGTGTAGAGCAGGTTGAAGCAGAGCTGGATGCTGAACTCCTCTGCACTGTCTGAGCCGAGACGGTTCTGGATGTATAGAGTCATGCAAGTCAGGGCACCTGGGCATTGTGAAGTGGAAAAAGTAGGTGTCCATAAAATAGAGTTTTCTCCAGTGCTAGGAGACAACCCAGCAAAGAGAGTCTGGGATCAGGTACTTGAGTCCTGCATAGGTCCTTTTTGACGTTGCCTTGTATCCCTTTTTGTCTCTCTCTCTTCCCCCCCCCCCCCCCCCAGGTCTGTTGGTCTGAATTCCCTCATTGCAAGGACCCTAACAGGTCTCTGAAAGGATGAGCATTTCAAGGGGTTAGTTATTAGTGCAACTAAGAATAAGAAATGCCCTCCAGTATAAGGAAAAGCTGGTTTAAAACCTGCTTCCAATTTCTCCATTAATCTAAATGTTGTCTGTTCAAGCACCTCCTGATGACAGTGCTGTTCATTTTAGTACTTAGTGATACTAACTGCTTTTGAGGATGTGTAAGTTTAGCTGTGATGACTTTTAAGTCTGGACATGCTCAGCCAGGACATGTTACTGGAAGAGGGATCAGTGTTGGCTCGCTCCTGCTGCATTGGCAGGCGTTCCCGTCACTGATGTCTGTTTTCTTTCCCACTGGAGCCAGAGAGAGGAGGCTGAAATGAAAGTTAGGATTGGCAAGGAAAGAGCGAGGTGTAAAAATGTGAATCTCAGCATTCTAATCACAACTATGGTTCTAATTAGTGATACGGCAAAGATAAAATATGCAGCACGCCTGAGGGACCTATATATCCAACTGCTCCTGGATTGCTATCTGACAAGTTAATTAATGACAACAATGTTGAAATACATACTCGGAATGATTGCTTGGGACTGGACTCACCGTTCTTTCATCGCAGTGACATGGAGAGAGCAGAGAGAAACTTAAGGGAGTAAAGAAAGCAGTGAAATGACGGAACTATTTCTCAACCAGAATGAAGGAGTTCAGTCTAGTAAACCTGCATTACAACTGATGTTAAAGATGTGTGAGCGCCCTCCCAGCCACAGTCTGGACTCAGAGTGTGCTTAGACAACTCAAGCAACATGGAGGAAGAGGAAAGAAGTTTTCCTCTACGGCCAGCCCACTTCAAAATAAATTAAAAAAAAAAAAAAAAAAGACCTTTCCTGGCTTTAAGGAGGTTTCTTTCCTCACACTTCTGTTTTCCAATGTCTTTCATTTTCTTTCCCCCAAGAGTGGGCACTTCTGAGTCACCAGGCTTTGTGTGGATGGCAGAACAAGAGCATAAGCAGTGCAATGATGATGGAGCATTTCTTCAGGGTAAGCAGAATGAGGCTCCAAATTTGGCTTACTAAATGAATAGCCTGGTCAGCTGTAGGTGCTCAGGTACATAGTGCTGAGTAACTACACTTAGATATGTCATTATTGTTTGCTGTGTGCTGACAGATTCTGGTGCAGAGGAATGAAATCCTTTATCCAAAGAAGAAAAATGCAGAGGTAGCCATAAATGACAATTTCTGTCTTGCGTGAAACACTTATGTGTCAGCATTTGTTCTTGTCCTGTCTGCTTGGGACAGAGAGGTGAAATAATGAACTTTTTGTTTTGACCTGTAGATGTCAGTCATGTGGAAACTGTTTTGTGAAAAATTTCAGATGGGTTTCTACACCGACTATACCTACAAGGACTTGGCAGGCCACCTTGACAATGCTTCAGTGGCACTCTGCCACACCAGTGGCCTGTGCTTGCTCACCTTTTGGACTCTTTGCTGAGTGTACTGCAATCCCCCTCTGTTGCTCCAATGGAGATGGACTGTTCCAAGATCTGTAAGTTCAAATAACTGGGTCTTTCCATCTACTCAAATGTGGAAATTTAAACTGGAAACCATAACTCATGCAGGGAAGTTGCCCGCTGTTGAAACCATATGACTACCAACTTGAAACTATTAAAGAATTACAAGTGAAATAGGAGGCCTTGTAAGTAAATTGTAGACCCCTAGTCAAACCCAGCTTCTTTCCTGTCGCAGGTAGAGTTTGACACGTGTGGTTTGTTGGTAGAGAAAAGGCATATCTATAGGAGATGGCATGTCAAAGAGATCCATCATAATTTTCCTTGGCTCTGTGTATATACATTCATTAGAAGGGTTTTTGAAAGTACCTTTCAAAATTTCAACTTCTTTTCTGCTTTATTCACTATGGAGGTGTATTTATGCTTGGTCTGATGTATCTCTTGTGTATCTTGCGCATTTGCAGAAGTTTGCTGTCAAAGGAGCTGCTTACAGTAACTGGCAGGTTTGTGGTGGAGGCTCCTTTCTGCGTGTGAATGTTGGGGCTACCTTCATTTCCTGAATAATTGACAAGCAAATGAGAGCATCTCCTCCACACTGAGAATTAATTGTAACCAAACTTTAGGAAGCCCCAATGATGATAAACAAAAAACAAACCACCTCATAAAACTGTGAGTTGAATAAGCTCATGCTTTCTTCTGCTCAGAGATAAACACCTCCATTTGAAGAAAATCTTTTCAGTTGCACTGTTTATTCACTCGAGAGCACCACAGCATGTTGTTCTGCCCTTACCACAATTCCTCACTCTCTTTCAAGACACTAATACCCTGTTCCAGGAGGAAATCTGGAAGGAGGGTATGGAGGGGGATTAGGAGGCCAGTAGAGCCATACTTGATTATTGCAGGCGGTAGGAAAATGTCACCGCTTGCTTTAATATAGCTCCTTTGCAAAAGTACAAAATGTCACCGAGTTTTGGATGGATGTTTAAAATTATTGAGAGAAAACAGTAAGATGTAGTAGATGTAGCTGAGTGTTCATTTTCATTTTAATATACTGGGTATGTCTGATTGAGTGAGAAAAGCCCACAATGCCGATAGACCAAAATGAAGTTTTGGCACAAAAGCCACATCTTGCAGCCCTTAATCAAGCAAATCTCCTAATAATTCAGATGGAAATCTTGCTGCAGGAAGGATCATTTTTTGGCAACAAAATATAAGAGCTACAGCAAAACATGAATAATTTTGACATTATTTACTTACTTTCTTCTTTGTAAATGACTTTTTTTCTTATTTGTGCTTGTAACAAGAAATCTCCTCCTTCCTGCACAGCCACAAAGCCTGCTTTAAAACCCCAAAATTGTTATTGGCCTGTTTTCAGCTGCTTCTCTTGACGTCAGTAGGGAGATCTGGCTCTCCCTGAAACGCATTAAAGTAGGGGATATGAATGTTATAAATACATCAAGAAATAAAGACATTTCTTCAAAATAAGTGAGCAGCAGCTCCTATGTCTGCAGACACCCTGCCACCTCCACTCAGCAATAGGCAGAAGCATGGGTGTTTGGATAGATGCCCTTCTTCTAAGCTGTTGTCTTCTGTTCCAAAGCACATCTATTATTTCTAAAAGATTCAGTCATATCAAGTTAAATCTAAACAAAGGAGGGTCCTGACAAGTCAAACTAAAAAGCAGTATCATTTTATTACAGAGTCAAAAATAAATAAAATATTTGCTATAATTTTATATTCTCTGTGCAGAAGAAATGTTTGCTATTCAGGCACAATGACTGGGGTTTTTTTCACTGCACATTCTTATTGAAGGAGATGCAGAGGGTAAGCCAGGACATCAGTAAGTGGCTTTTCTTGTAACATGAGATTTTCATGCAGCACGCATATGAGCAAAGCATTTGTGTGCAACTGGGCACGAATAATCCTGCAAAGATGATCATACTTTGTTATTGATGGAAAGATGATATGGCTCCTCAGCCGCACAGAAGCAGCTCTCCCGATGGTTTGCATTAGTTCATATAGAAGGCATCCAGACTATGTCGCTAGCAGACAGCTCTGCCTTATTAGGATGAGGCAGTTTTATTCTCAGAGTCTGCGCTTTCCTGGGTTGCACAGGAGCCTGATGAATGGTTAGATGTTACAATGACTCTCACTTCTTTCATGCCAAATTGATAATACTGTTTTGACATAAGCTAGAGCCCCTTTCCTTAAGCTGTATGTTGGCATTGCTTTGAGTCTAAATATGTAGTTTTCTATCTTTGGGAAGGCGTAGATTGTGTTCATCGCCATCTGTGGGTGAAAGCTATATTCTTCACATGTTTAGGTCCCCGTAAAATCCTAAAGATGTGTATGCAGGAGGGAGAATTTCTACCTGAACCTCTGCCCTCCTCAATCTGCCAGCAGTGGATTTTTCATGTGGGAACTTCCTGAGGAGCTGCTGTAATATTATTAAGCAATTATTATTAAGACTACTTGGACCAGTCAGCTCTGGGGCTTGAATGACGCTGTGAAGTAAACATGGATATAAAACATGGGGTGCTGGAATTTTGGCATTAGGAACATGTCTGGTCTTTTACACCAACAAATTCTATACTTGAAAAAGCTGCAGAAGCAGAAGAAACAGCTTCAAGGAGACTAATTCTAGTCTCCCTCGTCCCTAGAGAAATTTAACATGATAAACATGACTTTTTGCAAAATTGAGCAGAGCCTGGTGCTTTATGCACGTGAAGGTGCTGGTCTCCGCTTGCAGACGATGAAGCCACACGTAAAATGTCTGTCTGCAAGGCAGCTAGTCACTCGCGCCCTTTTGCATGTTTGCGGAGCAGAAGCCTTGCCTGGCTGCAAGTGCCGGAGTCTGACCGTGGGGCAGCTCAGCCCAGCGTCAGATGTTCATTTACTGGGAAATGGCAAAATAGCATTGTTGAACTTTACTCTGATTTCCACCACTTGATCTAGTCTGGCCCATAACATTCAAGCAAGAAGGATCCTGATATTTGCCTCCAGCTTCAAATATACAGTTTTGCTGAAGCTGACAAATTACTTTTGCTTGTTCTCTGGTCTAAATTTGCAAACAAAGAAGGACTTTCTGAATACTCAGAAAACAACTGACTCTATTGTTCCAGAACGGACTTATCCAGGTAACTTCTGCTTTCAGAAAAAGAAGTCAGACACGAGGCCCCATGACTACTTTGAACATTTTCTGAAACCATGTTTGCCTGTGCTGGCTCTTTCCAGTAGTAAGTGCAGGCTTTCACAGCACCACCTTAGGAGCAGCTCTGGGGTCAGTGGTGAGGAGGGCAAGATTTGGAGTCCTACTGTTTTGAGTCCCACTCATTTTGTGTGAATCACAAAATAATAGTCAATCACAAATTGATAGTCAATCACAAAAAGCTGACAACTTCCCAAAGTAGTTTAGAAATTCTTTCTGTTGCCTAAATTGCTGTTACAGCCATAACTAACAAAATGGCAGAATAAAAAAAAAATTCCTCTCGCTGCTTCTCCGAGTGAGAGGTCCCAGTAACCGCTCTGGGGGAGCCCATCATTGCTATAGCACTTCATTTCTTTTTCTGCAATAAACTGTTAATTCCAGAAAGAAGATATTCCTTTTCTAGACTCTCAGTCCAATAGAAGAATCGTTTCTCCTAAGGATTTATATCAATTCTCTTAACTAGATTTTTCCCTTACTTTGTAGCTTCTGTTTCTGTAAGTTCCCCCAGGGATGTCCCACAATACTTCCTGCTCTAGACTTTCACCAAAGCCAAAGAGCACTGCAGTTAGTTACACCCATAACTTCCTTAGACAGATTCCTGAGAGAATGCATAATCTCCTTTTTTTTTTTTGGCTTGCTGTAACATGCTTAAGTTTTATAGGCATTAGACCTTTTAACACTTTCTAAATTTATGCCGCCAAAGAGATGAGCAGTATAGAAGAGCCCTAAATTGCATTGATTATGTTGCTCTCTGTTAAATATACTCAAGAATGCAGTGCCTCTCACCTCGCGGAGATTCCACTTTGTATGAAAGACATGTACTTTTAATTAATAAAAGCTGAAAGGAGGCCTCAAGCAGAGGTGTTGTCTTGTAAATCATTAAATTCTTAAGCCTCAATCTGCAGAAAAAAGACAGGTTTAGACTATTACACTTGTGCAGATTCTCACTACCTCCTCTCTCAAGGATTGTAGCCTTCAGCAAGAAGGAAGTGTGCAGAGAGTGTGGGAAAAAAGGGAAATCAGAGGTGAAACATAATGCTGACCTGGGTAATGCACCGTTTCTTTAAATATGTAAGTTTTTATGGGCTACTAAAAGCTTATTTCTCCACTGTAAAATATTTGCAATAGCAGCTTCATTACTGTGACAGAATTCTACTTCCGGTTAAATTTCTAACACTAACAAAAGTTCCTTATAGCTCTTTTTACAACGATATCTGCTTAAGATAAGCTTGAAAACAGTCTAACATTTCATCCTTCTTAAAGACCATTCCTTGGCTGTTCATTATACTTGGTCTACCACTCCTCTTTTCTTGGAATTTCTGCATAAAGCAGAGTGCTGGGTTTCAGTTCCTCATTGTGAGTTTTCCCTTAACTGTGTAAGGCAGAAAGGACATTTTTCTTTTTGAATCCTCTGCAGTGTTGGTTGGAAAACTGTTTCAGTTTGGGAATGTCCATGTTTGGTCTGAAAAGAACAGAGTATAGTCAGAGAACCTGAACACATCTCAAACAGTTGCTGAAGTTTGAATGACTTAGAGTCAGAGTAGATCCACTATAAAGTGTCTTCCACCTGATACTTGCTTTCTTCAGCCTTGCAAAGGATTTAATATATTCCCTCATGGTTCTTATGGAGCTGTGCACAAGCTGCATCAGAGAAAGTGTTTTATAAGTTACAGGGTTTGGGTTTTTTCATTGGTTGGTGCGTTGCCTTTGCTGTAAATAGGTTTGCATCTAATCTTGCTTCCATTCATTTTAATGAAAGTAATGGCTGCTAGAGTTGACCAACTGACAGTAGTATAATTCCTACCGTAACGGAAGTCAAGCATTAGAAAAATATAAAAATTAAAATCTAGGGGTCCCTGAATAATAAAGCGAGGTATTTAACATAAGATAGATTTGTGATCCTATCTGTTCATTTTTGTACTAAGCATCCAAATTCTGTAAATTCTATTTTAGGTAACCTTATTGTCACCTGGCAACTTAGCAGATTTCCCTAAACAAAGGCTTTCAAATTTGGAAACACCTCAGAATGGCTAGTTAAAAACCGTTTTGGTGGTATTCATCTCTGAAGTGATTTCTACAGTATTGGACACCTGGCTTCATAGCTTTGCAAATTTTATGTCCGAGAACAAGGGCCAAACTTGCTATTAATAATACTTTTCTTACTGTATGACCCACAGAACTAACACCTTGTAGGTAGTAAGATGAACGTTTCTCTCCTTGCATTGCTGCAGTTCTTGGCATGGGGTTTGCTGTGATGGAGGGTCTCTATCTCTGGAGCAGTTCCCCAGGTCTCCATCACTGACTTTTAACAGTTTGGTTCCCCAGGTCCCATCCAGACTGTAATGCATACAGGCACTGGATCCAGCTGCCAAAACCCATCTAAGTAAGTCCCCTGTGTCTGAACAGTGACTGATGGCTGTTTTGTAAAGGCTGGGTGCATAAATGCAGTCTGATCTTTGCTGGGGCCATGGGACCCTGCAGTTCAGCTCCCCACAGGCTGGAGCCACCACCACCATGAGCTGTCCGGGCTTGCTGTGAAACCTTAGTCAAGTGGTGTCCATCTAATCCTCTGCAAGTGGTTGATAAATCCATTAGCTGGCTTGTGGCTTAGCCTAACATGCAGCAAAGATGGGGACACGTGAAAGTAGAGACAATCATGTCAGCCCTTTGGAGCTGCTGTGATATGAGCTGCATGCCACCACTCGTGCTGCAAAGGCTGATGGAGCTCTGCTCCAGGGCACGTCCGTCACAGGAAGAAAGGCATAACAGCAATAGTGCTAGCGTTGGCTGCCAACCTGAGAAATCCAATGACCGCCACGGCCCTGCTCACCTTTGCCTCCATCCAACACATGAGCTAGGCTGGTAATGGAAACAATTTACAAGGCAATAATTTTTAATTGCTGTCACTGATTAACGGCCACAAACGCAGAGGCAGAGCAGAAACTCATCTATTATTCTTCCAAGAAATAAATACCTCAACCATTTATTTG
Source organism: Haliaeetus albicilla (assembly GCF_947461875.1). Taxonomy (NCBI): domain Eukaryota; kingdom Metazoa; phylum Chordata; class Aves; order Accipitriformes; family Accipitridae; genus Haliaeetus; species Haliaeetus albicilla. The sequence goes on from NC_091493.1 coordinate 22,643,086, forward strand.
GCCTTACAGTAAGAAAGAGCCTGTTATAAGGATTTGTCTGAAATTTTCTGCTTGTCTGAGCAGATAGCTGGTATAAAAAGATCAACGCTTTCTAACAAAACAGGGCAGGGCTTCCTTTCATTTTATAAAGACAAGAAAACAATCTTTGGCTTTGTAGAATGAAATGAAACACAGGGAGAGGTGGGCATACTGGCTGGGCTGGGTCCTTCACTCAATTTTTCCCCCATGTTTTCTGACCCCTCCTAAACTGAGCATTTTGCTGTTTAGTGTAGATATGATGGTAGGTAGGACTAGAGAACTAAGTGGATGGCATCTCTCTCCCCCTGCTGCATTTTTAAGACCCTTTAGAGAGTCTTCAGAACATATTTCTGTCTCATGTAATTTGAACAGATTTTTTTCTGGTAAGATTTATTAAGTTCTCAATTTTAACTCTATTCCTTTTGCAAATGACAAATTATTTCATGTTGCAGAAAAAGTGACATTAGAATCAGCACCAAACCCCAAAATAATATGAGGTTTTCTGGGGGAAAGCTGTAACATAAGACAGGGGAAAAAGTTCTCCTATGTTTACTGGCCTGCTCAGGGCAGCTGAAGACTGGTATGGCATCTGATGTAATTTTATCCCAGGCTTTGCTTGGAAAGTGATGTCTTGCTGCACCCCTGTTGAAGCCTGAAGTGCAGTATACTAAGCTAACCCATCACCTGGCCATCTTTGTCTCTGCTGTGCCGGAAGGAAGGACAGGATAGCTCCTTCACTGGGGGAATCCTTCATACTGTAAATTGGTAAATTTTGGTTGAAGTAAATACCGCTTGAACTGTGGCACACATCTACTTCTGGAGCTGCTGCGTAAGAATCTTAGCTGAGGCCAGAGTTAGTTCCTTTAGCTTTTAAATTTGACATTTTAACTTCATGTCTTCCTAACTCATTCAACTGTGAGCCACCAGTACTGGAGTCAATTAGATAAGGAGGTTCATTTGTGCTGTTGTTCATATCTATTGTGATACTTCATTGGTTTTCTAGGCTGCATGAACAGGAACAGAGAGGTAAGGCCTGTCTTTCTCCAGCCTGCATATTAGCTGTGCCAGGATGGGACTAACAGCGCTGAAAATTATTGCTCCAGTAATATCTGCAAAACACTTTGTCATCATTGCTTGGATATGTTGGAAATCAGGCTTGAAGCAGAGATTCAGGGCCTGGGTTTCCTCCTGTTTTTTTCTACATCTGCTACACAAAGTCCTTGTATTGTGAGAGTGAATAATCATCTTTAATGATCTCTGCAGACATGTTCCTACTTGCTGCCTATGTCCTTCTAATGCCATAGCCCAGTATTGGATTAGTGCCAGGATTAACATGCATTTCCTTAATATGGGGAAGTGGGACATCACATGAATATTATCTTTGCATTGCCTCTGGCCGTTTTTGCTAGCCATCTGTCCAAACTGTGCAACAAAAATCATTTGTTTAGGCTGAATATGGTGCTCTGCTTCAGATCTGTATCGCTGTTCCTTTCCATGGGATCTAACTTGCCCCCTCCGGTCTAACCAGCACAGAGCTCTCTCAAGACGTGTGAACTTTTAAAATCACGTTTTCGTTGTGTGTCAGAAAGAGAAGGCTCTCGCTCTGAGAGAGACTTGCTCCCGAATGGCCAGCAGCCTAGTGCTTAAGGCTTATGCACCAGCAAGGCAGCAGACCCAGGGTGAAACAGGGGCTCTGCCTGACAGGGAACAAGGACTTGGCCCGGGCATCCCACGAGTGCCTTGAATGCCAGGTTGCTGTTCAGAAGGTTTCTCTCTTTATTTATACCAAGCAGAGAAGCTTTTTCTCTCAAAGCTACTCAAAAAAACCAACAAAAAAACCAATCTACCTTTCTTTGGCAACTAGTACCTAAGAACCTGGCAGTTTAAGTTCCCCTAATAACATCTATGGGAAGCAGGGAAGGTCTGTTTCATCACCATTTTACAGACCAGGAGATGAGAACAACCATCCTGCAAGATAAGATAGCCCTAATAAAACAGACCGCTGACACAGCTCTTCTAGTTGAACCAGGTCATGCATCTCTTGGTCTTGTATCCTGAGCAGCACAGGCTATAGGCAAGCACATTAACCACTGAGACATTTATACCTAGTCACCCTCCGCAGTACCCCCGCCTGGCTGGAAGACTTGTCTAACTTCTACACTAGCCCACAAAACTGACGGAGTCTGGATCTGCCCTCTCACATCTGAATACAGATTCAGAAGTCAGGCTTGTTTATACATCTTGGAAAGATACTTCTCAAAATCTTCTAGTAAGGGAAGCTAAAAAGGCTACAATTTCTACAGGAAAAAAACACATGGAGTATGCTTTTTAAAGGCCTAACTATAGTGAAGTATAGCAATTGCCAACATGTGTATCTTATTTTCAAACTGTAATCCAGCCAATTTCAGTTCATAAACTGGATCATGTATTTGTTTACAGTACTCTTTGTTTAAAAGAGAAGTCACATTTATAATAATCACATACACATGGAAGTAATTTTATTCATGTCTTATCAGTTATTCATGCTTTTAGAATATTCGTTATTCCAGTTTCACTGAAGCGAGAATTATTTTAGTTCAGAATCTGATTAAAGAAAACTTAGTGAAACAAATTTGTTTGCTAAGCACTGCAGGTGAAGTGAGAATTATTTCTGTCCAGTACCAGATCTATCCTGGGGTTTCTGTTGATGTACAACACTGGTATACTCTTTGCCTGCCCAAAAACTTGGCCACATGCTAGGTAAGACTTTGTAGCTGCAGCTGAGTGACCAATATCACCTTATTTTCCTCATTTATTCCAGTCTTTCCCAAAGTGAGTACACGTTTCATGCGTTTGACAGATCGAAGTGCTGCCGTCACCCAGCACAACCTTGCAAACGATGTCTTTCAAACACTGCTCTCCACATTGTCCAGATTGCATCATTCCCATGCAAATTAAGCCAAATTAATAACTTTTAAAAATCCCTGTTACAAAAGAGTAGAAAGTGCGTACATAGGAGTTTGAAGGAGCAAGGACTTGCTGCCAAAACCAATGGTGAATTTAACATCATATTCAATTGTTTTTAACAATTGCAAAACAGAATGTTCTCTTTTCCAGTTCATTTAAGTTTTACGATGGGCTTAGCCTAAACTATGATTGTATTAACAGAAGGAGGTATACAGTGATGGATTTTCTGCTGGTATATATACTTTTTCATTGTTGTGCTTCAGCTTTCATGTGAAGAATCATTTTCACTGATATAGTCTTTATTGAATTAATATATTTATGTTCCCTATTTTCCTGTATTTCACAATCCCAAAGTAAGTATTTAACCATACAAAAAGACTTTTTAGTATTTCTGCCTGTTGTTGCTCCCCTAACTTCCACATTCCTAGCAAGCAGATTAACTGTGAGATACCCTTATTCCCTTTGAGCAGCGCCTTGTTTCATAAATAGCTTCACTGACATCAGTGGATGTCCTTGTTATGTCTGGCAGCAGCTGTTGAACTGCAATTTATGAGCCAGATTCTGGCAGTTCCAACAGGGTGACGAGTCTGACAGAAGCACAATTGTTCATATAGTTTATATGGTCACAAGGCCAACAGAAGCGGGATAAAACAGAGGAAAATTTGGGAAGGGCTAGGGTAAAAGCTAAATAGCTATTAACACAGATATTACAATCTGGCCCTTGATCATAAACAGTGCTGTCAAATGCTGTAGGACTACTGCAAATGTTTTGTGATGCAAAATAGGGAAGCAATCTTTTGCATTTGAAGATCATCTGTTCGTGCCAGGATGCTTCATACATACAAACATTAAGTTCGCACCCCAATGGCTATCTGCGCATACCATTTCAGCTTTGCTGCAGAAATGGTTGCAATAGCTTGTATGGACAAATGGAAAATATTACTCCTTGTTTTTTTCAGCTACAATGTCATGAGGGATTTTTCTTTATAAGACTTAATCCTACTCTCACCATGTCTCCCCAGATCATCCTACTTGTTTTGCTGTTTCAAAAGAACCACCTTACAAGCATTTATCCTTGTGTTTGCTAAATAATGCAGTAAGAGCTCAGTTCAAATGCAGAGCTAATCCCACAACATTTCTTTTCATTTCAGCTAGTTTACTGTTCCATCATGTTTATTAAGTGTTTAAGAGGCCAAAGTCACTCTTATAATAGTCAAGGAATGGGAGTTAGTTAAGATCCACATCTAAAACTAATAAACTTGTCAAAAGCTATAGGGCCTGATAATAAATAACAGGTTGTTTTGTGATAATAAGTCCACCCTTACAGAAATCTGCACTTCATAAAACTGGAATTGAATTGTTAGTTTCATGTCTGATTACTGTGACTAAGGATGCTAGACACCTGGGAGACTGGCTGTGGGAACAGCTAAGGGTATGCAAAGCCTTCTAGTTCTCCATCAGAAAACTTAGTGTGGATGAGTAAAGGCCATATGTAGATATTGAGGGAAAAGCTGAAGTGTGGTTCTTCTGAATACCAATTTTAGAAAGTCAAAATTGATCTAGGTCATTGTCGTGGTTTAACCCCAGCCAGCAACTAAGCACCACACAGCTGCTCCCTCACTCCCCCTGCCCCCCCAGTGGGATGGGGGAGAGAATTGGGGAAAAAGGTGAAACTCATGGGTTGAGATAAAGACAGTTTAATAGAACAGAAAGGAAGAGAATAATAATGATGATAATAAAAGGACAATAATAATAATAAAAGAATTGGCATATACAAAACAAGTGATGCACAGTGCAATTGCTCCTCACTTACTGACCGTTGCCCAGATCTAAGCAGCAATCAGGCCCCCAGGTGAACTCCCCCCAGCTTATATACTGGGCATGATGTCACGTGGTATGGAAAACTCCTTTGGCCACTTCGGGTCAGCTGCCCTGGCTGTGTCCCCTCCCAAATTCTTGTGCCCCTCCAGCCTTCTTGCTGGCTGAGCATGAGAAGCTGAACAACCCTTAAGTTTTAGTCTAAACACTACTTAGCAACCACTAAAAACATCAGTGTGCTATCAACATTCTTCTCATACTAAATGCAAAACATAACACTATACCAGCTACTAGAAAGAAAATTAACTCCATCCCACCTGAAACCAGGACAGTCATTCAGCTCAGAGGTTGGAGGATGAAAGTGGAAGTCTGAAACTCTGGCTCTTTCCTCCTTTGAGGTGTTTCCACAGGTTTGGGCTGCTCAGTGACACAAAGAGTAGTCTGGAGAAATTAATGCCACTGTTGCTCATACCTCACTGCTCTTTGGCTGCACTGGTTTTACTTTATGCTGCTCTGGTGATGCAGCAGCCATCAGCCCTTAACGCTCTCACCTGGAGGATTATACCAGCAAGTGGCAGTCAGAATGCCACCGTGAGCCCCCATGCTGTTCTCTTGTAGGCCATTCCCAGCAGCTTTTGTCTCAATGTGAGGGTCCACCTGGATGCTCAGCTAGACTTCAAGAGTCAGGCAGAAGCCAGGACAAAGACTTCCTAATTGCAGCTAATGAGAGATGGGCTGCTGAAGGTTGAGTATGAGTAAAGGAAGAAGAGACAACTTCAAAGGGTGAGATGAAGAGCCTGGACTTTGCCCTACATGTGTTTCCCTCAGTGTATGCAGTACATGAAGGAACTATGGCAAGAGCCTCTGAAAGTGTGTCTGAAACGCTGATGCCCTAGCGACAGGTTGTACACAGGGTTGTCTTGACCTTGGCCAAGGTATATGGAAAAGATTTCCAGCTTTATACTGCATGTCTTTCCATTCGATCAAATGACAAAAGTGTTGGGTTTGGGGGGTTATTTTATTACCTCTGGACCCATCAGATTGTGAAAGGAATACAGGTGGAGAGTTGATTGGTTTGGGGTTTTTTTACTACGACAAGAGAAGTAAGGTCTAGTGGAAACTCTCTACGTTTCTTAACTCCAAACATGCAGGTGTCCAAGCAGACCTTCCTTCCTTGCTGAGGCAATACATACTATTTCGAACCGACCTGGAGGGTTAAACATTACTTTGTCTATGGATACTGCTATGGGAATTTCCAGTATAGAAATTGAAGGTGGCTTTGGCTTGAAAAGAAAGGGAAGTAAGGATTAAATTTTAGCAGTCTTGGTTTTTTTCACTAATGAGGCCATATCTGGTTAACTGCAGGGTTTCCAAACCCTGTGTCACTTCAAACTGTGTCACTTCTTTATGTGGGAGACACTAAAAGTGAAAATGAGGAAATACCAGAAACAAGAACTTTAACTGTCATATGAAGCTAGTTCTATAGTGTTAATGCAGACGATATAGAGAAGTGACAGGATTTGCCTTTAGTATAGGTCTTGTTGAAATAATTAGCACTAAAGAGACGAAGCTTTGAAGAACAGAGTCCTGATATGCCATGAAATATTCATTTCTAGTAAGTCATTTAAATTAGAAGTGTTGAAAAGGGAAATTGTTCCAAGACTTCTCACAAAGTCTGTTGAACAGTTAGATGGGAATAAGGAGGGGGAGCGGGGAAGGAAGAGTTGTTTTGGTTTTGTTTTCTTTTTTAACTTAAAACCTGAGATGTAGCTTACTGCTTATATTATTGATGAATCCCTTGCTATTTCTCCCATGTAGTCATATGATGCTGACCAAAACTAGGAAGGAAATGTTTGAAATGTTTACCTAAGCCCCTTCTCCCATTTCAGCAATTTGTATTGTGGGATATAGAGTAATATGAACCAGCAAAACTGCCCGAGGTGTTGGTTAACACTGTTCTGGAAGATTTATTACCACCCAAAACATGAGAAATTCTTCTCAGTTGACTGACTTTATAGTAGCAACTGAAAAAAAAAAAACCCATGTACTGTGGCAATGTCTGAAAAAAATTCCCTTTGTACTACTTGTGCTGTAACAGGCTGCCAGCCAATGTCATCCACATGTCTGCTTGGTAGCAAAAAAGTTTTTCAGCATTTCTTCGTACTGAAATGAAACATTTTATATATATTTCAAAAGCATCTTGTAATTTTAAATTAGATCGCATACATTTAGTTTTACTTTGAAAAGGAAAACAAGGTTCACACCACGTATAATTTGGCTTCACTTCCTATCGCTCACTTCTCTCCCTTTTCAACCATCTTTCAGCAGAAATTCCACTATGCCAACCAATTTTAAGCAGAATTCCTCTAGACTAAATGGGCCCAGGTTTATACAGCAGAGAATAAAGGGCACAGTGCTACAACTCTGCTTAAGGAAGTGCCATCAGTGGAGTTACTCTCACAGGCTGGGAGTCTGACTTACCACGTGAGCTGAGCTCACATGAACCCGGAGTTCATCACAGTTAATGCTTCGCCCACAAGACTAGAACAAGCCAAGAGAACAGTCAGATAGTCATTGGAGACATTTGCATCATGAGCAAATGGAAAAGTACTGAGGCAAGGACGTCTTGTGTCCTTGACCTGTGTTTTCAGTTGTACAGCAGTCTGTTACCATTAATATTCTTACTCGTATTGCAGAGCTCCAGTTTGGATTGGGACTGCGTTATCCTTGCTGCAATACAAAGACCGAAGAGACTTTCTTCTGCTTGGGGTGCATTTGCCATGACCCTTGGACACTGGCAGCAGCCTGGTCTCTGGCTTATTCTCTTGATAAGTCTACACCAGAGCCAGAGGTGCTGGATTTCTGGCTGCAGAGCACCACCCCAGTGTACAATGGTGAACTCTGGTGGGATCAGATTCAGCCTTAGGACAGACACCTGAGGTTTAGGCGTCCCTCCTTAATCCAGAAATCGCAACTTTGCGGCCGTCCGAGAAGGTTCCACAACAGTTTATCAAACATGCATGAAGTATAAGATTAAATACTTCCAACTCACTAAATACCCATCAGTGTCAAGAGCAATCTTCAACTACACTGTAAAGAGATACCAAGCAAAGTTCTTCTATTTGGAAACAGCCCTTTTGCTAGAAAACAGGAAGTTTTTACGCCCTCTCACCTTCCCTGCCTACCAATTCATCAGATCACTGAGCAGCCTGTGACAGAATTATTTCCTTATTTCCATCCATTAGCACCCATTTATTGTCCATTGTACCACACACAGATTGCCAGCGTTCTTTGGGCCTGCCTTTTTACTCCAGTTCTGTACAACATTCAGCACAACAGATTTAGGGGCTCCAGAAACAGGGATGAATAATGCCTGTACACAACTCTGCTAGCTTCTCAAGTGTGACTCTTCAAAGTGTGGATAAAAATCCAAATTAATATCATTTTAGCTCACTTTTCTCCTTTCATAGGGGTAGTAAAGTGCAACCTCTCCCTCCAGAGCAGTTGCTTTGCTGAGCCAGTCACCCTCTCTGTAACGCCCCTGAGAAGAATGGGCACAGAGGGAGCCTTCTGGAGTGTCACTTCTCGTGGGAAGAATAAAAAACGGCCAGCCACTTCCTAAATGTACTGTCGCTCAGGAAAGAGATATTACCCACAACTTCATACAAAATTCTGCCAACTTGTTTTCGCAGAATAAGTATAGTACACGTGCATATTAAAGATCATGATTTTTTAGCTAGCTATTCTCCTGAATAACCTTAAGTACTTCATGAATAGTATAAAAGAAAAAAAAATACACGAACAACTCTTTTAAAGAAAATTCGCTGCTCTAAGCCAATATATGCATAGCCTTGTAGCATAGAGTCATTATAAACATAAAAATGTGACAAAATAAAAAATATTAAAAAAAATTCATAGATGTCACTCGGTACTTTACTAAAATTGGTACTTACAGTATAAGAAAACAGAGAGTAACTTTTCCAAATTAATTATTAAAGTTACAAAACCTTTCTCTTCATACAGGTTTTGGATTTTTAATTTTGGGAGCACACCTTTTAGATGCAATTATAAGGCACATCTGTTTTTATAGCAAATAAATTATTACTGTGTGCTAATCTAACCCCACTGCTGTTTGCATGGTATTATGTTCAGCAAGACGTGCAGTTCTGTGCGCGCAGCATCCCTCTTATGCATATCAGATGTTGTCAACGCTTTGGCATGGAATTCACTCAGTCCCACTTTCTAGATCCACACGCATGGCCCCGAGGTGCCGCATTGCTCCTGTGGGCAGAGTGAGCAGACAGTTGCATCACCCTGCTCGCGCACCTGTTCTGGATGTATTTACTTTTCCTCTACCTCCTCTGTGGATGCTTTAGTGACACTCAGACAGAAGAAGGAGATTGAATGGTTTAACAGTAACGTGAAGAGTATTTTGCAACACGGGAGTATAAAAGCACAAGTTTTAATGGTTATGATTAGAATTATTAAAATGCATAACAATAGAGAAGCAAACGAACAAGTTTAATTGTTTTTTTTATAACTGGCAATTTACTAAGAAGCAGATTGTTGTTAATGAATCTACTCAGATGGGTAAAATGGGCAGGAGTTGGCTCTACAGTTCTCTAAGGCTGAAATCTAATCACTTTGGTTAATTTGTTATTTATCCAGAACATTTTGTTTATTACCTTATTGTCCTTCAGAAGTAACTCTGTGTATAAATTTCTCTGCTCCCTCTCTTCTGATTATGTGATTGTAGAACCTGAAGGTATCAATTTAAATAATGCAGCAGACACCGCTGTCTGTAACCACAATTTCAAACAGGGTCATAGGTACTTTTTCTATAAAGGTTGTCAGAACAATTCTTCTCTTCTGGCTGCTCTCTTAAATGATAGTCATTGTGTGCCACCCAGAGTTGGGATAGCAGAGCCAGGGCACAGAGTGGGTTTGGAGAGGAGGACGAGTCACCACAGTCCTTGCGTGTCAAGCATCCCCTCCCATGTTTCCCTAGAGACGAGTGACTTTAAATACAGCTAAAAAATACATGTGTCTTCCCATGACAAAACACAAGGAGGAAAACAACATCTTCAGTATGCTCACCTATATATGTTTTATTTACCTATGACTCACTTCTAAACAGATCATTTCTCATCCTGCAAGGGACAGAGGGGAGAGAGGGATAAAGAATGTCAATCCAGTCCCAGCTTATCTTGCTGGCAACACAAAAAGGCTTACCTTAAAATGTTCAATGCTACATTCTCCCACTTCTGTGGTGACTTCTCCTGGGACTGACATTCCACCTCCCCCTCTGCATGCGATAACACTCTGCATTTCCATGAGCCCAGCAGTATTTTTAGCACATATTGCAATTCCCTAGATGGGAAGTAAAACCACAATGTTGTATCTCAGTCCAATGCTATCACTTCAGACCACTGCCATGAGCTGGTACTTAAGTCATACATCCTTAATTATATCAGATACATACTAGGATCGCATTCTTTGCCCTGGAAGGTTGCTGTGGTATGTCATGTGTCAAATCACACCACAAGCAAAAAATATTCACTGTACCTTTTTTGGGCAGTTCTTGCAAAATATAACCTACATGCACATTCCCCTTCTGGGCTGTATTAGCCGGGCACCGAAAGTGAATTTGGGCTCTGAATCCCAGGGGTGCTGTGTTTGAGTCTCCCGCAGGGGTTGATTCGGTCACCCTTTCCTGTACAGCACCTAGATCAGTGCGGTGAGTTCCAGCCTTGGAGCTGGTGCCTGACCTTCAGGCACTGCACTGAGCCACCGCTGAGCCCAGGCCCTGCTGCTGACCCTCCCCATCTTTTCATGAATGATTTACCAACCTTTCTTCGTTTTTGCCTGGTTTAAGCACAACCAGCTCTCCATGTAACCACACAAAACACTCCTCCTGCAAACACCAGGGCGGGGGACTGGTGGGATGACAGCAAGTAGCTGGAGGGTGGGGAAGGGTGGACAGCTGCTTTCAACACCAGAACTGGTTTATGCTACCTGAAAGCATTCACGAAACTACAGCCACTGCTGACTACCAACAGCATGAGTAACCTACCAAAAAAATCCAGCTTCTATTTGTCTCACTAGGAGACAACTACAGAAGAAACTCTTGGGAGCTAGAAAGCTCTGACATCAACCGTGATGTTTCCTGAGGGGAAATGTTACAATGCAGCCTGGGGTTCGTGGAGGCTGAGGAGACACAAAAAGCTTCTGGCCAAGGTGTGCTCCTCCGGCCCCTTCCCTCCGACGGCTCGGCTCTGGGAGAGGCGTGGAGCTGCTGCCGCCACACACCACCTGGAGCACACGCAGGTGACACGCTCAGAGCCCTGGAGTGAAGCCAGTGTCCCGGAGAGCCGTGCCGACCCCTGAGTGAGAGTGCTGGGCACCATGGCCATGCTGTGCTCCTTCTCAACCTGCGCCTCGGCTTCCCAAAACCTCTTTCAAAGGATGGTACAGCGCTACAGAAACACCAGTTTATGCCCACGCAGCAGCAGTGGATGATGCGTGATGAGAAGATCCTTGCGTTCACCCGGCTCCAAGAGGTGATCTAGGCAGACACTGACACAAATATGGATTCTTCTGCCTGCATCTTTCTGGGCTGTCTCATTTTTATGCACATCAGGAAAAAAAGCAATCTCTAAATTTTCATGTACCTTTTCAAAAGCAAAGGATTGATAAAGAAGAATCCCTTGTGGGTCTGGGTTTTTAAACTTTTTTATTTGTAAAATGAATTTAACATTTTGAAATTATTAAAAAAGATTCAGATTTTTACCACACCGAGGGTTGGGTTTTCTAAACAAACATGATTTAGTTCAGCCTCCAGGTTTGTAGAGTTAAGAAAATGGATCCCTGAGTTTTCTGTAAATAAGCTTTTAAAGAAATAATTCACAGACCACCCAATGACCAGAAAACGTTTGCTATTTTGCAAGGACAGCTGTAGCAGGAGGGGAAGAGCCTTCTGACCAGGTTCCCATCAAACGATGACGTGAGATATGTGACCTTCCTAACAGTATACTGGAGCATCTGTTTGAAAAGCAAGCTCCTGCTGGCATGATTTCAAAACCTGACCATAAATTAGTTCTCATCCACAGCTGTCTGAAACCCAAAGAAATTAGCTCAGGTTCTTCACATTGCTTCATTCTGATGGGAAGGACTAAAATGTTTGCATGTCATGAGTACTGTAGGTGCGTGTTGTTAAATCTTTGCTACTAAATAGAGCTTGATATGGCATCATTATCTATTATTTTGATATAGCTGAACACTACATGGAGTAAATTTTAGAGGAGAAATTACTGATGAAAACCTCTAAAAAGAGGTATAGCCAATGAGTGTTGAAATTCTACAATTCCTCAGAGAAAAAAAAAAAGGTTGAGTATTGAATATGTATTACGTAGGAACATATGCTTCAAGCTTAGAATCTTGTGACTGGTCTTTATTCATATTTGGGTCGAGTTGGATTCAGTGGAATGAAAGGATCGAAACTTTTCTAAATATTTGTCTGTAACCATTGTGGCAAATTCTCTTTGTTTTATAAACAGACAGAGCATGCCTCCCCAAGAATAAAGAAGTAGTCATGCACATTAACTTGTATTGGCACAAGTGCTTCTACCAGGAGTAAATTCCTCACTGGAAAAAATATAGCTATGAATTTGAAGATCATATTAAATGAGTAAGTTCAGTTGAAACCTGATCACGATCTTTGCATCCTACAAGTATTATTAAAACTTAGAAAATTAACAAAAACCTACATATCATAATATGAGAGACTATTTGTATTTAAACATGCTTGCAAATAATTATGTGTATTTTGCCTCCATTTGTTACAAATGGAAACTTGTGCTGGAGACACATCTCTGACTAGGCAGGATCTCCCTAGCTTTGTTACCTCTCCCATCCTGCCTTTCAGGGTACTTACAAAAGAAAGAGAACAGGGTGTATGTCACGTTTACATCGATCTGCCCTCTCCTGGAGCTGTTGGCAGGACATTCTGCAAGAAAGGTTCTGTATTTTATAATCTCCTGGTTTTATTTTCTAGTCTACCAGAACTCAGGTTTATTAACTTCAGGATATGGCAGAGGGCATTTCTTTGCCTGTGCAAAATGAAGCAAATGGGTTCACCTGTGGACATACATTTGGGTTGGTTTATTCTATGAGGGGCAGTTTTTTACCATTCAAACAGCATTGCAGATCACTGAACATAAGTGATCTTTAGTATTATAAGTTTTCTGAATTGTGATGCCTTAGAATTTAAGACACATACTCAATAAATATCACGGTGGATGTAGAGCAGTCCTCTGCAGCAATCACTGCAGAGGAGGAGGAGATTGCAGTAACCCCTGGGAGGAGGTTGTCTAAATGGGAGTGTTAGGGAACCTCCACAGTGCTGAGGATTTTGTCTTTCCTTTCACTGTGCTGTCAAGCAATATGTCATCATTTTGGGTAACGTGTTCACTTCAGGTGTCAATTTTTTTCTTTATGGTGACTCCATGAGGATAGTTCCGTTTCACCAAAAATGACTGTTACTTGCGCCTCTTACCAGGGCACACTATCCTTGGATTATTACTCCAGTGTGATTACTTGTTGTCTTATTCCTCACTGTTCAGGACTGTAATGTTGCAGAATGGAGGAGGGAGGGAGGTGATACAGTAAGCTTCTGTATAGATGAAAGAGCCAGAACGCTAAAGCATCTGCAACCACTGCATAAGAAAGCCATTTGACACCTTTAAAAGCTTTAACATACTCTATTTTTAGAATAATACCAGCATCTGTGTTGACAGCTTACATGCCAAGTTTCAGCTTGATGCAAATTTGAAAAGTCCTGAATAAAAACTGCTAAAACTCAGGAGCGTATAACACTACCTGATCCTAACTGACATTCAAAATAGACAGTAGTTAAGCTGCAGTATTTATATAGTACACTACTTCATACCCTGGAAAGATAGAAAGTAATCTCCTTCTTTAGAAGTGCTTTACCAAGTATACGATTGGGTCACCTGAAAGGTTATTATAAATAGAACTACTTAGCTGAATACAAATGACATTATAACTTGGCACCACTGTCTTGGGAAGGAGCCTGTACTCCTGCAACACTCTCCAGCAAACCAGACACTTTTATACTCAATAACAGTAAATTCTGCAATATCAACTGAAAATGTGGGAGGCTCTGCTATAAGCACAGCCAGTTCCCTTGTTCCCCCGCTGCCAGCTCAGCCCCTTGGAGGGAGCACGGCCATCCTCGCCCGGCTTCTCCTCCACACCCTGCCAGAGCAGGCACCCTGCTCACTTCCATCCAGGCTCTGCGGCACGGGGACAATCTACACACATCTGCTTATTACCTCTTCTGCTGGACAGAGGGTCCACAGGAAGCTCTGCAAGAGCTTTCCTCTGCCACTTTTCTTTTTCTAGAGCGGTCAGGTGGAGCAGTGTGGGGTGGAAGACCGGGATGAGCCTATTGCATCACTCAGATTGAAAAGGAAAGTGATGTCTTGCTGACACTACCAGCACTGGCCAACAAAGCCAGGGGCTGAAGCCAGTCTTAAGAAAAACGCTTCCAGATTTATTTTCAGTAGATGGAGTTTAAAGAATTGTAATAATTTATACAGGGACCTGGTGCAGCTGTTTGCTTTAATATCTCTTATTTATATATGAAAAGTGTTTTGTAACTACAGGATTCCCTACTGCCTTACTATGTGCCTCAGGGACTCCAGTGAGTGTGACCCTATGAGAGATAACGTAGAGGTGAAGATCTTTGTGAAGAATGTTGGAAAAAAAATACTTTTTAAGGCAAATAAGTGCAGGAAAAGTACAAAGGGGAAACATTTCTTAAAAGATAATTATTCAGGAAGAAGTCAGATATATCAATCCTATTATCTAGACCAGTGCTTTGCTTTTATAAAGTTTCTACCACTAGAGTCAAACACTGTGGTGTTTTGTTTGTTTGTTTTTTATACAGGTATTCTCTGTATAAAAAAGGGGACAAGATTACAGAAGCAAAACAGCATTACTTGTTAATTTATTACGTAAATACAGTCACCATGACATTAGTTGTGTTGCATTACATTAGTTGTGTTTGCATCACTCCTTTTGTTCCACACACGCACTGAAGGGAGGGTTTTGTGCTTTACGTTGGACAAAGAAGTTTTACTAGAATAGACACTGTTTAGGAAGGAACAAGTTTTGAGTGAGTATGAGTATTTCTGTAGAAGCAGCTAGCGCCACTATCCATAAAACACATCTAGATCTTCTTTATTTACATTTGGGCATTTTTTTAAAAGGCCCGTGTGGAGTATGCTAGCACAACCTGCACTGGAGCGCCCTGTCTGCACCCGCATGCCTGTCATTCAGGGGTTCGAATGGCATCCGCGCTGCAGAGCACAGGGATGTCCTTGGCACCCATCCGATCCATAAGCACTCCTGTGCTCTTGGAAAATCATGAGTTGCATGTCCCACAGCCTCTTGCTGGCACGCAGGGAGCCTCTGGTGTCAGAGTCCACGCTGCCTGAGGATATGTCCTGAAGGCTGCTCTCTTCCCCCAAAGCTGCTGTGAAACCTCAGGTGTGTTCCTCAGAGGTATGATGAACATTTCAGTATGTACATGTGATGGGCCTATGCTGACACTACAGCACAGTTTGGGGTCTTGTTAGGAGTTTTTCTCTCCCTTCTGTGGTTCTGGTCTCTGGCTACCACAGCACAGCACGGTGTTCCTTGTCCCTACTCCTTCTCACAGCTACTCAAGGCAAGCTGTTCAAAGGCAGCCAGTGGGTCCGTAGCAGTGTCCAAGGGAAATTTGTAACTGATAGCAATGTGGGAAAGTTAAGAAAATCTTGTGAAAGTGGCAGAGTTGGGTTTGGAACTGATGGTGTTTATAGGAGGCAGGGGAGAAAGCCCTGGGAGGGGCTTTCCCCAGAAGGGAAAGTAAAGCAGCCCTGGAAGAGGGAAGGCTGAGCCTGGGAAGCCAGGTACCTGCCTGTTTGACACAGCACCCAACAGCTACCGCTCAGCCAGGTGCTGAGCTGGGGACACATGGGTGCCTGCAGGTGGGTCCACGCCCGGCTCCAGCTGCACACGAGGAACCAGATTTGGGGAGAATTGTCCTCAGGGCTTGCTCGACTGCAGGAACAGCCCCACTAGTACTGTGGGAGAGGCTCCCCCTCCACTTTGGGTTCCCATAGGCTTGTAGCAACAGATTAAAAGCAGAGCTGGTTTATCTTACAGATCAGCCCAAAAAGCACGGCAGGAAAGGAGCAGATTCATTGGCGAGAACAGCCCCATTCAGTGGGTGGGGGCAGTAACTGCCCCAGCCCTCTGATTTTAGTTACCATTGTATGTCTGCCAGAGGCCTTTCCTCCCTGGGAGAGTCAAGACCTCTGTAAGCTGTTCAGACATCTCTTCTATTTATAGAAGTTAGCCATAAATAGGAAACATGATGACAGAAAGATATTGGAAGGAGCAGGCACTGTACGTGTCCCATTTAGACATTACAAAGGGAATACCACATACCGCATTAAAGATGTGAACTTCTCAGCAGTCTTTGAGCATCCAGCTCTTAATCCTGCCCAAACTAAGGTATGAGATTAATTTTGTCTATGCCATTTGCCCTACCAGTTTCCAGGGTACTCATGCAAACTATTGCATACATGGTCTAACGCCACAATTGTTACCATTAAAGCTCAAAATCTAGGAATTTCTACGATGTCAAACGTGTCTGTGAGCTAGTAAGTAACTTCCAGCCGCTAGGAAGCGGGAGCGCAGCCGTGTGCCATGGTGCGGTTCAGCCGAGGCTGGGAACGCCGCCGTGCCGGCGCTGGAGGGAGCTGCAGCCCCGGCTACCGCCGCCCTCACCGGCACCGCTCCTTTCGGCCCAGGCCTCCCAAGCAAAGAGGACGAGCGTATGGCAATTATTCAAATCTTATCTCTCGCTGTCACTTCAGTTCTAGAATGCTCTCTTTTTAAAGAAATCCGGCTAGTTTGTTAAGCCGTACGTAAGCAAAGATTTGCAAAGCCATGCTAAACAGAAATCTTAATTCTAACAGTGTTTTACAATTTTATAGGTCATATGATGACAAAGGTACAGAAGCAACTTTCTGAATTAAACATTCTGTACTGCCTCCTCATTTGAACCTTCTTTAGCATGGCATACTTGTTTCTTATTTCCATTTTGAATACAAATCGGATAAAATTCTGTACTTAACGTCTGCCTCTATCTCATTTAAAAATAATTTCCAGATCAGACATGACAAAAGATAGAGGGCTATCTCCTAGCCTTGACTTTTGTCCCTTGCTATACCTTGGGAAAGATCATGCTACTGTTATATCTTGTAAGAGTTTAAGTGAAGTTAATTGAAGTTTAAAGACTGAATAACCAACACCAACTTTCTGGACAGAAGAAATGGAAACCTTAGTAAAAGTTGCATGGTCACTAAGTTAATTCTCTTCACTTTGTGAATTTTTCTCTTGCCGTGTCTCTCTTCTAGTGTTTGCATACACTGCATTGTCACAGATAACCTCTGGACATCACTAAAATAGCCACAGTGTTTCTAAAATAGAGGCTAATGATTCCTTTCAAGCCAAAGGTCCTGTTCCACGGCAAGGAATAATATAATATTCAGGTTATTCAGGCAGACAAAAAAGAGTTAATCACTAACCTAAAAAATCAGCTGTTGCCTAGGCACCAGTGTCCATGAGCCTTTTACAGTTAGCTGGTACAGATGTTGTATTGCGCCAGTCAGTGATGACAAGGAACCCAAAATGCAAATGTAATGATGCCAATAAGACAGAACTGCTGATTACCTCTTCCTTCTCTGTACTAAGAATGCCCAAGAAGGATGCATCCTGTCTGATGATGTACCTTCAATCAAAAGTTTACCATTTGCCAAAGAGAAAGATATAATTGAGTAACTGCCAAGACAAAACAACAGCTGAATTACTTGCATGTAAGTGACTCCGACGAATTAGCTGAGTTCTTTGAATCACTTTTCTAAATGTTTATAAACTCTTTAAAAAATGGGGCTTTCCAAATACTGGAAGACAGCCAAAGGGTAAGCGAGAGCTATATATCAGTTCATCTGAAGTTAGTCATCAGGGAAATAATGTGGACTTAGCTCAGGAGAGTTTGAGTGCACCTTGCACGTGTGCTCGTGGAAAAGAGGGGGCTTTTCTCTGTCACAGATGAAGGCATATGATCCACAGACTGAAAGACAGAGTAAGACAAACTCAAGTTTGACATAATTTCCCATTCCCAGCAAGAATAATAAACATAATTGGACTAGCTTGTCAGCAATGGCAGGCGGATTCACAATAATTTGGATTCTTTAGGACAAAATTCCCCAAGTTTATATCTTAGTCCAACTTCAAGGGAAATGGATGGCTGCCAGTAGGGGAGGTTGGACGAGACTGGGGTCGTCCCTTACAAGCTCTGAGGCTGTACAGTCTCAGAACAGTCATGACTTGTGGGCAGACATGAACTTCCATCTTCCCTAACGGGTGATGTGGGCAGGTGGCAAAGGAAGGTAGAGCAGCTCAGAAGTTAGCTGGCCAGGGAGTCCAGAAGTCATGCAGTCTCTGATTTTGATGATTCACATGGCAAGTATGGCAAGGTCTCCAGCTGAGTCAGCAGAGTAACAGGTGGATTTCGGTGGCATCTTGCCTGAGTTCTGCTAAAAGGTCACTGAAAAGATGCTTCTTTGTAAAACATTTCCATTTCAATGAATCAGGTCTTTCTGTTGAAACTGAAATGTTTTGCTGAAAACCTGTTCTGTTGGAAAACTCCCAACCATTTATCTCTCTCCTACTCCCATAGAGAGGAAATGGGTTGCCTCCAGCCTTTGCTTCCCCTTTTCATGTTTCAGCCATCCTGTGCTTCCCCTTGTGCGCACTTAAGATCCTTCTCACAAAGCACACATCTGTTAAATGGTCCAAATATTTTGTACTGGGAAGTGTATGAGATCTTTAAACAGTATGAAGAGGAAGAAACAGCACTACTCAATAAAAGAGAGAGACACAGTATATCTGTGTGATGAGAGTGTATCACCAACTGAACGGGAAGTTCAGCCTGCCTTTTCTAAAGGACACAGGTCACTTCAATTCCTGAAATGCCAGTTTGCACAGGGATCTTTGAAACTCTTTGAATGCAAACACTAGTGATGCATTTCAGGGCCAGGGAAAAACCCATAACGAGCCAAACCCACCCCTAATGTTACTGAATTAAACCAGGGCTGATTTTGGCTATGGCTGCATTTTGACTTCTGACTGCGGAGGAACATGTGAGTACACTCAATTATTTGTCATGAAAATACTAGCCAGGGAATTTAGCCCTTTTTATTTTTTTCATTTGTGCATCAGTCCCAAATGCCAGTTTCTGCGAGTGTATCTGTTACTTGTAAGCATTTACTAATCATTTGTGAACAAATGTTAGCATTTGGTTTGTTTCCATCTGTCATTCCTAGTGGCGGTCTGTGCCTGGCCACGTCATTGCACAGAGATGTGCTGTTGACTTTTTCCCCTTCCTGACAACACAAACTCTTTGGATAGAAGAAATATATTTCTGAACAATTTTAAAATGAGTTGTCAAAAAGGTCGTCTTCCAGTTGACAGGATCAACACCCTGCTAAGGCAGGATTGTTCTCCCATAAGTACAAGAAAATATGTTCTGGGTCAGGTACTGCCTGTGTCCCCCCTGTAGTCATTCAGGGGTGTTACTGCGGTGTGCGTATGCTTATCTGAGCCAGCAGCATGGCATGCCAGCGTGGGGTCCAGTGAGGGCTGCAAACTCATCCAGGAACCAGGGTGGATGTGTAGGCCCAGGCAGCATGTACTTGGCATGAGCAACAGTTTTTGATTGAACTTTACCTTTCTCCCACTTACCAGAAAATCCTGTGAAGTAGCTGGCACCATGTGATTTAAGATTTTTAAGCAGCTCAGAAGAGATTGAAAAAAATCAAGGAAAGGGTCCTTGGAAGGGTAAAGGAGGAAACATAATAACAGTTGAGGGTGGAAAAGCAACCACCAAGGTAAGCAAAAGCATTATCAGCCTTAAAGAAAGAACTGGAAACATTATGAAAGGTGATGAAAACAAAAAGCCTGCAACCACTTTCAAAATAAAGGCAATGAGTGTGTATGGCCCTTTGTCAAGGCTCCCAGGCCATCTGGCCAACAAATTCATGAAGTCTTGTAAAATGGCAGTTACATACCTCTGTTTAGTTTTTGCAAAATTTTGTACGTTGTATATCCCACAAATCTTGTCTGTTAGAAGACAGACTGTCTTTATCCTGTTTTCTGACGGCTCCATTGCTCTCTACCCTGGTTTATCACTTTGGCAACAAATGATTGCAGGGTTTACATGCACTGCCTCATTACATGCAGCACTGCTGCACCCAGCTAGCATCCATCCGTGCTAGCAAATTGAAAGCCAGTTTAGACCTGCCTTTCCCAGCTGTGGTTACGTCTTTGACTGCCTTATGGATCTACTAATTATATTGAAATACTGTTAGTTACAAACTCTAGGCACCAGATGTATGCTACGTTTGTTAGAAGTAGGAAAATGCGTTTGCGTCTCCTTCAGTATGTGGTCCTTTTACTCTCTTATAAAAATAGGAAGAAATTTTCTTAACAGTGCTTTTGTGCCTATTTTCATAATTGCCATGGGTCAAAATATTCACCTGAATTAGTTTAGTTCAACAGAACACTTCAGCTTCAAATAGCACAGGACAGCAAAAATTGATGTCTTTGATGTTGCATTAGGTTTTTGTGAAATAATCCTGGCAGACAGCTATTTCAATGGTTTTGAAGCTATCGAAAACCAGGCCTTTATAGCTCAATGGAATTGAAAAAAAAAAAAAGGCATTATGAATTTGTTTGTATACTTGCCTTCCTACATTTCTATTTCCCTTTGCTTCATCTCCCTCTGCAGGCACAAAGGAGCAGATTCTTCCGTTTCAAGTTGGCACAGCTCCATGAAACAGCTGTGCCAATTACTTCCAGTTGGGGACTGCCACTGGGTGTATAGCTGCTTGTACTGAAGTTGTTGCAATTACTATTATTATGTTATTTCTTGGCACGTAAAGGAAAAAGATGAGTGAGTGTTTGGGGAGCTTTGTTTAAGTGCAGCAGGCCACTTACTCAGGCAAACCACTGAGAGCAACTGGGAAGTAAGCACAGTGAGGAATGAACTTTTTGGAAAACCACCTCTCATATTTAACTTGGTAAGGAGACAAAGCGATTTCTTAATGAAACCGAATAAACTCCGGGTCTGCCAGTTCCTTCAAAAAGGGGAAGCATTTTTCCATGTGCTAGATTAACTCTGCAGTGCCTATTATGCCCTTGCTTTTATGCAGCTTACAGAGATCTTTACCGCAGCTCCAACCTGCAGGAGCTACTTGTGTAATGCCAATGCTGAGAAAAACCGTCATGTGGCCTACCTCCATCTGAAAAACAATTTTGAAGATTTGTTTCAAGTGGTCTGTAACGCTATTCACACTCCTTTGATCCTGAAGCTGGGAGGGGAACCCTTCTCCAGACACAAAATTAAGAGTGGTCTGAAAGCAACTTGTTTTGCCTGGCAGTTAATGGTTTGAAGGGCTTAAATTTTACGTAGCTTAGCGTACGCAGACACGGTACCCCTCGCCGGCGGAAGGACTCCCATACATTTGCATAGCAAGCCAAGTGATAGGTCAGTACCCCGCAGACAAATGCTGTATTACATCTAGTCTACATGGCGTGTTGCAACCAGTTCAACCTACCACGTCTTCTGAAGATGCCTTTTTTAAATATTACTAAAGCAAAGCTTCAACAAGCCCAGGCTACCGCACAGAGGCTCTGGCAGCAGGTATTAGCCTCAGGCTTCCCGAGACCCGTCCAAACGAAGGGCCAAGACCTGCCATTGCACAGGCCCTGGCACCGCTCCGGCTTTGCCCGTGAAACAGAGACAGGACTAAGCTTTTACGCTTCATTTCTGTATTTTCCTCGTTAGAGTGTGACTTGAAGCCGGGATGAAGGTACCGTGAGGTGACGGGGCGGTGTGCGAGGTGCCACTGACAGCCCAGTCCCTGCCAGCGGCGCCACCGCAACACCGGCCCGGCGTGAAGGAGGAGCGGGAGTGCCGTGCCGGCACCCACCCCGAGGTCCCTTCGTCACAGCTTTATACTTATGACTCGTGCGTTTACTCGCTGCCCTGCCCCGGCCCGGCCTGCCCCCCCGCGGCCCGGCAGCAGGCCGCTCCGCGCTCGGGGCGGGGCACGACTTCGCTGGGAAGCGGGAGGTGCCGGCCGGCGGAGGCACCGCTTCACGGGGGCGCGGCGGATGGTGGTGCCGCCGGGCTTGCCCGCCACCCCCGGGGCCCGGCGCTGCCCCCCGCCCGGCGAGCGAAGGCGCCGCGGGGCGCTCGCCCCTCGCCAGCGCGACTTGCGCCGAGCGCGGGGGACAGCCCCGATTCCCGTACGCCCGGCGCCGCCGGCCCGGCCCGGCGGCTCTTCCTGCGGTGCGGAGTTTCCGTAGCCGTGTCCTCCGCTGCCCCCGCGCGGCGCCCCCGGTCGCCAAGCGCGTTTCTATGAGCCGCCTATAAACAACATGGCGGCGGCGGCGGCCGCCCCTCTTCTTGCCCGCGGTCTGTAGGTGGCGCGGTGGCTGAGGGGGCGCCAGGGCAGCGGGGCCCAGGCGGCGCCGGCCGCCTCCGCTCCGCTGCGTCCCGCGGTCTCCCTCCTCGCCGGGGCCGCGGCGGGGGCGGCGGGCCTGCGCTCCGCCCCGCCGTGCGGGGGTGTCTGAGCGCCCGGGAGCAGCCCGGCTGCTGCATTGCCGCGGCGGCCCCGCGCGGAGCGGAGCGGAGCGGCGGCACTGGGGGTGCCCGCGGGGGCTCCTCGGTGGCGCTCGGGGGCGGCGGGAGGGAGGAGAAGAAGAGGGCGCGGGGGCTCGGCTGCCGGCGGGAGCTGAGGGGCTGCCGTGAGGTGAGAGGCGCGGGGCGGCCGGGAGCGGGGCCATGTCGCTGCAGAGCCCGCCGGCGGCCACGGCAGCCGCCGACCTCCCCCCGGGCACCGGCCCCGGCCCCGGCCCGGGGCTCCCGCCGGGCGCGGAGCTGAACCAGGGCGGCGCGGCGCCCCCGGCGGCCCAGGAGGGCGGCGAGGATGAGGAGGAAGAGGAGGAAGAAGGGGAGAAAGAAAAGGAGCGAGAGAAACTGCCGCCCATCCCGTCGGCATCCAGCGCGGCTGCCGGGGTAGGTCTCCTGCGGCCGCCGGCGGGGCCGGGCGACCCGTCAGCGCCCGGGCTGCCGCCCGCCGGGCCCCGGCCCCGGGGAGCGGGACCGTCTTTGCGGTCCCCCTGTCACTTGCTGTGTTTGCCGGTTTTTTTCGTGGCGGTGGGGAAGCGTCGCGTTCGCTTTCTTTCATGTTCTTTTCCGTTGAGAGGCTTTCATTCAAGTTTCTTAAAAATAACAAGTGCAGCTGTAAGCAGTGACATAATGAAGCTATAAATTCTCCATCTACTTATAGTTCTTTAACATTTTACAACGGTCTGCTCTTTTGGGTTAGTCATGACTGAGGGCTTGCAGCGTTGTGAATGTTCGTTAAGGGTTTTCGGGGGAGGAGGGTTTCAGCTCTTACCACACTTAATAGCAAGAGAGCTAGCTGAAAAATACTTCTGTATTTTTAACTTTTTCTTAAAAGGTCTTTTCCGTTTTTTACTTTGGGTTGACGCAAAGATGACAAAACATTTCGATAAGTGATGAATGAGTTAACACGGATAAAAAAAAAAACTGTGAGAAGGACATTTGCGAGAATGATTTCATTTCAGAAACCTCATTGAGATTTTTAATTTTACTGGAGTTACTATTTTCTTTCTGCTGACCATATAATATTATGAAACAAAATTTTCCTGGCGTGAGTTGAATATGTTACACAGCTCAATGTTAAAGCTTGCTGTAACCTACGTCAGTCCAACAACAGAGCAAAAATTTTATCAATTCTGTAGTAACTAACACAGTTGTGACATTTTAATTCAACAGTTCTGATAAGTATCTAACTTACTAGAAATTATCATTTTACATAATTTGAGTTTAAAAGATTGAGCGTCTAATGTTTATGACTGTCATGAAATAATTGTAATGTTAAACGAAGTAGTCGTAGGCAAACTACAAACTCCTTTGAGCAGTTCTGCCAATTTTGTGTTATGCCTACAATGTTCTTCTGAAAGACTTTCAGCTTTGCAAATCTGTCTGAATGTGGAAGAATGTGTTTGTTCTTGTGATTCAAGTACAGATTTGGTGGGAGAAGTCTGTAATGGACAAGTGCCCAGGAGTTATTTTTACCTTTGAAAATCTCCACTTCAGACTGAATGGCAAATGCCAGTCCCTTAGAGTAAAGATACAAGTGCTGGTCTAAAACGTGTCAGGGTTAGCTCAGCTAATGAAAAACATGTGCAACTGGGCAGCCATGTAGAAATCCCACTGCCTTAAGGAATCGGAACTTGTTTGTAGCTGGGCATCCTCCGGGTACCTTTGAACGGTTGCCCACAGGTGTGGAGTTGTCTAAGTTGACCTGCTACAGAGGAGCTTAGACCTGTGTTTAGGTGTGATTGCTTGTCAAATGCATGTGGGACTTTGAATTTACGAAGAGCTGCATATGGGTTTTAATAGTATGTTACAGAGAGGGAGTTTTGTGGACAGATGTAATAGACATTTATTTCTGTAGCCCTGCATTTCTCTGTTTGTAACAGAAGGCAGTTTTTGATCCAAATATACCAAATAGGGAATGCAGGTATGCTTTTGCAAGACCTTTCTGAGTCGCTGTAAAGAAGTTATTGGACTGTTGGTCTGCTAAGCCCTAGTTGTGACCAACCTACACATCTAATTCCAGGGCTTTGAAGTATGTTCTGAGATTCATCATATATGGCATGATTTTAATACAAGTTCTTGTATTAAAAGTTCTGCTTGAACATCAAAAAATGAGTGTTACTTAATCAAATCTTCTCAAACACTTTTAAAGAGAGAAATATGTTCTCAGCTTCCTCCTCGTTAAACTGGGGAAGAGTTTGTAATATATGATAACAAAAGGGGGAAATTATTGTCTTTTAAAAAAAGTCTTTGCTTATTTATGATTTTTTTCCCATTAAAATTCCTTTAATTTAAAAACACATGCCTGATACAAATACAGTAATGTTCCAGGTGGCCTTAGTTTTCATATTCTTTCTGCCTATTATTTCTAAATTTGTAACCATTATATGATGACTATGGTGATATAGATACTATACCTTGTTTCTGTATGAAGTGAACTTCAGATATCCTTGTCTCAAACATCTCTCCAGATTTTGTGTAATTGACATTTTCTTCAGTGCACTAAAGACCCACCATAGGTTTGTGCAACTGATGTGGCATGACTAGAGCTTCCTCAAAGGCAACATGAAGGTGTGACACATCCTTTAAACAGTTTCCATTTTCCACAGTAGCTGTCAAAAAGGTCAGAATTTTAGTAAGTCAATAGATAACCACGGTATCCTTTTTCTCCTAAGAGCATGTGCATGAAAGATGTCTCATCTGGAGTTTAAGCTGGTTGCAAGTTGGAATAAAGGGATTATGTGACTATCTCTATTGTCATTCATATTGTGGCTTTTCCTAGCCAAGGGCCATGTGGAATTGTGGAAGAATGGTTACTTTTTTTTCTTTTTGGCTTTTATTTCTAAGAAAAATTGTGGAGATTAAATTAGCCCATGAATAAATTAACATGATCCTGCAAGGAGTTCAGGCTTTTCTTATGGACCAAATGGTGATTAGAAATAATGCGTAAGGGGTAATGGTTTGGAGGCCAGTATTCAGATTCTGAAAAGGAACTTGTGGGAAGCTAAATAACTTGCCCCCTAGTAAGCAAGAACAAGTAGAGGCTTCTGTAAAGCAAAACCAGTCCTACGTTACATCTTTCAAGATATGAGTAGAAGGGAAAACCCTATTTCTTGCGTAGGCTGTTGCATTGACAGCTACCTTTAGGTAACCTGAGTGTCCTCCATGTCTTCTTGCACAGGGAAGAAAACCTTTTACTCCTCACTGGCCTTTGCTTGTCATGTACATATAGGTCTTGAGTGAGTTATGTTAGGGCTGAGGAGTAGGATTTTCAAGAAACTCTTCTAGATGGTCTTTTGCCTCTTCGCAGAAAGCACTCATGCTCATTGCAGTTTGACTTATTTTCACCATTTAATTTAACTTCAATAATGAAAAACATAGATTTATACAGTAGAATGTTAGTACCTCTCCAGTCTTATGGAGGGCTTAATGCTTTGGAAAACTTCCACTAAGAAGCCATCAGAGTTGCGAGTTATTAATATGCTCTTAAAAAAGAGGATTAAAGATTACTTTGAACCATTTACTCCCTCTAAGCATACTCATTCTTTATGTGGGGGTTCAGTTTTCTGATGGCAGTATGCGTGCAGCGTCTTAGGCTCTAGAGGCTCACTGACCTCCTACAAAATTTTGTAAGTATGACATGGTGCTATACACTTGTCCTAGATTACTCTCCCAGGAGATGTCAGAGATCCTTATTAATGAGGATGTAGTTTCCCAGTATTCCTCCAGGCCTTTACAGTAAAGCCTTTGTCCATATGTTTGTTTAATATTGTTGGAACTGCACTTGGAGCAGGATCATGGAGTTAAATAGCACATGCAATTTTTGTTCTTTCTGAGGTGGCATTAAGAACGTTTTTAAATAACTGTTCAACTATATTATTTCAGTGGCATGGCTGGAGTAAAACCTAGAAAGCTGAGTCAGTCAAACAGTCTGTTTCATAAAAGTCCCTCTTCTCAACTATCTATGATATCTATTCCCTATTAATCATAATTAGGCTAGTCCAAGCTCCAGAGGTTTTCTACCTAGAGCATACGTTTTGTGACACAGCAATCTGGATTTGTTTAAAAGTCCTTTTTTCAGTCAGTCATGTCTTGGCCTGGTTGTTCAGGGTCTGTTTTTCTCCAGTCATGTGCCAGGTGATTTTTAAGCATCTTAATATTTCAAAGATTATAGAATAAAAGAAAAAGTTAATGTGAAAATTGTAATGGTAATTACATTTTATTTTTGAATGTTTGCTGCATACAAGGAATTTTAAGCTAGAAATTGAAACTTGGTATTTTTAAAGCCAGAAGTCCTGCTGATTGTTCAAATTTATGATTTGCTGAGTTAGAAGCCATGGAAAAATGGCTGTTTGTGCCACAGTTACTTAATATTCCTGGCGGTGTACCAGCTTGTGTACACTGTGGCATGGCGGGTTTATGGGCTGTGTTATTACCCTCCTGGTGGTACTTCAGGATGTTGTGGTGGAAGTGAAGTTCTTTCCTCGGAACTCTGGCTGCATGTCTTAATCCAAATTTACTACTCTTAAGGGGAAAGGGAAATGTATGGATTTAAAAAAATTAATAGGATATTACGTTAATTATTCTATAATTTTTATTCTCGTTTGGGGAATTACAGTTTTGATTTGCATGAAAACATTTTTTTCTAACGACGAACACAGATACCAGATATCAAGCAAATGAATCCTTAGGTTAATGTGAGGCTGAAAATCATGATATGCAGGGAGAGTGTGTATATATATTTTTTTTTTTAGTTGATCTACCTTTGCCTGATATCAACTGATGACTTGGAGCTGAGATGGAAATTAAAATCTCCATCATGTGACTTCCGTCATCTTGGGCAAACCCCTTAACCCACCTATGCTTTGCAAATTCTCCAGAGTAAATAACTATATCTAATAGCACTCAGTGTCAAACAGACCGATTGGCACAATCCTTTGGAAGTCTGTTGTGTGATTTCACTTCTGTTCACTGTTAAAACACATTAGCGCTCAACACTTCTTAGCAAGGGCTTGTGCAGATTCCTTGGTGGCAGCACATACAGGTACTCAGGCAGGTTTTTTTAACTCTGTATTAACCAATGTTTATTAGCTAGCCTTTCTTCAGTGGCAGCTGGTTCTGATGATTATCAATCATTAGTGGTTTATACCCAGGTAGCCAGTATTTAAATTTTATTATCAGGTTAGCTCACAGAGAAGTTTTGGCCCCACATTTCAAATAGTGGGAAATTTGTCTAAACTACTTCAGTACATTAGGGTTATTTGGAAAAAGGAATATGCGGCACTGTCATCTGTTTAAACTGAGCTGGATGTAATGAGGAATAGAAAAGTAGTTAGAAATTAGGATACAGAAAGTTAGAATAATGTTGAAAGCATTCTAATCATATTGTGTTTTCCTCACAGTAATCCAAGGATATCTTCATATCCTGCAAATTAATACTTGAGGTTTTGAATGTAATAGAAAGGAAGTTCATGGTATGTCTCCTGATTCAATTTGAAACAAACTTGCAGAATCATTATTTATGTCTTATTTAGGTATTACCACTCTGATTTAAAGATAAAAGGTATTTAAGTATTCTGTGTAATACCTCATGTGTAAGATTATTCTTTCAGTAATGTATTAGCCCTTTATAGCATGCTGTCATCTTAATTACAGGGGTTGGAGAGAGGAGCCAAAAATCAGTTTTCCACTTTCAGCAATTTCATCACAACTATCAACCAAAAGAAAGAAGGCATCGGAAACAGAAATTCGCCTACGCAGCTTGTTATACCCAATATCAAAAATGGTAAGAGAATAAAAGCCCTGTGTTACTTAGTTACCAATTTAAGAAGGTGCTCAGTGTTCTGCCAATATTTGTATTGTGGTAGTGCCAGAAAATCTAGAAATTTAGGTTTCATTAAATTATGCTGTGCAGTACATTGTACAGGCAGTGATATACATATATATATATATATATGATAGTCCATCCTCTGTAGAGGTTATGTCACAGAGACAAGTTGGATAAGAAAACCAAGTAGTCCTGGAGGATGAAATAATCATCTTGAGTTTTAAGGAAGATTCAGTAGTCCATCTGCAGATACTGTTTGTCTAACTGCAGTCAGATGGCAGTTTCTCTAGAAATTGTGTCAGAACTTTGTGGAGAAGATTTTTCTGTCGCCATCTGAAGGATGGCAGGGATGAGGCAAGCATAGGGCTTTTAAGGGAGACAGTTGCTGAGAGCTGCTGTTTTTCAGTGAAGATGAAGGCCAGTGAAGACACAAAATAAAATTCACAAGCAAAGACTGGTAAGTTCTGAAGAGTCAGAAGGCCAGAAGGAAGGTTGTTGTGGTATGATGAGGTAACGATAGTTGATGAAAAGATAGAAAGCAGAGCTGTGTATTCAGTATGGTAGACTAGAATCATGAAACCTGATGAGATGACATTGTGGTTAGACCTGAAATTTTTATTAGATTTTTTTGGGCTAGGATATGGAATTTCAGTAATTTGGGACTTTTGATAAAAGGCTGTACAAAATTTGTCAGGTTTGTATTGATCTTGCCTCTGAGCAGGTCCCTTTCAGCCTTATTATTCTGTGGTTCTCCAAGTCTTTATAGCACTCAATGAATTCGAGGCTAGAAAGAAAGAGACTGCATTAATTAAGAGATTTCAGTAGTGTGAGTGTGAAACAACTATGGGCAGGTATTGTCAGTTTCAAAGTTGTACAGAAAAAGGTGGCTTATACCTTGCAGGATTGGATCCTTACTAAAATAATCTTTGTATCCTTGCTAGCTATACTGCAGAAGAAAAAGTCAATACCAGACTTTTTTTTTTTTAAGCACTTTTTTTTATGGAGTAAGGAGGTACTTTCTACTTAAAAATAAAAAAGGGGGTGGGGGGTAATCGCTGAAACACAAAAGGCAGTTATGTGTAAATGATGGCTCGGGCAGGATTTTGTGCTTTCCTCAAGTCACTTTGTACTGCACAAAGAAAACCAAGGTGACTGGAGATGGCCAGTGAAGAATTCTGCCACTGCTGCATAACTTACCAGAGTGGTGTTCTTGAGGGCAATACTTGGCGTAAGGCAAAAAGAAGATGCTGCAAAGCAGGTGAGAGCTCTGCTGATTTTTACAAAGTGCTGTAAGGTCAACCTAACAAAGCTGGAAGAGCAACCTTCAGGTGGCCGTTGTTGTCACCTATATATTTTTAAACAAAAGTCTTTGTATATAAATTGCATGTAAACAATTGCAATATTGTTGGAATCTGAAAGTCCTCAGAGAAAGAAAATGTTTTGCCTTTCTCAGATAACATTATTTTCCTCAGAAGCTAAAAGTGACCTCTTGTCAATATTAACTACTCAGCTGCTAGTGTTTTTAACAAATATGCGTGCAGTCGACTTGTAGACTCCAAGCTGCTGTCTTTCATTATTTAAGCATTAATTGTTTCCTGTCCAGCTTCTTTCTGAATAGTTGCTTAATATAATCTTCTGTTATGAAAGTCTGCTGCTTAATAAAATTTAGGACAAAGTAAAATTAAATCTAGTATTGGACCAAGCAATGTGAAAAATGTAGTACCCTTTTGCAGAGTTCGTTTCGCTAAACAGAAGAAATCTGCCCCCTTCCCCCGCTTTTTTTTTTTTTCACCTGACAAGAATAGTAAACTCTAAACGCCTCTCTCTTGAAGTGCCCTCAGTTCTTGCTGCACATGATACTGCCCTGGTTGTAATTACTGCCTCATAAGTACTTAGTTGTTAATTTTCACCACACTAATGCATGGCAATATTTATTATAGTCAAGGATATATTCTTGAAATAGAACTCAATGTGGAAAATTGTGCAGATGTTCTGGTAGTTTCAGGGTCAGGGTAACCTGCATATATAAAACCAGATTATTTTTACTAACAGTCCAAGGTGCACTCAAAATTTTTTGAGGAGGTATGTGTATTCTATGGAAAAAATAATCACTGAAACAAACTTCTCAGTTAAAAATAGTTCTTTTGCTTACTCTGGAATTTGGGAATGATGCTTGCTTGGTGCGTTTTTTTCAGTTTATCTATACACATGCTATCTCTCTGAATATGTGTATATATATGTGCATATACTGGTAGTACTGTAGGCTTGAGTTCAAAGAATGTTAATTTCATTGAAAAACAAAAGCATGGAAAAGGTAATCCTGGTCAATTCAGCGTGAAAGCTAGGGTGATATTTGTTTGCTATGTGGCTGCCACAGAGATTGAATTTCTATAACAAGTCTTCTAATGCAACAGTGATCTGGTATGAAATATATGAACTGGATTGTTCTAGCTCTTCTAAAATTTTACAAATACAAGTAAGATTTGTTTGCTTTACCTACTTTGAAAATTTTCATCTGCCAGTAGCTGTGTTGGTCACTGAAAATAACTGCTGTTCAAAATTCATTCACCTAAATTTCCTTGTACTAGTCAATTCTGTTTTGTATCAATGAGATTTTCTTCCTCAAAGTTTTTGATCATTTGATCGATGCATGATCAGTCATGCATTGCTGAGTCTTTTTACTTGATGTAACTGGGGAAACAGCCAGAAATGATTGCTTTTTCTTGTCTTGTAGTATTGTGTTATTGCTGCTTCGATACATAAAGTATCAAGTTTCTCCTCAATGGAACTCAAGTGACAAATATTAATTAATATTTTTGAATGTCAGATGAGCAAATAAATCTATTTACAAATAAACTTAAATTATGGCAAGACACACACTGAAGTTGACAGTATTTATTAAACATATTAAAACACAGTTTTAGTATATCTGTTTTAAGCTGCAGGTTTGCATCACTGACAGGGTGCAAGTTAGCAGCTTAGCACCTGCAGCTTCAATTTACTGAAATGAGAAACAGCTTCTATCAGCAGCTGTCTCTTCTACAGATGTGGAGAGAATATTTTCCTCATTTCAGTGTCTTCGGCTGGTTATAATTCAATGTTTAATCCATTTAAAATTGAGAAGACAGAATGAGTGCTAAATGACAATTATTTGTCTTTCTCAGAGTACAAAAATAAGACATAGTCTTAGTTTCTTTTAAGTCAGTGCACCCTGCTTTCAGAGAATGATGTGCAATAGCAGAGCACTTGCAGGGTGGGATTGTTTGGTACCTTGGCTTGAATTAATTTAGTATCTATGTGTCCAGTTTGTTTTTTAAATACTACTCTTCTCTTTAATAGCTTTAAATTCCAGCTGTGAGAGTGGGCAAGGTTCCATATCTATAATTGATGCCATAGTCAGGGGACTGAGGGCAGCTCAGATTTATTACTGTCTGATGAATGGTGGCTGAGTTAAGTCACAATGATAGTGTCTCTGTCATTAGCATGAGTGAAAAGAATCTGCCTTTGGGTTTGGGGGATTTTGTTAGCATCTATTCCCCTGCTGTGATAAATGGAGTAGGCAGCAGAGTAGTGATACTACTTTGATGTTTAGTTAATTTTAAAAAACAGCAACTCTTGGAAGAGGCTTAGAGGGTTCTTAGGCAATTCATAGAGGATTTTGGTTTAATATGTTTGACTTTTGAGGACATTTTTGTATAGTGTCTTTTATCACAATCTTACATCATAATTCATATAAATACTTTTTAAAACATGCAGTATAGATCAGAATAAAAAAGCATTTTAAGGATATTTGAGAAGACACTGTCAGTAAAATAGATGTTTGTGTATACTGCATTGGAATATTTTTTTCATGTTTTTGGTGGGTTTACCTTGGCTGGCTGCCAGATGCCCACCAAGCTGTTCTATCACTCCCCTTCCTCAACAGAACATGGGGAGAAAATAAGATGAAAAAGCTCATGGGTTGAGATAAAGACAGGGAGTCCACCTTTCAATTACCATCACAGGCAAAATAGACTTGACTTGAGAATATTAATTTATTGCCAGTTAAACAAAAACAAAACTCAAAACACAAAACACCTTCCCACTGCCCCCCCTTCTTCCCAGGCTCAATTTCACTCCTTTGTTCCCCACTCTTCTACCTCCTTTCTCCCAGGTGGCTTAGGGGGGTGAGGAATGGGGATTGTAGTCAGCTCATAAAACTTCATTTCTGCTACTCCTTCCTCCTCATGCTGTTCCCTGCTCCAGCATGGGGTCTCTCCTATGGGATACAGTCTTTCACAAAGTTTTCCAACATGGGTTCTTCCCATGAGTTGAAGTTTTTCAAGAACTGCTCCAATGTGGGCTCTTTCCACGGAGTCCATTCCTTTAGGAACAGATTGCTCCAGCACAAGTTCCCCATGGGCCACAGTTCCTGCCAACAGTCTGCTTGGGCATGGGCTCTCCATGGGCTGCAGGTGGCTATCTGCTCCACTGTGGTCCTCCATGGGCTGCAGGGGGACAACCTTTTTCACCATGGTATTCACCATGAGCTGCAGGGGAATCTCTGCTGTGGTGCCTGGAGCACCACTGACCTGGGTGTCTGCAGGGTGAGGGCTGTGTGTGTTTCTCAATTCCTCCTCTCAGCTTTTGTGCAGTGTTTTTAACCCTTTCCTATATTACCATAGAGGTGCTACCATTGTCACCAATGGGCTCAGCTTTGGCCAGTGGTGGGTCTATTTTGCTGCTGACTGTCCGACATAGAGGCAGCCCCATCTCTCCTGTCACGGAGGCCACCCTTGCAGCCGCCCTGCTGCCAAAACCTTGCTACATAAACTCAATACAATGTTCTCAGATCAAATAGAAAGTAAGGAGTAGAATAGAAAGACCTTGTTAAAGCGCTGCTATTTGTACTTAGAATAGGCAGCCAAATTTACTGAGAAGAAATGTTTACAGGTGCTACTGTTTCAGCAGTAATTCTCTGCAAGACAGAAAACTTGCATTTCCCATTTAATTTATTGGAGAGATTCTTTTAGGAGGCTGTAGATGATCCAGTGTCAGCTCTAGCAGAAAAACTGACTGAAGACTTGTCCCTGTATGTCAGAAAATAGTTGGACTTTGGTGTGGTTGTGCTTGAGGTTTTTCTTAGGTGTAGGGAACACCAGTGTTGCAGTTTGTATACTACAATATTTACAGTAGTGTGATGGGTTTACCCTGGCTGGATGCCAGGTGCCCACCAAAGCCATTCTATCACTCCCCCTCCTTAGCTGGACAGGGGAGAGAAAATAATATAACAAAGAGCTTGTGGGTCGAGATAAGGACAGGAGAGATCACTCACCAATTACCATCACGGGCAAAACAGACTCAGCTTGGGGAAAATTAACTCAATTTATTACCAATCAACCAGAGTAGGGTAATGAGAAATAAAACCAAATCTCAGAACACCTTCCCTCCACCCCTCTCTTCTTCCTGGGCACAACTTCACTCCTGGATTCTCTACCAAGCCCCCCCCAGCGGCACAGGAGGACCGGGATGGGATTTACAGTCAGTTCATCACACATTATTTTCTGCCACTTCATCCTCCTCAGGGGCAGGACTCCTCACACTCTTCCCCTGCTCCAGCGTGGGGTCCCACCCACAGGAGACAGTCCTCCATGAACTGCTCCAGTGTGGGTC
This sequence comes from Haliaeetus albicilla, assembly GCF_947461875.1. Classification (NCBI taxonomy): domain Eukaryota; kingdom Metazoa; phylum Chordata; class Aves; order Accipitriformes; family Accipitridae; genus Haliaeetus; species Haliaeetus albicilla. The sequence continues at coordinate 22,677,180 of NC_091493.1, forward strand.
CTTCCCACGGGCTGCAGTTCTTCACAAACTGCTCCAGCATGGGTCCCTTCCATGGTGTGCAGTCCTTCAGGAGCACACTGCTCCAGTGTGGGTCCCCCACGGGGTCACAAGTCCTGCCAGAAAACCTGCTCCAATGTGGGCTCCTCTCTCCACAGATCCGCAGGTCCTGCCAGGAACCTACTCCAGCGCGGGCTTCCCACAGGGTCACAGCCTCCTTTGGGAACCCACCTGCTCCAGCATGGGTCCTCCATGGGCTGCAGGTGGAGATCTGCTCCCCTGTGGACCTCCCTGGACTGCAGGGGGACAGCCTGCCTCACCATGGGTTTCCCCACGGGCTGCAGGGGAATCTCTGCTCTGGTGCCTGGAGCATCTCCTCCCCCTCCTTCTTCACTGACCTTGGTGTCTGCAGGGTTGTTTCTCTTACATGTTCTCACTCCTCGCTCCGGTGGCTGTTTCTCACTGTCCCAACTTTTTTTCCTTCTTAAATATGTTATCCCAGAGGCACTACCACTATCGCTGATGGGCTCGGCCTTGGCTGGCAGAGGGTCCGTCTCAGAGCCAGCTGGCATTGGCTCTGTCAGACATGAGGGAAGCTTCCAGCAGCTTCTCACAGAAGACACCCCTGTAACGGCCCCCTGCCCACCCCCCCACCCCCCACTACCAAAACCTTGCCACACAAAGCCAATAAAACAGATACTGTAATTACGATAATGGACAACAGTACTATTTGTGACTAATAGCTACCAGTCATGGACTGCTTGGTTTGTCTTTCAAACAGCAAATATAGCAGGATCACTCTGGGTAACTCTAATTCCATGACATCCTTTGACTTTTTTTTTTTTTTTAATTATATTCTAACTTGCTTAGCTTGAGTTCCTCATGGGTTCAGTTAGATGTGATCAGAATAAGCACTTTATGCATCTGACTTTAGAAGGCACTAGGTTTAATGTTCAGAAGGTTGAGCATCTACAGCTACAAATAGATTTAACGAAAATACTGCAGCACTCATTTCTAAAAATGAAACTATATATGAACTTGAGGTTTTCTTGTGTGAAGTGAGTACTGCTCTATGTATACCAGTGCATGTTACTGGTGTAATACCAGCACATCTTATGTAAGTACAGTATTTTGCTATTTTCCCTAATAATGAGTTGGACTACAGGTCACCAGTTTTCTTTTTTTTTTTTTTTCTCTTTCCTAGCAGCATGTCAGCAATACAGTTGTAAAAATCTGGCCTTGTTTTCTTTCTTTGTTTTTGTAATAGGCAAATCATTTGTTTGCAACTTGGTCCAGGAGCTCATTTTTAAAATAGTAGAGACTTCCTTCTTTCAGAAGGCCTTAGATGGGAGACAGACCGGCCAATTTTCTTCCTCCATTGGCTGGAGAGAACACTTTCTTCACAAAGACATAGTTACAAACTCAGGACATGGTTTTTGTTTCTAGGTTTTTATTTCCCTTCAATTAGTTGAAGTTTCCATCATGTCTGGGATGAGCATGTGGTAAGAAAAGTACTTGGATGAGTAGGGGTTCAAAGATGTAGAATCAACCAGTGTGCATTTTCTTTTTTTTTCCCCGAGTTCCTATGTCTGTATTTTACTAGCGAAGTGTTCATGTATATGATTGCATTGTATTTATTGTTCTTTACTTTTTTTTTAAATAAGTGAGAGACCTACCACCTATTTGCCTCGATGTACGACAAAAGCAGCGCATCTCTATAGATACACTACCCCAAGAACTGAAAGCACCAATTCTTCCTGAACCTTCCCTTCCCATCCGAACCAAAACTGTGAAAGATTTTCAGTAAGTTACACTGGTGTCTCTAAAAATGTACTTTCTTTCTTTGGACTTTCTTCATTTTGTCCTAATTCATACATTTGATTTTGTTAATCTCAAATGAGGAAACAGTTCAGGAAGACTGACAAGTAGTTAGTCTGGCTTGTGATGGTGGGATTCATAACTTTGTTACTGTGAAAATTATCAAAATACTTTCTCTAGCTTGAAGTGTTGTTCTGTTCAAGAAATGGCAAAGCTTGTACTTCAGAGTTAGAAATTCAGTTCCTGACATTCAGTGGATGTTTAGTTTTGGAAAAAAATATGTATGACTTATTGTAGGCTGGAAAATCCCTTTCAATCTTAGGTATTTTTTTTTGTACTGCCAATTATGGTGTGTCCTGTCCATTGAGGTACTGGCATTCTCAAACTTATTTGATACTCTGCACATCAGGCACTTAAATGTGTAACATCATATTTGAGGACCTGGAGTGGTGTTTATGTGGATTGCACTATTTCTAACTTTGGCTAAAAGTGCAGATGACCTTTCTTCATGCATTATGTTAAAGAGTGTCAATTGTCAATATTAGTTTTATGGCAAAAACTTATTTATTTTTTCATGTATCCTTGCTGCTTATGTGACCACAGTTTTAAGCAGCGTAAGTGTAAACTATTCTAGCACTTCTCTGTGAGAGGCACTATGCTTTGTTTGTCTAAGTAAGAAGAGTTTCAAGATTAAAGAGTCTGTGCAGACAATATTTATGTTGCTGCCCTGTAACACTGATTTAGCTAGAAGTAGAATTGATGTGAAATACTGTCTTGTGTTCCACTTCTGTTTTTCCAGATCAGTACAGACCCTTAAGCACAAATGTATCTGCATTAGATTTCTTCCAGCACTGTTATGATACTTGGCACATGATGCTTGATCAGCTTAGCTAGGCTAGCAGAAGTTCCTGGAGAAACCACCTGAATTGTTTTTAACTAGTATAGCCTGTTTCCCTGATGTCAGGTCTACACCACAAAGTTTTGCCAGCTTTGCTTGGTTCGCTGTGGGCACAAGGCAATGGGGAACATTTTTTCTCTACTTAACATAGCTATGTTCCCAAAAATTGTGACGTTGACACTGTCATTCCAGGAAATGGCATAACTTTGTTGAAAAACTAATGGCATAGGGTGTGTCTATACTAGAGGATTCTGCCTGCAATTTGTGAACATATATATTGGCAGAGCGTTTCTTTAGTGTGGATGTGTTCTGAAAGTGGTATTTACTAATTCTTTGAAAGTTGTGGGTTTTTTATGTTTGGGGGTTTTTATGGTTTGGGGTTTTTTTATTAGCTTTAGCACCCACAGAGCAGCATTATGCTGCTGTAATACCCTCGAGTGTTTTACAGTAGGATAATCTTGGTCAGGAAATGGGGTGAACTGTTCCTAGGAAGAAGCCCGATTCTTCTATTTTTCAAACAGATGGAAAAAAAAAAATCACAGTTGCTCCAAGAGATGTATGAGCATATCATCTTCATTGCTTTTTTCAGTGTTTAAGATTTTGTGCATTCAGTGAGGAAAAGGAATGCTTTTTGATTAGTCAGTGTGTGTATTTGGTGGAAGAGGAAACAGGTATAGAAGAGAATTTGACAAGAGGTGATCCTTTGCTGGTATTCAGGTGATCTGAAGAGCTGAAATTTTTTCCATATTCAGAATTTTGTACCTATTGACTGCTGCCTAATTATGTAATTAACAAGAATTTTATTCTTTCAAGTAAAGTATTAAAAAGTCATTAGCTTTTTTGGTATGTCCCACTGATAACTTTTTTTAAAATATCTAGTACAAAGAAATGAATGGGGGGAGCAAACTGGGTTTTGTATCACGAGCATAGTAGACAGCTAAAATAAAATTCTACTTCAAAGGTTGGCTGGGGTTTTTTTGTTTGTTTTAAAGGTATGATATTACACAAAATTTCATATACAGATGCTTTCTTTAAGGTGCAATACTTAAAAGGACTTTAAGAGTAAATCCATAGATTTTGTTGTCCCCTTAAGGAATGTGTACAGTTGCGTACAAAGATTAAGTTTTATTTGAAAAATTTGAACAGAAATAAAATTTTGTACAAATGATAATGAATTTGACTAGTTTAGGAGCCTGCATACTTAAATAGATTAGTCTCAGAAATTTTATCATGTCAGTGTATCATCAGCGTAATTCTGTTCTGCTAATTATTTGTCTTAACATACTGAACTGTGACACCATGAATTAACATTTTGAATAAGAGACATTGCTCAGGTGTATCAAACACAAACTATGCTTTTGTTCTCTTGTAATACCATGATCTTAAAATGACAAGGAAGATGTTAGAAAGATACTGATATTATACTTGTCTGTCTTCTAAGTGTGCATAGTGAGGAAAGCTTAGAGTTACAGTGCAGTCTAAAGTCTAAGTGGTTGGGAAGACTGAACCCTTGTATTACCAATATTTTAAAATATTCTTTCTAGGGATGATGTGGAAAAGGCTAAGTCATCAGGAGATTGGAAAGCTGTACATGATTTTTATTCTACAACATTTGATTCTTTCCTGGAGATAAATGCTGCATTTAAGGTAGAAAATAATTCATAATACTATTTAGTACTTACAGTTCTTTGTATCTTCGAACTGTTTACAAAAACATCAGTTAAAGGCTTGCAGCTGGTTACTAATTTTGTCATGATCTCACCTGCCCTTGGTCAACAATCTGTTATTTTATTGATTTATTGATTCCAGTTTAAGCAACTATATTTCAAGTGTATATGGAGCTTTAAAATGCCAGTACGTAGTTCTTTTTGTGACACTATGAATGCGTAGGTACTTTCTACACAAACTACAGTTTAAAAATGTGCAAGCTAATGCAGCTAATATGGAGACCCAGGCAAATCCGGAAACAGAAATTCCCTGTCCCTAAAAAAATGTGTGATATGGGCTCAAGTAGTATAGCTGTTCTTGTGTTGGGATGGCATACTCAGTTTTCCTTGGGAAAGATCATATTTGTGTGTGAAAACTTTCTGAATTCATGCTAAATTAATATTTTCTGCCTATTACAGAGCAAACCATGCTCATGATATTTAATATGAACCTAGATAAAATAACCTGTGAATTTTAGTTACTTAAATATTGATTGCTTATGATTTTGTTGCTCTTGTCTGGTGATGATGGACAACAAAGATGGAAGATGAAAATTTGATGTAATTCATTATTTGAAACTCTCTTACATTTTTAAAATAGCACAACAATGTAATGGAGTTACAAGGATATTGCCAATGTGTAGGATTACTGCTGTTTAGCTTCATCTTTCACATATTTATAAAAGCAACTTAGATTCTTATGTTTCGATGAGGAAAATAAATAGTTGTACCTGTATGTGTTTTGTTTACACTTGCTTTTAAACTTTTTTTTTTTCCAAAGATAGCTAAAATATTCAAAACATTTCAAAGCCAAAATGCTTCCTGTATTATCTAACTTACAGAAAGATACCAATCCTCCATTTAATACCATTGAGGACTCTGGAATCAATGCAAAATTTGTGAATGTTGTCTATGATGCCTTATTAAATACTGTAAGTAGAAGAAAAGAATTCATGTTTTAAAACATTGTAACAATTATTTCAGCAAAGAAATATGTTAAAAAGCAATTTATACCAAAAGTTTTTCTCAGATAGGCATGATTTCTGAAGAATCTCTCAAAACATACTTAAAATGGTCCCATGAGAATTGCCATAGAATGATGAAAACTGCTCTAGTAAAAGAGGAGGAAATTTTTGCTACTAGTAATGCACAGTTTGTGCTGTGGTAGATCTCAAAGACCACTTGCAAGATACGACTGTGATGGGACACAGTACGGTGGGAAGTAAGGAAAATAGGAGGATGGGGGTAGCAAAAAGTAGGTACTACGCCTAGTAAACAAAGGACGGGAGAAATTTAGAAATTGTATTTACAGTTTAGAAATTGTATTTACAGTTTTCAAGTTGTTTAAAGCATTGAAAGCCACTGTTAGCACAACTCCAGGCCTCAGCTAATAGTCTGCAAGGAAAGATACTTAGGAGGTCAGCATCATAACGCAAAGATTTCTTAGCTGGCTTGAATCATGAGCAAAGCAAACTTGCGTGTTTGTACAATATCTTGTATAGAGTATGTATAATTACATCAGATACGATTTTTTTCTCCTTTTCCATAGCCTCAAGATGTTCAGAAATCAGTCCTAAAAGGAATAATTAATGGTCTGCTACAAGAATGGAAAGGGTAATTATAACTAATGTTTGCATTAGTGCTGTGCCAGCACTTACAACTGATACATGTTTTGTCTTTATTGTTTTAGCCAAAGAAAGAAAATGTTCTGATACAACTTACTTGACTCATAAGAACATGTCTCCTTTTGGCAGGCAAATCTGCTGAAATGTATCCTGAACAGTGTAAGCTGACATTGAACCTCTGAGAGGCAGACCCACACCCAGCCTTAGATCCCCCCACAAAATCTCAGCTGCTTGTTGCCAGGGCAATCTTTCAGGCATCTGAACTGCGAGGTGAATTAAGGAATTTCTCTAGAGTAAATCATATTCTCCCCGCCCACACCCCAACAGCAAGTAGGATGTTTTAACCTCGATAATTCCTTGATCAGAAGTTTACTTCACAGTACCGTTCATGTGTGGCAACAGCATAGAAAGGGCAGTGCAGGATGCAGAAAGGGATAGCCCAAAGGCAGGAGGTTTGGGGATGACATTTTAGCAAGAAGTAATAGAAGTAAGAATGCATAGTTTGATTCGCAAAAAGATAGAGCGAGATACAGTGCCTTGTTGGGACTCGCCTGTGACACAGCCCTTGGCTGTTTCTTTCTCCACCTTATACTACCTTTTCTGTGCTGTTGCTGCATGTGTATTTGTGATTATGTAAAAGCTTTGAAGGAGATAAACAGCAAGAAGTACAGAGGCTGCAGTGGTAGAAGTGTATGGAGAATTCTGGCAGGAAATACCAAAGATGGGGCAAATAGACTCTTCAGTGGTGTCACCCGAGATAGGCAACAGCATGGACTTCCCTCTTTGGAACACCTCTTACTCTTCAATTCTGACTTTTTGTTTTTTCCTTCTCTCTTGTGTTATGCCACAAAAGACAGATGCTAAAACAGCCTACTGCCTTTAGAGAGTAGTCAGAATCTTTAAGTGTCCTTTTCAGTTTCTGAGAGCAGTGAAGATCTTTAAATTTGGTATTCTATGTGTATTGGCAAAGCAAAGTTAAATCATAGGGTGCATGATTTCATTACTCTTAATGTGCCTTTATGATGTATACATTTAGTTTTGCTTATTATTTCATTCATTCATAGACCACGAACAAAAGATGATCTTAGAGCATACTGTATACTTTTACAGGTAAGAAAATACAGTATTTTTATTTAAGTATATGTCTGCTTAACTTATAATCTATAAACCAGTATACTATGCAAACAAGGTACTTTGTATAGCTGTGATACTTCACATTTAATTTCCTGTTATAAGAACGTATTAAATTATGGGAGAAGTGTAGGGTATGCATGATGGGAATGGGAGCTTAACGGAAGGTTGTTGATGGGGAAAGGTTGCATAGATTAAAACTAAGAACTAACAGACGTGTGATTGTTTCCTATCATTTTGTGGGTTGAAAGAACAAATGTTTTACCAGCTTATTTGTTCTTATTTCTTCCTTATTCCCAGATTTGCTTTATTGGTATGCTGTAACTGATCTTTCCAGAAAGTTTCAGTATATGCACTTTTTGATATTGCTGTAACTTTCTTCAGTGTTGCATTTTATCCAGCAGACTCCCTCCAGTCTATCTGACCAGCTACATTGTCTGATTTCTGTCTGTGTTAACCTATTACCTTTGCTGCTATAGTTGATTTGCATTTATAGCGAATTTCCCCTTTAAATTTTGCCAGTGTAGATAACACCTCTCCATACAAGGAGAGGTTTTTGCTGTTATTTGAGAAGATTGGATGGAAATTTAGGTTTTTGAGGCAATAGTTTTCTTCTCTGGGGTGGTATACTAGCTGTGAATTATAAGGAATATATCCTGCTGAAAAGTGGGAATGTGTGAACTCATATGTAAGAGGGAAAATAAGTTTGGATTGATGTGCAGGGAGACAGAAGCTATGAGAATCTTTATTACTGAGACGGAAAGCACATCACTCGGAGGAGTGTAATTTATGTGCTACACAGTAAATGATAATCCAGAAAAATATATTGAGTACTGCCTTTATTACCTGCGGGCTTTCTTTTGAAACAAAAAGATCATACTTTTACAATATAGAAGTTATGTATTTTTTATTTGACTAGAAGTTTCAATTCTTTTTTTTTTTCATAGTTTTACCACTGTCACAGCAATTTTGTAAATTCCTTTCCTGTGTAATTGTATTGGCAACAAGCGTAAGAAAAAAATCCTAATGACTTTTTTCCCTTTATGCAGTTTATTAACCTAACACATTTTTTTAATCTTTTTCAGAATCCTCAATTTAGTAACACTTCTACTTATGTCATCTATGCTCACTTGCTAAGACAGATAGCAGCCTTAACAGAAGCTGACCATCATTTCCTAGTGCACTGGTCTAAAAAGTAAAAAAAATAAAAAAATAAAACTAAAAATTCCATTTTAGGATTACAATTGTTACTGTGTTTCCATTGATGTTGACTGTTTTATAAATTATATGAAAGTTAATTTAATTGACTAAAGAGATTGTTTTTGTTGTTTTCAAAGTACATTTGGACATAGTCCACTAAGTGATACTGATTTATAGATGCAAACTGTATATAATATATAAAAATGAATATCTTTATGCAAAAAAGCCTTAATTGCAAAATAACTTATGTATGTAAATTTTTTAGATACATGTTTAAACAGTATTATTAATACAAACATCTTTATGATCTTTGTTCAAATAAACATTTATCTTGCATCATTTGCAAAAGATACTGTAACTTTACTGTATTGTATAAAAACCACAAATGAAAAAGAGTCCCTGCTTTGTAGTGTAATAGAGGTGTGAGAGAGTGTAGTTAGGGCATTAGATTTTAATTAATTGAAATAACTCTAATAGCACCTCACTAATAAGGTCATATGGCTATAACTGCCCAAAGAGTGGCTTTTATGTTGGTATGCATGTTACCTTCCTTATAATGACTGTACAAAAAGTTCAGTCTGGGGTAAAAAATAAAGTTTGAGTGGCCATATTCAAAATTACCTTATCTCCTAGGGAATCTGTTAATAAAGGATTTTCTTCTCTGCAAGGATGGAAATTATATTTCCCTCCCCCACCTTGTAATATGTCTAGATTTGCTTAAAATTGTGGTAGTATATGATTTCATTTGAATTGATGTTTACAAAATAAGGTTTAGCCTCTTGGTTAAGGATGCAATAGGCGTATTGATGTTTTTATTCTTAAAACATGTATTAGAAATCTAAACCATTAAAATAGGAGAGCCCTTTAGGAAAGGATGCTTTAATGTATCCACACATACATATGTTTTGTTGTGATATTATGGAAGTTGTGCAGCACATAATTTAAAATGTGCACTTCTTGCAGGTGTATGAAGTACTTTCCACTCTTTATTCAATAGGACTAAGTATCTCAAAACAAAAAATTCAGGATTCCTCAGTATTCAGATAGTGGAGTGAAATAGCTAAGGATTTTTGTTTTCTTTTTGTTTACTAAAAGTCAAGAACAAGTAATGATTCTATTGCTTTTTTTTTTTTTTATATATCACAGATACCAAAAAGCATAGTTAGGCGTGCACTGAAGAGCATTGCTGTGGGGCAATATTTAAAAGCATGCTTCTTCAAACTTCATATTTAGAATTTTGTTTTTATGTATAGGGCAAAAGCATGTTTTTTAAAAAATAACATTGAAATCTCATAATATAAACTCTAGTGTGGACAGTGATCACATGAGAGTAACTGCAGCATGTTTGTTTTAGGATTTCACAGAGGAGGTTCAAGCAGCTGGTGGACAGGTTACTGCAATTTATTTCTTTACGCCTCTTTCCTGCAAAACCTGAAGAGTTTCCACCTATGGTGAAATGTACCTGGTGGATTCCATCAGCAACCAAAGTCCTGGCTTTATTTAGTAGGTATTTTTCTTGAACTGTGTATGTGTATGTATGTATATGTATATATATGTACATATGTACATTCGTGCGTCTATTATATACATAGGGGGGCGGGGAATAGTTTATACCTCTCCTGTTCTGGGAGAGACTGACAATGATGGTGGCACAGTATGAACTACAATAAAATGCTGAAAAGTAGTAAACAACAAAAAACATCTTTACTGGCAAGTCTTCATACTTGCTTTCCAGTAGAGGATAATTGCTATGCATCATTTTCCTGTACTAACAACTGAAGATCGTTCAAACAAAAACCCACAAAAGTAACCAATGGTTAAGGTTTCCCTTAGATTTATAAAAGAAACTGTTTTAAATGTGTAATTACCAGAATTTCTTCTGTACCTGGCTTACCCCCCACAGAAGTATTTCTCATCTAAGAGAAGTTAGGCAATGCATATGCCTCTTGAGTCCAGAACTACAGCTTAAAGTAAATCCTTGTCCAGTTCAACATAGAGCACAGCAAATTGAACCACTGGAAATGCAAACCTCCTTGACTCATGCCCAATAGCTTAATGATTAGAACATTTACTATGGAAATGGGAGGCTTAAGGTCAGTCCCCTTTTCTCAAGGGGTAAAAACCCTTTCTCCTTTCTAGGAGAAAACCACCAAGGGAAAATTAAGTTTGGAATAAGGATGTTTTTATTTCACTGTCAACTTAATACTTTTATTTAAAAGCATTCTATACAGCCCTGCCTATCCAGAGCAACATTTTAGACACATAAGCTCAACTGTATCTAAAACCAAGATGTGTTGTCTAGTCATCTATGAAAGAGTTGCTAATTCCTTAACTCTCGGAAAAGGGATATTTAGTAATTCAAAATACACTACTTTGATCAAAATTAAATTACATTTAAGTGCAAATAGAGAAAACTTTTAGCGATTTGATATTATGTGAATATTACATAATGACATAGGCAGCTTAAATGTGAATTGATTTTCTTCACTTGGTCAAGTACTTAATTTTTGTGCTGGTGAATCTAGACGGTATAGTAGTTACCTGAGGAAATAGGTGTACCTCTGCATACTATGTTTTGTGCCCCTTCCTCTCCATCCCTTTTGCAAACAGGCATCCAACTCAAACAGTCATTATCAAAAAGATAATTGTTAACTTGAAAGCATGTAGATGTTACATGCATAGTTATATTTGAAATTAAATGAAGGTGTTTAAGAAATCCATCTATCAAACTGCTTTTTCATTGATTTTAGCAGAACGTAGCATTCTTTATCCATGAAACCTTAACTTAGTGTATATCATTAAGTGGGCTAGAGTCAAATGGAGGTTCTCTTATCGTAAATGGGCTGAACTAGGGGTTTACTATTTCCTACAGCAGTTATACGATGTCATATGGTGTTATGTTATAGCTGTAATTCTGGCTGTAGCTAAAACTGAGACAAAGTTATTAGTAGCTGATTTGGCTTAAAGTTTCTGAGGTCACTGGTGCTCAGGATACCTAGAAAACAGATGCGCCAAATCCAGGCAGTATTTTAAGACTTTTGTTGTTTTTTTGTAGATGCTGCAAATAGTCTGGTCAGTCCTCCTCTTATTTCATATACGGATTTCTATAATTCTACACTTGATCATATTGATCTTATGGAAGAATATCATAACTGGCAATGTTATGGAAATTCTCACAGGTAAGAGGAATAACTGGTTGTTTCTTGTTAAGTAGTATTTCAAAGCAGTGTATCTACACTGTGTATATCTGTCATATATAGTGTATATATAGTGTGTGTATGTATGGTATACATACCCCTTATGTGTGTATATATAGCCACATCAAATACTGTATTTTATTGGAAAAACATAGGATAGCTACTACTTGCTACACTTGCTACTGCATGGATGCGAGATTGGCTGTAATAAACCTCATTCTGCCTTTGCAAACTGGAGAAAAGATGTAAAATATAGATGATAATAATACGAGTGTTTTATTTATTGGCATAGACTTCTAATTGTGTTTTACTACAAACATATTTTATCCTCCAATATATTCATAGAAAGTGGTGTTGTGTGCATACTTACCACTTGATGATGAAAATGTATCTAATTACCTGTATATATGTGGCTCTGATCATATTTGTTCCAGTGAAATCAATTGTACTACTTCTGTTACATGAAAATAAACACAGAAGTTAAATCTTTACAGACTCAAAGCTTGCAAAGGTATTTCTCTTCTTGTGAGAGTCAGCCAGCAGTATGATTTAGAAACATCTAGAGAAACAGGCGTTTCATCTTTCTGCTAAAGTTTAAAATCTTATTAACGTTTTCTTAATTAAAATTTTATTTTGTGTAGCTGTATTTTTCAGCATATCAGTATGTATCACTCAGTCTTTACAGCTTGAATCACAAGATCAATTAAAATTTCCCGATATTTCAAGACTTTTCAGTTAGCTAATTTAAGACATCAGAAATCCGAATGTAGCTTTTTGTTTATTGCATGTGCAATTTTCCTTGCCTTTAGCAGCAGTTGAGTAAAAATTGGAGAGCATAATTTGCTCCACCAAAGCAGGTATTTTAGGTTAGGCTTCTGTCTGATACCTGATATTCTGCTTGGGAAGGAACTAAAAAAAAAAAAAACAAAAAACAAAACCAAAAACACAAAACCAAAAACAAAAAAAACCACCAAAACCCATGACACATGATAGCAATAAATGTACGGTAGGCTTTGCATAGTCTCAGTCAAAGCATTGGAATCTGAATACTGCTGAGCCTCAAATTGTCTTTTTTGGTTTTTTGGTTTTGTTTTTTTTCATTGGCACCATCTGGCTGTTTTGGCACCCACATCATTCAAACTTATAAGAGAGCTGTGAGATTTCCACCTGCTCCAGTTCTTTTCACTTAGCTGGGACACTGGGAATTCAATATATATCAAAACAAAGTTTGCTTGATACATAATTTCTGGAGTAGCTGAAGTGCAGACTAGCTGTATTATTCTTAAAGTAAATTTAATTCTTTTACTTTGTTACAACCACGCTTTCTTTCAATTTTACATCTTTTAACTCTGTGTTGTTCCCCTTAAAAAAAACAAGTAAACAACAACAAAAAAAATCCAACAAAGAATCACAAGACTATATGCGTAGAACTAAGAAGGCCAAGTAGGAGCAAGTCCTGGTTTACCTTCCGTGTGAAATATTTTGAAATACATAATTCTTTGAACTAAGTCAACACTCCTTGGTAAAACATTTTGGATTAGGATTTCCAGGAGACCAAGTGAGAATATTTTTCCTCATTTTCCTTTCTTTCCTAAAGACATTAGAATCCAGAGCTTCTCACAGGCAGGATTAGGATTCAGGGTGCACATGCAGTCTGGATTGAAGATACACACATAGAGTCTGAAGGTCTGGGTATTTCATTATGAACTGCTAGGTGATGCGTGAGCTAAATCAACAAAAAACTTAGCAAAATAACCAGTAACAAAAAAATCTTTTACCTTGATTATTTCTGAAGTTTTTCAAAATTATTTGTATTATTTTATTGCAGTGGAATGTGGCTGTGATCTGATATTTTAGAAGTCCTACACACTTGTAACCCCGGGTTAGATCTGAAGGACATGTGGAAAATCAGTTCCTTTGAAAATCAGTTCTGCAGCAAATAAGCCAAACCAGAAGTATTTCTACTGTGTACCTAAGAATGCTGCACTGAGCTGTTTTTCTTGTATTAAATAAAAAGATATTATCATTTTCTTTAATTCAGTGTAACCATTAAGATTTAGTATTTAAAGCAGAAGATGAATGTTTTTTATTTGGTCTGTTGATAATGATAAACAATAAAAAGGAGCTTTATTGAGGGTAAGTATTATTACTAATCACAATTTCTAGTAGTATTTGCAAATAACTGAATTGAGTATCTATGTATACAACACAAAAAACCCAGCAGCTATTTGGAAATTACTGTCAGTAGAGGGAAGGTAATTACTGAATGATAATGCAAAGATTCATTCCTATATTCTTAAATAGACAATAATATGCTAGGTGCTAAAAAGGAAATATTTTCTCTTCTTTTCTCTTACTGTTAGGTTTTCTTTCTGTCAATACCCATTTATTATTTCTATAGCGGCAAAAAAAGTTATTATTCAAAGGGATTCAGAACAACAGATGATAAGTATTGCACGGGTAAGTCATTTAGTGGTAAATGTTTGTGTCTCATCCATTGGTATTTTGTAAGTTTTTGTTAGATTGATATTACATACAGCCTTTCATCACACCTTCTAGCATTTCGGACTACCCTGAAAAAGAACTTGAGCCATTTTACTATTACTAGTCTACAAATGTCCATGCTGGATTCTCTCAATATTTTTTATTTTAATGTGCTTAGTTTCAGGATGCTTATAAATTCCAATGTTGTGGAAAAAGAGTTACAGTAATTTTTACTCTTTTATCTTTTTTGAGAAACCAGCGTAATGTGCTAGCATGTTAAATTAACAAGATAATTAAGGAAGAAAAATTCCATGAGAATTTTGGACTGTTTCCTATTTTATTCTTTGAAGATATGTTGTCATGGAAGACCAAAATGTAACTGTATGCTCACAAGTCACAGAAGAGGTACTGCTTCTGGGTGGCCTCTTCTGTTTTGAAAGCGGCATTGTCTGCCTCCCCCAGTGGTAATTTTCTTCAGGTGCTAGGTGATAACTGATTTCCTCGGTGCTCAATGTGACAGCACCACCAGCTATCCATTCCTGTCTTGCTGGATGTGTCTTGTGAATAGCTAAGTAAAGCACAAGCCAGTCTCCGGAATCTTATGGGTATGTTTTTAACTATTTGGGGAATTTAAAAGATTGCTGCACAATTGCTGCCTTCTTGTTGAACTTACTGATAAGTTAGTTCGAATATGTTGTAAATGCTATCTGCAGTAGAAAAGAAATTGCTCTCCATCTCTTAGAAGATATTGAAGCAGCTATCATATTAGGGTAATGTCTTTAATGCAAGATACTAAGGACTTTTTACATTTAAGAAGTGTGGTACTTTGTTTTTTAAATAAAGATACTGCATGTATAATGTTTCTTTTTCATTCAACTAGCAAAGCCTTGTGGATAAAGTCTCTCGCAGACAGAAACCTGACATGAATATGTTGTTCCTAAATGTGAAAGTGAGGAGGACACACCTTGTTAGTGATTCACTTGATGAGGTAACAAAAAATCTAATTAAATGGTGTGTTGCTGCAGAATAGCTATTGCACTTAGATTTCAGTTTGGTAAGTCATATTTAAATCTGTCTGTGCTAAGAGATTGGGAATATAACTGTGTAATACTAAATAAAAAGAAGTGAAATACTGTCACAATAGCAGTGCTGCAGAATGGATTGGGTTAGACATTCTGAACTTTATTTTCTGCCCTCATACTGCTCCATAGTTAGGCCCATAATAAGCATACATGTTCGCATGCCACGCAGTATGTATTTGTGTCTGCCATTTGTGTCTTAAGAATAGAGTGCATAATTATCAGGTTATGTAGAACTTGGTTCCATGATAGGAGCATGAATAGTAAGTGACTAATCACTAATGAGTTTGTTCTGTTCTAATTCTTGGAATACTTTTATTCTTTTCCTTCACTGACTTCTCTGTTGTATAAGAATTATTTTAGGCTTTCTTAAGTTCTTATCTTGATTTTAACTAATTCATCACATCATTAAATGTAACTTTTCCTTTTTTAGAAATGAAACAGATGTGTCCATTAAAGTAGGCAATTCTTCAGTATCCACTGAACCTTGCTAATTAACTTTATTTAATGAAATCTCATTCCCTACTCTTTCTCAACACCAAAAACAGGATGATGATGTTGAAAAATAAGTCCAAGTAGTGGAAACAAGACAAAACAAATTCTGATTACTCATGTTCAGAAAATATAAGTTTAAACTTTTTTTTTCCTAGATTAAAGCCTGTCCATTTCGGCCTTCTCTCCTAAGATAGAAGAAATATGAGTGGTAATACTGCTTTCTTTCAGGCATTGTAGGGTTTTTTTTACCACACTGAAATAACCAAGAGCAACTTCAAGAGTTCTGATAGCCAAAATATTCTCCTATTTATTTCTGATGTTTTCTTCTGCCCATCTCAAGGATGAGTAAGAATGTATAATATTATCCATATTCTCAAAAGTGTGGGAAATGGAAGGTAGAGGAAAGATGTGTTATTTGTATTTCAAATTTTAAAAAATTAATTTGCAAGGGAAAATCACTTCAGCTAATAGGTAGTTTGTATCAAATAATACAAATAGTTATAAAATTTGTGCAACAGGAATTTACTTGAGCAGCTAACAACATAGAAATTATTTTAGCACATGCATCTTCCTGACTGGTTTAAACACTTTCTGTGGACCTGGCTAGTAATTAATGATTTAAAGAAGAATTGTACAGGGACTTGATCTGAAAGATCACTGCTGATTGTGAAAGGCTGTAATAATTCCTCGCAGGTCTTTTGCATACCTGGATGAAATGCTGTCTCTTAGGACAAAGGAATGAAAAGAGCTTGTTACCATTATCTAAAAAAACAGTCTTACAAAACAGCTGATACTTGCTGGCAGGTATCTTATGCTGAACAGAATGCTGTCCAAATATTGAAAGTTTTAGCTACCTCCTTATTTCTAAATATCTATAGAGGATGTCTGATTCTTTTTTTTTTTTAATCTATCATTTCTTCCTGGCAGAATGTCTTCTATGTAGGTAAAAATTATATAAGTCCAAAATATTTCAGACAGTCTCAGTTCATTGTATCTAGTAGCGTATTAAAAGTCTGTTTGCGTACCACCTAACTTCTTTTCAATCCTAGAGAGTGGCACCATATGCAAGGTAGTTGATGATGTCAAGTAATCATGATTGTTTTGCTTCTGCAATTCAATCATTGTTTTAATATAGTTTTGACCTATTAGTAGCAGATGAAGCAAATTACTAGTTTAAACAAAGCAAGAGTGGTAGAGACAGAGACGTGTACTCTATGCCTAGAGGTAGTGACAATATGTTAAATCTCCTTTTTCTTCTTCCCTACCTGTTTTGCAATAGCTAGCAAGGAAGAGGGCAGATCTGAAAAAGAAGTTGAAAGTCACATTTGTAGGGGAAGCTGGTCTTGATATGGGTGGCCTGACAAAAGAATGGTTTCTTCTTCTGATTCGCCAGATTTTTCACCCAGATTATGGTGAGTCCTCATAAATGTTCTTAAGTACAACATGAAAATTTGTTCATTTTAAATTATTATAACAGTGATGGATAAGAATTCTTCAATAATCTAGTATTAGGCAGACCAGTTACTAACTGATGTAAAAACAAAAGCAGGCAAGTTAGAATTGTATATAGATGAGAAGTAGTTTTGGCATAGAGGAAGGTAGAAGAGAGTGGGAAGTACTTGAAGAGTTTTGAAGATACTGGCTCTTGACAAGGAGGTTCAAGCATTGCTGAAAAACTGAGATTTTACTTTAGTAGTATGGCAAAATTAGAGGGTCAACAAATCTCTGATAAATGGAAAGGTTTAGAATTAAAATCAGGATTCAGTTTATTAAGGCTTTAGTCATGCTAAAACTTGTTTTGGAAACTGGAGGCTCAATGTTTATGGTTTGTTAGTATACCTAGGCTAGTAAGCATATTGGATACGAAGCAGGGGGCTTCAAGACTAGCAGTAGAATTTCCTAGAAGTTCTTCCTCTGATATATCTGTGTTGTTACAGTGTTTCCATCTTATCCAGAGACAGGATCTTGATTTACCTCTTGGCAGATGGGAGAAGTCCATCAACTCTTTTATGGAGTAGGACAAGGATAACTTTTATCTGTTATAATTCAAATGGAATAGGGCCTTTTAAAAGGTTGTTTCTATTTCTCTTATGAGTAGAAAACTCATAAGAGTTTTCTATGAGTGTTAGTGAATTGCTAGACCTACTAACAAGCTAAGAATAAGCAAAAGCTATGCAAACCATTGAAACACTGACACTTGTCTGCTCTTGGAAATTTTCTAGAAAGCACATGTACATGTGTGAATCCATTTGTTTGGATTTAAGTACAAGTTTCTTCCATGTAGCTTTATGTTGTTTGGTTGCAATTGGAATATGATATTCCTGCTCCAAAATAGGAATATAGCAGCCTCTGAAGTAGATGGTCTAGCAAATATTGTGGAGGTAAGGCCAAATATATTTGTCACCTGCCATCCTTGCCTCTTTCTTCTCATGCTGCATTTTCTGTTTTTACACTGCCCTCAGCTGTCTTCATATTGCTAGTTTAGGGAGTTTTCCTGTTTTTTGTAAGTAGCTACAGTTGGACGCTGTTACTGTGCTCAGTTCTGGCAAACTGCTGACTCTGGCCTCCTGCGTTATCAGTGGTTTCCGTTTGCGCTGATAGTTGCATTGATGCACTGACAGACACTGATAGTGTCTGCAAGTTCTAGCACTGTTTCTGTGATTAGTATAGGTAGAGGTTTAGTTCTTACTTTAATCTTTGTCATCATATATTCTGTTTGGGGTATCTGTGTGGCCAGTATTCTTAAAGTGGTCTGAGATGCTCTCAGGAGAGAAAGGTCTTCCAGTGAGGTGCAGAGACAGTAGCAGATGTGAGACTGAATGAAATAGCCTGCCTCTGCTGTTACCAGGACCTGTGAGCCCATAATGATATTTGCAGGCCCAAGAGGGGAAAAAAGGGAAGATTTTTTTGAGTAAACAGGAGATTGGAAGACATGAATGAGCATTCATAAACAAGCAGTTCAAGCTTTTTTTGCTGTAGATGGATCTAGGTGGGGTTTTTCCACCACTCTAATGTTTCTCAAATAAGTCAGCTTTCCTCAGCTGTGTGTGGATACATTGCTGATGTTATAATGGGTTAAAGTGTTCCCAGGCTGGCTTTTAAATTAGAAGCATTGATTTCCAGGGACTTCAGCATAACACCTGATAGTTATTGGTAGAATGCAAGAGCTTGTCTGTCTTTGCCTGGAAGTGTTCATGTCCCTTAAATGCATGGTCCTCTGTTGTTTATAGGACTCCTAAAGGTCAGGAGTTTTAAGTCATAAATATGTCCTCAAATCTGAGATCATTATTTGCCTGCAGTCCTTTTTCTAGTAAAAAGGGGTCTGTGTGGAGAGATGACATTTGGTGATATCAACCTTAAGAGGAAACAAAGTATTCTGGAGAAAGTGTTCTGTAAGTTTGACAGTTCTGTTAGTAAAAATGTGTTGTCAGCAGAGCTTGGTAACTGATGAGTTTGGAAACATTCAAGAGTAATATTTTTTTCACCAGCTCTGGCAGGCTTCCTCGCTTTAAAGTGTAAATTCTTTCATTGATACGACTATCAGCCAAATGTGGGAGGAGTTCAGAAATGTTCTTGTCCCTTGGAAAGGGACTGTATACTCTGCTGTCTTTAAGTTGCAAATAATATATATCAGAAGCTTGGAAGGAAAAACAGGAAAACTTCACTGTTATTACCCTTTCCAGGTTAGCTAATCCTGCAGATTTAACCCCTGAAATTAAAGAACTCCCAGTTAACTCAGTTGTCTGCCCTTCTATGTGTGTTACGATGCTTTCTTCATCTCAGTGTGGACAATTAATAAATGGGATTTGAGACTGTCGTGGTTTAACCCCAGCGAGCAACTAAGCACCCTACAGCCACTCAGTCATTTTCCCCCACCACCCAGTGGGATGGGGGAGAGAATCAGAAGGAAAAAGGTAAAACTCATGGGCTGAGATAAGAACAGTTTAATAGAACAGAAAGGAAGAAATTAATAAATATGATAATAACAATAATAAAATGACAATAATAATAATAAAAGGATTGGAATATACAAAACAAGTGATGCACAATGCAATTTCTCACCACTTGCTGACCGATGCCCAGTTAGTTCCTGAGCAAAGATCCCCCCAGGGCAACTCCCCCCAGCTTATATACTGGGCATGACATCACATGGTACGGAATACCCCTTTGGCCAGTTTGGGTCAGGTGCCCTGGCTGTGTTCCCTCCCAACTTCTTGTGCCCCTCCAGCCTTCTTGCTGGCTGGGCATGAGAAGCTGAACAATCCTTGACTTAGTCTAAACACTACTTAGCAACAACTGAAAACATCAGTGTGTTATCAACATTCTTCTCATACTGAATCCAAGACATAACACTATACGAGCTACTAGAAAGAAAATTAACTCCATCCCACCCGAAACCAGGACAGAGACCTATTTTGTTTCAGCATCACTGCTATCTTTCAGTATGTGAACCTTGCTCTGCCTTAGATGCAACTGTTCTGTTGCTTCTGGTAAATGCACTGTCTAAACCTTTTGTGATGAACACCTTTTTGAGCTAAAGTTCAAAAGATAAAGTTAGATTGTTCATATCAAATATGAAGGCAGAGTTTTACCTATGCATCTTCATAAAAACTAGATGTCCCTGAGACTTCAGTTGAATTTTTATTCTTTTTTTAATCCAAAGGAGAGATTATTTTTCCCCAACTTCGTCTTCAAACACAGATACGGTGAGCTACCACATACAAGATGTCCTTAGACCTATTTAGTGCTTTGGTTTGTACACTGACTGTGGAAACAATAACTGTTGGCCTATTCAATCCCAACAAATTGAAACCAGTCATCATGTTTTATCCAATTTACTTCTGCATTGCTGAAGTTAATTTCAGTATTAGTGCACACGTAACTAGAGTGTGTCTTGCTTCTCTGACCAATACTTCCTAGGCATCTTAAAGCTGTTATGTGATTTCATTACATATGTTTTTACTTTCTATCACTCTTTAAAACAGAATGATCCATACATGACGCAAATAGCAGTCAAACTAGTCTATAGTCATGATATCAGTAGGATCTAGATGTCATTTAGACCAGTGAGTGACTTTTTTTAGAGTATTTGTGGTTTGGGGATTTTTTTAACTTCACTGATACAATTTTTTGACTGAAAATATGGAACATACCCCTGTGCTGCTAGTGTGCGTATGTAAGATAAACCTTTTACAGTTTTCTATTCAAAGAAGGTGAAGCTTATGGTATTTGTGTCATGGGATTCGTGCCAGCATTTTTAAAGATTGTCATCTGCTGTTGACCCAGGAAGGGAGGAAGAAATGGATTTACATTGCAGCAAGAAAACTTTTTGTTAGACAGTTCATGTTTCTGGCTGTACAGATGATGAAGTACGGTGAAGAAACAGATTGCACTGAGACAGTGCAGAATATCCACGACTGGAGGCACTGAAGAACACATTGCACCAGCACCCAAGAGGGCTGGTGAGCTTGGGCCTGCTTCGAGCTTGGTACTGCCCTTGGTGGTCCTTGCCCAAGCACCTGCAGGCTCCTGCTGTGGGTGGGAAGACGGGTCTGAGGACCACCATGGAGATACGGGCACTCCTAGCAGCACTTTTAAGGGAGCATATGTGAGAAAGGTGAGGTTTTGTATGACTTTTTATTGAAGCTCAGGCTTTGTAAAGGCCACTGTTCCTGTCCTGCAGGCATGTTCGCCTACCACAAGGACTCGCACTGCCATTGGTTCAGCAGCTTTAAGTGTGATAACTATTCTGAATTCCGATTGGTTGGAGCTGTATCCTTTTATGTCCACTAGACGGTGCTAAACAAACAGCCATTCAATGAGTTGGTACGAGCATGAAATAAAGCATTGATTAAAGCTCATTCAGATGTTGTATATACAAGTGTGTTCCATTTTAAAGGTATAAAAAGAATGTCATTCAAGCAAGTGAACTAAAAATAGGAAGAAAATGGTGGTATGTGGTGCATTTTACAGTCAGAAAATACTAGAATTAAGATTAAACATGCAACTTTTTGTGTATAAGTTGTAATTAAGTTGTAAATTTTTATCTACGTACACCCTTACACCTCTGAGTTTCATTCAGTAAACATAAATGAGCCCATATGCATTAATATTTTAAGTCCCCATTGATCAGTGGGGTGTTGTTTTGTGGGGTTTTTTAACTGAATGGAAGCCACATGCTATTTTGAGCATAAGTTTATTTCCTAGGTTTTCTGTTGTGCTCATTTATGAAGTCCTCAGAAAAATGATTAATGATAATATATGCTTATAACTCCACTAAGATGAGATGATGATGTCCCCATTTTACTGATTGCAGTTGGACCAGATGATTGTTGTAGGTCTCTTCCAACTGAACTGTTCTAGTCTAGTGAGAAGCTGAATTGTGAACTGGATTCTTCTGAGTTTTGGTATCATTTCAAATTTCTTTCACAAGATACACTTAAATGTGCTAGCTGATGAGCTGTAGTGCCAGTACAGGTTGTCTTTATGCTTTTAGATTTATTTAAAAGAAAAATTGCTATATTGAAGTCTCTCTGGAATTTTTGGATTAAAAATATATATCTACAATTCTCTTTAAAAACTTTTTTTCATAACAATACTTTGGAACAATTTATTCTAGGAATGCTTGTGTAGAATATTATGGTGAGGATTCTCAAGTGTTCTGTCAATGTGCATCATGTGACCATTTTAACTACTACTTTTAAAAAACTGCATTTAAAATTATCAGTCAAAAAAAAGAAAGGTAAATAATTTCCATTGCTTCTGTTTGTTTAGCATGTATTGGAGTATGCTGAGTAAAGTCTTAAAATATTTTTTCCAAGTTACTTAAAATACTATCTATAATAAGGATGTGTGGGGTTTGCCCTTAACATTTGACACGTATAGCTTATGGGACTTGCTGTATATAATAGCATTACATTGGATATTCGTTTCCCACCTTGCTGTTACAAGAAATTATTGAGTCCTCCCATTGTTCCCTGTGATCACAACACACTTGTAGGCATCTGTGATGTCACATTAGGTGACCTGTTTCAGATTATGCCCGTAAGTATTATGTTTTTTAAAAGGCTAAATTACTGATTTTAAACCTGTTTTATTTATGTTTAATGCTTGGGTTATAAACTGTTTCAAAACAGCCTTTTTTCAGCACAGGTTGATAAAGTCTCCTTCTGTTGAAAACAGAAATTGTCCATGTTTTCTAGCATGGCAGAATTATTGTTGATCTATTTGAAGTTAGAATACCAAAATCCGATATGAGCATTCTAGACACTTTTTCCGTAGTAAAAAGAAAAATGTAACCATTTATACTGAAATAAAAATAAATAAATATATATACACACATATTAATTAAGCAGTGAGTTTTTCTTTGTGCACTCGTTCGGAACATACAGCTTTTTCCAAGATACCTTCTATATAAAGTAATGATTCTGGCATGTCCTTGCAAAGTACATCACTTAGTTTTGTAGATTTTTTAAAGAGTTTTTACTCATTTTGTAGGAACTGGCTCATGGACTAAGTGAACTTCTATCCTATGAAGGCAATGTCGAAGAGGATTTTTACTCAACCTTTCAGGTCATTGAATGCACAACTATAAGTGATTCTCATATTCATTCAGTAGTTTTTACCAATGTTTCTGCAACGGAGTGGCCCACTACTGTGTGATTGCTGATTGTTTAGAATATAACTGCATGGGCATTAAAGCTTGCTTCAAGACCAGTCTAGTCCTGGGGCATCAGGGCTTACAGAGACTGGCTCCATTACGGGGCTTTAAGCTGTTGTCCTCTGGCAGTGTAGACGGATCTGAATACTGGCTGCCAGGGTCGCATGGCCATCCACCAGTGCATTTCCAGCTCTTTGCTTGCTCTGACAACCATCACCTTGCAATTGGTGACCTGGTTTGTGGAATTCATCTGGCCGCAAAACAGTCCCTTTTCTGTCTAACCCAGAGGCTAGTCAAAGCCTACTCTGGTTATTTTATACGCTTTGTCCAGGAAATCGCACTTGAACAATAGCTTGTTCAAGTTACGGTAGTTTTGCCTGACCTGTATGTCTAACTGCTACTTCAGTGAAGAAAGCCTTTTTCATTTATTCATTGTTTTAGAACACATACTAGTTGGTGAAATTTCATGTTGGTTTATGTATGTGTATTGGACTAGTATTGACCTTTTTTTCCCTCAGCTTTGAATTACATTATTGTCAGACCATATGAGAATTTTTGTAAAGCAGGTACTTTAGAGTTCCTAGGTGAGCTACAGTGTGATGCTCCTAAATTGTTCTTTTCTATGAAAAACTCTGTGGCTCCAGAGCCTGCAGGTCAGTTTGATGTACCACTGTGTAAAAGGGTTAGTTTTTCTACTTTGAATACCAATTTCTTGAGCAATTTGTTGAAAATTGTGGTATTTAACTTTTAAAAACCCCACAACCCTCAGGGATTACAGGATGTGCTGAAGAGAGAGACATGAAATAATAAATACAAGCTTTGTAATTTGTGAGTATATGAATGTATTTTCCAGCATTGACCTTGACTCCTCTTTTTCTCCAGGTTTTTCAGGAAGAATTTGGTGTTATAAAATCTTACAACTTAAAGCCAAATGGAGATAAAATTCCAGTCACAAATCAGAATAGGAAAGGTACTTCAATATGTATCAACTACACATATTTGGTAGATTTAAGTTTGCCCCTTTTTTTCCTTCTTATAAACCTAGGTTTTCTTTAACAAAATGTGCAAATTAAATTACTGTAATCCTTTCTGTTATACCCACCAATTTAATAGCATCTAGAATGAAATGCATTCATTTTTCTTAGTTCAGTACAATTTGAGAGAGCACAACAAATGATTATTTAAAATTATTATGATGTAACAAAATAAAATGTTTTTCTTTTTTAGAATATGTGCAGCTCTATGTTGATTTTCTTCTCAACAAATCAATTTACAAACAATTTGCAGCTTTCTATTATGGATTTCATAGTGTCTGTGCTTCATATGCATTACTGGTAAGAATAAAATGAAACATAACTCTTCTGTTTCAAATATGTGACAATGACTTATCTAAATTAAATTACTCTGGATGATTTTAGGATTTGTGAAGAATCTTGATTAATCATGTAGTTGATTAATCCAACATAAGCAGAAGAAATTAAGCAGGTAATCAGCTGTGCTCTGTAGCATTCCATTGAAAACAGATAAATAAAGCTCCACAAGTTAGGTTTATCAGTATGCATTCACAGACACTTCTCAGGCTCCTGTGTGAATGTTTACAAGGATTCTCTGTATTCCCTACAGTTATGAGCAGCAGAGCAACTATGTCTGTATGCTCTTGAATGACTCCTCTGAAAACACCTATTACTTTTTGCGGGAAGAACACTCAATGAGGTTGAGATTGAACATTCTTCCATATTCAGTCCTGTTTGGCTGTTAGAATGCCTTTTGTAATTTACATCATCCAATGTGCAGTAAGAAGAGAAAGAAGAGGCAATTATAATTTGCATGAGATTTTCTTCATTCCTGTGAAATTAGCGAAGTATGACAGACTTGCAGCAAAGTGAGATGTGACTAACTGCAAGGAAGGTTCTGGAAGGAGATTAAAAATCCATTGAAATGCCGTGACATACTTACATGCAATTTAATGATGTTGTAGTAAATGAATAAGTAGGTTCTGCAGGTGTAAGTTTAGCAGTTGTTAAAACAGTTTATTGTTATATGTATTTGCTTTGCACAGCAGTGTGTACAACCAAGAGTGAAGTTCTGTCAGCCACTGCTACTCATCAACCTCCACTGGGACTTTTCAATGTAAATGAAATGGAAGTTGTAACCAAAATTGAGATCAAAACCCTCCCTCCGAATTCCATACATACAAACTTAATTTTCTTCCTGTCCCGTTTGTAATCTAATCAGATGACAAGCAAGTCAATATAATAAATGCAAGAATGAAAAAGAAGTGAGGAATGAAGGAAATACACTAAAATATGATGTTATCCAGTGATTTGCTTTTTACTATATATAGTAGTAAGAGATTCTTCACAGTATGAGGAATTAATTTTTCTATAAAACATTATGTATCTAGGTTATAGATTTATATTGAATGATACTCTGTTAGTTTTTCTATAATACGAAAAGAAACATTTAATTTGAATCTAGTAGCATCATTTCTCATCTTTAAAAAAAATTTAAATATTTTATCCTTAATTTCTGGCAGCTACTTCGTCCAGAAGAGGTTGAAATTCTTGTCTGTGGCAGTCCTGAACTGGATATGTCCGCTTTACAGAGAAGTACCCAATATGAGGGCTACCAAAAAACTGATCTTACTATACGGTAGGCTTAATTTTTTTCATTCTAATTACATTTTAAATTTAAATTTAAAAACATCATAGAATGGTAGACTGTTGGGATTAATCTCTTTAAGGATAATCTGAGAATGATTGAAGTTTTAAAAATGTATTTCCAAATAAGACAAAGGCACTATTAAATTATCTCTAAGTAGGAAGAGTTAGATCCTTTTAGTTAGATCCTGTTGCTGAATACCTTTAAAAGGTTATGATCAGATTGAAATGGAGATAGCTTAAAAAGAGTAGCCTGAAATCCTGCGTAGTGAAATCTGAGTCTTTATTTTTATTAACCCATCTTCTAAGCATGCTTTTTCTCTTCCAATTCTATTTGATACTAAGGACATTTATATTAGGGAGTAGAAGGTATTTATATTTTTATAGAAAAGTGGGTTTGGGCATCATTTGACAAGACATCATTCCAAAATTCATAAAACATTGTAGTTGTCAAGTCCTTAGGAATTTATTTAACCTTGCAAATTAGGATACTACTGAGTAGACTTTTTTCTAGCATATAGATATATATATTCCTATATATAGTCCTATATATATATATATATATAGTCCTATATATTACATTAATTAAATTCTCAGTAAGTAATATACATTATGTAGTACTTGCAGTTGTATTATTATCCTTGTACTGTTTTGTCGTGAAATTGCATCTTACACTATTTTCTTCTCCCTCTGCCCGGAACATAGATACTTTTGGGATGTAGTACTTGGATTTTCTCTTGACCTGCAAAAGAAGCTGCTACATTTTGCCACAGGAAGTGATAGAGTACCTGTGGGAGGAATGGCTGATTTGAATTTCAAGATTTCAAAGAGTGAAACATCCACTAATTGGTAAGTAGTTTTCTGAGGTTTTAAATTTTTTTCTTATGTTAAGTATTTTCTGGATTATTAAAAATTTTTGTTAAATTATTTCATGAGAGCTCTTATCACTCTTGCATATCTTTTTAAAGAAGAGGAAACTAATGTATAAGAAAGAAACTGCATGGACTCCGTTAGTTTGTCTTCAAAATGTGATTATATCCATTAATTGATTGCATAAATTTTGCAGGTGACCATCTAATACAAAATTGATTCTCCAGTAAATGTTTACATTTGAGGCCAGGAATTCTTTATAGAGATTTTTTACATGTTTTCAATTCAAATAAATTATTTGTTTAATTGTTCCTAACATGACAGCTGAGCTAATGAAAATATACCATGAATCACCACGATTTTTTCTCAATTTGTTGAGTCTGTCATGTATAGCAGCCCCTGCAGTTGCAGAAAATGCTTATGTTCTTTCTTGATGGTCTAAATAAGAATTTTAACATGTATGGCTGAGAAGATGTAGCATTCCTTTAGGGTCTCTGGTGAATAAGTGTATGGCTGATACAGAGGTTGCTCAGAAGAAATAGGAACGAAGCAGCCTTGTAATTTCGTTGTGAAGGTTAAATTGTTCATGCCAAGTTTTTATGTTTCTGGTGGTGTTTTATTTTGTATTGAATTGACTTGAGAAATTCCACATACCTTCCAGCTAGTATTTTCCTTCTCAAGACTGGAGAAAGTCAGTTTAAATAATTTGGAAAGCTGTATAGAAAAGCTTACTGCTCTGAAGCTTACTGCTAAGCAGTAATTACTGGCTTGACCTAGATTCTCAGACATTTAGGGTAATCAAAATGCCTAAATGGAACTATATTTTTAAACTCAAAATTTTGTTGGGTTTTCTGTGGAGAGCTGAATTAAATGCGTAAACAAAATTAATCTGGGGGGGGGGTTAAATTTGGTTTATCTCATTCCTGTGGTATTTCTAATGCTTTATTCAATGAGCTAATTACTGGTTCCTGTAACATGTCAAAGGAACGTTAGGATCCAATGAAAAATGAAGAAAAATCAGTCAATGTTGAATCTCTGTTTAAGTTCATTCTCCTGTAAATTGTTCATTTTCTTAAAAGTGGAAAATGTATTTTTAAATAGTGTGCATTTTAAAATTATGTAGGTCTGTGTTTTGCAAGATAATTGTTGCAGTCAGACTGCCTGTGCAGAGATGAATGTAGACATGCTGGCATTGCATTGCCCACACAATAGGATCAAAAAATATAATAGCAATGAAAATTGCCAAATTAATATCTTGTTTCCCAACTTTCCAAATTCTGAAGCACATGACTCCAGTCTGATTAACGGATCTTTACTTGTTTAAAGGGTGGGGAAGGGAGAAGTCGCTTGAGTTTCCAGATCTGGGGGGATTCCACCCCCTTTCAAGAATGTTTGCTAATGACCAAAGGCCAAGCTGCTGCCATTCAAACGACTAAGGGCTTCAGTGAAAACAGAACTAGGGAGCTTTTGACTCACATACTAAAATTTAACTTTTAAGTGTCCAAGTTTTAGAAATTTTTCAGTGTGTTGGGTTAATTCCAAATGTCAGGTTGAGCTTCAGCTCATTGTCTTTTCCTCTCTCCCCGCAAAGTAATCAGTTGTAGGACAAGTCTATATCCTCAGTGCTGTCCTGCATGTCACTTGAGAACATAAAGGGCAAGAAGATCCTGTAGCTTCTTATTGCCTGTGGCTGTGAGGCAGGATGTTAGTGGCATCTCATACTGGTGGCAAAACAAGGGCTTCCGCTACCGAAGAACAGTTCTCATCAAACTACTCCGTTCTATTAAGGAGCAGAGTTTCCACTGTTTCAGCCAGGCAATCTGAAGAGGTACCTGCAATATATACTTAAACTCAGCTCTCAGAAGAAACTTGCAACTGAAAGTGTGGGTATGGCTAAGACCAAACTTGTGAACTGTTGTTTTTCCAGGGCTTCGGTCAGCTCCTCAGTGCTCTGCACTGAGGCATATGTCTGTAAGGATGTATTTTTACTGAGTTCTGTATCCTTACAGTAACTGTGGTTCATCTAGGTGTCTCTATACCTACTGCAGGACCCACCTTCCTTCTTTATGTTGTGGATTCTGATTATATCCACATTTTGTATTTAGAGAAAAACTGGTTTTGAAGTCATGTGGTACCTGGAGTTTACAAAACCTGGAAGGAGATGTTTCTAACTTAAGGAAAAAAGAAAGGCGGGGAGGGAGTTGCAGGCAAACAAATTCACCTGAGGTGCATATGACCAACAGTGGTGTTATGTGTTCAACAGAACTTGAACCAACAACGTCATTAGGATAAATGTTCCTTTTACAGGTTTTCTTATTTAAGTAATGTTTAACTGAAAATGTGTAGGCAGTTGGCAGTGTTCTGCTTCTATTGTATTATTAAATGTGTTTTGTTGGGGGTTTTTTAATTTATTTTAGGTTACCTGTGGCCCATACCTGCTTCAACCAGCTTTGTCTCCCTCCTTACAAGAACAAGAAGGAACTGAAGCAAAAGTTGATCATTGGAATTTCAAATGCAGAGGGGTTTGGTCTAGAATAAAATGAAATACTTCAAGAACAGCATTTTTATGTAGCATTCACTCTCTTCTAATTGTGCCTTTAAGCTTTTTGTTATGTCTGTTGATACTGTGCCAGTCTTAGCCAACTTAATTTTTTTTTTAATTAAATATGAATTATATGTTTTTTCCTGAATGGCAATATGTTTACTGCTTGCTTTGCCACAGAAAGTAGCTTTCTTCATACAAAAAGCTAGTCTATTTGATAAACACAACCCAACTAATTTCTAAGTTATAGTTTGTTTCTGTTTTTTCTTAATAGCACTTTATCATTAATCATAATTCCTTTACATCGCAGGTATCCCACTGGGAGATAATATACAGAATATTTCTTTATTAGCTGATCCCAGTGGTAGAATGTTTTCAATTAACCTGAATAATAGAAAAAATATAACATACAGCATGTAGCCATATTTTCACAAAGGCAAATAGTAATTTTAGTCTTTATAAAATGTATGCAGTTTTAATATTCTGGTTTTCATTCTCAATGAAACAGGCTGTCTAAGAAGCATGTAAATAACTGCCTGTGAACAAATAGGGTTTTGATAGTGCCATTTACTGCTAAAAAATTATTTTTTATGAATAAGAGGTTTTAGATGTTCTATATTCAGCTTTTACACTTGACTGTACAAGAGCGTTAAAAGGTACTTTTTTCAGCTTGAGGGGATTCAAGTTCAAACTACAGGTATTAAGCAACTTGTATGTTCATTCTTTGACAGCAAACTAACCAGATCTACTGTAGCGTTATAGTAAACAAAACTAGATATTCAAAATAAATTCCACGTATGGTGAAATATTTCAGGAAAAGAATTAAATCCACAACACATGGAGAACTGATATAGTGTATCATGCTATCTTCTTTTTCCAGCAACTTTGTTGAAAGTCTTAAGTAAGCTGTGACAAAAGTCAATACAGTAACATTTCAGAAGAAAGTTGAAGGTTTGGTTAACTTGAAGGCCAGCATTTAAAGACAATGGTTTGTGGTTTTCACTGCATGAACTACATGAGAAGAATTCTTGGTATGCCTGCCCTGAGTTAGTAAATTAGGAGCTGGAAAATAAATTTGTTCTAAAATGCAGATGTAATTACAAGTCTGGGTTTTATTCATTGTATGGAAAGAATTTATCAGCATGCAGTATAGTATTTTTTTAAGATGAATAGCTACTGTGTGTTCTATAGATTTTTCTTTCAGCTGAATGAGGCCCAGATTGTTCAAGACACTTTGGCATCTGTCAGCTTTCCCCATTGACTTCTGCTGGGGCATGGATGCTTAGATATCTTGTAGTATCTGTACTCAATTACTTATTTGCAATACAAGTAAAATATTATATTATTCTTGTTTTCCCTGTCTGTATTATTTACATACAACCAACAGATTTACACATGATGAACAAACTAATCTGCCTAATCCGTAGTTTCAAAGCTGTTGTGGATTTTCTTCAGTAGCTAAGTGTAAATTTTATTTTATTCTATTTCCTACAGAAGGTACTGGTGATTTTACTGTTTTAGTAAAGCAGAGATAAATAGTAGGATATTTTAAAATATTTGGCACTGTATTCATTGTGCTCTCCTTGAAACCAGTAATAAAATTTCCATTTATTTAAGCCTGGAACAAAACTAGGTTAGCACAGAGAGTGTTAAAAGCAGCATTTCGAACCTGTGCATTTTACATTGTTTCTCCCAAATGGAGATTTTAAAATAAATCTTAATTTACAGGATTTCAGATGTTAAGAAATTAATTAAACTTTCACCATTGCACTGAATGAACAAGATAGCTTCAAGCAATGTCAAATTTCTAGCAGCTGAACGTGGATGTAGGTACAAAATCAGGAAACAAACACCTGCCCCTGTTCCCTTTTCTAAAATTGGATTTGTGGAAGGTTGTCTTAGGAATAAGTAGCTACACAGTTTATCTGAATGAAAACACGGCAAATTAGCCAAAATATTTTTTTATGGCTTAAGCCCACTTTTAATAACTATTTATCTATTATTGTTAAAATAAAAGCTTTATCTTCTTATTTTCACTGAATTGCACTTTGCCTTGGGTTTAGTTTTATTTATTGAAGCTTTTTTGATTTACTGTGTAATATTACCTCAGAATTCTAAAAAGGCTATTGTATTTGCATCAGTTTTTAAATAAGATTGTCATTCAATGACATTTTATATATTTCCTGATGTTGATAAATTAAATAGTAAATTTTGTATTTGTTAAATGAAAGCATTGCACTGTATTTATGAAATAAGCCTCTGATCATTTTAGAACTTTTCCTCAATGATGTTTTGTTGTTCTTTTGTCTTGCCTTGTAATCCAGCAAATCTTTTTTTATCTCCATCATTGTTTTGTACCGTACAAATGAAATCTGGTTTGTATAAACTTGTTCATTACTAAGTATCTATTTTTATGTATTAAAATTGTGCAGTCATTAAATCAAATATTTCAATTTCTGTCTTGTCTTGTTTAATTTCAGATTTTGATCTTAATGAGTTTTAAAATATGATCAACTTATCTGCTTTTGTCTTATTTTTCTTTTGAAAAGTTTTCTTTACAGTAACAGTTTCGCTAAAACATTGCATGGCTCACTGAAAAAGAAACTGAGTTTCAACTACCAGACATACACCCAGCAGTATATTCAATGTTTATAGTCAAAATTACAGGTGTTCTAGTGCGTGCCATGGTGTAATAATGCTGTAAAATAGCATGGATCCTGAACTTAATTTTCCTTGGTTTTTTATTTCATCAGTTGCAAGATTACTTGGAGGTACAAGGAGAGACAAAGCCAAGCTGTTGTATGTTTTATCTTTTTCTGACTAATTTTAACATTAAAATTGGGAGGGGCAGGTAACAAGAACATCATGCTTTCTCCTGGACACAGGTCCTGATCACAGGACTAATTAATACCTGACCAGATGCAAACTTGCTTCTTGTCTCCTTTGTACCACTCAAGTTACCTACAGGTGGCAGCAAAGATGAGGATTGAAACCACTTAATTAGATGTCAGACTTTCCTCTTAACTAACAGTAGATATTGTAAATACAATAATGAAGAAAAAAGTTATAAATGTATATCACAAATAATTTCAGAATCACAGAATCAGCGAATATAAATTGGCTTCTAGCAAGTTTGTGGAGGAGGGAGAAGCAGTTGCTTCTGTCTAGCATTGGGTTTTGAAAAAGTCTTCTCTTTCCATGGAGAGTTTTCTAATGTGTTATTGGGGTCAGTGAGAGACTGTGCCAAAGACTCAAAGAGAGGAGATTGATTGTTACTGATCTCTGAATAGTCAATAGCTCAAGACTGATACTTAGAAAGAGGTTAGAAAACCTAGCTTGCTTTGTCCTGCTCCAACTAGGGATCAGATGGCTAGTGCTGGGACTTAAAATTGAAATGCAGTATTTCCTTTTGATTTTTTGGCCAAAAGTGGTGATATTCCTTCTCTGTAGTTGTAGTTGGTAGTGGTACTGGTTGACTTGCTCCAAAAGCAAATGCTGAATCTGTTGTTATTTTTCATAGCTGTGGTATTTAATATTCTTTCAGAATCCTTCCCTGAAAAAACTGAAATATCTTAAAGGTCTCTCAAAGCCTTTGTTTTCATGTCCTGACTGGCAGATTGTAAGAGCATTTGTTTTTCCTTCTAGAGCACCTAGTTCTTTTCCAATAAAATTTCTTCTTTTGTTTGGGTCAAGTAATTTTCCATTCTATTTGGATTTTTTTTTTCTTTTTCTTCAGGATCTGTGCTGTTGTAAGTGTTGTTGAAGGTCCTTGCACTTTTAAAGATTCATAGTGTCTAGAAAAATAATAACAGGATGGCTTGGACTGCTACAGCTGTTTCACTTGTGTTAGAAATGTTCTAATTCATAGTCAGGTGGGTTTTGTTGTTAAATTAATGAGAACAAATGGGCCCCCAGAGATCTGCACCTTTCAAATTGTTAATTAAATTCGTATTAAAGTCTTTAAACTGCAATGGCTTTATGTAAAATATAACAGGGGAACAGGTATGGCAAGCGTTATTATAGTTTGATACAGTTAGTGTGTTCATAACTGTAGAATGTAGAATATTTGATTCAAAAATAATTTGTTTGAAGAACTACATTTAGGAAAGAACTCTGAGGTCAAGGAAGATGGAGAGATGTCTCTGAGGATCTGGTAGAGTAGTTGCTCATTAAATTCTTGAAGGGTGGGAGAAGTTCACATAAGTTGGGCAGTACCTAACATAAGTTCAGTTCTGGTTTCTTCTGCAGGGTTAAATGTTAAATAATACCTATACGTGTAAGAATAGAATATATACATTAAGGGATTTGGGTTTTTTTGTTTGTTTGTTTGTGGTTTGTTTGTTTGTTTGTTTGTTTATGTTCTACCACAGCAAGGCTTCGTTTACCGTTTTTCTTTTTGGCATCAATTTTTATTATTTGATATTTGTAGTGAGTGATGAATAGGTTTTTACTTTCTGATGCACTATTTTCTTCCCATGAGAGTTGTCCTAGATTATGTAGATGTATGATGGTCAGGTTTAATTTACGGGCTTCTTGTTTATATGGTGATTTAACTCTATAGCATGCTTTCATATTAACCGGGAGAAACGCATCTGTTCTCACAGAGTCCTTAGTATCTTTACGCTAGCATCTCTGGCTGCCACCACACTATGGATAATAACAATCCAGCCTCTGCTGGCCTCTTGTAGGCATTATCAGAACAGAACTATTTGTAACTATGTGTAAGTTAATTCAAACCATCTTGTCAATGAGTGAATTTACTCTATATACATTCAATCTCTTTGCTGTAGCAGAGAGCTAGAATATTCATTTATTTTGCTATTCATTTCATGTCAGTAGCGAAGGGTGGGAACTGTGTTCTGTCCACTGGAAAATCAATCCAGCTGGATATAAAGTAGCCAAAGCACAGTCATTTTGCAGACAGTGTGGTTTAAACTCAAACATGCAAGTCTTGATTTTGGTTGTCTTGTAGTGATTTTATGTAACCTCACACACCGTATTTTCAAGGACTGTGGCGGTAGCATGTATACTGCTTGGGGGTTTTAATAGTTGCCCCTGATTAGTAGGAAGGAATG
Organism: Haliaeetus albicilla; assembly: GCF_947461875.1. Taxonomy (NCBI): domain Eukaryota; kingdom Metazoa; phylum Chordata; class Aves; order Accipitriformes; family Accipitridae; genus Haliaeetus; species Haliaeetus albicilla. The sequence goes on from NC_091493.1 coordinate 22,711,617, forward strand.
GGTAGATGGGCCAGTAACATATGCCACTGTGAGCAGAGAAGGCACTTAATTTTGTCATCTCACACATCTACTTTACAGAGGGATCTTTTCCCTAATCTTTCTGGATTCCAAGATGGAGGAATATCCCACTCAGATTTTAAAATTCCCTGATAAGACATGTTCTGTGAAACTAAATGCATCATACTGATTCTTAAACATTTCCCTTCATTAGTAGAAAAATTGATTAAACATGGCAGATAAATGACCTATGTAAAATAGAGATGAGCACAGGAAAAATTTGGTTAGTAGCAGAAGAGGAAAATCTACTTTCTTATACAGTAGTTCTATAGAATTGCTTTTGAGTTGCAGAAATCTAATTTTATTCCCTTAACTGATGAGGTTTAATTATTCTAGAGAATAATAGAGAGTTTAAGAGCTGAAATTATTTTTCTTTAATTCAATCACCATGTTAGATTAAGGTAAAACTTGGGTAAACTGTAATATTTTCCCATGTGTGCCTCTGTATAGTGCTTACTGCATTGTCTAATTGTACTGAAATCAATAAAATGTTCTGCAGCACTTTTCTTTCAGAACTCTAACTTTTGTGGCAATTTTTACAGTGAAAGAAAAGTTTTCCCAAGCATGGAAAGCACTTGGTATTCGTTCAAACTGAAGCTTTTAAAGTAATAACATAATTTGTTTCTGTTGCATATAAACAATCTCATTGTATTTTGGTTTGGGTGGTTTTGTTTTAGGATTCAGAATCTATTCAATATCCTATTTCTGTGTATTGATTGAAATGCATTAAGCAATTATCTCAAGTGGCACATTCTGGAAGGTGAAAACTCTTTGCAGTAGCCTGTGCTGCTGGAGGTGACTATAAATCTGTGAAGAGGATTCCAAGTTAATAATTTGTTACTTTGCTCTATTAGTTGCCAGATAGGGGCTGAAATCTCCTGTGGTGTTACAACCAAGCTGTGTTTGAATTACCTAAGGGATGTTTGCTTTCATCCTGTTGATCATCTCCTAGCCCATGCTTGCCCAGTTTCTGCTGGTGCTGGGTTTCACATGCTTACAGATTTTTTAAAATGTATTTCTTACACTGAAATATTCAATACCCATGAATTCTTCCTTTCAAAAAGTGAACTCTCTTTCTTCAATAGTCTATGATGTTGGCCAAGAACTCACAGGTACAGAACTAAAATCTCAATGAAGTTAGTTTAGAAGACCCAGTTTTATTTTCCTATACTTGATTTTAAGAGTTAAACATCATCCTATAATCATAGCTGTCGCAGGCAGCATCAACTTAGCTATGCTGACAGCTGTGTCTTCTGTTCCTCACTCCCTGTTTTTTTGTGTAAACTACTGTAAGCATTTAACCAAAATGTGAGAGATGCAATAGGAGTAAGTTTTTATATTAAAGTGATAGTGTTGGAATTTTTGGAGCTCTTTGCTTGATTTCCCATCCCCATGTCCTAGCTGTTATGTTTTTCATTTGTGACTGTTTGCAACGGGTACACTGCAATTGTGAATCTGAAGGTGCAATTTCTTGCATTGTTTTTCATATTGTTAGTTTTTCAGAAGAAAAAATGAACTTCCTGGGTTTCCCTTCCTTGTCTCTGGGGCACCAACTGATGCATCAAGGCTTTTATATTTTATGGTGCAAAGGTATTCTTGATTTATCTTTTGCCCTTGAGCTTCTTCTCAATTTATTTGTTGCTTACTTTATTAGTAGAGCTTATTAATTATATAGGACATAAGCACAGATGCTATGCTTAATCATGCATTCAGTTAGCATTTTCATACTTGTAGGTGTACACTGAAGAAGAAATTACTCCCTTCACGCAGCACAACCAATCCCTGGCTAATTTCTGTCATAGCTGCAGTTCTTTGCATAGTGATACTGCCTTTCACTATGTTCCAAGATCTCCTGTCATTCAAAATAAAACAGATATGTAATTGTAGAATGATAAAGAAATGGAAGCATTCACTCTGAATTTCCCTAGATTAGGAAATCATCCCTTAGGCTATTTGTGACAAATTTTTTTCTCCTGTTTTTTTTAATGAGACCTGTTTTTATTTTGTATTTTCTCAGGACATAGTGTAATTTAGGGGAATTTTACAGACACTTTAGAACTGAGTTGTCACTCATATGGATGAATTATTTGGCTAGCTCTCTTGTCAGTCCTTATACTAGCTACATGCAATGTCAATCCTCTATTTGCAGTGCATTTTCATAAATCAAAGTGATTCTAATATTAATGAAGAACACATAGATAAAGTTGCTGAGAAAGGATAATGAGTTGTTGTGTGTCTAGGGTGCAACTTGTAAATGTGTCTTTGCCTCTTCAAAAAAAAAAAAACAGCTGATTAAAAACAATGGTTCGAGGTGGTAGCAGGGAGGAAGCATAGAGAGTTGCTATGCTTCATCTCTCATTACTGAGGAGCTACACAGAGGCTACGTACCGAAGACAACCTGTCTGGGAGAAAAATCCCTGTGGGATAACACTACGAGTTTCAGAGCAGTCATTGTAATTTTACCTCCTCTTCCTTTTTCTAGCGATTAGCTTATTATTTTAATTACCTTGGGGATGTTTGCTTTTTTCCTATTGATCTTGTCATAGCCCATGCTTACCTAATTTCTACTAGTGATGGGTTTCACATGCTTTCAGATTGTCAGAATTCAGATTTAAATTGAGCAGTCGAGCTCCACTTGAGCAAGAAGCCAAGACTTGTCTTGGACTATATGAAATCCCGCCCTACTTGATGATCTTTAGAAGGCTAAAGACTTAACAATATCTATCTCAAGTCTGCCTAGATGGACCCGTTTTTAACCAAGCCTGATTCCAGTGCTAGTGGGAGATCTTGGTGTTTGCTCAGCTTCTGCCACAGACTGCTTGCTGCAGCAGAGCCTGCTGCCTGGGGCTTATTTAGCACGCTTTATTTAGCAGCACTGGGCCAGGGGCGTAGCAAAGCTGGCTGCCTGTTCGCAGAGGCGGCTGCCCTTCGCTTCAGCTCTCTAAATGCTTCTCAGTTTTTCGCCTTGGAGTCATTACCACTTGTTAATGTCAGCAAGTCAGTGAAGGCTAGATCCCAGCTGAAGCTCACTGAACATCTTGCCTCTGTATTCCATGGTTGATTTTCCAACCTTGTTAAAACAAGTTTTGCTAGAAATTGGTAAGCGGAGGTGAGCAAAGAAATTTGAAATGTAGGTTTATTACCAAATTGATAGGATTAGTAGGTCAAATACAAGTCATTTCTTTTGAAGAAAATAATTATGGAGAAAAAAATAAACCTATCTGCCTTTTTTAGGTTTCACTTGTTCATGCTTTTTAGTATGTGGACGTACGGCTGTCCTGAGAATGTCGTAAATGCAAAATCCTGATGTGCTAAATTTCTGCAACTAGCATTCTTCTTTAATTAGGTGCCTGTAGGTCTCTGTGTGATGACTTCACTCAGTTTGCACCCCAGTGTCTTTTCAGCTCGGGGGTCAAAGGAGAAAACCAAGAAGCAGGAGATTCTTGTGTTTTGGACAGATCAGACACAACTAGCGGGTTGTCAGCCGTGTGGTTCGTGACTTTTTTTTAATCTTTTTAAATCAAGGCAGTTTTGGAAGTGTGCAGTGTTGATATCATAGCTTCATTTGTCTTAATTATAGCAGATTAAAAGACAAAACATCTGCAGCAAACACTATCTTAGAGCTTTTTCTTAGTCAGTAATACCAAAGAATTTTTCACATAGCTTATTGAACCTAAAAGCAGTGATATAAAAAGAATGTGGAAGTGTATTGCTTAGATCAGAGCTTCATCAAAATTATTGAAATTACTAGTCCAAAGCAGCTAAAGAAAGATGTCATATTATCTCAACATATGGTACATTCTGGGCATTATATGTCCATTATAGCTTGTAAAAATGAGTAACAGCCTTTCCAGTCTCCCTCAACTACTTTTTTAGCATAGGCAGATTGTCAAGAGAGAACCACAGAAAACGCTGGACCACACATTGGCAACTTGCGTATAATGAAAAAAGGTTTATTTATTTTTGCGTATTGAAGGGTGGGGCTTGGGGGGATTTTTTTGTTTTGGTGGTTTTGTTGGTGGGGTTCCCAGACTGCCCACAAGCAGAGCACAGGATGCCTTTGGCTGAAGGGAATTAAAAAACAAGAGGTAACTCTAGGGCAATGTTCTAGTTTGTAACTACTCCCTACCTTCAGTATTACATCTAGCCAGTACTTTAAGTGCTTATTTCACTAATAACTTAGTTTTATAGCAAAGGTGTCTGATTTTTGCAGCAAGATAAACTAATATACATCAGAAACTACATTTTATAAATAGAGCATCCATAAAATACAGCTACAGGGGTTTGCATACTTACAGCTGTTCAAACCTATAGCATTCCCCCCTTGTGCCTTCAGAACCTACCTGAGGTTTGTTTGATCCAAAATTGCTGCTAAAATATTAACTGCTAATTTCAGCTCATGCATTTTGTGGGAAGAAACATTCGATTTACAAAGTGAGGGAGGTGTCATGCCTTTCAATGCTTTCCATTCAACACTCAGGTGGTCAGAGCATCTACTGGTGATAGGGAGAATTGGCATTCGGGTCTTCTGAGGGCAGGATTGGAACTCGTGTTGCCTGTAGCCCATGAGGTCCTAAATCTGTGGTTTGCATCAGGCAGATGGAGCCTGGCCCCCTCGTACTGGAGGTGAATGCACTGGGTCGGTCAGAGCGAGCTGTGTTCTCCCACCATCGTGAATGCTGTATGAGCTCTAGCTTTTAACTTCTGTGGTTGCTCTTGTTAAACATCTCCATGTGGAATAAAAGCTTCGTTTCTGATTCAGTGGGAACCAGGGCCTTCTGCTTCCTCACCTCAGGAAAATAAAATAGCTCCCACTTGCACTTTAATCTTGTTTTGATCTCAATCTTTGTTTTCTGAAAATGTTTTGGTTTGGTGACTAAACCAAAATATCAGTCATGCTCTGGAGTCACGCCTGAAACCCTCCCTCCTGCTCACAAGGCAGGCGTGACCTCAGAGGAGGACAGAAGGGGCTGAGAACGGGAAAGCATTCGGCAAAGCGGGGTAAGTCTAATAACGAAAGTGCCACCATTCTCCATGTCTCGGTATGAAACTTTCCTGAACAATGTGCAAAAATAACAAGCCAGAAAGATCTTACTGGCTGAAAAGACAGAGAATACTGTGAAAGCCATCACAGTAAATTGTTCAGTTATTACATAGCGCTAACTTCTTTTTTTATTATCAAACTCAGAAAATGACATCTTTTATTGTAATATCAACACTGTATTCTTTGGGCTGTACTTAGCTGTTTATATAACATCATAAACATTCAAACGAGGCCTTGCCTGGCCTCTGAACTATTGAAGGGATTCTTTTCTCTGGGGAAACTGCCTCTCTCCGGGTGGACTGGTGTAGAGTCAGGCTTTGAGCTGGATAGCCACTAAGTGGAGCAGGCAGGGAGCCTCTGGGTCCCAGACTCAGTTGCCCTTCGCATCAGGTGCGGGGTTTAGTTCCTGGTGCCAGTTTATTTGCACACATTTTCTTGTGTGAGAGCAAGAGACCTTATCACCACTTCTTACTGCTATTTTTCAATATTCCAGTCTGCGTCCCCCACTGTGGATGGTAATTCTGTGTGAACAAGTGCAATTTAAGGCATCCTAAAATTTCCGCTTCTATAGCATATAGAGAGATTTGTAAATGTAATTTTCTTAGCAGGTGTTTGCAGAAGCCATACCAGCTAGTGGATACTTATGAATGCTTTCTAGGCTGTTTCTTCTGCAAAACTCTGTTCTAGATTGCAGAAAATTAAAGAAAGAAGTTTAACTGTTCAGTTTGGTGTACGTTTTTTGCAGATTTTGTTAGTAGAAAAACCTTTACACTTCAAGTGCGGGAGGAGAGCATGCCTATGGCATTTTGAAATTATTTTCATGACAGAACAACAGAGCATTTTGCACAAAATTGTGTACAGGATTGAACCCAACCTGGATTTCCTGACTTCTGCTTCTCTGTTCTAGTTATTAGCTGTTTCTTTCATGTAGATAAATGAAATATAGACATTTTTGAAGAATACTGTATTGGAAAATATGCACTTGGAGTTGCCATGAAACTTCGAATTTTTAACATGCCTTTTAAGCTGAAAAGAATCCATTTTGATTATAAAGCCTCAAGCAGTTTTGCAGAGATAAGTGTTGAAAATGCTGTGTCATTTGCATTATGAAGCATATCGTGTTGAAGTCCTTATTCAAGCCCATGAAAACGCTCACTGATTTCAGCAGACTTTGGATGGATCCCATATTTGCCAACTTGTAAAAATGCTGTCAACATGGAACTCAAGTTTTGACTATAGAAATTTCAGTTTGCCAACCTGATTGGCAAAGACTTTAATACAACTATTTATATGCTTACTAGTTTACAAAATATGTTCCCCAGACTTAACAACTTGATCATTCATTTTTTCCTTATTTATGAAAATCCTAACTTTGTGATTCGAATTGCAATCTGCATGATGAAAATGCATTTTTTAAGCTTTAATTTCTAATATTTTCCCTCTTTATCATGCTTGGATGTTTTGTGACTGTTTATAACTGAAGCATAGAGCACGCCAGAAACACCTAAAGCCCTCTGAATATTCCTAAATTGCCTTATTGTTAAGTTACTTCTTAGAATACCCTTGAAACACAATACCGTCAGTTTTAATTGAGGAGGTATTTGTTTTCAGATATCATAAGGTAAATAGTGTTCCTGAAGGTTTTCCCACCTGCCTTGAAGTACTACTACACCAAATACTATGTCTTTTTCAAGGGACCTCTCATTCTTTAATGAACTGATTTTTGTCAAGAGAAGTAAAATAGATTGAAATGCTCTTATAACTCTCCAGTCTGAGGGGTAGGGATTATAGTCAGCTTCCGGAACACTGTGGTTCTGAATATACTAAGGAGAAAAATCATCAACAAAAAGAAAAACAGCATGAGCAATTGTGCGCCTGTTTCCTATGGGTATTTATCCAGCATGTATTTAAACTTTTTTACATACATCCTATTCAGTAAGAATTAATAGTACCATAAATTAGCTACTCCAGTTCTATGTTTGGGCTCAAATTGTGCCTAATCACTTTCTGATATAATTCCCTTATCTCCAGATGAAATTCTGCCCAAGGTGAGTTTGACCATTTCCTAACACGAACTCTGCATCGCTGTCTTCTGCGCAGTTACCGTGAGGGTGCCGCTGCTGCAGTGTACAGACCCAGTCGCTAATCTTCAGGGCAATAACTCCCATACAAACGCTATCTTCCAAAACTGTTGACTACCTTTGAATGTTTAAACTTTTGAATGATCAGGCTGAATTAATAAACTAAATCAATGTCCAGAATGTGTAACCTTTGCAGTTTCTGCAGGTACGTGTTTGTATTGGTATCTCAGCATGGACTGGTGTAACTCATCACTTTTAAATTCATCAAAATCATATTTTGTAAATACTTCTAATACAAAACAAGACAACTTCTCCAGTCTAATTTGTTTTTATTTATTCTGAATTGTCCACTAACCACTCAGTTTGTTGCTCTTTTTTCCCCTCTTTTTTAATAGGAGATAAGGTGTTTGCCAGTTGTCCTTTAAAGTCGTTGAAGAACTTTGACTCTGTCCAAGGCAAGAAATGCTGTTGATAGGTTGACATGGAGTTCATGGGGGGAGCTTGCTCGTGTCACCTATGTTGTCAGCACCAAAAGCTGTGATTCACCACATTAGCAGAAAGACAGCTATTTAAATAAGCAGAGCCATCCGCCATCCTAAAGATGCGAGTTCAGGCTGGGCAAGAATCCATCCCAAGCTTTTATCTCCACATTAAATCCTCATTCTAGTGTGAAGGAGTGTTTGCTCAGAAGAGTGTTGACAGTTAAGATGGAAAAAAAAAAATAAAATCTGTGCTTAAAAACCGAAAGGATTTCATCTACAGAAACATAGGCAGTCTTGCATTATAAATTTTTAAATCACTGTTAAATGTTTTCTTTTCCATTATCTAAGACCAATTCACTGCCTAATTACCTCATCTTTTAAGTATACTTAATGCATTCTTGAAACACAGTAGAGATTCCACTGAAGGTTGGGATTTGTGCATTACAGACATCAGACTGCTTCTAGTACAGAGCACCCCGGTATCTCTGGCACCCACTGTATAAAGACGGGTTCGTGGGCTCTGCCCCCCCGGCCCGCAGGAGGTCTGGGCCATCAGCAGGAGCCTTCTCCTGGCAGAGGGCTGCCCCTTCAGTCCCCGTCCCACGGGTGACTCCCTCGGCAGTGCTGCTGCGCTCCTCTGAGTCTTCTGGCAACCGCCTGCAGGGGAAGGGACAGAGGTGCCCCACCGTCGCTGCTCCGGCACGGAGCCAAAACCTGCTTGTCAGCTGGATTGGATTTGCAGCTGAAGGAGCAACCTCTTGTGCCAAGGCTATCGGCCTGCCCTCTCGGTAACAAGGCTCTGTGAGTAGTGTCTTAGGGTGACTTGGCAATCAGCGGGCACGCTTTAGGCAAATGAAAATGCTATTTCAGACTTTTCTTGAAGCACCTTTCCAATATTCCCACCATCACGGCTTATTGCAGGCGCTTCTCTTAAAGGCTAGCACAACAGCTTACAATGAGATGGGGAATAAAGTGAAGCAAACTCCATTTTATGTTCTTTTTACCTAAAATTTCTTGCTCTCTGAATTTAGATTCACATTAGGTCTTGGCTCTGACAGCAACTACTCCTGAGCCTCCCAATGAGCGATGTGTATTTGGCTGAGCCCACTCACCAGGGTTCACATGCTTTTTCTTCCTGCAGCAGCAGGACTTCCTGAGCAAGCACAGACAAATAAGGAGGAAAATGGCAGAAAAGGTAAATTACAAGGTAGTTACTCTTTTCTTTCCCTGTGTATTCCCAAGTCCTGTATTGTTACCCATTCAGTAAGACCATGAGTGACCACAGGATTCAGAAGAATACAAAAGCCAACTCATCTATCAGGTGCCAGGAAATAATAATGAAAAAAAAAGCAAACAAAAAAAAACAAACCACCAAATGGAAATGGCTAATCTGCCACATCAGCCACAACACATCGTAGGAGCCTGCTCACCCCTCTGTTGCCAATTTACTGCTGTAGAGCAAAGCGTCAGCATCTTGAGCAGCCCATGGCAAGAGGCAGCATTTCATGTAAATCATAAGGTCTTGGATATAGCAATAACTACGCAAGGATTTCATTAGCAAAGCCTGTCCTGTTTCCCTAAGGCTGGTCATTGTAGCAGACTTGCTAATAAATCTGATCTGAAAGCTATGTATCTGATGCTAAATTATCCTTTCCTAAGCCCTTTTCCAACCTCCACAAACTTTCTGCAAAACCCAGATGGGGATCTAACTGCTGTTCTGCTTTTTCAAGCTTGCCTCAGGATTAGCATTATAGAAATCAAATAGGGAGGTAATGAAAATACATCTTCCTGGCAGGGTACGTGCTCTGGGGGAAAGTCAGTTAATGCAGAGATTAAATTCAAAGCTGATACATGCATGATAAGTCTGGATAATATGATTTGCAAAATGATACCGTACTTTAGACTCAGGCTCTGATACCTTTCGTGTGCCTGCCTTCTCTGGGAGAGGAGTCTCTTGTGGACCACTGAGATGCCAAAGTCCTTCTTTCCAGCAACCACACGCTGTATGTGACTGTCAACCAAAGCTGGTAAAGCATCTATTTGTTTAAAACCTACATAGTAGGCTATCAAATTCACTGGTATTTTGGGACTGACAACTGCTTGCTAATGTCTCTAATACTTCTACTGCAGCTGGCATTTATATGAATAAAGATACAAATCTAGCTCTGAATTTAACTCATTTCATGCTGTGACCAAAAAATATGTTTGTGGGAACTTAGTATGACAATGTGCATTCACATTACATGATATATCAGTTATGTGGGTAGCCTGGAAAAAAAACTGTTCTAAGGTGTGTTTATTGGGCAAACCTCTAAAGATACAAAAGTAATAATCTTTGCCATCTTGCAGTACTTCACTGAAGTGCGTTTGTAAGGTAGCAAAATAATATGTTTTTATAGAGCTGTTCAATTATAACAACAATAGTGAACTTAGTTAAAGGTGAACTCTCTCATTCAAGTATGAAATTGCTGATTTGCGGAAGGAAGTAATTTCCTTGGCAATCTTTACATAAGGTCCAAATGGTCATTTAATGCTTTATAACTGGACTTTTCAGGCTTGCTGCAGAAGTCTCTAGCAGGAATACAGGTCTTGATGGAAAGAACAAGTAATAATTCTTGATAAAATTCTGCAGACTTATTAGCATTTCTGTGGGACTTTTGCATCACCTAGAGCAGGCAGCAGCTGGCACCCAGGCACAGCCCTGCAGGCCCTGGGCAGCAGACAGGACCTGTTGGACATGGAGCGTGGCTCTGGGTAGGGCTCGGTGGCTCCACGCTATCCCTCCCTGCTAGCCGGCAGACACAGCAGCAGCCCACCCAAGCCTGGGGGCACTGAGCTGCACCCGGCGGGACCGCAACTAATGCTAACTCAGGTTTCGGCAGCCTCACCAGCATCCCACGGACCTGCTCCAGTTCCTGTTTAGCTGGTGAGCAGACCCACAGCTCCTCGTGCAGTTGTCACGCCCAGCACCCGCAGACCCCGCACAGCAGCACCCATCCACCCTCGCTAGAGCATGGGGACCCTTTAGGTCTGTCCTTCCCCAGGGATTCGTCCCAACCTCATCAATATTCCAGTCACTCTCCCGTAGCCTTTCCCAAAGCTCCAGTGACGCTCTTCTCATCAAAAAGCCCATCTCACTGCAGCTCCCAGGTAACTCCTCCAGTCAACGCCTGTGTAAATGGAGGCAGCCACAGCTATCTCTCTCTAATAAGGTGAACATGATTATTCTGCTTTTTGGATTTAGTACAGCCAACTCATTCCCTGAGCTACATAGTTTGTAAGCGACATTAATTTTGTAAGCATCAGTATGCTTCATTATCGCTCTGTTTTGAAAGTAAATAGCCTTTACCTGGGAATTATGGTATGTTGTCGATTTTCTCTCCTGAGGCTGCAACAAGATTGGAAACTATTGACCCTACAGCAAATCAGATAATCTCCCTAGGCTTCCATTTCCCCATATGAAAAAGTGGGAGCAATGCAGAATTTTAGTAAAAGCTCTGGATACTGAAGGACACCAGACAGTGGAGAACTGTAGAAGTTGCCCTGTCGCTTGCTGAGTAACCTCACCAGAGTTAAATTTCCTCAAAAACATTACCTCTGGATGCAAATTATTATTTGTTTTAAGAATGTATATGTACCTAAAAGGAATGATAATACACTGAGTAGAATGAAGATAATTCTGGACTTAGAACAAACATAGCTGAGCTTTCAGCTAGGGTGAGAGTCTTGATGCCAGAATAAACACACTTTAGTTTTTCTTTGGCCTTCCTTTGGAAAAACTAGCTATGCACACAGAGCTGCCAACTTCTGTTGGCTGAGTTGACACACTTCTTACAAATACAGATTTAGCCCAGCCAGTGATTACAATAGTCTTTCTTTGACTTTATATGGTTGTTTCATATTTCTCTGCCTCTAGCTCAGCCTACTCCCAATTATGTCTTCATAGATGAAGAAACAAGATTTGTGTTTCTGGGCATCCTTTGCAGTTTCTTAAAATAGTGTGGCACTGACGCTTTTGTGCTTAAGGGGTGCTAAACCCATGACTCCTAGTCAGTTGTTGAAAGCTAATAGCGTCAATAAAGAATGATGCTGAATAAGTATTAGAGAGGCACCCTTTTCATCCCAAGAAATATGTTGTTCTTGATCATTCTCCCCTAAGATTGAGCCATGTTCAGCTTTTTTAAAAGTGTTCTTAAATAAGCAGCAGACTTTATTTACCCATGGAATAATTCTTTGTCCAAATATTCACCATATTTAAGCAGAAGGGTGTTCCTGTTCCCCAAAGAAACTGTTTTCTCCAGGACATGGTCTATTAGCATTGCATTAGCAGAACAAGTCTGGAAGCTGGAACACACATCTCTGTGCTACTGACTTTTCTCTTTACCTAGGACAAACAGAAATGCAAAATGGTATGTGACTATTAAGCCATATGCAACGACTCCCGATGACCCTTGATTTCCACTCTGTGCAATGACAAGTACCACTAAACATTGCTTTTTTTTTTCTCCAGGGTCAGAAGTTCAGTGTTTACCCCCTCTTTGTCAGATGCAATAGATGGAAGGGGAGGTACAGGCAAGCAGAAGGAACAACAAAAACAGGTGAGAAAAAGTATTGGGAAATGTTAATGTAATGTAAGCAGTACCAGTATTTGTTACCAGCATATTCTGCTTACAGTAATAGACTGTTACTTTTTCCATCCTGATAATATCAGTGTGGTCCCAGTCCAGTGCCCATGAAAAGACTCTTTGCAGTGCGCTTAGAATGAATCCAAACCAGGGTAACACAAGGAAGACACATATCATTACATACTATGCATATTTGTCTGGCATGTGTTAGATTTTCTTTTTTATCAGTTCTAAAGACTGTAGTACTTTCAAAAGCTTCTTTTTGTGGTATTTTCCTATTTCAGGTATATTTTACACAATATTATCTAAGCTGAAGTCCATTGAAAATCTGGATGCATTCTTATAACTCACAATCACCTTTAAAATCCAAGACAAATTAGTCAGGAAGTAAGAGCAAAATAATATACTGGCCAAAGTAAAGAATTAAAATCCTCTGGATTGGAAACACTTTCTTCATGGCAAGCACTACCTTGCCCTCTTTTATTTTAGAGGTCAGTACAGGCAAGTACATAGTTTGTATAGCAAGAAAGTGCAGCCAATCTCTCTCTATTTGATGGTGGTTTTCTGCTATAAACCACCATTATCTCAGGAGGCTGTTTTGTTTCTTCATGGGAAGCTTTACAGAGGGCAACTAGGATAATGTCCTGAGTCTACAAGAGTCAGCATAACACCACCACAAATTTCCAGCCGGCCTCAACCTTCGTTATTCCTGGGTCAAAGCGAGGGGCTGGGGTGCCAGGAGTGTTGCTCTCATTCCTTTTTACCAAATTGCCTTTTGTCTGCCACCGCTTCCTTATCGCAACAGCCTTTCTTTCTCTTCAACGACAACTGGTAAGGTGCGGTCAGGCTTGCGCTGTCTGGCATCCCACTTGCCACAGCCCCAGCACTGCTGCTAGGATCGTTAACGCCACTGAAATTCCCTCTCTGTAGTCACAAAATTCCTGAAAGAGGGTTTAACAGAACCAGAAAACAATGTGGGCAAAGGCAGCAAAGGGCAGGCAAGCTTGGGGATGTTTGGGGAAGAAAATCGTGAAGCTGCTTCAAAAGAGGAAAGCTGCAGCCAGGGAAGAGTCCAGCTCCAGGGTACAGCTGCTGCTTAGCAGGAGATCACCTGGACTTTCCATATTGGCTGTTTGCACCAGATTTCTATGCTTTCCATACCCTGGGTGACTAGGGGAAAGGAAAGAGAGACACCATGAACCAGAAGTGATGTGTGAGCAGGTTGGCTCAGCTCAGAATCAGGTGTTTCCACCTGGTGAAAGCAAGGACGTTTTGATACCAAAGGTATGGCACAGGTACTCCCAGCTGGCTTGTCTTTGCCTGAAATGGCTGAGCATTTGCCCACGTTCTGTCTTTTCCTTTTTTTCAGCAATATCCATTTACCTCACATTAAAGTATACAAAATAGCTCATTTAGATAACGTAAACCTTATCAACATGTTATCTTTTCAACACAGTCAGCTAATCCCAGTCAAAGCTACTGGAATAAGACACAGTAATTTCTAACCATACAAATTATGCAGGATGAGGCTTTTGGCCAAGGAAACAAAAACACCTCATACAGTTTTCTTATTCCTAACACCTCAGGAACAATCAGTTAAGGCATTTGCTCTTGGATGGCAAACAGCTGCCTCTGTTCACTTAACCGGTAGGACTAAGAGCTCTGACCAGACTTAGAGTCAACAGAGAGATTCTGACTGGCATCCTTCAAAATTCAGGGGTGCATTGATGGGCTGCATTTGGAAGAGCCATATCACTCAACTTCTGTGCTTTGTGTTTGTGGTGGTGTGGATCCTCTCTGTGTCTGAGTTCATACCACAGCTGTGTACCTCTGGGATATAAATATTTAGTGGTAAAAGTGAAAAATTACTATGTAGCGTAACTACCCAGGGTTGGCTTCAGTTCCAGTGTTGGTGGATGAGACCTGAGTGGTTGCATCACGTGAACAGGGTTGTATGCAACACCAGGCAGCACTTCAGCTGTTTGCAAGTGAGTCTGTGTTTTCTGTACCTGGAAAGTGCATCGATTTGTTCGCATACCAGCTTTCTGGAAAACTCTGGCTACCTGACCTCATGGCTCTTATCAAAATAATTTTAATATATCAGCTCTGAGAATTATATATTTTCCTGCATTTGCTATGAATGTTTTAAACAACATACACACATTTTTGCAAAACAAAATCTGCCTTTTTTTTTTTTTTTACTGTTCTTTGAGATTAGAAAAACTAAACAGATTCTCGTGGCACTGAAATGACAATAGGACTGCCTGTCAGTTAATGAGTCCCAGGACATTTCCATATTTAATAGCTAGTAGGTATGAAGATAGAATGAAAGCCACTTTGATTGCTTTTTTGGCATTATTCCCTTTAAAAAAGTTTAAATACTTGCTTAGAGGCCAATTGAAACGCTTGCTTGGGGAGGCAGGAGAGGAAGGGAAGACCTCTAGTTCATGACATTGTTTTAGTTCATTAAACTGCAGAGTGTTTACATTTTTGTTTGCTAAATGTAGAAACAGCCCATCTCTTGCAGCTGAGAGTGGCATGTGGGAAAGCATGTTGAAATACAAAAAGCAGAGAGTAAAGGAATGGCTTATTAAGCTGCAGCAGGGTTGTCCTGTATGTTTCAGAAAAACATTAGTAGGAGAACGTATTCTAAAATATATTAAGAAAAAGAAGAATCTCACATTTCATAAGCATTTTGTGTTGTTCATATATGGCACATAATTTTGTGTATCTGTTGTTATTTCTCCCATAACCAGAAAAGCCATCTCTGCTTTCTGCTGCAGTAACATGAATGCTGGAGTGGCCACAACAAAGGCTTATGGCTTTATTAGTATTTCCTCACATGCCTACATTAGTTCTTTAAGTGTCATATCACAAAATCCAAGTTTACATCTGTTACTGAACAGGGCAGGTGGAATTGAAGCACTGTGTGTGTGCTGACACGCTTTGGTGGTTAGGGGCAATTTTACTGAAAGCAGAGGTTCTTTGGTCTGCTGGAAGTTTGCTTCGTGGCATCTCCAACATGGAGCAGAGGCTGAAATTCACTGCAGAGCTTCAGAGATCCCTGTAACATTTTGGTGATGCCTAGGAGCCCTGTACCTGAGCTAGAGGGGAGTGTTCAACCTTTCAGTCCTGGGAATGAAATCAGCACTTAATTACCATAAAAAGAAACAGAGTGGAACCTGTGATACTGATACTCCAGCCTCTAAAAACATAGAAAAGCTATCCACTGCTGGCTGTCTTCTGAATTAATGATAATTGGATTTAAATGTGGTAAGACTTCACTAATAGGATAGCAGGAGAAATCTGTGTCATACACAAGGTATATAGATGGGGTGAATCCTGATATTAACACTGGCAACAAGTAACCTCTTAAAATATCGGCATTAAAGAGAAACTGTCAGGGGTCTTCATTTTTTGAAAGGATAGTCTGAGGTGGTGTTTTGTTAAAAACAAAGCACAAACCAGTGGGGACATGCCTCGGGGTTATCCAAGGGGGGCTGGGGATGGAGAGGAAGCATGCAGGGCTTCAACAGCATGCAGCAAAACTACCAAGTGCCAGGACCTTGCTCCTTTTCCTGAAGCAGGAGGAGCAGCCTTCAGAAGTTTAGGAAATCCTGCTGCAAATGAAGAGTAATGGTTGCCCTGGGCTTCCAGATGAAACCTTCCCAAATCTGTGCACTGCCACAAACTACACTGAGAAAAATGGACTGAAAAGATGTACCTAGTGTTTCCCTTCACCTTCTCAGCTGCAAAGAAAGGTACATAGAGCATATGTTCAGGCTCCCATTTGACAACGTACTATCTAAACCAGACATTTAAAGCTCAGTGTGGATGAAAACTCTCTGTTGCATAGTTGTAGCTGTCTACATCTGTGCTCTCTGGTACTATCAGCATAAGATGCATACCTAAAAAATGGTACTATTGTATTGGGAAAGGAAGGAGAAAAAGGGAGAATGAGAATACCAGTGCCTTTACATCCTAGCTCCAGCAAGCAAATCTAACTCTTTTTGCAAAAAACCTTCATCACTCTAAATTTATCATAAGAGAGCTGAAGCAGAGGTCTAAAAGACTGATTTTGGCAGCAAATGCAGACTAAATGAGAAAAGATTCTGCTTTCAATTGTTCAGTCCCATCCTGAGGTCTCCAAATTAGCCCATCAGACAGTTATTAATTAACATCATACTAGAGTAAATATCTTTATTTAGTAAAACATAAAAGGGCTTGGGCAATCCCTATTTTAGGTCAACAGTCTAGACTTATCATTAAGATAAACTTTTTGCTAAAATTCTGTGATTTTTTTTTTTTTTTTTTTATACGTGAAAGGTGCTCAAAGAGGACAGAAACATTTAGTGAATCAGATCCAAGAAACATTTCACCATGCTCAAGGCAGACGTTATCAAGAAGGATCATTTGTATTGGCAGTCCTTCAAAGGTTACCCTCTAACCACGCTCAAATCAGGTTAGTCCCATAGAGAACTCCTACTTTATTCTGGGCATGGCTTTAAAGTCTGCAGCCACACAAGTTAGAAGACAACTGTTAAATTTTAACTGACATTACAGTTTCTTTCTGATCTATTAAACTTGGGTAACCTATCATTGGTAAACACATATTTTTAGACATCTGCATGTTAGTAAACACGTGGAGGCTGATCAATAAAGTTCCGCTCCCCTGGGTTTTGAAAGCAGCTTTTTTAGTAAAAAATTGGAGTGGTTTCATCTTTAATGGATTGTAAGATTTTTTTCTCCATTGCTAGCTAAGCATTATGCTGGTTCATTTTAGAAAATAATGAAACTTTAAAAGTTAGCAATATTTTTTACTTTCTTTTCTTTTCTTCTATTTGCCCACAAATGAGAGGAATGAAAAATTAAAAAAAAAAAAAAGTTCTTTTTCACAAGTTATGAACTACTTTTTTAACTCTGTGTTGGGCAGGTGACCCACCGTTCAGCAGCCTGAGAAGCTGGTACAGACCTCTGCCAGTCATCACACTCAGATTTAAAAAAAGAAATGGCGGTGTTTGCATTTCTTTTACAAAATGAACTTTGCGGGTGAATCACATAAACAAAGCACCGGTCCCAGCAAATAATGTTGGCATTTAATTTACCCTCACTGGGTATTTAGAAATTTGCTTATGTGAGAGAGTGAGTTGTACCCTTTCTGCACTCTCACGCTGGGGTTTCTGCAACCTCCCCAGTTACTTCTGCTTGGGGGCTGGGAAGAAGGGATCTGAGACTTTCTTGGCAATTGTAACAGTGAGAAGTATTCTTTATATTCCTCTTCTTGTCTGTGTGTGTGTGATACTTTTGTTTGGTTTTCTGTTAGTGAAAGTTGAGTGAAAGGCTGCGGGAGCGGCTGGTAAGTAAGATGTATTTGGCCATTCCTGAGCCCTGATTCTTGCAGATTCAAAGGTCTGTTCCAGGGTGCTCCAAAGCATTAGCAATGCAGCGGTTTTCTTCTGTGGGGAGGTGGATCTGCCGTCTGGGGGCAGGTCTCTGGCCACATCGATGAGCGTGGAAGGCTGGAATCATGTACATTACAAACATCATCTTCCCCACCCCTTGAAAGGAATGATGTACCAGAGGAAACAAGTTCTTTTCTGTTCTTTTCACATGAGGGAGATCTCAGCTCAAGTCTAAGGTTTTGCTTATAGGGAAAAAAGGTCAAACATACTTGGTGGGTTTAGCCAACTTGGTTTTACTTCTTTTCTTTCTGGAAAGATTTAGTATGTATTTAACATGGCTCTGTAAAGCTGAGAATCTTCTTTCCTTGATATCTCCAGTCTTCTTTCCTGAGCAGCAATTTTCTGAAACACATCACTTTGTCTGGCCTGTCACTGATTGAACATTAGTTATTCTAAAAATGTCCTCTTTGTGTCTAAAGGGTTTTGGTCTGGCTGCCTGACAGAAGGCTGCGAAAAACATCCCCCAGCTCTCTCTTGGTCTGCTGCACGCCAGTGTGGAGCCCAGGCTGTCACCCCCCAGGTATCCCATGGAAGATGCTGACAAGCTGCACCACCTTCACTTCTGAAATTTGCCGGAGTCAAAGGGAGAGATGAGAAGGATATTCTGCTTTTCACAGAAGCAGGACACGCAGCAAACTGGGTGCTGTAACATGAATGATTGCAGCACACTATAGATGGACAAAAAGGCTGCATAGACCTAATTGATATACAATCTACTAGATAAATAGTTGAACCGATGCAGGCCTCTTAAGGCACTCTGTTCATGTGCAACACGCTACATACACTTACTGCTGTCCCAGTGACACAGCGAACTAGGAAATGCACCGCTCACATGCACGTGCCCTCGTGTTTCAAGCTACCTTAAAATCCAAAAGGTCTTTGTAAGCTTCAGTTCTGTGCCCACGACACCTGATCATCCTCTGTAGTCAGAAGGAGGAGGGCATGTTTCCCATAAATTTACAAGTGTTACTGAACTTTGGCATCTTGGTTACACTTGTACTTCCTCCAGCAAGTCAGGTGGTCGAAACTTTGCAGTTTACTTAAATTATTTAGTATCAGCTCCTGGTTCTTTAATCTTGCCACATGGGTAAGTTTCTGGTCCTTCTATTCTCACATTTGCGATCTCCATGTAGCTTCTGAAAAGCCACAGTCAACTTCCCACAGACTCACGGAGAGGTGGATGTTGGCAGGGACCACCGCAGGTCACCTTGTCCAGGCTCCCTGCCCAAAGCAGGGCCACCTAAGGCCAGTTGCCCAGGACTCTGTCCAATCCGGCTTTGAATATCTCCGAGGATGGAGACTCCAAAACCTCTCTGGGTAACCTGTCCCAGCGTTTGATTACCCCACGGTGAAAAAGTTTTTTCTTATGTTTAAGGGGAATTTCCTGTGTTTCAGGTTTTGCCTACTGCCTGTTGTCTTGTCACAGTCCTGTCAGTGCAGAGAAGAGTCTGGCTCATTCTTCTTTGCTCCTCACCACAACCATCAGGTATTTATAAACAATGATACGATGTTCAGTTAATTACTCCCTGCGGTCTCAAATTCTTTTTAGAATCTGTTTCTTCCCCCTTCAGTGACTACCACCTGGCTTCTTCCATTTTGGACAAATTCCTTCCCATTTGCAAATGTACATTAATCATTCAGCTTGTCAGCTCATGCAGATTGAATTGTAGTAGTTGGTTGCCAGCTCTCTGTCTTCATGATAAATTGTCATACATGAATTTAAATTGTTTCTGTGTTTGAGATTTGCTAAAGTGATTCGAGCGGAAGACCATAGCGAACTTGCTTTTGCTTTTGCTCTGAAGTCTGTGTTCCTACGCAGTGTAACAAGGGAAAAGAGTGGGAATGGAAAAGAGGCAGAGGATGAAGGGACGCTGTTTGGATGACCTAATTTGGTCAGGGATTTGGAAATTCATAATAATCTGCAGTTGTTTACTACTGTCATTTGGTATTCCTACACTAAGAGTAGATTTTACTTGCCAGATCTGGCAAAGGGATGGTTACTACTTATTAATACAGCTTTGTTATTTAAAAAAGAGATTAAAATAAAAATTAATTGACACTCTACACACAGTTGCACTTTACGATTCATAATGCAGCGCATGACCAGGAACAGTCTATTCTATAAACTTGCTCAGATTCCACAGATCTATAGATCTTGAATAGACAGGCCAGTGACTCAAGGCCATCCTGCCAAAAGATGCTGTAGTCATGGCTCACAAAAGCCCACAAAAGTCACGACCAAAAAATATGAGTCACTTCAGTGTGAGCACTGTGCCCTCATCCATGCATTGGGCTTTTATCTGACTGCTTTCCTGTTAGTGGGAACTTGAAAAGTGCCTTATCTCCCAGGAAAACTGTGAGCTGCTAATACGCCACCTTAGGTTGTTGAACTCAGCCTGAACCCTATTTATTTTTACTTCTGCAGAGAGGACACGAATTATCCTTCTGACACCAGATCTGAGTAAGTAGATGCGCTCCATGTGATCACATTCTTTCTATTGCAGGAGGCATCAGCAGACTCCACTGCTTCCTCTTAGTACTCTGTTCCTATATATAATGCTGCGTGGCATGGATATGCTTACATGGTCATGTGGGAAAAGGATCGTGTAGCTTGAGAAAAACTGTGTAGGAGTGAATTATTCTCAAATAGAGAGAAAAGAGTCCCCAGGAGTTCACAGTTGAGCAAAGCTGGCAGGCCTTAGCTGAAAAAAAATTGCATGAGTTGCATACAGTCTCTTATGCTATCTGCAGTAACAACAAAAAGGATACTGGGTCCCAAAAACACCCAATATTTTTATTCAGGCATAAAGGAAGGGCAGATTTTACAGACAGGAATCTCACTCTCAGGTGTAAATAGTGGACTGATACTGTTTCCAGCCCTTCTCCAAACTTGCATGAGGCTCTGATCTTGGTTCCCCAAGTCCAAGGGCTTCGCTCTCCCCATGTTTCCTTCATGCCAAGAAGGATCCACTGGCAGCTGAGGAGCCTGCTCACTAGGATTTGGGCTGGCGCTGACTAGTTGGTGCCTTGGTTTTCATTTCACAGCGGAATCTGAAGGGAAGGAAAGGGGCAACTCTTTCTCCCCTCCTGAAAGCCGCAGTATGAGACTTGCTTCTGTGGTGGTCCCTGTATCTTGAGCAAATGAAGGAACTGAAACTTCCTTGGAAGTCATTATAAAGCCTAATAGAAACTGCTGCAATGCTGCTCATTTAGTCAGCTGTCAGGAAAGCCCTTACTGTCAGATGGGATGTACTTCAATTAGAAACTCAGCTTAGCAAGAGGAGTGCTCTTCAGACTGCAGGGCTGGTTCCCACGAGTTACCAGGGCAGCTCTTGCAGCTAGGTTTTACCCAGGCATACAAGAAGTAACATAAACTATTGCTTTATATGCTAATATTGGAAGACTGGCAACTCAGAAGGTAAGGAAAGTAGTGTGGTAACAGGGAAGGATGTTTCAGCTCTTAGGGTTCAGGCCTGGAACAGGGGCAGAAGACCTAGGTGCTCTTAGGAGATGCCCAATATTCTTCATCTTACCTCCCTGATTTCTTTTCCCAGAGCTTGCAGAACCACTGACACATAATTTCCCTGGGCAACCTCCCCAGTGACATTCAGTACCAGGGATAAAATGAAAGAAGGGCAAAGGGGAAGTGCACAGCATCCAGGATCGTTGAATGGTAGTCACTGAACACGACCAGGTGCGAGAGCTGCGTCTAAAAAACCAAGAGCTCATCTCCAAAAAACAAGTGTGTTTTGTTCAAGCCTGAATGACTTCTGTGTCTTTCTTACCACCTCCCTGAGTAGCTGCTAGTTTTTTCTTTCACAGCTTCTTTTGTGATGTCCCAGGAGGGAGATTTCAATTCTGCTGTCAGTTCCAGCCATTTCTCAAGATTTTGGGCAACAGTCAATCCTCATCTAGTCAAATCTGTAAAAGCTAATTCTCAACTGGGCTTTCTCTGTACTTGCATAATTTTTTGCTGCTGTTTGTAAGAGGCTTCCTGGTGTTTGCCCCCTTTTAAGAAAATAATCTGAGCCAGTTTATGCAGACAAACTCCAGAAATGTCCATGTCTTCTGATGGCCTTGAGACTCAATTTCTTTAGTTCCGCTGCAGGCTGCAGCAAAATAAATTGATCTCTGAAAGGAAGCAAAACAGAGCTTGATTTATTTGGTCAGGGTTCAACCTTACCCATAGCACAATGCAGCCCTTCTCTCCAGGGCTGACTAATATCCACATAATAACAAGTAGCCTTTGCAGAACGAGCTGAGCAGCAGCGCAGTGGCAACAGCCGCTGTTGACAGGGCTTGCTAACAAGCAAGGAGAGAGAAACATTGGAAATGCAGCTCATGGCAAAAGAATAGCTGCAAGAGGTGAGAGGGAAAAGAGATGAAGATGACTATAATCAGAAACACTTGAAAATTGTACAGATGTTATTAAAATGAGAAAGAGCTTTAAAAAGGAAGGCGAGGAAGGGAAAAGCATGAAAAAAACAGCAAATTAGCAAAAGGTGCACTGAATTAGCTCTGTACACAAGGCATCTGCCAGAGGAGGAAAAGAGCAGAATGCAATGTTCTTTCTGGCCAGAGTCAGTCCAGCATGGTATTGCGGCAGCACACATGGATTAAAAAAAAAAAATCTGGACTAGATCCAGTAGCTGCAAAGAGAATACAAGGTGATGGGAGCAGGAATTCATTTTATAGCCGAGATTCCATAAGCTCAGCAACTTTGTCTGTATGATCTAGTAATTGCTATCTGCAGAAAATGGCCCAAGATGAATCTCAATTACCTAAAGCATAAGTGATTAATTTGGCTTTGGGACAGATGGTCAGTTGCTGAGATCAGGCTGGGAAGCTGCAAGGTGTTTTATTTATAGTCAAATAGTTCAATCTACAATGTTTGAATTGTAATTAAAGATAAACTTTTCTAATGACTCCAGCAAAGCTCCCAACTGATTTCATAGTCTGTTACAGACAGTTTGGCAAACATTTGCTAGTTTTTCCAAACATCCTGTAACAAAATTTATTCATCAATAATGAGAAAAGTACTAAGAAATAGACTTGTGAAAACCAATTGTACATGTCACCAGTAAAATTTCAAGCAAAGTTAGGATCTATAGCTACTTTTCCATTGCTAATGTGATGGAGGTAAGAAAAACAATGCCAACAGTAATTTATTTTGGGGGAAAAAAAAAATCCACCAGGCTGAAAGACAAGAAAAAAATTTGCATGACTAATTTTAGCAATCCTGCATTACCTTTTAAGAACTAGGCACTCCGGCCGCAGCTGAACGTTAGAGCAAGGTATGTTCTCTATTGCAGCAAACTGAAACCCTAACCTGGAACCGTACAGTCAATGGTAAGAGCTGCTTCTCAGCACATTTGAAATATGGCTGTCGACTTTGGCAGTAGAAACTGCAATGCTTATGTTACCTGGAAGCATCCTACCCACCACAGCTTGTCAGCAGTTACATATACTTTCAAATAGTTATAGGGTGCTTTATGAATGTATACTTAATAAACAGACAATAAAGAAGGGCCTGTTTTTCAAGTAGTAAAACCTGTGAGCCTGCAAATGGTGTATTTACACATTGGTGATGCTATTGAACAGAAGAGACAGGTGAAATTTCAATATAATTTTACCACACAAGTGCTGAATTGTACAGTCTGCGAGTCCCATGTACATATGGCAGCAAATTCCCTATTTCTGGGTTTTGACTGATATTTAGGTGTACCTTTAGATTTGTACATAAGGACATGTAAGCTATTGCTGTCAGAGTATTTGGAGTGTGTTTTTACCAAGACATTTAAAAACAGACTAGAAAGAAAACCAAACTACGGTGCTTTTAAATGTTCTGACCTGAGTGGTTATTAGGGACAGACAATCATTTCAGCCAGCCTACAGCTCACTAAACAGTGTGGACTGCTATCCAAAAAAAACAAATGCAGAAAGATCCAGAACTGCACAAAGCAGCAACGTGTTAAAGCAGAGGGAGATGCAAAATGAACTCCATATTTCAAAATCCTTCAGGGAAAACCTGTGTCCCTCTTGTCCCTGTTAAGAGAGCTGCTACTGTTCCTTTTGCATTACATGGTCATGAAAAAGACCTGAGAACCAAAGTATAGTATATACAGCTGGAAGGAAAGAGCCTGTGTCGAGGGGGTGTTTGCTGGAGTATATTCTGTGAACATATTACATGAAAACTTTTTAATTCTGAGGGAAATGGAATATCTGCTTTGTTTTATCCCCATAATGCTGATGCCAGGACCCTGGACTGCCAGAACTGAGAATGCCCAGGGAAAATCCCAACAATTGCAGCTGCAGAAGCACCTACCCTGCCAGCGCACCTCTTAACATTAAACCCAGTCCTAAACCCCATTAAGAGCTGTCTCAGGACAGCCCAGTTTTAACCATCTCATCACAGAATGATTAATTTTAAGATTTTTTTTCTTCTTTTTTTTAAACAGACAGATAGAGCCTGATCACTCAGCCTAAAGAGGGTTCCACGCAGGAAAACCGTTTCCACGTAAGTATATTATTTAGTTTATTTATCTTATTTTCATACACAGTTATGCCATAACAGCAGCTCTTTAACTAGAATATGTCACATGGAAGTTTATTGTTTCTTCAAGCATTTTGGAGCACTCACCATATCCAAGATCAAGCCTTCCCAGTTATGGCTGAATGCAAATAGACTCTGCTCAAGCAGCAGGCTTAGTATTAAACGAGAACAACCCTCCATTGATTAGCCACCATTGTAGCACTGTTTACTGTGGGTTTCTATGTTACCTCTGTTTCTGTCTGAAAAAAACAAAACTGTATATTTGCCATAGAAACTGTCATGAGCTATATTAAACAAAGGCACACTTTAGAAAAATCACTAATTTTAGAATGATCATAAATATTTATACCGGACAGACCATAAACAGCACCTTAGAGACTACACTCTGTTTATATAAATCCCTCTTAATTAAGAAAATATTGATTTGATAGACTGAGGCAGCCATAGCCGACAAACATATACTTGAGAAAACCGCTTATACAGTTTGCTGTGACCAAAGTTTCCCCGTTCATACAGCACTCAGCTTTTATTTCTGATTAAAGCTACTCATAAGAGTTGCCTGCCGTATTTTTTTTATAACTATCTATTCATCCTGAGTTCTAATGCTGGAAAGCTTGCTCAGGCCCAGGCATTACAGCTGGAAGCATACAGACAGGTCCTTTCAGCCCTGCTCCCAATCACGCAGAGGGTTTCTGCACAAGACCAAGAGTCCCTCGGCGGGCACAGAGCTTCAGGCTGCAAACTGTAGGCAACAGAGACCACGCACGGTTGTGTGGCTCACACACTGGAGCTCCCGCCCTCCTAAGCTGCTGCTGCAATATAAACCAAATTATTTATTTGCAGCAGTAGCAAAGTATTTGAATTATACATGGTTCGAAAGCACATTGGTAACTAAGACTGTTGGTCTGGGATTATCCCAACCTGGACTGCTGAAAGTTGAATCCAGCAAAGAATGAGTCTGTTTTGCAACTGGATGAGTGTCCTGCTCCTGTCACTGTCCAGTCACACAGGCCCAAGAGAAGGGAGGAAACATGCAGGCGAAGAAGGAGGGCAGGGTGAATTTTTTGGTGGCACCTTGCACTTGGATTGACTTAGAGCTGTTGAGAAACCATCATCCTAGAAATTATTTCTCTAGAAGTGTTTTGAAAATTTGACCTTCGTCTCGAGCCATGTAAGTCTCATTTTCTGCCCACAAGAGATTATTATCTCTGGAAATACGTCTGCCATCCACGAGTTATAATTGCAGTTGGAGGCTATTTTCAGATGTTCTTAACCCAAAAAGATATAATTAAATGTTACTTCTGTACGCAGGCTGTATATACAAGAAAAACATGCTGCTGAAAATCCTTCTATTTCATTTCCAGATTGCAATGGGTTGTGCAGCAGTGTTGTCCTCTTAAAATAATTTTTTTATTACCACAGAGTAGAGCCTGTGACTGTCCTTTTCTGATCAAAAGGAGGGGTTACCCACTCCCCTCATCTGTGAGCAGGTTCAAAGCTGGGGTATGGGAAATAAGGGAGCAGCTGAGTTTCAGAATCTGCACCCAAGCCACTAGCAGTAATGGCACTGGATTCCCCAGTTATAATGAGGCCACATTCCCCAAAACAAAAGTATTATTTATCTAACATTTCCTATCCTGCAGCAGAAAATGGGAACCAAGTTGACCAAAAACCTTGTTAATGAGAAGTTATTTGCCAAGTTGCCATGTCCCATTAAGACAGCACAGTATTTTATACACTTGCACTGTACTTTTTTTTCCCAAGTTTGAGCCCAGTTTCCTGAAATGAAAGTAATTTGATACAAAAGGTGAAGGCACGATGTGAGGAACAGCAGCTGCGGGCTCTGGGTGCACAAATACCATTGCTGCATCTAGTTTTAGTGACACAGATTGTGGGAAAGGGCAGCTTTTCTAGAAGGATTTTTAAGCTTACATGATGGGGGCAAAGTGTAACTGAGCTACAATAAGATCTGCATTTTCTCTCTGATATCCTGATATTCTGATATCCAGATTATGTTGAACTGTCCTTGGTCGCGTTCTGTGCCTTAGTATTATAATAGTTTAACAACGTTCTTAGCAAATTTACTTAGTTAACCCAACTAAAGCCAAACTTCCAAGAACGTGCTGGGTTTGGTGGTTTGCTGAATCTGTGTTTTTATCAGAATGTTTATTTTGGCATTTTGCCCATCTGCTAAACTTCTCATTACTTTTTAACTTTATTGCTCATTTGTTGCTGCTCTGCACATAAATCAATGATGGCATCTTATGGTTTTGACTGCAACTTTTTCTAAATACATCTGCTTTATATGGGATAAATTCAAGTCACTGGGTGGAATAATGAATTCTTCAGAGAACTACCCCAAAACACGTTTCTCAAGAAGCGATGAGGCTAGCACAGGGTCCTACAAAAGTACTTCCCTGAATGCTGCTCTCACTGGTCCTTTCTTGATTTTCTCTAGAGAGAATGAACGTTTCTTATAGCATAGCACTTGGCCTTCACATGAATTCACTCCCTTATTAAAAGCAAGAAAACCCTCAGAACTCCAAAAAAGTGCATCTGGGGTTCAAAGGATGGGGGGAGGGGTTGGACTTGTGTGCACTGAGCTCGGAGATATATAGGGGGATTTTTCAGAAGGGGACGGGAGCATAAGGGACAACCAGGGCTCACTCACTGCCTACAGTGGATTTCAAATCTAATCATAGAATCATTTAGGTTGGAAAAGACCTTTAAGATCATCAAGTCCAACCGTTACCCTAACACTGCCAAGTCCACCACTAAACCATGTCCCTAGGCACCATGTCTACACACCTTTTAAATACCTCCAGGGATGGTGACCCAACCACCTCGCTGGGCAACCTGTTCCAGTGTGTCACCACCCTCACCATAAAAAATTTCTTCCTTATATCTAGTCTAAATCTGCCCTCTTTCAGTTTAAAAACATTAGCCCTTGTCCTATTGCTACAGGCCCTACTAAAAAGTTTGTCCCCATCTCTCTTATAAGCCCCCTTTTAGGTACTGAAGGGAAGGCTGCTATAAGGTCTCCCCGGAGCCTTCTCTTCTCTGGGCTGAACAACCCCAACTGTCTCAGCCTTTCCTCATAGGAGAGGGGTTCCAGCCCTCCGATGATTTTTGTGGCCCTACGTCCCCACATTGCGTCCTCTTAAGTGACAGTCCTTGCATGTCAGCTATGCAACCCTAACCCTGTGAGATGAGTATGTGGGATGGATGGCGTAGATGCAACTGTGCTTGCTGCTGTGAAGAAAGGTTGTAGCCTAGAACATTAGTGCCAGCTCTTCTCTATTTGAGGTCTTCTAAGCAGTGTTGTCCCAAGAAACATAGAGAACTTGGAACTCCATGTGTAGAAATTAGGCTTGCCTTTTTTGTTTGGTTTTGTTTTGTTTTGAGAGGATCCTGGCCTGTCTGAGATTTGCAGGTTGAAATCAAGTTTTGTTGTATTGAGCATAAAAAAGTATCTTCCGGCAGTAGGAATGTGAGCTTGGGGTCAAGCTCCGACATGGGCATGTGGAATCCTTCTCCTCATGGAAATCAAGCCCAGGACAGAGTGTTTTTAATGCAGTTGCAGCAAGGAAAACCTCCCACTGAGTGCAGCTGGGGGTAAGGAAGGATGCCTACCACTGACAATTCTGGCATTTCTCCTCAGCTCTTAAATTGCTTTTTTTTTTTTTTTGTAAAGGCTCATTTAGCAGTTCTGAGAGATATGATATGATCACTAGTTCCCAGAAGCACCCAGACTATAAAGGGCAGACTGCGAGGCCTCATACCCTTCATTTTCCAAAGATTTAAGGCTAGAAACGCATCTGTCTTCTGACCATGCAAGAAGTTAAAATTGTGGTTCCTTCTCATGCTCTTCATATCTCTGCTTTTAAACTCACAATCTGACCCTGCATATTTTGGGGACTTGGTAGTCTTTGTGCTATAAAGGGGCCTGGCAGAAGATCCACACCCCCCTTCCCTCCTCTGTTTGTGAAGCCTTATATAGCCACGGTGCCCAATAGTCTGCCCACCTGCGTTGCCCCTGTAGTCCCATGTGTAAGGCTGTGACTCAGGCTGACCTCAGGACAGGTCTGGAGGACAAGCTGAATAGTCAGAAATGTGGCCAAAGTGCCCTGTGGACCAACCAACTCCCTGTAACTTCAGAGCAGCCCACTCTGCTGCTCAAAGCCACGATTAACAAGAGCAGCTCCTTGCCCCACTGAGGGGTTCTTACCCTGGGGCCAGATCCAGAAGGTGCAAACCTGACTTAGCACACTTTTAGCTGCCTTCAGCCTCCCTGAAAGTCCCTGGGAAGCTACCTGGGGTACAGTCTTTGCCCAAGATATACAATTTCTTCTTCATTACCTGATTCTGCTGTACGCTCACCGCTGAATTACCCAGGATAAGGATGAGGTGAGATAACCTTGATAAAGCAAAAGGCTCGTGATATAAAACGTATGTAAATGAGGCTATAAGAACATACTGAGTGTGTTCACCTTTGCCATCAGCTCTCTAAAGAGAAGAACATGCTTTAAAAGTAGGCAAAGCTGTGTCTGAGGTGAGCATAAAACATTTTCTGTTATGAGCTCCATAATAGAGGCATCAGCTGAATCAGCTGATTAATCCACAGCTGGGTAAGGGTATGTACATTTCAGATGATGTCCCATTTTTACATTAAAAAGAAAACCCTGTTCATTGAAAATGAAGCTGGAACATTGTTTAATATGGGAGCTGTTGTGGGATCTCTTTGGAAATGTGGTAGTTGTGTCCTTGTGGCACTGTCTGGTAAAGTGAATATATGAATATATATTTTGCTATGTCAGCATTGCTGAAATCAGAATAACACATGACTACGCTTTATTTCTTATTAAGGAAAATATGTGGTGGCATCTCGACTACGTTTATAATAAGGTATTTATCAATAGAGTTTGGACAAACATTTCAGTGTAGACTGTGTTTCTAGCCATTGTTAAATGCTCAAAGATCTGTACATACTTGGAAAAAAACATAACTTTTCACACTGAAGAACTGTTTAAGAACTCTGTGTCGCGGTTTAACCCCAGCCAGCAACTAAGCACCACGCAGCTGCTCACTCACTCCCCCCCATCCAGTGGGATGGGGGAGAAAATCGGGAAAAGAAGTAAAACTCCTGGGTTGAGATAAGAACGGTTTAATAGAACAGAAAAGAAGAAACTAATAATGATAATGATAACACTAATAAAATGACAACAGTAGTAATAAAAGGATCGGAATGTACAAATGATGCACAGGGCAATTGCTCACCACCCACCGACCAACACCCAGCCAGTCCCCGAACGGCGAATCCCTGCCCCCCCACTTCCCAGTTCCTAAACTAGATGGGACGTCACATGGTATGGAATACACTGTTGGCCAGTTTGGGTCAGGTGCCCTGCTGAGATGCCCTCAGCATGAGAAGCTGAAAAATCCTTGACTATAGTCTAAAAACTACTGAGCAACAACTGAAAACATCAGTGTTATCAACATTATTCTCATACTGAACTCAAAACATAGCACTGTACCAGCTACTAGGAAGACAGTTAACTCTATCCCAGCTGAAACCAGGACACTCTGTAAAACCACGTAAAGAAATTAGCTTTTTTTTTCTGGAAAAGGCAAATACTGTATACATTTCAAAGAGGAATTCTGCCTTTTTCTCCATGGAAATCAATTTCCTCTGAGTACATACAAGTTACCCATGAATCCCCTTTATCTCTTTAACAGCTACTTCAAGTATTATCAGGGGCATATGGTAATCTTATTATGCATCCTCCTTTCTTTTGAAAGTGAAGGGAGGACCAGAGGTCAAACAACAGACCCCTTGCTGAAATCCAGTGGAAGCTTCATTGCACTGAGGTCCAGATCCAGGAAGGAACTTTGGCATTGAAATCTCTCTGCTCCCCTAACTCCATTTAGCTGCTGCTTAAGCCCACAGGCAGATGAAGTCTATAGCAACTTCAGGTTCTGTTGTTCATGTTTCCCAATTGCCTAGTTCTGGGACTGTGTGCCCCAAAGGTACCTCAGTTGTGAGAAACCCCAGCAACTGAGCAGCTACTTCCAACTCACTCTGATTGCAGGTAAGCAGAAGAATACATTCCCCCTTGGAGGGCTTCAGGAATTGCTTGTGCATTTTATCCAATGGCAATTTAATACTTAAGTGTTCATAGGGCAAGGCAAGCCAGGTTAATACTTTAAACAGTAGGCTGTTAAGATATATCAATATTTTTACTATATGCAAGGAAGCTTTATGTCTATGGTGCACAGTGGAATACCTTGAAAAAGGTGTTTCCAAGCATTTCCTCTCGGATCCGGAGCGAACATTGGCTCATGGGCAGGACACTCTCCTAGAAGACATTATTTTTAATTTTCTCAGATGTGAAAGGGAATCAGAGTGGACATACTGCATTGGGCTTGAGGTAGCTAGTGACAGTCTAGCATAGAAACAAGGGTTTAAGACACCAGTGGCCACAAGAGCTCCCACAGCCTGTGCTCCAGCCGGCAAATTTGTCATCTGAAGAATTCACCATTCTGTGTGGTCTCAGAGAAGTGCTAACACTGAACTGGTGACAAGGGCATTGATTAGGTTCATGCACCATGGATGCTTCTTACAGTATGGGATGCCAGCAGTTTTGTCAGAGTCTTGGAGGAAGGAAATGTACCAAGCAGAAACTCAGTAACTCTGTGTGCTCGCAGAAGGACACCTGGATGTCTTCACCATTTGCGGTTCAGCCCTTGAGAGGCAAAGAGGGAGGAAACGATGGAGTTATCACAGCCAGGCTACCAAAATCCCATTTCCATTTAATCTTGGTCTCTCTGCTGTCTTTATATCCCTTTTTTCTGATTCTTTTATTTAACAGAAATGGGAATCTTGAAAGGAGATAGGTAGGTTTTAATTCAGACTTTTAAGAAAGGAATCAAAAGGGGGAAAACCAAAAGCATCGAGACATTTGGCAGTGCTGAATTAAGCGAAAATTTTTTAAGTACAATTAAGTAAAATGCAGAATAAGTTATTGTGAGGTGCAAGGCTTGACGCACACTTTCATATTGGCTAACTTTAATGGTTTCCATAACCACAGAGCTTTTACAGAGATATTTTTGAAATGCTTGTTTCCCCTTAGGAAGAGCACAAGCAGCCTCAATTCTGAACTTAGGGAAAAGTTGTTGCATGATCAAGACCCAGCCACAGGCTTAGGAGCCTTTATGTCTGCTCTTGGATGCGACTTCCCCTGCTCTCATTCCACTCGCATCTTTCCCTACTTGGCATTCAGACGGTCTCTTCTGCTTACATTAAACAACCCAGCACTTTTGTTCTGACATGTGTTCAAAATACCGTCAGCATTAAAGAAAATATTTGCAGAATGTAACATCTTTATACTAAGTAAACAAATAATGAAATGCGATATTGTAAAATTAGAACATCCATAAAAAATACTGTCTTTATTAGCAGCTGCAAATGCTGTTCAGGGTATTACACAAAACATATTTAGGAGATAAGGAAAGATTATCCACTCGGCCTTATAAAGCACTGAGAGGGCAGCATGTCATTGCTGTAAAATACTTATAGGCAAAATATGTTAAGCACTGCATTCCTTAAGCCACAAACTAGGAGTTTCTTGGTCTCACGCTGATTCGTCTCATACAAAACATCACATAATTAGTAGGCTTTGTTTGGAAAGGTAGACCAGAAGGGGAAGATATCAACAGAGTCAGTGTGCTGGCAGGGCTGTAGAGGAAGCCTGCAGACTTGCACGTCCTGCAGAACAGTCTACTCTCTGCAGCTCAGTCCAGTGATGGTTCACCCTCAGCCTCAAAAGTAGCTACCCCCAGCCATACAGTTTTAAAAAGGAATTAGCAATAGTTAAATTTTGGAAGAAATGCCTTTGACTTTAGTTTACATTGCTAATTACTGTAATTTATAACAAACACTAACCAAGCCAATCACACAATTAACTGCTGGTTCCTTTTATGATACTAGTATCCAGTGCTGTTTTGCTCTTGTTTTAATGGATGCTGCAACATAACCCTGTGGTGGATTCATTATATAAATCCAATCTTTTTTGTTCAGACACTAGATTTTAACTGCAGTTAGATTGACATCAGTATGGCACGTCTCTGCGATACCTGATCAGCCATCTGCCTCCAGCTCCTTAGGAGCAAGTAATAAGCCAGAAACACATGAGAACTGGCAATGATTAAAAAGGCGGAACAACTGGAGAAAAAGGTTTAATTGCTAGCACCTCAATTGTGCCAGGATAATACTGTGAGCACTGACTCATCAGAATAAACTGATTTCTAACTACAGTGCTGTGTTTTGTGAGAATTGAGAGAAGAATATTTGACGGGGTAGACAAATGTGAAATTGCTCATAGTCTTTAGGCGCCTTCCCTGCCCTTCCACAGTGCTTTAATTTGCAGGCTGTAAGTATAACAGGATAGCATATTTCAGGCTACTACAGAAAGCATTTAGGACAACTATTTCATGATCACCTGTGATTGTGAAGCTCAGACCTGATGACTTCCAGTGTGATATTACTAATAAAGTGTTCTGCTGAATCACCTCCACCTCCTTCACCACTGTCTTTCCTAAAGATGAAGTGTAATTATTGCCGACTCACACTAGCACATAGAGCCTGTGAACTTCAGGCAGGACTTAAGGTGAGAATAGCTCCTCTGCAAGTTTGGGAATTGAGGACGCATGGAAGGAAAAAATGCATGCAGCCCAAGTAGGGAGGCAAGCACGATGGCAGAATTACTATATCGCCTGACCAACACAACCAAGGGGCTAGCCAAGAGAAATCTTAACTATTTGCAGCCTGTTGGGAGTATGGTGGGAAATCCAGCTGGAAATCAAAAATTGCTGCTTCTACTCCAGAAGCAGTCTTTGCACTAAGAATATATTTGTTAACTGTGTTCGAAATATTCAGCAGGCCTGCAGAAACATGAAAATGGGTGAAATGGTTTACATCAGCCAAACCTTCACACCTCCATCTTCTACTCTACTCCTTGCTAAACGAAATTCAAATTTGATTTGGAGCTCTGGCCTTTGCTGAATGAAAGGAGTAAAATATCCCTGTGAAAATAGCAAGGGATAAAAACATATGTATTTCTCAGTTATGTTTCCAAATTGGTGAAATCAGCTGGAGGCTCTCCCCACTCATCTCCCCATCATTGGTCCATCTGTCAAATGTAAGAGTAAAATAGAGGTTTAAGAGGAAGCAGATGCTGGCAGTACAACTACCTCAGTGCCTCCTTCGAGCAGAGGAGTATTTCCTTTAGCAGCACTGAGCTGCAGCGCAGCCCTCACTGACCCAGCCGTCCCCTAACCCTGTGTCTGGAGCTGGCTGGGCTCTGCTTGGCAGCCAGCGTGGGAAGCGAGGAGCTATGGCGAGCATTAAGGGCCGGATGGTGGAAAATATCCAGGGACTCCAGTCCATGTTCTCTCTTTTTTTATTTTTGTGCTGCTTGCCAGCTTGAGATGCAGTCACACACGTCCTAAATTTATTGAAAGACAGAGATGCTTAATTTGCACTATTATGTGAAGGGAAATCCACCCTGTCCAGGAAGCCATGTGGGCTTGCAGTGTTGAAAAGGAATGCCCTTCGGAGAGCAAAAGATGCTTGAACAAAATGGGCCAAAGTCACTCTAGCAGGACTGGCATTAGTTCAAGAGGAATTGCCCTACAGATACTTCTCCCTCACCAGCGATGTCAGACCGAGTCTGTCATGTAGTCATAAAACCAGCAAACTCATAGCAACATCAAATATCAGTTGCGGGAGGACAGAATTTAAAATCAACTGGAAAAAATACGTCACAACCCACTGTGCAGATTTGTCTCTATAAAGGCGCACAAATAAACCCTTACATAAAATACTGCAGGGGCTCCCATGCTGTTCTGCACAAACTTGTGACTCAGAGCAGGAAATGCAAGAAGTTGCTCTGACAAAAATTGAAACCATGGATGAAAAAAAAGTCCACCGCAGTCTCAAGATTATTTTAAACCTGTGGTAAATGTCCCTGTGGCACCTAAACCACTGGTTATGTGCCTGTGAATTACACTGCTCTATTTACCAAAGGAACAGTATAAAAATAAAGGTAAATTATTAGAAATTTATTCTGGTTCCTAGTCTTGCCAGAGCAGTGGTAACCCTGCTGTCTGAGAATACCCTTCAAAAGTGTTAGGAGAGACCATTTTTGTAAGTATTGCTTTAATAGCTATGCCTTGAGGGTTTAAAAAATACTCAGTAAACAAGACGAATTGGAAAACAGGTAGAACAGTGTCTGGAAAATGTCTGTAGGCCACTTCAGAAAGCAAATGGTAGAGCTGTTAATAACATTCCATTAAGGGTGGAGAAAATGCACTTCCCATTCTCTTTATTGTTTATAATAAAAGATTTTTAGTTTTGTACATCAGGACCATCCAGTGAAAATCGGGTTTTTTACTATCTTTCGTCAAACCACTCTGCTAACAACTGCAGAGAGCAATTAAGCTATAACCCCCTCCGTTCCCTGGCCAAAGGGCTATAGACAAAAACATTCCCCTCTTGTCTCCTGAAATAACACTTCACCAGGTTTCTGTGCCGGCTCCCATACAGCAATGAGCATTTGACAGAGCTTTTTTCCACAGCTTCCCTCTCCTCCAGTTGCTCCTGTAGCTCCAGAGGGACTTTTGCCTCCCTCGCTGCAGGCTGCCCCACGATGGGCTCTCCTCTCCCCGCTCCGCTCGCGCTGCAGCTGCACCCCTTGGGCTCTCCTGGCTTTATGTGCAGGCCAAGGACTATTTTGTCTGTTGCTAATCTAAAAACAGAAGGTGGCAAATATGCTTTACATTTTTAATTCCGCACATCAGCGATGCCAGGCATTAAATCCCAGAGCTGAGAATGCTTTGAAAAGGCTCCCAAGAGGGATGAGCAAATGCCAGAGGGGCTAATATAATCCGTACGGAAAAGGAAGGGGAGGGCAGTCTTTTGCATTTGGAATTCACTCTGCTCTTGCTGCCCTAACAGGATAATTAACTATAAATATATGTCTCTACCTAATCGTTCCTTGTAAAGGCATTGCTGCTGTATGTTCACCAGTGGGTGAGGAAGGCATTAGTACATACCTGTGAACTGTAGATCCTGAAGGGTAAAATTTTGCCTTCTCTAAGGAGCTTTTAGCCCAGGCAAGGTGACTGATTATTTAAAATTACTGCACAGGCCTCTCTTTCCCCACCACTGCCATGCCAACAGAAAGTAATTCTTTCCCATATTACCACAAGAGACAGGAAGACTACACCTGCCAGGGCAAACGGCTTCACAGCCACCGTGACCCTGAACCCAGCTTGGGTGTGTGCCCTGGGCAACCTCCCGGAGCCGGCAGGAGTAAGATGTGAGCTCAGAAACAGGCTACATCTCTCTTTTTTTCCCCTCTCTGTATAATGACTGAAGCATGAGGAGGAGAAATCCAGAGCGAGCTCCACTGTCAGTTAGCTGCTTGAGGCTATGACTGCATGATCCCTTAACATGCACTTGCCCAGAATGTACACTTGTAGCATTTGTATGACATTTTATACTTAAGAAGTAGCATATTTTTCACCAGATAGAATAAAATGCAATGTTATTTATAGAATTGATCTTGAGAATAAGAACATAATATTTGACATTTGCAGTCCACTGCAGATTTTTCTAATTACTAGCTAGAATGAATATCAGAGTTGAGTTCTTCAGTGTTCAGCTACTCATGAATTTTGAACCAGAGTAGAGTCTTCACTCATACTCATCACACAGTGCATTGCCCCATCGCTCTCTCCTCCAGGTGAGTAGAACCCACACCTGTTACTCTAACAAAGTCCACACTGCATTCAGCACAGGCCCAGGTATTCCTTCAGTGGTGCCTTGACCTTACACTTTCACATGAATCAATGTATAAAGTTGCACAACGGGTCCCAGTACAGCTAGGATGCTGAGGTAGGGACCTGTGAAATACCCCTTTTGTTCTTCACCAGCATGGTAAAGGTTTGATTTGGAGGGGAATGAATGACATTCAGTTATTTAGCAAATAACCACCATGTGTGCCACACAATCAGCACCTGCTGCTCCCACTTTCTCAGCTGCTCCTAATGCAGCGCTCAGTGCTAACCCACCACTCTTAGGCTGACATCAGGCCTGCAGAAGATTTACTTCAGCAATAACACCTATCCCTAAAACATAATTTCTATCTCCTGTAAGTGGGGTTCTTGGCTCTTATCCTGAGGACCTATGGGTGGTCCTAACTCTTCCTATCCCAGTTGCTGGGGTCTCCTTTCCACCAGGAGGCTGTTCCTGTGTACTGCAATTGTACGCTGCCCTGGTGTCCTTCCCCAACAAAGGTGATGACAGACCTTTGAAAGTGGCATTATCCAGCAATTTGGACACCCACGGTCTTTCAGAAGATTATGCCAGGTAAGAAAAGGATGATCTTATAGAAAAAATAAGCCCTAGGGCTGGGGAGAATAGCTTGGAAGTTAACATTTCCTGACTTCCCAATGCAGAGCTAAGGATAAATGGTTCTGCTGGTGCTGCTGGTGAGGTGAAAGTTACAGACGCAGAAACCATGTGCTGGTCTTGACTGTGCACCTCTGAGAACAAAGGGGAGGGTGGGACTCTTCCAAGGGAACAACAAGGTGGAGCGAAAAATGTTAGGAGCTCTTCCATCACTCACCTTTGCTAGGTGGAGAGTTTGAGGAGTATCAATATTTGACATATGATTGTCACCTGAACACAAAATCATCTTTAACTGTAGCCATCCGCTCTGCAGCTCCTGCGTGTTTCTGTGCTGTATGAGTGTGTGGCCTGAGCTTTTTGTGGGGAGGGGAGGAGGGAATAGTAATGGCTGTGGCTGTACTCTTGAGTTTATGGACGGGTCTGTTTTCCTGGGGTTGGTGGACTTGCTATGGTGCTCAGAGCCAAGCTGAAGAGGTCTATGCTGTACCATAATATTCTTGACCTGACCTGATGGACCTGCAGTCTGTAATTAGCTTTAAATTGAGGAATAGAACTAGGGGTTTTGCTTATTTGTTTTTTTGGTTTGTTTGGTGTGTTGTGGTTCTGTGTTTGACAGGGTTTTTTGTAAATCTCTATAAATTCTATTGTAACTGTTGGGTTAAAGTAAGGCAGCTGGATGCTTTCAGAACCTATCAGTTTAATTAGCTCTGGGCATGGGAAACTGGAGGGAGATTGTGAGTGGGAAGGCAGGAGACAAAAGCAAAGCCTTGCAAAGAAAAGTCTTAAAAAAAAAAAAAAAAAACAAAAAACACAAACCAAAAAAAACCCAAACCACAACCACAAAAGCACACACACAGAGGAAACCACCACACCCTGAGCTTTCCCTGATTTCAGCTAATGATACTTGCTGCATACTATGAATTAATCTGTTAAAATGATGTTTTGTCAAGGGAATATTGGTAAGATGCATTCTTTCAAAAAAAAAAATCAGGTATTTGCTTTTGACATTAGAATTTTGCAGATTTGACTTCATAGTTAACTACAGTTGTGTGTATGATTGGGGGAAGAGGGGATGATCTAGGGCAGAAGCTGTGCTGCGTGAAGCTTTCTGTTTTGTTTTACCATCTTTGCAAGAGAGAGGAATTGCCATATCGGTCTCATTGCCAGCTAGTCAAGTGTGTAGAGGCAGCCACTTTTAGGAACATGTTGTTCCTAAAAGCAAGGTGCAAGATGATGTAAGTCCAAAAGCATGTAAAATACTATGATGACCTGAAATATGAAGAGATAGCAGAGGTATTTCCCCAGTAACACCTTTGAAGCAAATTATTTTTATTTTATTCTTCCCCTTTTATTTATTTTACAGTATAGAAAACTGTAGACCAATTTCTTCCTTGTAGACTTCCAGTTTCTGATATACTATGTGTGATTGCTTGTTCAATGTTTACTCCTCTCCCTTGAATTGGCTCTGGTTGCTAACTTAATGTAACCATAATCTTACTCGCAGTCTCCTGTCAGAAAGCCCAGCCTTTAGCTGTTGAGCAGCCTTATTTTGTCCCCTGTGCTCAAAGAAAGCTGAGGATGTAACACAGGTACAAGAAGGCTGTGTGTTCAGTGCACAGCAATGCCTAGAGCATCTTACAAAATTAACAGCAATTGAGCAGACCCACAGTGTTTATGCTTTGCCTCACCAGAATTAATCCTGGTATCTTCTACCTTACTGTTTGAAAGATGCACTTCCAGAGATCAACACTGGGCCACCTGCAGTGAACACCGCAAAAACAAAAGTCAGTCTGCCTTTTCTGCACGAATCCTACCAAGCTTGCATGAATTTTGTCACTGAAGCAGAAAACACTGTTCTTCACATGGAAGAAAGGAAGGCTGACCAATTTAATGACTAGTCCAGAAAGGAGATAAACAAAAGCTGGAGTGTTAGAAGCAGTTTGCAATATAAGGAGGAGGAGCAGGAAAAAGATTAATGTTTTTAATGGAGGAAATGCCATTCTTAGCATAAATCGTCAGTGAAGCGCATCACTGATTCAATCTGCCGGGCTGTCATAAGCTTCACAGACAGTCTATTGAGCACTACAGAAATGATACGTACATTCCCAAGGCATTATTGTATGAGACAGGTGAAATCAGTTGAGCAATGAAAGACGAGTACTGAGCTGTGTTTTCACTCATGAAGTTGAGGACCACACCACAGGGCTTTTACCAGAGCTAGCTGAGAGTAATATTTCTACCTTAAGGAAAATCTAAAGGTCTAACAGGTTCCTTTCCAAACAAGGATGAAATGCCAAAATATCAATTTTTCAAGAAACAAAGTATTATGTAGCCTCGAGAAGGGAAGTGGGGAGAGGAGGGAAAGCTGTTCTTTGCTCTCCAGCACTTACAGGCTATTGCAAAAAGAAAGCAATAGTTTCCTCTTCTTGTCTACGCAGAATAAAACAAGTAATTAGGAGCTTAATTTTAATTAGGTTAAGACCTCAGGAGCCTCTTTTAAGGTAAGAAGAGGAAAGAATAATTGGAAAGCTTGTGGAGCCTCTGTCACTGGAGGGCTGTAAGAGCAGCGTAAGCAAATGCTGGTCAGGAATGGCTGAAGCACAGGTGATCTTTGAAACAGGAGGAGAGGTTTCTCAAAAAAGGATTTAGCACAGCCTTACTTTCTTTTATTTTGGCTTCACTGAAACATTTTTATTCTTGATTACATTTCATTTTAAAGCTCAGAAGTGTCTGAGAGGGATGGAAGTTGTTGCTTTATATGTATGTAAATACTGTAACATCTACCGCATTACCATTAATTTACCAGATTTACCATATAAATTGTGGTAATTTGTTTAGATATATCTAATTACAGAAAAGGACATTCACTGACTGCCTGTGAAAAGTCTAATTATGTTCTCAGGAAATGTTCAGATGCTGATCTTCCATGGTGACAGATCTTTGTTAATATGAAACACCAGCAAATTTCAATTTAATTTTGCATGGTAAGACTAGGCCTAGCTTCACAAAAGTGAGTAGAGTTTTTAGGAACCCAACTTGAAACACTTATGTTTGAAGAATAAAGTCTGTCAGTACTGTGCCACCCATAGGCTATAACTGAAAGCTAGACACCTTAGTCCTACAGGGCTATAGGAGTGAATCCGGTCATCCGCTCTGTCACCTTAGTGGTGGAAATACAAATCTACAATGCAGCTGGAACAGTGACTTCCTAAGGGAATGAGATGATGCCATAGTTTTGCAAGTTCTGTTTCAAGGACTGCATCTGCTTTATGCCTTCAGGTTTTGAATAGGACGTGTCTGAAAGAGCAGCGTCTAAGATGCATGTTTGAATCCCCTGGGCTAAGACAGTTTTCCAAGGGTGATGCTGCTTTTCTCAATGTCTGATAAATATATTTGTAAGACTAATTTTTTTCAGTTAATATACCTTAGTGTTGCTAATACCTTCCTCTAGGAGCCTGTTACCTTGTTGACGGATGTGAGCTTTAGTGTCAAACACAAGCTCTGTTTTAAGAGGATGGACTGAAACTGCATTGCTTTTGGTAGGGAGTGGAGAAAGGAGAATTCCTTTGCTCTCTCGACTGAGGGAGGGCTCTGGAGCTGCTGAGTGACACCGCAGCACCGCACTGCCTCTCCGCTGGGCAAATATGATCTTGCAAGGCATCTTTGCAAAGAAGCTGGCTTAAAGCCAAAGCTTGTCAAAGGAACCTGTCTTCTGGTGTTTTTAAGTGATTTATATCTCAGTCAAGAGGAAGACAAGCAAGCATTTTCAGTTGTGATGGCTGGTCACAAAACTTGCCTGGAGGGTAAGAAGCGAGTGGATGGGGTACTTCAGGACATGGTTTAGTGGGCATGGTTGATGGTTGGACTTGATGATCTTGAAGGTCTTTTCCAACCTAAATGATTCTATGATTCTATGAAATGCTGCTTTTCCTCATACTAGAAGGCTTCTGCTCTACCCGGTAGCCTTGCATCTGGTTTGCCAAAGCAAAGTCCCGCATTGAGGCAGAGGAGCCTTTGCGCCACTTGAGTTACAAATCTCTTCAGTTCACTTTTTTTGTTGTTTTCTTTGTTTTGGGGTTTTTTTTGTTTTGTTGGGGGGGGGGGTGTTGGTTTTTTGTTGTTCTAGAGCAGGGAGGGGGTGGTGCAATATATAGCATAACAGCTCCTGCACAGTAAGACACAGTGTAGTACTTAGTAGAGTTTGAGACTGGTAGATGGCATTGGCAATGGAGGGTTCTGCGTCCAGTGCAGGCTTTGCAACATGGAAGCTCAAAATTCATTCCCCAGGTCAGAAACACGGTGTTAGTGCCATGTTGTCTTTTGCCTTTGGGGAATTACTTTTTCATAATTAAAACTAGATCTCTTGCTGGGAAACCCTTGACTTTGTGTGCAACAGATTGAACTAAACTGCATTGTGTCACTGAGTTAACATCTTAAGAAATCACATATGAAGTATCTGGTGTGCAACTGGTGCTGTCTAGCCTGTTCTTACTTTGTGCTGGTCTAAACTCCCACCTTGGAGAAGCAGGGGTGTACCAAAACCCTCTGCCCCCCAGGGACTACATCCCTTGGGAAAACAATGCACCATTTTTTCCACTCTAAGTAACTGCAAGGGTAGGTCCATGCTGCAGTGTCAAAGGTGAATGGCTGCCTCAAAGCCAGACGCTTTATTTTGCCGGGAGTTGTTTGGTTCTGATGGCAATTCAGCTGGGTTCCTGGGTATAAGAGGAGAAAACTCAACCTCCCAGTGCCCCAAACAGCAGTATGGCTGCAGGAGGCAGCGTAATGAGCTAAGTCCCAGGTGAAAGCAAGCCAGAAGACATTAAGTGCTGCTGTCTAGATGCACCCATGCAAGCATCTCATATGCTATAGCTTGGCAGGTCAGTCTCACCATCAGATTAAGACAGACTCGTGCCAGACAGACTCACCCATGGCACAGCAAGATCCCTGACAGAATCTGTCAAACCCAAATATTCCAGTTAAATTTGGTGAGGTACAGGGTTGGGGGGTTTTTTGAATGATACAACCCATAAGGTGAACACTTCTGAGGATCCCTCATTTAGTGAAGAGCTTGGATTTCATCTTCAGGGTAATGCCAGCTGCTGACCTGAGATACCATACCACAGCCAGCTTTAGCAACATCCCATGGCACAGAACAAACTGGTTGTACCTTATATCACAGCTGAAGTTGTTTAAAGAAGTTGAGAAAATAGACAGATTGAGCTAACACAGTAAGAACCAGGTGTATCAAAATACAATTTATTCTTGAAACGGCTAGTTTACATGTAACAGCAAGGGTTACATAGGGGGAAAAAGTGCAATTAGTGGAGGAGGCTTCTTTCACCTTAGTATTTATCGTCTCACTGCATTGCTAGTAGCTT
The DNA here is from genome assembly GCF_947461875.1 of Haliaeetus albicilla. Classification (NCBI taxonomy): domain Eukaryota; kingdom Metazoa; phylum Chordata; class Aves; order Accipitriformes; family Accipitridae; genus Haliaeetus; species Haliaeetus albicilla. Next base: position 22,753,774 of record NC_091493.1, read on the forward strand.
CAGACTCAGGCTATTACACTTCATAGCGATGGGCAAAAATGTGATTTATATTTTGATGTTAACAGCACTTCTGTACAGCTAAAAGGTGTGCCAATATTCACATCTACTGAGCACATATTGGACAATTCCTCACACAAGTCTTGCATGAAACACAGATCACCTTTACAGTTTGCCAGCTCAGCTAAATTATAAGCAGATACAAAATATACATTAGCTTACTGAAGTCTAAAAAAGAAAAAACTTCAAAAAATGAGGTACAATAAAACAGAGCAGTTTCCTATTTATGTGCAAGCCTACATTCAGTCTAGAAAAAACTAGTAGCAACCCTGCTCTTTTAAAGAAACTAGCTTTCACAAAGTACAGCTAATTCACCATCTTCAATATGAAGGACCTTGCCTATGTCATTGCTAACTTTGCAATAGGGAGCAGGACACTTGACCATCAGATGCTGTAAGATTAGATCAGGTGATGAGTCAAATCATCTAATGCTGCTACAGACTAGGAAGTTTACAAATTACTTTGTTTTGTCACTTAACCCTATTTTTGGCATGTAGGGTGGTTTTAAAATCTTTTTAAAAAGGCACATTTTTCTTTTAAAATTAGAAGGTAATCATCTGCCTACTAAGTGAGTAGGATGATGAAGTCAAGGTTAGATTTGTTCTCAAATGCAAGACGTTTATTATTCACAAAGCCAATGAGGACAGAGATGTCTTCCCAAAGCAGCGGTCACTTCCACCACTCACTTTGCATGTGAAACCACTTGTTTTCTGTATTCTTCTTTTTATCCCATAGAAATTTCTCTGGGATTTAGAAGACCAGCTTTGGAAAGAAGAAATTAGAACACTGTATGTCTCCAAGTTATACAGCACAGCCTACCTCTTCCCCTTTACCCACATTTCCATTATCCTCTCCAAGTTTCTTAACCTGTATTGAAGCCACAAATCCTAGCCATCCATTCCTACCAGCCTCTGTTACAAGCACACAGAGGGTCATAGCAAGCTTCTGTCCTGACAGCATCACCTCATCTCTACTGCACTCCTAATAGGTGCAAAATGAATTGTGATGTTCTGTTCATGTAACATCCCTGCGCATGCACACATACTCTCACACATGCAGTTACTACAGCTTGCTAAGGTACCATTGCCTTCCATACTTCTTTACAAGAGTCTCTCTCCTAGTGACTCAGGAGAGTCAACAGCAGAAAGCAAGCAGCGTATACTTAAGATACAGGCATGCTATTTCTACAGTAGGAGGCATACACGTGGGTTTTATCCGGGTTTTCTTTCCTTCCAAGGATAAGGTTTGGCTAAGAACTTCAGTAGCATAATATGGTTTACCAAGTCCCATGGACTAGTGGATTTGGATTTGCTCAGACAGCCAACAAAACCTGCCAGGGGGTTTCATCACGTAGTATGTGAACCAGAAAACTAACACTGTTCTGTTGCCAAATGGAAGAATGCTTCCTCGCTTAGTATCGATCACCAATATGGTGATGAATTTTCAACCTGACCCAAGCTCTGCCACTGGGGAAAGAGACCAGTGGACAGCCTCGGACTGCCTAGTTGATCAGGCTCTCTTTCTTGTCCTCTCCTTGCAGTCTGAAGATCTACACAGTCTTTCTTGGCAGATGGTATCTGAACGCCATCAGGCTTCCACTCTGCATGGAGAATCTTGTAATTCTGACCCTCGTTATTGTCCCAGAAGGTATGTTCTCCACTTTGGTAAGAAATGCAAAACTCTATCTTCTCTTCAGGGGAAATGGCAGGAGGCAAGTCAATGGTAAATGAGAAGGTATCATTTTCAGAATCACTGTAAACATTGTTCATGTATACACACTCAACGTCCGTGTAAGTCTTCCACGAGTCAAAGGTAATTCGAACCTGAACCTTTTTTTCAAAGCTCACATTTTTTACTTTCACAGTGCCCGACAGCACCTTCTCTTGCAGGGTGCAGTTCTCCAGGCAGACCAAGTTCTTCTGCAGACGGTTCCTGAAGTCCAGGTAGTCAGCTGAGGGCCGAGGGAAACTCAGAATCAAGTTTTTCTCCTCATGTAGCTTTAAGCCAGATGTTATGTTTTCAATGCCTAAGAGGTCAAACTGAAGATCCCACCCAGGGTGCTCCTGGAACTCAGAGAAGGTGTGTATCGCTGTCAGGGACAGGCCCTTTGAGTCCGCAAACACAACTCGCTTCTTGGCTCGGGCTGCTGAGTGGTTCCAGTCACTCTTCTGAGCTTCGGAGTCACTTTTCATGTGAAGACACGGTCTGAGAGGTTTGAATCTGTTCACAAAGTTGTTTCTTTGGCAGTCCTCAAGGGGGCTGAGAAAACTCTTCAGCGGTGGGGAATGGGCTAAGCATATTCTCATGGCCACGTCCACGGGCATGATGGAACTTGGCAAGGGCCTTGGGTCCAAGATCTGTATCATTCTGAAAAGCAGAAAGACAGGACGTTATTATTTGTTACATCAGGTAAGAAGCGTCTTAAGAATGCATATTTGCTTCATCTGCTGTCTTAATTATTCATGGCCTCATCTTTGCACGTCTTTAACGCAGCCTAAATTAAAATGGACAGTTCAAGCTAAGGAACTAGGATGAGACTGTTCAGTCATTTCTTGCTAACTCTGAACTCTTTAAATTCAAATGTCATCTTGTCTGCTTTTTCCAAACCTCTGAAAAATAGATTTTAGTGACAGCCAATTAAACGTATTTCCTTGAAAATACAGAACATTCTAGTAACCACTAAAACAGATCCAGTTACAGTGGAAGTGCTCAACCACCTTAGCTTCCCTTTTAGAGACTCTAAGCCAGGTCTTAAAATTCCAGCAAGCTGGATCAGCTGCTTCACCTCTGAGCAGAGACAGCACTATATTAAGCAAGTCACCTATCCCATCACAGCATCAAATGGGAGGCTGTGTACCTTGGTGCAGAACCATCACACTGTGACTCTGAACCATACATGTATGTTAGGCACCCTGGTTTTGGTTAATTCAGACAAATAAAAATGCTAAAGCACCTTTGGAAATATTTTCTATGAGCTATTAACCCAGGTCTAAGTAACAGAGCTCTCTTGCACTGTTAACATTGACTGCTGAGTGAATAGGACAAAAAAGAAAGTGGGTTGGGGGGGCAGGGCACACACTTTATTTTTTCACCTCATCAGACTTCAAGAACTGGCTTAAAAGCATCTTTTCATAATTCCCAAAGTCCATGCCGAAAGCCTACTGCAAGTGTTCAGTAAGAATGCTACAGCTTTATTTGTAAAGATTTATTCATATCCCTCCCTCCCAGATGATGAAAACCACAATTACTATGCAAGAGCATGGCCCATTCAAAGCCAGTTAGCTTGAATATTTGTAAAAATGGGCTTCAACTGCAGCACATCCCTTCTGAGAAAGATGCAGTCCTTGCTGGAAGTGCCGATTTTTGTTGAGTCACAGGAAGCCAGAGCATTTGCTTTGTCACTTAAATAAATGGCTTTCTCCTTTCCAGGGCTCTCACTGGTATTCCAGAGCCCTGCCAAAAAAAGCTGAAGCTGCGCTGGCCTCTTAATTCTTCTCCTTGCTTTTTTTATTGTGGCAGTATTTGCCATAATAAGTAGGACGAGGAGAGTACCAGCATCAAATTAATCAAGTTTGCTTTGCTTTAATAGGAAAAGAGCTAAGGCTTCAAAAATACTCTGCAACTTTTGTGACCAGCTCCTGGGGCAGCAGCTCCTAAGCTTTTGCAGTATCAAAAAAAGGGGGGGGGGGGGGGGACCCCAAAACGACAAAAACCAACTAACCAAAAAAACCCAGGAACACAACCTGGAAAAGGTAGGCTGCTAGAAGAGGCAAAACCGAACCGCCAGCAAGAGATGCGGCGGGTTCAGCAGCGTCATCGCCGGGCACCGCAGAGGCGTAAGGACGCGTTTGCAGGACCCGTAAAACCGGGGGAGGGGAGGGGAGCGGCGCAAGTTTCGAGGCGTTGCAGCCCCAAAGGCTGCAGCCCGCGGGCTGTTGTTTCCGCGGGCCCGGAGGAGCGTACCTACAAAAAAAAAAAAACAAAAACAAAAAAAACCACACAACACAAAAAGGGAGCGAAAGCAGTAAAAAAACCCAAAGACCACGGGAGGGAAAGCAGGCGCGGGGGCAGCGGGCGGAGCGGAGCGGCTCCCTGCCGCGGTGCCGGGGGGGGGGCGGGCGGGCGGCGCTTACCTGCTGCAGTGCATGGGGCCGCCTGCTGCTCCCGGGGCCGCTCCGCGCCTCCGCCGCCCCGCCACGGCCGCCGCCGCCTTTATGGGGCCCTTCCCGCGGCGGGCGGCCAAGGGGCGGCTCCGGCCCCGCGGGGGTGGGGTGCGGCGCGGCGGGGCCGTGCGTGACGGCGGCCCGGGGGGGGGCGGCTGCCGCCTCCCCTTCACGTGTCCCGGCCGTGCGGCGGCGGCTGGCCCGGCTGCCGAGCGCCGTGGGCCGCCCCCCGCGCAGGGACACCCGCGGTCGCCTCCCCCCCCCCCCCCCCCGAAAATGTACTTCTGGACATTTAATTTGAACGGTGCCGAGGGCTCTTCACCTCCCACGCGTGGTGATCTGCAGGCACCGGCTGAGGATGTGACAGGCCAGCTGCAGTCCCCGCGTTCTATCTGTTGCCCGCTTCTAGAGCAAAGGGGCAGAAATCGGTGGAACGCACCCCCCGCAGCGCTGGCCGTAGCGATGCTGCGTTACCTGCCTCCGAGAAGGCCCCAGGCGCAGGGCCCGCAAGGCTGACGAGCCCTTGCAGATGCGGGAGGGGTGGACAGCCCGCGGGTGGCGGCGCGCTGTCTTCTGCAGGCTGAGAGTCACCCGGAGAAGGTCCGTCCCGAGTCACTGCTCCTCGTAGACAGTGCCCTGGCTGCTAACGGCCTCTCTGGGTCTTCTGCGGATCGACGGGTTCGCTGTCACCTTCTCGCTGGCCCATTTGCTCTTTTCCCAAGGGCAACAGATGACTTGCAGTCGCCCCGAAAGATGTGATACAGAGTCTGTGAACTGTAATTTTCCGAGTTCATAGTTCTTACCAGTAGATGAGACCACAAATAAACAGCAGGAAGTCCTATGCTTTATGTGAAGCAAAGGGGCCTGACGGGGATGAACAGATGACACAGGATTTTTCTGGCTCACCAAATTATTTTTCTGCTCCTGATTTGTGAGCAGAAAAGAAAAAAATCAAAAGCTCTGGTGCTATGTGTGACAGTTTATTAGGAGATAGTATGTGAGCATGGCGGGTGGTGACAAGGACACCTCCATTTTGGATTCAAGCTACGTAGAAGCAGAGAGAAAAAACAGTCATGAAAGGGCTGGAGAGGGAAGACTTCTGCTGACTGATGTGTGGCACACATACCAGTACGCTGTCTCTGTACATATAATGCGAGTATTCATAGGACAGTAAGACTTCAGTTTCTTAGCTGGGACCCTTGGTGACTGAAGTTCCTGCCTTTCGTGCCAGTACGTGACACCAAGTGTCACACAGATGAAGCCTGAAGCACTAACTGGCAATGCAGACAAGGTTTTGGAAAGTCCCACTCTGTTCCCTGGCGCCAGTTATTCAGGATGACCTTCCCAATCCTCCGCTCCTCAAGTCACATCGCTGCCGCTCACATCCTCTTCCTCTCCTTTCCTTTCTCCATCTTTCTTACCTCTTGGTGACTGCCAGCTCCTTCTCAAAGGTAGATGATATTTTCTCATCGTTTGCCTAGGGAAAGTGCTAGAAAACAGTACCTGTGCTCTGGAAGTCTTGCTAGTTGCAAGGAGTTTATTTGTCTTTAGGAAGAACTACAAAGACTTTCAGTCCCGGCCACCTGCCTGGCAGCAGTAAGCAGGGCCCAACATCCCTCGTGGGTCTAAGGGAGGACTAGGCACATGTCTGGCATTTAGCAAATCTCCTGTATTTCCCCATTGTTATAAAAAATGAGTGAATAACTCTGGAGAAGTTTCATGAGCCTGTGCTACTTGAATCTCTGTCCATGCAGCTTCCTCCACGGCACCGCTTAGCTGGGCTGCTGTGTTACTGGGGACTACGTGCAGCAGCTGGGGCTGCTGTATCACACTACCTATGTGCAGGCATTAAATAAGACCTGGGAAATTATTTTATTCCACGCTTGAAGTCTGCACAAAAGGAGTCGCCTCAAGGCTTTGCTACACGTATTTCTGCTACTATGTAGTAGCTCATTGCACTGTTTGCCACTATAAAAAATTTTGTTCCCGTTGTGTTAAAATACCTGTTTTGCCCAACTTAGAAAACAACATGAAAGATTATTTAAGGTGACATGCTTAGCAAAAAAACAGTAGTGAGATACAGAGCCTTTCATGGGCAGATCATTGCCCAAGTCAGTAAATATGGACTGGAGACAGCAACTTTGTGCCTACTTGGTAACCTGGAGCACATTCATGGCCGTAGACTGGTGTCCCAGTTTCCGGTTGCCAATACAAGCAGAGAGCATTGTGCAGAGCCAAGGTAACTCTTTCCTCATCTGAGGAGATCTCTCTGCATCGAGGCAAACCGATGGGGTTATCTGAGGTAGCATACCAGTTTGCACTGTCAATGATGATGCCCTCGCTGTGCTTTTTATAGAGGACTCAGGTTTCCAGTTATTTTGGTTCAGCAGCTCTCCTGTCATCGGCAGCTTAAAGTGTAGATCTGTCTGTCTGTCTGTCTTGCCTTCAAATAGGGCTGCTAAAATGGGAACACTGGAGGAAAAAAAATCTTTGTCCTACTGTGCATTTGACAGCACTTTGTGGCATATCAGCTTTCCTGACATTTGTAGGTGCACATAGAAGCAATGGCAGAAATATATTCCTGGAAGAGGAAGGGTTGATTTTAAATTCAAGCCCCATCATAGGAGGTTGTACCTTCAACTGCGACTGTAACAAGGAAACTCAAATTGACCACCTAGTCTAGTTCTTTTTCTGAAAACTTTGCACTTGAAATGTAAGAAGCTAATTGCAACAAGTTAGCTATAGTAAATACAGTTTTAGTATAGTGACCATAATCCCAGTAAACTTTAAATATATGTTTTTAAAAATAGTTTGCAGCCTAGATGATCCGGAGGCAATGTAAGGCACAGGCTCACTTTGCAAGGAGTTCACTGAGGTTGCTCGGTGACAAGCAGGCAATTGGGTTCGCACTGTTCTGTTCAAAGACAAATACATGGTATTAGCTCCACAGCAAATGCTTTTTTATATGTGGACGGCCCTCTGGGTCTCTCTGTTCTTCACCTGTCTGAACTAAGTAATGCTTTTCAGTCAGCAGCTCTGAGAGCAGATAATGAGTGATTGTGCATTTCTGTCAGCTATCGGGCAGCAATGGGCTACTTTGGTCATTTGTTTGTTGGCTCTGGTTATTTTACGGCAGAGCAGAATGAAAGAACTGGTTTTTTCAATCTGTATTCTGAAATTGAGTAATTAAACAAGGTTTTTGTGGTTTACGCTGACTTCATTACTCTCAGGTCGCTGTGCTTCTCTGCTGTCCTCCCCCACAGCTCCAGGAGGGAAGAAAGGAGATATGTTGCAGTTGAGGATTTAGAAAGAGTCGCACGGCCTTTGGCATTTGATTGAAGCCTTTTGAAGCAAAGATAAGCAAGCATTTCCTCAGAGCAAATTTAAGTCATGACCACATTTATAGGAAAAAAAGTCCAGAGAGAAAAAAATATAAATCTCCATTTCACTTGCATAGTAATGCATCCCTTGAAAAATTGTTGCTGTTTGCAGGGTGGGAGAGCAATGCTAGCTCAATGCAGTTATAGTGTGCAATGTAACAGGGAAGGTTTTGATTTGGGGCTGGAGACTAAAATCAATTGCTAGGGCAAAGGCAAAACACCGGGGTTACTAGGAAACAGAAAACATCCACCTTCTTTTGGCTGGCACATATTTGGTTCCTGCAGCATCACTCAACACCTGTGAATGAAACAGAGCTTTAATGAAAGAGTATCTGTAATAATAGACAGACATGGTCCATTAGGTCAGGGGACAGCGCAGTCACACAAGGTATACAACAGATTGCTTTTCTTTTCTTGAATTGAGCTCTTCTGTTCAATATTTGCTCTCTGCTACTAAGACTAATTTTGTAAACTTGTGTTATCTATGAAGCTGGGCAGCAGGTTTCTATGAATGTGACTGCGATGCAAGTAGTAATTATTCAGGTACATAGCAAGACTAGTGAAGTCCAAACTGAGTTGAGCCTCTGAGCCTTTGAAAATTTAAAATCAGTGATTTATCCGATGAAATACAGTGAGCAGAAGGCTTATTTAGTCTTAACAGAAGGTTATTTTATTTACTTGCTTCTCAGAGCCTTTTGGGGAACTTCGAAAATTCCTAATGGTTACAAATATATACCAAGGAAACTTGTCCTGGGAAACTCCGTTGTTGTTTTAGGGATTCCTTCAGCACTGGCACAGTCCATATGAGGAATAAATAAGTTTTTGATCTTTTTAGAATTTTTATTACCCCATTCCTCATGGTTCAGCCAGACCTAACATGCTTGAGCCTTTGGGATCCCCTCACCAAGAGGACATCAGTAACTTGTGACCACCTGTTAACAGACAAATTACAGAAAGTCTGGAAAAGAAGTATTCCAGTGCCCAGAAAACTCCTCTTTATCATGGTGATACTGCTATGCTTTGGGAGACTCCGAGAGCATTTTTTGTTGGTATCATTCAGGATGAAACTGCTGCTAAACCATGTTTGTATGGAATATGCTGCTTTTGGAATAAACTTTAAATTTTGAAAGAAAGAAGGCAAAAAAATAAAATGAAACATTTCAAAAAGACAAAATGACATGAAGTTGGGGATGGGAATAGTAATTTTTCAGAAATGTATAACTTTTCTAGATATTGCATTATTAGACAATGTTAGAAAACTCAGACTTTGACAGAACAGTAAATCCCTTTTCTACCCAGTTGCAGCTTGCTTGTAGAAATCAGGCCTTTTCACAGATCTGCCTGGCAGAATACACCCAACCCCTGGAAAGGGGCAAGCAGTGTGCAGCCAAAGTCATCAAGAAATTATGCAAAGATGGGTGGGGTTTATGTTCTTTTACAGTGATTATAAGGAGAATCAGTCTCACCAGGATACGATGTAGGCCTAACTCTTTAAGCACTGGCACAGGGTCTAGGTCTGGTTCTTTTTTAAATCAATAGCAAAAGTTCTTGCCAGTACTGGGTCTCAGAACTTTGTAAGGTTAAATTCAAAGGCATTTAAATTTAAGGCATTTAAATTCCTAGAAACTGAAAGCTTTGGACTGAATTAGAATCTAGAAATTGATTTTAAATGTCTAATCTTATGAAGACTGATTAATGACAGATTAGTCAATGGTGAATGAGTCATCGCTTTGGAAATGCATAGTGCAAGAGAAGTGCATTGCTTTCTGAAACAACTGACATAGAAAAAGCAAGAAAATGTATCTCAGGCTGCTTCAATATTTTGTGTAATGTGATCATATTAAATTCAGGATATTTCAAGCAAGATTCCCTTAAACAGCTTTTATGCAAAATGCAGCCTTTTAAAAGTATAATTGCTTTGGTGGTATGTAGTAAGCAACTGATGAAATAAAGACAATGCCATGTTACTTATAAATTGCTGCTACTTAGAGTAAAAAGGGAAAGAAAAACTGAAAGAAGGAAGAACATGAATGTAGGTATTCATTCTTGGAATAATCTGAACTTCCAGTGAACGATTCACAAGGGTGCAGAAAACAAAACACATACATATATTTTATACATGAGTATAAATCTGGCTTATGAATACAGACCAGTTTTTGAGAATGCAAAGGCCCTTCTAGATGTTTGAACGAAATGCGGTATTTCAGTATTTTTTGAAACTACATTTCTTTTCTCATTTTTTGTGGTTTTTTTTTTTAACCACACACCCAAGAAGGTTGAACCTTGAGATTCTGTGGCCAAATGTTTCATAAATATAAATCATGTTGCCGTGTATAGATAATCAGCGTTTATTCTCCATTCTGTTTCCTAGGCCCAGGCGGAGGAGTTACCTCTGCTGATCGGTAGTCTTTTCCAAAGAAAACAGTAAGTGAAATGCTGCTTTGTGCAATTGGGTTTATGTTTAATTCTGTGTGACCAAGGAAACATTGGTTAAGTAGACACTTCCATCAGCTATGTGGGAAGTATTCTCGTTCTTTGCTATCTTTCAAGCAGAAATGTGATTTCTTTATCCACATGTGAACAATTCCTTACAGCCTTGCAGGAGCCACATGATTTTTCAATATGGTTACCATTCCCATAAGACTTATGTTGAATGAAAACCTTCATCCTGAATGAGCATTGCTATATCTGACAGCAGCCCAGCTAACATCTGCAATATGTTCACCCAGAGTGTCTTGGAGATTTTTAACAGTCTGAATAATGCTCCTTTTCTTGTTCTGCCACCCAAGAGACATGATCCATTCCTGTATTTTAGGTTCTCTTACAAGGTTGGTTTTGTCTTGTGTATCACAAGGGAAGAACAGGGCTTGGAAATCAGTACAGTGAAATTCTGTGTCAAGTTTTTCTTGCATTTGCTATGTGGCGGGGGGGGAAGCTCCCCTACGGCATAGGTCTAAGAGACAAATGAACCTTTTTTCTTTCAGAATTAGTCTAATTTCTAATCACTTCAGCTGTAAAATCAGAGTTTCCTAGAATCTGACCTAGTTATCCTTTTTGGATGCACAACATAAACACATATATGTATGTATGTATATTTCCCCAGTTTCACAGGGGTCAAATTTCATGCAGAGATTAATTTCATTTTTAGATTTGCTGGAAAGAATGAAGCTCTTAAATCCAAGTGCTGTAACAGCATCAGTCTTGTTTCATCCCGCAACGGGAGGGGAAGTAGTTAGGGCCCTGAGTGTAGAAAGGTCTGTGGGCTAAATAACAGATTTGCAATAAATTGGTTTCTTTGGGTTATTCTTGGATGCTGCTTCCCAGAACACAGAGAGTTTACTGTCAAAATGTGCTTGCTCCATATATGCAATAATGCTTACAGTAAGTTTTGCAATCTTTAAAATGGATTTAATCAGTGAGAAAAATCTTGCATGCTTCTCTGGAGAATTACAGTCATAGAATAATGGAGGTTGCAAGAGACCTTCTGAGGTCATCTAATCCAGTCTCCTCCTCAAAACAGGACTAGCTTCAAAGTTAGATCTGGCTGCTCATGTTGCTTGTCCAGCTGAGCTTTTAATACCTCCAAGGACACAGTCCACAGCTTCTCTAGGCAACCTGTGCCAGTGCTTAACCATTCTTATAATTTCTTCCATTTATCTATCTGGAATTCCTTTGCTGCAACACATGACCGCTGACTTTTTTCTTTTTGCTGTACATCTCCGGGGGAAAGTCTGGCTCCATCTTCTCTCTACTCCCTCTTTCGGTAGTGGGAGGCTGCACTCTGACCCACTGTTACTTAGCCTTTTCTTCTGCAAGTTAAGCAAACTCAGGTCTCTCAGCCTCACCTTGTGCAGCATGTTCCAGTCCCCTAACTGTCTTGGTGACCCTCCACTGGTTTCACCCCAGTTAGTCCATGAGGCTTTCTTATTGAGGGACCCAAAACTGGACACAGTTCTCTAGATGCAACTTCACAAGTGCCCCATGGAGGGGAATAATCACTTCCCTTGGCCTTTATTTCAGGATTTTAAACAAGGTCCATGGTGTTCTCTCATACATAGAGCACAAGCAGAACTTCTTTGTTTGCAGTGGCAAAGCCTCTGTACAGGTTGGTACATAGAAATCTGTGAAATTTCTTCAGGGCTCTTTGGTTTGTTTGGGAAACAGCAGTTATCTCATTGGTATTTTGGCATACATAAGTTACATTTTATTTGTGGGCTGGGGGATGCTTTTCATCACTCTTTGTTCCAAATCTGGCAGTTTTGGAAATCATTCTCTCTCTTGTATATGATTTCAGTCATGTATGGAAGGGATATTGCACTTCTGTAAACAGACTATTGCAATCTTTCTTTCAGGCCTTCAGGCATTTTGATTTAACATCTGCCTCCATTTCCAAATGACACCTTTTCACACTTATCTGTGAAACTCAAAGTTCTCCCCAAAATGCTGATACAGAAACCATTTGCTTTGCTTGCTGTCATGGATAGGCCAACTTCAAACCTCTTTGGAGGCTTTTTCTTCAACACTACATCTTAAGATCTTCCTCATCTTTATTTCTACACATGTTGCTGCTTCCATCTTACTATTTCTTCTAATTCATTTTGGTTGTGTGATTTCTCATGCTGTCAATTTACATTTCACCTTCTCATCCCTTCTGGCTCCAAGTCTACTAAACTGGTTCACCACGCTTCCACTTTATCTCCTGTAATCATTTACCCAAGGCTTATTGCCCTGATAGCTTAGCAAAAGCCACTAAGATTTTCATTACTACTTTACCTCATCTCACGTGAGCATTGAGGCTGGCAACCTTTCAGTTTTTCTTTCTGAAGCCCATTAAAAAGGCATCTAATGCAAAAAATCACAGCCACTTTTTCACCATGCTGTTCCTACACCACACCAACAAAAATTTGCTTCAAACCACTTAAGGTTCCTCAAATGCTAGTCTAACCCACACATATTCTTCCTGGCTAGTTCTTTTTAGCCACTGTGTTAACCAGGCAAGTGGATGGACTTTGTTCATTGAGGAAAACACAGCTCATGCACTAACTTCATCTAACTTGCACTCTACTACAAAAGCATAGATCTCACCTCGGTGACACTGACATACATTTACTAGTCATAATGTACTATTTAAGGATATGAGGAGTTATCTGAGGACTTCCCTCTGAAGGAGAAAGCACTGAGTGTGTTGGAGAGGAAAATGAATTCTGTTTTTATTCCCAGACTAGTAAAAAGGAAAAAGGTTCTCTTAACCAGGGGTAGTTAGAAATTTTTCTTTGTTACAAAATTGGAATGTTTAGAGGAATAAATGTTCATCAGAGTGGTTCTTGGAAACATAACTGTTTTTTAAAAAAACCCAACCTTCTCTTTGCCTTTAGCAGGGAGTTACCAGGGACCCCTTCCCAGAGAATGAGACGGGACACAAAATAATACATGGCGTGGGTGGCATGGCATTCATGTCCTTCTCCTGGGTTAGGGAAACCCCATCCTAAAGTTCCTGATCCTTTTTCATATGCCTGTATATTTCCCTGCTGTATATTTACGTGTGCAAAGCTGCATAGCTCTAACAGGAAAGGCTGAGATAAATGGATTCCAGTAAAGGCAGTTTGCAGCCTATCGATAGGGCAGGAGCAAGCTACCTCCTGAGCCAGTGAATGCCTGGCCATATCAACTGGTTGTTATGGGAGAGGAAGTTGTGATTCTGTCCTTTGGGAGTAAGGGAGGAAATGGGAGGAAGTAAAATATTTACAAAATAAATCTTAATAAATCTGTTTCCATCCAACCCAGAATGCTAACTGTTAAACTCTCTGTCTCCCAAGGGAAAGGAAAGTTGCTCCATTTGTAGCTTTTCTTCTCAGGGTAGTCATAAAGACAGTGAGCATGACAGAAAATAAATTCTAGCTCTGTATAAAAATGGAAGCATGGAAATGATATATCAGTTTTATTATTGCCATCATGCATTACATATTTGGCTTCTCCAGATAATAGCCATATTCATAATTCATACCATCTGTATTGGAATATCCCATGAAGAAGGTATTTAAAGAGAAACTTCTCTGCTAGTCATAGCACAGCAATGTTGAAAGCGGGATGGGGTGTTGGTCAATGGAATGTCTCTGGTTTAGAAATGACACCTTGTTATCAGGGCTGCTAGCTCCAAAACCAGGTTATGAATGCCCTGCAGGTATAATACCAGAAAATAAAATAGTATGCCTGGCCCTTTTATGTAACACAACATAAGAACAGATAGAGGAAGAGAAGTGATGATTCATTATCTGTTCATCCAAAAAACAAGATTGCTGATTCATATGCTACATCCTAAAGCTTCACAAGTCTAAATGTATTCTTGAGTATTGTCAAATCTCTATAAAGATTCTGCACACAGGAGAGTGCCCATGCTTTCTGTCATTGATCTTGTTCTAAATCAAAAGATCTAGATCATCCTTAGACTCATTGGTATGTAATGTCTCTTCTAGTATGCCCTACTTCTAGCATCTGTTGTTATAAGTTTTACAGGTAATATAGCATTAGTTTTGTCCTCTGTGTTTTTAAATGGCATGTAGAACTTTAAAAATACATAATATAGTCTATAGCACACTATAGTTTTTGTAAATTGCATTCCAGGCTCATGCTTGTGCCCTGGTTTTTTATTACAGCCATATACAAAAACAAAGGTAAATCAATCCCCTCTTGCAGGTAAAGGTCATTCTGTCCAAGGTAGGGAGCTTCCTGGACTCAGATATCTTTTTTTTTTTACATCAGTTTGTTGAAATTAGCAAAACCTTCTTTCTACCATTTTTATCAAAATAAGGCATTAATCTCTACTTTGTTTAAACTGTATAAACCTATTAGAATTGGATACAATGTTGATTATAAACAACTGTGCCTAATGAAACAGCAGATTTTTTGAAAAATTGGGACCTACTCCAGTGTAAGCACATCAAACTAGTGTGAAGTGATGAATAACTTGTTACCATATAAATATGGAAGGTCCCTGCCATGATTCTGCAGCTGACATTTCTAATGATAGGTTCTCAGCTAAGTCAACAGAGATATTCCTCTTGCTTTTGTGGGTCTTTGAGGTCCTCTGTTCTTGGGATCATTTCCTTTCTTTATCCATATGAATTTGAAAGAGTAATTATACTCCTGAAGATCATTCCCAGAACAATGTTACTACACTCAGCGTGTAATCCTTACAATACAAGTAATAACAAGGGTGGAAACTCCCACTTGAAACTCCTACTACCAGTCTTCACTTGATGGCGCAAGGAGATGCTTAGAAAGCCATTCAGTGAGAGGTGCTCCGAGTTTTAAGACGATTCTACTTTCACTGTGCATCATCAGCCACAATAGTTTGCACAAATTTAATGGAGCACGAGGTTCTTTTGATTATGTGGGTTTCTGTACTTCAGTGCCAGTATCATTCAATCAGCTTGAATGGTGATAACCAACACCAATCTGTTGCAATGCTGTAACAGAAACGGTGTAAAAAACCTATGATAGTTTCAAGAAGTGTTGCCTAATATTTATTTCATCTGTCTGTATTTTTTTATTGCAGAAGAAGTGGTTCAGCAGACCAGCTGAGCAAATCTGCTACTTTCCCAGCAGATTAATACTGGTATAAATTTCATAGCTGAATGATGATGTTTTCATGCCTTATCAAAAGAGTCATAGGTCAAAGATCATCCTCCTTCTAGCAGGAGGGAAAGGAGACTTACAGATATACCTGTACTATATACACTCCAACAACCTGTAGCCAAACTACTGTAGAATTCTTTGAGCCACTGTTATGTTGTACAATATTTTAACTGTTGAGTCAGCATATTTTTAGCAGGGTAAGACTACCGAAACATATTATGACTTCATTGCTGATACACAGCATCATACCGAAACATATTATGACTTCATTGCTGATACATAGCATCATATCTAAAGCCAGTTTTCTTCCTTTTTAAGTCTTATGAGTAGATGAGTTCAATTACCCACTGAGACTTCATTCTTGCAGATAATTGACTACTCATCCACCTTAAATTTGTCTTTGGTAGCCTGGCTCAGAAGGCAGGTGATAGGATGGCTGATGCAAAAAGTATATGCATGGATTTAGAGTGGGTAAGAGAGATACGAACATGCATTCCAAGAAAATGCTTAGTTTGCTTTTTTAAAAAAAATCTGAAAAATAGGGCACTGGTTTCCTGCCAGGGGACACTTTTGAATAGGAATGTCTGGAATTATCTATTAAATTGGGTCTAACTTGGAGTAGGAGGCAGAGAGCAGGAAGAAATAGTGATGGAAAAAATGGATGCCAGGCTAGGAAATAAGTTGAGTTAGAGGCTCCACATCTCAGAGGCTTTGTTCTGTCTCTGAGCAGTGTCCCAGAACGGGTACTGACACGACACTTTGCTATGGTGTCCTATCCTTTCCTCAAAGGGGAACAAGAAGAGAGCACTGCCAGTTCACGTTGGTCATTTCGTCCCACCACATATGTCATAATTTAAATGTAACTTGTGCCAAGAAAGAACTAAGCTAAAAATCTTTTTATTTAGATATATTGCCTACATATGAAGGGAAATTTTAAGTCTTCATAAATTCTGTATTTTCACTGCAGTTAAGTGTTTTGTGGGCACATTTGATTTTATCTAAACATCACTACTGTGGCAGAAATTCTGTCTTGAGTTTTATTTAAAAACTTTTCAGTGTCCTTGAGCAGTGCTAAGCCCAAGGGCCCTAATTCAGAGGTGATGTTGGCCACTGGCCTTCCTTTGCTCTGTTCACTTTGCCTTGTGCTTCAAGTGATGCAACACAAATGTTACCAAAAGGTGAGAGCTAAAGTGGTGCTTGACATTTTAAGAGGCACATTTTCCTGCCATTCCATTCCTCCTCCTACTGCTCTTTTTTTTTTTTTGTCCCTGCAGTTAGAGGAGCTGTGCCAGTACCCAGCACGTGTAGCTGCTGTGTGTGCCAGCCTCAGGGCTGGGGTCACACATCCATACAACAAACACTCCACAGTGGAAAACTCATCACTGAATTGAGGCAAGGCAGGTTGCTGGAGGGAATATAACAGGGGCCTCAACTTGCCGTTCTTGCCCTGACGTGAGGGGAAGGGATCAGATCCATCCTTGCCTCCTCTCACCTGTAGCTAACAGAAGACAGCCAAGAATTGATTCAGTGAGTCTTTCTAATTCATTTTGGGTCATGTCAAAGAGGTTTGCTGAAGCCACAGCAGGATTTCAGATGCTCTTCTTTGCCCTAAAAAATGACTAAGAGCAGTCATGTTCTCAGTTACAGCTGAGCAGCAGCTTAAAAAGCTAGCAGCCTGTCAGCTCCAAAGTGGTGCCTCACTCTTAAGTGTGCTATTAGACTTACCATATGCTAACATGTCAGATGCAAAAACAAGGTTTGCATGTCACTGGGTCTGCTGCAAACAAGCTCCAATTCAGCAGCTCAAATGCACAACCATGAATATATCTTTTAAGGAAAGGGTCTAGATCAAATTCAGAAGCAATTTAAAAATAGGAGTGTGTTAGTTTCATATGGGTAAATGCAGGAGAGTGATAGAAGGTGGTAAAAGGCACATAGCAAAGGAAAAGAATGTACAAGTAAGTCCCTCCAGGTCACTGTGGCCTTGCTTTGAATTCCTTCTGAATTTAGCCTGGAATGTCAATGCCCACATCAAGTTGCTTTTTGAACACAGCACAACACAACATGCCCAAGCTAAGCTGCAAACATAAAAACCAGTTCCCCTATCTCTGTCATATTTTTTCCTTGTTAATCACTTGAAAAACTTTCTGATAGCTGATGGAAAAATTGCTCATTAGTAAGCTGTTTAGAGATCCCTGAATTGAAAGGCAGAATGTAAAATGAACGCCAGTCCAGATACCAAGAAATTATGGAAGATCTTTCTCTTCTCTGTGATCAGTCCCTAGAAAAGGTGTTATTGTTTGGCTTTTTACAAACATACTTTTTCCTATAAGAGAAGCAAGGTAAATTTTCCTATTAAGCAGCCACAAAGTGCAGACAGTTGTCACACACTGGTGAAAATATTCCCCCCACCTGAAATTCTGAGACTTTTTTTTATATATTCACTGGGGTTTGTTGTTTGGGATTCTTGGTTAGCATTTATACTAATGTTTCCATCCATTAATTTTAAGTGCCCCAGTGTTTTGCAAAAGATCACGGTAGAAAATAGCCTGTGTGCAGAATTACAAGGTAATTTCTTAGCCATATTTCTAAGGCAGGTGTTATCAAAACAAAAGCACCATTTTGGCCTGAAAAATCAAGGTCTTTCACTGATTTTAAATTCTGGTTTGAAACTTTTTGACACATAATGCACATCATGTTTGTGTTGGTTTCTCTTCACTCAACTTCTTTTTTCCTGAACAGTGGGCAGAAGGCAGGGTTTCCAAATAGCATCGGCTGTGTTCCAAGATATATCAGAGTGCTTGGCATCAGGAGTGAAAAAAGCAGCAGAATTTGCCAGTACTCACAATAACCACATATCTAGCTGCTTTACACAGCTCCTCCCAATATAGATACAGAGGTGCTATATCAAGCTTTTACACAATATAAGTTTGGAAGCTCTGTCCGGGGAATATGAAGTTCACCTAAGCCTTCACATTTGTGCTGGGATCAGCTGCAGCAGAAGCAGAGGTTTAAAAGAGGACACTGGCAGTTTGCCTAAGAAAGAATAATGGCCAATAAATCCTCTTTCTAAAGTATTTGGACAAAGTGTTACTTAGAAATTAAAAAAATCAGTAACCGGGCAATTTCAAAATACAAACATAGACAGTCTTGGATTCCTTGTTTCTTTTTAAAGAAGAAATATATTTCTGAAGTAGTTCAGTAACTAAAGGTCACATCTGGTTCCTTAGTCTTGTCTTTCCTAACGGATGAGTTTCAGTGCTGTCCCAAGCTGACTTCTGTCCATACATACAGATCTCTAGCTTGAAGAACACTACGAGCTTGACCTGTGTGGAAGCATAGCTTGGAGTTCATGCATTTCTGATGCTCAGACCAATAATAATAGCAAGGTTATGACTACTCCATTCTGCCGATACAACTGTTTGGGTGGTTCTAATATCACTTTGCAGCACATCTGCTTTTACTTAACTCCCCTTTCATTCTTGAGTTAACTCTTTTACCGTATCTACAGTGAACTCTTCTGCCATCTCTACAGGCGAATTACCTCCGTAAAAAAAGACAAAACAACTGTATATATGCTGCTTTGACCATGCAGCAGTGCTGTACTCCCTGTCCATTTTCCATCCATCCTGCTGCCTCACAAGTTGCTTGCAGCCTGCAGCCTTGGTGGCCTCAGGTGCTGGACTTTCAGCACTGTGAGGGACCAGCTCACACCATCTCTTAGCCTATGCTTCCAAGTTGGCATCTGACTGACAAGATTGTTACTTTAGAGAGTGGTCTCAGGGCAGCCATTAATGTGTAATTTAGATTTAGCTAGTATAGTTTCTTACTATACTGAAACATAATGTCTCTGATTTTATACAAGAACTGGTTCTTCTCCTCAGGGGCTTATTAAATATTCCTTTTAAGAATTTTATGAGCTCAGCATCAAAGTACATTATAAATCTGTCCATAGATAAATAAAACTGTACTGAGGAATGTTAGCTGAGGGAATCTATAGCAAGATTTATTTCTCTACCCCTTCTGCCCATGCAGAACTTCAGGCCTCCCTCAGCAGAACTGCCTGGCCCAGAAGCAAAGCCTTTGGTTTCCTTTCCTATCCTAAAGGGCCTGGGAGGTCGGCCAGCTTATTTAGCAAAGCACTTAGGTATGTTACTGAACTTCCCCCACGCAGGTCTCTTTATGTAAGCCAACATGACTTCTCAAAATTTTGTCATACTTTGCTAGCCAGAGCCAGGCCACCTGGGGAAAAAAATGACTGATTCAGCTTTTAGCTAAGGTGGGCTACACCTACAGGACTCCGTGAGATCTCTACTAAAAGCAAAGCAATTCTCTCCCAGAAGCTGGTGTTGCTGTGCTGTTAGATGCAAAGGACAGTTTCTACTTCATACTCTCTATAAGGTGAATCTAACTTTCCAGAGCTGCCCTCTCTGTGTTACCTGAGCAGATACCAAATGAGAATAGCTCAGAAAAAGTATGATTTTATTTGGTTCCAATTTTGTTTTGCTAAAAGCTATTTTGGCTAAATTGGAGGATTCCTAAGACCTTTTGATGTTTCCTTACTGTGATCGTTCTGTCTCGGATAAAATGCTAGTAGCATGAGGGCAGGCATGTATCTGTTATTCTGCTAAGAAAAGTCTGCACTTTGGTCACTCAGATCTTTGCTACATCGAACAGACTGCTTTCAGATCACTTGATCTAGCTATAAAATGGGAAAATGATATTCCTAATAAAATTATTAGATACTGTTATAAAGTGTCTAAATAGAGAAGAAAGTCCCTGTGGTGATTGTGTACTCTCCCACATATGCTGCAATAAGTTCTACAGTGCTCTGCTCTGCTCTGAATACCTGGCTGACACTAGGCACTTTGCTGGTTGCATCAAACTAACTCAAATGATAAAAATAATTTGTTTGCCTACAGTTAAAGATCCCTAGTAACTAGCATGCATTTCATATTTTTTTTTTCAAGGAATATCATTTAACTTGGAACAAATACAAACGAGGCCAACTTCTGTCCAGTGCTTATCTGTTGCATAGGATTTTTGTTTACAAGCTAAGAGGGCCACAATAAACAGCTGGATGCTATGTCCCCATCTACACTGCAGGGGCTATTCTGGTTCACAGTGAAGAGTTTCCATACATGGACAGTATCAACAAAGACAGCAGTAGCTCTGCTGCATGAGCTGTCCAGACAACAAAGAAAGGATCATCGGTGAAATTACTTCTGAAGAAAAACAGTGACTAAACTACCAGGAGAAAGCTATTTCACCGTTACATGCCTGTGGGGCATTTATTTTGTGTGCACGTATATTGTGTGCAGTGATGGCATTTCAGATGTCTTTAAGGTTTTAAGATCTTAGTCATGCCCACTACCTCCACACCAATCTAATCTTCCATTCCACTGTTCTGTTTCCAGTTTTGAAATTGTTCAGGTTACAAGGTAGATCTGGAAAGTAAAATAGGCTCCTACTGGGCACGTATTGGTGAAGTGAGGTAGGAGACTCCAGCTAAGTACTTTGAGATCCTATCTTGAAGACCAAAGGGCCTGGCCAGATGAGGCAAAGAAGTGAAAAGGAAAGGGAGAACGATGACCACTCACTCTCCTGGAAGGACTCCAGAGTGATAGAAGCTGAGACATATTTAGTTTTAACCCCAAGTAACCTTGCTCTTGAAATGGCATCCTGTGTAACTTCATCTTAACAGCAATAGTTAGCATTTATGTAACTCTATAAAGTTAAAAGGGCCTATTTTTTAATTTTATAGAAATGTATTCAGTCACCTCTACAATACAAAAAGGGTAACTTTTAAATATATTTCCCAGATAGCTAAAAAGCCCCATGACATAGGATTACCCTACACACTCAGAAATGTTGCCATCTAAAGAGGAATTTATCAGGTGTTAGGCACTGGCTGTACTGGCTAAGCACTCAGCGGGTACAAGGCTATGCAAAATAATCACAGTCCCAGGTGAAATACAAGCACTACTCTTTACTATTTTTAGGCAGCTGGATTGTATCACTGTGTAACCATGATCTTGAGAGTGACCATAAGGCAACAGCTCAACAATCAAGGTATGTTTGATACAAGAAGAAAACCAGTAATTTTCTGGAATGAATGGAAATATTATTTTCCATGGATCAATAAGGACATAAGTTACTGTTATAAGGCTTCCTATAACATGTGCAGAAGAAACACCTCAGTCGCTTATAAAAAATTACAGAAAGAAGTGGATCACAGAAATAATCCTAGAATAAACTGTTTGAATAAAGCACTTAAAATTTTCCCTCTCTTGCTAGAAAATACAAAATCCAGAGAAAGGTTTTGGTATGTACATAAATGAATGGTACATTGCCATTTGTTTACATCACTCAACTGTGATAGAAAGCAACAATACTTAATCTGCTAATATTTTCCCATCCTTTAAATGTATAATATTGGCAATAAACAAAGCCTACCAATCTACTAACTCTTCTTTCAATTAAGAAATCAATTTTAAAATTGCTTTACATATGGTTTTTGTGTGACACTGATGTCCAAGACATTTTACTTTTAAAATGTTTTAATAGCTGTTTTTAGTAAGCAGTTGAAAAGGAAGCAATTCACTCGCCTATTCAAAATTCTGTGAACCTGCATGTAAAAGGTAATCCAAGTGAAGATATAAAAATCACAACAGTTACATAGTTTGAACTTTGGTAATGTATCAGCATTTGTAGCTGGTAAGGTGTCTTTGAACATAACATTAATAATCTGTCAATGAATGAATGGAAAATAAGGATGAATCTTTTTTTGTAGCCTACATAGACATAACACAAAAAAACCCCTGCTATAGATAAGGAGTTAATCTGCTATTGTGTTTCAGTGCCCATCCTTGTGCTAAATACTCACTGAATCTTTGCAGTAATATACTCTAGTGTAAAATCCAATAAACCCTTTGTATAGCATCAGTGAAACTGTTGGAATATTTTTTTCTTGCATGCACTTAGCCAGGTAATACATACAAAAATAGAGACCTACGTGGCAGAGTCTCAAAATCAAGCCAAATTAATGACTTTTAATTCAGTTTTGCAAATTAGTTTGCTCTTAAGACAGTTCAAATATACAATTATTTTAGAACTTTTTGACCACCTAGGGTTTTCCAAGTTTTGTTAGGCCCAATTCTACATTAAAT
Organism: Haliaeetus albicilla; assembly: GCF_947461875.1. NCBI lineage: Eukaryota > Metazoa > Chordata > Aves > Accipitriformes > Accipitridae > Haliaeetus > Haliaeetus albicilla. The sequence continues at coordinate 22,776,178 of NC_091493.1, forward strand.
TTAAGGTATAACCAACTGTTGTGTTGCCTTGATTTGATCTGAGAGGTCTGATAAATAGATTCTGTCTTCAATTTACTCATGGAACAAATAAATGAAACAGAAGATGTCCCTTAAGGGGGGATTAGTCCCTTAAATGCAGTGTGGCTGCCTACTCTGCATTCAGGTAGGAATGCAAATATGTTTACCTGGTAAATGTCCAAATCTTTTGAGATTTATCCATTACAGGCAAAAATATCTTTGGATGGAGATTTTAAACTTTGCTTGCAGGAACATAAGAATTGTTTTAATGGATCACAAAACTTCTTTTCTCCAAGAATATCCCTCGCAAAATGTATAAATACATTATTACTGGTTACAGTGAATTATAAGATGTTGGGAAAATCATCCCAGAGGAAAAGTTTCTAGTTGTCATGTGTTGGTTTAGCTCTGTGATAACTTATGCTTAGCAGGACATATACATAACTGTGTTCACTTCCCACAAGCCTCCTCTTTTTAAAAAAAAATATTTATTTTTATTGGGTTTTACCGACAATTTGTGACCATTAGAGTGTGATCCCAATAACCTTTTGAACCTGCTTCCTACTTTCTGTCACCCAGTTAAAAATCTGCATAAATATATTCTTCACAGCAAGTCTTAGGATTTTTATGTTTTCATACCTGATTTTAATACAACTGTAATGACATTCTTTCTTTTCATCACAATTCCTGTTATGAATCAGTGCCATGGACTACTTTTCAGTAGGAGCCTTCCATTAGAAATATTGAAATTCATTGGATTTGATCATTACTACTTCGTGGTAAAACTATATATACTTCTTGAACCAAGTAACTGTGTTGCTTAGGCTTAAGTCAAGAAAAGCCTCTTTTCTTTTTTTTTTTTCCCCCATACTGTGGAACTAGCTGTTCCAAGAAGCCATCATTTGAATTCTTGAGAAATTGCCTCTCAGAGATCTGTCCTGAAATAACATCTTGCCAATATACGTGCAAGTAGTTGGAGTAGTACACTACCACTTTTTAAAAAAACATTGCATTTAGTTGCTGCTCTGCTTTCCTTCACCCTGCATACTCTATATGGTAGTTACATTACATACTATAGGCAACCAATTTAGGTATCCAAATCAAAAGTATAGGCTTCTTATACCATCAATGGAAAGAGGTAAAGTGCTTCAGAGGGCAATTAAGAGTACAGAGTGAGAAACCCACCTGCTTTGCTAATTACTCGGGGGACCTGGACACTTCTGTTAAATGCCCGGGACAGATTGTCAAGATGCCTGAGCCTCCCCAAAGCCTTTTTTTTTTTTTCAATTGGGACAGAAAACTAATATTGAAATTTGTTAAAATAATGTCACTTGAACTGCAATTTAACTGTATGGAGCGTCTCTCACTAGTTCTTGCTCCTCTGAAATTTTCTCCCTCTAAGATGATTTTTCCAAGAGAACTACTATTCCTATCTCTGTCAGTTCTAGACAAATTATAACATAAGTAGCCCACTGTTTTTGTTCTTTCAGTCAGCTTCAGTAAATTTGAATATGTCATGGTTGGACAGACATTCTAGTTTGCCTTTATGTGCTTTTAGCTTTTTCATATCATTGTACCTATTTGAGATACAAATGAATCTGTTTTGCTGGCATCCCTAGTCAATGCCCATCTTTGGCCCTACTGCTCCTCTGTTGCTTGTGGCTGTCTTCCTAATAACAAATAACAATTTCCCAGGTCTCTGCCATATTCCCATGCTGGCAGCCCATGTAATCCTGCTTTGCATGTGTGGAGTCTATGCTTTTAAAAAAGCTCTCTGTCCTCTCAGGCATGTTGCAGGCACTACAGAAAAACAAACAAAAGCTCCCTTTAAGCCCTCTAGGCATGTTTCTGTCTAGCAGTCTTTGACAGCAAAACTGGAATCATTTTAAAGAAATCACAGGGGTCCTGGACTAAAGGCTTTTTTTCTCTGTAATCTAGTTTCCATGAACTCTCATGCACTTATCTGTGCTTCTGGTGTGAGGATCACAAGCTTCTCCCTACCACAAAAAGAATCTTCTCTAAATGTATTACGTGAACTGCCATCTCCACAGCTGGTCACCAAGCTGTTGAACAGTTCTCTTGGTTGCTGCACACACGCATACAGTATTTTGATAACTAGATCGCCTACCATTACGGCTTGCCAACAACTCACAGTGTATCCCCATCTCCTAGAGGGACCACTTGGCTCCACGTCTGCTCCTCCCTGCAACGCTCAGTCTCTCAGTGTTTCACTGCCTCCAAGTCTCCTTTCATCTATTTTTTTTTAAATCCCTTTATTATTCCAGAACAACATGTTATATTTATTCCACTTTACCCCCATCTGCTGGTAAAACAAAGCTGGCACATATAATACGCCACTAACTACAGATCGAGTGACTGGCAGAGAAAAGGAACTAGCTCCTGCTTGTTTAAGATGATAGCTTGATAGATGGGATGAGAAGGGGAAGGGAGAAAGTAAGTTCCTTTAAAGATCCAGTTGTATATATATTCAGTGTTGCACAACCTGTACTGCTTTGATTTTGCAGTGAGTTCTTATTGCTTAATGCAATCAGCCTCTCTTTTCATTTAGAAAAAGTAGCTTGCACTGAGAAAGTTTCTATTTACAGTTTTAAAATTTTAGCAACAAAACAATAGACCACTTCTGTTTCTCTCCAAAATTAACTCTTTCCTTGATAGGCATGTTTTATTATTTCCTGATGTACAGCATTAATTATTGTTGGTTGGGGTTTTTTTCCCCAAGTCTTATCTGGAAATACTTCAAATGGAATAAATTTTAAATCATTCTCCTTTTGGAATAAGCTAAATTTCTGAACACTTGAAAAGTCCTATTAATTCTAGCATTTTACTTTGCTTCCAAGAGCAAGGCAAACCACTGCAGGGACCAATTAGAAAGAGCTGAGAAATCCTCACGAAATGAAGGGCTGACAGCTGAAAATCCAGATCTGATGGACTGCCTTGTAGATTGGCATGAATGATACCTCTGCCCATAAGAAAACTTTAATCTCCTAAGCAGAAGGAAGAAGGGTTTATTTTTAAGGCTGCCTTAGTCTGTCCATATCAAACATTTTCTTTTGACTCCTACTCTTACAGTATAATAATTTAAAAAATTGTTTTCCATTCACAGAGACCTGCCGTAGTTTTACACTCAAGCTACCAGGAAGCCATACCGGAAAAGGAAGTCGGGCTATAGGTAATTAGAATAATATTATGTTTTCAGTATAATGATGTGGAAAGAATGGGGAGTTTGTTTATTTTAGATCATGCTTTTTATAATCCTCCTCTTTCTCTGTTATTTTTTTTTCCATTAGCATTTGATAGTTGCTTTTGCCAAAGAAAGAAACATAGAGTTTATAGCGAACTAGTGAAAAATTGTTCTAGTTTTAAACTTCAGAAGACCTGGGGAGCAGGATGTGTTTGTATTTATACAGGTATTTACACTTCCACAGACTTTTAGATACAGAGTCCCTTTTTCAGTTTTGAAATGGAAACAGCCAAGTTAATGCACTTGCTACTTCTGCTGTAGGCCTGAAGAAGGGTTTATGAACTCAAAAGCTTCTGTATTTTTTCCAGCTATGCTAATGGGGTAATATACAAATGGCAGCACTGCAGGTCTTGTTTTCAGTCTGTGGAGCCTGCATGTAGAAAGGGCAGTTTTCATCATACATACTTTGGAAAAGTTGGGAAGGTCTGAGATGGCTGCAGGCCTATGAGCCATATTTGATGTCAGTTGATGCCAGAACATTATGGCCACATGTAAACCAGTGGATGAATTATGTATGTGTGACAAAGCTGATAGAGGGACCCTGCTCATAGCCTGACTTTTCCCTGCCTGCCGAGCACAGCTTGTAATTTAAGTGGTGATGAGGAGAAAAGCCAGCGGGATTACAGAAAATACACACGACTAAGGCATCGTGTGTTTGTCAAAGCACATGGTTTCTGTCCCTGTGCTGGCTGCATTCTTCTGTCACACTTCTACTGTGGCTATGCGTAAATTAGTAAACTGAACAGTGCCAAGACAAAGACAGAGGCTTGGACCATCATGACCTGTTACTGTAGCATGGTTTTGGCCTGGTACAGCTAGTAGTCTCCCCCCAAAAATTCCTGGGCACAGTTTAGGTATTAGCATGGACCGGGACAGGCAGCTTGGATGTAACTGGCTTGCTTCAGAGATAAGGATGTTTAGCAGAAAGGAAGTGACTAAACCGTACAAGTTAGCAGCTGGGTCTCTTTCCTGGTTCTTAGGCTGCTTAATTTACTAGTGTAACAATGGCGTGCAAGTTCAATTGAGTTTGGAGGCACTTCTCTTTTCCTGCCTTTGGAACAGGAAGCTACTGACCCTATTCAATTAACTTTTCCAAACTCAGTCGTTTATTATGGCAAGAGTGGAAAAATACATTTCAAATCACCACACGAATCCTCTTCTAGTTAGTTCCATCTAGGCTCAAGCTTCCCCATCAAGCTTGTTAGGCTTCCAAGAGGGAAAGAGATGCTCTCTGTGCCATTCCAAAACCTTGAATTGGCAACGTCAACTAACAGTCTTTTCTAGTGTCTGTTTTCCAGGATTAAGAAAGAAAACGATGTAATTTACGTAAGTTCCACTTCACAGTTATCATGCAAGCACTTAACTTCCTTTTGAACAATGTATTTTGCTATATAAATAACTATGCAAGGATCATTTAGCACCAAAATGCAGTCTTGCACATTTTACAGGAAAAAAAAATCCCTCAGTAGTTGTCACCCCCTAATCGACATTTAATTACTGTAAGCAATTACCGCCCCCCCCCCCCCCGGTTCAAGCACACTTTCCGCGGCCCGTTCCCGGTTCTAGGCCCCAGCGATGAGCGTCCGCCCCCGGCAGCGCCTCCCAGAGCGCAACGGCAACGCCGGCCGCCCAGCTCAGGGCCGAGCAGGGTCGTGCGACCCTCGGCCCCCGGACCACGCTCGGAGCCGCCGCCGCCCCCGAGGCAGCGGCCCGCCGCCACGCTGCGCACGCTCGCGGCCACCTCCCACGCGTGCGCGCCTCGCGCGTGCCCATCCCGGCCGGGGGGGCGGGGGGGAGCGCGCCTGCGCAGGACAGCCGGCCGTGGTGGTGGTGGTGGTGGTGGTGGTGGTGGTGTCGCCGCTGCCGCCGCGTCCGCTCCGCCCGGATCCCTCCGCCGCGATGCGCCGGGCCCACCGCTCCGCCCAGCGGCGCGTGTGGAGGGCCGCCGCCGCCGCCGCCGCCGCCGCGGAGGGCCGCGGCCTGTGAGCGGGGCGGCGGGGGCTGCTCGGCCGCCTCCGGCGGGGCCGGCCCGGCATGGCCGGGCGGCGGTGCGCGGGCGGCGCGGCCGCCTTGGCGGAGGCGCCGGGCTGCGGCGCGGCGGCGGAGCCGGCTCGGGAGCTCTTCGAGGCCTGCAGGAACGGCGACGTGGAGCGGGTCAAGCGGCTGGTGCGGCCCGAGAACGTGAACAGCCGGGACACGGCGGGCAGGAAGTCCAGCCCGCTGCACTTCGCCGCAGGTACCGGCCTGAGGCCGCCGTTACCGCCTCTGTGGGGACGGCGGAGCGCGGGGGCAGCCCCGCCGGGCGCCAGGCCCGCTGCCGCGCACCTCCGCTTCCCTCCCGGCGCCGGGCCTGGGCAGGGCCGGGCCTGGCCGGGGCGCGCAGGAGCACGGGGTGCCCTGCTTCCCCGCAGGCCCCGCCGCAGGGGGTGGGCCTGGGCGCGGCGGGGCGGGGGGGGCCGGAGCCCTTCGGCGGCCCCCGTGTGCATCCGGCGCCCGTCCCGTCCCGTGGCCGTGGCCGTCGCCGTCTCTAGGTGCCACGCCGGCTCTCGGGTGGCTGGTGAGGTATCACCACGCGGTGGTGGTGGCTGGGTGGTACAGGTGGCGTCTCGTTTCTGTCTTTTCTTTCTTTCTTTCTTCCTTTCTTAAAATAAACCTCAGCTGGCGTTGAGGACATCTGGACTGGGGTTTAGACTGTTCGTGTTGTGGCATGTGAGCTCTGACAGGTGACATGTGTCCCAGGTACAGTTTCCATTGATTTCAGCGGCCCTGCTCATTTTTAGAATTTTGCCCAGGAAGGGTGCTTGTCAGATAATGCTGTTTCTAAGCTTTTTGCATTCTTATCTTCAGCAAGTAGACTTTGTCAGTTCGGGACTTATATACGCAAACAACTGACATCACAGAACAACTGCTTTCCCTGGCAGCGGGCCAGAAGATTCTATCCCACCTTTTCAGACAAAGACCTGACTGTGACTGTTGTTTCCATGTTGTTTGTTTTGATTTGATTACAGTGTTAGATGTAGGACCAAAGGCTGGCAGGCTGCAGAAGAGACAGCAGCTTCTTTTCAGCTAAACAATATGGATAGTAATAAAGATGTTTGTGTCTTTGCTGAATTGTTTTGGAAGAGGTTTCTACTTAAGGTGTCCTTTCCTCGTCTTCCATACACTTAACAGGTCTAAGTTCTTGAAAGCCTTTTCAGGACAGCTGCATTTCACAGATTTAAGAAACTTGATTGACAAGAGATCCCAGGAGACAACTTAAAATATCCTGTTGGGGTAAAACAATTTTGCAGCTATCTTTTCATATGCAGCACTCCTGTCTGTTCACTAATAAACTCTGAACTTCTAAAAAAAATAGTACGTTTTACAGCATTTTGGAGAAGTGAGGTTTTTTCCTTTTCCCCCCTTTTCATCCTAAGGAGTTCCTCATGCAATATAGTAATCTAGTTTATCTCTCTGAACAGGAGTGATCTGTCTTGACTTTAAAAAAACAGAACTCCTGATCTATAGAAAGCTTTTTCTTAAAAAAAAAAAAAAGGCATAGCAATGAGTTCATATAGTTATTAGACCTCTAATGTTAAACAAGTTGGCGTGTAAATGGGAGGGGCCATTGCCACGCTTATGTCTACTTCAGACTTGTAGAGAGAAATCAGTTGCTCCTCTCACAAGACTGTAGGAGATGCCAAAAGTTTCTGGTTAACACGTGGCATAAAATACTTGTGTAACTTCTTAATTTAACCCTCTCCTACTGCTTCAGGTAGAACTCTGCTGTTGTCAGCCTATCTGCGAATAGGCTCAGTGTGAAAGATGGACATAAGTAACTTCGGGATTTTGGGGTTATTGTTCTTGTTGTGTTTTGCTTTTCCCCTGTTATTCACAGTTGAAGTATTATTAGCTTCTTTTGTCTTCTGTCTCTAAAGGAATTACATTCCAGGAAGTAAAAGCAAAAGTCAGTTCCGTTCTTGCTTTGTTTAGCCTAGGTGTTCTTAGAAAATACATTACAAAACATCTCTGACTAGTTTCATTCAGTTTCAGGACTTGTTTTATGGAAGAGGTGGAGCTGAAATATGAAGATAGGTTCTGTATTGCCCTTTTTTCTTTTTTTTAGTGTCATTCTGGGTTCTGAACTTGGTTCCATTTTTAAGATTTTCCCAGATCTTAACTAGCAATTTAAATAAACCAAATTCCTCTTTCTATGTGTCATTTCGTAAAGGTGGATTTTAAAATATATTAAAATGTATTTAAAAAAAAAAGACCACAAGCTCTCCCTGGGTATGTGTCATTATTAGAAATAATACATATTGGGATCTTGGTGAAGACTGCTCTTTGGACTTTGTAGTACACAATTGTGTGTGTGGTAGATAAGTTGTACTGAAACTTAAGTCAAGAGCCCACCACCCTTCACAACATAATAGGCTCAGTCCTCTCTCACCATAAGCTGCATATACTTCCTGAAGTCAGTCCTTTTTATCACAGTGTGTGTCAAAGTTGAAAGTATCACAAGGTTTTAGGGACGTGGCAGGAACCAAAATGCCCTTCCTGCAAACTAAAATTCATTGAAAAAATGAACACCTGGGGCAGGGGAGAAGAATCAGAGCTCAGTTGTTTCTCTTAGCTTTTCATCCTGTCACATCAGGTGAATATAAAATATGACACAACAGTGACAGTAAATAAATACTTTTTAAAAAAAATTATATACAGTTACAAGTTTCTGTTGTGATTAATATTCAGGATTTATCAGCTAAAAGTTTGTAACGTTTTGGGGAACAAGTGCAGTGAACTACTCAGCTGTCATAAATGGTAGAAGAGTGTCAGCTGGAGGCCCTGAGTAGCCCTTCTACTTTGCAATAAGAAATAAAGTGTTTATGATGATGACACAGTTATCACAGCTTGCAACTATGCAAGATACCATTTAGTTGGTCTTCTGATAGAAGCCCAAGAGCCAAAAAAACCACCCCCACTCCTTAAAAATGATAATGTTTTTTTTTTAAAAAGTGTTGAAATAGTTTTTGCAACAGTGGCAAAGAGGAACTGTTACAGTAGGTAGTGGCTCCCTTCCCTGTGTCAGCAAAGGCTGTCCCCTCTTTGCACTCTCAGTGAAAACAAGAGAGAGGAAGGAGAGACCATTGTACAGAGTTTGGCCGCCTCCTCTGTACACATACATCCTTTAGAAAATAATGAGAAAATACTGCTCTTTCCATATAGTGCCCTCTTGTACAGATGCTTCCACAAGGACGTAAGGAATCCCTGCTGTGCACTCAATGCTGAAGAGAAGTTACAGAAATTGGTGTGATGCAAATAAGCCTGTCTCAGCATTAAAATAACTACAGGTAGTTTAGGGGTGTTGCTATACTTAGGGCATTTTCTGAATGGATGCAGGCTTTGTGCAGAGAGAAGCTATGGGTTGCTCATGATCTGTATCTGATTGAACCTATATACTAAATAGAGGACATCTGGGTGAATTCTCTACACCTGTAATGAGGTTTACTGGCGCTGATTTTCAATTATGGTATTGATTCTTGCTAAGTTTAGCATTTTACGTTCAAAAACATGGCTATACATCAAAGCTTTGAGGGACAGGGGACAGTACAAGAAAGGGTGGTTTAGCACCAGACATGTAACTTCTGGACAGAGAAGTTGATCAGAGGCTTTTCTAACATAACTAAAGCAGTTCTGGAAAACATGTTTTGGTGCAGAAAGAAGATACCAAGCAGTCTGTCATCAAATAACAGCTTTGATGATGTGTTTGCAGGACTGGCACTTGTGAAAAGTCTCATCTGAGTAGATCCTTGAAGACTTTAGTGAATTTTGAGTACGCATTCAAACTAGAAACAGAATTTTTTGAAATTTTGAAGACGTAAGTAAAAATCAGGAGGACACATGTAAGAAAAATAACTTTGTAGCATCTGGTTACAAAAGCTAAATTTATTTAAGAATGAGAAATATGCTGCATATAATTTATTTACTGTGTAGGCAATATGGCTGTATGGGTATACCTTGTATAGGTACTGATTATTTTTTTGGCAGCAGAAATATGCATGTATGTGCAGTGAATGCGGCTTACTGTGCCTGTGCAGATAACTTGTTTTTGCATGGACCATATGTCTGATCCAGATCTCATCTCAAGCGTGCTGAACTCCTGTTCTCTGTTAGGACAGGCAAGGTGCCTTCTGTTAGTTATAAGATGGGTAACTAGAATGTTGACACTCAAAAATGAATTTGCTGTACAGTGTGTGGTTCTATCAAAATCAAGGTGCTAGCAAGCTAAGATTTGTATAATTAGTAATGTATTTTGAAGAATCGAAGCACATCAGTAGTATAGTCTTGTAACTGTTATTTGAAAATACCTTGGAGATCATTCTGGGATTAAAATGTTTCACATAAAATTATTTTTATAATAGTCAGAAATCTGTGGGGAATGTGGTTCCTTACCAGACTTTTGAGGGAAGAGGAGAAAAGACAGAATTTAACAAAGGCTTTTCTGAATACCTTTCCTGGCTTCTTTACCGTTGGTATAAACAGCTTGTATATGAGAGGTCCTCCCAGCAAGTATGATCCAGAAATTGCTTAATAATGGTAGTGTTTGCTTTTTGAGCTCCGAATAGCAAAGGTGAAGGTGTTTCTTGCTGCAGGGTTTTAGTTGCTGTCAGTCTGGGAGAAGGATTTATGCAATAGTCAGGTTTAGTGAAAAGCATGCTATGAAAAAGTTTAGTTGCAACTAAACTAAAACTAAAGTTCAGTTGTAACTACAATGCTGACACTTCTCATATGCTTCTGTGACTTTGTCACTGAAATGCTGTGTAGTTATCAGGAATAAACATAATTTCTAGGTTATGGTTGCAGTGATTTATACCTACCTACTGACCTGGGGTGGATGATTTGTAACAAAGTTTAAATTTGCTACTGTCTTGAGTATCACTGGTGTTGGCAACTGTGTGGTGATTCACACTGAGGGAAAAGCTCAAGTCTTCATCCCCACCCAGTTCTTGATCTCTTCAGGAAAACGGTTTGCAATTCAGATATTTAAAGCAAGGAAGGCCAAGTCCTGCAGGCATGGGTTATTTCCCAGAAGGTACTTGGCCCAAGGCCGATACATACCAAAATATGGCTTTTACCTGCCCTAATAATCCCCAAGACCCAAAGACACTTTCATGAAACCTTTGGGGGATTTCTGTAGGCAGTGGCCTTTGGAACGTAACCAGATGGGCATAATGGCTACAAGCAGAAGTCCTAAGTCATTCTGGCCTCTTGTGAAGGTATCAGAGAAAACATAGATACAGTTTGATGTCCTGGTTTATTTGCTGTTATATAAATGTGCAAAATATAGCTGAAATTAAACAATAGTAGCTATAGAATTGGCTTATGAGAGCAATTACCTTATTTGTGATATGTTTCTAGCCCCAAATGTACAAGTGGGCATATTTTTTTGCTGTCTACTAACTTGAATGACAGGTTTGTAAAAAAAGTGCCTCAGAATGTGGAAGAGCATTTTTGTGCTTCAGTCATGATCAAATATTTATAATCATTTTAGGCATCACTGAAAATAGGCATTATGAGTATCTTTAAATTATGGTTGTGCATACTCACATAATAAATTTCTTCAACAGAGAGTGGTCCCAGATAAACTTCTCGTGTCCCTAAGGGTTTTCTTAAGTGATCATTTCAAAGATGGAAACTGTGTGCAGATTATGTTAATTATTCCTTAGAAAGCAAATAACTATGCTTCTGTTTTAACCTGAAAGCAGTGCTTCTTACCTGCTTTTTTAAAAAAAACAAGCAACACGTTTCTGTAAAATACTTTTCATGTTATATGAATCTTTTTTTTTAAAAGCTTAGAATATGAATTGTACATGCATTGGCTTGTAGCCAGTCCCATCCTTACTGCTCCCAGGGCTCATCTATTGGTCCATCCACAAACTAGCTGTGGGTTGGCAGACTATCAGTTTGAGTTAATAGCCATGTAAAATGACTAAAGAAGAGGTTGTGTTGTCAGTATTTTGTTCTTTTTGTTGTTTTCAAGAAGCTGTTGACTCATGGGAGGCCTATCAAGATATTTATTGTTCCAGTAATCTTGAATATTATTTTTCTACTGATTTTAATCTAATTTGTAGGGCTTTTAAAAATAGCCTTAGTGTGTAAATGCTTCTTTAGTAAAGAATGCCAGTTGTGATTGTTATTCAGAGTGGTTACAGTTATTTAAGTTTGTTGGTTTAATCTGTGTATGTGGGACAGGGAATTTTCTTACCCCACCCTGACGCCTTTCTTCCCTTTATCTCTTCCAGGTTTTGGTCGGAAGGATGTAGTTGAATATTTACTTCAAAGTGGTGCCAATGTCCATGCACGAGATGATGGAGGCCTTATTCCTCTTCACAATGCTTGCTCTTTTGGTCATGCTGAAGTTGTCAATCTTCTCTTGCGGCATGGTGCAGATCCTAATGCTCGGGATAATTGGAATTACACTCCCCTCCATGAAGCTGCCATTAAGGGCAAGACAGATGTCTGCATTGGTAATTTTCTCCCACTCTTCCTGTGACTGACTCATTTCTTTTCACTGTGAAAAATCAAGAACCTTCTAAAGACCATTTTTACTCCGTGAAGCTGTGGCTAGTATAAGGATTAAAACTAAAGATCTTTCATAAACTTAAATTCATATGCCAGTTTTATAAGAAACAAATATTTAGATCCGTTTTTGGTAGTTGCCTAAGTATAAAGGTACACATTGACATAATGGGGAAAGAGCTTTAGAATGATGTGATGGAGCTAGATTCTCTTCTACTTCAGCGTAGACTCTTATGCTGCCTTCTGCTGCTGGTCACAGTGCAGTAGAAAGAAGAAAACTGGTTTTAATAATGGATTCGTTCTGTCTCTATGTGTAGCAGCCATGTTAAATTAGTTAAGGATAGGAGCTAATCTCCAATTATATTGACCACTTGTATTGCCTGCACGGTTCTTAAGGGTTAGGAAGAGGTTGAAGGTTAGATATGTGGTCAAGAAACTGATTTTTTTTTTTTTTTTTTAAATTGTGTGATTTGCTGTCATTTACTTTATTGAGAAGCACATCTGGAGAGTTGTATATACAATATTGCCTGTTTGGCCCCAATATGAGTGCAAGGTACATGGCCTGCTACTGCTGTGTACAGTTTAGGGCATAGTCATTTGTGGATTTGAGGCAGCATGCTCTGGACCTGATGAGAGGTAGTTACTGTTTTTTCTGGTGTGTCACAGCTGCATGTCTTTCAACTGAGACTGCCTCCTACCAGTCTGTGATTATTCCATTTCTGCTCTGCTTTTTTCTCATAAAATGTGTCTAGTCATAACTGTTCACAGATGACATTAAGGAATTCTGTAATTAAAAATTTGAGAGGGAAGTTGGGATCAGTAACTGGATGCTTCTTTTGTTGCTTGCCGCTTGCAGTAATGATGTACCTCATAAGTCCTGTCTTAGAGAATTGTTTTCTCATGGAAAACTTTGGCATTTTGTAGTACTGCTGCAGCATGGTGCTGAACCAACCATCCGGAACACAGATGGAAGAACAGCTTTGGATTTAGCAGACCCATCTGCAAAAGCAGTGCTGACTGGTAAGTGATAATCTTTAGATTACTTTATGACTAATAACAGTCAAATGAATTTCTCGTATTACTTTAAATTCTCTGTGTTTTATAATTCTAAATAGAAATTCCCCCGTGGCTTTCATCATCTTAGTCATGGGATGTGTTCTGGATAGATAGTTTATTGTGCTAGTTCAGTAATGGACTGTCAAATTTTTAGTACTTATGCTCTCCAGAATTTTGGAAGAGGAGGAGAAGTAGTGAACTTCACATATATAGATATTTATTTATCAACTAAAGAAACTGCCTTTTGTCTTCCAGGTGAATACAAGAAAGATGAACTCTTAGAAAGTGCCAGGTATGCATGTTTGGAAGATATCTGGAATTTAGTGATATTTTCAGAATTGTATGTATTGAATATATATATTGGCTTTTGAGCTGGCATTGCATCTAGATGCTAAGCTTTGGCTGTTATCATAGAATCATAGAATTGTTTAGGTTGGAAAAGACCTTCAAGATCATCTAGTCCAACCGTCAAGCATGCCCACTAAACCATGTCCTGAAGTGCCTTGTCTACGTGTTTTTTGAATACCTCCAGGGATGGTGACTCAACCACTTCCCTGGGCAGCCTGTTCCAATGCCTGACAACCCTTTCAGTAAAGAAATTTCTCCTAATTTCCAATCTAAACCTGCCCTGGTGCAACTTGAGGCCATTTCCTCTCGTCCTATCTCCAGCCACCTGACAGAAGAGACCAGCACCCACCTCACTACAACCCCCCTTCAGGTAGTTGTAGAGAGCAATAAGGTCTCCCCTCAGCCTCCTTTTCTTCAGACTAAACAACTCCAGTTCCCTCAGCTGCTCCTCATAAGACTTGTGCTCCAGGCCCCTCACCAGCTTTGTTGCCCTTCTCTGGACATGTTCCAGCACCTCACATGTCTTTCCTGTAGTGAGGGGCCCAAAACTGAACACAGGACTCGAGGTGCAGCCGCACCAGTGCCAAATACAGGGGGACGATCACCTCCCTGCTCCTGCTGGCCACGCTATTTCTGATGCAGGCCAGGATGCCGTTGGCCTTCGTGGCCACCTGGGCACTCTGCCGGCTCATGTTCAGCCGGCTGTCAACCAGCACCCCCAGGTCTTTCTCTGCCGGGCAGCTTTCCAGCCACTCTTCCCCAGGCCCGTAGCGCTGCATGGGGTTGTTGTGACCCAAGTGCAGGACCCGGCACTTGGCCTTTTTGAACCTCATACAGTTGGCCTCAGCCCATTGATCCAGCCTGTCCAGATCTCTCTGTAGATCCTTCCTACCCTCGAGCAGATCAACCCTGCCTCCCAACTTGGTGTCATCCACAAACTTGCTGAGGGTGCACTCGATCCCCTCGTCCAGGTCATTGATAAAGACATTTAACAGAACTGGCCCCAGTACTGAGCTCTGGGGAACACCACTTGTGACCTGCCGCCAACTGGGTTTAACTCCATTCATGACAACCCTCTGGGCTCGTCCATCCAGCCAGTTTTTCACCCAGCGAAGAGTACACTTGTCCAAGCCATGAGCTGCCAGCTTCTCAAGGAGTATGCCATGAGAGACAGCGTCAAAGGCCTTGCTGAAGGTAGACAGCACCCACAGCCTTCCCCTCATCCACTAGGTGGGTCACCTGGTCATAGAAGGAGATCAGGTTGGTCAAGCAGGACCTGCCTTTCGTAAACCCATGTTGACTGGGCCTGATCCCCTGGTTGTCCTGCACATGCCATTTGAGTGCACTCAAGATGAACTGCTCCATAATCTTCCCCGGTACCGAGGTCAGGCTGACAGGCCTGTCGTTCCCCAGATCCTCGCTCCGACCTTCTTGTAAATGGGCATCACGTTGGCAAGCCTCCAGTCATCCACGACCTCCCCTGTTGACCAGGATTGCTGACAGATGATGGAGGGTGGCTTGGCAAGCTCCTCTGCCAGCTCCCTCAGTACTCTTGGATGGATCCCATCTAGTCCCATATTTTCTGTGAATAAAACTACAAAAATAGTTATATAAGCGTATTTTTGCTTTCACTTTAATGCTGACAATACAGAAGTGAATGTATTACTTCAGAACAGATCTGCTGAACATTATAGCAAGGAAAAAATATAAAAACATAATAAGCTACTAAAAACTGGAATAAAAATATTTCTGCCCATTTCATATCTTGTTTTTCAGGAGTGGAAATGAAGAAAAGATGATGTCTCTTCTTACACCATTAAATGTTAACTGTCATGCAAGTGATGGCAGAAAGGTATTTTTGTTTAAAACCTGATTTAAAATTAGTTCACTCTTACATGTTTCACAGTTATTGTTTGACCAGATTTTAAGAATGTTAAATACAGAATCTATCTATTTTCTTTAATATATGTGAGAAAGGAAGACTGTATCTCTCTGGCAGCTAGTGGATTTTTTTTGTTTGTTTTTTAACCTTAAAAGGACTATGTAGGTATTTCCATCTAGGAGCAATAAACAAACACCTTTTCAATTGGAACTTCTGCTTGACCTTCATATCTGCAGTGATAAAGAAGGGAGGCCTTTTCATAGATTCTTGTCACTATCACAAGTTGATACACACAGGTTCTTTATTTGCCATACACCCTAGGCAAGTTACCGCTTCTGTTTCGGGAAGAAGCTAGTCATTGCCATAAGTATTGGTAAAGAACTACGTGAAAAATGTTCAAAATCTCCATTCTAAAAAATACTGGTGGTCTCCTGGGTTCAGCCCCTAGCCTACCGAAGGCTCAAGTTATTGAGTATCAATTTCTGGCATCCTCGTTGTTCTCATTAAGTATGTGTAGGCATCCACTTAAGTTTTGTTCGAATGAGTTTCCCTGTTTAAGGCTTTGTGGTAAGTTACTGGGATCTCCAAAACACCTATGCATCTCTATTTTCTAATCTTCTAGTTATGAGACTCATTCTCTAGGAACTGTACAAAGCCAGTTCAGTTGATGGGTTGGTAAATGAAGAGGATAAGATTTCACTAATTTGTAGCTCTGCCCTTGCTGCTGCTGCTGGGTATGCTTGAGTGGGTTTACTAGAAAAGATCATAGAGCAGTTATCCGACTGCTTTGTGGAGGGTGAGAATTTAAAAGAGAATATTAAGTTTCCCTCTCACTCAGCTAACTTACTGCATTCACAGATATGGATAACAATCTCTGTTGATAATTTCTAAACTTAAACTATTGATTGGCAGGCAGACCTCTTTATAATTTAGCAGTCACTGTTTCTAATGGCCATCTTATTTCCCCTTTCACAAGGGACATAGTTTGTCCCAGCAAAGTATTTATAGTTATGGTAGGCTAAAAGACAAAAGTGGACTGCAGGACTCAAAAATCCTTTAAGAGGGCCTTTGTTGCCAGAATGTATTTATTAGTGATGGAGTAAATTCAGGATTTGTGTTTGATGGCTGTGAGAGTAGCCAGTAAACAATGAACATAGTTATCAAATGTCTGATCCAAGCACTCTGGTTTTTTTAATGTTACAAGTGTTTTAAGGACTTCAGTGATTAGTATTGTTAACAAGTTTTGAAAAAAATAAATATAAAATCAACCCTTGATTTTCTGTTACTGATTACTTCTACATTCTGTCATTTCAGTCTACTCCTTTACATTTAGCAGCTGGGTATAACCGTGTAAAAATAGTACAGCTCTTACTGCAGCATGGGGCTGACGTGCATGCTAAGGATAAAGGGTAGGTTCATTTTTCATTTGTTCAGAATAAACAGAATTTGTTAAAAATTGAGATGAAGTAAAGAATAGTAACATTGTTTTAACCATGGAGAATTTCTAGCTTGAGACCATTAAGCCATCTTTAACCTTTCTGTTATGACAAAAATGCAAAGTGTACAGGCTTAAGACTTGTGAATCAGTAGAATCCAAATTGAGCTGACCATAGAACATGTTGCTTTTAGGTATCACTAGCCAAGTTATTATCTCATTTAATAAAATACATTTATACACCACTGTGAAGTCAGCAAATAATTTGATGATTGAATCAATCTTAATTTTCTTTCTATTTTCAATTTTCTGCACTTCTTTTTGCAAAGAATGTGATAAAAATTGAAGATCTGTTTCTCAGAGGTTTTATTTGGACTATATTTTCAAGCATTTGGTTGTTAATGTCAGGAAATGTAATGAAATATAGATATGCTAAGTTTATTCATTTACATAAAATGTAATGAAAAACTATTTTTAAAATAAGTGTTTATGTACATTAAAGATTATGGAAAGCAAACTCTTATTCCTCCTTTTCTTAGGATCACTTCACAGCTATATAAATAACTGCCTGATCAGACAGCTTTATTTGTCCCCTTGGGGTTGGAATTTATGTTTGTCATTTCTCCCTTACTAGCCCACAATGAAATTCATTTGGGGCGATTTCTCACTCGCTTCTAAGACCACTGGGTTTGAGAGAGTATGAAGCTGGCTTTAAAACCTCTGTAGTTCTGCTGTTACTGTAGAATATTGTACAGTTACTTAAACATTAGCCAGTAAGACTTCTTTAGTTACCAGGGGAGAAGATAATCTTACAGCAATGTTCTTGTGAAAAAGGAAATAATTATTGTCACTCCTGAAAATCCCCTGCAGAGAATTCTTCCTGCTTAGGGTTCCGAATCTGAGCGGAACTATTTCATTTGCAGTAAAAATGGTGCAATTAATTCCTCATCTTCTGTTATTTTCAATGTTTATTTTTCTGAAAAATGCTGAGGGGATTTTCTGGGTGGTTCTCCAGCTTATTTCCCCTCAACTTCATTTGAACATCTCTGATACTATTTTTGTAACATGTTCAAGGTGCAACATAGTACCATTTGCAATGTTATAGATGCGTTTGGAATTGAAATATGTGTACTAAGATAATCATCCTCCCCCGTTCTCTCCTATATAGAGATTTGGTGCCACTTCACAATGCCTGTTCCTATGGTCATTATGAAGTAACAGAGCTTCTAGTAAAGGTTGGTCTTTGAAGAGATGAAATTGCATATTGTTAAATAAAAACAGTTTATGATAGACTAATGCAAGTTGCGGGTTTTTTTTGTTGTTTTGTACTTAGATTTACAAAACTTAAAGAATGATAGATTGCTTTTGCTCTACATGTTAGTTAGTGATTATTAAACTGGAGCTACAGAATCTTCTGCTTGCAAGGAAGCTTTTTCCTTATAAATGTGCTTTCTGTTTTTAACTCTGTCTGCTCCAACATTGAATGGTTTTGTACCATCACGTAAGTACTACTTACCTCAACCTTCCCACCCTCACCCAAAAACACCACCAAAAAAAACCCCAAAACTGAGCAGTATTGTGAGTTTGACAATGGAAAAATATTTCAGAAGACAGAGTATTAAGAGGCTTTTGAAAAGAATACTGGTAAAGATCATCAATGTTTTAAAATTAAAGAGTAATCACTGTCTTGAGGGAATGACCTTTACAACATCAATTCTGGCCCTGAATTGTAGCTTTTACCCCAAAGAAAGAAAAATGTGTCAGTTTTCCTAACGTAAGTGAAGTCTCAGAACTGAAGTGGCTTATCTGGATTATGTTAATCTTGAAGATAAAATATGATGTGCATTAAACTTCTGGCTCAAAGGTATGGCCTGCAAAAATCTGTGAGTGTTGTACACCAAGGGACTTTCTCAGCTGCTACAGCAAGTCATGATCATTATAACAGCTGGAGGTGTTCTGTTAGATAACTCTAGATGTTTGGATGCTCAGGGAATAGCTGCTGTTGTGCTGTCCTGTATGTCTCAGTCCCCACTAATTCCATGTGTCTATTTGTTTAGCAAAAATTAAGAAAAAATTATTGAAATAAGCATATATTTTAAGTATAAATAGTCAAGGGGTTTTTTTACTTCAGAGGCCAATTGTAAAGTGAATCTTTACAGTTGTAGTACTAGACAAAAAAAACCCCTCTTGCCTAGACACTACTGTGTGTCTTAACTGTTAAGCTAGACTTGTATTCCCTGTTGGATTTCTGCTCCAGCGAATCTTGAATTATTTTTTGCAAAGCACTACAGCTTTAACAGGAGCAATGAGAAAGAGCATGTCCTATCAAGATTTGCTTACAGACAGAACTCAAGGTGCATACAGAATGTTACTGGAGAAGAATTACACAGATATTAATAATCCAGGAGTATTACTTGCAGAACCTTGTACTTAAATGTTTTGGATTGAAGTCAACTTTGAGTGCCTATATCCTTCTAGATATCTTGGCATTCATATCTGGGGGGATATTCTATTCACAGAACATGTATTTATCTTAGTGCAGCTGTTCACTCTAGACTTTTTCTAGAGCAACAAGAAACAGGAGCTTGTTCAAAGGTGATTTAGAGTGTATTAATTAGGCTCTTTCTCTGATTTGACATGTAGCAGAGCTACTCTCCTTTTAGAGATGCTGGAGAAAGCCTGAAGAGCCTGCCTATGGCTGCTTTGAATGTACCTGTGAGACACTAGAGGATTAAAAACTGCAGTGTGCTGAAATGTTGTGTTCTATTGAAAATGAATGTCTGGAGAATGTCTTGGATACAGTTTGCATACAAGCATTGATTTTTATTTTAACAGTCTACTGCATTGAAACTAATGACAGAAGTCTTTTTCTAATGATCTAGTTTTGATACTGCATCTTTTTTACCCCTTTCCCTTTCAAGCATGGAGCATGTGTGAATGCAATGGATCTGTGGCAATTCACCCCTCTGCATGAAGCAGCTTCTAAGAACAGGGTGGAAGTATGTTCTCTTTTGTTAAGTTATGGTGCTGACCCAACACTGTTGAACTGTCACAACAAAAGCACCATTGATTTGGCTCCAACACCCCAATTAAAAGAACGATTAGCATGTGAGTATAAAGTGAGATCAGTTCTACAGTTATAGATTGTAATGTGTACTTAAGTTCCCTAGGCAGTGACCTGCCAGAAATCAGTTTGGAAAATGCTTACACTTTTCAAGCAATTAATTGTGCAATGTTGGACAGTACATTTCACTGTTTATAATTTGAGAT
Source organism: Haliaeetus albicilla (assembly GCF_947461875.1). Taxonomy (NCBI): domain Eukaryota; kingdom Metazoa; phylum Chordata; class Aves; order Accipitriformes; family Accipitridae; genus Haliaeetus; species Haliaeetus albicilla. The sequence continues at coordinate 22,796,005 of NC_091493.1, forward strand.
TGCTAGATTATCTGAATGTAGGCATTTAAAATAATTTTATTGTCAGTTTTGTAGTCGTGTGGGTGTGATGGGTTTTGTAGCTTTTCTTCCCTGAATACACGCTTTCCCTCACAACCTTGCCAGTACACTTTCATTTTCCATACTTGCTCCTGTCATGGCATCAAGACTGTTGAAATACTCATTTTTATTCCACTGTATTTTGTTTGAAGAAAAGAAAAAACATAACTGTTTAGAATGCTGAATATGTTTGAGTATGCCACAGTCGCTGAAAGTTCAAAGAAATTGATGAAAGGCATTGATTTTTGTCGAGCAAACTTAAGGAGTTGAAAAGAATGCCCTCAAATTCTGTCCTTGAGTGGTCAAACAATAACTTCCTGGCATATGTACAAAAATTATCAGTAAATACTACATTAGACTTCATGTTAGCATCTATAAATGGTTTTCCAAAGACAGGTCAGAAATAGAGATTTATGTATGCTGGAATTGGTACATATGCAAAGAGTGGAACCTAGAACGGTGGTGAGTGAAATATATCTTGTTCAGCCAGTTTGGATATCTCTGGCTTTGAATTAGAAACAAAGCACATTCCTGCAGTGTTTTCACTTAGCTAACAAGTTCTGTCAAGTGATATAAAAGCTTAAGTCTGAGTTGAAAGTGTCTGCTGAATAAAATGAGTATTTTTATCTAACTGAAAGAAACAATCCTCTTGATCCTTCTTGAGTTAAGGAGTGTAACCTTCTGGTATGTATTTATTTCTTTTTAAAGATGAATTCAAAGGTCACTCACTGCTACAGGCTGCAAGAGAATCAGACGTAGCTCGTATAAAGAAACATCTTTCTTTGGAGACAGTGAACTTCAAGCATCCTCAAACACATGAGACAGCATTGGTAATATCTCAGGATTTATTAATTATTTTGCATATATTGTGGCTGATCTAAGCATGCTAGGTAATAGTTTAGAACTAAAAATTTCAGTGTCAAACAATGAATTCAGACCGATCTGGAATATCCAGTGTCTAGTTTGAACAAATAACATTGATTAATACTTCGTTCTTAAGGTTAATGTTAAGACTAATCTAAATTGCCTGTTTAATTTAGGTTGTCTAAATGACTTTTTCTGTAGAATAGCCTAGTTTTAAGCAACAGCAAGCTACGTATGTTAGCTTTGTTTGTAAAGCCTGAAGATTTCCAGCAATTACTGGAGAGGGAGCTCTGGAAAATACCAGAGTAAATCCAAAGGCCCATGTGGAATCTCCCAAATTAGTAAACTTCTACATGTTTGGGGGTTTTTTTCTGTTAACTTTGCACACAATCAGCTCTTTAACTGCCAGCTGATCAGCAAGCGGTAAAACGTGTATATTGCTAGCTAGTTGTTAATGCTACAATTTTTAATGTTCTCAGCACTGTGCTGCTGCGTCTCCATATCCTAAGAGAAAACAAGTATGTGAATTGCTGCTAAGGAAAGGAGCCAACATCAATGAAAAAACAAAAGAGTGAGTGGTTATAAATGAATACTCCTAAGTGTTTGTTTAGAAGATTTTGAAAAATACATTTTTAATTCTCCTTTTTTTTTTTTTAAAGCTTCTTGACTCCTCTGCATGTGGCATCAGAAAAGGCTCATAATGATGTTGTTGAAGTAGTTGTGAAACATGAAGCTAAGGTATGAGTTACTATTCATATTTCTTTTTGTTAAGTTTTGCCTGCTGTGTAGGTTTTCATACCATGAGAATGGACAGCTGAGTAGACAGACTTTTCTAAAATAATTCATTTTGGAAGGTTCTAGATTTATGGACTTCAGACATAGGCCGTCAATCCATCAGTACAGTCCTATATATTGAGGCATCATCATTGTCTTGGTCCTATTTTATAAGAAGTGCGGATGCAGTTCTCACTGTTAACTGAAAGCTTGTAGAGTGTCTTGTTCAGTGCTTCGTTGTCCAGCAGTAGTAATGAAATGCTTAAGGAAAAAAAAAAGTAGGGGATATATATGAATGACAAGCTAGACTGGTATAACAGGTAGACCTTATGTGATGTTGTATGCAGTGAAAATTACAGTGAAGGCGAAATGTTAAATCATAACACAGTGTTTAGTTCAAATTTCCACAAAAAGAAAAAGTGGAAAGGAGATACTCTCTGTAATGCTTGAATCCTCCAAAATTAGGAGTTGAATCTCTCTCTCATGGAAATTTGATTATGGCCTGACTGCTGTGAAGTTTCTAAAGCAATGATCAAAACCAGAGGAACAGTAAGGAATACAAGTAACCTTTGGGTGCAGAGTTTTAAATTGTTAAATACACCTTGACTGAAACATGTAGAAAGTCCTCAGTCTGAAAAACCACAATAAGCCAATGCAGGTAGAAGCTGTTCTACATGTTGGCACTGAGGACTTGTGCTGCCATGAGCAAAATAATGCCTACTTATTTATGTGGTAAAATAGCCATAACTTTATTTACGCTGGCTTATTCACAAGCCTCTAAAAGGGGACTGTTCTTCCTCAGTAAATGTAATTATAACTTCATGAACTGCTTTTTTTTTTTTTAATTTTATCTTTTGAAATGTCATGACCTTTGGAAATATGCTGAATATATTCCTTTAATTAAAGTAAAAAGAATACTTGTGAAACTCTCCCAGTAGCAATGAAAACAGCTTTAATATTAAGTCTTGGTGGTGGTATTTCTTGTCTGTGTTATTTTTAGGTTAATGCATTAGATAATCTCGGCCAGACCTCTCTTCATAGAGCAGCACATTGTGGTCATCTTCAGACGTGCAGGTTGCTGTTGAGTTCTGGATGTGATCCTTCCATTGTGTCTCTGCAGGGCTTTACAGCCTTACAAATGGGGACTGAAAGTGTGCAACAGCTACTACAAGGTACAACTGATGTATTCACAATCCATTTCTGAACTAATGTCGTGCTTCATTCTACTTGCTGTTTCAAGTGCTGTCAAGAAATAACAGTGAACACAAGTCCAAAAAAAAAAAAAAAAAGGTACTTTCTACAAAAGGCAGTACTGGGTTGTGCAGTTCTTATTCCATAACCACATGCACAGGGAGAGTGCCAGCTCTAGGTGTAATTAACAATATCATTTACTCTCTAGTATTCAGCTACACAGATTGTGAGAGATGCTCAGAATGTTTCATGGTGTAGCCACCTGGAATAATTTTGGAAAAATCCTGATGTAGGGAGGGGGAAGTCTTGCAAGTAGAAAATGAGTTTCAAAAGCAAAAAATGGCTACTTTGCATTTGTGAGCAGAGGCAACAGGGTACATGGATTATAAAGAGTAAGGTTTGGGCATTCTTGATATAGTCCAATTCTGAAACTGAAATAAGAATGTTTAGTTGGTTCCACAGTATTTTAGAATGGATAGGAAGCATGTTGCTAAAGGCAACTTTGCAAACACTGTTAGAGCTAATAGCTACAGTTGCAGGTAGTAAGAAAAGACAAAACTTGTGTATAATTGGTTAACTTTTTTTAAGGGAAATCCTTGAAATACTCAAATGATTTCATGTCTTAACAAATTCCTTCAACTACATATACTTACCTGTCATGCAACCTCATTTATTTTGCAGAAGGTTTCCCATTAGGTAATTCCGATGCAGATCGACAGTTGCTGGAGGCTGCAAAGGCTGGAGATGTGGATACTGTAAAAGTAAGCTTAAACCTGTCCTAAAAATAAGAGGGAGTTATATCCCAAACTGTAATTTCTCAAAACAAGCAAACAGCCCTTCACTGACTGCTTTAGAGTTGGTGATCCTTGTCCTAAAACCTTTGTTGCACAAATATCACAGATGACAAAAATGTAATGTTCACCACCTCCAGAAGCTTGTCTTATATAAAAAGCATAAATAAGAATTCACAGGTGTGGATTTGGGAGGAGGGAGTATTTAAATTTTTTTTTCTTGGGACACAATCTTTGAAAAGTAAAGGGTTTATGTAAAAATAAATGAAGAAATAAAGTTTTTAATGAAAAAAATTTTTCAAAGTTAGATGTGTATAACAACATTTTATGCTAAATTAAAAGTGTACCAACACTATATGTAGTGATGTATGTTTTGGGGATTTCACAGAAACTATGTACAGTTCAAAGCGTGAACTGCAGAGATATTGAAGGACGTCAGTCTACACCACTTCATTTTGCAGCTGGATATAATAGGGTATCCGTTGTTGAATATCTTCTTCAGCATGGAGCTGATGTGCATGCAAAAGATAAGGGGTAAATACTCAAGTATATATTTTCTTGGCAATTGTAATTGCTGATACCTGTCAGCTCTTGAATGTTGCTAGCTGATAAGCATCCTATCTTTCTTCAGACATTGAATTTTTTTTATTTTCATGGAAAATTCTGTTAGAATGAAGATGTTCAGAATATCCACAAAAGCGTTTTGCAGTACTTGAGACTAGAGTGTGAAGAATTTATCTGGCCCTGTGTTTTTACTTCTCTTAAGTGCCACTGCTGATTGCATTTTTACTACTTCGGCGGTAGATAATCCTACTGTATTAGACTGTTGTGGAAAATTAAAAAAAAACATAGTTTGATTGTTTAAGGTGCATTATGTTTTAAGTTTATATCACTTTGTGAAAAAAGACCCAATTTTTTAAGACAATTTTTCTCTTTTTTAATTGTTTCCAGAGGACTTGTCCCTTTACATAATGCTTGCTCATATGGTCACTATGAAGTTGCAGAACTGCTGGTTAAACATGGTGCAGTTGTCAATGTAGCTGACTTGTGGAAATTCACTCCCTTGCATGAAGCTGCAGCAAAAGGAAAATATGAGATTTGCAAACTCCTGTTACAGGTACTACATATGCTGGACAGAAGTTACTTTCTTTTCTCTCTTGTTCAGTCTGAAATGTGATTGGACTTCTTTGAGAAATTGATTTGTGTTTTGTGGTTTCTAAATGATTGCAGTTAAATGTATATTTTCAGTAGAAGGGATAGTATTAGCAACTACGTTGTCCTTTCTCACACAGTAAATGGAAATCTCTCTGAAGGATTCGAGTGCGTGTCAGAATATTTGCTCAATGAGGTGTAAGATGCCTAAGATGCAACGTGTTTATTCTGTTTACCTACTTACCATCTGTTTTTGTGCACAGCATGGAGCTGACCCTACAAAGAAAAACAGAGATGGAAATACTCCTCTAGACCTTGTTAAAGATGGTGATACTGATATTCAAGACCTACTTAGAGGAGATGCAGCTCTACTAGATGCTGCAAAGAAGGGTTGTTTGGCCCGAGTAAAAAAGCTGTGTTCACCTGACAATGTCAACTGTCGGGACACGCAAGGACGGCATTCAACACCACTACATTTAGCAGGTCAGTGTTTTAATTAACTGGTTTGATCAGAGTTACTAGTTACCGTGGCTGAATGTTCTATGTCTAAGCAACTTTAAAGTGTAGCCTCAAGCTACAGGATTCCATGTTTTCTCTTAAAAAAAAAAAAAAAAAAAAAAAAAAGTATTTTATGCGTATTAATCTTATGTTCCTCTTCTAAACTGTTTAACTCTAGTGAATTTAATTTCCTATTCTCTGTAGCCAAGAGGGTCTTTTATTGTTTATTGACAGAGGGTTTAAAACCAAATACTCTTAAATAGTGTGAAGCTGTCCTCACTAATAGGTCATATGCTGTCTTCACTGGGATTGACATCCTAACTTTCAAGTAATTGAAGTGAATTACTACTTCTCTAAAGCCTGTTGAGGATGGGGTTTTTTTAATATGTTCTATTTATTCTGTCCTTTTTGCAACCTCCAGCTGGTTACAACAATTTGGAGGTTGCAGAGTACCTGTTACAGCACGGAGCAGATGTGAATGCACAGGATAAAGGAGGTTTGATTCCTCTGCATAATGCAGCATCTTATGGGGTAAATATCTTAAACTTTTTGAGGCTTTATTTTTTAAAAAGTAAATAAAAGTGATACATTTCATTGACAGCATTGTGAATCCATAGTCCTAGAAAGCTTTTGCCATTGAGTTGTACTTGTAAAAGACAAAAAAATAATTTGGTTATAGTCAGCTCATTGTATAGGTGAAGACTCTTTTGAATTTGTAAAATCATGGTTGGAGTTCTGAACATGAATGCTTAGAAAGCCAGCAGCCTGAAAGGTGTTCCATAAAATGCATTTCCTTACCTGTGCCAGTCAAACTTTATCAGCAAGATCTCATTTTCTTTTATTTGGCTGGTGTTGAGACACTAATTGTTTTTGTGGACTTCCTGGATCAGGTCTTTAATCAAATCAGTTGGAGTACTTTCCAAACTGGAAGTTCAAATTTGGGCTTTTTTCCTTCAGATTCCCCTGGATTTGGGATTCTGTTGTAGTCTGTCCTTTTTTCACAAGAGAAGAAATCTTAACTTTTTACTGATATGTTACAGGTGAGGAAGAAAACACCTTGTTTTAATACTTTTTTTTAACCATAATTAAAAATTAAATGTATTCTAAGAAAATTCATAATGAAGATTACAGAGAAATATCAGTAATAGTTCTGAGTTAGTTTAATACACTGTGGTACCTTGGAATTTAACAGATGTTTTATTTTCCAGCATGTTGATGTAGCAGCTTTACTTATAAAGTATAATGCATGTGTGAATGCTACGGATAAATGGGCTTTCACACCTCTGCATGAAGCAGCCCAGAAAGGAAGGACACAGCTTTGTGCCTTGTTACTGGCACACGGAGCTGATCCTACTCTGAAAAATCAAGAAGGACAAACTCCATTGGACCTGGTCACTGTAAGTGATGGGGCTTTTCTTAGGAAATCTGTGCCATTTGTGGCAGCTCATCTAAAAACTATACTCAAAAAAAGAAATAGTAATATGGCAACTTCTGCAAAATTTAAGGTACTGTGGTTTCTCTGGTGTTTATACGTGCCTGGTAAGGAAAGTCAGTAGAGCCTTTATAAACATTTAAATATTTTCTTGATCAAGACTTCTTATTTCAAGAAGGGGAGGGGGGGAACAAAAGGAATTCATTTTAATTAGGTACTTATAGCTTGACTAATACAAAAATTGTGGCAATAAAATGTAAGCAAACTTTGTAGCAACATAAATTTAGGAAACTACCTGGCTGTTAAGTTTTTGGGTGTTTCTTTGCTAAGTTTTATAATACAATTCAAAGTTACACTCAGAGTAACTGTTTTGTTGCATAAATTCCGGTTGTCAGTAGAAGTTTTTGTTCATTTTTCCTAGAAAATGAATTCTGTTTAATTGTCCCTAAAGTTTTTTGGAAATATTGAAGTCTACTTTTTATCTTAGTACAGTTTTTATTTGTAAACATTTTTCAGTTTCATGTATGCTGTTGGCACAAAAGGCCATTTGTAAACTGCATTGTAAAATGCATATTTTTCCAATATGCATTTATTTGTTTTGCAGTATACTTCAGGGGTCTCAAATAATGATAATGCGTTCTAAGAAAAGTAAAAGTGTTCTGCTGTTTTAATAAGTTGTTTTCTGCTTTTAGGCAGATGATGTCAGTGCATTATTGACAGCAGCAATGCCTCCTTCTGCCTTACCGACTTGCTACAAACCTCAGGTTATAAGTGTGTCTCAGACTACAGGTTCTACAGCTGATTCCCTGTCTTCTGTTCCATCCAGTCCATCCAGTCTGTCTGCTGCAAGTAGTCTTGACAATTTGTCTGGTAGTTTTTCTGAACTTCCTTCTGTTGTTGGTACAAACAGTGCAGAGGGAACTACTGTTCTGGAGAAAAAAGAAGGTGAGGCTTTCTCAGTTAGGAATGAATAACATTTTCTACCATATGGTAAAAAGAATACCCAAGTGTGAAGTTTCCCACACATGCACAGTTACTATGACATATGTAGTATCCCTATTCTTTATGATGTTGTTAATGAGGAACAGAAGTCTAGAAGTCTCGTTGTACGAGATTTTAGTACTTTCCCCTTACAGAATCTTTAAAATGTTGTACATTTTTGTTGTACAGAACCAAAATGGTGAATTGTGTTTTAAAAGAGAAGTCGAATGAAATTTGGCTACATACCAAGCAGTATTTTACTACAAACTTTATCTAGTTTGTAAGAGGCTATTCTTAGATCAGATATCTGGAAAAGGTTACTTCTATAACATTTGAGTTCTCAAAATATTTTCTGTTTGAACATGCATTTCTGGTAGCTAGTTAGTTGCTTATCTCGTGGAAGCACAAAGACTGCTCTTGGGAGGGGTAGAAATGTTAGAGTACTAGTATAGATTAAGTAATAGTTACCACTGGTTAGTGATACAGATATTTATTCCCCATCTTCAGAAGACCAGGAATTTCTGTCTCTCTCGTTATTGCCACAGACAGTGTAAGATGTGTATACTTTATTTTACAATACGTGTATGAATGCTCATTGTGAGTTTTTCTTTTTACCCAGTTTCAGGTGTAGATTTTAGCATAAATCAGTTTGTGCGGAACCTTGGCCTTGAACATCTAATTGACATATTTGAGAGAGAACAGGTAAGTAGCTATATTTATTTCCAGATACTCAGCTAGAAAGCAAGGGAATAAATACTGACTGTTTAGAATAATGTAATGATACAGATGTGAATGTTAAAAGGAGTGGAATAAAGGAAAGGATTTTTTTTAATTGATACATGATATATATTAAAATATGTTTGTGTATATAAAAAAAAGGGGGCAATAATGTCTATATCAGTTTGAGAATGTAGGCATGTTTCCTTTCAGTGGTGTAAATAATTAGTGTTGATTAGTAATTTCTGGTTTTGTATCTATTGGCTTGAATACATCTAGAAAATTGTATTTCTCAATCAGAAACATGAACCTTGCAAGCAATATGAGTTACATAATTGTAGTTTGTAGCATATTTATTTAAAGACAAAAGTTTGGAGAAAACAGTTGAGTAAAAGTAAAGTACGAGAATAGTATACTAAAGTCTCTAATGTTCATGTTCTTTTCACACTTGCTTTTTATCTCAAAAATTGCGAGGTGTATTTTCACTGTCATTGGCAGCTGTTGCAGTCTGTTTATGCTGTTGTACAAAAAGATGATGTTGCTTTCATTATAGATAACACTGGATGTATTGGTTGAAATGGGACACAAAGAATTGAAGGAAATTGGAATTAATGCTTATGGCCATAGGCATAAAATCATTAAAGGAGTTGAAAGACTAATTTCTGGACAGCAAGGTATATACTTGTTTCAAATTAGTATGTAACACTGCCTTTATAGAATCCATTTTTGTAGATGCTTTAGATTATTCCAAATTGTATCTCATTAAAAAGAATTGATAATAAAACTTGTCCTAGAAAATGACACTTCAGATGATAAGAATGTCTTCTGACTTGAAACATTAATTTGTTCTGTGAATTACTGTGAATCTTGCCTTTCAGTTCTGTAATTTATTTTTTTTCCTTCGTGATCACTGTTTTGTGTTTCCTTAGGTAAAGTGTAGATCTAGTGCAAAATGATTGTAAGCTTTTTGAGGTAGGGAGTATTTATCTTCATTGGAGCACTCTGGAGAGCAGAGCACGTTGTCTGTTGATGGGTTAGGGCCTGTTCTGTACTGTTCCATTGGGTTCTGCAAAAAATACTGTGTTTGCTGTCTCAGAAAGCCAGCTGAAATTCTTATATGTACTTTTCTTTAAAAATAGAGTTGGTGTGCTTCCAGTGAACCAAAATTAACATAATTTCTTTGTTTAACAGCTTCAGCTTGTACTGAAGTTTATGCTAAAGCCTCTTTATTTATGCAGCACTGTTGATACCAGCACAATCCTGGGAATAGTATGCTTCATTTAACTATGGCTGCATAAGAGAGAAAAAAGCACTGAAACATCACTTACTATTGTTTTGCTGTGTTTCATAGAAATTGAATAAATTATTTGGAATTGGTAGGATTTTTTTCCCTTTTGAGATACCATCTGTGAGTTCTTATTCTAAAATCTGCACTCCATAGTAATGAGAGTCTCTATCCTAAGCTTTAAATTATTTTTGCTCCTTAAAACAGTATTAACCAACCCTTAAGATAATCCTTTTCCTAGTAATGAAGTATTTAAGCGAATCTTCATCATTTTCTCTTAAGTGTCAGATGTTTTTTGACAGATTCATTGAGTGTTTTGGATAGAAGTTATTTTTAAGGTGTCATTTCAGCCTCACATCCTGTTTGAGTTCTAAGTTTACACAACCAGTAATGATACACTGGTTTTGCCTTCCAAGTAGGACTGATGTATTTTTGAACATACGTATATTTGTACATATTTTAATATGTCTGTATATAGACAGAATGTCAAACATCTAAATCCTTCACCACTCCCACCCCCCTTTCTTTCTAGACTTTTGCTGTCTTGCCATCAGAGGCCTGACATCTTCATTTGTAACATTAACCACAGCCATAAGTACTTAAACTGAATATTTGAACAGCTTTTCATTTTTTTCTAGGCTGTGTTTTTGGAGCAAAGAGTATTGTTTGTCAATTTTCTGTATCTTGCCGTTGTGCTCTTGCACTCAAGTATGTTTGCATTGGTATTTTAACATCTCTTCCTGAATACATTATAGCCATTATTTTGAGGTTAGTGGGGCTTTCATGGAAGAGCTTTATTTTGGTGCTTTCTTGCCAGAGTTTCTTGCTCCTGAACACTCTATTCCAGTTGCACACTGCTAACGTGAGGCTCCTGACTGTAGATGAATCTGTAATTTCCCTTTTCCCCACATTATTCCTTTCTAGAGAGGTTATGACAGACCCAGCATCTAACTCTGGTCACCTGCTAGTTGTCTGGGAAGGCCATGGGCAAAAAGACACCTGATACACACTGTCTTTGTATTCTTGTGTCCAGTAATTACATTCGCATTAATTACCAGTTGTGATTGAAAGTCTGTATGTAAATTGACAATGGATTCTGTGTAAAATTTCAATTTTTTTTTTTAATTTGGAATGATGGAGAAGTTTCCTATAAGGATTCAATATCCATTAAGCATTCAATATCAGGCTCAGGCCTTTTAGGTTCACAGACTCTCTTTAGTTCTTTTGTCAGCTCTTTCTGCACAATCCATGGGAAAAATATTCCTACTGAATTAGCACTTCAAGTCAATTCTCTTGTTCGTGATGCCATTGCCATCAGTAGTCATGGACTCTGTATAGGGACAGGTTGCTCACTGTTTTCACTGCCTAGGATTGAAATGAACTCTTAAGTAAGCAACTGCTTACATATAGTTTCCCTGTCGTGTACATTAACATACTGAGCTAAGCACTGACAAATGGGTTAGTGTGTTTGAAATGTTTATTCTTGTTGAGAGAATGATTGATCAGTATCCACAGATCAATGAATATGATTGCTGTTGATCTGCATCCAGACCCAGCTGCTGTGCTTGTCATGGCATTTCTAGTGTATGCATGGTAACGTATGGGTAGAGGTTATAGACAGAGATGCTGAAAAAGTTTGTTTGAACCTAACAAAATTATTTGAGGGATCACACTTTGACATCCACGAAAATGTATGTGGCTGATGGAACGCAGTTGAAGTCATTGGTAATCTCTGCTGCCTTTAGCAGCTAACATCTTCATCTTGTAAACTGAGTTCTGAGAAAATGGTCCCTTTAAAAAGAAAAATCTCTTACTGGTTAATCGTTCCATATCAGCAGTCTTAAACCAGTTTCTGAAACTGTTGTTGTCTTTTGTTATATTCACAGGACTTAACCCGTACCTGACTCTAAATACTTCTGGTAGTGGAACTATTCTCATAGATCTTTCCACTGAAGATAAGGAATTTCAATCAGTAGAAGAAGAGGTATGCTTTCTTTGTAGTCTCTCAGTATTTTTGTTATTTCTAGTAAAGAAGTAGATAAAGAAGTATTGCTAGGCAATTTAACAGTGCAATAAACATCTCTAAACCTAAGAAAAACTTGCATAAGGATACCCCAGATTTCCAGCTTTGCACCACTAATAATCTGTGCTCATGATGTCCATAATTTTTTTCTTACTTGCGTTATTACTGCTTGTAGCATTTTTAAAACCTCTGCTATATAGAAAAGCTCTTTGATATAACTTATAAATTCTATGTTACCGATGGTCTGTTATACACAGTTTTAAGTCACTACCTTCCAAAGTGTCGTAATCACATGTGACAAAATTCTGAAGAAACAATATTCTAAATAGATTAGTGACAATCTTTTTCAACTTGAAAACTAGACCATGGACTATTCAAGATACGTTTGGGTTTTTTTCAAAGAAATCATTAAACTTGTTCATGTCCATCCACAAATTCTGGCATTACTTAGCATATAGTCATTACCTAAAAATTTGTTGTATGATTATCTTTTTAAGACAGAATTAGTTCTGTTGATTATTTGATTGTGTGAAGGGTATGTGTTTTGAATGTGTTCTGACACAAAGTGATCTTTAAAATTGACAATCTTCAGATGCAGAGTACTGTCCGAGAGCATAGAGATGGAGGACATGCTGGTGGAGTCTTCAGTAGATACAACATCTTAAAGGTAGCTATTGCATTTTTATGGTAGATGGTTACACCTTTAGAGTTTTGGCTGAAAATAAAATGTCCATAAAATGTTCTACATTTGTTTGTTGAGTTCCATAATGTGGTAAGATGTGGCGTTTTGAGTCATGCACAAGAAAAAGACTATCTTCTAGGGGAATTCAAAGAATAAGATTATATAGAAAAACTGCTTATGGGTTAACAGTCGTTAAGAAATTTCATAAAAAATTGACATAGAAGGACCTCACAGAAAACTGCAGAATGTTTGAAGAAAAAGATAGAAGGTTTTGTAGGAAACAAAAGGTTTCCTTTGAAGGAGTAGCAGGGGAAAAAATGGAAGAAGTGAAAGCAAAACTCTTGATTGAAGCATGGAAGTAAGGCTGCCTATTTTGGCTTGATTTAATGCCAAAGAAGCTTAAAACACCAGGCAGTAGACAACCTTGCTTTAAGTAATTTAGTGGAATTTTGGTTTGCATTTTTTTTTCCCCTCAAGAAATGGTCATTTTCATTAAAATGATAGAGATTTTGATTTGCAAGTAAGTACTACTAAGTTCTATTCTAAACTGATGTTACAGTTTCCCCAGTAGAATTTATATGCTGTAACTACATGCATAAGGCTTTGCCAATGTCCAGCATACCTCTGCAGAGAGTACATAATTTACTTTCTTTTAAAAGCGTTGTAGAAGTCTTTGTGGAAGATTCTTCTTATTTACTGGATGATCTTTCTGCCAGTGGTTTGGCATCAAGCTACCTTTGGAGTGATACTCAAGGGGAATTGTGACTAAGCCTGCTAAATTTAAATTAAGAAGTATTGCTTAACAGATGTTTAAAATTAATTGATTCTTATTTAAGTATATAATTATGATTTACTTAAGTTATGCTACAACAATCAACTTCTTCAGGGTAAGTGAGAGAATTTGTGTTTCATTGAGTTCCAAGGAAAGTATTCTTGTTTAAGTTGGCAGTGTAAGTGTACGGTGGTATAGCTGCTGTAGGTTAAACATCTGTCAAGTATAGCAAACAAGTTTTCAGGTTCAGAGTGGAACGTACATTTTGACTGTTTCAGATTCAGAAAGTGTGCAACAAAAAACTATGGGAAAGATACACTCACAGGAGGAAAGAGGTCTCTGAAGAGAATCATAACCATGCTAATGAAAGGATGCTGTTTCATGGTGAGATATTGAAATGCACTTTATGAACTCGTTTCACCATCAACACTCTTTGTTGGAGGGTTTCCACTGACTCAAAGTAAATTTTCTCAATGGAAATAGGTTCTAGGTTTTGCATGAGTTTTATATGAACAAGTGTTTGTATATGTCACAATGGGGACATATAATGCACTGCATCTTTCTTCTGAAATTTGCATTTCCTTGTCTCTCCCTAAAGGAGACTTCAAAGTTCTAAAACATTTTAGCAATTATGAATGGAGATTAAAGGGTGTGCCGCCTCCTTGGTTAAATTACTAATTCTGTTTCATCAACTGTATGACCAAAATGATTAAGGGTCAAACTTTATTCTGCTATGGGTTGTTTGGGGTGGGATTTTTTGTTTTCTTGTTTTTATAATTTGATAAGTTCTTGTTCATCATTCCAGAAAAGATAGCTTATATTTAGCAAATTAAAGCCAATTGAAAGCTCTCCTGTGCACAAATGCTTAATTTGCTTGTCAGGACAAACTATGTAAGTTCACAGTACATCCTTACAATGAAAGCTACATAGTTCCCAACATAATACATTACTGTTGGAAGCAGCAATAACACAATAATTAACTGCTTGCCCAAACTTGCAGATGTCTAAATCCTGTCTTTTGACTTTCCCTGTAAGAGGAAATGGCCTCTTAATGGAATGACCTGTCTTTAAAGGAAAGTCTTTTAAATTAGTTAGATAATAAGAAAATTATCCCTGGAACACAGCAGTTAATGCCTTATGAGTGTTGTGGTTTGGGGGTGGGGTTTTTCTGGTTTTGTTTTTAAGTCTTTAGTTTATATAATTTTTTTAAGCATTAACATATGTCTTTAACCATGTATGCCACTTGCAGAAAATGATGAGTAATTTTCATAGGTTTTTCTCATTCTCATCTGGAATGTTCTGCTTCATATAAGGTTTTATCATCTTTAGGCTGGAGAATAAGGCTTTGGATTATTTTCACTATAATTCCCAACATAACTCTGAAATGCCATGTTCTCTTAGAACAGCTTTTCTCTAAAGGTGCTTTCATATTTATATATACCGTCATGAAAATCCTTACTAAAAAAAACCCTGCACTTTTTGTGAAAATTAATGGGTATCAGGTGTCTTGAGGTGCAGAATTTGAATAGATTATTCTTTAAGGCTAAATTTCATGACCATTACAAGTAAACAAAGATTTGTTTACATTTATTGCTTTTTAAATGCAGTCTACTTGGTGTTAGGAAGAAGACAGGATATGTGTAGCAATTCATTCAGTGAATGTTGGTTAGAATGGAGCTCTGCCAAAGGGAGTGCAGATTCATAGAGCCTTCTCTTGCAGCAAGAGTTGTCTCTGATATTGTGTTTTGTAAATCCTTTTTGAAAATGTACGCTTAGCAGCTGCTGTCATTTGTAGCAAATTGGCTGTATAAATCTGAGGTCAGAATTTCTGGAGATTGATTTCCTTGTATGTGTAGAAAAACTGTACAAAAAAAAGTTGGGAATGGATAATTGAATTGTGACACCTACAAAAATCTGTATACTGCACTTTCAATATTTTACTTCCTTTCTCTTAGGCTCCCCATTTGTGAATGCAATCATTCACAAAGGCTTTGATGAGAGACATGCCTATATAGGCGGCATGTTTGGAGCTGGGATTTATTTTGCTGAAAATTCTTCCAAAAGCAATCAGTATGTGTATGGAATTGGAGGTGGCACTGGATGTCCAATTCACAAAGATAGATCTTGTTATGTTTGCCACAGGTGAGTCCTTCAGAAGAATCTGATTTTTCCTTTGTGTATTGTGTCATAGATCATCAAGTCAGCAGAGTCTCTCTGAAGAAAGATTTACTTGGTAACCAAACCTTCTCAGCACTCTCTATAGGCTGGACTTAGTAAAGACTTTCAGAAAACTTTGATATTTAAGTCTTAAAGAACCTTTAACCATCTTCAGTGCATTTAACCAAACCTTTGCCCTTAACTTGTAAAAATCAGATTTATGTAGCCAGCGAGTGAAGAGGATCTGCTAGGTGCTTGTGTGAAAGATGCAGCAATATGAGGGTTTAGCCCATGGCCTGTTACAGAGAAAGAAGAAATTCAGTGATAATTCAGATGCTGTATTTCTTTGAGGAGGATGTACTTTATAACAGTCAGCCCCCATGTCACTGCTGCTTCATGCACTAAAATACAGATGTCTATTTGTGGACTCTCTACCACTGAGTTCTTAAATCCACTTTTCTGCAGAACACCTGTTATGTCTGATTGACACCATCAGTTCAGAATCAAGTTACTCTTAAGTCATGGAGTTAATTGTGTTAGTGGCCATCATTTCAACCAGGAGAGTATTTTGCATGTTTGTGTGCATACTGTTTTGCATTGGTATCACAGGGATAAGGTCATCTTCCAGTTTCCTCTGGCACTCAGTTGAAGAGAATAATCTAGAGTTATAGGGGATGTCAGAGTCTTTTCATGCTTTCTGAAGTTTTGAATAAGAAGTTTTTTTAATTTGTCTTGTGTGAAGAGTTAGAAAAGCAAAGGTTTTGGCTATGCAACATAGTACATAACATTGGTCTACAAAAATGCTGAGATTCCATTGCCATTGCAGTAGTACATATGTAAAGAAATAAGTACCCTTGTTCTGTCTTTTTATAAAGAAAACAACGTAACATACTGACAAATGCTAGTATGAGGTGTTTCATGTTGACCTAGAGTTTGCATTTGGCCTTGATGTTGATTTGGCTGTTAGATATAAATCTAGTGTTAGAACACAAGTGAATTATGTTGTTAGTAAGAGTGATGGGAAGGTGGGTACCCTCAGAAAACTTTAAAAAAAAAAAAAAAGAAAAAAATTTAAAAAAAAAAAGTCCAAAAAGGTAGTGACAATCTTTGAGACAGTCTTTGAGTATGTTGTTAAGCATGCTGTTTCCAGTAATTAAGATAAACATTTTTCAATGTTATTACCAACACTTTCCTCAGGCAAAAGAGCTTTTCCAAAGGAAGTGTAACTTTAGTCCTTCAAAACAGAACTTCAGAATTTTGTAAACTACAAAGAGTGACTAAAGTGGCTTTAATGTTCCACTATTCTCCTCAAGTAAAAGTTTCAAATTACAAAGATAAGTCTTTCTGGAGCTTCACAAGCATTTTGTATTCATGGTCCTTTTTCCCGTTTTAATACAGGCAGTTGCTATTTTGTCGCGTAACACTGGGTAAGTCTTTCCTGCAGTTCAGTGCTATGAAAATGGCTCATTCTCCCCCAGGACATCACTCAGTTACTGGGCGACCCAGTGTAAATGGATTAGCATTGGCAGAATATGTCATCTACAGAGGGGAGCAGGTAAATAGCATTTTGGTTTAGTTTTTCAGACTTTTTTTTTTTTTTTTAAAGGTGTGTGATGTGCTCGGTGTTTTTCTTACTTTCAAGGTGCTAGGACTTGCTTTTGTCTTAAAACAAACTCCAGCTGTAGTTGCAGGTGAAAGGATTGGTGTTTCCTGAATGCCCGAGGCATTTTACCTTTGACATTTTGCCTTTTTTTTCCTTGGCATAAATACTTTTTTCCCCTCTCTAGCAAACATTCTGAATTTATCCAGAAAATGAAGTAATAATAAAGAATGTGTGTGTCACTCTTCCAGGCTTATCCAGAATACTTGATTACTTACCAGATTATGAAACCTGAAGCCACCACTGAAGCTTAAAACAAATTACTTGTGGGAAATCATTAGACTTTGGATGCGAAGATACCAATGGCTGCCATCTGCTTAATTACAATGAGTTGTTGAAAAAATTTCATCCACAGGTGGTGTGGTAGCAAATGTGAACAAAATATACCATTTTTGACTTGATAAAGCTTTAATAATGTACAGTATGTTTTTCTAAAATTTCAGAAATGTCCTCTTTTTCAGCACTTTAACAGATACCATTCCAGGCATAAACTGGGGTTTGGCTGTGCTAAATTATAAACAAAAATTAACTTGAAACAATGGTTTTATACAATACTGCATTGAAATTTAAGAGAAATTGTAATGCTCTATACAGGAACTCATTTTACTAATATTGTGTTCTTTAAAACACTGCATTTACACTGAAAACGTTTTCATTTGTAAAACTGTAAATAAGAGCTTTTGTACTAGCCTGGTATTTATTTACATTGCTTTGTAATATAAGTGTTTTAGAACTGCAACCTTGTACAAAATGTTTTTTCCAGATGTTGGTTTGTTCATCTGTGTTTTCTCATGCACGATAGATTTGAAAAGCCAATTTTTTTTTCAGGGTTTATCACTTATTTGTGAGGGAGAAAGCAAATTTTATCTGAAGCGGTTTAGAAATATCCAACTTTAGATTGAATATGCAAATTTTTGTTCTGTATTTTTATTTATGAAATATACATTCCTGAGAATGATGGGCTATGAAAATAGAATGTTCCAGCTGAATACTAAAGTGTTTTTCCACCTACTTCCTAGAGTTGCATATTTTATTTCTGTAAAATGTCTTCTGAAGTTTTTTATTTAACTATAGGTATAGTTAACCTGTATCCTCACTTCAAGGCTAGTAGACCTTGCAAGTTACAGTTTTAGTAAATTATTTTCTTTGAATGTAGTAGGAAAATTAACCTCAAGGAGGTCTTTCTTGAGTTCCTCTTGCTTACATTTAAGCCGGGAAGTTAAATAGTTTATTCCTAATATGAGGGCAAACAACTTGGCCTTTTTTGTATGCTTATTTTGGTAAATTAATCTACCTTTTGATGCCCTCGGGATATGAGTGTTGTGACGTGGAAATGTTAAAAACCATACTGTCATCTCCTGTGTTTCTTCCATGTTAACATTCAAGTTGTAGTTGAAGCAGGTGTGTAGAAGTGTGTTTTATCTGCAGTGCTTTTGGCTGAGTGGAACTGGCTGGGATGCAAGGTTCTGCTCCCTGTGGCTGGCCGGCTGGGTGAGGAGTGTATAAGCAGGATGAACAGCTCTTCCATGGCCCTGATAAGACCACTTGGGCAGAGGAAGAGTACAAAAGGTACAAACCCCTGTTCAAGTCTCATTCAGGGTTATTGAATGCAGCAGTCAGCTCAGTCAGCCCTATTGTAGCTCTCTTGTGTATTCTGCTTCTCTTCCATCTGCAGTTTTTACCTACATATTTCAAAAATATGTAAATACAGATTATAGTTCATTTGGGGTTAAAGTGGTTAGGAATATATTTTAGTTGTTTTATATTTCTACATACAGGACGCTATCCCAGAAGACAATTTGTTTGCAGGGCATGTTATCATACCATGGTTTTAAATGTAGTAAGTGGTCAAGATAATGAAATCGTCTTGCTGATGTGGTGGTTATGTGATTATGCTCTATGTAAAAATGTATTGAACTTTACCCAGTTATGTGGGAAATCTGAATAATAAGATTGCATAACTCTTGCAGAAAGTAATATTGGCTATGAATAAAAAAGGCTTTGATTTTTAGGTACTTTCTCCCAGCATGTTGCCTGTTTCTTAGGTATAGTAATGCTGGAATTGGTGTTCATGCAAAATCTGTTAAGTATGTTTAAAACTTTTTTGTTATTGCTAAAATGCTTCATTCTCTATGAATGATCACTTAATGTCTTGTAAAATATTGTGGTATGATAGCATTTTAAGTGGTACCACAATGTTGTTTTTGTCTGTTTGGGGATTTTTTGAGCTGTTTTTTTGCATGACATACCTTGCACTCTGAAGATGGAAGCTGTAATGATTTGATAATACTGACTATTGAGGTGAATCTTTAATCTCTTGTGCAATTAGTTCTGCTTTACTCATCCTGAAGTGTCTTTACATGTACTGTATAACATTCCATATCCATTTAACACTAAATAAATTTAATTCACTGGTTTTCTGGTAGCGTGGGAGTAATTACAGATGCAGTATGTCAACCCATTGTTCTAAATGTAAGCATGCACAAAGCTATAGCAAACTACATCATTAGAGGGGGGAAATTAATTGCATTAAATAGAAAAGCTTTTAATGTGGATGAAAAACTGTAAACACTGTGGAAACTTGTAGTTTGGTATATAGCTAACAGCTTTAGCTACCAGTGAAAATGTTTTAATAATAAATCTAGAAGTAATCTTCAATTCATGCATTTAAAACTCCATTATATGGTCCAAAACTGAAAAAGAAAACTGCTTTATGTTGGTTTTGTAAAATGAAAAGTAACCTGAAAATTCTTACCTTTCAGATAACTGCATAGGTAGCAGGATGATGCATACATGAGCAACAGCAAAAGTGCTGCTTAGATCACGTGTAGGATCGCCAATAAGTAAATAGTTTTATTTCAGTAGGACCACTTTTATGGTATGAGATTTCCAAAACCAGACTTGTATAGAAGATTTAAATAGATATGAGCACTAGAGGGCAGGAAAGCAAATGTTTAGTAAGATTGGGGGTGATGAAAATCTTTAAAGTATCTTGGGAGTACAACTTCTAATAGAATTGCTTCTGAAAATTCCACAAATCCAGGTTGTAAAAAAATTAAATTTAACTTTCCATTCTGCAATAGTCTTTTAAAAACTAAGTAGTTATTATAAAAACAACTGCTGCAACTAAGCAAATTGAAAATGCGAGGGATTTTTTCTTAAAAACTTTACTCATAACTTAGTTCTTAGAAATTAAAAAAATAATATAGCTAGGTTCTTCTGTCATATAAAACTGAAAAACTTGAGATTATCCATACACTGCATGTTCAAGAGGTATGTTGGCACTGATTTTGAATGGAAATAACCGCATAAAAGGAGTTGCCCCTGTCTTTTCTACCCTGAACTTGCTCATTAAACACCATGATGTGTGTGTATACATATGTGTGTGTATGTATGAGTACACATACACACACTTGCTCACTCTCCCTTATTTTATTCACCGGGAAGCTGAGAAAAAGTTAAAAAAGTGACTTTTCCAGCAGACCACCATTGTTAGTGAGTGTGCTTCAGCCTAGGAGCCGTTTCCCCTTCTTCTGCCCGTCTCCTGAACTTGAAGTAATAAAACAGTTTTCTCTTCTGCTGAAAAAAACAACAGAATCCCATGGGTGGCTTGCCTTCTGCCTTCCAGTAAAAAAGTATAAAGGCTTGATTTGTACTCATCTAATGCAACAATACAGCAAAGACTGCCTTCTCACCTTCAGTGAACTGGAAAATCGGACTGACTGAGGTCTGCACTTCTGTGGTTCTTGGAGTTGTGCTTTTCCTGCACCCACTGAAGTTGCAGTAGGAGGTGAAGATAGTGGCAGCAAGGGAAGTGCTATAGTGGGGGGTGTAGAGGGAGGTGCGTGCCTCTTCTTGCCCCTCTCCAGCAAGCATAAGCAAGGGTACTTCTGAGAGTATCAAGGGGTTTCTTCCCTCTGCCTGTGGCTCACTAGATCAGAAAAAGCTGCAGGCAGCCAGAACAGAAGCAAGATAGAAAAAGCATGTAGATGACTGGTTTGAAGTTAACATGTTCTGCCCTAAAAGGGGGCAAGGTTGGTAACTGAGAGAAGACAAGACAGGAGGGGAGAGGTAATAAAAGAACTAATAACCTGTAAAGAAAGAAAGGCAAGTTCTACAAACACTGAAAAGTTATGGTAGCAATAACGAATATAATTATTAGGAATGGCCAAGATAATTGTGGTACATCAACTTCTCAACTTATGTTTGAGTTAAATAGCAAACAAGCATTGATGTGTAGACATTACAAGGATTTCAAAATATGTCTTCTTGAGAAGAACACATGTTTAGGAGGAGAATGTTGCAGCAAATTCAAAACAGTAACATTAGACCTGGGAAATAATGCGCGCAAGAAAAAAAAATAGGGTTTAAAAACTGAAGGCAAATGTCCTATACAATAGTTCTTAAAAACATTGGTTTTGAAGCATTGATTATCAGTGTCAAGCTGAAAAACCACAGCATACCAGTAAATTAAAGCATGTCACATTAAATTATCTGCCTGGATTCTGTCTAGTGGTAGGATGTATATGGGGAGGTGGGAGTATGGATTTTAATGTAGCCAGAAAATTTGAAAAAGGAAGTGGATGTCAGATCCATCTCTCCATCTGTAATCTTGATAGAACTGCTAAATTTATTCAGCCGCAACCCAAGTATGTTTCAGCTGGGGTCTTAATGGGTGGCAGCGAAGGGGATCGTGGTGGTTTCTTACATGGTACGATTGCAGCATACCCAATGCTACTGCATAACACGTGTGCAGTGACACAGCTATGGGAACGCTTGCAGTTTTTAAGTTAGGACCATTAAGAGTTTTCAAAAGGTCATAGTAGTAGTATTTGCAAACCTTATTATTTAAAATAGATGTAAATTGTTTAAGGAGCAAAAGAAAATGCACTAGTGCCTAAGACCGTATGACTGAGATTTTTTTGTAGTTGGGAAAGCAGCCTCATGTCAGCTAATAATACTGTTTACACATCTAGGTTGGTACATGTGGGAAAGGATTAACTTTGAATAATGAAGCTAATAGAAATAGCCTGAGAAATGGACTTGAAAGTAGTCACTTATTTCTGGGCTAGTGGTGTATACTTTTATGTTGTCTAGCTGCTCTTCAGAAAGGTAACATTTTCCGGCAATATATTTGGAAGCTTATTTCACAACAAGAAATTTATTCAATTTTGTGAGGCAGTGGGCATCGAAGGTCAATAGACAGGTATAGAAGTAGAAATTCTTACTAGCCTGATAAAGAAGCAGGTAAATAAATTATACAGGTAATATGATTTACATGTAAGTAGAACTGAGGTTACATGAACAAAGAAAAAGGATTTTCTTGCAGAAATGAGTAACAGTAAATCAACTAGTGTATATAATATTTATGACCCAACTGAGGAGGATATTGTATCTAATAGTTTTTAATTATTGAAGTAGTCAAAGTGGAAGCTGACAGCAGTTACATTAGGTATTGTCTTAATTAATGATAGAATCAACTACCAAGCAATCCAAAAGTGTCATCTTTAAATCTGTATATGATGAGTAATGCCTGATAGATAATGGTTCCCTGTGTGGGAGTATTTTACTGAAGCACTGCAAACATGCAATGGAATAAATTAGATTTGGGTTGCTATTATAGGGCTTCATTTTGAATAATAAATACTCATTAGAGCACCTGTTTTCATAAAGTCTAATTCAGGATTTAGGGAAAAAACTGGGAGAACTTAGCAGTAGGTTACTAAAATGCAAAAATTTACAAATAATCAAAAAACTATATAAATAAGGACAGTTTCACAAATAGCATAGTCCCACTAATAACGTGGGGCCCCTGAAGCACATAGTATAGAAAGTGTTATTTAATGCAAGGATTCTAAAACCGGGAATCAGACAAAGAAATCTGACTTCAAAATAAAGGGACTAATGGTAAAGCTTATTCCAAAAGACGAATGTGAAAACGCACTAGAAGCTGCAAAACATGGGTTTTAAGGGAAGAAAAAGTTCTCCTATTGGGACTAGAGCTCTATGAATGGAGAATAGGTTAGTGCATTACTAGTAAGATGGATTTCCAAATGTGCAGAACAGAGAGACGATGAAGAAAAAAATGGTGTTAAAAAAAAGGGGGGGGGGGGGGCAGGCATTGAGTGAGCATCTCTGAGAGTCGTGGCAGATACGTTAACAGAGAAAATCTGGTCAGTGGTATACCAGAAGATCTGAAATTGCCTACCCAAAATTAGAATGAAAGGCACTAAGCGTCTTGGTAAGGAGATAAAAATAAAGAGTGCTACTCTTAACTGTGGTGAAGAATAAGTCAGGTTGCTGGATTTCTGAAAAAAAAAAAAAACAACTTTAAAGTGAACCTTCTATACAACATCCTATTTATATATGCCATGTAAGCATTTTAAATATCTTCAAGAGCCTCTGAGCATTTGTACGATCGGACTCAAAATGAGATGGAGTGGCAGAATGATGAGCTGGTTCTAGCACATTTCAAGCAATCCTCAATAGCAGCACAGAGCAGACTAGTCCTGGGAAAATTCTAATGGAAATAACCTGTTATGGATAGGATTGGACAAAAAATGTGGAAACCTTTTTTTTTTATGTAATTGTGTATTAGACCATATTCCAAGGCATTTCTGAACTACCACCTGCTATTACAAGTGTGCTGAATCAATTATAATTTGGGAAACACCTAACAAAAAGAACAGATGTTTGTAAAATACAAGAAAGAAATGATAGTCATTTCAGACCTGGACCAATTAAAAGGAATATTTCACACTTACTGTAAACGGAAAGATTTTTTCAGTGGCATGCTTTTAAAACCAGTTTTGGATTATTTTATATACATAAGTACCATGTGTCTGCTGTAGGGAAGTAGTCAAGCAGAAATACTGAAATCATGACAATAATTTGCAAGAGATATGAGAACCTTGTACGTGTGGCAACTTTTAATAGCCAAGGACTTGTACAAAATGGTCCGTAAACAAATAGTTAGGGATTTAGGTGTGCCTGCTTTCTGTCTTCTGAGAATCCCCTCCCTGTTCCCAGAAAATGCCAGCTTTTCAGTAAAGGAGTTTAACAAAATATATGAGTTAAATATTTCATATATCAAGTTTTGTTTGTGTTTATTTTTTTGAAAAGAAGAAAGAATAATGATGCGATGTTGTACAATTAATAGCTTAAATATTATTAATTGTGTAATAGGGTGCACTGTTATGTATTGCAGATGTTTAATTGCAATATCAATAAATAATGTTATTTTCCTTAAAAAAAAACAACCTTTAAAAAATAATGCTTAATATGTCTCCTTCACTGGACAGATTTTACAGTACAGATTTTCGGGAGTTTGTGGTTCAGCATCTTTAACCTACTTGAAATACTGTTAAAATAGTGGATTTAGACTCACTGACTGACTAGTTTTAGCATAACAAATTTTGTCATTTATCTGTAAACACTGTGAACTTGCATATATTTGCCTCAGAATTCTGTTATTTTCAGAAAAATTAAACACAACTGTATTTACACATACCCTGATTTAGGAATAGGGGTATTTTAAGGTTATTAACCACAACAGTGGCTTCTCAAACGCAGACACAATTCATCCTCCCCTGTTGTATCTAATTCTGGAGGTAAAATGTACCCAGGATTTCAGCAAACTCATGAAGTATGTCCTTTAGTTTTAAAACTTACTTTATTCTGTTTTCTTCTTTATCATAGCATTTTGTCTCTTTTGACCCAGTGGAATTACTTTATTTGTTTAGCTGTGGCTACCTAAAAAAAGCCTTCCTTCATTATCACTAGTTCCGCCTTATACCAAGATCAGAACAGGGTTTGGCATGTCATACTATAGGGAGAAGGCTGTACGCACATTTTGTCTCTCAGATTTACTTCCTGAACTAAGCTTTCGCTTGTTCACGTCAGGAGGGACTTGTGGGTAGTTCAGGAAGATTCTGGCGGCCAGACAACCTGCTGCTTTTCCCTGAGCGATACTGAGGGGTCTCCGTCGCGTTCTGCATCATCACTGCCGGAGGTGGCTCCAGAGACCCCCGCTGTCAGAGATGTCACTAAACGAATAGCGTTGCAGCCTGCATTCACCTGAAAGACTCGGGCTCTCACTGGTGGCCTCGTGCACCTTCTCCCTTGTCACAGGCCACAGGGACTTGCTGGCATTAAGGATCTCAGCTTCTTGGGTCAGAGTCCGCCCTGCTACGGGCTCTGGGCCTCATCTGAAGAAGCACTAGAAGTCTGTTCTGTGTGGCCGGAGCTTCGTGATCTAAAATGTTTGAGTGATGTGGGTGGCATGTGACAGGAATACACATACGCCAAATGAACAGCAGTTTCCATGGGGATCTCTACCTATAGACAGCAGACAGCCCTGTATCATTTTTATTGCTGGAAATTCCTGTTTCTCTACAGATGTTTCCCTACAGCAGTCTCTATAGTTTTGCCTGATTTCTTTTCTCAGCCCAACTCTGTAATAAGGCAATTCAACCTAGAGTTCTGTGATAGTCACAATATCTACTGAGAAGCTGAAAGGCATTTCAGTTTAGATTAAAGTGAGGTTTATCCAGCTTCCTCCCAGGTAGCTTCACACAAAAATATCTGCTGTGGCGCTTTAATGTACACCCTGTAAAAGCAAATTATCATAGAATCATAGACTTATTGAATGGTTTGGTTTGGAAGGGACCTTTAAAGTCCACCCTCCCTGCAGTGAGCAGGGACAACTTCTACTAGATCAGGTTGCTCAGAGCCCTGTCCAACCTGACCTTGAATGTTTCCAGGGATGGAGTATCTACCACCTCTCTATGCAGTCTGTTCCAGTGTTTCGCCACCCTCATCATAAAAATTAGGATGCTGGTTTATACTAAAGAACCTAAATTGCAACTGGTAATTTTAAACTTTGTATTTGAGAAGGATAAAATGAGTATATATTTCTAGAGGTCTTTGATTTAGAGAACTTTGCTTGCTTTGAAATAGGATATTTCTGTTCTCAATGTTAAATCATAGGAGTGAGATCACATCATAATAAAACCTGTTTGCCATTTTAAGTAGTTTCAAGTAAATAAGGACTATCCACCTGAGAGAAAAGGAACTATGTCCCACTTGTATTTATAGTTCCAGATTCAAGAAATTAAGTTGAGGAACATATACTACTAATTGTTAAGAACAAGATAGATTAATCTGCATACTAACGATGTAAAATGCGTGTGAAATCTAGCTCCATATGTGCAAAGCAGCACAAGTGAGACCACCAGTTCTGACAATCAGTCATTCACATTTCCCACTGTTTTCCTCTATTGTAGCAAAATGTGAGAAGCTGCTCTCAGGCCACACAAACAATGCTCTTTATTGGTCTTTACTGAGGCATGATCAGGCATCTATGCTGAGACTGCCAGCCTCAAAGAAGTGCTACTGCATGACATCTGGCAGCCTGGTTGTGCTACAGATAGATTTATGAGCTGTGAAGGATGGTCAAATTAACATCTTCTGCATTCTTGATAGGATTAGGGTTTCTGGGACATGCAGCCATTTGCATATTGCCCTGACTTACCACATTAGTATTGTGTTCGTGGCTCATTTTAATAGGTTTTTGTGGAGGGCTTTCTGCCTTTCATTCCTACCACTTTTCAGTCGCAATTGGCAGTGACACAGCTGTGTTGGTTTAACAGACCTAGCAGAAATCACACTTCTTGCTCTGACTTCTTCTAGTTAGAATCTTAATGCAAATCAAGAGCAGCAGCAGTTGTAATAAGCTCTTTCATGCAGGGAAGGATGCTTTTCACTAGGGATGAGCTCACGCGCACACAAACACACACACGAAGTTGAATGACTAATGCTTTTCTATGAGAGCCCGTGAAAGTTGTCCCCAAGAGTCAAAGAGAGAAGATCTGACCCAAGGTATCTTTCTACAGCCTCAAGCAATTATTGAAGGTCTTGCAAAGCTGAATTTCATCAATAAAAACTTAACTGAAAACGCTGTTAGCATTAAATGCCTGTTACTTTCCCTCAACTCCTCCCCACACAAGACTTAAGACTGCATGATTTTTTTTTTTTTTCAATGCTGATCATCCGGTGTTGCTAAAATATAGCTTGTGCTTGTCACTAGACTGGAGGTGGCTTCAGTTTGCTGTGCGTGTGCGCTGACAATGGCCACGCACCCCTCGGCAGCTCCCCGATGGCCCGGTGCCTGCCTGGGTGGTGGCACAGGACAAAGCCTCTTCCTGGGGGACGGGAAGGGGTCTGGGCTGCAGACGTGGAGCCCCGGTCAGCACCAGGGCAAGGCTGACAGCAGGGCTGGCAGAGGGGGCTCGTGGGGCCCCCCTGGGATAGCAAAGCAGGCGAGGGCTGGTGAGGCGCGAGCGTGGCCAGTGCCGGAAGATGCTGTAGGAGAGCACCCATGGGTGGCCATCGTTCCTGCAAGCCCCTAGGGTGGCTCTTAGCCTTCAGGTGTGGGTAGGAGTGATAGCAGAGGATGTAAAATGCAGCTTAGATGCACCGTTAGAGCCCAGTTAAATGCAAGGCCAAGGACTGTGTTTAATTCAGCTTCTGACCAAGATACTAGCAGAGAAGCTGTTGGTTCACGTCAGTGAGGCCATGATTTTTGTCAGAACAGAAAAAAAAATATCCCATTCTCTTCAATAGTCTAGCGGGTTGAACTTCTTCTCTGAGTGATCAACCTCTTTAAAAAGCTATTTTGTCTGCCGTCCGACTTTGTTTTCCAGCTAGAAGTAAGCGGTGTAAGTGAGACGCGCTGTGGCAGGATGCTGGAAGGGTGGTTTCGGCTGCACAGAGCTCACTGGCCGGTGGGCTTGGAAACAGCAGCAAGCAGCCAGCCCAAACCCAAAAATCCAGCTCCGAGCATTTACAGATAGAAGGCAAACAGAAGTGCAGTTAATTCTGTGTAACAGGATGGATTTCAAGTTTTCGGTGATCTTTAGAGCCAGAGATCCATGGCCTTTCCATGCTGCAGCCGGGACAGCCTGGCAGCCTCTAGATGCTCTGGCGAATATGTGTGAGGAGTTTGGTGGTTACTCTGGGTCATCTTAACTCTGCTGTGTAATTCACTGTATGTGATGTTAAGTGAAACCCTGCTGGTAGCTAGTTTGAAATCACGCTTTCTTCAGACCAGACATAGGAAAACAAATAAATGGATCTTTGTGGACCCCTAATTCCATTCAGTGGCAAGAAACAAACAGCTTATGGTGCAGATTTACAGCCATTTCAAATGAGATTTCAGCAGTCCTGTCGCTGAGAGAGCCAGGCTCGCCTGCCCTTGGACACACTTCAGCTCCTGTGCCATCCCTTCCCCGATGCTGATATGACCATCTGGGGGATCTGATCCAGCCGAAACCTCACCTACCCCAGAATGCTTCAACCCAGACGGGTTCCCTCATCTCATTTCCACTGTGGCTGCATAAATACTTGCACTGACATAAAAACATGGGCAATAGCAAAAAAGGAGAAGGACAAGGCTGCGTCTTCCAGCTGCAAGGCCAGCTTCTGCTGACTGAAGTTGATGGCGTAAGCAACATTCCCCAGCCTTGGGGTGCTGGTGCGAGATAACCGGGTTAACTGCACAAGCGTGTGGTGAATAGGATTGCCAAGGTGCATGGAAAAGAGTATCCAACAAGTCACTATTTCGACTTTACAAATAGCACTTACATGTACTTAGTCCTTACCTAGAATATGTAATAATAAAAAATAAATGAGCTATTCTTCTTCAGGAAATGATGAGTTTTCCAGCCTTATCTTCTGATCTCCCACTCCAATTTTTCACACTCACTTCCACTCTTATTTAAAGTTAGCTGGTGCCTTCTCTCTAGAGCCAACTACTTTTGCTGCAAGTGATGCATGAGGGACATATTGTCATAAACCTTGTTCAGGAGTTAGCGCCAAATTTCCAACAAGAAGTCTACTCTGCTCTGGCATCTTAGTTCAAATAACTTGAAAGGATTTAGCATCTCTGAGAGTCCCATTGTGCCATCAAGTTGTGGGCAGAGGAACTACATAGGCAGAAACGTACACCATCATCTGGGTCTAATTTCCCTGGGCCACAAAGAGCATGGAGAGGGCAACAAAATGTCTGCACGACCATGGCAGGTGAGGACCCACATCAAAGGCAGAGCAAGCTGTGACAGATTGTGTTCCGGTGGCACTGGGTGCGTACTCCTAATTTTGTGATGTGATTTTGTTCCTAAGCCACGTTTGCTATGTGGGCACATTAAAAGGAAGAAGGCAGCCGGCACCAGGCGATTTGGGCTCTCCCCACCATCCTGGCGCTGGCAGAAAAGGTCAGCCGGAGCATCTTGGTGGCCCAGTGATGTGTTGTCCCCACAGGTGCTCCCTCCACATGGCTGGCCCTGGCCCCAGCCCTGGCCCCAGGGCTGCCTTGTCTCCCAGAGACAAAAATAGGAACCTTTATCTCCCTTAGAGCTATAATAACTTCTTAAACCAAACTATTTTTTTCTCTCCTGGGACTGTTTTCCTACACAACTATGGCACCATAAAGTTCCTGGCTCAGAGACGTCCATTGAAAGAAACTGTCACATTACTGCTGCTGTTTACCGTGGACTAATAAAGCTTTAAAAAGCCCCCAGAAGCTATTGAGATGCTGTTGATGTGTACGTGTGTGGCGGAGCCGGGTGCAGGAGGACGTTCATTGGCCCCGCGCGGGGTGGGATGACATCAGGCCCCGCTTTCCATAGGGCCTCCAGCTTGCCCCGCCGTCTGCTGAGGGCTGCAAGAGAATAGAGTCGAGGGGAGAAAACCTTCACACTACACCCTCTCGGCTCCAATGAGAATACAGGCAGCTTCAGCTAGGGATAAAAGAACTTTAAAAAAGAGAGAGAGAGAGAGAGAGACTGTAGTCTTGGAGCTGCTATTAACAGGAGATGAATCGCAAGAGACCATTTCATGCCGAGGCACTTTAGAGAGCGGCATCCCCAAGAGCCATTAGCTCTCAGCAAGAGTCGTGCTGAAGTCCTTTGCTGTCAGGACAGAAGCATGCATATAAATTTTATACCGTTTGTCTTTGAGCAGAGACAAAAGATCAGCTTTAAATCCTAAACATCTTGTCTCGACTAACACGAAGTAATACTCCCGTGTGGCTGTCTTGTTACTCTTTTCCCATCAAAAGAGTACTAGTGATAAATTTATTCATAATTTTGAAATGTTTTGCTCTTAAAATTAAAAAAAAGCAGCAAACACATGGGGTTGAGGCTGTATTTGTTCCTGTTAGTGCAAATCATGCGACTGCTGATGATGGCAACTTGGGGAAGCACACAGTAGTTTTTTTAATTGAAAAAAAGCACAGCTTTAAAAAGTCAGCCACTACGTTTTCTTCTCCTGCTTTTCACTAAACTAGCTCTGAGGATGATATATCTCATGTATTTTCTAGTTACAAGTGCAGTCTGAAAAAAATAAGAAATTACTGTCAGGTTTTTTGCTCTTTTTCAACCAAGAATTCAAACCCTATAGATATTTTGGGAGCTAAGACCTTCACTTACTCATGAGAGAAAAACTGTGGAATCCAGTAGTCACACTAAATAGGGGGTCTGGATATAATTTGCAGAATAAAATGCTTTAAGATCTTTTTTATTAAATTAACAATGTGTGCCAAAGTGGACATTACATACAATTTTACATTTTAGGATTTGGATCTCTTTTATTGCACCAGGTTTTGTTCTGTGTATTTCCTTTGTTAAATAGGTATTTTAACTTCGGTACTTTGTGAATGTGTACTAAGAAATTATTTAATTCTGTGTTCACCATGACACTTTCATCAAACATTTTCTCATTTTATGACAGTTTAAATAGAAAATAATGTCATGTCAGAGTCTGAAACTAATTACAACTTAATCTTAAAAAGCTTTATTTTACAAGGAGCAATTATTCCTAGATTTCCTCTGAAAGACGAACATAAAACTTCTCTAGCTGATCCAGCAGCTCCACAGTGGGTGTAAAATGGGTGACTGAATTGCACGACACAGGTGCAAGAGTGGCGATGGTGCTGTGTGTCTGGGGCACTACCCCAGCAGGCAGCAGAGCCCTCTGCCCAGGGCACGCGCCTGCAGCGAGCCGTTGTTAAAGACATGTACCGTCCAGGGTGCAAGGGCCAGCAGCAAAGACAGAGCTCTGAAATATGGGGGGTGTGTGTGTGTGTGTGTGTGTATATAAAATATAATGTGTATATATAAATATATATGTAGTTCATATAGATAAATATACATATTTTTTTTCACATCAGTGAAGCATCCCAGTGTTTCCCTGCTGCGCTGAGACCCCATGGGCCAACCCTCAGTGTTTGTCCCTGCTGGCCGGGGCTGTGTGGGAGCCCGGGGGGTCTCTCCCGTGGGAAGGCTGGATCCGACAGTAAAATCAGAGCCCGGCAGTCAGGCCATGCCGCTATTCAAACAGCAGGAATGTGGGCTGAGCTCAGGCTGCGCCTTGCAGCCCCTCTCACGCCCTCTCCCCCCTCAGAGAACACATGCATCATTAACCTTCTGAGTGTTTGAAATAAATTGGGGGAAATATTTGCCTTCCAAGAGGCCAGCGCAGACTGTACACAATTCACAAAGCACGGCACATACCGAGCAAGGTTAAGCCCTAAAACGCTGAATTATTTCTAAAGCCGTAGATATTTCATACATGCTTGTACTTAAGAGATCCCTTCCACATAAGGAAGGAGTGTGAGGGCTGGGACAGTTAATCTAAACTCTGTAATACTGTATGGTTAAAAGCCTCTTTCATGTAACTGCATTCATGAACTGAGCTTGGAATTCTTAAAAATCCAAATTATTACAAAGGAAGGGGTTTGGTGTTTGGCAAAACGACAAAGCCTGCCATTCACTCGCCTCTTGTGTTGCTTGGGTTTACAGTGAGTCTCTGACAGGGCTCACGGCGCAAGGGAGAGCCTTGAATATGTCAGAGGCATTTAAAGATAAATTCCCAAACATTTCAGGTTCTGTTATCTAACCAGCTTCCACTTGAATGGTTTTTTTTGTTTGGTTGGTTGGTTTTTGTGCCTCCGCCTTATTCTTATTTGCTGATAGCCTGATGGCTTTGAAGTTGCACCACAAATCCCAAAAACATAGCATCCCTCTGTAGGCTCCCCCAGAACTGGTTGGTCATAAACTCAGGTAGAAAACATCAATGTCAAATGATCAGATGTGGAAACATTAAATATGCAAACATGGGCACATAATGCCGGCAGAGCTGATAGTTGAACTGAGACTGTCTGACCAGATTTCACCTTTTGAAACTGTGAAGTGTTCAGAGGAACCGTGAAGGCATGAATGAGATGGAAATTCAGCTCTCCTCTTCCTACAGCAGTGCAGGAAAGCGGGTTAAATCCCAGTTTGTGTCAAATACCTGACAATTAAGCTTAGTTTGTGCCAGACTCAGCTTAGCTCTCGTTATCTCGTAGGAAATTGAACTTTCTCATTCAGCCCATGTGACATTCAGCCTCAAGGAGGGTGGGGACCCAGACTGAGAGTAAATCTCAGTAGCCCAAAACACTAGCCACATCCCCTTTTCCAAAAAACAATTTCTCATAAAAATCTGTAATAATTAAAGGACTTCTCCAGCCTAGCTGAGGCCTCGATTTAACCAGCTTTTGGAATAAGTAAGATTTACACACGTGTCCTCGCTAATTGTGTAGGGCCTCGAGCACTGGTGCTCGGAGGCAGCACTAAGGGCTCCCACAGAGAGATGGGGGGGCATGCGGGTGCTGAAGCCCGGGCCTGGGAACCCCGCAGCACCCACCCCGTGGCCAGGGCATTGGGGTGCTGGGGGCAGTCTGCGGGCTGGCTGGGACCAAGTACATTGCAATATACAGCACTAAGTACATTTTTGCACTGCTGCACATGTAAATAATGACATCTTTGCTCAAGTATCTCTCTCCCCATTCCATCCTCCTGCTTTTTTCCTAATATCAGGCATTTTTCACATGGAAGTGCCTAGTGCAGAACCCAGGAAAGAGTAATTCCTGTTGTGCGCTGGGACAAAAGACTGAAGTGCTCAAGTTTGGGGTCTGGAACCCCAGAGCCGTCCTGGGAGCAGCCACCTCGGGTCTGGCAGCTGTGAGGGGATGTGTGTGCTGCCGGTCCCCACGCCACGTCTCCTGGCAACCTCCTCTGGCAGTCCCCCACTTTGTTTTAGGTTTCATGGCCACCAACGTTTCAGGGTGAAACTCTCTGTGGCTTAGCCATTTCAAGGTTGTTGGGTTTTTTTAAATCGACCTCGATAGACCGCTTCCCGCAGTACCATGCTGCTTGTGCTGGCAGCGACCCAGCGCCACTCGTGGGAGCATCGTTCTTTACTTGTCTGCACTGAGACAGCACAATCTCACTGCCTTTCGAAACTGTGTCTAACTCTGCACGTTTTGAAATGGGTTGGGAAGAGGGGAGCGGGAGCAGGAGCAAAGCTGGGCGCTGTTCCTGCAGGTCCTGAGTATGTAACAAATGAAAACAGGACAGAGAAAGTAATTTGCAGAGTCAGTATTAGTAATGTAGGTGTGTGTGAGAGTACTTGTGTGCTCTGCTGCAGTAACTAGTCCACTGAGGACGTACAACAGCCAGTGCCCGCTAAGCCAAAACTGTAAGTATTTAAAATATGTTTATGACAACTCAGTAACACTGTGCACTTTAAATTGCAATAGGTATACTATATGTGGTGGTATATTGGCATGCATTGGCTTATTTTAGTTTCAGTTTCCCTTCACAAACCAAGAATAACTGGATGGATGGTCCTTCCAAGGACAAAAGCTAGTCCTGTTGTCCAGACAGGGCTGAGCAGAGTAGCCTTTTGTGGATACTGGACTTTTCTCCCACCTCAGTCCAGCAGAACTCACAGGCGTTAAACTGACTTACAGAAATGGAAATGCTCTCAAGTAAGACACAGCCATATCTGCCTAAAGCTGCCGTCACTGTGAGTATCACTCCTACGCTGAACCTTTGGAGATTCCTGTTCTTAGTTCAGCTCTGCTCAGCTAGTGAAGAAAGATTTATTTCATTTATTAATTGTGTGATGTCACTTTAGGAAGGGATTGTTGCAAACAGCAAGACAGCTTACCGCCTGCTTTAACCTCGCAAATTAGAGTAACATCTTGTAATTTTCCCTTCAAAATCAGAAAGTGGTGAAAGCGAGATTATTACTTTGCCGTTTAATAAGATCAAGGGTTTTCTATGTATAAAAAGAGTAATTAAAGCCAGCTGCACTACAAACATACCCAGATTCAGCATCACTGATTTCTCTCCAAAGGAAAATCAAGAAATGGTATTGCCAGCTCTTGAGGTTCTGTTGGAACCTCCAGACACTGAGATATGTCTCTGTATGGTCTCATGAATACATGATGAGCTGTGAATTCAAACTGGCTACCATCTCTACTGAGCAGCCAAAGGAAAGAAAACAATGCTGTGTGTGCAATATGGCACAAAAATTATTCTGGGGTTTTTTTTCAGTCCTGAAAACTTTCAAAGAGCTAGAGCTCCCAGCATTCAAAATGCAGAAGCTAAAAAGTCAATTGCTTCTTTTTTTTTTTTAAATGTAAGGCAGCTCATGCTTTTCCTTGAAAGACAGGATCCTGATACATTTAGCTGGCAGCACTCTTGTGATGATAACCCAACCTGCAGCTGCATGTGGGGAAGGTGCCCTCTCATTAATTATGCCCAGAACCACCTGCCTCTGGGATGGGAGAGCTTATCAGGCCTGCGGGGCAGGCAGCTGGGGTTTGCTCCTGGCAGGTTAGCTATGCTGGATTTTCTTGCTGAGAATATTGGGTGGCCAGGAGGAGCTGAGGAGGGAAGGATGAGATGACAGGAGCCAGCCAAGCCAGGAATCAGAGAAGCGATGAAGGACCACCACAGCTGCAGTGGGAGAGCAGAGGTAAGGCTGGCTGCAGAGCAGATGTGTGGGCGGATTTGGGTGGCTGAACTAAACCTGGAGGGGTGACAAGTACTTGTTGTGGTGGAACTGTCATAGGGCTGGAAAGGAAAAGATTCTGTTGGAGGTGAAGGTCTTGGCTACAAAGCCTCCCTGTGTTTGGTTAGCTTAGCTGGTGGTGTCAGCTGTCACCTAACCACAGGAGAGGATGAAAATGTTGAGTTAGGAAGCAAAAAGCCACAGTCTTCCCCCTTAAAAACAAATCTGAGGATCTGACTGTGGTTTTCCAGCCTTTGGGATCTGCCATACCCAACGTACAAAAACTGAGTATTTGTTGCCATTTAGCTCTAGGTGTTGGTGTTATTAACCACAGTAGATGCAGTGAATACCATCTGTTGGGTTGTTGTGTTTCATTACTTGGTGATGCTATAGGAAAGACTTCTAGCTCTTTTGGAGAGTCAGGGGAATAATGTGGTAAAACACAGAGCAAGGGATCCTCCTCTTTCTTCTCCCTGTTGGGTAGAACAATGAATTTGTTCAGAGTTCCTAGTTGGGCTTTTAAACACAGGGTAATGTGGGTAATCAGATCAGTTGCCATGGTGTTCCACCTTTGCATACGATGATGTGAAATGCAAGCTCTAACGGCACTGCACAGAGCTGCTGTGCCAGTGCCATGGAAGTAAAACAAAGCTGCGTATTATTGCATGGTACCATTCAATGCTATGGCCAGCAGCCTGCTGTATGGCCGTTTGTACGACACTCACATGAAGGAAACTGAGCTGTAATTTAAAAAAAGATTGTGCAGGTTATGTACATTGATGAGGAAGCTTTTGCACAGTGCTGCTGAGGATTGTCCAAGCTACCTGCTGTGAAGGAAAATGTCTTGGCACTAAGAGCTGTATGCAACAGTCCAGATCCTCTTGAGAGCCACTGGGCAGCTCCTTATTGCCTCTTTGTGTCCTCCTCACAGCCATCCTTAAAACCATATAGAAAGACTCTGCAAGTGCTCCCAGTCATAGGCAGGCACCCAGGGCTGTGTAGGACCACAGGCACCTAAATGTGCCTGGGGCAGCCAAGGAGGGCTGGTTTGCAGAGCAGGGCATGCTCATGGCTGCCCTCCTACCACCCCTTACCTGCGCTGTGACCGGACTCAGGTGTATGTGGGGCACTTGGTATATGAACCAGGTCTGGGGACTGCAAGCAAGGGGTTCAACTCAGATACTCCTTCTCTATTAAACATGGAGATTAATGGTGCAAAAGAAGAGCTAAAGGACAGATTGTGAAGGTACACATGCACTTACAGAGCTACATAAGCAGCGGTTCTGTTTTGGTGCTCTTGTTGGCTTTTTCCCTTTTCATGTGGCTTTCTTCAAGCACGTTATGTTGCAGGCTGGGTGCATTTAGAGGTTGCCTGAAGGGGCCGCATTTAGGATTAGCAATAAGCAGCTCTCACTGCATAACCTTTCTGAACACTCTGTAGTTCAGCTTTTAAAAAATAATTTCAAAACTAACACCGAATTTGTCCCTGGGCAGTAATTCATCAGTCTCAAATTCTCTGATTGAACAATTATGTTACGAACCTCCATTAAGGAAAGTGAACACTACTATCATGAACACTACTATCATGTTGCCAGACTTTGAGCATCCAGGTTGCAAGGGCTGTAAGCCAGAAGCTTGCTCTCTTGTCTGGGTTAAGTTCAATTTAAAACAGTTAGCTGATTTAGCTCAGTTGCATCATGTCTGCAGGCTGCTGTGCTTGCCTGTGAGGCCGAATAACACTATGTCCTGAAAGCTTGCCAACAGCTTAGCTTTGAAATTCAAACTTTTGCAACACACTGTTACCATTTCCCTTGTATGAAAAGGTGAAATTCTGTAATCCAGCAAGGTAATAATGCTGTCATAAGAATATATATGATGTGGCTAAAGGCTCACTCATCTGTAACGCTAGAGCTTTGACACAGCTATATTTTCCCTGAGGCAGAGAGCTGGTTAGGCAGGGACTGCTAACCTTATGCTAGCTTCCTCTTGTAACCCATCTGCTTTCCCAAATGATTCTTCAGGTTAAAAAGAAAATACACCTGGTGCCTCTCGATGTGACTGCTCCTTTGAACCCTCGTGTTTGAGGGAGACTGGGGTCAGGCTTTGGCATTGCCCTGTCTGCTTTATCCATGGCTTATGTGGTTGTTTTACTGCACCTATCAGGGATTTGATGTTTCATCACTGATCCTGTCTCATGTGAGGGGACCACGATGGGCCCTCTGCTGCCACTGAGATACTGCTCCTCCGTGGTTGGTCTGCTGGTGCACCGAAGTGTTCTGGTTCAGGAATAATGTATGAGAAGCAGCCCTCTGAGTGACTGCAGGGGTAAGTTTGAGGTATCTCTGTGGAACAATTAAATTAATGTAAGCCTTAATCAAAGACCTCTCTGCAGACAGGTATTGTTCCAGTTTCTGCACAAGTGACTCCCCAGGAGCTTCTTTTTTATGAATAAAGGGGCTAGGTCCTTCCCACATTTACCTCAAGTGCAGCCCTGCTTTCCGCACAGCTGTACTGGGCAGCGGGCAGAGAAGTTTTGACATGCAGTCAGGCATGGGCTGTAGAAATCACAATCCCCCCTTTTAGAATCTGAGTCGGATGTGTCTAAAAGAGAAATTGGGACTGAGGAAAACCTGAGCTCTCCTTACCAAAATGTACCATGGAATTGTGCTTCAGTAAGCAGATAAAGTAGTTAACATCCTAAACCCCTCTTCCCCCTTGGTAAAACAACTTGCCTACTCCAACACTACGTCCCTCTAAATGTGACCGTTGCTTTGGCCTTAGCTCATTAGCTAGGTGAAACACCATCAACCTCCCAAATCCAGTTTGTGTACCCAGCTGCTCCTGAGTTTCTCAAGTCTTTTCACAGCTGGTTTCTCACCCAACTCCGTTCGTGTTCCTGTTTGAAGTCAGTCAGTGATCATCTGCTCTGTGGAAACAGGACTGGACTGGCTTGTTTAGCTTGTGTGATCTTTGTAAGCAAGAAGGTATTTTCTGGGGCTTAGTGTTTAGCGAAGTCTCAGTTGTTCCGTATTTTGGTACAAATGTCTGGTTTTCTAGTTGGGCAATCAGCGTAACTTCAACCCTTAGGCTTACAGAAATTGCTTTGGTTTGGGGGAGGGAATAGCTGCCTCTCGGTCGTTATGTCCTTTGAAAAACCTGGACGTACTCAGAGGGGCGAACTGTCCCTAGGTGCTCCCATCTCGGTTCGCCGACAGACCTCACGCACGCGGTTCAGCGCTGCGGCGGTGCTGCAGGCATTAGAGGGCTTTGACGAGAAAAGAGTTACGGGAGCTTCTTCTCATCAAATAGTTACCGCTTTATTGGAGGGGAAAAGAGGAGAGCTGCCGGTCGAGGGGCACCGGCGGCGGGCGGGCGGGCGAGGGCAGGCCAGGCTGGGCGGGCGGCGGCGGCCGGGCAGCGCGAAGCCCCGGCCCGGGGGACGGGCGGCCGCGCTCCCTCCCGGCGGGCCGGGGGCGGCTCAGCCCTCCCAGAAGCCGACGAAGAAGCTGCAGAGCGAGTGCCACCGCTCGGCGCAGTAGGTCTCCGCCGGGTCCTCGGTGGCGGCGGGCGGCGAGGGGCCGGGGCCGGGGCCCGGCAGCAGGCGGAGCTGCGCCTCGGGCGGCGCCCGGCCCGGCCCGCACAGGCGGGCGCTGAGCGGGCCGCCCCGGGCGCAGGGGTGCCGCCGCCGGCGCAGCCTGCCCAGGATCTGCCGCCAGTACTGGCGGCCGCGGCGGCCGTAAGCGGGGCAGCGCCGCGGCTCCCCGCGGTAGGCGCAGCTCCGCGCCGCCCCGCCGCCCGCCGGCGGCCGGCAGCTCAGCCGCAGCTCGCTGGCCCCCGCCGCCGAGCGCAGCTCCCAGCTGCAGCGGTGCCGCTCCGGCGTGGAGAACCGCCCCGCCTGCGCCTCCGCCTCCCGGCCCGCCCCGCCGCCGCCGCCGCCGCCGGCGGCCCCCAGGGCGGCCAGGGCCAGCAGCGCCAGGGGCAGCCTCATCCCCTCGGCGCCGCGGGAGCCTCCTCCGGTGCCTCAGCGACGGCGCGTCCCGGCGCGGGGCCCGCCGGCCCGCCGCATCCTCCGCGCCCTGCGGAGACACGGACGCTGGCGGGCGGGCGCCCCCGCTGCTCCCGCCCGCTGCCCGCCCCGGCGGGAGGGCAGCCCCCGGGGTCGCGCCAGGCTGAGCCGGCGGGGTTTGCTCCGGCAGAGCGGGCTCGTCCCGCCGGGGTCGTAGCCCCCGAGGCGTTTAGTTTGCGTCGTCCCACCCCCACCCGCCCCGGCCCCGGCCCCGCCGACGGACCGCCGACGGTGGCGGGGCCCGGGGACCACCACCCCAGCCGGGAAGCCGTAACCCCGGGGCGGCGTGAGCCGAGAGCCCGCGCCCGCCGGCTGCAGCATCAAAGCAGCGAGCGGCCGCCGCTCGGCAGCCAGCCCCGGCTCCAGGCGAACGGCTGCCCTGAAGCCCCGTCGCTTCCCCCCGAGCGCGGTTTCCCCCCAGCGCACCCCGCGACTCTCCGCTCTGTCCCGAGGGCACTCACGGCGCGCTGTGGGGCGGCTGGACGTGCGCGGCGCTCTGCCGCCTCCGGCTGCCGGCGGCGGCGCCGGGCACGGGGGTTATCTATGGCCGGGGGCTGCCCCCGCCGACGCCCCTCCCCGGCCCGCCGCCCGCGGGGGGACAGCGCGGGGGGCTCTGCGTCCCGGCGGCACCGACTCGCGGGAAGTTCCCCGGGCCCCCCTCCCCTCTCCGCTCCCCTTTTGTTCGAGGAACCGCCGGTACCGCAAAACCATCCCGCCCTTGGGAGGCGGCCGAGGGAGAGCGGTCCGAGTGCCGGGTCGGGCAGCAGCGGCTGTGGGGAGAGCCTCCCTTGGGCGGGGGCGGGGGGGGGGTTCTCGTGGACGAGAATCGATTTATGGTCCTTTGCAATTGATGGGGTTGGATCACAAAAAGGGATTCTCACTTCGGAAGTGAAACACTGGTGTGGATTATTCTAGGATGGTTGGTTTTCGTTAATGTGCAGACAGGCTTCTATATAGGCAGGATGTGTTTAAAAAAAATGCCAAAAGTTTCAAGAGAATGTAGACGTGATGTTACTGCAGTTTCAGAAATCTCCGGTCGGAATTAGGCTCTCAAAATCCACATGGCTGCAGTTTCGTGGGTGATGATGTACTTTGCACATCTGTTCCAAACTACTTGGCACTCTTGCGAAGATCGAAGACGACAAACCCTCGAGTTACCAGCAGCTCCCCGCTGTCTCTGCCACCGACCAGCAGAAGAGCGTGTCCCAGCTCAGCTCGCTGAGCCCAGCACTGCACAGCAGAGACGCTCCTCGCCCAAGGCGCTTGCAGGGGAGGTCCAGGCTGTCCCCTGAGCTGTCACAGGCTTTTGGAAAGATTATTACTGAGCTCTGTATATAGATACACTCATACCCCCATGTATAGTTACACTGATGCAGAGATACTACCATCCAGACCATCGTACTACCGGTGTAATGCAATGGTGGAACTGCAGCTATCCTAAAGCAGACAGGGCTGCAGGTGCAACGTGGGCAGAGACAGCCCCGGCTCTCACCCCTCGGCAGCTGGCGGGGCAGCACCCTCCCCAGTACGCGGGGACACCCAGCGACAGCCACCACCAGGGCCGGAGCACGGCTACAAAGCTGTTGGTAGAGCAAAGCTAAAATGTAGCTGCCTTCACACAACGAGATGAATGTTGCTGTAATGAAGACTGACTGGGACAGTGGCACGTGCTCTAGGTTTTCTTCTTGTGTCATCCCTCCTTTATGGTGACTTCTGCAAAGATCCCCCATCCCTGCAGTAGGGTATCCATGGGAAAGGCATTTGCAACTATGGGCACAGAGGAAGAAGCATGCCTAGGTGCCTTTGGAATCATCTACACCCAGACATGTAGACATTGGCTTTCAGATGCATTTACGTTCTAAATCCTCATGTGGGTGAGGATGTGGTTTGATCAACATCTTAGGCTAGTCTAAGTGTGACTCCCTCCCTGTCTTCCCTAGGCCACCCATTGCTGCCCGTGTCTTTGCGGGGCACCGGCTCTTGACTAGCTGCAGCATGAGCTGGATCCAAGAACAATTCAGTCTGCCTCCAAGGCTGGCTACCTGGGCAGCTTCCCTGATGGGTCAGAGCAAGGACATGATTTGGAGCAGTGGCTCTGGCAAAGAATCCCGTAAGAGTGCCTTAGCTACCCCTGGGTATTTGCAGGTACGGGTACCCCTCTCATCTTTCCTCATGGGGCTGTTCTATTTTGGACAAATAATATTCAGTGGGACTCAATACAGGGGAGAGAGCGGCTGATACTGACTCATTCATCTTTCTGTGCAATAAGTCCTAAAAAGGAAAGACTTCTGCAGAGAATGGCTGCTGGAGAAGAGGTGGGTTGCAGACTTCTTTCTCCAGTTTGGGGGAGAGGGGGAGCATTTTCAGATAGATCTCCCATTTCCTAGCTGCATTTCATACTTAGAGCTCTCCCTAGTTGGTTGTTTGGGGTGGGGTGGAAACAGCAGGGGAGAGAGGGTCATTAGAAGGAAATAAAATGGCTTAGGCAACAAACCACAGAAGAGGGTTTAGAACCAAGAATCTCGAAGTGGAAGCTGCTATCTCCTTCTGTCCTGGAGTTACATACATAACTATCTCTGAAGGACAAGGCTTAGCTGACTGTTAGCTGCGCATGACTCCTTGCTCAGCATGCTGGGTTGTGTAAATCCCTTTCATGGGTGCTGAGGACTTCCCATGGGCTGTAGGAGGAACCTTGGCATCTAACTTAGGGCTGTGGGTACCATGAGGCACCATAAAGAACTGCATTGTGACTTTTAAAACCCTCTGTGGCTCCAGTGAGCGTAACGCACATCATGTGCCTTAGCTTATTAGTCCACCAAACCTTGGAGTTGCTTTCAGATTAAGTTCTGACCACCTGTAATTGCTATATATTATCACCCTGAGATTCTTGTCCATTTTCCACATTCTTGCTGTCATTTATACAATGTGAAATGGAGTTGCCTAATATCTTTGAGATCACTTTTATAGCAGGTTATTCTAAGTGTATCAGGTTTGGAGGGAGATACTACTGTGTGTTTTAATGAACGTTTTGCTGTTACACTTTTTGGACAGTTTACTTTAAATCTCATACAAGTTATTACTGTTCAAGATCTAAGGAAAGAAAATGAAACAGAATGAAAGCTTGCCTAGCCTCCCCATCTAGTAATTTTATTCTCCTTAATCTTCTTCACCATGTTCTCCTGATACCTGTATTTACCCACATGTTTTCCTCCATGATTGTGACTCATCTTTTGCAGTAAAGCAGGTGTTAGTCTTTGATGTTTATTGCTTCCATATTAATTTTCCTGCACAGGTTACAATTTTATCTCTTGGTTTTGATGGGGATATGGGGGCAGAAGATCATTCTTACAATACTAAAATCACTGTATTTGCAGTTAAAATAATCTGGTTAGTCTGTGTTGCTGCTGTAGCTGGGTTTTGACTTCTCTTTCCCTACTGCCCCCTTGCCTTAGAATATAACTTTTATAGTCCTAGAAGTCAGCTGGTTATGGAGTTATCTTTGAGAACATGATCAGTGTGCGCTGTGGCAGAGATACTTGCCTTGTATCCGCAGAGAGCCTGAAACAAATCTCCGAGGAGTTAATGGGCCTGTCCATCTAAGTAAATGAAATAAAGAGTGTGCTTACTATGTGACTTCTGCAAGGATACTAAACTGGAAGATGCACCATGTTAGACTGTGATTTGGACTCCAATCCAGATTCTAACCAAAATTCAAAGTTAACATGAACACGCACAGGAACAGCCTAAACCATGGGATTCAGCTCAATGGAGAGAAGTGTAAGATACAGGTCTGAAACACCTGCACAAATCCAAGATGATTGATGCTGACTAAATAACGTGTCTGCAGAAATGTATGTAAGGCTACAGTGAATCACAAGCTGAATGTGAAAGAACAGTTTTCATGCAACTGCAAAAAAGGCAGACATATAAATAAGGATATTGCTTATGAGACACAAGAAGTAAAGCATGGGCTAAAGCCAGGCTTTGACTGGGGCATTGTATCTGGTTTTAAGCATTACTCTTCAAAGAAGAGAAAGATCAGCGGGATTGAGTGTGCAGAAGAGCAATGAGAATATCACAGACCTGGAGAACTTGATTTATGATGTAACAATTTAAGCAATGGGCTTGTTAGCCTAAAGAAGAGAAGAACTAAGGCAAATATGGCAATAGTAAAAATTCAATCACTGCCTAAAGCTGTGTCCTTCTTAAGTATCTTTCCACTTCAGAAGTTCAGACCACAGCTTTAATCACACTTCTCATTAGCCAATGAATAAATTATCCTGTTAAACTTTAACTCTGTAACTGAAAAACCTATATTCTGTTTATATGCCACTTCGCCCACACTGAAGATATTGTACAGGAAACCGGGTTAGGGCTTCAGGGTTTTGAGCTTTGAAAATTCAGTTGAGTTAACCATTTGTTTTTTATGTGTCCTGGTTTCAGCTGGCCAACAGTGTATTCCATACCATGTGACGTCACATCTAGTTTAGGAACTGGGAAGGGGGGGGCAGGGATTCGCCGCTCGGGGACTGGCTGGGTGTCGGTCGGCGGGTGGTGAGCAATTGCCCTGCACATCATTTGTACATTCCAATCCTTTTATTACTACTGTTGTCATTTTATTAGTGTTATCATTATCATTATTAGTTTCTTCTTTTCTGTTCTATTAAACCGTTCTTATCTCAACCCAGGAGTTTTACTTCTTTTCCTGATTTTCTCCCCCATCCCACTGGATGGGGGGGAGTGAGTGAGCGGCTGTGTGGTGCTTAGTTGCTGGCTGGGGTTAAACCACAACATTATGAAAGCTCCAGTCACTGTTAAGAGTAATGCTTATTTCTCTTATTCTAGCCCCAAGGGTTGCAGCAACAATTGTTAATGACTGCAAGAACAGTTTTGCTTTACAAGTGGAAAGTAGCCACAGCCTCCACCCGTGTCATTATAAGCTCCTTTTCAGAGAAATGGGTAGTGTAAAGAACATTGATGATTCATAAACCTAAATTGTTTTAAATATATAGCATAAGCATAGCTGTGTTTAACCTCCTTGTTAGAGCTATCAGTTTTCTGATTTCTTGTTAGTGACTCAAGAGAATAAAATCATATTTAATGTGGTAATAAGTATCATCTACAGGGAGATAGACTGACCTTCTCAATTACCTGTTTTTGTTCAGGGCAAACCAAGCTCTGCGTGGTATAAAAGACAAAACTGGTGGCTGAAGAGCCATGCAGAGACAGATTTCTCAATTTGGTTATGAAGCAGAATAAAATACTACCTTACACCGGGAAGGTGCCTGACAGTCCCATTCATCTCTGTTGGGCACCTCAGAAGTTCAATCTCTGAAGGGTATTATGTATTTACTGGTTAGA
This sequence comes from Haliaeetus albicilla, assembly GCF_947461875.1. Classification (NCBI taxonomy): domain Eukaryota; kingdom Metazoa; phylum Chordata; class Aves; order Accipitriformes; family Accipitridae; genus Haliaeetus; species Haliaeetus albicilla. Next base: position 22,840,369 of record NC_091493.1, read on the forward strand.
GGTGTCTAATGCTTCATGTCCAGTTCTGCTGGAGGATCTTCTGAATGCAGGGAGTTATAAGGTCCTTCACTCTGAACTAGCGCACTGCAAGGCAAAGTTGTGAAGCATTTTTCATCATCTTTCCTCCTTCCATCACAAGCTGGCAAATAAGCATGACTACTGAAAAGTTTTGTAAGATTATTTAGACGTTAATATATTAATTAGCACCTTTGACCTGCAGATAGCTGAAGTTCTGGGGTTTGTGGCCTGTTTCCAGTAGTATAGAAGGAACAAAGTGAAACAAGGATTTTCTTGCTCAAATTTTCCCTTCTTTTTAAGTCTCTTCTAGATCCTATTTAAACAGTTCTCTAGGGTCAGACTGATTCCTTTGTCCAGCTTTTTGGCACATTTGTGTGTTAATTCTTTCCTTCCCTGCTAATAAAGTTCCAATGAAGTTCAACCCAACCTTTCATTCAAAAGACGGCTTTTTGCAAAATGATAGAAAAATTAAAGAAACTGCATAGTATTGCTCAGAGATTAGCAGATTCATAAGTCAATTTCTTATGCTGTGGAATCTGTTTGAAATTATCCATGTACCCATTCTTCAGTTAACAGATCATGCTGCTGCTGAATGCTGTCATGGAAGCCAGGCCATTGCAGGGTACTTCAGAATCATCCCAGAATACGGGTTCTCCTCAATTCATTTGCTTTAGCAAAAAATGTTCCATATATGTTTCCACCATCTCTTCCATCTTGCATTCCCTGCAGGTTTTTTCACAAGCTGGTCTGACTCATTCACCTTGTGTTCTTCAGTGCTGTGTTTCTCACACTGGAGTTCAGGAAAACTTAGTGATTTGAGTTTTTAGTAGTGGTTCCTTTGCTCCATAGGAACCACTTTGTTCCTTGCCCCATGTGCATATTCCTTTCATGCTTTGACTTGTATATTCTCAACTCAGATTGTTCTACTTCTGATTAAAGATACATAACTACATGCTAATTTTCCTAAGCATGTAATTTTTCATATTTAAAATGCCGGCTATTAAATGTTTCTTCTATGATCTGCCTTCCACTGTGAGGATGTTTCTTTTTCAGTCATGTTAAGGTTACCATGCTTATTCTTTACCTTCATAAGCAAACTTATGAAGTTTTTTCAGTTGTTTCTCAAATGTTTGTCAAAGAGTCATTGTTGTCTCCTTTTGCAGAGAACCCACATGACCACTACTTCCTACCTTCATTCTTCACTGTATAATTAATGGACTGACCTCGGCATTGACAATGCCCCTTGTTGAGCTTGGTATGGGAGCTGCTAAAACACCACTACCACTCTAGGCTTTTCTATCAGCTGATCAAAATTTTAAGTCTTGTGAAAGGCTGAACTGCAGCTTTGCCTTTGCCATTCTTTAAGCTCGTTCAAAATAAATCAGGCTCTGGCTTCTAATAGTGAAGGAAATCACAGAAAGAATTGATTTCAGCTACTACTAAACAGAGGGCTTCATCAGGATACCAAAAAAGACCATTTCCTTTCATAGAACCTATGTCTGGTCATCCTACAGTTGATTTAAGGAAGCAGAAAATATATTCCTTATTGTTGTAGTAACACACATACAGACCTATATGTAATTAAAAAACCATGTAAGTATTGTAGAATGAAAATGAGTTGCCTTTTAAATTGATCTTGGCCACTTATTTTAGAGACAGACAGAAGGGATAGGGGGAACCCATTTAATCTGAACATTTCTAGAGATGTGAAGTGTTAAAATTAACAAACGCGTCTTGAGACTATTTCTTTGCTGTCTTTCATAATGTGGTGGAGATGACCAGCATGCTATGAAAGGCTTATTTCATCATTTAAGTGAGAAGAGTAGCTAAAGAGTAGGGGGGGGGGGGGGGGGGGGCTAAAATGATGCAGGAGATCAGCTATTAAAATGTTACCAGAGAATGCTTGTATCAGATGGTGTGAGAGAGTGCTTTTATTCAAGAAGTGGCAGGCATAGCGTGAGGATACCAGACTCCTGGTAATGTAAAACCTGGTACTGCAGCATGAACTCCCCATTTGCCACGTGTGGGAGGAAACACGTTGTACAGATCGCTGAGAAAACTCAGAGGGGTGGGATTGCTTCTTATTTTTCTTCTTTTTGTGAAATGCGAGGAAATTTCACATTCTGAAAATGTAAGTTGTGAGGGTTTCATTAACAAGATGTAGTTGCAGAGCTTTTCAGAAAGGAAACAAATAATTATTTGACAACCAAGTTGTAAACGGAAGACTGAGTTCTTTAAAATAGCTTAAATGTCTTGTGGTTTGAATAAAAAACTTTAAAGCCTACACATTGTAATACAAGTTTAAAAAAAAAAAAAAAAAAAAAGATTTCTAGGATGAAAGATCTTACCTACCAGGTTCCAGTTAAAATTCCAGAAAACCTAAATAGCAATTTTATAAAACATACAATAAACTGACCTGGTATGTTTAACTTTATTTCATAAAAAATAATAGAAATAGTCTATTTTTTTCTGAAGAAAAATGTAACAAGGATAATGCTTTCTGTATATCAGCACAGTAAAGTACCTTACCTGAAACTGGAGCAAGTTCAGACATTTAACTTGTCCAGAGATTCAGTTTATTCAGAGCTTAATTCTCTTACCAACTGCTGCCAAACTGAAGGCTGGAGACTGGTTTTCCGTGGCGTGAGCTGATATGTAGACTACTACAAGGAAGAGTCAATGTCAAAAGAGGTAATTATGAAAGATGGCAGGTACCTAAAAGGTGGATGTTTTTCTAAAAAAACCCCACCATTTTTTATGGGTTATGTTTGGTTTTATGTTGTGCTTTTATCTAAAGATCTGAGGTAGTGGGGAGAGTGCTGGTGTGTTAGACACTAGCAAGCAATGAAATTGGCCCTGCCCTATAAATTAAAGTGATTTTTATGGGGCAGAAATACACAGGCTATATAAGCCCATGTATAGTCTGACAACACATGATTCATGGCTCTTGTATTACAAAATTAAAACCAATTTGATATTGTGTTTTTTTAAGTAGAACTACACTATGCATAAGTATCAAATAAAAAAACCCACACCATAACAAAGAAACATCAAGGAAAGACACCTAATTAAAAGGAGAACTAAGAACCTAGTATTAATAAAAGCAGCTGAGCAGCACGTTCTTGCTTGTGTGTGTTTGCCTTGACACTACACAGGCCACCGAGTTTCCAAAAGGGTGTCTTCTGGTTTGATACAAATGTGCATCCTGTTACCAAGCGTATGCTGCAGGCACAGTTTTTCAAGCACTTCAGGCATTTTCTTTTCTGTGTTAGAAAATACAGTATTTTATTCTTGTGGTAGAAGATATGGAATAATCTGCCCATAGAAGTGAGTAATAGTAAAGACTGCACTTGTACATTTTTATGCATCCGTTTTCTTGTTTAATTTGCTATTACTAGTTCTTTGGTCTGGATCCCTAAAAGCCCAGGAGCACTGTAGCTTCTGCAAGTTCTGCTGCCAGACTCTGCCTGCACTTGTAGTCCTAACACATCTATGAAACGTTTCTGGTACACATGGCAGTTGTGGAAAGTTTGGAAGTGATAACAGAATTTATACCCAAATCATGATTTTCCCTTCACATACCATAGCTGCTGCTCTTCCCGAAGAACAAAATTACTTCCCTTGTTGCCTCGCTACTCTCAGTATATACCAAAGGATTAGCAACGTAGGACAGAATTGGGCAACTGATAAATGAAGTTCCTTCTCTTATTTCTTAAGTAAGATAAAAATCACTCTAAGAGGGTTTTCCCCTCAATTTAGAAAGAATAATTAATCACGAAGCCTAGAAACCTTTTTTACACATATGGTAGTGCTTCAGAGTTGTGGAGAAACTAGTTAAGTCATCCCCTTTGCTCTGCAAGAAAGGAAACAAGTATTATTTTTGTGGTACATACAACAAAACTGAAATGCAGGTAGAATGTGTTCCCATCCCTAAATCAGGAATGTCAAAAATCTAGGCATCCTGACAGACAGCCAGATAAGCCTGTCCCACTGGAGATGCAGGCTGGCTCTGGCTGTATTTTGGTGAGGTCCAAAGGAGAAAATCACATAAAGTCCTGCCCTGACACTCCACTGCTGTCCCTGTGCTACAGCCCACCGTCCCCTCAGGGATGCGATGGACTACATCACTGGGTGACCACTGAGCCTCCAAACAGGACCTGGGACTTGTTAAGCCTGGAAAGGATCATTCTTTGGGACCTACATTTTAACCTTTCTAAAGACCTGGTGTTTCTGAAAGAAGTCTTCCCGTTGTGGACTGAGTGCATCCAGAAGAAAGCTGCTTGTTGGAGACAGGAGACAAGAGGTGTGCAGAGCGTTAGTTCCATCGCCAGACAAAGCACCTCGTGCATGCACTTAGCCCTTTTGTGCAATCTCTCTACGTCCAACATGGTCAGGTATGTGTCTTTTCTTCTGTTAGCAGATTATAGTTGCTTCCCCCTTTCTGCATCCTGGTCTCTCTGAGCCTAAAAGGCTCCATTAGAAATGGAAAATATCTTTTCCACAGCCTGGTTTATTAGGAGAGCACAGTGATGAGACCTTTATAATTACCAGGTCAGGTGGTAACAGAATCATAGCAAATACCATGGTATCAGGCAGCGAAGGAACTGCTTGTAGTGTATGGAAGATGCATGTTAGTAGGCAATATAAAGCAGTGGGATTGCATGCAGGCAGACTGACATTTAAGAAAATCTATTTTATGGATACAAGGTTACATGATGTCAGATGCTCAGCCTAAAGGCTATCAAAATCACAATGACTCCTGCTTGGTACATCCAGTTCTTCCAGGTTAACCCCTTGGGGGTGCTGAAATTCTTTGTATTTTCCATCGTGACATGTATCAGTAGACTGAAGTTATAGAAGTCTTTGTTCCTGGAACAATGAAGAGCTTTTTTCCTTTTTTACCACACACAATACCCTTCCCAAGAGTGAGGGGTCCTCTGCTTCTGAAGTCCTAAGTCAGAACGTAATGTTAATGAGGAAAATTGTCTGCTTCATTGAAAACACACTATAGCTGAGGCTGAGAGACAATGATGAGCATTTCCTGAGTGGAAAGGTATGACTTCTCTAAGTAATACACAAATATTAGTGTCAATACTCAGTGGTATTAAACTACATGAAAATTTTCCTCTGTAATGCTGTTCTGCCTTCAAGGTTATTTGTTTTTTTATTGTATATAGATTTCCTTCATCTTCTGTCAGTGTACTTCCCAGGCATGACTCTTTCGACTGGACTGCAGGGGAGCAGGCATGTTGTAGCAATACCTAGGGACAAAAAAATATATTTGAAAGCATATGACTTGAGGCATTGTTTGAACCCAGCTTGTGCCTCCCCAAAATCACACATTTCAGCTTTATAAGGTAAGACATACTAAACAACTGAAGCTCAACAAGACATTTACAATTCAAATTTTTTGCCTGTCCAGCTTGCGTGTCTCTGAAAGTTAGTCTTAAATTCAAAAAGGGGATTATTCAGAAGCAAAATAAAATGTTGTTTCTATAAAAAAAAATAAAGGTAATGCATATTTAGATAAGCAGCTATCGTGCATTTTCAGGAAGCAAAAGTGATGGTAGTAGTGAGCACAGTGACTTGTGCTTCAAATAAAATCAGTTTATTTGAATTGTCAGATATCAGCGCAACACAACAGGCATTATGCTTTATCTTTATTCCCTTGTCCCTGGACTAGCCCCAGATGTGCTAAGATGGTGCCTCTGAGGATCATGATAACAACTTTTTACCCTACCTCAAGGAAATGGCCTCCACTACAAACATCTTTAAAGCTACTTTATGCTTCTTCAGTAGCATAAGTTGTCAGCAGTAGAGTGAAAATCTAGCCTCTTTTTGAAAGAAGCCTGCAGTAAGCTGTTGTGTCCCCAAAATGTCCCATTGTTCTCAGTAATAGTTGCTCTGATGTTGTGCTTTCTTGTGCCTTGTATACACACATTGTATGAAGTCATTTAGGCAGCAATCTTGAGAGCTATCTATCTTAATACCTATTAAAATCTAGCCTTAAAAGGTTCTCGAAATGCGTCAGTGGTGCAGAACTTCTATTGCAGCTCCATCGATAAAAATTGCCCTTTTTTTCAAGAAGAGCCTTCCTATGAGTAAAATGCTGTTAGGCTGGGTTAAAAAGTCATGTAGGTGGCCAGACTGGCCCTGGTGAATACCTGTGGTCAGTGCTAAAATGTTAAGACAAAACGGGGGGCCTAACAATACGGAGCTGGAAATGAAAAGTGGGAAAGGAAACAAAAGCAGAAGTAGTCGCTGTTACTTTTTAAAAAGTGTTTGAAAGGAGAACGTCACACCAGAGGAACATCTGCATAAATGTAACAGCAAATGTGGCTTTTGTTGTTGATGCCATTTTTCTAACGGTTTGGTTGCTAAAGGATTCTCCTCTTCCAAGCTTCTTCATGGATGCTGTGAAGGTGGAACAGCCGCTGTCCCCAGGTGCCAGCGCCCTGGGAAAGGCGGCAGGCTTTTGAGAATATGGGCAGTCTTTCCTTTTTTTTGGAGGTCCACCTGGCAGAGCAGAGGATTTCTTTTGACTGTTGCTGTGGGTGTGAAAGGCTTAACAGCAGGAGTGACTGTAGCTTTCTGGGTTACAACGGTGCAGATGTTTTCTTTTAAGCTCTTGAAGAGCTTTAGACTGAAGGCTGGCAGTACACCGAGGAGGTATTGGTCCGGTGCTACTGTAATTCATGGCTTGGAAGCACTGGTACTATAGGATAAGCACGCTTAGAGTGGATATTATGGCTATTAATCACCACTGTCAATGAATTTATTGTCACAATGTAGTCTGGCGGCACTAGTATTCTGCTATAGTCCAAAACATAAGAGACAAAACGTCTAATTACCAGTCTGCTGTCTTGAAACTCAATTCTGTTATATATTTCCCTCCCTCTGTTAACAAATGCGCATCAAGAACGTTTGGTGTGATGTTGCTTCTGATGACTATATTACTGATTCAGGCATTAATAAACACTCTATGCTCTGTGTTATTTTATGCATTCCTTTATTTAAACTACTTTGGAAAACTGATAGTTCTTATCACTTTGATGGCTTATATCTTTTTATTTTCTGAAATCTAAATGGTAAGGTTAGAGAAACTTTTCAGACTGCATCAAACAAAAGAGCAAATCCAGCTCTGCGTACATTGTAAAGATCATTACCTCTTGTCAGGTTTTGAGTATGATCTCTAACTGATTCAGCTTTGTTACCAACAGCAAAAAAAATTGTAGCTGGTTTGCACACTCGACCATGTTATTCCCCTGTCTGTTACTATCCCACATCACTGGCTTTTTTCCCCTTCAGCTAGTCAGAGTCGAGGGAGTTTTTCCTCTCATCCTAAAGTAGGTATCTTCACCTGGTCCAATAAATCACTCTAGCCACGTTTGACTGTTTGACCTAGATCTCCATTGATTGTAATAGAAGCTCAGAGAGCTTGCTCACATGTAGTTAGTTACCTTTCATGCAAAAGTCATCACAAGATTTGAGTCCATGAAATAATAGCATATATAAACTCCATTCAACCAGTTCCAATTTAAATATGAAAAGTAAAATGAAGTGATGTGCTCTCACTGAGGGTGGGTGCAAAGATGAATTTAATTAGTTAAAAATATATTAAAATGTCAAATTGCAGAAAACTCTATGAAAATGATCTTTAAAGAAAAGGGGGAACCTAGCAACGGTTTCTGCAAATTTTACAAATGGAAATGTCTTCTCACTACCTAAACTAAAATAAAACTGGCTCAAGATGAAATTCTGCTCCTCTGATTGATGAAGATAAACCTACGTTTTCCAAAGCATCTTCATTCATTTTATGCTATGCACATGTGAAGATCCTGCATACATGTCCACACTTCGTTTATTGCTGTCAGTAGTTCCACTGATAGGCAGTTTTCCTGTCATGTAGCTAGTTAACTTAGAAAAATGTGAAATGCAGGCATAAGCCCTGGGTTTTCTAAAATGTCTTGAATGATTAGACACAGGTAGGGACTGGGGAGGGATAACAAGCCCAGATCAAGATCACCATAATTTTTTTCAAGCCACATATGCTAGAAAAATTAATTACTTTGTTTAACATCTTTGTGCCTTTCTTGGGTGTAAATGCAAATTGGTTCTTAAGAGAAACTAGAAATCTGAGGAGTAGCCTGTGCCCAGAGGGTGCATCCTGCTGTACATTCGTTTGGAGTAGGAAAGGTGGAAGGATTCAGGAAACCAAGTTAAATTATAACAATGAGATAAATAAAGTTAAGAGTTATGTGGTGAGAGTCTGTAACCATGGTAATGCAACCAGTTAAGTACGTCAGTCCGGGGGGACTGGATTGATAGTGCTTAATATCCAGAAAGCCACTTCAGCCTCCCAGGTGAGGAAAAAAAACCCAACAGTTTATGAAGAATACAGAATTTTTCACAAAAGAATTTTTACTGAGAAATACTCAACTAATTGAAATATACTTAATATGGTGCGCGTAGGTGCATCATCTGAAATCCAACACAAGAGGCATGATTTTGGCAAAAGCAAAACAACAGATGCTTCTGACAACCAAGTTGTATAAGGGATTTCTCTTTTTGCTACCTAGGTCAGCTGTTTCTCACTGAAATTAAAGTTTAACTGAAATATTAAGGCATCAGCTTATTATCAGAGGGATAAGAAAAAAATACATACAGTTGAGGTATGACCTTGTTTTCCTTTACATTGGTATTTCCACTGAATTCAGCATTTGTTAAAGTTACACCTAACTATAAACTTGTGGATGAGATGTTGGGGGTTTTTTTAACGTTTATGGTAGCAACTATGTGTAATAGTTGTTAAACCAGAACTATTTAATTAATTTTCCATTTGTACATATATTTGGATGGAGTTTCTAAGGACACAATGTTATTTAGTCTGCATTCAACTCAGCAAAACAAATTACAACAATTTAGCAAGAAATAAAGGGAGGAGGGAAAACTAATTTTGGAAAAAGATTGTTTCCTCTGATGCCTTGGAAATATACTTTGCAATATCTAAGGGCTAATATCTCTCTGCAATATCTGCATATTTGTGTGCATTTGCAAAGGACAAATAAGATGGGGAAGGTGAAAGATTTTTCCTGGAGGTCGGATACATGGGTAGGCTCCCAGTCCAAGAGGAGGAGGAGACTGGGAGGAAATCCAGTCTTTTTAGGTTTTGCTTATTAGGATTTTGCTAACAGGGAGTTTCTTTGAGAATTTATTTTTCTGTTACTATGGTTTGAATTGCAGAATTGTCCCAAGGCTTTATGTTTTCTTATGCCAAGTGACGCATGCTTTTTCAGTCCTTTCTCATTCCTGTAACTGATATGTGTAGAGGCAGTGTCATAGCTGTAACAAGCTTCTTGAAGTCAATGGCGATCTCTGAGTTTGTGTATAATGCAAAATAAAGCCCTACATAAATCAGATGACAGGCAAACAGATAAGCAATAAACAACAGAACACAAAAATGTAAGCGTAATGGCAAAGATGCATGTGCTTTGTAGTTAATCTTTTAAAAATATTGCTTAGGAAACAAAATGAAACTTTACATCAGTGTGGTGTTCAAGTACATCTTTGCTGTCCTGCTGTTGCCTCCTGCTACAGAGGTGCTGCATGTGACTGGTGGCACTACATTTGTTTTTAGAAACAACACCCTGATGGCTGGTTACTGAAATGTCACCTGGCACCTCAGCCACACAGGGGTGTGGGACCAGCCTTTTTTGTCTTTCACCAGGAAGGAGTTCTTGTCCTTGCTCTGCTCTACCTCCAGCTCTAGACAGCCCTGCCTTGAGGTTTAAGTTTCCTTTTCCTTGAAGAACGCTGTTTACTTTCTAGCCTGGTTGTCTAAGAAGGCACGAACACATGCATGCACGTATCTGTCTCCGTTCACCCCCATGCTTAACTTTTAAACCCAATGAACAATTTCAGAGAAATTTGACAGCAGGGAAAAGCTCTCAGCTGGGTAAGCTTCTCTACAGCCACCCAAGGAGGCTATGGAGACATTATCCCTATTCCTCATGTGTGATATAATAGGGAGAAGGGCTGCCGTGGCAGCTCAGCTACATAAGCTTTTAATTGACCACAAGAAGTTTGTACTCATTTCAGTTGTGTAACAAAGAAATAGGACCTGTAGCTGGTTGAGAACTTTGTAGGCTGACAGAAGGAAAGGAAGTGGGAATTATTTGAACAGGAAGGCATTTGGTATACATCGTAAAGCCCTACCACTTGTACTTCACTGAACTGGAACATGTTTTGATTTGGTTGTTTAGAGGTTGGCTAGTAAGAGTTTTTAGTTAAGGTATCTGTGAGGTTGGACTGTTTTGACACCAAGGCTATTTAAAAGCTATTTTTTAGCTCACTGTGACATTAGTAGTTCCACATTTACAATACCATTACAGTGAACTGCTTTTAGTCAGTGGATACCTTACATATATTGTGGTGAATCCATAAAGAAGTATGTAGGTTCGATAAACTGAGTTATAAAAAGTGAGTCTGAGGAACAGCCATAGATTTCCCTAAAATAATACCTTCACCAGTTGTGACTTATTTTGTCCTGCCAAGCCAAGAAAGTTGTGACTCAGAAATGCACACCAAAGTGCTGCCAAGTTTTTCTTTGGAACGTGTTTCTTTTGAGTGGCTGCAATGGTGTAAACAGGAAATAATTTTGCCTCTTAATTTCTGCTTAAGTAAACCTTTGGCTTTTTGTAATAACTTTAATATATGTCATCAGACTTGAATGTAACAATGCTAATTGAATCTTGTGTAATCTAACACAGCAGCTTACCTTGTCATGAGAAAAATGTCAATTAGAAATCACAGTTAGACACTAGAAAAAAATTCTTGGGAAAATAAGTCTTGCTTATTTACTGTTCACAGAACTGTGTGGTCTGTAGTATGCTTAACATTCAGGAGCCTTCCCAGTCTAGGAGAATAAAAATACATACAGTATCAATATTTATGTCTTTTTAAATCAGCAACAGCAGAAGATGTAGTCTGAAGGGCTATGCGGTATAGCTTTCATACGAAGTACCTTCAGTAATATGCCACTTAAAATGAGTATAAACAGTTTACAATATGCAATTTCTGAAATTTATTGCAGCCTTGAACATTACACTGCACTTACTACAATGGACCTTACAGCTGTAAACTACCATAACGTATATCATCTGCACATCAGTAATGACCATTATCAATTAGGTCCAAACAATTATTTGCAGTATCACTTACAAAGAACAATTTAAATTGTCCCTTTAAAAATTTTCAGTAAAAACCAGTTTTTTTCTTCAGGTAAATATCCATTTATTTTCAGGTACAATGTGACCTATTAATGAACCTTATTTAAACTATAGCCACAAGCACTGGTACAAATAGCTTTCTCTATTCTTAACACAAATATAGTTTCATAAATCAAAGCTACCATGCATTTCTGATTATTCTTCAGAGAAAATGTTATTCAAATATATTCATTGCTTAATTTCTGCCACCCACTCTCTCATACACTAAGCTTTCATCACTCTATGTATTAAGTCCAGACTACTTCCTGGGTGAGACAGCTTCCATAGGCAGGGCAAACCTTGTGAGAAGGTAAATATTTCCCTTCCACTAATTAGCAGCTTTTATCACTAATAATAGGACTGTACACATGCACACAAAAAAAAAAGCTCCTGTGCATAATGATTTCATGCGTAGCCTTGACTGCCAGAAGACTGCCTGCCCACGAGAAGGAAGACGTGTGTGGGCAGGGAGAGTTAACTCTCTGAGAGTTGGAGCCAACTGAAGCTCTTGCAACAGAAACAGAAGTGTAGCAGGCAGCGAGGGAGTCACACTTCAGGACAGTGTCTTATCAGGTGTGTTGGTATATCCCCAGGATGGGTTTTAGTGTGGAGGGGGTGAAACAAGAAGTCTTCCACAGTGCTAAGATGCAATTTTGGTTTTTTGGAGGAGGTAAAAGATCCTGACACTCTTACTATATGTGTTTCTGGTTTGTGTAAGAAGGAAGAAATGTGGCAAGGAAAATCCTCTCACAAATTGATTGACCCTTTACCATCTGAATCCATGTACAGTTCACGTATGATCACGTAGAAAATAATCAAAGGGAATCAAAACAAAAACCACAGACCTTGTGTCTCTTTTAAGGAAATACTAGGTTTATTTCAGTGTTATTCTCTGGATGAGGCACTAGGCATACTGGATGACAGTTGTTAAGTGCTAAGAAAAATGGGTAATCATTAAGTGAAGAAGGGAAATGTACCAATGGGGTCTCAAAGTTCTTATCTGTATGCTTCTTTGCCTTAAAGGAAATAGCTAAGGATCATTGTATGCAAAAAAAAAAATAAAAAAATCAAACATCTTAAGCTCAATGCTTAAGGAGTTGTGTTGTCATAGTGAAGCAGGACTACAAAAGATCTCCAGAAACCATTACGCTATGCCTCTGCCCCAAGACAGGATTAACAATGCCAGTGTCATTTCTGACAGATGTTTAGCAATATCGTCTTAAAGACTTTTACTGAGAGAGATGTCATAATCTCCCTAGGCAATCTACTCCAGTGTTTAATTATCCTTATTCTTGTGAAGTTTTTTCCAAAGTCTTGCCTTGGTCTTTCTTACAGTTAAGCCCATTACCTCTTGTCCTGCCAGTCTTGGCCCTGAAGAACTCATTACAGTCACACCCAACTAACCATCAAGGACACATTCCTGAAAAGAGCAGAATAGCAAAAGCAATTTTTCCCTTAAGAATTAATGTGATGGGGTGAAATGCGTACAGGGACTGAAGAACTACAGATGGTTTAAATTCACAGGGAGCAGGATCACTGGGAGGAAAGTCTGGCTTTTCAGCATGGATCACTGTTCAGAAAGATATCAGCTGTGCCACCTCTGAGACAATGTCCAAGAAAACTCTTGCAGTGTAAGTATTCTTGATGTCTCTTTCTGGGCAGTTGCATCTTCATCATCTTCCTTAGATGAATCGAGGTCAATCAACTCAATCATAGGCAAAGGACAGAAAAACAGGGTAATGATGGTGGTTAGTGGAGTACAGTATTAAACGGCCAGCAACAAAACTCCGAAGCAGTGGACAGGTAAGTGGAGGACAGTGAGGTGCCACTGTATTCCCTTAGTATCTGCTGAACCCTTTTACACATACAGAAATGATCGTCAACTTCCCCCAGTACTTCCTCTCCTGCAAGCCATCCAACACCCATTTGCTCTGCCTTTTGTTGCTGTTCATGTCTACAGGTAGTGAAATGGGTTCAGAGAGATGACCTGGTCGCTTTTTATTTTGTGGACCAGCTTGCTTTCTGGAAGGATTAGCTGCCTGAACTAGTAGGAGAAAGGAAGGATTACAGCTGCCTCAGCTAATAGCAGCTTAAATCACTCTGGAGTTGTAGTGTTAGTTCTCAAACACTGTCCCGCTGTAACTTCAGCCTCATACAAGGATACATTTTCTGACACTCAAGAATGAGGAAGACCCTAGCTCAACTATCATTAAGCCTGGATACCAAAGTTAGGCACCTGAAACTGTGTTTGGGATCCTATATAAAAGCAACTTAATTTTCCAGGGTTTTGAGAAGTCTTTTGACTCAACATAAGATAGTGATTTTTTAATAGAGCAATTTTTATTTAAGAGCCTAAACACAGATTCAGACATGTAAATCCAGGCACGCAGCTTTGAAATAAACACGGAGTTAAAACCATACGCAAACCTCTAAGACCAGAACTATGCACATGTATGATGTGAAACCATGGGGGGGGGGGGAGGAATGGGTTTTAGCAATGAAGCTAAATCTAATAATAAGTTATCTACATAAGATTATATTACAGAGTCTCAAACTATGAGTTGTTTTTATTTTGATCTAATTATCTCACTATTCTTAATAAATATCACAAGTTTGAAGAAGGGGGGTGAACAAGTGCATGGGAAATGCCTACTGACTGTGAAAGAGAGTAAGGGGTGAAGGTGGCCATGGGAAGAGGTTAATGTGTGGCTGCTATATGCTTTTGGAATGGACTTCACATGCCTGTCACCCCTCTGCGGTAAGAGCAGCAGGTTCCCATCTTTCTGGGATGGGACTTTGTTTGCTGGGGGACAGGCGTAGCTTACGTGGAGGCAGGGTGATCTCTCCCTGTGGGACGGCTGTGTGCGTGAGAAACACGCAATCACTTATCCCTCCGGAACAGGGTGATGAGGTCCCTCACACCGACCAAGCCCTGCACAGGGGGTAATAGTTTCCAGGGATAGCTCTGCCTTACAATCCAATTGCAAAATAGCTGGCACTTGACGACTCTTGGGGCTGCTGCCAGGGGCAGCCTGTGCCTGAGAAGTCACAGGCCTCTTCTCCATAGACATCTCCTCACTGCTGTCCTCTCCCTGCAGGTTTACAGCATGGGGTATGGGCTGCACCCAGGCAGCGACGGCAGTGGGGGGTGCTGACGACGAGGCAGCTCCTTCCTTCTGGCAGGTGGTGTCATGGTGATAGGAAACCAGCTCATTGCTGAAGTTGACTCTCTCCACAGTGGATCTGGGTGTGCCACAGCAGCAGCACTGGCAGCCCAGGAGGTTGCTGAAAGCCCGCCTGAAGTCTGCGTTGAAAGCATAGATCACTGGATTCACTGAGGAGTTGGCCCAGCCAAACCACACAAAGATGTTGAAGGTGGTTTGGCCAACACAGGGCGACTGTCCTTCGCGGTCTCTCTCGAGCTCGGGCTGGCAGAAAGGCAGCAGGCAGTTGAGCAGGAAGAAGGGCAGCCAGCAGCAGACGAAGACTCCCATTATGATAGAGAGGGTCTGCAGCACCTTGGTCTCCTTGCGCAGGGAACTCCGCAATGAGGAGGTGGGCTCCTTGCCGTGAGGTGGCCACTGCCCCCCCGCTCGCTCGAGGGTGGAGATGCGGCGGATCTGGGCCTGGGCGATTCGGTAGATCCTGGTATAGGTGATGATCATGATGGCCACGGGAATGTAGAAACTGATAAGGGAGGAGGCGATGGCGTAAGTGCGGTTCAGGCTGACGTCGCAGCGGGGCGTCCCAGGCTGCCGGGAGCCCGGATAGCTCCTGTCCTCGGCTTTATGCCAGTGTAGCTGCACTGGGACGAAGGAGATGAGGATGGAGAGGGCCCAGGCCACGGCTATCATGGCGCAGGCAAGGCGCTGCGTCATCCTGCGCTCGTAGCGGAAGGGGCTGGCGATGGCCCAGTACCGGTCCAGGCTGATGATGCAGAGGTGGAGGATGGAGGCGGTGGAGCACATGATGTCGAAGGCCACCCAGGTGTCGCAGAAGCGGCTGCCAAAGAGCCAGGAGCCGCCGGCCACCTCGGTGACCGCCTTCCAGGGCATCACCAGGAGGGCCACGCAGAGGTCCGAGACGGCCAGCGACAGCACGAACCAGTTGGTGACCTTGGCGCGCAGGTGGCGGAACCGCAGGACGGCCAGGCACACCAGCGCGTTGCCCACCAGCGTGCCCAGCACCAGGGCGCCCAGCAGGCACCCGGTGAGGGCCCGCAGCGCCCGCGGGCCGCCCCCCGCCGCCGCCGCCGCCGCCGCCGCCGCGTTCCCCATCAGGGCCGCTCCCCCGGCCGCCGCGGCTCCGCCCGCGGGGCAACGCCGGCCCCGCTGCCCCGGAGGAAGGGCCGGCCCCGCTCCCCCGGGCCCCCCGCGCCGAGGGGGCGCCGGGCCCCCCGGCAGCCGGCGCCGTCCGCGGCCGGGAGGGCGGCCGCCGGCGGGGGCATCTCTGCCCGCCGCCGCCTGCCTCAGTTTCCCCCCCGGCGGCGGCGGCGGCGGCGGCGGGCGGCGGGGCGGGCCGGCTCGGGGCTACTCACCGCGCCGGCTGCTCGGGGCCGCCCGCCTTCCGCCTCGCCGCGGCTCCTTCCGAGGAAGGGACCGTCCCGCCGCGGCGCCAGCGGGGAGCGGGCGGCGGCGGCGGCCCCTCGGCGGCGGCGGCGGCCCCTCGGCGGCGGAGCTGCGTCGTCGCGCTGGGGGAGACCCGCGCCTTTCTGCCCGCAGCGCCGGGACGGGCGAGCGGCAACTCTCCGCGGCCGTGGTGCGCCGCACGGCGGGGGACGGCAGCTCCCCGGGCGGGAGCAGAGGGGCGAGCCCCCGGTCAGACGGAGCTCGCTGGCGGGCGGGGAATGGCGTGGAAAGTCCCCAGGGTCGAGCGACCTTCGTCACGGCACGGAGGCAGATTTCCCCCCCGCCCCAGCATGGCCCTGGGAAGAGTCCTTTTTCAGTCTTCGGCTGCTACTTGCCTAAGCGTCAGGGACGAGGATCTGGCGCTTTCCAAGTATCTCCTCCTTTTGGAGACCACGGTCACGTTTCAGGCTGCTTGAAGAGCAGGGCAGCGCTTCGCGCCTGTTTGCACTGAGAATGCTATCAAAGCTGGGTATTAGAAGCTGTCTTTTCACCAAAACAGTATTTTGCTCTTCATTTTGAATTGAAATCCTATGGAAAGAAACCACAAGCATAGAAACCTAAGACATCCCTAGTTTGGATTTGTTGCCTCTCGGCAGAAGGTTGTTCGTGCGTTTCCTCAGGCACAAGCATCCAAAACCTGCCTCTTTATTTTTCAGCCAAAGGTGTTTTCTGATATATTTCAGCAGTCTTCCCTTCGCTGTTATAATGTTGTCATATATGTTGTCATATAAACGTCCCACATATATTTGCAGCCTACTTTCAATGAAGTATCCTAATGCAAATAGGGTATAATCCTTTATTTTGGAAGAATTTTTACGGTAATCCTGTCATGAGAAAAAAGAGGTTGGGGCGTGAACAGAAAATACCGACTCATGTAATTGACTAACATGGCAAACAGGTATTTATTTTTAGATCAGGTATTTTATATTTGCTTTTTGCCTCCTAATTAAGACGACTTCATCCACTAGTGCCAATACAAATAATTTTCAAGCCAGTAAGTATCCGATTTCCATTGTACTGTTATGATATTCTTGGTAATTAGAACAGAGACTGGAAATTTTTTAAACAAATTTTGAACAGCAAAGCTGGCAGCTTAGCCTGTAAAAAAATCAACATATTTAAGGCAAACTAGCTGTACCAGTTCATAACAGATTGTTAACATTTGGTCATGTTTTTTAAGATCCTAGTTGCTTTGTGCCTTGGAGACCACAGTCTTCATAAAGCAGCCCACTGTGTTATTCCTGCTGTGACACTGAAAATCGGAACACGTTTCTTGTTAACGTGCTTGTCTGTAAGACTAACTCATAATTCAAACGATTTACCTAGAATCTTCTCTGATAAAATATGTACTTTGTTAAAACAGTAGTAGCTGTCAAAATAACATAGACTGTAAGATGAGAGCCAGCTCCACACCTTGTCTTATTTGGAACCATCTGTAGTTCCACGTATGCGGATTTTGCCAACATCTGCAAACCACAGTAGGTCTCTGATTGTCATTCCAATACTAAGGACTAAATCTTAGTTTGTAAGAATTATCTACGCACTTGCTAATTTGACTCCATACGTTTACTTTTATTTAGCAATCAATAAAATGACCCTGAAGAACAGAAAATATATTTGTGAAGAATTGTAAATGGGACAGTAGATGGAAATAAGGCAAAATAACACTGAAAAGGAAAGAGCAATGCTTTTGCATATTCAGCAGATAGTATTGCTACAGGGCTCTGTAGCGGAAGGTAGCTAGCATTATCCTTATAAAAACAACTGTTTTCAGTGTCTCTGTGTATCTCCAGTTCCCATGATCTCATTATGCTCTACAAATATCTCTAGCTCCTTTTTAGCATGCATTATAAAGGGAAGTGTATGTGATCATGCTGGTTTGTGTGCATATGTTTAATGCGAGTGCCCTACCTCAAAATTTTGAGGCTGTTGGCTGAAGTCAAATCTGACTGAGAGGTAGTTGTCTCAAAAAATTATTTCCTACAGTTGTAATTAAAGTAGGCACCTGGGCAGAAGTCAGAACCCCTACTAATATCCTCACCGATAGGAAGGTTCAGTGCAGACTCAACCCTCATTAAACACAAGGGAATCCACACAGAGGGAGACATTATGAATGCTCTTATCCTAAAGAAAACATCAACAGACACATTCATCTTCTTAGATACCAGCAGATCCAAGTGCAAGATGCAAATGCTTGAGACACTATACAGTGAGTCAGTGGCAAAGACAGGAATAGAAACATTGCCCTGCTCTTATTCCTATATTGGGCACGGTGGAGTGAAGTGTAAGCTTATCGGAGAGGGAGGAAAGAGAGACATGGGGGAAAACACAATGCCGTATGAAAAGCTGTGTGTGAAGTGAGTTGGAAATGCTGTAAACTTTGATTTTAAGACCTGTAGCTATTTCTTGAGTTAATCTTACTCGGGATAGAATAGGAAGGGTCTGAGCAAAATAATGCAAAAAACACTGATGGACTGGATAAAATGGTCTCTTGTGACTGCAGAAAATTTGAAAGCTCATTCCATCTGTGAAAAAATAAACTTACCCAGAGAATATACATAAAACGTATTGCAATATATAGAATGTCTCTATATTGTACGTTTTCTAAATCCAGTTACTGTATTCAAAATCTCTCTCCCTCCAAGAAGAGAAAGAAGGAAGCCTGGACAGACAGACCTATGGAACAAACCAGAAACAGTTTCCTTCTCCCTCCCCTTTCCTTCTCCTTGTGTTACTTTTCCCTTGTAAAACTACCTCATCCTAGACTCAGTGCTCATGCGTTTATAGCACATATTATGATCAAGAGGAGATCTGATTCAGAAACTTAATTTTAAGCCTTTGATGGTTTACTACGATTGCATTCGGAGCTCCTGCCCCTGTCTAGATCTCTGATGTGCTAGCTGGCTGGACAACTGAAGCAGGTTAAAACTCAGTGCTCAACGGGACATGATATTTCAACCCAAGCCTCAAGGTGCCTCCTAGAAGAGCACCACAGTCCTCACGTCCTGTGCTGTCGTGCTGCAGTCGGCTGGGGAGAATGAGCCTCCAGCCGCTTAATGACAGGGTCCGCACTGTGCCTGCGAGCTGCGTGCAGACTAACGCCAAGTCTCACTGATGTTACATGGTCTCATAAAGACAGCGACTGTGGATTTCAGCCACGTTTATCCAGTGCCAATCATTACTGCTTTGTCAAACGAATGTAATACCAACAGTGGTTAATTAAATAGTTCATTTAATTTTGAGAACTTGTCCAAATGGGGGAGCATTATTATAACCAACTTCATGAAGTGGTATAATTTAATGGAATGTGATCACACTGTGTAAAGATGTATTGAGGTAGTGGGAAAATGATGCTCTGAATAAGTTGTCTTCCTTGCAGCTGAAAAACCATTTGATACAGTACGTGAACTGGACTAAACTGGGGCTTGTGATTACCTTTACAGCTACTTTTGGGGACTGATTTTAAATGTCTTGGAAGAAAATGTCATTGAAAGTAATAATGTTACATCTGAAACCAACATGATTGCCTATCCATCTACCCCTCTCTATATAGCTAAAGAATCTATCCAATTTTGTATATATGTGCATGTGTGTGTGTGTGTACACTTCCCATCTTGGCTTTATGGATTATATTCATGCTTTCGATGCCATGTGAGTTTTGTGAACTTGATCATACGCTGAGACTGCCAATCTATTTGTGTAGTGAATCCAGCATTTACTGTTGAAAATAGATGACCTTTTTATTACAGAGGTATGGATTAGCTGTATGATAGAATTGGAAGTCACTGAATAACTCATTGTTTCAGAAACTGTCTAGACAAGTTAAAGAAAGAATAACTAAATCAACAGCTAAGTATCAAAAGCATGTTTAGCCTGTTTAGGCTTAACAGAAATAATTTGAATTTGTGATATCCGAGTCCACTGTAGATCTTCACATCATTTGAAGTTAATATGGTTCTTACAGTGATTTCACTATGAGTTGTTTAGTAAATCAGCTCCTGAGTTTAGAATACCTTTAAAGTTAAGTAAGGAAGAATAGAAGTGATGTAAGTATTGCAGCATGCTCCAACATTCTCATCCAGACCGGGAACTTCATTAGAGCATCTCCTGGCTCCCTTCCTGCTGTTCTACCCAAGTTTCCTTCCCATGGATGCCAGCGTGCCCAGGGAGTGATGGTGTTAGCACACACTGGACTCTCTCACTGCGGCTGGGTCAGGATATATCTAGGCAGTACACGCAGGAATATCTGGACCTAAAAGTTTGGGTGTTTTCAGAGTTTCCTCAGTGTAGACATCATGGGTGTTAGTTAAGGGCCTGATACTGGCTTCTAGCAGATACCAAGGCATTTGGTTGAGACTCTACTGAGCTATCCTTTTCAATCCAAAGTCTTGAGTGAATCCCTCATTGGGAATGCCTGGAGACAGCACTGTAGAGTTATAATTTAAATACAGGTGCACTATTTTGACCCTTCAGGTCTCACATAAAAGCTGCATATTTTTTGAAGCTGCACTTCATCTGTAAGTGCTTTCAGAGTTCTTGGGTATGTCACCTGGACGTGATGACTCTTATGCTTTTAAAATGATAAGATTGCTCGGGTTTAACTTACAGCTACTCTTCAGTCTGACAGAATGCCTTATTTTCACTAATAGAAAATATTACGTCAATGGTAGCTGTCTTCCCATCGTGTTCTCCAGTTTAGAACTGAAGTAGAGGAGACAACATTCCCCTTCCTAGGACTGCCTAAATCTTCTTTGATTACTCCCTTTAACCTCTGGTGATTCAGGAAATGCACAGATCCATTCAGGGCCATACCAATGCTTCTAATTCCTTCCTTATCCTCTATCTGCTGTAGTTTGCTATTCCTGAGGCTGTTTTCAGTACTTAATTTTGGAGCTGGACCCCAGAATTCAAAAGGACTGCACTTTGCCTTAGCTGTCACTACACATTAATCATTTAGCTACATTGGGTTTTTGGCAAATTGCTTTCCTGGTATTCAGAGGCACATGTCTGTTTGAACGTCTCTGTGGTTTCCTTAAGCAATAGCTAGAGCTAAAGTAAAGATTCTGCCTCCTTCACTGTTCCCTTATTTGAGCATTTTTATTAGTTTTGTCATTTTATGGAAGTCTACCATTTCACATATAATTATAGTCATTAGCATATGACTACTCTAAATAATAGCTACTGTAAATAACAAAAGAGTACAAAATATATTTAAGTAATAAACTGTTGGGTTTTTTAAAGAATAGATTGAAAAAATCTTTTAAAAACTATGAAAATAAATATGGGAAGACTGAAGTAGTATAGGAGGTTCAATCAACTGTCATTTGAATTGCAACTTTAATGTGAACAGCATGAAAGAAAACAACTGATTTGAAAGGGTTTGCTTTGCAAAGCAATGTTTCATAACTGTGCATGTAACCTGAGCTATCTTACTTCAAATTTCTATTTAATCTTTTCTGTTAACGATAAATGTACATAAAAAAATTTAACATTTATCACCTCTGGCCCACTGGTTTGGACCTTCCTGGGAGGGTTCCAGTGACTGAACACTAGTATTTTTCACTCAGCTCCTTCAAAGGCAAATAGCTTTGAGCAGGTACCCTTCCCAATTCAGGCAGAGATGAAATGCCCATTGTGATGTTTAGGTACAGTCCAAATCCAGAAGGTAAACCCAGAAGCTTTAATGCCCAGGCAGCCCTGAGACAGTGCTCTTGACTCTTCTGATCTTGAGCACCATTCACTGGCAGCCATGAAACACCCCTGTAAGGCAAAGCAGTATCCAAGATGACTGCAGTAGTGGTGGGGCTGAGTTGGCTCCTGACACAGACCATAATTTAGGAGGCAGAAAGATGGTTTTAATGCAATCTTTGCCCTCTTGCAAGTGAAATGTATTTTTGAATTGCGCAGCACAAAAGCCGGCACTTTCTCTATTGAACAAAGCAACATGTCCAGCTGCTCCGGTGTTTCATAACAGTGGCTGCCTTTTTCCAGAGAGGCAGACCACAGTAAAGAGCTTTTTGATTTTGCTTTTTAAACAGAAATGCAAAATACATTACATTGCTGTAGTAATCAGTACCTATGTTATTTTAACCAGTGCTTAACCTAGATTAAAGTAATCAAGATAATAACAATAATGTGAAAACAAGTCTATAATGAAGTGTTGACTGTTTCAAAATGCTACCTCTGTATGCTTTAGGATACAAAGGCTTCGCTGACTGTCGTTGCATTTATAAAACAAGATTTAAATTTAAAATTAAAAAATGCAGTCCATCATATGTTTCCAACAGAGTGCACACACAATACTTTGCAGAATGAAAAATTTTTGAAATCCGCTCTTACTAACTGATGTGGCAGAACTATTGCCAAATCATATTCAGATTCCTATAGAAATTAATAATTTGTGCTACACTTCCAAAAAAAAGTTATCTGCTAAGGTGGGAATGTATCTCTGGTTTGCTTCAGAATATGCACATTTTAATTATTCAGAAAATCAATGTGAGTTTTCCTTACTTTTTTGTCCATGTCCCCACAATGTGTAAATAGTTTTTTGAAAAATGATGTGTGATATTTTCAAAGGGTAGACTGCAAATGGATTTTCTGTCTATACTGGACATTGCTCAGCACTCAGAATTAAGAAGTGCAATTTAATCTCTACTCAAAATGTTTTTACTTTAAAGAGTTTCAGACAGCCACAGCATTGCTTTGTGTTTTGTTTTGCGTTCGCTTATTTTCGAGATTTAGAGCCTGTCAGCAAGCTGGAAAGCCTTCTAGCACCCAGGAGATGTGATACATGATAGCCACTGAATTTTAGTGTTTCACAAGGACCATTTCAATCTCTCATCTTGTTAAAAGTCTGCAGGCAGCCACTGTCGGAACTGGTTGGACTATGTGGTCAGAGAACACAGGAATGACGCACAATTGTTTCTGTCCTGAAGAGATGACCACGCCACTGCCACCAGTAAGGCTTGGTGCTTGGATAACCTGTGTTTGAGGAATAACAAGTTGGTTCACAGAATGTAAGCAAGGCAGAAGTGATGCCAGGAGGCAGATAAAAGCCTTCTGAAGGCTTCACAACCCTGTATTCACTCTTCTTTCTTTGAAGGTCCCACATCCCTACAATCTATCCACCATGTATTTTAGAACAATCTTTGGATTCCTCTCAAACACTCATTTGACAGCACAAACTTTCTATTACCTAAGCTAGGTTATTAGCCCATACCAGCAAGCAATGGCAAGCCTAATTTACCCACCTACTGCAAGCTCATGGCTGGACTACAGCATTCAAAGTAACTGGGCATTGAAGTTCAAGGACACTTAACAGATGTGGGCACAACAGATAAGGTCTACACCGCCTACATTGGCTACTTTGGAAATTGATTCAGATTCAAGTTCTTGTTCTTTCTCTTCAAGACTTTCCCAGTCTTCATGCTGGTAAAGGCCACATAAAATGTTCACAGTAAAGATCATGGTTAACAGCTACTGGGGAACTGTCCCTGGTCAGAAAAAAAAATCCATCCTGCAAGAGTTGCTTGATTGCAATCTTTACCCCAGAAGCTCCAGGACCTCACACACCTTGCCTCCTAGTGTTCCATGTTTCTTCTCTAACAAAAGCTGAGCAAATTTGTGTTCAAATACGCGCTTCTCCCTGTGGTAGAGCATGACAAATATTAGTTGCACTGGCTATATCTTGAGTGCATGATAGGTACTTCTCATGAGACACCCCAACCATTTAGACTGGGGACAGGTCCCTTTCAGTCTTTCCTTGGCTATCCATCTATGGGAACCATTGCATGGAGAAGTGGAGGCATGACGTATGATTAGCTCTTAACATTGAGTCAGGATAAAATGAGTTATACCCCTGGAACTCAGAAATCAGAAGTGTTCCACTGTTCCACAATTCAGACATAGCCATTATCTAATGGCTGTGCTTATAGCCATTACTTAATTAAGTACTGGACTGGGACACTGCAGCGATGAGCATAGCACAAAAAACTGTATAGAATAACTCGGCAACACAAGCTTTCAGTGCTGTCTGGAAAATCGCTCAGGATATGTGTAGGATGCAACACTGCATAACTAGAAGGTGATATTTCTGCATAGTAAATATACGCCTCATTTTTTTTTTTCTCATTTTCCTCATTCCTTATTCCTACCCATCCACGGTACCAAATGTTGCATGTTGTTTTTTATAAATAGACAAACATTTCTTAGTAAATATACTTAACAAATGGCCTTAATAAATAATACACTTAAGAAGCTTCTTCCATTTTGCACTGCCTGTGATTAGCCCCAGCCACACTGGCTGTGCCTGGCCGCAGCATTTCCTAAGGGACTGTCTGCCAGTTTAGTGCAGCTTAAACACAGAGCAGTAAATTGAACCTTACCCTTTCCAACCACTCCCTGTTATTCTGTTTGCCCAAGATAAGGGAGACCTATTCTTTAAGGATAAACTCTTGTTTACTACTATTTAGGACCTGGTTCAGCATTCACAAGCAGCACTTTGTAAACTGAGGTAGGCAACTCTTGCTTCCAGCTATTTATTCATGTGTCTGCATCACCCAGCTTCATGTGCTGTGAAACCAATAGAACTGCTAGGACTGTAAAGTAGCATGGCAAAAAAATTAAGTTTTTTTCATCCATATCACTTTCTCAGTCTGATTCATTGCGTTGCCACACAAACAACTGAGATGGCATAACAGCAGGCAGGAGTAGGAAGGTGAATGCATGACCAGGAGCTGAAACAGAGTAAGGTCTGTTCACACCAACATTACCACTGAAAAATTGTTCACTCATTTGATCTTATACACCTTGTAACAATTTCTTCAACTTTCTGTGAAAGGTTTGAAAGCTTCTATGCTGGCCATATCTCAAGAAAATAATTTATAATAAATTTCAATTAAAAGATTTAATCTGCAAGTAATCCTAAGCTCAATTCAGTTCTCACTGAATTCAGGAGGAAAGACTCTTTCAAGTTTCATCTGTTTTTCTTAGTGGACTTCTCTTGCCACTAAATTTAGTGGATAGAATTCCAGAGCGCCCAGGATATGATGCTCACTGTCGGCAACATTTTACAGTCATGCTGTATATATCTACATAGCACCTGTAGGTTCAGGGCAGCATAAAGTCAGATCAATTAGATTATACCTGAATATTTAATACAAGCTTATCTTATGAAGCAAAGAGAATGTATTTGGAGGATACAAAGACAGACTCCTGTTCTCACAGCCTCCAATGTGCATTACAACTTTTTTTTTTTAATTTTAACTTAAGAATACAAATCCAATATCACTTGGCAAAAAAAAAAAAAAAGAATCCCAAGAATTCACTATTTTGCTGCTTTTGCTTTATCAGCCATAGAAGTGATTTTATTGGTGATACAGTGAGCAAACAGAGCACAAGACTGAGACAGGAATTTGTGCTAAGGTTGTAGTCACCATAGGGGAAGACTAACAAATCTTTATCAACTACATATTAACTTTAGAAAAGTAAACAAAAAACTTACAAATCACTTCCATTGCATGTGACAATAAATGTTGGTAGGAAAAGTGCAAAGTAGAGTCCATGCAGTTGAATGAGCTCCCACAAAAATATTTACTGCTGTAGGCTAAGGACCGTGCTGATGCCCTGCCTGAAAACAGGAAAGGCTTGAGGCTGAATATAAGTGATTCAAAATGGGTCTAATTACTGGATGAAATAAGTAAAGGAAGAACTGTTGCTGGTCCTATAAATAACCCAAACAAACCCAAAAGGGTTAGGTGGAGAATAACTGGCCGAAGTATTCTCAGGGAAAGGAAAAAAGGGCTCAGATCTCTGCTTCATTACAGTGAGTCCCCTTTCACTTCATCCCAGAAATACGCCTCCACTAACAACACAGTTACTGCCTACGTGACTGAGGATCTCGGGCTGAAGAATGTGAGCTCCTGTGTTGCTTGTTTACCCTCATCTGTTCCTTTTCTTCTGCTTCATCTGTGTCTGTTCTCTGCCAGCTTGCACCTACTCCTCCGGTGGGTCTCAAAGGGTGGATTTGAACAAAAGGAAAGAGAAAACTTGCAGTGTCTGTGAACACAACCTGAGGTTTCTGGCAGGCAGAGTGACAGAGCCTGTGGATCAGTAAAGTGTCTAATTAATTAGCTGGATAGAAAGAGGAAAGTAGAAGCCTTTTGGATCGTAGTGGAAGCAGATATTTTTTTTTTTCAATTTCTCTCTTCTGTGCTATTAAGAACCAGTGTAATTACATTTCTGTTTTGGATGTGGTAATAAATACTTCTGTCTGTTTCTGTCTTAACCTGGTTTCAGATAAGGGTGATTTCTAGGTGACTCTCTGTCCCTATGAGTTTAGTGACGTTTAAACCAGGAATTTGGGGATATGTAAGCAGTCTTTATCTTTTCAGTATCTTGATGGTGATATCCAGAGGGTAACAGAAGTCTCTACATGGGTATGTCATCTACATAGACCAGTCTGGCAGTGGGCAACATGGAGGTTACGTGGAAGGAGAGTCTTCTAGCGATTGTCAATAACCTGGAAAGCCTGCTAGCCCCTAGCAGAGCAATGGCAAATATAGCTTATCCCACTGCAGTGCTCCAGGAGGTTTTGGCACTGTTTGAACCGCAGCAAGCATAAGCATACACAAGCAAAGCAACATAGGCTGAATTATCTTAATACAAGTATACAGCATGTTTGATCCACAAGCAGTGTAATTTAATTGTAGGACTGCAGCACGACTGGGAGCGTGCTAAGGAGAAGCTTGCAGTGTGCAGTAGTCTGCCAAACATCGTGTCTCTGAAAATCTTAATTAATTGTTAGTTATACTCTGCGATGAAATCTTGTCCAGAAGGCTTTGTATTAAAAGTGCAAACTGTTATTAGTGGGGTGCAAAGATGTTCTTGCCAAAGTAGCATTTCCAAAGAAACGAGAGCCTCTGGAGTGAACTGCCAAAGAGCACAACTATATTGCAAATGGAAGAACATCTGAGGTTTTGGAAGCCCTCTGGGTACAGTTCTTCCTCTATATCGATTTGAGGAAGCCATTCCATATTTTAATTACAGAAGTAATGAAACAGCACTGGGAAACCACCAGCTACATATTGCTTATGTGTGTCACTATTAAATGTGTACTTCAGTTATCAGCATTGGTTGGCACAAGAGGTAAACTAATATCTGAGTCCTTGCTGTGTTGTTCTTTTGAAAAGGAGAACCTAGTGATGGGCATTGGCTTATTTTTTGCACTGTTTGTTGGTTCGGTTTGTTTTTTTTTTTCCTTTACGGAGTAGTGCTGTTTCTCAGCACTTGGGAACAAATTACAAATTGACAGTTTCCTTGTTCATAATTTCCAGAACTGCAGAGAGTGTCTGATTTGTGAGCTGCAGACGGGAATTGGAGATGAGGACTTATGCAAGAAAAGTCATTCCCATCACACTAAGGGGCTGTTTAGCCCAGTATCCTGCTTCCAAACCAGAGGCTGGGGCTCTCTTTCCTCTCACTGCTAGGAAAATGCCTGAGTGTCCCTGGGAGAACAAGCAGCTCCATGTCAGTGGCCTAAACTTTGAAACAATGGAAGAGAGCCCCTGAAACCTCTGCCAGAGAAGTGGTATGCTCTGACTGACTGTACCTTGCTGGATGTCTCAGCCAAGCACTTGCCCAGTTTCCCCTTGAATCCCTGCAAATGTTTTGCATCCATAGCACCTAGCTCCAAAACTTCCCCTCTCACTCTTTCCTGGGAGAATGCCCCTTGCTTGTGTGCTGCCTGTGCTCTCCTGTAGACAGCGCAGATGGGCTCGTGAGATTGATTTCAAACAAGCTAACTTGCCCTTTAGAGATGTTCTCTCTCTGTTGCCTATAGAGGGGACCTGTAAAAATGCTTAAAAATAGGGAGGATGAGTCTGGGCCTTGGACTCTCCATCTTTTGGAGGTTCAGGGTTCCCTGAAGTCCCTGCACAGCAGCCATAAGGAAAAGTAAGTATATCTCAACCCTCTGTAGGAAATTACGTTAATGACACAGAAGCAGATCACCTGTCTCCTCAAATCATTTGCTATTCTTTCCCTTGAAGAAACACAAATACAGGAGAGAGTAAGACTGGCTGGAGCTTAGGCTACTAATCTACTGTGGTAGATAGCCCTGGCCAAAACAGTTGTCATGATTTTGGAGAAAATAGGGACATTCTCTTTGCTTCTCTGTTACATAAATAAAATTATTTTTAACAATTTCAGGCTTAGCACTTTCAGTAGCCATTTTGATGTTAACATTTACTGGTTTATTAGGTTTTGTGTGCAGGCATTCAAAATACAAAGCTGCATCATCTTCTTGATGGCAAAGTGCTAGTCATAAGAAAAGACTTAGGTGTTTACTTTTCTTAGATCAGTTTTCTCAAGTTTAATTCAATATCACAGCTGGCTGGCATTTGCATTGGGATATATTAATGCTAGGGCTAGTCCAAAAAATCTCAGCTATCTGGCCCCGAAGAGGAAAGATGGTTCCTGGTTTATGGCAAAGGCTTGCTCTTGAAGAGAGTCTACCAGCATTTGATGAGCAGTCTAGGTAAACATACAGTGTTATCGCAAAGTAAGAATGTTTATGGTTAATATTAGGTTGCAGGGTTTTCGATCTAAATTCACTGTGCTAAAATGATGGTCAAGAGAATTGTAGCCACAGCCCTTTTTTTGTTTGTGGTTTTGGTTTTTTTGTGGTAGAGATCAGTCCTGACAGACTTAACTACTAGATACTTTTGCTCAAGGTGTTAAACATCTGAGGTTTCTAAAATTTCACACTAGACCTGAGCCCCCATGGAGATGTCAGTTTGATGGGGAAATCAGATCACTCCATTCTGCATTTCAGCAACAGGTTCTTGTTCCTGAGCATTGTGTGAGCATCTAGTTCTGCAAGGACCACACACCAAAGGACACAGAGTTCACAGCCATGTGTTTTTAGCACTGCTTACAGTATACCTTGTCATAAATGTTTGCAAGATTACACCAGTTGCCTGCATTCACGGCCTCCTTGAAAACTATTGCCTGGCTTACGTGTTATTGCAGGATATTCCTTATGCTTTAAACTTGGGAATAAAAAATGGTCTATATCACTAGAATCCATAGCTGGATGGGGCAATACAGATCAAAATGGAAACCAGAGCTGAAACTTGATTCAGAGAAATTGACTCAATAGCTTGATTAACTATTAAGTAGGTATTCTTTATTGGCAGCGCTGGATGCACGGGGGATCGCTCCACCTATCGTGCACACCGTCAGGTCTAATTGTGCAGGTTAAATACATGTTCTATATACATATTCACTAGATTTCCGAGAAATGTTATACATATTCATTAGTTTTCCGGGAAACTATTAGCATATGCAAATGTCCTTTACGCAGGCGCATTGAAGGTCTCTGGTGGTCTTCAGGAGTCCTCCGGTGGTCTTCCATAGTCTTCCTCACTTGTCCGCTATTTGACCCTTCTCAGGTGATTCTGCGCAGTATGGTCTTTTCTCGTTAGTGTTCTTATTATCTAAGTTCTCATTAGTGGTGTAAAAACCATAGGGTTAGTTTAAGCTAAATTATCTACAAGGACGAGAACAAAGGCAGGAGTTCTTATCTTTTCTGGCCCTATCTATTCAAGCAAGGCCTCTACTTGAGCCTTCTCGACAAGATCGTAAATTTATCAAACATTTAATTAAGTTTTGTGATTGTTCATGGTTCCTTCTTGCTCATCACTCCCAAGTACCAGTCTCTGACAGGATTAATCCTTGATGAGCACTGGTCTTTGGTATGTAAAGTTACAGAGAGACAATCATTAAGCAATTAGCAGTTCGTTCTCTATATCAACTAGTGACCTAGAATTGTGCTAATTATGAGAGATGTGTGGCATTTCCTAAGTCTTCAGACCTCTGAAAGGGTGCAGTTATAGACAGGGGCTATTCCTAATGAGGGATGGTATTGAAAGGTCAGCCATCAAAAACAGTCAAGGATGCAGACAGGTCTAGTTCTCTGTTGCTGGTACATTTAACCAAGAAGGCTGCCTCTCTCAGACATCAAGTCTTGGTCACTGTAGCATGCTATAAATCTCTGGAACAAGGGGCAGGGTTGCAATTCATGCAAACCTTAAGTAAGGAACATTGAAAAGCCTGACTTGCTCCTTACATGATGTTTTAATTGTAAACTCTTCGGAACAAAGTCTACATGCATTATTTATTTGTACGCTGTCTCAGTGAGGACTTGTTTAGCTGAAAATTGTACATGCTGCTTGTAATATAAAATAATGAATCCAGTGAAGATTGCTTCCTCTCTCTTTCAATGACTAACAGTGAGAACAAACTAGCCAGATTCCTCTCACTTAGCTCCTGTTTCCTATGTGTTCTCTTGCTACCACCCCAAAACTGGCATAGCACTCAGAGCTGACAGCCTTTTAAGGTAGAAAAGATACTGCTCTCTTCTTGCTGACATCCAAAACGCCTGGAGTATCTTCTCCATAGCTGAGATATTTTATAAATTGAGCTAGAGTCTTTGTTACTGCAGAAAAGTTTTTGGCGAAAGAAAAAGAACTCAGCTTCATGTTTATGTAATGTGACTCACTCTTTCTTCACAGAGTCTTATTTGGTAAAGTTGCCTCCTTCATAAGGGTCACCTTAGAGAGCCAGGAGCACAAAGGATGTATGTTATTACATGCAAATTGCCCTAATCATCAGTTTGAGAACAATACAAAATCACGGCCTAATAATTTATTCACAATGTTCAACTAAGCAGCTATTTTCTTTTCACTAATAAATTATGCCATTTCTCATGTGAGTATGTCTAAAACATTGGATATAGGGATCTCACTACCAGATCAGAACTATAGTATAAATACTGTTATTTTTAACAGTATCAGGCAACAGCACAGTTACTGTATGGTGTGATTAGAGGAGAATCCCGTGTTGTAATTTCTTCAATGTCAAGGTGAAGGTAGGAAGTTCCCACTCTGGCCAGTCATTCCCAACCTCCAGCCACAGTGTAACTCTTTCACTTGTGATGATTCAATTGTTTGGGAGGCCTTGCCCTCAAAATGAATCAGTGAAATGATGTGGCATTTTGATTTTCTGAACCAGGTGATTTCACAGGATCTGCTGTAATAATTGTAACATGGAACTGCACTCTTGCAAGGCTCAAAATGTGTTTCTTCACTCCTAGTTCTTTCGGCAGCCCTGCTGTTAAAATTCCTGGATTTTATAACCACCTGTCTGCTGTTTAGTCCCCACTTCTTCCCTGTGGATTGCCGACAACCCTCTACAGACTCCAGATTACCTGCTCATCCTTGCTTATACAAATCAGAATGACCTTCTAACATGAAACTTGTTGCCAGGGGGAACATGCAATTTTCTGTGAATTATCGCCTTGACTTTCAGATACTTGGCTCAAAGCTGTTTCATTATCAGCTATGTGCAAACTGTATAATGCATATCCCTGCTAATCACATCTTTAATTCTTTAGTTCATCGAGATATTCCCCAGGATTGAGCGTTTCTGGAAAATACAATACAGAGCTTCAAAATCCTCATTCAGCTCTAAACTGAATCCCACAGGAGTGATTTAAAATCCAAAATATTATCAGGAGATCTGTTTTTAAATATATATATATATATATGTAAGATTAGTCTGCCTGTCTAACAAGTCCTAGAGGTAGAAATCAATCCAAGTGCAGTGAACCAAGTGGTTTCATTTTGTGCAAAACAACCTGCTATCCTTTGGAATCCCTGGCATAATTACCAACTATCTCAGCTGCGCTGACTGAAATAAGTTCACCATAAGCCAATCCTGTGTTACAATCTCAGTGCCAGTCTTCATTTCGCTTAGCTTGTTTAACATCTGGTACTGTTTTGCAGTTTCTGCATTAATTAAATCATAGGACTGTATTCAAGAGTGACACTGCCATACAGCATCCCAGGTAAATAGTGAACACTTTGTTGAAAATGAGCACAAACATATAAAACCACAAAATGCTTCCTTCCTTAAACCTAAAATCCTCACTAGCAAAGGCAGGGAGAGCCTCTATAGCACCCAGCGTGTGCTATAGAGGATGTTCACCCAGCAGGCGTGGTGATCAGACCCCACATATCTGAGATGACCCGGATCACAGGGGAGAACAGAAAACCTCCCATCTTAGTTACAGCAAAAAACTTAATTAAAAAGCTTTAGTTAACCAAAAAGCTTAATTAGTTCATCTTTGCTAATGGTTTGTTTTGACCAAAATGGCCTCCAAAGTGCTCCCACAAGCAGTTCAGCTGGCATATCCAAAGGATAGGTAATCCTGGTAACCTTAACCAGGCATTTTTGCAAGCAGCTGAGGCCAATGGTCCTTTACCTGGCACAGCTGTTGCTGGATGAGGCTGCACGCCTGCTATCAAG
This sequence comes from Haliaeetus albicilla, assembly GCF_947461875.1. Classification (NCBI taxonomy): domain Eukaryota; kingdom Metazoa; phylum Chordata; class Aves; order Accipitriformes; family Accipitridae; genus Haliaeetus; species Haliaeetus albicilla. Next base: position 22,872,650 of record NC_091493.1, read on the forward strand.
ATAGGCAAGACAAAACAAAACCACGTTTGATTCTTCTCCAACATCTGGGATCCCAAGTATTTGCCAGCTACTCAAGTCAAAAGGGGCAAGATCAGACTTGTTACATGTACAACACCCAGTGTTGCACGCCTGACCTCAGAAGTACAGTTACAAGATGGGGGGGAAAAAAAATAATCACAAACTTCCTCTGTTTATTTCTTTACTAGAGCAAAGCCCAGAAGGCTTTATATTGCAAAGTCATCATAAGAGGTCATGACACAATGAAATGCATCAACTTTTTATTTAGGTGAAGATTCCCAGTTTAAACCTTTCTAAAATGCCCACAACTGTCAAGAAAAAAAAACCCATTTCCATGTGGCGGGTAAGGCCTCTCTCTCTCTGGGCATGCCCCACTTGCCTGCCTTTAAAAGCAAGGACTTCCACCACACCACAGGACTTTTGAAGGTGGGGTTACCAAATGGAGGACTTTTCTGGCCAAGGATTTCCAAGAGAATGGCGCTTCCCTTGTCACCAGCTGTGAGTATTTACTGCAGGAATAGGAAAGTAATCCGTTGGGTCGAGGTGCTCGCCCGGGATGAGTGGCAGCCTGCTAGACCTATGTTGTTACTGCTTCTCCCCGTTGCCTTTTCTTTCGCCTGTGGCTTTCGGCTTTGCTTCCTCACTGGGCAGAGGGTGCTGTAAGAACTTGGTTTTTCCTCTGAGAGGTGCGGTAGGAAACACGCAGGTGCTGGGACCTGCCTTCCTGCGTGTCCTCCCTCCCTCCCTCCACCTCCCCAGCGTCAGCGTGAGGAGTCTGGCGATCCCGTCGCCGCTCCGGAGAGGGTCCACCCCACCATTTCCAAGTGCCCACCCCGTTTCCCTCTTCTCGCTCTCCCGTTCCCCCCAAAAGCCGAGGGACGTCCTAGCTCCTCCAGAAGGAGCCCCAGGCAGGCCAGGGCGCAGCCCCGCCCGCCCCGTCCCCCGCGGCCGCCGGCACCGCCCGTAGGCCAGGCGGCGGCTCGGCGGCGGGGGCGGTCCTGCCGCGTCCCGGCCCGCGGGCTCGCACTTGCCGTGCCCCCGGCTCTCTCCTCCGCCTCTCCCACCCCCGCCGCGGCCGAGGAGCGCCCGCGGGTCCGCCTGCCCCCTGCCCTATCTGAGGGGGGGCGGGACGGACGGACACCGACGCCGGGTCTCCGTGGGTCCTCCGCCGCCCTCCTCAGAGCCCGCCCCGCTCCGAGGCCCGGCACTGCGCGGGCCTCGGCGCAGCCCTGTCTGTGCCACGCTGCCGCCTTCCCCGTCCTGCCGCAGCTCCCGTAAGCGCACCTTAACCTACGGCACCAGGCGACCTCGCAACACCCTCGCTGCTGTTCAACGTCTTTTTATTACTGTTATTCCCTCAAAAAACAAAAAAGAAGAAGGAAAAACCCCGTCAAAAGTGGAGCCGCTGAGCGCCCTGCGGTCCCCCTGTAAGCCCGGGCGTCCTCTGCCACGGCCGCTGCCGCCCCGGGGCCGCGGTGCCCCGCGCGCTGCCTTGCCGGGCAGGGCGCTGGGGTGGTGCGGGGGCGGGGCAGGGCAAGGCGACCGCCGGCCCCGGGCGCGGGTGGAAGCGGCGCGCCCGACGCCTGCGGGGCTGCCGGGGCAGGCGGAGGGGCCCGCGGGGCTTCTTAATCCCAGCGCGAGCGGGCAGGCGGCAAGGGCCGGCCCGGCTCTGGGGGAGGGAGGAGGCCGCCGGGCCGGGCTTTGCCGTAGCGGAGGGGCGCGGCAGGTCGGCGGAATGCGGTAGAGGCTGCGCGCGGCGAGCCTTTAGCTGGAATACGGTAGCGGTGGTGGTGGGGGGGCGGCCTCCGAGGCACCTCTCTGGCGGGGAAGATCCTGTCTCGTTGGCATCTCTATGGTCCCGGATGTGATTGTGCCGTGGAGGGCGGGCGCGCTCGCTCGCTCTTCCTGCCCTGCCTCTCTATGGTGACTTTCCGGGGGGAAGGGCCGCCGGCGCCGCCGCGCGCCTGCGTGAGCCGGGCCCGCTGCCCCCCCGCCGAGGCCGCTGTCCGACGCGGTGAGCGGCGGCGGCTGCCAGCGCTCGCGGCGCCGGCGGTGCGGAGGAAGGCGCGCGCCCCGCCCCCCCTCGGCCCCCGCCGCGCCGGGGGGGCCGCGCCCCCGCCCCGCTGCGCCGCTGGCATCCCCGGGGCTGCGCGGCGGCAAATGGTGGGGCCGGACGATGCCGGAGCTCAGGGCAGCGCAGCCGTGCTTCCCGCGGGCCGGCAGGAGGCGGCGGCGGAGGAGGCGGCGGCGGAGGAGGAGGAGGAGGAGGAGGACGGGGAGCGGGATGGGAGCCGGGGCTTGAGCCGGAGGAGCGGCGGGCCGGGGCAGGAGCGGCTGCTGCAGCGGTACCTGGCGGCGGCGGCGGGTGGGAAGCGCTGCCCGGAGAAGCCCGCCAACGGGGCCGCCTACGCCGTGGGCCCCCGCGGGAGGATGACCAACGGGGACGTCGGCTTCCTGCTGCTGCCGCCGCCGGAGGAGCCGCCGCCGCCGCCCCCTCGGGCTGGACGGGCCGAGCCGGGGCGGGATGAGCCGGGGCCGGGGGAGGAGGAAGCGAAACTGCAGAACGGGGGCTTCCTCCCCTGCCCGCCCGGCCCGGGGGGCGGCGGCGGCGTCCCCGCGGGAACGGCCTTGGAAGAGCCGCTGAGGAGCTGCCGGCTGCGGAGCGAGGCGGAGCGGCGCGGGGGGGCGGCGGCCGGCAGCCCCCCGCCGCCCCGCGGCCCGGGGGACGACGCCGGCAGCCGGGCGCAGGCCGCCCCCGGCGTGCGGACCGCCCGGTGCCGGCCGGAGCCCGCTGCCCCGCCCCCGGCGCCCCTCGGCTTCACGGACGTGAACCTGAACTCCCGCAACACGTACGAGGTGAGCCGCCGCCGCAGCGCCCCGGAGCACCTGCCCCACGGAGGGCCGGCGCCCGCGGCCCCGGCGCCGCCGCAGGAGCCGGCGGAGAGGGCCCGGCGGGCGGGCATCGCCGGCGCCGGCAGCAGCTTTGCCGAGTTCTTCACCAGGTAAAGGAGCGGGCGGCGGGGCCGGGGCCGGCGCTCCCCGCAGCGCCCGGCCTTGGGCCCGGGGCGGGGGGGAAGGGGTGCCCCGCGAGGCGCGGGAGGCGGGGGCTGAGGTCTGCCGGGGCTTTCCGTTCACGGGGGGGTGGTGGGGCTGTCTGGAGGACCGTGTCTGGGGTCAGCGGTCAAAAGACTGCCGGTCAGATGGCGAGCGATTCCAGCCCCGACGGGCTCTTCTGCCCCCAAGTCAATATTGCTGCAGCGAGAGAGAGGCTTTGCGCTGGGCGTGAGGGTGGTACGGTGAAGGTACTCTTGCCGCTACAAACGGTGTGGACTTCTCGCTGGAACTCGCTTCCTGTGCCAGAGCGTTTTACTGTCTGAACGAACCCACGAGCTACTTTCGGGCGATTCTGAGAATCATCGCCAAAGTTGCAAAGGTCCGTAAAGCTCTTGCTACCTGTTGACGCTGTAGGTACCGTTTACTTATTTTTTCTGAAGCGTGGCGTGGAGAGCTTCAAGGACCGGGCTTTGTGCTCAAATTAATTGGGCTTCTGTTAAGTTTCTAGCACAAACCCAAAAACTCTTAGGACATCCAGCTTTGTTACCCTGGGGACTCTGTAGCATCGCTCACTTTGTAACATCTGACACAGGAGATGCATCTTGACTGTAACAGTTTATGGCATACTCTATATTACTTTTATTATGTTTGAAGAGGGGAGTTTAATTTCCAAATTTCTAACAGGTTTTATTCTCCAAAGCCCCAGGGTTATAGTTGTTGTGTGACAGTCACTCTGATAGCACGGTGGGTCTCTAAGTGTTTCGAGAAGACCGATTAAATCCATTAGCTGAAGAACTGACATAGGAGAGGTTTGATCTCAAGGCAGGATCCCAACCTGAGAAATAGGCTCCTTCTGCCAAAACCCTCAGGAAAGGGAGAGATGGATTCTTGCCTGAGGATAAGGATGGTGGCAGTTGCAGGGCAAGTTTGATGCCTCCGCTTTGTTTCAAGGATGGGTTGAGAGATGTCCCTCTATTCCCACTATTTCCTATTAGTGTTCTTCCCTCCCGCACTTTTTTTTTCTCCCTACTGTGCATGGACTGCAGTACATTACCTTCCCTTTGCCTCATTACTTGAACACTTTGACCAGTGACATTGGTACTTGTTGCTTTTTGCCCCAGAGCAATATCTTAATGACATTCTGGAGAATTTTCCTCATAGAAAAGGCTGAACTTGATGTGCAGTAGAAGTTGTTGTCAATATACACTGACGTTTGCTGTTTTCAGTGAAGGCTTGGGTAATACATGGAAAAATTTAATTGCTTCTATCCTGGCAAAAGCTATAGTGCTGCCACCTCAGTGAAAAAAAGGGGTTGCCAGGGAGCCAGTTTCATAGCCTGACTGGCCCAGCTGTCTGTGCCTCTTGTACGTTTGGCCTGGTGAGCAGCATTGCCCTCAGAGACTTTACCTTCAGCTCTGCCTATATGTTCATAAAAATGCCTTAGTTACAGCTGGTTTCATCTGAGCAGCCGAAATGAGATCTGCTAATAAAAACCACTTTTACTGATTTTTAAAAACAAACCCAGACTTTTCTTCCTTGATAGATTTCTCTCTAGATACAGTAACACTAGAGTTTGTAATCTCCATTGCTTAGAAAAGTGGTAATAAAACTTTCTTGTCCTCATTTTTTTGAGTAGTTCTTGTCTTCTAAACTATTCCTGAAGCTTTAAAAGCTTAGACTTCTCACTTTTTTTTTTAAACTGCTCAGATTCATTCAAAACTGACAGTTGCTGTTGTAAGTGGATTTTTTCTCTAGTTCTTAGAGAAATACCTTGGCTCTCAGTAATGAGGGCTCAAATTGTGTAAAAATTGTCCTGTGATTGAATGTTGGTAGCAACTATTCTTGCTTGTAAAGCTTCTCGGCAGATGGTTGCTTGTATTTTTGAATGAGCACAGAGCCATAAATGATGTTGCTCCCAAAGTTTAAGTTGTACCGGGTGGCTGTATGCTATCAAAAGTACTTGCTGAGAGAGAACAACTCGTTCATGTGTTGTCAGGATGCGTACCTGCTCCCACAGTGTATGAGAAAAGGTACTGGATGTGCTAAACACGGGTAGTTCAGCAACCTGGAGCATCTTATATAGGATATTTCACTTGTAATGCTCTTCGTTTATTTTACAAAATGTCTAAAATTTGGTAGCTCCCATTGTTTTTTTCTAATAGTCCTAATTACATGGAAATCCTTTTAAAAGGTGGACATTTCTTGCTGTTAGTTAAAAACTGAGAGAAGGCAAGGGGGAAGTCCTAGTGCCTTCAGTGTGAAAGCTTCATTGTTGTAATTGCCTGGTCAGACAAACTGTTTGGTCATGGCAGATCTGGGTTAGGAGGCTGCTGTTTCCAGCTGCTTGTTCTCAGCTCTTCAGTTATCAGACTGGCCTGCTTTGCAGTTCTTTGAAATCATCCATGTTAATTGTCTGTCTTCATGTCACTGAACCGGAGGAGAAACCGATGAGGTGAGTTAGGGGGAAAAAGTGAGCAGCTGTCAACAGCAGTATCTTACCTGAGCTCTGTGACAGAAAGAGTGGCTGTGCCCTTGAGATTGTCAGTAACAATTAATCTAAGATCATGGGAAGGTTTACATCAATGATTAAAACTTTTTTTTTTTCAGGTAAGTATTACATGTAATGTTTGGCCCTGGGATCTTAAGTTGTGTTTGTGCCAAATTATTAAGCCTGTCAAATCATCACTAGCAGCTTTTAACTGAAAAATATTTTTTTTGCTGTCTTCTTGTTCTACCTCTTTGTTTCTCTCAGCATGTGAAGTGGGATGCCTCAAGTAAATCAGAGGTATGTGGAGCAGAGTGCCGTGGCAAGGAAAATTGCATGACTATGGTCACTTGTCTCCACTGTGCTACTGTTACGGTCAGAACATTAAGTGGCTTCTTGAAAGTCACCTGTCACTGCTTCGTACTCCTGTGTATGATTCATAATGCAGTCACATGTAGGCACTGTTCTTATGGTTTGTGGTCTTACATAGGAGCTTAGAAGTGCAACGCTCTATTCTTGGGTTATTGGATCTCTTTTGGGTAGCCCCAGTGGATTGCTGTTGAGTACAGAATGGTTCAGCAAGCAGGAAAGTTGTGTGGACAGTTGAATTAAAGCCATGATGATTACCTTGATTGCAGTATACTTTATCCCCTGAAGCAGCACATACAGAGCAGAACAGTAAATCAAAAAGGGCAAGCAGCAGTGAGTATTCCAGGGCTGAGGTAAAGCCACGGTGATTCTGAACCTGTTTTAAAGATGCATTGTACTTCACAGTTCTGTATGTGTGTACCAGGCATCACCTTAGCTTGTGTAGATATTGTTCGTTTCTGAATTGTATACTTACTAGATAAATTTAGGTACCTGGTAGTTGGCAAAGTTTCTTATTCTTGGATTCAAAGCTTTTTGTTGACAACAGCAGTGAACTTTGTTGTAGTAAAGCACTGTTTTCCCAAATACTTGTTTTCCAGAATTCCTCTTAACAAGTTTTCCTGTTAAAATTGCAAAGAGCTTAATTCATAGCTGCCAATTCTCATAGGTCTTTAGAATGTGCTGTGAGCAATAGGTGTAAGGGGTTGTAAGCGTATATGGTAGTTGGCATACATATCCTTATAAAAACTGTCTTTAGTCTCATACACCCTTCGTTCCTCACCCAGAATGGTTGTGCTTATTGTCCAGAAGTTTTGAAAAATCTTCACTTGGGGAGATGATGGAAAGTTGAAGGGAGTCAGTATATGTAGGACCAAACTGAGAAATCACTGAAGCCCACATCTTTTTCTCCCTTTTTGTAAACACAGTTCTGTGGTTTAGTAAGTAGGTAGTTCTTCAAAAGCTCCTAATCTTCTCGTTCCTACAGATGTCCTTGACAGAGACCATGGAAGGTTGCAAAGAGGTTCAGTCCCCTGAGTATTGTTACTTGTGTATATAGTAATGTCTCTAGATCTGTAGTTTGTATTTCCATTTATTACCAAGTAGTACCTGCAGCTCTTTGAGCTATATAGGCATATGCCTAGTCTACAGTTGCATATTGTGAATGTTTAATACCAGAATCAATGTTTCTCTTTGTATACAGAGCTTTTTTGTTTCATAAATCAGCATGAAACTTCAGGGGATGTACTGTGCCTCTATGGGAAAGAAATCTGTTTTGAGGGGTTTTGGTCAAAAATGAGAGTCAAATGGGGAATGAGCTATCTTAGTTATGACAAATCTTCTAAACCTTCTGTTTGTGTAAAGATCAAAGAACAAATTGATGGGGGCACTTCATGATGCTTAATTTATATTCCTGTATTGCCTGTCATATATCTTGCTCAGCTCTTGCTGATGTCCTGAAGGACTTGTGTGTTTGGTTTTGATTTTGGGGGTTGTTTTTACCCTGTCCAAATAAACCAACAAACAAACCCCCCCCAAAACCCACAATAGAGTGCCACTAACAGGTCAAGGAAATATACTGACAATATATTGGGAAGATAATTGGAGGGAAGAGCTAAGGGAATAGAACAAAGCTTCACCCAAAAATTGTGAGGGCACCCTCTACCCTTCTGTCTTTGTCAGACCTAGCTTTTTGCTTTGTCTAAACAATCTTGTAATTTAAGTGAACAAGCGGATACTTATATTTGATTTGAATTAAAGCTGACTGGGGAAAGTAAGCAAGAGCACCTGGACCCAAATCTGTGACTAACTCCAAATAGTATTCTCTTTTCCTGAGTCAGAGACATAGTTAACTTGATATAAATAGGAAAAAATGTTAATGAAAAAACATTATCTCAAAATGAGAAGTTTTTCTGTAGATTCTTCATTCACTGTTTGCAAGAATGATTTATTTTATGAAGTTGTGTTGACATGTCCAGTTTCTGGCTTTCAGTCATATGAGTAACAAATATAATGACAACTTGAGTAAATGTAATCTCCAAAGTAAAACAAACTGTAGCAAACTTTGAAGACGAATGCTTAGTACTTACCTTTTTTGGCTCCTGACTTTTTTAATAACCATGTACATAGAAAATTTTACCCAAATTATACGAACTTTTTATTCATAAAAAGGTCAAAGAAATATCTCTACACATCTAAAGTTTTTCTCACAAGTGTGGATGCCACTGTAGCAAATTAAATCTGTATGACAGCAGCCTTGGTTTTTTAGTGAACTAGTTCCAAGCAGCTAATGAAAATGAGCAAGTCCTCAAGGTCTAGGAGTTGAAAATACCTGTTTGAGAAAGTTTCACTCCCAGGCTTCATGATGCAGTGGTTTTAAAGGGTCTTGTGTTTCCAAAAAAACATTAGCAATGGGTGTTTCACCATACGTCTGTAAGATGCTGTGCACCTGTGTTGTCATTTTGGCTAGGATGTCTGTTGAGTAGCAAACCAAAGTTAAATTTCAGGGGCACAAGTGGAAGAATCATGTGCTAATTTAACTCCGGATAGGTATCTAATTGCTATATTGCTCCAACTTCTGTCTGCAGCCTGTCTCCGCCCCCCCCCACTCCCCAGCTGAATAAATAGATGTCACTTATAAGACCTTATACATATACCATATGTATAATCTTTATCAATTTAAACTACCTAAAGTATTATTAGCAATTTCTCTGCTCTCCTTGGTAGACAGTGTAATATTCTATGTTGGTACAGATATTTGCACTAGGAGTCTTAAAATCCTGACAGGATTTTCCCTGAAGTAAGGTCTCCTTAAACTAATGCTGTAGGGTTTTTTGGGGGCGTGAGGTTGTATGTAGGTTTTTTCAAGTCAAACAGCTGAAATTGCTGTTTAGTGTGCAACAAACTGCTGGAATCATAGCTTGTTTTGCTAAGGAGTTTTTACAGAGGCCTTTAAACTCAACTTGAAAGTATCTCCCCCCCTCCATTTTGCAGAAGGCCTTTTTCATTCCTTGGTCTCTTCTGCTTATTTTGTGTCACAGAATTTCTTACAGACTCAATATATTGAGAGTAGTGTGACAAAGTGAATGGGACATTTCTTCTGAATAGCCTCTGACTAAAAGGAGAATATTTTACATGGAAAATGACAACCGAAGGAGGTCGCTTTAATCACAGCTGGCCTCTAAGAAAATGATAGTTTTATGCTTTTGCTCTCCTGGCTGTTCAATTATTCATTAGGCTATTTTGTCTTGATTGTTTAAGAATAAAAAAGGAGTTTAAGGGTTTTGATCACATTTCATTCACATGGATGCAAAAATTGTTGTTGTTCTCTTCAGTTTCTGGGAACTGCTGAGATGTTTATGATATAAAGCCTGTCCTTTTTTTATCCCTTACTGGTCTTGTTTGTTGTTCAGCTGGGAAGGGACTAGGTTTGTTAGACTGGGTGGCAGGCATTGCTTTCAGTGTCTCAGCTTCAGACTGTGCTGTGCTTCTCAACCTTTTTATTATTGCTTTCTAGGGAAGTGAAGCTTAGGCAGTTACTGCCTGGTCTCTCTAATAATGCAGCCTCTTAGCTAGGTTCAGTCAAACTTCTCTAAGATTGAGAGGACTCGAATATAAAAATCCTACAGGTTTTTGAATGAAGGCTGAGCTTAAGGAGAGCCTGCAAAAGAGACTCTGTTAATTTGGCTCTATTTGGAGGAAACAGTCTGTTGTGCAAACCACCTGCAGAGCATGTTGCTTCTAGCCTGTCACTGGAATAGCAGTGTGAGAGGTGGATGGATGTTGTGTGGGTGAACTTATGACTTTGATTAGTGAAAAACTAGTTTTGGTGGTCATAGATGAGTTTATTCTTCCAGAACTTCTGAGAGCCAAACACTCAGACTGGTGTTCCTGTAAATTCCTTTCATGCTTTCTTACTTCCTGATTGAAAATAATACCTGTAGCCTATAGGAGGAAGTTCTTTTCTGTTTTTCTCCATCCTTCTCCAAGTTACTCCTTTATTAAGAAGAAGTCATGTTCAATTTCCATTGTTATATTGGGAACTTTTATTTAATGTGCTCTCGGGTAAGTGAAAGAGTCTCTCTTGATAATGTAGTGTAATGAAAGCTGCCTTGTTGGCTTCCCTCAGCTAGGGGAGTTCTGTTGATCTAAAACTTCCTGAAGGCCAGCTATAGGAATAGGCAAACTAAGTGATTGTCTAGAAGTGAAGGAGAAAAGACACCAGAGATACAGAGAACAACAAAACATCTATAGCTCTTCTGCCTCTGCTGGAGCCACAGACACCCAGGCTTGCTGCTGCTGCCTCTGTTACTGAGGTCTGGTCTGATGTGCTGAGGAAGATGCTATGAGAGAAAGGTACTTCACACGTCTTACTTGCTCTCCAAGAACAGCAGAGTTGTTGATGCCAGCTCCTCTGCTTTCTGTAGCAGGGGAAGCTTGGCCCTGGCTGTGTCTCAGGCCCCACAAAGCTCAGTCCTGTCTGTATTGCTTCGGTTGCCTAACGCATCTGTTAATGTAGGATCTGGTCTGTCTTGCTGCTGGACAATAATGAAGCTGTTTGTATGCAGGATGCCAGAATGCTTTAAAAAACTAAACAAACCATGAACTGCCAAAGGTATTTGGGCAGTTGGTAGCTGTGAAATGGGAAGCAGCGGAGATTCCAGAGCACAAAATATCTCTGCTGCGGAGATTCCAGAGCACAAAATATCTCTGCTTTGTGTGGCTGAGGGAACTGGGGTTGTTTAGCCTGGAGGAAAAGAGGCTGAGGGGGGAGACCTTATCGCTCTCTACAGCTACCTGAAAGGGGGTTGTGGTGAGGTGGGTGCTGGTCTCTTTTCCCAAGTCACAAGCAATAGGATAAAACAGCCTCAAGTTGCTCCACGGGAGGTTTAGATTGGATGTTTGGAAAATTTCTTTGCTGAAAGGGTTGTCAGGCATTGGAACAGGCTGCCCGGGGAAGTGGTGGTGTCACCATCCCTGGAGGTATTTAAAAGATGTGTAGATGTGGTGCTTGGGGACATGGTTTAGTGGTGACCTTGGCAGTGTTAGGGTAATGTTTGGACTCTATGATCTTAAGGGTCTTTTCCGATGTAAATGGTTCTATGATTCTAGCTTTTTGTTGTTGTAAACTTTAGGTGTTTTGCAGGTTGCTTGCTGTTCCTCAAATCCTGTAGGCAGCCGAGTGGTAGATTGGGAAATTTTGTCCTTGCTTTGTAAAAAGCCATCAGGCAAAACTGAAGGGAATCAGGCTCTACATATTAATATCAGCTGTGTAACAGATTAAAAATGGATTCTTGCATTTTGTAGTATTTCTGCAATTTATCACTGCAGCAGTGACATAAAATGTATTGTGAATTGCTAACCACAGCAGAAACCTGATACGCTGAGTGGCTACAAAAGTAGTACAGTAGTACTTTGTAGTACTACATTACACAGTCGAGTAGTTGACAGGCACTCTGTCTGGGACGAGAAGGGAAAAATACTAACTGAGGCTTAACCAGGCTGGTTGGAGTAGTAAGCATCACCAACTCTTGGGACACTCTTCAAAATAAAACTCTGCTCAGTGTTTGAACTTACAGTTCACAGACTTGCAGGCTGTGTCAAAGGCTGGAAATGTTTCTCACCTTTGTCTTGACAATGTATCTTGTATAGGAACACTTGGACTAGAGGTATAGTGACTGCCCTGATAAAGCTGGTGACTTTTGCCTTAACTGAGAGCGAGTCATTACTGGAACAGTTTTAGGTAGTTTGCTTCATTGGGTTGTACTTTCTTGAGATATCTTGGTGAGCTGATTGAAGAATTTGCTGTTATCAGGAGACAAAGGGAATGTCTCTTCCCTGCTTCTGGTATTTATTTGATCCTCTGTGATCTGCTGTAGCTCATTAAGCTGGGGAATGAAAAAATGTGGATGGTTTTCTGTGGGATTAGTGAATTGAATTGACTTGCAAGGTATGGAGAGTCTCAGAATCGATGCAGCAAAGGGAGTGCAGTACATTACTGGTGCAAGGAAGAGAAATGGGCTTCCCCTTAGTGGAGCTGAAGCAGCTTGGCCATTGTGTGTGTGTGATGTATAGGTCTTATTCCTCTAGCGCAGTCTTGCTTGGAGTGTGTTGCTGGTTAACCAGCTGTGGCTTTGTTGGAATGGATATTCCTGGCCATACAAGAAATAGCAGAACACCTGTAGTTGGTAGAAATTCTTCACTTCTTGCAGCTGTGATCTAGGATTTTGGTTTTGATTCTGTGGGCAAGTGATGTTTGATTATTATTACAGAAGATTGACCACAGTGTTTGGTGTAGTGTAAAAATAGCTGCTGAACTGCCTGGTAAAATATGAAGATGATAGAACAGTTTGGCATAGAGTTCTGTTTTGCTAGTTCACTCTGAAAAGTAAAGGTGAGACTACACTGATTATTTTCCTTTACTCTTTTTGTACTTGAGCATTCTGAAATTTAACCATGTCTGTTACCTTCTGTATGTGTCTGCTTGTTTACATATGTTTTTGAATGCTTGAGCCTGTTTGTAAAGCTGACCTGTGCAACAGCTCTTTAAGAGTATAATGTAGACAGTTAAAATACTGTTTACCAGTAAGTGTTCTGTACAGAGTGTTCTGTAATATTGCTAAATGCTTTCAACTCTTAAAACTTCCCAAGTATTTGTGTACCTGTAGTAAACCTGTTTTGCCAGTAGAGTTTGTAAAGCCACTTTGGGACTGGTAGCAGTACTTCTGTTAATGTCTGTGGCCTTTCTAGGAGGCCAGAAACCCCTCCTCCTCCCCTACCCCTCAATCCTTAGCAGCTACTCGTTGACAGTTCATTAGATTTTAGGTATACCCAATTGTAGCTGAGGCTTTAGTTGACCAGTGATATCAATGGAAATGTCACAGTTTCATTAAAGAAAAAATAATACTGCAAGCTTGCTCTTGCTGAAGATGCATGTTCTCCTGGATAGGATTTTTTGGTTTCCTTATTTTAATTCTTGCGGGGGAGGAGGAGGAGACCAAAAACTTCCTTGTATAGCACTTAAGACTGTAGTTTTAGACTGTTACAGGTGCAAACATTGAAGTTCCGTTGGAGAGGGTAGTTTGGTATACTCTTTGGGTTGTTGTCCTGGTTTTGGCTGGGATAGAGTTAACTTTCTTTCTAGTAGCTGGTATATCGTTGTAGTTTGGATTTACTTTTTTCCTCGATTCTCTCCCCCATCCCACTGGGTGTGGGGGGGAAGTGAGCAAGTGGCTGTGTGGTGCTTAGTTGCTGGCTAGGCTTAAACCATGACAGTTGTCTTGGTGTGGAGAGAAAGAAGAGATCTTTGTTCTGCTTAAAGGTGCTAAAACTAGAAACATCCTGTAATAGGTCTGTGTTTGGGGGTAACAAAATTTTAAGAGAAGCTGGTGTCCAGCTTCTCCTTGTAGCAAGGTGGTGGAAGATGTGAACTGTAAAATCAGCTGGGTCACCTCTCCTCCAATATAGGGCAGAACTTGGAAACTTGTGCTCAGAGCAACTGTATAAATGTATTGAATCAAAATGGGCTGACGTTATTCTAAATTATTGAAACTAAAAATGTAGAATGTGTAGTAAGTTCTAAATTTATCAGTGTTTTGTTCTAAATCTCAATGTTAAGAATTCTAAACTAAACCTAAAAACAGTTGCATGTTAACTTACAAATTAAGGTTGAAATGTGAGAGTAAAGGGTGAGTTGATAAGTATATTTGTAAAGTAGGGGATATTTGCTCTTAATATTTTTATGTTCATGTCACTTTTTCAGCCATAACTAATAATGTGAGAAAACACTTATAAGCATGTGAAAGTGAGCAAATAGCTCCTGGACAATGTCATATAATTAAAATCTAAAATAATGGGGACACCCTAGCCATTGGTCTTAAGAAATAATTACTGTGTGCACTCTGAACATACATTGCAACTTTTTGGATGCTTTTTTATCAATTCCTACAAATGGTGTACTGTATATAAACAACTTAAAATGTAGTAGAATCCTACTTTTGTTGCTTTGCAAGCTTTGTAAGTGGCTAACCAAAAAGGTTTTATTTCCTTTTAATAATTCATTATTTATGCTTAGAGTTGAGTTACATTTGTTTCTGTATGTAAATTATTGAAAAGTCTTGTTTAAAGCAGAGGAGCTAATTGTGTATAATCAAGCAATGTTTTTCTGCTGGTATTTCCAAATTGTTGCACTTAAGACCTTAACAGAATGGACAAGACTTGAGTATGAAGAAAAATTCTGTTGTGTTCTTAAGCAGCTTATGCGTTTTACACATGGTAAAAACATGCCAATGTGAATGTAATAATTCTTGTTATGTACTCACTTATAGTCATGAAGGCATATGGAATTGCAGGCTTGCAGGGGCCTTCAGAATTTGTGCAGACTATTCTGAAAGTATGGGTTTAAGTCAAAATGATTCATTTTAATAGTATACCAGTAAAAATGCATCTGTAACAAATCCTGGGGCACACCTCTTCTAACTCCTTACTGATACAGCTCTCTGGGTAAAGATTATTAGGTACATAAGTAGTTTCCTTATCAGTTTGTCTTTGGGCTAATTGAAATTTCAACAAATTTTAAACATGGACCTATTTTGTATGCCTAGGAAGCTTGTTTAAAAAATAGCATAGGGGTGGAGCAAGAACAGACTGTGTGCAGAAGCAGAACTCTGTTCTTTCTGGAGATGCAAAATCAATTGTATCATAATACATACACAGTTTTTAATGAGTTTTGTACTTCATATTCCTTTTACAAATTCTGAGGCTTTACTGGAAGCAGTGGACTTTTAATGTACTTTAGTTATTGCAGAGAAATGCAACTTCCAGGGTTTTTAACTGCTTTTTTGTAGTTATATTTAAAACAAACAAACAGAAAACCTAAACTGTTTTTTGTCCAACTCGGTGCTCATTTGTAGCATTAATTCTATGCTGGATTCCCCCTCTAAGCCTTTGTGATTCTGGGAGGAAAAGTTATATAGGATAGAGTGAGGATGTTCTTGGTGTGATGCTGATTCCTTCCTGTTGGTGTCTTGCTTCCCTGGATTTAACATGAGACAGTTGTCTTATGCAGTGTCTAGATGCTTAATAAAAAGGAAAATATAATCAACCCTCACTTCCTTTGTCAGTTTTTGTGGCTTTCAAAGCTTGTTTTCTCAGTGCTTCCCTGTTATCATAAATCTTGAAAAGTGGATGCAATGAGAAGAAATTATTGTTGATTGAAAATGACGGTAAACCAGATTGTTATGTGTGTAAAGTAAAAGTCAGAAAAATGTTTTAACAGTAAGGGTATTTAAGGGCATTTAAAAAAAAAAGTAATTTTTAGTACTCTAACTTAAAAGGTCACTTGTTAGAACTACTTTATTTGTAGATTAGCGAGTAAACATTTTGAGCAAGGTTGAAGTTACCTGGCAAGGGAAATAAATTAGAGAATAGTAGTCTAGCTTTCAGCATCAAGATTTAAACACAATGTTTATTTATTTTTAAGATAACTCTGAATTCTGAGTATTGTGTTTGGAAAAAATTGTTTCTTTGGTGCCATGCTTCAAGTTTTGCAAGGATTGCTTTCCAGGGATGCGCACAGTTTTTTGTTGTCTAATATGGTGCAGCGCTTTGAATTAGATTTATCTGTATATTAAAATGAGCCATAAGGAAGCATGCTTGGTTGCTCTGTGTAACAGTAATGATGATCATCTGTTTTACGCTCTCTTCTGAGACTGTATCCTTGTCTCAGTAGTTGATACCACTTGCTTTTTGCTGTTTTTCGTAGTGCAGGATTAACAAATTGGAGAAAGGTAGGCTCATCTTAATATGCTTCATACTGATACTCATCTTAAATGGTTCAGGTGTAAGACCTAACCTTCCTCTGCACTTGAAATTTGTATCTAGAGAACTAAAAACAGCAGACCAGGTGAAGCTTGAGTGAGAAGGTGGAGTTCTAATGATTTGATTCTCTAACACTTAAGAAGTAGAATGATGCTGCAAGTTTTCCTTTGATACGGAGGAGGCAAATCCGTATTAGGACACCTGTCTGCTTTGGCTGACTAATTATCTTTAAGTTTGCTATGCCTTCTAGAAATCTGATTGAAACTGCATTACTAGAATCACTGGCTAAACAGTTAGGATGGCTTTCTAGGCAATCACATTAAAATTACTTTAACAATGCAGAGTAAGCTATACAGGCCAGGACTGCATTTTAGCTTGCCATCTCACAGCTTAGTTGTGTTTCACAGATTTCTAAACTACTGTTTTCTTTCCTTTGTGGTTCTAGCACAATTCATGCTCTTGCTGCTCTACCAAGTTAGAATAGCAGTGCTACCAAATGACTTCCTTTAGTCCTGTAGTGTTGAAAGCTGGGGCTGGAGCTTAACAAGTGCTGTTGAATGTATGGGTTTAAAGGCTACAGGTTACAGTTTCATGGAGGGCGTGGAGAGATGAGTCAGGATCTATATCTTGTTTTAAAGCTAGAGGACTAAGGGCAGATACACGTTTATGAATGCTGTTTCCAAGTGTTACTGTTAAGAATGCTGGACTCAAATGGGAGTTTTAGGGAAAAATGGGAAGTAAATAAAGTTAATTGATTCCAATAATGCAGTACTATATCTCAACAATATCAGAGCTCTGAATCCTCAGAGGTTATTCTTCTGGCAGGCTCCTTGGAGGCTCAAAGTTAAGATTGGAAACCCAAAGATGTGCATTTGGAGTGGGAAAGAAAGCAACTTCAGGTTTTGTTGGGATGCACAAAGCAGCAAAATACTCACAGCCTGTTGTTACTGACACACAGTGGAGTTGTAGAAAGGGAAGATCCAGATGTGTGATTTTTGTTGAAAGAACTGTAGCAAAATGACATCTAGCTTGAAACTAGATTTGAGTTTGACATTTTTGGTCAAACAGAAGACTATCACAAGGCTACTTGGCCTTATGGAGAGGTGAGTCAATTGTACATAGAGGCACAGTACTGGAGTTGTGTCTAGCCTGGTGCCTTTCCTGCCTGCTGATGTTTGTGGTTGTTGCTATTCAGAGCACTTCAGCTTTCTTTGAGTGGCTATTTTGCAAATATGGCAGCTCAGTTTCTAGTCTGGTGTTGGATGAAATTTAAAATTAAGCTTGAAGTAATTGTCTCTGATATTTTTCAGTAACTTCCTCTAAAACTTGGAAGTCTGTCATCCTCTTGGGCTAGCATATAGCTAGCTCAAAAAGTGGAAAAAAATTTTTGGTTTCAGATTTTAAGGGGGGGGGAGAGAAGCCCAAACCCCCAAATAAACAACAAAAAAATCCCATTAAAATATCAAGTTCCACCTATCCTCTTCTGAGACTTAATTCTATCTGCATTTAGACTTCACCAATTTACCTTAAACAGCAACAAAAAAGTGATTTGAAAAGCAAAAGCAGAGTGGAAACAAGCAATTACGTTACTAGAACATCACATTAATGCCACCTGTGGAAATGGTTAACATCTTTGAATTACTGTACCATCAGTATGGTGAAACTTGCACAGAGTGCTGTGGGCACAGGCAGGAATAGCTGAAGAAATGTTGTTAAATAAGGAAGAAAACTGCCACTTGTAGCTGTTACAACAGCTGTTGTAGTTGTGTGATCAGAGCCCATAGGTTTTTGTATAGTGTAATCCGAACAATGTTAGGAATAGGTGTCTTAGTATGTGCCAGTAATGTCGTCTTATTCAGTGGCACTTCAGTTACTTTTCAAGCTCTTCAGTGCACCTACTGAAACATTTTTGAGTGTCGTTTGAGAGTGTTAATATGCATTCCAGTGTGGTTATATAAAACTAGCAGGGAAAAAAGCTTGTAACTGTTCCACTGGGCTTTTGTAAACTAGAGCTTAATTCGGTGAACTGATTTAATACTTGTATCTCACAGGTCCTTTCAACAGAAAGCATTATTCAGTTCTAAAGTGTAGGGTTCTTTTTAAGGAATTTTGAAGTTTTCAAATGGATTTTGAGATTCTGTACCAAAATGCTACTGACTTTTCAGTCCATCTCAATGGATGACTTTTCCTGGGATCAGTGAAACTCATGAATATTCTAAGCAGCAACAAATACATCAAATCTAGTACACTTCCTGCAATTCAGTGAATGCAACTTCTAAGCATTCACAGATGCTGTTCCTTAACAGGGCTTTTGTAAGGCTTTACTGTTGTTAACAACACATCAGATGTGATACTGTTAGCTGCCAAAACAATGTATTATAAGTGTCCTTCCATCTTCAGAAAAGCTTATTTGTAAACATCCCAGTAATTTCTAATGGATTAGAATTCCTGTGTGAGGTTTATTCTGACATGATATCAAGTTTGACCAGCTTTTTGCCTTTGCAAGAAACAGACTTCAATGAATATCTACTCAATAAAAGTGAAATTGTATATTTTCACTCATGCATTCATAAAAAGTGAAACAAGCCTTTGCTTAAGTCAGTACACCAAAGCATATTTAAAAAAAACCCCAAGATTCATTATGGCAGGGACTATGTTCTGGAAGGTTTGTTTTAATGTTAGATTTGTTTTAAAAAAAAAAAAAAAAATCTTGTAAGAGCCATGAGTGTGCCTAAATCTTTTGTACAGAAATATTAATTTAAACCTTCTGTGTGTTTACCAGCTTTGCCTTTTTAAATCTGCCAGCTTCCTGGTAAATCATAAACCAGCTTTGATACAGTGACAGATTGCCATCAATGTTAAAGGCGTACATCTTTCAGCTTCCACAAGTGCTAGAAGCAGTGGAGCTGAACTGCCAGGTAATCCTGGTGGTATTCTGTAGTATGTGCAGAGACTGGATGGTCATTGCTATCCATGAAGTCAGGATGCATGAGCTATTTCTTATTTTAAGAACAGTGCTCCAGAATGTGTCTTCCTGGGTACCTGCTCTTGGGAAAACAATCTCCTCCAATTAAGTTTCAGATACAGGTGTATCTGCAGTAGTTGAAGATTTAAGGGCAGGCTGTAGTGTAGTATTTAGTTGCCTGTTGTCTTTAGAATGCTTTGTCTTGTTTTCTTAATGATTCTTTGAACACTCCTCCTTCCCTCCTGAAGACAATGTAAACCACTGTGAAAGGTGTCGTATACTTGTGAAATGAGCCTTTGTTATTAATGCGAGCACACTTTTTGCATTTTTTTTTTCTTTTATGGATGGACCTGTTCCTTTCACTAGTGGTATGCAGTCCTGGGATTGACTGAGGACAGTGCCTTTTAAAGATGTTTGTACCATGGCTTGGCTTTTTCATCAGCTCTTCCTTCCCTGTCATGTGTCAGAAACAGCTAGTTCGGTGTTCTGGGTGCTTACTTTGCGTCCACAGGGATGGACTAAGATACTGCAAGTTTCCGTGATGGGGACAGAGTTGTGGGATGCATGGATCACAACCAATGCTACTAGAACACCTTGTATTAATGAAGCTAATTATTAATAGCAACAGCTCGATTCCATTAATGGCAGGTAACTATTCATGCAGTGCAAGCAATTATTCTCAAACATGTTTACTCAATTACTGGGTTGGAACAACAGCTGGGAGACCTCCACAGAAGTGGTAGGGTGTACTAGTTCACCAACAGCTTCTATGTGGGTGTTCAAAAAAAATCTCTCAAGGCCCTCCCTCTTTCATCAGGTGTGTGCGTAATCCCGTACTCCTTGCCTGCCTATAGCAGCTGCTGCTTTCTTGAATGCAGTCTTTTTCCTTTTATTTAACAAGCTGTTGTTGATGGTAGTGTGTGCTGGTGGCCTTGGACAGACGAGCAGAGTCTTGGTGTTCTGAGTTTCTCTGTTCTCCTGGATTCCACAAGACCGCTAGTCTTGAGCTTACCGGTTCTTGGGAGACTTCACGCTTTAGCAATATCTACTTCTACTCTCCAGCTTGCTGTTTTCCGGTGGTTAGATCTTCAGCTACACACAAGCATCTATAGAGTCCATTCACACAGACTTGCACAGAAAGGATTTTTGTGACAGGCATTTGCTTGTTTCCCAAATAACAAAAAAACATTCTGGAACTGAAAAGAGTTTGTATGTGAAAGCTATGCAATGTCTTACAAACACTAACAGTTCCTAATTGTAAAACTATGCTGCGTGGTCAGAGACCGTGACAACGCTAGAATTTAAGAGCGACTGTGTGCTTTTTGGACAGATGCAGTTGTTGAAGCATGCAACTTCTATCTGGGCAAAGCCAAGACACTGTTTTCTGTGCACAAATGTGAATGCATTCAATCTGAGAAGGAAATGTATTTTAAAATACAGCAAATGCTGTAAGTGAAGAATAAATCTGGGGATCTCTTTCCAGAGGAAGAGCGTGAAAGTACAAGGTTAGCTAGTTAACACTGCACAAAAACATCTTCCAATAAAAGTGCTCTATATTTTGTTTGCTCAGAGGTCAACTTGTAAGCATCCTGAGAAGTAACCTTACAGACTACTTAACTTTTAATCTCTTTGTGTTTTTCATAAGTTTCTGGAAAGTAACTTTCCAATATTTAGAATAAATGCACTTCTTTCATTTTCAAAGCACTCGTACATAGCATGCTCTGTGGGAATTTGTGATTGAAGTCCAACAGTACAGCTGAGTATCTGAACAAATGGTTGCTAGTATGATCTTGTGATGGTTGGCTTTCTAAGAAGTAATAGAGCAATGCAGTCATCTGCCTGTTTGCCAGTGCCTAAAGCAATTACACTCAAATTTTGTCTGCTAAACTGAAACTGTGTGCATGTTCCCTTGTTTTCTAGTCCACGTTGTGGAAGTGTGAAGGTTGCTGAAGATGTTAGTAGAAGTAATAGTTCACAATTTCTTTTTTAAATCGAAGTTACACAGTGATTTCCAGCTGTTTTCTTTTCAGTCTCCAAATAGTTCCATAAGATATGCTAAAACAAACCCCAAATGAAAGTCTGAGAGCTGTTGCATGCTGCTAAATTACAGTTAAGAAAGTGTCCAATATTACTAAAAGAGCTCTGATATTGCATAAAGTAGCATAAAATTCAGAGGTAAAACTAAGTGTTAAGTACAAATATTAGCATCAAAGCACCTGTAGTGAAAGCTGCTGCACTTCAAGTTCATTATTTTAAAGTATAAGAGAAAGCTAAGGTAGCTATGCATTTGCTGAGCAGTAAATTTCTACAGTGGTGAACTTGGTTTAAAGAACTGTAAGTGGGTACAAATATCATTTGTTTACATGCTTATAATAAATAAAGAGAAACCCCTCCTCTCTTTCCAGAAACTTTTTCACTAAAAGGACAAAGGAACTCAAACCTGCTGTCCAAAGTGCTCCTGGTTGGAAGTTGTTTGGAAAAGTGCCACCCAGGGAAAACCTTCCGAAAGATTCTAAAATTATTCAGCAGGTGAGTAAGCATCACACAACTATAGGTACAAAACTTGTAAAAATTAATGTATAGGTATTGCAGTTCTCTGCTGTTATCTCCACGTTGTTACTGTACAACCATAGAGTGCTCTGGGAAGACTCTGTCTAAAGAATAGTAGTTACTGAGAAGAAGTTTGAGTTTTATGATTATCTAGTACATTCTTCAGTACATCTCAGTGCTTATAAAGAGGTGATAAATGTTCAAAAAGTGTTTAAGCTGTTTTGGTCAAAACATAAGAACTTGTAATAATTTCCTGTAAAACTCTGCCTTATTTAACATGATATGCTACAATTTTTTTAATGGTAAAGTGATTGTAAAATATTCTAGGCTTCCTTTATGAAGTTCAGTTCTGAGTTACTTTTGCCTGTGTTGTGCAACAAAACCATAGTCATACTTTGTGTATTCAGTTTTTCTTCAAACTAGATATTACTCTAGTAAAATTTATCCTCTTAAAGCATTCTTGGATATTCTAGTGTTATGAAAGTGTTGGTTTCTTTTTTTTTTTTTTTTTTTTTTTTTTTAATCTAACTCATCTTTCTATAGTTGTCCTTGCCTGGAAGACTTACTATCTGGGTAACTTGTGAGAAATTGCTTAGAATTCTGAAACGTGTAATCTTGTTTCATTTAAACTTTTAATCTCACTCAATGTATTTTTGTTTCAAAATAGTACTGTAAGTTGAACTTGTTTTGGAGTTACTGGGGTACTACAGAAAGGTAATTCTGATTTTCTTCCCCTGATACAAAGTTGCACTTCCATACATTCATTCCTGCGGAGTCTGTCTTTAATTTGCTAAAATAATAAAATGGCATAGTTTTTAAAGATGAGCAATTGGTAATGTATTGTAACAGTTAATGTTAACATGTGATCCTGAAGTTGAAAGATTTGTTGACATAAGAAAGTGAATGTCCCTTGTGTTGGTGAAAACAGTAACTTGAATCTCTTGAGAGCTGCTTTCTCTGTCTCCTTTCTTAAATTCCATATAAGCTGATGTGTTTGGCAGGTGCAAATGGCTGTGAATGAAGCAGTGTTCAGCCATCTTCTAGAAAGAGCTTCATGGCGAAGAGGGCCTTTTGGGAGCAACTAAAGTGAAAAACAAGAGGTTCTTTTTGAAGGACTTCAATGTAATGGGACTTGTCATACAGTAAAATGTTGTAGGAAAATGATGAGATTATAGAAAGTGCAATCTTGGAGGTTGGACGAGATGACCTTTAAAGGTCCCTTCCAGCCCAAACCATTCTATGATTCTGTGATTTACTCTGAAGTAAACTGAGTGCTTTTTTCAACATTTTCAAATACTATTTTCCTTATTTAAGTGGTTTCCCTTTTTGGGTGGGAGAAGGCAAGTGTTCTTAGTTTACTTGCAGATGAATGCTGTTGGCCTTGTGCTATGAAAATACTGTGGTAAAAATCCAGATGTCTCTTCCATTCTGAGAAATGGAGAGTGCACAATGCTACCAGTCATCTGCTTCCCGTTTTCTAGTAATGAAGATGTTTGTTCTGGAGACCAAGTAATCATCTGCAAAAATAGTCTTATTTTCTTACTGTGTTGTCCCTCAGTGACTGTTTTTCTTTTAAACTGTAGTGTTCCCATTTTTTTAACTTCTCCAAAGTGGCAGAAAAGCAAATAATTAAAGCAATGCATTGTCTTTAAATGTGACTGAGTTGGTCCTAGCCACTAATCATGTGGTTTGTGTTATAATGGTTACCAGATTAGGGTCACTGTTGGATTTATATAATCTTGAGTAATGTGTCAGTAATAGCTAATGTTTTTAGCTTTTAATTTGGCTAAAGCAAGCATGCTCTTTAGATAACTGTCTATCTTAACTCATGATGCTTTATCAAAGGGGTATCCAGATTGACAGTATACTCTGCACAGAGTTAGATCGGCAATACCTCAGAAAATTTGATTCTTAAATTGAGAGGTGACCCTAATGTCTCCATATTTAACATGTATCAAATGTCTTGCATGCGTGTTTAAAATTTACAATATAGCTCCTTGTGCATATGCCTTTTAAGAAAAGGCAATGGTTTCTTTTCTGAAAAACATTCAAATTTGCTAAGCTGGTGATGGGTTAGAATGAATATAGGCACACTTGGTTATTGAAGTTGTTGACAATGAGTGGAAAACAGTATCTTCACTTTTGAATGGCTGACTGAAGTCCCTAGACTAAATTCCTCACTGTGCAGGAGATTTGAGTGAAAAGAATATAGGTAAGAATGCAGTTATGAGGCCTTTAAGAAGTTGATAGAAATATGATGAAAACTTAGTATGTTCTGTTCACAAGTAGTTCTATGAACCTGGCAGAATACTTCATGTCCTACAAGGAGTGTCTCTACAAACCTCCACTTTGACTTTCTTCTAAGATGAAGTCAAGGGATCAAGTGTGATATGAAACACAAAACCTGCATTTTTCCCCAATTTTTTTAGCCATATGTGGTCAGAACAATGGCTACTCTCTGTTTACCAGCTTTTGTAAAATGAGCTTCTAGATGTAAGACTATGCAGGTAGAACAGGCTTAAGCTGTAGGCAAGCTGCCTGTGAGGGAGTTTAACGGTAGTGTATTATTAGCAAAAGGTCTCACCGTTCCTGAACAGCTATGGCATTCTCTATGTTGAACACAAAGTCCTCTGACTTTACTGATGCCAGTGGCCAGCTGTGGGAGGGTGCAAATAAACCCTTGGTTAAGGAAACTCAGTAATGAGTCAGCATCCTTCAGATGAAAAATGAGATCTTAAGAAGCCCTTTTGCAGGAAAAATTAACTCATGGGAGGAAAAACTTTGTAAGTAATAGAAGGAGGAAGCCTCTTGGGTAAGGGTAATACTTATATCAAAGCTTTATGGCAATGGTGCCAAGCTTATAGGACTTTCCTATCAGTAAAACAAGCAAAAAAATTGCATCATGGTAAATTTATAGTCAAAAGGGTGGTGGAGCTCACGTGCCCTGTTTCCCTCCTGGCTGATGGAAGCCTCCTTTGTTATCTTTGTTTTGGTAAGGATGGCGTACTAAATTGATAATTACGTTTAAATGAATGCTTGTTGCTCCCAGTCACTGTCTATCAACTAGACATTGCTGTATATGCCTCTGCAGAGAAGTCAGGTAGTGATTCTAATATCTTGAATAACTTCCAAGAAAGTCTGGAAACTTAATTTGGGATACTGTTTCAGACATTTTTCAGACAACGACACTAGCCAGCTCTGGCTTTAGAGACTGTCTAATGAATATTACTGTAAATTACTTATTTGCAAGTTTCTTAGCATGTGTAGAAGATGATAGATATCTTTGTTGAAAAGCAGCCTGCAGGGTTTGGCTGGCTGGGGAGACAGCAGAGTCCCCTGCAGCTGTGCTGCCATCAGCATGCTTTGGGCGAGATGCTCTGGCTCAAACTGGGTCAGAGGTTGAAAGTTCTTGGCAGCTGCATCTCCCTGCTCACAGCTGCTGGCATGCTCGGCTCTCCTTGGATTTAGAGCTGCCCAAGCAGGATGTGATTGAGGCCAACTCTTTTGCTGGACATCTCCCTTCTCTGGGCTTCCTTCCTTCACTGTTTTTTAAAAAGGGAAAATAGCAACTCCTTAGGACTGCAAATGTCAAATGCGTTTGACGGTTTTAGGAAGTGTGCCTTTTTTCATGGACTGCAGCTAATAAAACTGGCTATTATAAGAATTATGTGGTCATTAATGATCAGTGTGGTAAATTCTTTTCGGTCTGTACAGAAATCTGCTTTAGGTTAGACTGCTGAAATATTTTAATACAGAAGCATTTAAAGCAGAAACCAACTTCTGGGCTGATGTGTAACATTTTGGTGTGTATTGACTGAAGTCCAAGTTCTGTTTAAAAATGCAAGCTCAATTTTACTTTTCATGCTTATGGTTAAAGAAAAGAGCTTTTAATCTATGGTCAAAGTGATTCTGAATGTCAAGCCATTAAGTTTAGCTCTTGTTTTATATTAAAGCAATCTTGAATACTTTTATTAATTTGTTTAAAGAAGTATGGTGATTTTTTCCTAATATGCCCCAATTAAAGTAAAAATATGGAAATACACATTGCAAGATAAAAAAAAGTAAAACATACACCAAATTCACTTTATCAGCAGTTTTAACAAAGTAGTCAGTGGCAGGCTTAAATGGGGGTGGGGGTGGGGGAGGCTTCTTTTCTATTTAAATCTGACACACCATGAAAAGCTTGCAGTGATTTAGAAATGATCACTTACTCGGAAGAGAAGCCATCTTTTCCAAAAGCTGTCACCTTGCCTACAAAATGAAAGGTATTAATGTTAGTCTGTTAAATACTAATGCTGATTTTGATGACTGGGTCACTGTCCTACAACTAACCTCTGAAAATATTTTTGGGTGGCTTTGAAATCTTTAAAAAAAAAAAGTACTTGATGGTTAAAAAACTCAGTGTCTTCACTTGCATATTTTTCCAGTGTTGTTATATCCAGTCTGAAATCTAACGGGGAAGTTGCATTCACTGAATCGGCAGAACTCCCATGGTCTCCCAGGGATGAGAGTTGTCGGAGGTTTCTATTCAGAGGAACAGATGCATTTTGAATCGGTTTTCATATGACTCAGACCTCCTAACTTGCAATATTAACTCTTCCCTCCAACCTTTGTTGTTTTAGTTTAATAGTGCATGAAGCTCTTAATGCTTAAAGTGTATATGGCATGTTTGTCAACAAATCTAAGAACTTAATATCTGAAAGAAGTAGGTAAATACAGTGCTAGATGCTTTTGTTCACAGGAGTGTTCTTAAGCAGATTGTTACCTAGATAGGGGTCACATTGGCTGGTCTTGCAGTACTACTGGAGAGAAGAGAAAGGTGATTCTTCTACCTCTTTAACACATGTAGGGTAGAAATAGATTGGTAGCAAACTGCCCTGAAACAAGGACAGACAATAAATGGGGGTATTGGTTCTTACAAGGAACATGTAACACTTGAATAACAATTTGTCTACCTAGCAGCAGTGAGAAGGCTGTGGTGGTTTTCTTGGCAGACACTGTAGCAGTCAGATTCTCAAGAAATGTCCCTCATCTTTCCAGAGTCACACATGTAGTCAGTAAAATGCTATGTTAGAGGTGAAACAAAGGCATTCCCCAAGGTTTTAGACTTTTGCAATGATTATCTTGTTAGTAAAATGATAATGAAACTGGTAGGACCTCAGTGAGACAAATGCTTCCTTTTGTTTGCATAAAATAGAGTTCAGCTCCTAGTACCAGGACTTACCCAGCTGCTTTGACAAGGAAAACTTGTCAAGGAGAATTTCTCATGATGTCAGTGCTATGTTGGTGGCACAAATGCATCTTCAGGGGAGTACTCTACAGTGAGCATGCGATTGATGTTTTGGAAATACTGCAGAAGTGTTGACTCTGCTGATGAAAATCCTTCTGATTGCTGTTTGTTTTTTTTTTTAAAAAAAAAGTCTTTGAGGTCAACTATGAAGAGTATTGAAGCAAACTTTCTTTTCCTGAAGCTTGAAAAAGAAAGCATAAGCATTGTACATATTTTCATTTCTGTCCTTGGAAGTTGCTGGGTTTTGGGGAAACAAAGAATATAGAAACAATCTTGAGGTAATAAAAATGATAGAACTTCTTTTAAGTTTGATTTGGTGGGACACTAGGGTGGGTTGTTTTTTAGTCTTCTGGATCCTCTTTTTGATGGATTGCCTCCTGTTCTGTTGGGGCTTTGAATTTCTTTAGCAAAGGACGACACAGATAAGAAAAACCAATTATTTTTAAGAAGTGAGCGTTTGCAGGTTAAGCAGACTTATGCTCGTGAGCTTGAGGTGCTGCGATAACAAAATCATCATCTAGGCAGACTATCAAATTCCAAAAGGATAGGATTTAGCAAAAAGATGCAGGTGGTAAAGATGCTGTCTTTCATGGACTTTTTTAAAGTGTGGGGTTTGGGGTTTTTGTTTGTTTGTTTGGCTTTGTGGGTTCTTTGTTTTTGTTTTTTTGGGGGTGTGGGGTGTTTTTTGTGGTTTTTTTTGGGGGGGTGTTGTTTTTTTTTTTACATAAGCCTTATCCTTCTGAGGCTGGCATGGTACTTCAGTACTGAAAAGGAGAAAATAGTATGGCAAGGGAGAAGGAAGCCTTTAAAATGCTTTTTGTTAGTCTGGGGTATGCATGGTACAAGAACATTGCAGATATGTTCAGAAGTAATGTTGAAGGCATGATAAAAACCTTATTTTTCCTTCTTTCAGGTGGTGTAATCCAATGCTTAAAAGCAATGGCTGTGTCTTTCTGCTTCCCTCCCCGCCCTCCACCCTTAAGCTTGGCTTTTCCATTAGAAAACCAGCTCTGACTTTTGAATGGAAACCTCCAGAGCTGTGGTTGTACAGGGTCTCCTGTAGTTGGGCATGGTTTTGCCTGATTGCCTTGCTACAATGTGGTATGAGGGGTTTCAGACTGCTGCTTAGAATTGTACTCTTCATTTAAGTGATTGTTGCTCAAAACCTTAGAAATGTATCTTTGTTCTCATCAGCTCACCAGTGAGGTTGAGGTGTAGTCCACTTTTGAGCTTTCAATTTAGAAATACTAATTATAATACTAATTAAGGTGGGGGACTTAAAGGCCCACTCTAAATCACTGTGCTATTTAATGACATTTTCTACCCTCTCATTTTAAATAGGAAAAACCCAAACACTGAATGTGAAAGTTCTGTTTGAAAGCTACCCTAATATTTTGCTTCCTGCCAAATGCTTATCCAAGTCCAGTTATGTTTCTTTTCCCTTTCTCTGCAGTGCAAGTGCTATTCTTGAGTATTCAGTTTAAGCTTTAAAGCTAACGAGCTTACAGGTAAAGATCTAGTTGGGTGTGAGATGCAATCTAAGATGTGCTGAATGAAAGCAAGGTCTTCAAGATTCATTTTCAGAGCAGTTTGTTTTCTTGGGTCAGCCTATAGACAATGTTCTTTCCTTTTTAACAATGTATCTTCCAAGACTAGTGTTTAAGTAAGTGTAACTTTTATGCTGATGTGGACTACAGAGAGACAGCATATCAAGGAACACCTTTTGTCATGCACCTGAGAAATGCGATGGAAAAAGATCTCCCTTTGGGCAAAGCTGCTGATTGTAGAAAATATACAACTTCAATTAAAACAAAAAATTAATCCAATAGATGTCTATACACATCATGCACAAGTGGGAAGTCTTTGTATGTATGTTTGTATATTTTGAGGGCTGGAGAAAACGGAGGAACAGACACATTTATGTTTTTTCAAACAGAGTATAAATACTCTACATGTGAATTTAAATTTTTGCTTGTATTTTGCTATATTTTAATGGTCTTTTCCTTCATTTATTCACTAAGGCTTTGCTTCTGTTTTTCTCATTAGGATGACAGTTCTGGCAGTCTTGCGTCAATATCTGCTCTCAGTCTATTAAACACGGGGGTATGGAATTTAATATATTTTTTTTAGTTGTATTCAATGCCATGCATGGGACTACGTAGCACTCATTGAAATAGAGCAAGCATCACATTTTCACGGTAGCATGAATATTTTATGGCACTAACCATCAACTCATTAGATATCATCAGTAAATAAACAAATAAACTTCACACATGAATCTCACTAACAACTTAGTGATAGAGTGTTATTGTTTATTGTTTATATTGCATGTTCTTGAATTGTGGGAGATAGGTAATGCTAGAGCTTGACAATAATTTACTTTCTGTGTTTGCTGTGCCTCCTTGCTCAATGGTAAAAGTTGTTAAAAGGCTTAATTTGTAATATTTTTGAACACCTTGTATTAGCTTTGAAAATTGATATCCTAGAATTTTTTTTCCCTGTCTCGCATGCTATTAACAGTGGCACTTCAGAACTCCAGATGCTTTTAATCACAATTTCCAATATGAAATTGGAAACCTAGAAAAGTGTAGCTATTGAAACTTCTGTTATATGTTGTGTCTTCTATTTGCTGTGACTGGTATCCTTCTGAAATTGGTCCAATGCACATGCCAGTTACTTTGAAAACTTTTTATGTAATCCCACACTCTATGTTAAACAGGAATAGTACAAGTTGGCTTTTTAGTTCTGTGGATCTGTTACTCTGGCTATGTGAAATAGAGCAGTAATGTAACTGCTAGTTGATACCTGATGCCTATGGTTCATGTTAGGTAGTCCAGCCACTCTTAGCTCTTCTTTACTGGGCCCAAAGCCCATGGCTTCATGCTCTTTTGTAAACAACAGAAGATGAAACTTGTTGCAACTTGTTAAATAGCCAGTTGAGGAAAAAATAAGGTGAATGAACAATTGAAGATGGGTGGCATTAATTTGGAAGGTTGACCTGGAAACTCTTCAGTGTCTGTTTGGTTGTTCTCTTGTACTATGTGAAGATTAGTATTTTTCCCTCCTTTGATATAGGTTCTTTCTATATCACCTGCGAGTTAGGAAAGAATGTACTGTTCTGTCTGTCCTGATAGCATCTGGCATTCTTAGTCTGGAAAAATGTCTAGTTTATGACTCACAGAATTTTTTAGTGACATCTACTCTTGCTATAAGCACTTTGTTTATAATCACCTTGTAACCAGTGCTAGCTCAGCAATTTTAACATTTAACCTGGGGGACACGGACACACACATGATGACATAGGAGGGAATCCTTATGCATTAGCAGAAATTCTTCTTACATAAATTTTCTACTAGTTTTATCAAGGTGATGTAGATGGGTGCCCTCCTAAGCAATTCTATTAATGCTTCCATTCTTGGATGATCAACCCTGCTTGAATGAAGGGAAATAATATTTCTGATGATATTTCTAGTTAGCTGTACCACATTATGAAAATAATCATAGACATGTTTTTAGAGGCCATTCTGCGCCACAGAGTCACGTGTGTGTAGAGGGGAGAGAGGTTTAAAAACACCTGCAGAATATATGGCAATCCCCATTGTTTCCTCAGGAGAAGTCATGATTGATTGAATAAAACCTGTTTCAGTTGCAGGCTTAGAATTTTGGGGGAGTAAAGCATGTTAAAAGAAACTGTCATACATAGGGTGCATGCTTTATTTAATTGGAGTATTGGTATGCCTTGACATTTACTTTAGAGGTAATCCTTAAGGTAGTGGAAGTTAATTCAGTGTTGCCTATCAGGTCACTTTCTCCTCCAGCATCCCTAAAACATAATTGGATCTGTGGTACTTAATCTATACAATTGGTACTTTCAGGACTGTGAGGACTTTCACAATCCTTGTAATCCAAGGCTTTTATCACTCATTTCCAGGAGTTCAGCTTTTGTTGTTGGATCCTAGATAGATCAGAATTTATCCCACCAAGATGCATGTTGAATTTTATGGTCAATGTTTATTCCTTTAAAGCTCTATAGTTTTGGCACTATAGATGCAAGTTTGTCTTCTAAAATTGAATCATTACATGCAGACTTAGTGAAATGCTTTATCCCCACAAGCATATCCTACTCAAGGTCAACTAATGCTTTTGGAATGCAGCTGGTTTTCCTTTCTGTAAGCTAGTTTGCTTAGATGCTGGAAGAAGCAGTTATGGGCAATTATGCCTATGTTACACAGTGCAGTCCGGTAGTGTTTAGAGATAATCTAAAATAGCTCTGAATAGTCTAGCTGTTCTATATGGTCCTTCTAAAGAAGGATGAAAGAAACTTCAGTTTTGTATGTTTTTCCATATAGATATCAAAAAGGTACAGGTAATAAATACCTCTGCAGGTTTATTATTTTTCTTATGTTGAAAAGACCAGGGGATTTTTTTTGGTTTGTGGGTTTTTTTGATTGGTTTTTTTAAAAGAAGATACAATGTGGGATATCTTTACCTTCTTGAGCACAAAGGCACTTTATAAGCAAAAGACTTTTTTCCCAGCCCCATTTACCTGTTATCTGTCCAAAGGTTAATAAGCTTATCTGTATTTCTGTAGAAAAAAAAATACCAGAAATACAAGTCCCTCCACATATGGAAGTGCTCTTCTAAATATATTGTCACAGTTCAGCCTGTTAACAGGTTAATTATTGGCAGTAGATGAGAGGATGCAGTTCCAGCCTTAAGGAGATAACTTTTCTTACTTTCTATTAAAGCTGAGATTTGTTTTCCTTTATTTTGGGATTGTGAAATGTTCTGTAACTTTCAATAAATACCAGATATGTTGCAATAAAGAATTTTTTTAACAACATTCCCTAAGCTAGTGAAACCATGCATGTGACACATCCAAAATTTATTTTTTTTTTACATAAACACGTCTTACATAGTCTTCAATCTTAGCTGTCAGCTGTTCTATCCTCTGGCATATGCTCTGCGTGTTAAGTATTTGACAAGAAATTTGACTTTAAATTGTATTTTTACCTTGTTATGGAGGAGTATTAGCTCACATCTTTTGAAGTGAAATTCTATGTCACCTCAAGCTGCTTATGCCATGCCAAGAATTTCAGATTCTGCATCAAATGCATGGATAAGGCTATTGGATTTTTTTTACATCTAGTCATACAAAATATTCCAGAAGAAAGTGGATATTTTAGTTGCACAAGCTAGTGAGTTCCATGCATGTCTGGTGCTTCTGGGATCTAATCTTCAAGTAAGTTTCCTAGAGCACAGGCTTCTTGAGGAAGAAGTATCTTCCATTGGGAAGTTCTGATACTTTGGAACATATTTCATCTTGGGGAATGTGCATTCATGACAGTTTGAGCCTGAAGCTGTTTTGGTCTCTGCTTTGACTCTTTCTAGTCACGCTTACAGTTTTCCTTCCATGTGTTCTTTTCTTGCAAAAACAAACTGTTCATAAAGTGTACTTGCTTCCAGAAACACAGCTGGGTGATGAGTTCTGTCTTTTGTGGGAATCCCTGTTGAAGATTTTTTTTTTCTTTCTCTGTTGCTTTGGAAATAGTATATCAGTTCTTAGCATGTATGATAGCCAGAAGCACTAGCACCATTCAGATATGTTGCTTGTAATAAAAAGGTGAGAGTGGCTTCATTTCTAATGTCCCATCTTGCAGTGCTTTTTTTATTTTTATGTAACTTGCATACAAAATAGGTATGTAGGAATGTTGAAAAGGTTGTTACTGTTTGAGCTTCCTCATCTCTGACCACTAAATGAACTTGATTTTGTGGCTTCTCTTACAAAGTACTGGAAAATGTTGAAAGTAAATCAGAACTTCTACCAAGAGTGTGAGGGGTGGCGTTGCTACTGTACTGCAGCCTGGATGCTGACCTCCAGGTGCTATCACAGGATACATTCCTGATTAAGAATGTGCTGGGGTATCCTGAGGTATAAAGTATGGCAGGAGTGCCTATAATGTCTCTGGTTTTATGTGGAATGAAGTAATTTTAGGCTTAAGAATACATATATTCATTTATACAGTGAATATTGGTTTTCTGATATTTCTGGTGCTTGTGTGAATTGCAACAGAACTCTACCAATCCTATATGTTCAGTTGTTCAAGATGCTTGTTTGATTGTGCCGAATGATGTTGGATGCATATTATTTCCAATCAAAAGTTGTCTTGGGAATTGCCCTTCAAGAGAAATATGTTCTAGGAAATTTGTATAACTACTGTTCTTGGCCAGAGACTTAGAAATATTTAGAACTAAGTTGTATTTAAGAACAGTTGGCCAGTAACTTTTAAGTCATTGTGTTTACAAAGAATTAGGTTTTTAGTGTGAATGTATGTATAAGTGATAGCAAACAGTTGCCTGCTCTTTTTTTTTTCTCCTTTTTTTAACAAGGTGCACGTTTGGGCTCTTTTTTTGAAGACAGAAAAGCAACAGAGCTTCTTCTCTAGTTGAAAGAGTAGGCTGATTGCTACAGATCTGTGCCTGTCTTTCCAGGGTGCTAACATGGAGTTATTTGGTGTGCTGCCATGGGGCAGAGTATGGTACAGCGGTGAAAGGGTGGATAGTTGGAAGGATAGCTGAAGACTTTGGGCAGGGGGGCAGGGAGCTGAAACCACTTCAAAAGATACTGAGAATGTTTCAAAACCATTCTTTGGCTTGTTTTGTGGAGGTGCAATCACCTTTTCTCATCAGTTAAACTATTGTTCCAACTCCCACAGGCTAGAAAAAGAAAAGGGCAGGAAGTCCAGGTAAATCCTCAGGATCTGAAAGGTATAGTGGCATATAATGCATATGGCCTTACCACTGTGAACACACCCAACCTCTGATCTCTGAAGCTAACAGGTTGGGCCTGGTTAGTACTTGGATGGGAAACCTCTTGGGAATACTGGGTGCTGTAGCCTCTGACTAGCAAGAGTGGAGTCTCTGTCCTTGATGGTATTAAAAATCTGGCTGAACAAGGCACTGTGCAACCTGCTGTATTTGATCTTGGTTTGCCCAGGGAGGCTGGACTAGATGATCTCCAGAGGTCCCTTCCAACCTCAGTGATTCTGTGGTAACTTCCTCTTGAGATGAGATTAACATGAGGTTATACTTTTCAGATCATTTAATGTATTATGCCCCATGTGGAAGAACAGAACTTTTGTTAGACTTAAATAAGATGGGTAGGGTAATGACGCTGTTGAGCAGAAAGCTTTAAGCCACCTTCGTGTTGGGCAAACACTGTGCCTTCTCCAGAAATCTGAGGCCGCATTGTTGCATTTGTAAGAGGTCTTTTCCCATTTAACCTTATGGACTTCAGCTGTGTACTGAACTTTTAAGCTATGTAGTAGCTTTAAAGTTGTCAGGTCTGTTTCTATAATGCTGTCAATGAACACTGAATGTATAAAGCCCTCTGTTTCTCCTTGGGAGAACTAATGTGTACAGGGAGCTGTGTATTAGGTGTGAGGTTCATTTGGAAGCCATTTCTACAGACAACTTATGTTTGATTGGGAAGATACATGACCTAAGCAGTAACTGATCAAGTTTTTAATTTTGGTGGCTTAAATGTAAGATATTTTGGTTAATCTGAGACTGAATTTACTTACACAATTATTAAAGCAACAGATGTGCAAGAATAAACTGTGTTTAGATTAAAAAAAAGCTTGTACAAGTTAGTGCTTACTTGGCTGTGCTTAAGACTAGAGCTGTGTGATCTGTGAAAGTACATTACTAAAGTACATTGAATTTGTTCTCTTAATGTGATTTTTTCAGTTCATAGTATTCTATGTTTGAATTTCAGCATGTGGAAGACTTGCAGAGAAACTAGTATTTAGCCTTCATGCCTAAGGAGAGTGTGAACCCACAAGCTAACTTGGTTTGGGATTAAGTTGAAAGTCTTCTCACAGATAACCTTTTAAGATTTGCTGGATCGTAAGAATGGTTTTCCCAGTAACTTGGCAGTATATTTTTATTTACAGAGGCTAAAAAAGAGGGAATGTGAGGTTTGAGGTTTTCATCTGGCTATGTCTAACCTTTTTCCTAAAGACTGTCTCTTATTTCTGTTTTGTGGAGTTGCTCTTGTAGAAAAAGGAGTGGGATTCTTTCTTCCTCAATCTTCTGTGTATTAAAGGCTGCTTTTCTGTATTTCTTTCTAAGTATCAAGTTTTAGTAGTTAAGTTTTAAACTCTGAGAAGGAAATGATGTGAAACAGACTTGCAATGATAAATACTGTTATATTGCCACTGAGTATAGTGTAGGTAGTTCTGGATAACATGGGTTTGGTGGTCTTGCTAAAGGCTTCAGAAACATGAGGAGTACCGGATCTTAAGGGTGGCTAGAATCAAAGGGGAGGAAATGGGAAGAGACACACATTCCTGGTTGGTGGTTTCTGGTGGTGGTTGGGGTGGTTTTGTTTTGGGGTTGGTTTTTTTTTTTTGTCAACTTGACATATTACTTAAATATACTTGTGCACTAATTAGTTTGGGAAGATTATGCAGATTTCCTAATGAACCGATCCTTGGACACTCACTAGTAATATTGAACTAGAATAGATCAAAGATTAAGTTGATACAAGAAAGTGCTTTCTCATTCATCTTTACTTAACAGTCCTGGAAAGCCACACTGTCTTGTTATAAACAATTTCAGCTTGTAATGTTAGCTCCTTGCTGTCTTAAATTATGTAATATATATTTTAACATTATTAAATAGTGTTAAACAAGTAATATTATGCTCGCTACTTAGAAGTGAGGCTGAAAGTTGAAATTTAATTTTTATCAATGATGTTGTTTAGGAATATGAAGCACGGACAGGAAGAATGTATAAACCTCCGCCCCCATCAGCAAGACGTAAAAATATTGAATTTGAACCCCTTTCAACTACTGCTTTGATTCTGGAGGATCGACCAGCGTAAGTATGGTTCTGCTGTGGAACTGATGATGACTGAATTTATTAGATCTGCTTCTGATGAGCTAACTTCACAAGTCTTACAGGAAAGTATCATTGGATTATTCCATCCCAGATGATAGCCTAACAAATACCTCCAGAAGAACCTTTAAGTATATTATAGTCTATATGAGGAATTTCTCGCTGTAATGGGGCCACCGGTCTGTTATCTACTGTATATCACAGCTGCCTGTGACAGTGTTGTGGGCATCCTTAATCAGGAAAATTCCTGAAGACTTTTATGGATTTCTTCACTGCCATCTCAGTGCGCACTCCCTTCTCCTTCCTCCATTCTGGAAACTTAATTTCCTAGACCAGTTGGGAAGACTTAACAGTGGCAGTTGTCACTTCAGCAAACCTGGACTTGGCTTACCAGAAGAGTTTTTTAAAAAAGAAAAAGTATTAGGTAGGTAACAGCAGGAGTGGGAGGAATTGCCTTTGAAACACAAGAAATACCTTCCTGTCACAAATGCTGAATGCTCATTTTGTATCTGGCAACTACAGTTAAATGCTTTGTTGGTACCAAGATGATAGTGTTCACTGAAACTGTTCCTTGCCCCTCTTCCAGTTATGTTTTCATGGCTCCTTAAAACTACAGCTGAAGGCAAGGAAACAGCAGATGAAGATGCAACAAAA
The DNA here is from genome assembly GCF_947461875.1 of Haliaeetus albicilla. NCBI lineage: Eukaryota > Metazoa > Chordata > Aves > Accipitriformes > Accipitridae > Haliaeetus > Haliaeetus albicilla. The sequence goes on from NC_091493.1 coordinate 22,908,752, forward strand.
ACTACATTAAGTACAAATAAGAATAGTAATTAAAAAAGTGTAATAAATTGGTCAGTATTTTCAGCTATACACTCTTCAGCAATTTGAAGGAAAGAGGAGGACCTGCTGACTAGGAACACATGCTGGAGGAAAGCAAATGGAGCAAAGCTTTCAAATTGCACCTTGAGAAAGCTTGTGATGACACTGTTAAATGTTTGCTCTAATCAATTCCAGTTAGGATCCCTTCAATATTTTCTCTAGTGGTATATAAGCTCATTCAGTGCTAAGAAATATTCTGAATGAATGTATGGATTGGTATTATTTTTTTTGTAAGTGCATTATTTCTTTTACTGTATGGTAGAGAGTAAGATATGCAGTAACTGGTTTGCTGATGCCTTTCTGTACTTTCAGAATATCACAATTCACAAACTACCATAAGTATGTTTTTACAAATGACACTTCCACTTGTTTCAAATTGGAGTGCCATCCCAAGTGTGTAATGGGTTGCCACAGTGTCATCCTTGAACATATATTCTGCTCTTGCTTTCACTGGAAATGTAGTAAAGTCATCTTTTCTGCTTGCATAAGAGGAGATGGAAAACTTTTTTTTTCCTTTTCTTCCCGCCCCCCCCCCCCCCCCACTTCCTGTATTAAAAAGACAAAACTGTCTTCCTTTTTTTTTTGAACCAAAGTAGACTAGAGATTGGGTAAGAGACTGAGACCAAACATTGTGTCGTGACTTGTTTTGGAATGAGTCTGCTTGGTCAAAAGGAAGTGTGTTTGGCAATTAGGAGATCACTGTGCAGCCAAAAACACATCTTAAGCTGGTGAACTTGTAGCACTGCAGCAAGCTTCCTTAGCTTTACCTCTGACATAAATGGGGATCTATCCTTTCTTCCATTGGTAAACCTGTTGTCTTTTGTGGGAGTTTTAAAATGCTAACTATAATGAATAAAAACCTTTACATTTTATTGAAAATAGTTCATCATAGATTTCAGATGAACAAATAGAGTATCAATATGCAAGTATATTTAATGATTAAAATACACATGTGCAGAAATGCATTGGAATAAATAACTATATGGAATATCAGTATTTCCCTTTTGTCACTTCATGCAAACTTCATTTGAGCATCATTCTGGATGTTCAACAAATCTAATAACCCTGCTTTAGGGGGAAGCTATAGAAGAACTAATAAGCAGAAGCAGTAAACATCCGGTAGTCTCTACTGCTGTTACTGAAACACTGGTAGTGTGACAACCCCAAAGCTCACCTTAGAGAGAAGCCAAATTCAAACCTGTTTTGAAATGGTTTGGAGTGTCATTTTTGTGTATTGAATTCAGGAACAACTTGTTTTCAGAAATCTTCCTGCCAAATCAGTGGAGGAGGCTTTACGTCACCGACAAGAATATGATGAGATGGTGGCAGAGGCAAAAAAACGAGGTATGTTAACTGCCAATAATCACTATAATTCTTTTTAACTGTGCAGCAATAATAAAGTAATTTCTGGCTTGTAGGCTAGTAGATACAGTAAAGAACAACCTTGTTTAATATCTAGGTTATCCTCTGGTAAATATATGCATGCAGTTTAAAACAAAACTCAATGATCAAATTGTTTTCTTACTCCACCATAGTGAATGCAACTAGGTTCAGAATTCAGTTTAATGTTTTCTTTAACTTCTAAGTAGAAACTTGATGATTACTTGTGTAATGTGATCAGCTAGAAACTTTCTGGGTACTTGGACTCTTTTTTTCAAGCTGTGTTGCTGCAGTTGCCACTGAGAGCCAAAGTATAATAAAGCTGACTGCTTAAAGATCTTTTTTTTCAGGAATTTGAGATCAATTTCAATATGAAGACAGATGAAAACTTTGGTGTTTTTTTTTTTTCTAACCAGCTGTACCTGTGTGAACTTTCCTACTCCCACTAGATCTGTTTTTTTAAATTAAACATATCTGTAGCATCTGGTACTGTGTCAATCAATGATTAGTTGTTGAAAGGACTTCTGTAGTCTCATGCCTAGTATTCAGGGAATAAGCTATTTTAAGAGTCTGTGCTGCATGTTTTCCTTGGGCTGTTGTCAAGCGATACAAGCTTCTGAACTGGTTGAGCCTCTATGGATCTGTGGCAGCTTACTCTGAAAGATGTAATAAGAAATCCAAGGCATCTGACCACTCATTTCTCTCTCCTCTTGCGGTGTGCATCTTGTAAGGTGTGATCTGTGGTCCATGTTCTCTGACTGCATCTTTGGAGAGTCATGCATGTGTAGTGTTTTGGTACGTGTGCCCTAGTATTCATTAAATTAACTATTGCTACACACACAAAGCTTCGGTAAAAACTTAATGAAGCTGATCAGCCGTATCGGTTTACCAGGGATGGCATGTTTACTCCATTGATGTATCTAATGCATGCATAAATACAAAATGTCCTGCAATTTCACAGTGGTGCTTAGTGATGTCAAAATAGCACTGCTCTGTGCTTCTTTTAGCCTTTTTAGTAAGAGGGATCCACAAATGATCCTTTTTTAACAGAAGGCAGAATACTCTTCTCTTGTTCAGCATTGTAGCTTTGTCTCAGATCTTTAGGTCCTCTTTCCAGAAAAGAAGATACATAATCCTTCTAGGTGGCAGTTTCAGTACAATTTGAATAATTTTAAAATGGATGTAGAATTGCACTTTTGAATAATAGTTTTATCTATAGTTATTGCTGATTAGTCTAAGTAGTAAGTAAGGTTTAGGTAGAACGTGGTATGAAATTCATTACAGGAAAAACAGCACTGATGATGTACTCGCTTTTTGTCATTCTGTGTGCTGCAGAAAGAGTGCTATGAGTTTTCTAGCCAGATTTTTGCTTGTCTAAATTGCTGTGTATTTGAATAACTTAGACAGCATAAATTAAAAAAATTCCTGATAAATACACCTACAATCAACAGAAGTAATACCAGCTAGCTCACGCGCAACTGTAATTTACCCTTGATCTCTTTCAGACATCTGAATAATTAAATGATAGCGGAATTATTTACCTAATAATTTATATACGCTAATACAGAAATATTAACGTGTTATGCCTAACAGAAATTAAAGAAGCACATAAAAGGAAAAAAATAATGAGAGAGCGTTTCAAGCAAGAAGAGAGTATTGCCAGTGCTATGGTGATTTGGGTCAATGAAATACTACCTAACTGGGAAGGCATGTAAGTAAAGTTCTGTCGTGTAAATGAGGCAAGGCTGCTGGCTTGTTTCTCCTCTGGAAACAGGGGACCCACATACCTTATTTTCCTTTCTGTTTTGTCAAGAAGTCAGTTTTGTTGCAATGATACAGTGAGAGGTCATTACAGAGCAACATGAAATGCTCTGTGCTTTCTGGGAGCTTAATGGTTTGGGTTTTTTTAATGGAGCTTTAGCATAAGCAGAGATCCTTGAATATTGATTTGGGAAGTAGTATGTTATTTTGCTTGTAAGTTGCCCAATGATTGTAGAAAACAAGATGTGCAATATGCTTTTTTTTATTTTTTCCCCTCCCCTGCTTTCCTATCTTAGGCGTGCTACCCGAAGAGTTCGAGAGCTGTGGTGGCAGGGATTACCGCCAAGTGTACGTGGGAAGGTTTGGAGTCTAGCTGTGGGAAACGAATTAAATATCACTCCTGGTATGCCTTAACAGATCACATTTTAATGCAAAATTAAGTTGGTTATTTTCAAAGAAAAATTTAAATTTTTTTTTAAAAGATATAAATCAGGGTATATTTATTTTTTGAAGAACTGTATTTTGCAACCTTAGGAACAGCTGTTTTTTACAATTAGATGACATAGCCTGGTAAATTATGGAAACAAGGTTCAAAACCTCCTTACAAAAACATTTTAGTCTTATAAGAGTTAAGGTGGCACTTCCCCCAAAAAAACAATTTTTATGTTTAAAATTGAGAATTTGTAGCTTTGCTTTCTTAAGGGGGTGGAAAGGGGGATTGCTTTATTTCACAACTAATGATTTTGATGAACTGGAAATGTTATAACCTATTCACAAAAATAAAAATCTGAATTATTTAAGACATGATTTCCCTCTTGTAATTTGCATGTTCACCACAGAAGACAGCATAATACAGTGCACACTATAAAACTGTGCACAGTAGTACTCCAGTGGTTAGTGGTAACCATCTAATTGCTTCTCCCCCTGCCCCCAGTGGCTAAGATGAAACCAAGCAACAAAACCAAAGCCAAGAATACTTAATGTGCTTTTGTTTTTGATGGGTGCTTTTCTTACTTATTTCTTCCTTTTTTGTTGTTGGTTTTGTTTTTCTTTCCTGCAGAACTTTATGAAATCTTTTTGTCGAGAGCTAAGGAACGATGGAAAAGCTTCAGTGAGACAAGTTCTGAGAATGACATAGAAGGTGAGATCTCCTGAAAGCTAGACAGCCTCCTATTCACTTTTACAAACCCAGGAAGTCTCACAAGTTCAGCTGCAATTGCAGTATTATGAATACTTGTTGAAAGTGCTCCAAGTCATTCCCTACTTAAATGTTTGCTTTCTTATAACAAGTCGGTGAGCGAGAGGCTTAACGGTATTTACTATATCAATAAAAGATGCATTGAAATATTGCATGTGCTAGTTCACTTTCAAATGAATGTATTTTCCTTTTGAATTCCTGAAATACCAGGAGTAAGCTCTCATGAAAATTTTACATGAAATATGAAAAGAAGAAATGGGGAAACTAAATTACAGTATATGCTATTGCTTAGCTCTGCTTAGATGGTTCTTACGTTGGTATCCCTTCCACACTTTTGGGAAAGAAAAAAATTATTCTCTATTTTTTGATTGTGGAACTAAGAGGTGAAGAATGTGTAACATTACACATTTCAGGTCCCACTTGGGTTTCCTTGGCTGCCCAGGTGCCCTTTCCTCCCAAATCTATAAGTGAGGATGTTAGCACACTTGGATGTATAATAGAGTTTTATCACTGGCATGTTGCTGTCTCCTGTGGGTATTCTTTCTGTTAAAAATAGCATCGATGATGTTTTTAATAGTGGGTATATCCTGTCAATACCAGCTGCTGTGAAATAACTATTTATTTTTGAGTTGGTCTCTTTTTGGGCAAAGAAAATGGCATTGTAATGCAAGTGATTTTTTTGTTTGCACTTGCTATAACCAGTCCTGACTAACTGGCTACTTTGACTGGAAATTATTTGGGTCTTCCTTAGGCTACCTCTGTGACTCATCTGAAGCTTGTCTTGAGACAAACTGTTTGTAAAAAATTCTGTGTGTACTTTTCCTTTTTCCAAGGAAAAGCATATTTACAGTCACTTGCAATGCCCCTTGGTTTGTAGGGTGGTGGTTTGTTTGTTCTTCTGTTGTGGGGGTGTGGGCTGAGCATGGGGGAAAGCTTAGGTAACTCGTTTATTTTGGAAAGATAGTAGTTCTGGATGGGGATGAAAGGGGGAAGGGTCTGTTTTGATTGTGTCATGTTCTGGGAAATGTAGTAATAAGAGAAAACTTAGAGTAATAGGATTTTCGTCTCTGGTCGAAAAGCAAGCCAACCCCCTGTGTTTATTACTAATTTTTGGTAACAAAGTCTGGAAGATCAATTATTTTAGCCTCATTTAACGTATTTAAGTAGTTGTGAGGGTTTTTCCTGTTCAAATATCTTTAACACTTTATTTTGGCAGATAAAGATTAAAGCATGAAAAGTATCTTCTTGTGTCTTGAAGACAAGACATTCATCAAAAGATGTTATCTGTCAGATCTGTTCAATATGCTGCCAGCCACTCCTCTTTTGGAGTTCACAGGACTGAATTTCTTGTATAAATCCAGAGTTTCTTGTGCTCTACATCATAGATTCTCATCTTCCTTGGGAATCACTCTAAGTGGATACTGTCTGAAATGAAATGATCCCAAATGATGCCATATAACGCCTGTGTCTTTTGAAAGAGAAAGGAAGGATTAAGCAGCAGTTCTTGAACTTTTTATTTTAGATTGTGTATGTTCTTTCTCTGTAATAATAATTGCCTTCTTTCTCCCAAATACCACCTAACACAGCCTGCAGCAGTCCCACTCACTCCTGAATGCAACTATCATGGTTGTAGGACTGGAAGGAAATGCTGCTTTCCAGGCTTCAGCAGAGCAGGTTCTGTTTACCCTGTTCATCAAATTCTGTGATCTTCTACTTCCCAGAGGGCTCTTGGTTGGTTAAAGCCCTCTGAAAGAGCCTTTTCCCCAAGTGCCACATGTATCTTTCTCCTCGCTATTGCTAGTATTTGCATCATGTCCCTGTGTAGAGGATAGGACACAGATCACTCAAGGGCCAGCTAATTTCTTCTAGAGGTTCTTGAGTGAATGGTGCCTTTCCTGCTTTTTGAAGAATGCCAGTCCTAAGGATGCAAAAAAAAAAAAAAAAAAAGTCAAATGAGAGCTAACGAGAGCTCAGGTGTAATGTAACTTCTGCAGATCATAACTGTGTGGTCAATTGTGGAAACTTCAGGGAAGTGATAATGATGTAATTAATCTTTTTTTTTCCCCTCTACTGTACATAGTATATTTTAATGCTGCTGGTTGAAATGAGCCACCAAATGAGCTGATAAGGAATGAAAAATTTGAAAAGTGAGATCTCGCTGGATCACGTTTAAATCAAGAGCAGTACTCTCATTCTGTGCTCTCAAAACAGATTCAGTAACTGAAGTCACAGTAGAATATAAGAAAAAAACCAAACAGGATTCTGAGGACTGGGCTGCGCAAAGTTCAAATTCTAGTGAATGCAGGGCCTGGGCCTGGATAGAGTATTATACAGAAGTGAAAGGTAACCTGTTGGTTTTAAGTCTGAATGTTGTAAAGGTGTATGACTTGAAAAAGAATGAGTAGACAGGTAGTAATTACTGATAGTTTCCCTCACTTTTTGGAGTTGCTGGCATAGACCAGTGCCCTGGTTTCAGCTGGGATAGAGTTATTTGTCTTCCTAGTAGCTGGTACAGTGCTATGTTTTGAGTTCAGTATGAGAAGAATGTTGATAACACCGATGTTTTCAGTTGTTGCTCAGTAGTGTTTAGACTAAAGTCAAGGATTTTTCAGCTTCTCATGTGCAGCCAGTGAGAAAGCTGGAGGGGCACAAGAAGTTGGGAGGGGACAGAGCCAGGGCAGCTGACCCAAAGTGGCCAACGGTGTATTCCATACCATGGGACGTCACATCCAGTATAGAAACTGGGGGGAGTGGGGACTTTGGGATTAACTGGACATCGATCGGCGGGTGGTGAGCAATTGCACTGCGCATCATTTGTACATTCCAATCCTTTTATTATTACTGCTGTCATTTTATTAGTGTTATCATTATCATTATTAGCTGCTTCTTTTCTGTCCTATTAAACTGTTATTATCTCAACCCACGAGTTTTACTTCTCCCGATTTCCCCCCTCCCCCCGCCCCATCCCACTGGGTGGTAGGTACCTGTGGACAGTTTTAGCTCTTGAAGTATAGCACTGTAGAAGCACACTCCAAGAATTAGAACTACATAACTTTTTTTCCTTAAATCCTAAAAGTCTCTATGTGGCTATGGCAGTTTTATTCTGAAGTCTGTAGAATTTATCAGTTTTAATAAGTGTTGGTTTTGCTTGCAGATGCAGGTGCATCTGTTGCTGATCGTGAGGCCAGTCTGGAGCTAATTAAGTTGGATATATCACGCACATTTCCATCTCTGTATATTTTCCAGAAGGTGAGATTTCTGTAACTTTTAGTTATGACAATTTTAAACTTTTGAATGGTTAAACAAGAAAAGAAACTTAGCTGGCTAAATATGGAATGGTTTCTAGAAGTTGTTTGTATAAAATAACAAAACTAGTTCTTTTCTACATAGAACAGCAAATGGTCATCTCTTTTATTTTATTTTATTTTTTGTGAGAATGAAGTAGGGACACTTAATGATGGACTATAATTGCATGTGGTTCCTATTAATGTTTATGAAATTACATACAAAAATGAGATTATTCTCACTGCTTCTACAGAAATCTTGATGTGTTTTAGTACACATTTTCAGGCTTTATGATTTTTATATAGATATAATGTATGCACACACATGTATATAAAATAGCATGCACTATTGTAATACAGTAACTTGTGTTACTAAGAATTAAAACATTCACTGTCTCTGAAAAGGGAAAAACCAACCCTGGATGTGTACCAGATATCCTCATTTTCCATTATGTACTGATTTCCACTTAATTATTTCATAGGATTATTGGTCTGTTTACTTTTCCTTTAACATCTTAAAAGCATACATGGTAATGCTTAGAGTAAGAACTGGTATTATTTTAGATGTGAATAAAGCAATAATTCACTGGTGTGCTTGCATCTTAAAATACTGGCTTGTTACCTTCGTGTATTTATAAAGTGATCTGAAAAAACCTTTTGTTTTCTTTTCCCCCTCCTCTCTCACCTTGTATTAGGGTGGTCCTTATCATGATCTCCTGCATAGTGTTTTAGGAGCATACACATGTTACAGACCGGATGTGGGATATGTAAGTATTTGCTGTAAAATGTTTATAACATGGCAAATAAGCTTAAGATGTCATGTATTAAAGAGTATTTAATAAGTAGGTTATCTAAACCTTATGCTACTAGCACTTAAAAAAAAAAAGTAATTTGAATTTGGCACTTAATCATTTCATAGCAGTTACAATGATGGTAATTCTTAGAGATAATTAAATAGCTGGAAATGTACTGAATGTCAAGGATGAGTATACTATCTGGCTTGCAAGGAAATTTTTAAACAGATGTGTTCACAAGGCATTACAGTTATGACAGTCCCAGAATATCTACCAAAAAAAAAAAAGCTACCAGACTTCCAGTGAGGATTTAGCCTGCTCTGTCCTAGTGTTGCTCCCACTGCTGCCATTTCCATAGTGATACTCTCAGCTTCATTACTGCACATCCTAAAATCCAGAAACTCATTGGTTCTTGTTGTCAAAGATTAATCATTCCTTCAGAGTTCAGTGAAGATAAGATTGTTTGCAGCAAACATTACTCTGTTTAAAGCAAAACAGAAACCATAAAAAACTGCCAAAAAGACACAAACCAACCAACTAACCCTAATATCTCTCTGAATGGTGCTGGCTTACAGAAGCAGTTGAATAACAAACAGATGCTTTTTTTTTTCCTTCTTTTTCTTTGTTCCTGGGGGTAGCTAGGAACACCTTTCACGAGCTCTAATTGCTTCTGGGCTAAAAAGAACTTGAAGAGTTTTGAGTCTGATCCATGCACCAAAGCATTATTTAGCACAGGGTGTGTTTTCCTCTTTAAATCAGATATGCTTGGGATTGCAACGATATCTAGTTGGGTTTTTCATGTTCAAATGTTCTTAGCCCTGAATTCTGTCATCTGTGACCTCATTTTTGGAGACTCTCCCATACTCTTTAAGTGAGATTACAAACTCTGCAGGTTCTGAGACTGCTTGTTCCCAGGGTGGAGTTTTAAAAGGCAAATAAGTAATTTTTCATGGATAGGTTTTCTGTTTTTTTCATTTAGCAGCACAGCTAGCCTGGATATTTCTGATCACAGATTTTTTTAAATTTTATTTTAATGTTAATATGGCAGTAAATTTAATGTAGTCTTATTTCCACACCCATCTATCCCACAGAAATGGAAAGCTGCTGGACTGTTTCTGATGCGTATCCATACTCTTCTCCCTAGTTGGTTAAAATACTGAGTGCACTTTTTTAAAATGAGGAACAGGGAGCATAAATGCCTAGAAACAGCCAAGTAATCATCATTGCAGTTGAAATTGGTAAAATTATTTTTGGTATAATGAGTATTCAGATCATCAGTTAACAACTACAAGAATAATGCTCTTCACTTTTATTGCAGGCTAAAGTGTTTTTGAGAGAGTATCATGGAAAAATATAAACTTGCATTGTAGCTAACCACTTAAAAGTAATTTTACGTATGTGAACAAATACTGTTTGGCAAGTGGTAAGATATGTATTGACTGTTCTGAAACAGAATTTTGTCTCAATTCCAACATATCTGTCTGGGTCTAAACTGTCCCATATGTGAGGTTTTTCTTCATGTCTGCTTTTTCCATAGCTTAACAATGAGCTTAAGGCCAAGTTTTGTCTCTTTTGAGCTCTGCGTCCAGCCTGTGTGGTTTTAACTTTCTTGCATTCCAAGTCCCGAGGACTTGTGATCACGAGACCTCCCAGAACTTCCATCAAGCACCTAAAACCGGCATCTGAAGAAACTCTCTATTTCTTGCTGAAATCAAATTGACTGCATGCATAAAAATTATTTGTCAGTGTTGTTTCTGTTCATCTGGAAATGTTACGCAATGGTATTTGGTATGTTGCAGACTGTAAATATTTGCATTTCCAAAGATAAGATGTACTGAACCTACTCACCTATATTTGCCCGATGCTTTTCCCACTTGAAGGTACAAGGGATGTCCTTCATTGCTGCTGTGCTCATTCTCAATCTGGAAGAGGCAGATGCTTTCATTGCCTTTGCTAACCTTCTAAACAAGCCATGCCAGCTGGCCTTTTTCCGTGTGGATCACAGCATGGTACGCACAGAGTTTTCTGGTTTTGAACCATAACATTCTTTTGACTTGAAGCATTTGATTTATTGATGACTTCTTTTTGTCCTATTGAATAATGGAGAACTCTAACCTGTGGTTACAAAATTGAGAATATCAGATACTAATCTATAGAACACATTCTACAGTTTTGATTTTTCCTCTCGAAACACTTCGTCGTTGTACTTATCCTAAGAAGTCACATCATGCTATGTTGACATCCTCAATTTTTGGTGGGGTTTGTGTTATTCTACAACTAAACTTTCTTTTGGTGACTGCTTATGAGGTGCTTTACTATCTCTACAGATGCTGAAATACTTTGCAGCCTTTGAAGTATTCTTTGAAGAAAATCTTCCCAAATTGTTTCTTCATTTCAAATCATACAGTCTTACTCCAGACATATATTTGATAGACTGGTGAGTTCAGAGAACATAGCAAACCTAACCTCAGAACTGTTGTAACACTTTTCATTTTGCTATAGGTTTTTCAGCCATAGAAATACAGCATAAAAAAAAGCATTTAGTAGGTGTTTGTGTACCTCGGCTTTCTAGGTATTGTGAAATTGTTGTGAACTGTTTTGTGCAACCACAGTTCCTCTGGCAGGATTCAAACTTTATGAACTGGGATTAGGAGTGACATCTATTCAGACAGAAAACGAGACACACAGGACTCCTATGTGTCTCACTTTCTAGTCGCTGCAGGTAAGAGTCAGCTGTGTGTAACATAAGTAGGGGAGAGGAGGCTACTACACCATACTTGTCTTATGACTGATTGTAAGTGACTTGATGAAATGAGCATAATCAGTGACTGAAGAAAGTATGACTATAGGAATATAGACTTTAAAGCAGAAGGAGGGTGAAATTTAGGACCTGGTTTGGGAAGGGATAAACTTGAAAATACAGTGAACATTTTGAAGTAATGAATGTTCTAAAGCAGAGAGTACCAAACTACATTATGTGCCTGTAATGGAAGGCAGTAATGCAAGCATCCTCGAGGTGTGTGTAGTGCTGCCAAATACGGAATGTCTATTTATAAGTGTGTGTGGATAAGGATGTGCTTTATACAGGATTATTATAGGGGTTAGAACTTTATAATAGAGTAAATTGAATTGGGTAGAATTAAGTAATAGAAAAATGTCACATCATCTGAACTTTGGCTATAACGTGCAGCTTATCAGTTAACATAGCTTATCAGTAAGTCTCAGCAGGCGCAGGTTATACAGTAGCAGCATTGAGTCAAGAGTGTGCTGCAGTCCTGAGAGTTTAGGCAGATCAAGAGGTATATATATATATATGTTGCCGAAATAGTGCTGCTGTACAAAGTACTAGAATATTCTGCTTCCAGTTACCTGTGAGAAATGAAGATTGTTATTCCTGCACATGTTCCAAAGATGGCCTTGAGAGAGAGTGAGCTCCTTTTATAAAGAGACAGTAGAAGAGGTTATGGTAGTGTGTGGCAAGGAGTGTTCTGAGGTGCCTGAACCACTTCCCCATAGGAATAATGGGGAAACAGAGAACACTGTGCTTTGTATCAAAGGAACCACTACAATTTTATGGAAGAGGTTCTACAATATGGTACATAACAGCAGACTGAACTCTCTGCCTGTGTATAATGAATGTTTTTTAAAAATAAACTTTGCAAAAAGACATGCAATTGGACTCTTCCCAGTAAGAATAGAAGAGTGACTATCTTCAGATTTTGGCAATTTTTAACATGACTAGAAATTCAGAATGTATCACAAAAATGTAGTTATTGAATTCTCATTAGTAAATTAGTGGGATGTAGCCTTCTATTGAGATTATTTGTGGCTTTAGATTCAGTTTAGAAAACAAACAATGAACAGAGCTATTAAACTGTATGGATTAAATAATGGGAAGTGTTAAGTTACACAGTTATGATCTTTGTTGCTAAAATTCTTAGTAGTATATTATACCCTGTTTGAGTGTAAAGATGTTTGTAACTTCTCTAGCCAGAGCTTCCTAAAGGAGGTGGCTTTCAAACAGAGGATTTCCTGTAGCGTAAAAAGAGATGCTTTTCAGTGTAGGAGTTCTGACATAAAAAACTGGAGACTTGGGGATCTTTGAAATATGGAAAAAATAAGAACATATGAGATAACTTGTCACGTGCTCGCTCTCAGCTAATGTAACTGAGATTTAAAGGAGGTTGTATTTTCCTCTTTCTGAAATAGATGAAAGTTATAATTGTGGCTTTTTTTCTCAATTGTAGGATTTTTACACTCTACAGCAAGTCATTACCACTTGATCTGGCCTGTCGTGTCTGGGATGTTTTCTGTAGAGATGGAGAAGAATTTTTGTTTAGGACAGGATTAGGAATCCTTCGGTTATATGAAGATATTCTCCTGCAGATGGACTTTATTCATATAGCACAGTTTCTAACAAAACTTCCAGAAGACATTACATCAGAAAAGCTTTTTAGTTGTATTGCAGCTATTCAGATGCAGAATAGTAACAAAAAATGGGCACAGGTGAGTTTCTGGGATATACATGTCAAAACAGACATGTCAGCACTTGAGTATATGGGGCACTTAATGACTACTTTATGTTGCATGTCTGCTTTCTGAGCAATGGGCACTTCCTTTCTAGGGTCTCATTCTAGAAATTAATCTCCATGCTAATATTGTGGGGGTTAATATTGATCTTTTTTAAAAGACTGGCTTTTGTTAATATTCATTAAATAATTTTCCAGGTGTTTGCCTCACTGATGAAGGACAACAAAGAAGGGGACAAGAACCATAGCCCAGCACTGAAAAGCTAATCGTTGTAATGTTGAGGTCAGTTGAAAATGTGGAAAACCACTTGATGACAAAGGAGTTTTCACATCACTTCTATGTGGAAAAGCGCTATAGAATATGTGAAAATGAGATGGGAAAATGACACAGCTCTCAGTGGAGTAATGAACTGATGAAATCTTCACCCTTTTGCCAGTATTAGCTTTTGTTGTGGGAAGATTTGTTTTCACACAGAATACTAAAACCTATGAAACTGAGAAGCGGGGGAGTTAATATTTAATACTTTAAAAGAATCAGCTCAATGCAATAAGCATTTGTAATAACTTCTGTTGGTACTTTAAAAAAAATTTTGAGGCATAACTTTTTTTACAAATACCACAAAGGCACTTTTTGGGGGGGGATGAGGGAAATGCTAAATCTTAAGGCCCCAAAACTGCTATCCAAACCAAATGCTTTGGTACAAATATTACCTCCAAAATTAACCATTTGAAAGTGTTGAGGACCAAATAAGGTTGTTGGGTATGTTTATGTGCAAGATGGTTAAAATTTGAGAAGGGGTATTGTCTTATTTACTCGTGTTTTTTGTTCTTTTTCTTTTTTCTTTTTTTTTAAGTTGCAGCTTCATTCTTCAGTCTGGGCAAATGTAATTAACTCAGGAACTGTGGAAATATTGTGCCCAAACCTGTTAGAGCAAAAATCATCTGAATTTTAAAACAGCAGTAAGATCAGGGCTGCTATTTTCAGAATGTACAGCTTTCAAAGCGAGTGGTGTTAAGCATTTGTTTTGGTGTATTGGTTGTGTAGCTTATTAAAAATGGAGTGGGTATTCTGTGAAAGGGTTTTGCCACCACAAGTTTTATTTTGTTGAGCCATTTCCAGTTGACAAATACTTGTATGCAATGGTGAACACTAGAAACTGACAAAGTTATCTGCAGACTTTGTGTTGTCAAAGGAGCAGCCACTTTTAACACTTAGGAATAATGCAGACACAGAATTGGTTTTGAAACTATCTTTTATTAGCGTGCAATACTGAAATCCAAAAAGCATCTGGTTTAGTGATACTTAATTCTTTAACATCTTTTAACTGTGAGATATAAGGTCATATTTTATGTGTCACAGCAGCTATTTTCAAACATTTCCTGTTCTCAAAGATGTTGTACAACAACTTGTGATTGTAGAGGATGGAAATTTAAAATGGATAGCACTGCAGGTGAGGAACACTTGCGCTCTCTTGGTCCATTTTTGCTAATATTTAATGTAAATAAATTCCTTACATGTGGGTTTTTGTAACTGGTCCCTCTGTGGAAATCAAGTCAAAATTACCATTATGTGTTTTTAAATGCAGGAATCTTCCACTTGTCTGGTGTTTAAAAGCTACATAATTGGGGTAAAGATTTAGTGTGGTGTAACTTACGTTGCTATCTGGTTAAAAAACTACATATACGCTCCTCATAACATTACAATTTGAAATGTAAATGTCAGATTTTTCTTAACTTATGTATTCACTACTTCAATTGGATCCAATTTGTCTTATATTTTTGTGTTATCTTGTACAGTTTTCTTACTTTTCAACTATAAATCTGTATATAACTGTAAATAGAAGGATCAAACCTTCCTTTAAGACCACTAGTAACAGTTCCAGTGTAAATAAAACTTATAGCAGCTGTGTGCTGTGCTTCTTTCCGATTCCTCCGTAACTTGCTGCGAAGTAGGGCAGGAGAGTGCCTCGAGGGTAGTGGTGTACTGATGAGAACGGAGCTGGTTACTGCACTAAGTAACCTCGACTTCGCTACCTCGATTTCTTGCCTCCCTGAGGAGCTGAGGCGAAGGGCAGGTCAGTACGCTTCGCGGGTAGATGGGCTCTTTTGAGGCTCGGGGGTTGAGCTCGGGGGCGGCCAACTGTGCTCCCCGAGGCAGCGTTTAGGGGCGGGGCAGAGGGTGGAGGATTTATTTATTTTTGAAGTGGGAGCGGCCCTTCCGCCCCCCCTCAGCAACGGCGGCCGCCCCGCCCGCCGGAGCCGGCTCGGCCTCCGCCGCCAGGGGCCGCTGTGGCGGCGGCGGCGCGGGGCGGGGGAGGGCTCGGCTCCGCCCCCGGCCGCCACTTCCGCTGCACGTCTCCGGCACGCCACGCGCTGGGGCCCGCCGCCATGAAGCCGGTAGGACGCTGCGGTGGGGGGCGGCGGGCACGGCGGGGCGGGGGGGGGGGCGGTGGCGGCCCTCGGGCCTCCGCCGCGGGCTCCGCGGGAGGGGGCTGCCGGCCTGTGCTGGCTCCGAGCGCCTGCCCTCGGGCCGGCGCTGCCGCGGCCGCGGGGCTGTAGGAAACGGCAACGCTCCCAGCGTCGGGGGCGGGTGGTAAAATGCGGCGTGGCGAGGGCGGGCGGCAGCTCTTCCCCTCACCGGCGGGTTCCCGGCAGAAGGCAGGTTCGCTTCTCCCCCCTCGCAAAGGTGATTTTGCCAAGGCTGAGGCACGGAAGAAGAAGAAATGCATCGCTGCTGTCCGTTATACCGAGGAGCGAGGCGTGGGAGCTGTAGCAGGGAGCGGGGTGGTCTGCATCGTGTCCTGCTGGCAGGCACTCGGGCGGTGAGGTGGCACCGGGAGACGAAGAGCAGAGTCCGAGCGGACTTGTGGGCAGGGGCAGCGCTGTCTGCAGCTGTTCTCGCTCAGCGTTGTGTCTGTGGTGCAGGGGCAAGCGTCAGCGGTGCTTCTGTCTCTTCGGCACCTTCCCAGTAGTCAAAACTAAAACGGGAAGCTAAAGGTGAACTGACAAAAATTCCGCATTCGAGGAGCCCCACGCTGGTCCAGCCACTCGTCCCCTTACTAAAGGGACGCATGTCCCCCTACCAAGACTCAAATACGATGGCCCATTTTCTCTCCACAGCCCTTGCCTTCCCACGCCCCTCGGTAGGTAAGGTGTGCTGCGTCCGTTTCCATCCCGAACGCTCTTGGGAGTGTTTTGCAGTTTTGGCACGTACGCAGCTTCTGCATCATGCTGTTCTGAGCCTTGCAGTGGGCAGCCTTGTCTCGTCCATGCAGCTGCTGCTCATGGAGAGTCCTCATCTGGAGGACGTTTGCCTGAGGCTGTGGCCTCGTACCAGTAGCTTAAGGTGCTCTAAGGTACCTTGTACCTTGTTGTGTGTTGGGGAAGAACAGCATGCTGAAGAGAGGAGACAGAGTGCTTGGGAGCGCACAGGGCAACGAACTGTGCCCTAACAATCTGTTTACCATACTTTGAGTGTTCGTGTGTCTAAAAGTGATAGACAGCAGGTTTAATAAATAGTTGTCAAAGAATGTTTCTGTAAAACATTCTTTGCAGGTCTCTCTTAAAAATGTGACACAGTTGGGTAAATTTGGAGCTAATGGATGATATGTGGAAGAAACACATTGTTCGGCCCTGTTAGAAATATCGACTTAATGAGATCTGAAACAGTGAAATAAATTTCACAAAGGCTATGAACATGTCAGTTACTTGTAGTTTTCTGTTTGTTTCCTAGAGAAAAAACACAAAACGAGTTCCAAGCTTTCGCAAGTTACTGAGAACTAGTAAAATAAAACTTGACAACAAATTAAAGAATAAACAGTACAAGCAGCAGAGTGCTGCTAAGAAGTATCGAAAAGAACAAAAGAAGTTAAGGGAGGCTGTCAGAGATGCTATCTCTAGAAAACCTTTTCCATTGGAAGAATGCAAGAAAAAACAAGTTGGTAAGTGTTTGCTCAGAGTTATTTTTGTAAGCAAAAAGGTACGAGGGTTACTAAATATCGTGCTGCTTCAGGTTGTAAAATTATGTATCAAGAAAACAACATTTCATTTTCTGTGTGCGAATAATTGCTGTTCTTGTTTAAAGGAAAGGGAGAGTTAAGAAAAATATAAAATGTAGCCATGCTGGCAACAAGATCTGACGGTTGGGGATGGCAGAAGTGCATTTGCTCTGATCGTTATTGGATGTTACAATAATGGGGCAGTTTTCAGGGATAACACAAAACACGTGCATGAAGGTTGATGAGCTCCAGGTTGAAGTAAAGTGTAAAATGGTCTCACAAGCGTAGGCAGGGTTAGGTTTCCAAGTTTGAATATACATACAGAATCTTAATCTGTACACATCATCTTCTAAAATAGTTGGAAAACAGGAAGAAGATGAGGAAGAAGATGCTCTTCCACTGGACATGATGGATGAAGATGACTTAAAATTAATGGAGGATTTGGCTCAAAAAGCATCCTTTTTAACCAGAGATCTTTCTTCTAAGTGAGTGGTGTTGTGATGTCTACTTTTTGTACTAGTTCAACTTTTTGTGGTTACTATGTAATCAATATGTAATGTAATACAAATATCAGGACCTTGCTTTCAGTCTGGTGTTTCATTGCCATTCTGGTTTAGTGTTTCCTTAGTCTGTCAGTACATTCAGTATTAATGTATTGATGTGTATCAGTACATTCACCTGCTCTGCCTGACCTTCAGGATACTGTTTCTGCACACTGTTCCTTCCCATGAGGTCCCTGGCTGTGAAATGAGTAGCATTCCTCAAACTGAAAGAAATGCTTTAATCTGTATGCAGAGTCTTTTATTCTATGTAGAGTACTCGGGACGTTCCCTGCACTTTGGGCCACTGTACTTTCCATGTTGCATTGCTAATTGCTATTAAAAAACCCCAAGGGTTCTGGAAGCCATGTCTGTAAACACATGTGACACCAAAACATTCATATAAAAAATTTGTTACCAGTTTTCTGGAGCAAGGTGTTAGGTCGAGTTCGCAATGAAATACATAGAAGGATAATGCTTCTAGTTGTAGAATCCTAAGTCTTTACAAATAATGCTTCTGCAGAGTAGTCTGGTTACATGATTGTTTGAAAATCTTAACTTGCCTTTTTTGGTGAATGTGAAAAGACTGTATGCCTAGCTGCTGTAGAGTGGTTTTAATTTTCCATGTAAACTTCAGTTTTCTTTAGTTCTGGAAGTGGTTGTTTCAGACTAAATGTTGAAATGAGCAAAAAGCATTTTTTTATTGTTTTCAAAAATAGCATTTCTTCTAGCTTTTTTTTTTTTGCTAGTTCCAGTACAAATTGTTAATTACTAATTAATAATTTAGTCTAGTTTCTAAGGAAAGTAGTTAATGGCTTTTTATTTCCAAAATTGCAGTTGTGTTGTACTCTATTGTATGGTCTCTTGTAGCCGCATTGCAAGTTCTTGAATTAAAAGAATTTTACTTTAAACCTTCCCCTCCCCCCAAACTAACTGGGTGTCACATAAGTTTCAAGTCTTGCAAAACTCAAAATTTATTGTGTGTTTTTATTTAGTGACATTTTGCAAGATGCAGTTCTATGCGTCTTGCATTCATTATGACAAGGCATTTTTAGAATGGTGGAAAAACACAATGGAAGTAGTTGCTCTTTTACCTGTTTTACTGTTACTAGCTTTTAGCTCCTTTCATAGTGTTCCCTTAAACTGGAAAATTTGTCTTTTTAATCTGTTTGATCAACTGTAATCATTCATAAGATCTTGCTAAATATTACCTCACTTATAAATTATGTGTTCATATTAGCACAGGTACTAATACTTGTGTTCTTATATACTTACATGCAGGTTAGAAATATAGCCTGTGAAGGGGTGGTACACCACACTGCATTATTTCTGTTATCCATGGAGAGTGGGGTGTGACACAGGCTTTCCAGTGAGCAGAGTAAAAAAGCGATAGTAGTAGTGGTAAAAGTTAACATGGACTAGGGTTAAATAAAAATGTGCACTGACCCACTCATTATCACATCCTGGTTAAGTGTCGATTGGGAGGTCAGGGCATCAAGGCATGGTAGGGGAGAGCGAGGCTGTGGGATATCTTAAGGAAGACACTGGACTGTTTGTCCAGTGAGAGGGTCCTAGTCCTGCTTGCTTGCTGGTGGAGTCTTTCATGGCAGGACTGCTCAGGGTTAAGTTTTCAGTGAGCCTCAGCCCTGCCAGGGCACCTGCTCATGCAGTGGGGGAGCACAGTGGGGAGGGAGGCAGGTAAAACAGCACTCTGGGCTAGGTGAGAGACAGGCTGTGCTGATATCTTAATAGTTTCTATTTTGCATCTTTGTATT
Source organism: Haliaeetus albicilla (assembly GCF_947461875.1). NCBI lineage: Eukaryota > Metazoa > Chordata > Aves > Accipitriformes > Accipitridae > Haliaeetus > Haliaeetus albicilla. Next base: position 22,928,088 of record NC_091493.1, read on the forward strand.
TTCCTTACTCTTTTCCAAAATTTTTAATATTTTAGAGCTGAAATCATGTTTCCAGAGGATGTTTGCCTTTACAAGCTTCAGCTGATTTGTTCACTGTTGCCTTACTTTGAAGGGTCCCCAAGTCCCTTACTGCTACATGAATGGGAGCAGTGCCATCTTAAAACCTGTCAGCTAGTACTAGGGTTTCCAGATGTGTGGTATGACACAGAATTTCCCTTGTTTTCACAGCAGTTGCATTTTCTTCATGCTCAACAGATCAATCACAGACTTATAGAATTCCTGTGCTCATTGAGTAGGCAGCTAGTACTAGGGTTTCCAGATGTGTGGTATGACACAGAATTTCCCTTGTTTTCACAGCAGTTGCATTTTCTTCATGCTCAACAGATCAATCACAGACTTATAGAATTCCTGTGCTCATTGAGTAGGATTTGGGTACACAGGAAAGGTTTGGTCTGCACGGGGACAGCAAGGCTGAGGCTCGTGCACTGTCCTTACAATGCATGCGTAGGGTGACTGTGTCATGTGTGCAGGGAATCTGGGTAGTCTCTGGGATGTAAAACTACTTCTCATGCAAGTGATTTTTACTTTCTGAAGCCTAGCAGTCTCTGAGCCCAGAGCTTTCAGAGCCCCTCAGATGTCCATAGTTGAAACTCTGCCCCTTACAAGAACAAAAGCAGTGTTCCTGTTACAAGACAGACCATGTGGCATAAAACAGATAACACACTTCATGTACCTGTACTATAAGCAGTTACACCATTTAATTAATTTTTTTTTGTAAATTCAAAATCAGTGCAAGGATTTTGCATGCATGTGTGTGTTTACACTCATATGCCAACATTTCAAAATTCATGGAGTTGGCTGCCCTGCCAGATCAACTAAATTTCATTTTGTCTTTGCTCCATTCACATTTAGTTTCCTATAAAAAGGAGATGGGAAGCACTGTATTGTCCTGAATTCAAAGATTCTATACGGATACACATTAACATTGTTCGACTGAGTGGTGACTGGTGCTATCAATGGTGAACACGCTCAAACATTCCACTTAATAAGATCAGCCATTATTTATTTTTCTAAGTGCGGACTTTTAATCCAGCTAGTATACTGTCATACATGGTTCTTGTCTAATTAGATGGGTAATTCATTTAGTTTGCCTTGTATTTTTTAGTGAACCTGTTCATGTCAAAAAACGAAAACGTGAAAGTGTGATTGACAAATATGAGAAGGTGCCAAGACGCATGCAGACTGAGCCAGAAAAAGAAGTCATCCATCTGCTCCCCATCAAAGACAAGGGTGGCATTATTCCCCAAACTATGGAAAAAAGAGGTAAGACACAGATTCTGGAATTGGTATAGTAGCCAAGATGTGTATAATTTATTCTTTTAAAATTCCACAGTGTTTATTACATACTTGACACTAAACACTCTATTTTTGCAGTTCTCAATGTTGCACAGGATGAAGAAGAGGATGCAGAAGAAATGGAGGAAGAAGAGGGTAATAGAACATCATGTTTGCTTCTTGTTGTTTTTTTGGTTTGTGGTGTTTTGGTTTGGTTTTTTTTTCAAATCACTGACATATCTGAAGAGTACTTTGCTATTCCCTAAGGAAGTTTGTAATTTAAGTGTATTTTGTTTAGGGTGGTTTTGAATATGTTTATTACCATGTTGCCCCCAAAGCGTAACAGTGATTCGGAGCTTGCTTTCTTACCTGTTAGGATCCCAGGACCTGAGGAACAGCTGGCTTCATAATCTGTTCCTTAAAAAATATTTTTGTTTTCACCTGGAACTGATGTTTGCATGAAGTTCCTTATATCAATTGTGTCATCTTTGCTAGTGAGAAGGGAAATCTTGGTCTTACTTAAAGAATATATGCTGTGGTTCTAGTTTGATTACTCTGAGGTCATTTTGAAATGCAGTTCAGGGCACAGACTTGTGCTTAAAAGTGTCTGTCTTTGTCTTTGAAATTTTTTGCTTAAAACATCAGAATACCAGGAAATTCAGATTTCAATTTGCAGTTTGCTATCCAGTTAAGAGTCATATTCAAATGACAATTGCAGTTGTAACTCTGCCATTTCTGGGTCATTATTCTCTAAATATAATCTGAAGTTGAGGAAGGACATACTTGTAGCAAAATAATACTCAGAAAACACAAATAAACCAATTGTATTTTAAAAGAAAAAGTGAATAGTGAATAATTTGCTGCAAATTGCAGAGCACTGCAGTTTCTTGGCATAGTTGGGGTCATATGTTGAGTTTATCTGTTCCCACTGTACTTGGGGAATACCATTTGCAGATTCAGAAACATTTGGTGCATTTCTTCTTGAAAGCATAAGATTTTGGAGTGGAGCAAAATTAATCTCTGGGTTAATGTAAGCCCTAGCAAGGTCATTCTTAAAGCTTCTTTTACTGTGGAACTGCATGTGTTACTCTTATGTGGGGTTATCATGTTACCCATCTGAAATGCAGTATCTAGAACTGTAGTTCGCAATGTGGTATTTGTAAAGTGGCTTCCCTAGTGACCCTCTTTTCTAACTCTTGCACCTTGTGCTAGACTTTAATGAAGAACCCCTGCCTGTTCTCACTCCTGAGGAAATGTCTGCTCAAAGGAGACAAAAGCTGCAGGAAAGGAAGATGCACATAGCTGCCTTAGCATCTGCCATTCTCTCTGAGCCAGACAACAATGTAGGTAGCATGCATGTATGTGTGCCTGTGTTGTGCAGTAAGTCAATAAATAAAGATCTGAAGTGACCAAACAATAGCAAAAGCAGAAAAATACCTGGGTAGAACAAGGAAAAAGGTCAGTGTTGTATCATTTTTCAGGGGGTGGCAAACAGTGAAACTGCTGCCATAGGTTGTTAGAAAGGATTTGAATCAGTTGAAGATCCAGGTGACTCTGTTTGCTCTGTTTGGGAGTAATTTGTCCCTCTGAATATTTGTGATTTTAGGAATAATACTGTCTGTGGTATTTCCTATCCAAACTACCTTGTTCCTTAAGCATGACCCTTATTTAAGCTCTTATTTCATGGTTGTATCTGACAGTTCTCAGTGTTTCAGGATATGCTAGTAATTTTCTGTAGTTCTGTGCAAGTTTGTTCCAAAGATAAAAATTTCCAAGATAAAAATTTTCTTGGGATACCTAGCATTTCTTGGCCCTTTATGCAGTGCTAAGTAGTGTCTGAGTAACTGCTGAGGTAATGGCTTTCTCTTTCTAGTATTTAAAAACGAGGCATGTTTCTTATGGCAAACTTTTGCTGAAATGTACATTGTGCTTGTGGATTGGTTTGTGGCTGATCATCAGCTGACTTTGTGTGCCTCTTTTGTTAATCAGATTAAAAAGTTGAAGGAGCTGCGTGCCATGCTGATGGAACAGGATCCTAATGTGGCCGTGATTGTTCGGAAGCTGGTCATGGTTTCTTTGATGGAGGTTTTCAAAGACATTGTGCCTTCTTACAAAATTCGGCCTCTGACTGAAGCAGAAAAAGCTACCAAGGTGAAATATCAAATTTCTTTGTAGAGTATTGTGAGTAGTTCAGATTTTTTAAAGTTATGCCAAATACTAATACTGATTTGTTTAATGTGAATTCATAGTTTTGAGTGAAGGGTGACAAATACACAAGTACTTGTGGAAATTCTGAAACTGTGACACTTTCAAGGGCAGAGGTCTTCATTTTGAACCTTTAATTCTTATGTACTTCCTTCAATAAATAGGTGATATGCTGGTGGTAACGGAGGGAAAAAATAGTATATGAAAGTAGTATACCAAAGGTGGGTGACTTTCATTATAAACCTTGGAATAAGATGGTGTTTTGTGTCACACTGAAGGGAACTAGAAAGAAAGCAAATTATGCAACATTGTCACCTAACTGGCACAGATTTCTTTGAAATGTATTTAATGATTTGCTGAACAAATGCAGAGTAACTTGTTTTCTGGAGTTTGCTTTTAACCAATTCTGGAGAAAGTTTCTTGAATAAAGGTAGTGCAGTTTACAGTCATGGCTTTAAAATAACATCTAGTTGAAAATTTCACTTCAGTCTCTATAAATGAAATAGGCCTAGTTGGAAAAAGCCCTCTGAGCACAAGAACATGTATAGAAATACGTAGAAATGTTTTTTTAATACATTTCTAGGAATGTCTGTCTAGATGAAAAAACTACTTAGGTATCTGATATTTATTTTAAAACTTTGGGTTTTTTCACCATTGGCTAATTTCAGGATTTAGCTCTCCAAATAAAATTTTATTTGTATTATGTTTACAGGTTAAAAAAGAAACTCAGAAACTGAGAGAATTTGAAGAAGGCCTTGTAAGCCAGTATAAGTTTTACTTGGAAAATCTGGAACAAACAATTAAAGGTACAGTCAACACTTCCCATTTTTTGTAGCAAATGCAAAATTGTTTGCAGCATCACAATTTACCTCCTCTGATTGAATGCTACCTGCTGTCTTTGAAATAGTACTTGCATAAAATACGCAGGAGAATGCCTGCAATAACTAAAAATGCAAATATTTAGAAGCTCCCCTACATTCTGAACAGTAGTCACTAAAAATAATATTTTGTGCAGATTGGAAACAAAAGAAGTTGAAGAAAAGCAATGTCATCTCATTAAAAGCATATAAAGGTCTAGCAGAGATAGCAGTGAAGTGTCTGTGTGAGCTGCTTGTGGCCCTACCTCACTTCAACTTCCACAATAACATTATCGTTCTCATTGTTCCGCTCATGAATGATGCATCAAAAATGGTAAGTGATTTTCTGATTAGGGAAAGAGTTTTTGTTTTGCATGAAAAATAATCTGTTTCTGAGCTTTATTCCACAATATCCAGATCTTGTGGCCATATCTTTTTGCTGTTTCACTGGCTGTGTCCACTTTCTAATTAGTAAATACCATCAGTATTACCAATTAGCTGTTGTGGTGGACTTGGCTTTACAGAAGAATATGTTTGAATTCACTTTTCAGATTTCTGAACTGTGCTTTGAGGCAGTTAAGAAGCTCTTTAAACAAGACAAGTTGGGCTATGCTTCACTTGGTGTAGTTAAGGTCATTTCTGGCCTTGTGAGGGGTAGAAATTACGACGTCAGACCTGAGGTAAGAGTCTTTCTGTTGTACTACACAGTTTTCTTCTGTCAATGGTTTAAAAAAAATCTGAAAGTTCCAGTTAGTGCAGCTGTTGGCTATAGACAAGGAGAATTTTCTCACTCTGTCAGAACACAGGCAGCTTAGGAGCAGGCTGAGCCGGAGGGTTAGGAAGAGAGATATGGGGCAAGGGAAGGAGACTGGGAGGAGGAGATCAGTTCCTGACAGAGACGTGGGTTGTTAGGCAGGGAGACTTGAATTGAGAGAGGCAAATGGAGGAGTGGATAGAAATGGACAGTGCTGGGGAAGGAACTGGGAGCAGAGATGAGAGATAAAGGTATGAAGGAACAGGAGAGGAGTAAACAGAAGAACCTTTGACCAGCAAAGCCCACTAGCTGGAATGGAATTCAGGATTTCTTACCCTCCATTCCTCTGTTGTGGATCACCTTGCATTGTATTTATTTTATTTTACAATAGGTGTTAAAAGTATTTCTTCATTTAAGAATTAAGGAAGTAGAATTACAAAAAGATTCTGAAGACATTGCACCAAAGAAAAAGTTCATGACTTACAAAGAGAAAAGAAAAAATCTTTCAAGAATGCAAAGAAAGGTATGACCTGTGCTTTCTCATGCTCTACTTCAGTGAATTTATCTAGCAATTTGTTCTAGCGATGATTGCACTTGTCCCGTTGCCATTGTTAACTCTCAGCACCAGTGATTAGTGTTTGCGTTGAACATTTATGAGGTTCTACAGGGAATTGGTTGTTTCTGATAGGAAGGAATATATCTAAGCTGGTTACCCTGTAGCATCACAGGGTAACTTAAGCAACTCGCCAGGCATAGAAGATTTGTTCTCTGGGTATCTTTGGAACCTGGATATCCAGGCTGGTTGGAAACATTTAATCTGTTATCTTAAAATCAACTGTATGTTTTCAGTGGAAGAAAGCAGAAGAGAAACTGGAACGAGAGCTCTTGGAAGCAGAAGCATCAGAAAGTAAAGAAAAAAAACTGAAGTTGGTAAGTAATTTAGAGATTATTTTCCTATTTTTGCAAAATAGCAGCTCCTAACCCTTTTGTAACCAAGTGTCTCCTCTCCATTCCAACCTGTCAGCATTCCACCCCTCTGGATAATGTTGGCAGCTTACAAACATTTTGCCTGTGCCAGAGGTCTAGGTTTTAGTAAACCAGGCCCTCTCAGTTTACCCAGGAAAGCCAACTTAGCCATTCCTATTTCCTTCTGTTATCTGCACAAAAAGGTATTTGAATCCATTGACATATGTCCTCCAGGTGCCCTGTTCCATATGACACTATGTAATGACTGTTACCAGCCTCTCAGAGTTGCCTTTAGGCAAAGGAAGAGTGTGGCTAGCATGGACTGAGGGGTAAGAGAGGCTGTTTAGCTAGGAGAGTGTGAGGGGACAGAGTAGGGAGCAGGAGAGCAGGACTTGAGCTTTTCAGCATAAAAAGAGCAGAGATGGCAGTGCCAGGACTGGTTTGGAAGGCCTGAATGCAGGCTTGGACAGAGGAGCATTTTCAGTTGAGTTTAAGTGAAGTAGAAATGTCTGTTTTCCATGCTTAAGTATTTTCTTTTCTTTTCTTCAGCACACAGAGACCTTGAATATTGTGTTTGTAACTTACTTTAGAATCTTGAAGAAAGCTCAGAAGTCTCCACTTTTGCCAGCTGTGCTAGAAGGTCTTGCAAAGTAAGAACTGGTCCACCTTCTTTTGTGTGTGTTAGAAAAGACATAAAGCACTGAAGGGATTTTGGACTTTGAAAGGGATTTATAAGCAGTGAGAGAAGATGGTCCCTGACAAATTGGTTGAAATTCTTTTATATCTCAGCTGAAGTTTTCACCTACTTCTAAACATATTTCAGTGTGATGTGAAATTTCCCATGATAGAACAGATGTGATGCAAACCCAGCAGGGACCGATGTGATTCCATTTTTTTTGTTTGATTACTTCCTGAAGAACATGAGCATGTCTCTAGAGCTATAGGGAAGCCGTGATGAGCAGCTGGGGGGCTAAATCATCCATCTATGTGAAGATAATAGATGTTCAGCATTTGATTTTGCTCCGCTTTTAAGGTGTGGATTTTGGCAGTTCAAAATACTTTGAACTAAGTTTGCAGATAATGTCATAGTTTAAAAATAAAAATCTCTTTGATTCAAGGTTTGCTCATCTGATAAATGTGGAATTTTTTGATGACCTGCTGATTGTCCTTCATTCTCTTATTGCATCTGGGGTAAGTTGAGTGAGCTTCTATTACAGTTACCTTAAAATTATGTTCTTTTGGGTACTTAATCAGTTTTGTATTCTTAGGGTTTAAGCTATCGTGAGAGCCTTCATTGCATTCTCAGTGCTTTTCATATACTCTCCGGTCAAGGTAAGAGATCTTTAAAAACAAACTTTTGTCTAATATTCTCTGATAAATTAATGGACTAAATGTATTTATTTGGGATTATGTCAATAGGTGATGTTCTTAACATTGATCCGATGAAATTCTACACACATCTTTACAAGACACTGTTCAGCCTACATGCAGGTAACTGCAGATTCTTATTTTCATTTTTTACCTAGATAATATTTATTCTGCTTGTTTGGTATCATAGCCTTAATATAGTGTTAATAAACTACAGTTGTTTTAAGATACCTGAGTTCTGATGAGATTACTGTCTATTTTAATGTACTTTTTTCTCAAGTTGCACATTGCACTACTGCAGTACAAACACTAGAAGTATTACTGCAATACATGGTAACAGGTTCTAATCATGTCATTTCATTAGGGAATTCTAAGTATGTGATCTTGGATAAGCATTTATCCTGTCCTCGGTTTATGGTTTTTGACTTATAGTTGTTTCTTTTAGTGGCATTTTAAAAATTATCTATTTTTTCTCTAATAGAGAAAAATCTCTAATTTTTTGTAATATAATTTTTAAAATAATTTCAATTTAAATTCTGTTTTCTAAAATCTTTTGGTTTGTATTTCTCATTTTTATAATTCTGACATTCTAATTTTCTAATCTAAATTTTCTAATAATTCCCAGAAGCTGAATAGTTTATGAAAAAAGATATTTATAAAGTTTGAAATTAACAGTTTTAATTAAATTCATAAATGTATATTCACTAGAGAGGAAAGATTGAGAAAAAACATGGTACAATTCTGGATGGGTAAAAGACTAAATCTTTGCACCATTTAACAATTCATAAAAGATGATATAATGAATGCACTTAGGGTTAAAACACTAACTGCTTCTAATGTTTAGACATTTTTGATGGAACAAATGTTTTCTTACAAAGGAGTACAGAAACAATGATACATTTTTTCTGTTCAAAGCTGGACTATTTTTACCAAAAAAGTATGGATGCTTATGTCTGTATCGCATTAGTGCTGTGTTTGAACCTCCTAGCTTTCATGCTGTTTCTCAGGTTCCAGTGTACAGTCAATAGCAGAGTATTTAGCTGTATGTTCCTCGAAATGGTTATTTACTCTTTTTATGAAATTCTGCTTTCGAGGTGGTACCAATGGTGATACAGAGATTGTGCTCCAGTGCCTGGATGTCATGTTTGCCAAGCGGAGAAAGCAAGTTTCCCAGCAACGAGCTCTTGCTTTCCTAAAGCGACTTTCCACACTTGCTCTTCATGTACTTCCAAACTCCAGTGTTGGCATCTTGGCAACAAACAGGGTGTTAATGCAAGTAAGTTTTACTTGTTGGAATTTTTAGCTTACTGGTTAAAGGTTATTGGATTTTTGAACAAATCGATTTTATGCAAAATATTTTGAAGCATCTTAAGCAAGAGTGATGAAAACAGAGTATCCTTAAATGCTGCTGAGACTGAATAACATGGAATGAATCCTGAACTTAGCTTAACCATGTTATAATTGGATGTGTAATGTAAGCTACTCAGTCTTTTTTTTTTTTTTTTTTTTTTGTGTTGTAGACATTCCCAAAGATGGACCTCTTACTAGACAATGAATCTCAAGGCAGTGGAGTTTATCTTCCAGAACTAGATGAACCAGAGCATTGCAATGCTCAGAACACAGCTCTGTGGGAGCTGCATTTACTGCAGGTTAGTGAGTAGCTGAGTGATTTGGGAAGCAAAAGTCAGCAGTAAATAGCTGCTAAATGTTTATATGCTTTACACAAACAGACAACAGAGGTCTTCAGGCTTATCAATCAAATCTGGCCCATGTGAGCCTATTCCATACAAAGAGGAAGAGCAGCACAGTGGTATAGGGAAGGAGTGAGCTCAAAAGGGGATATTACACAGCCCCTATGATAGTACCACACTGGATCTTACTGTAGGTTGCCTAATAAGACTCCTTTAGAGGCTTTTTCAATCTGTTAAGTTCCCTTGCAGTCCAGTCCTTCTCCAGGGAGCAACTGACACCTTGCTCCGTCATTCCAGCCAGGGCTTAGAGTTTGGGGTCTGGGGATGGCTTCCTCTGCCCTTTCTCCTGCCTTCTGGGAGTAAGAGTTAGATTTAACTGTGGAGTGTTATGCTCACAGCATGACATACTAGTGAATAGATGTATGACTGGGTGTTCTCATTCACTTAACTCCAGAAACTGACTGATTTTGGGGTGCTTAGTTTCTCTGTCTAAAAAAAGCAGAACCTTCCATCTTATTGTAATGGAAATAAATGTGAGAATCCATGATAAATACATTATCCCTTATCCCTTGGTCAATTGCCTTCTTTCTTCCTTTCTTTCAGAGACACTATCATCCAACAGTGCAGAAATTTGCAGCTCACCTTATTGTTGGAGCTCCAACTGAAGGCTCAGGAGCTCTTTCACTTGATTTGAGCCAAAGGTCAGTTATCAAAGAGTTGTGTTTTTAGAAGTAGTGTCCTGAAAAGATGCTGTTGCTCATACTTTATTAAAGGAATCCCTAAAAATAATTATCTGTAAAATTAAAAGATTCTGTTCTTCAAACTCACTTTCTTTGTTCTTCTGCCAGTACAGAATGTTGGCTGCTTTTTTCTTTTTTTTTTTCTTTTCATTTGAGGCTTGTTGCCAGGCTGTGACAAGGGTAAAAAAATCTCAAAGTGCAGTGTGCTTTCTTCCCACGGGAGCAAAATATTTGCATTTCCTCAGTAGCAGCCCTGATCTGAATATGAATCGGGATCACTGAACCATGACTGTCCAGTGTAAACCAGAAACCACGTTGCAGCGTAATGTCCATAGTATGTTAAAACATAAGAACAGCCATCCTGGTTCAGACTAAGGATCTAATTCAGCATCCTGTCTTTGGCAGTGGCTGGAAGCAGGTGCCTCAGGAAGAGTAAAAATAGGGCAAGCATATAAGACACGTGCTCTGAGCAGTGTCCTAGCCTCCGACTGGTTTCAGCCTGGTAGATTTCCTGAACCTGATACCATTTTCTGTTTAGTACCTCTTCATGGAATTCTTTTCAAAACTCTTCATTGTCCTTTGAACCAAAGCACACATCTTGCAAATACAGCATTGTTTGGTAAGGGTTCCATGAGTCCACAGCTCATTATGTTAAGACCTACCTTCTTTTGTTTTGAACCTGGTGCCAGCATGCATCATTTAACAGTCCCTGGTTCTTGCTCTGGGAGGTGAAATAACAGTCTGCTCTAATACACTCTTTCTGTGCCTCACATGACTTGGTGGACCTCTATCATATTGTCAGTCTACCATCTCTTCTGGCTGAAGGGATCTGGCCCAGACAGGAGCTGTTCCATACTTTTCATCATCTTTGTTGTCTGTTCCTGAACTTTAACGAATTCAAGTATTTAAAGATTAGGGAATTGGAGACTCAGATGCAATATTTGAGATGTGGGTGATTGTGGATTTATACACTGATGAAGCTATTTTCTGTCTGTTCTCTGTTTCTTTTCAACCGCAAACAGCATTAAGATCACAATCCCATGAAAGTACCTGTCATAACAACAAGATTTTTTCCTTAAGTGATAGTGGTCAGCTCAGACCCTATCATTTTTATGTGAAGCTGAGATTGCTTTTCTCTCTGTTTTTCTCCACACTAAATTTCATTTGCCATTTTACCAACCATCTCATAGAGTCTATCTGCAGTTCTTCACAGGCAGCTCATTCTTACTGCCACAAATAACTTGGTACTCTCCAGCTTATCTTTGAGTGTATTGAAAAGCGTAGGTCCTGGCACAGACCTCATACTTTCTTTCTGCCATTGCAAAAACTGATCATAGACTCCTGACCTCTGTTTCTTGTCTTTTAACCAGTTCTTCTCCCATGTGATGGTCTTCCTGGTTCTTCCATGGCTGCTTAGCTTTCATAAAACCCGTTGGTAAGGAACTGTTGGAAATTCTAGCAGATTGTATCAGCTAGATAACCTTTATCAACTTTTTTTTTTACTTTTTCAAATATGTACAAGGCAAGCAGCGACTGCTTGGAGCTCTGCCAAGCCAACAGAAGAGTTTTCTTGTCTCCCATTTCTTCCTCTGTCCCCCAGCTGAGTATTTAGACATATTGTACTTGCATTGTTTCCCAGCTGTTAGCTTCTGATCTTTTCCAGGTGATGTTCATCACTCTGAGGAGTTCCTTAAAGCATGGCGGAGGGTGTGAATGGCGTGTGTGGGACAAGCTGCTCTTGGTTTGGTGATGTATTATTTGAAAAATGTATCTAAGGGCATTTTTCTTTCACTGTGTTTTTTGCTATAGGCCTGCTACAGAACTTTTTGAGGCATACAGTATGAGAGGAATGACTTTTAATCCCCCTGTTGCATCAGTAACACCCAGAAGAAAGGTACCATCTCATCTCTCTGTGTCCTTTTTTAACCATGATATACCAATATAACCTGTATCTGCTGGCTCACTATGCAGTGCCCAGGCATTAGCACACCTAGTTTGGCTTTCTGGTTTCTGTACTTTCTGTGTCAAGTATTTTTTTTTAACTGGCATAAGATAGCATTGACTATAAAGAAGGAAGAAAAGCTCTATGAATAGTTTCACCTCCCATAGCATCTGTTAATGTAGCAAGATGAATGTGGTAGCTATTATTTTACTTACCTTCTTTTGCATTTTGCAGTGGTTCAGTGCAGATTTCTTGTCCCTTTTCTGTAATGATGAACTAATGTTTGTTCAAAAAGCAGTAATAAAAAGCTAGCTCTCTTTCCCCAGTGTGGGTAGCTGGATTTCCAGAGCCTTTCATTCAGTATGTAGAAGGATACTGATCCCCATTAGTGTCACTTTATAGCTTTAAAGTGTAAATTCAAAGGGAACAAAGAGCTAATATATAGAGGAGAAATGGGTGAACACTTTTTAAATCCTCAGCACTGGATGTGTTCCAGATGCCAACCTCCATTAAATGTCCAGTGAGTGGTGTGTCCTTTTAAAAAGTGGTAATTAATTTTCTTTCTTCCTAATGAAAACATTGTAACCTATTAACCTTGTTAGTGCCTCCAATTTGTAACTAACTCAGTAATGTCAGTTAAAGCCTTGAGAGCACAATTTTTTTCCATTTTACAGAAGCAACTTCCAAAAATGTATTTGTACTTAATTATTCTGTCTTTTTACAATGACTTCTTGATGTGTCTGTCCTACTAGGGTGTTAGATTAGCAGCCCTGACAGAACAAGGCTGGGAACAGCAGATAGGAGATTTGTATAGGGCTTGAATAAGGAAATGCACAAGCTCTTTAAGGCAGCAGAAACAAAGAAAGAGGAAGATAACAGAACAGACTGTCCATAGGTGGTTATAATGGACATAACTGGGAAAATTACCTTGGGGTCTTGCCTGCTTTCTGGATGTTTGGCTCATTTATCAAATTTTGGCAGTATCTAAGTTTTACCGTATCTGTCCTGCATATTTTTCTCTGTGTGCCATGCTGCCATTGTCTGTCAGCACCTCCTCCCTGCTGACAGAAGCTCTGAAGTGGAGTTTCCTTTCCCTGTGCACCACTAACGAGAGGATCTTATTTGTCCCTGAGTGCACAAAGTACTCGACTCTGTGAGTGTTAAGACTTGAACAGGGAGGTATAAATCATGTGCATGACTGTCCCCATCTGAGCACCAGGAAAGAGTGGAGGGCTTCCAATCTGGCTGCAGGCAGAAGGGGTCTCTTGAGGCAGGGTCAAGGCATTCCTTTCTGACTCACAACCTCTACTGTTAGCATTATTGTTTTCACTGGCCTTTTGATCAGAGATGCTTGATTTATTTTTATAAGGTGTGTTGAACAGGAAGCAGTGTGTAAGCACCTTCAGAGCTGGAAGCTGTGGCTATTTGTACTAGGTATTCTTCCAAAGCCCAGCTTACAACAACAAAAAAATCCTCACGAAAACCATGAGCTTATGAAGGACTGCCTGACGCATGGCTTTGTTGCTAGCCAAGTGAAACTTACTGGCACGCCAGATATACATGAGCTGCCAGTTCCATAGGTCTAGTCTAGATGACCCGGGGCATGGGAGGGAAACAGGACTGCTAATTTAAGCTATGCATGGAAAACACATACTGGCCTTGTTTAGTAATGCAACTAATATTCTGTAATTTTCAGGATACATTCTCACAAATGGATTCATTTATAGATGAAGAGCTAAACAAACAGCTTCAACACCACATCAGTGAGACTGTTGTTCACAAACCCTTGGATTTTGCTAAACACTTGAAGGAATCATCCTTTTCATAAATGTATCTATCAATCAGTCATGTTCAGTTGGCTTCTTAATTATGGAGGAAGATTGGCTGAAACAGATTTCCACTCATCATTAAAGGAATTCAAGTAGGCTTTTGTTTGAATATAGAAACACACAAAAAATGTAACAGCTTTTCTTCACACGGAGTTACAAGGCCTCTCCACTTAACCACCAAGCCCATGTGCTCAGGCTTGGGAACCACCATAAACATTCACATCGGTAATTTAAAAAGACACAAAACCAGGTCGTTTTAAAATTGTTTTAACCATGCATTATAGTATTTTTGTTTATATATTTTCTAATTTTTATAACAGAATATAGGCATATGTGTTTCTGAAAAATCACTGGGTTGTGTTGATAAATTAATAAATATTTTGGAAATTTTAACATAATATTGATGGTTTTGATGTTTAAGATACCTAGAGATTTGGAATATGTATTGCATTTTTTCTGTTTTTCTAACCATTTATCTCATCTTGAAATGATTTTGCAATTGGTGGGGTTTTTTCCCTCCGATGAATCTTGGTATTGGCAAATTGAGCCTACTGAATTCCAGTTCTGAGCTATCATCTTGATTGAATGCTCTACTACAATGTCTTCAATAAACCATTGCTGTCAAGAATACTGGACAAATTAAAGGTAAGAACTTAAATCTTTTTTTTTTTTTTTTTTTTTTATCTTGGAAGTAATTTTTCTCCCCATTCTCTAAATATTAGTTACTGCTTGGTTGTTTTAGAATCCATTTTCAGCTGCATGTTGGCTTTGCAAACAGTAAGTAAAATATATGAAATAACTTAAAAGTGAGTATTGGCTTTATGTGAATTCTATTCTACAGGGGAGTGTGGTGGGCTGTCCCTGGCTGGCAGCTAATACATTTTGTAGTGTTTAGTCTATGATGTGATAATGATACGTGTTGTAAGTTTTGCAAAGCTTCTGTTCAAGTCGCTTAACCTCCTTACAATAATCAGAAGATGATTCTTTTTCTCTAGGTATTTAGTCGCTTATCCTGATTTATGGTTCTTAGATAGTTTTATAAGTAAGTAATTTATTTTAATACACGTTTTTAGTATTAATCAGACTAGTTCACCAAATTTCAAGTAGTTAAACATGAATTCACAAACATTTTTGGAAGACATCTCTCTAATAATGGATTAGAAAATACATATTTTACTATGTAGATTACAAAACTGCCTACATAATACTGATGGTAATACATGTGTTTCTATCTGTTTAGGGTGCCATTCCCATAGCTTTTGAGTAATTCTTTTTAGTTGTTAAGTGTTTGCAACTATGGATGTGATTTAAATTCTGAAAAATTCCAAGGGGGCCATTTTCCAGTACTTTGTCAGTTCAGGAAGACAAAAAGCAAAGAGTCAACATCTTAAACCATTTATTTTTTTTACAACATATACAAATACAAGTTTAGTCTTCAAGTCAGCAGAGAGAAAACAGTCCAGGTGGAGAAGTAACTTTTAAAATTGTTCATTTTACATAGTTTCCAAACAATGTAAAGACTGGCACGTAGTGACGTTGCATTGTCAGAATCCTTTGACATGCTTTAAGAGGCAGACGAAGACAACTGTACAACTAAGTCATTCTGAAATATCCTATGCATGTATTGGAGCGAAATCTGTTTACTGTTGTTTATTTTTGTGTTTAATTTGCTAACTCTGCCAAATGTCTATCACTGTTGAAGTTACAAAATATTTATCACAGACAGGAAAAATGCCACCATTGTTTGTTAACATTTAGTGGGCTACCCTAAAAGTAAACTGAGTTTTATAGTGGACTAGTAACAGCCAGTGATTAAAAACCAAATGTTAATTGAAGCATTCAGAGAGCTAGAGCAGAACAGACAGTTCAGTTTCAGAAGCTGCAGACTCACCCTTTCACTGAAATGTAAAGCTACCAGCAAGTTCTTTTTTAAAGACAAACTATGTAAGAGAATGTGTTCTTGAAATACTTAGATATTTCCATGTTAAAGTCTTTAATTCTTGAAAGCACGTGATTTCTAGAAGCAGACGGCTTTCTGAAGATGGCTATTGAGATATTTCATCTAGTAAGATTTGTAGCAATAAAAATAATATGACCAGATTTTAAAAATTAAAACTGACATAATATTTTTTATTCTTATAACTACTAAACTTGGGATCAGTAAGATAGATACAGGAAACCCTCCAGGCGAGAGGAAGTACCTCCTGGTGTGCCCCAGTTCCTGTAAACTGAGTAGTACTGCAATGAGGCCAGGATCTGTGGCTGCCCAGCTTTTGTCCCATAGTGTCACACCACTGCAAGCAGCACATGCTACACAAGGAAAATATGAGAAATTGATAGAAACGTAACAGTGGTTTTAGAATAGTACAGAATAAAATACTTCTGTATTTTTGCCAATAGGCAACAGAGCATGAGATTTCCACCTGTAAACTGTTCAGCGTGAGACTGAACACAGACTGCGTGTTTCTGGAAGGTGTTGATTATTTACATTCCTTTCTTTCAAACTTTGTCCTGGAAGCAGCTTCCTGTAAATAGTTTGTAATGTAAAAATGAATGTATTTTCCTAATTGATGTCCATGCCCAGCCAAAAGCACAGAAAGGGACAAAGTTATTTTATCAGTCTGTCTTTCTTGTCATAGGAATGTGTGGACAGGTATTCCTGCAGAAATAAAATCTGTGGCTAAGCAGAATAAACTTTCCTATTAGAATAATAACTCAGCACATGAAATTGGTTTAACTGGGCTTTCACAAAAGTTAACATCTCCCCCCCCCCCGCACCCTCCCAGCCCTTTAATGCTTCAACTGGTGGTGTATTTTCATTATTTCATTATGACAACACTTGGAACCAACACAAAGGGAAGGATACTGTATTCCTTTCCAACCCCAAAATATATACATTTCACCAACAAAAGTTTACTCAGATGTTTACCAATACCTAAACTTGAAATTGATATATGTACATTAATGAAAATACTGGAACAGTGTAATTAGCTTTACACAATTCCAGATGTCTACATGCCTACAAAGTTGGGGGTTTTTAATAGCCAAATATTTTGTTGTTCTCTTTCACTGTGATAAACAGCAGCAAAAGCAGCTTTTGTCTTTGATGAGGAAGATACTTATATTAATAAACTGTTCCCACAGCTAGAAAATTATTGTATTAGCATCAATAGTACAAAACTACTGTTTTTAAATTGCCACTAGACTTGAGGCTAGTCTTAGACCTGTGTTGTGTTACACAATGTGACATTTTCCCAAGGGTTTTTTTTTCTTTTTAAATCTATGTGACAAAACCATTAGTGGATGATGACATGGGCGTAAGAACTTTCTCTGTTGAATCTCATGAATTAGCAAGCATGTCTTCCAGGCTACTGTGATACTGCAGGTGATGTTAACAATTTTCAGTGCTGCTCAATATAAGGAAAAAAAAAAAAAAAGCCAAACAGGTAAGGGTAAACTCCATAGGAAAGTAAGTATTGTTTCTAAAATGCCATAAAAACACCAAAAGAAAAAAATTCTTAGTGATGTGAAATTGCTAGTGTTAAAATAAGAGAGAATGAAACTAACAATTAAAAAAAACCAGTTGCATTAGTTGAATTGTGCAGTAGGTTGATGTAACTATTTCCCAGTAATTCCAAAGTATTCCAAAGCAAACTGCATATAAAACTATGGATAAGAAGTTGTCACTTTTAACATTTTACTGGCTATCAGTCTTGCATTATGCATGTGCCATGAGGGTGGGGCAGGGAGAGAGCGTACCTCATACTTACAGAGGCTGGCTCTCTAGTTAGAATTCATAACACAGAAGTGAAGAGGCTGAGGCGGTTGGGTTTTTAATTGGATCATAGTGCTGAATTGCAAAATGCTGTTTTGCTACATCAGTACTGAAGATAAGCAGTGGGAAATGCATGGCCTCTGGGAAGATACACCATGGGGAAATTTGACTTTTTTGTGTGTCTGTGGTTATTTTGGTTATTTTTCCTGCAAGCTGGAAATGACCTCAAGAGGGCACTTTTTTGCTTTGGTAATGGCTATGTTGTAGGAATTTTCTGTAGTGTATAGTGAAAGACTTCATAGCTTCTGGTGACAGAATGCAGGTTCTCTCTGCTTGCTTTTGTGCCAGTTAATGACTTTGCTTTCTTTTATTTCATTTTCTAATTACTGGCGGGTGGGGGTGCTGGTTGTCACAGGACTACTGCCTGTAACTTATTGCCCTTTCATCCTTGCACTATCAAACATAAACCTCATTTTAGTTACACTGCTGTTTTATCCATTGCCTGATACAGCTGCTTAGGAGCAGCAGTGTTTTGTACTCGAGTGCTGAAGTTGATGTGGAATAATGGAGTACACGAATCACTCCCTGTATTCATGGATTTCTTGATGTAGTCACACCAGGTAACTGAAATGCTTTGTTTAGGGATTGCTCTAGGGAGACAAAATGGAGCAATTGTTTCGTTTGTGCCCCTGTAAGTTGGTATGGATTCTTTTAATTAACTAAACATGTTAGTAACTCCCATGTAGGGGAAAAAGAGACAACCACAACTAACTTAAATATCAAAAGATGAATTCAGCAAACATAAAACTTTACAACAGTGTTTCTATGTAAACAAAAACATCAAGAGTTATACTATAAGAGCTCTTTATACTCTCTGGGTTTAACAGACAGGTAAAAAGACATTTCCTGACTGTATGGAAAAATGTATTTTGAATTCAAAATTTTGAAATGTTAATTACATTTATCAATGCATTGTTTTGAGTTTGGTCAGTTTGGGGTATTAAATGTCTTGTGCTGAAAAGAAACAACCAGAAAAGTTCAAACATTTTTTCCTCTAAATCCAGAGAGAGGTAAAAATTCTGCATTTTCTAAAAAGTAGTATATGATAAATATATTATACAATGGCATGTACTTTGGAACATGATAATAAATATTCTTTCTTTAAACACAAGCCTGGAAAACTAGAATTCATAAGAAGAAAATGTTGTTCCTTGTCAAAGTAGCACTACCAGTTAGGTGTATTTAGCTATTGTACATTATTTTGTTAAAGTAGATAAACCATAAATAATTTGAGCTTTTTGTGTATATTCACCAAAGTTAAACAGATATGCGAAGGAAGTTACAGTATATTTAAATCTCTTTACAATCACTTAACACAGTGTTTAACAGAAATCTCCAGGTAAAAGTGCATTATTTTAATATAATACACATAAAAGAACACGCTGGTTCTCTGCCTTCAGTTTCCCTAGAGACAACTAGCTAAAACTATCTTTTGTTTAAAAAGGGGAGGGTGACGACACATGTTTGTTTACAACATATAGTCCAAGAAAACTTCTTCATCCTCCTATTGAGAATCTGCAGATGTGAAGATACAGGAAGAGGAGAATCTTCCAATAGCTGACAGGCATCTTTCAAATCTATGGCATCCCACTTACTTAGGATTCCCAGATTCTGGATGTTAATCCAGCAGCATTGCCTGGATTAAGCACCTATAGCACAGGGCACACAATTGCTGACCAGTTCAGTCCGCAGCAGGTTCCTTCAAAGGCACTGCAGAAAGATTCAGTGATGTAAATTCCAGTTTTCAAAAAAATGAAAGAACAAATGTAGAAGAAGAGGGAATGTGATGGGGATCTCTCCATAATTTACTTTGGTTTTCTTGAATTCGGATTGTTTTGAGCATTTAGGGTTTTAATAGTAGCCTAGAAATAAGGTATCAAATTTGTGCCTTCATATTTGAAATATTTTGCAAATTAAAGTATTACTTCAATTCTGTTAATGTAATGATTTAGCAATAGTATGCCAGTGCCTGTCAAATAATGCTTTAATAATTAGGTGTATGTGGAAAGAAAAATGTAGTCTTAAATTGGCCATATGTGAGATGGGATTATCAACACTGAGAAAGATTTCTTCATTTACAATGAGCTGTAACAGCACTATGCAAATATCTGGTTAGTGTACATCAGTGGACAAGTTACATGTACTATCTTCCTGTAAACAGGACAGTCTATGTTGTGTATTCCATTTGTTGTTTTAAGTTAAGTCAAGCAAGATGGAAGAAACTGAAGAGATACAGAAAGGATAGTAAAAATGTTTAAACATCTCTGGCAGAATTTCCACAGAGAGAAATTAATACTATGAACTTGTTTTAACTAAAAAGATCATCGTCAATCCTGATGATTTTATTATAAGCATGTAATAAAAATTAACAAAAGTTCTACTGGATACTTCGATTTACTTTGGCCCAGAGCAAAAGAGTAACAGGACATTGTTAATTAAGCACAGTTAGTTGATTAAAATGCGCATTATAAAATCAACCAGGATGCAATTTTTTGGGTTTGTTTTTTAAATGAGCAGAGAAAGTGGGTGAAACTCCAGTCTTCACACCATTCTGATTCACTGTAGCAAATGCCATAATAAATAACCAGAGCCCTTGCTGATCTTACCATGCCGATGCATACTAATGCGTAAGGCTTTTCATGGATCTTTCTGTCAGTCCCTTGTACCTCGCTATGGTTTAACCAACCACAACTTTGAAAAAATATTCTGTAAACCCTGTATTAAATGATTGCTTAGCGTTAGAATCAATATCTCATACCTGAATAGACCGTACTGTAGGCAGTGGTGGTTATTATTCCATGTCACTAAAAGTCAAACTGCACGCAGACCTTTCATCCTTGCTCTGCGGACTGTCTGGCAAGACCTGCAGAGGTGGCGATATGAATCCCCGATACTGTTTACTTGACTTGGTTAACTTCTTGAGTTCACTGGTAAAGGAAATGCCTTTTCTTTTGTCATCTCGTGCTGCCTGTAAAAAAAATAATTTGGATCATAGAAGTGGTTTAACAGGCTGTCTGTTAGCTGTGAAATACAGAGTTAATATGAAAACACTTAGCGTATTTCTAAGCAGGCCTCCCTTTTGAAATTCAGTGTTGCTGTGCTTTCATAGCCAAGCACATTCTTCTGCTTGTTCTGGATAAATTAATTGAAAATTATGCGTTGTCAAAGATATGTTTAGCAAATTTGGTATAAACTATATAAAAATCTGTGCTTATGACACAGTTAGTTACTTTAAAGCAACTGCTGTGGATTGGTGGCATCTGCTGGAAGGGAGAACACAGCTCCTTCTCCCAGCAGGCACATACTTTGTTCCTGCCATTTTCCAAAGCCTGAGATAAAGCAACAGAACAACTTTTTCACTGGGCAGGAATAAAGAGGACTTTATTCCAGTAGTTTTTAAGTTAAGTTCTGCCCATTTGAATAGTCCTGCTTTACTATGAGGGGGAGCATGCCATGCACAGCCAGAAGATTTTGAAAACGGAAAGCTAGTAGCAAAAGATGAAAGTAGTTCTGGGATTTGCAGGCTGTGAGGGAATCATGTTGCTGGATTAACTGATGCAGGTTTGCAAAAAAAGTAAGGGAAGTGCAGAGAAGAGAGGAATCTGCTTTTTGTTGTAGTCTCTTCTCCCCACTCAGCCTCTTGCCAGTCGTGTCACCGTCCCATTGAAAGTAGGTTCCCATTAAGCTGATCATGCACCATCTATAAAACCTGCTGCAAAGTATTTAATCTTTTACCTGAACCTGTTCTTTGAGTTTAAGGATAAATTTTCCTGCTCCCTTCCACTTGCTTTGGGCCTGAAACACACACTCTTGATCAGAGAGAATCCTCTGAGATGGTTTAGATGTCGAGGACTTTTTGTTTGCTGGCTCTTTCGTCACCTCTTCCAAGAGCACGTAATCGCTTGGATTTGGATTGCTCAAAATGCTGTAGGAGTATTTGGCTTTACAAAGAGTCTGTTTAAAAGCAGGAAAAAAAGAAGGCACTCCCTGAGATTCAGGTTACTAAGCCGATTCCTCAGCTAGTGCTGAGAACCAACCTCCACCCTACATGTTACAGACCTACTAAATGGAAACGTGTTGCTTACCTGCTGTATGACATCCTGAGCTGTGCTGAAGCGGGGAGCTTTGATGACAGTGCGTGGCTGCTCTGGGGAGACGTCATGTACCTGAACAAAGAAACTGTCATCCTCAGAGCTGATGGCTGCATCTTCCTTTGCTTCTTGAAAGATGTTTCTCTCATTTAAATTCTATAGAAAAAAAGGAGAGCCAAATTAATTTACTTCAGAGTGGTAACATCATAGTTGGTGGTCACAAAAGGTTTTTAACACGTGAAAATTGGAGACTGTGCTGCTGCCCCAGCTCCATTTCATTAAAGGCAAGTCTTCTACGTAAGAGTTTTGACAAGTCACTACTGCTAATAATAAATACCTGTGTTTCTAAAAATCAGTGTCTGAAATACCTTTCTGAGTAGGCAAGGAATTGGAGACATATGCATAGTACCACATTATGCAAAAATGAACACTTAAATCCTTTATTTCCTTATGTATGCAAAATCATGTTTTGTCATGTAATGGTGGCATTATGATGGGAGATGGGAGAAAGTGTCCTCTTCTCTCCTTGTCCCTGCATGGAAGCCAAAAGAATTTAGAGAGCAAGAAGTCTGAGTGAACATTATCCTGTGGAGCAAGAGGAAGGCTGCTTCTCCGTCCTTTTTCAAGCTCTATGACTACTGCAGTTTTTAGACAGAATTCCCACCTGCATCTTCTCTCAGATAATGCATTTCTGTCCAACCCTTTGTAACATAGCTTGAATTCATAAGCTGTAAATACAGGCTGCGTTATCACACACTGCAAGTGGACCCATTCCTTGTTTTTCCATGCAAATTTGCAGCTTCATTTCTAGCTCCAAGTTCTGAGGCTGCTATCTGCAGAAAGGCTCAAAATTACAGATAATGCTTTGGGGTACTAGCACCACAGGACAGAACTACAGCATAATTTTCACATAATGCTAAGACAGATTCTAACCCATGTTTTCTGAAAGAATGGGGTTTGGCAGTGACACGTTTGTGGTCACATACACTTGAAAATTAAGTGTTGCAGTCAGCTGAATTCAGTAGGCTATTTCCACAAACAAATTTTACCTAGTAATTTTTTGCTCCAAAGATTAGAAATAGAGGAAAACTACAGATTTCTGTAATATAATGGTAATTTGTCAAATTGAAGCTTTATCAAAAGTTGTATCAAAATAATCAGTTAAAAATATATTTTTTCACTTTAAAGGATCCCAGAGTATCTCTGTCATTTGTGTATGTAAAATCTGTGTATATAAACATATGTGTACGTATATTACTGTGTTCAGACTAAGGAAGCATTATTATATGCTGAACTGACCACAACAGTGCCTCTGAAAATGAGATCAGTGTCTTTCTGCTTTTTTATATGTCTCTCACAAGCCTGGGCACTAGCATATTTTCAGGCTGTGCATGTTTTGCTCATAGTTTAAACTAAAGTAATTGCTCCATCTTCCTCTTTTAAATTAAAATAAATCACCTATTTCATTATTTTAGGCTATCATTGATAATTTAATCATCCTTTGAGGTTTTTAGAATTCTTTAATATTAAAATCCTTTCTGATTTTTCTGAACAGGGAAGAAGTTGCTGACATCTAAACTGACTGATAATTGTAGTCGAGTTCTGTTATCTATGATTCTTTGGTATTAACTATTATCTTTCTTTCTTTATATTAACTTCCTATCACATCAAAATCTAGATTTGCTTTAAATTAGAACTGTCAGTCAAAACAGTAAGCTAGTGGCATTGAACTGTTGACCAAGTGATTGATTAAACACCACATAGCTCACGCTAGAGCTGAGTGGAGTCAAGTTAGTGTCACACAGGTACATAGAGTCTAGTTGTGCTCACCCAAGAGTTATGTTTGGTTTTAAATGACGTACACAGCATTGACATTACTCACCAAGTAGTGAAACAAATACTGCACCCTTTTGTTTCCTGGTCCTAACAGGTATTTTTAGCTACCTTTGTAAATAACAATTTATCTAAAACAGACTTACTTCCTCTCGGGTTTTAAAGATAATCCTTCCAACATATCCTTCTTCTGGGAACCAACTGTTCAAAAGCTGCACTAGCCCTTCTTCAGGACCAATCACTCTCTGGAATGGTGGTTTTCTGCATTCACTCTTTTCTTTAGATATAAAGCTTTTCTCTTCCATCAGAAAATAGTCTGCAGCACATGACTCGGTGCCTTTTGTGGTAGCCAACAGCTAAGACAGACCACAATAAACACACAGCAATGAGAATGCTAAATATAAACACTGCATAATTAGTAGTTATAAATGAGAATGAATAAGGAAGCTTTAAGAATCAATAACTATTCTGATAGTGCAGGGAAGATTTCTGATGTCCTATTTATTATTCAGATATTTTACTCCAGGGTAATGTACTGTTCTCTTTAGCCTTGCCAAGCAGTTCAACTATTCCAGACAAGGCAGTACTATTTAAGCTTATTTCTGTCCTGTGTGGCTGGCCAGACAATTTATTCATAATCCCAGGACAGTACAGTCTTTTCCCACTGCTAGAATAACAATCCCTGTTGAGTTAACTGGTTTTTCTACTCACGAACTTAGCCCTCTAACTTTACTCTGTATTCCTTTGGTGCTCAAGTTCAAAGAATCGCACAGAAATGTTTGCGCTTGTTGTAAGGACAGCCCACTGCCTCTGTCAGAAAGACTGTTTTTCTCATCTGCTTATGCCCAAATATTAAAATACTAACAGGGAATGTGTTCTAAGATTATAAACCCATTCTCTGAAGCCAAGATGAGGAAAATTTCACTGATGATACTCTGTGTTTGCAATGTAATTAATTCTACCGCAATACATTTCTAAAGCACCTCCTTGCTGTGATGAATGGACTACATCGACCCTGCATGTGGGAAATGCAGGGAGACAAATGTCCAGAATGATGTTAGTGTTGATTCTTGCAATTAGAGTCTGCAATTCAGCGGGCAACGTACCTGATGGAGAAGCTGTGCAGCCGTGGTCCCCCCACTTATATTAAAAACAGTGAAAGGCTCTGGGCCTGGAATTCCATGAATTGTCACTTTGTAAGTCACAGCAGGTTTCCTTTCGACCATGCTAAACAACTGTTCGGGCAACATTCAACAGGTTACTGAATTGTTTTTACACAGGCCTGTTATTTTTAGGTTGCTTAAAAGAAACTGTACGCAGAAGTTGTAATGACCTTGACAGAGCAAAGCTATCGAACTAATACATGGCTCTTACAATACAGATCAAGGCATTAAACCCACCCCGCCCCCCCCCCCCCCAACCAACCCCCCAGAAGACCCCACCCCACCCTACCTTGAAGCTGAAGAGAAAGAAGAAAAAGGAAGTTTTCCAGTGAGAGTACATAACTGCCACTGGACAAAGGGTAGACCTCCATTGCTCATTATCCATTCTAGCTGAGCTCAGACTATTTGGATTCAGCATATGAATTAACTGGATGAAAATCTATAACTTCGTTTTACCCTCCAAATCATTTATGTTCCTTTCTGCCCCAGTAATTCACCAAGATACGTGTTCAGCACGTATTCACAGCAGGATAACATCTGCAACATATCTGCTGCACACACAGTAGCTCAGGAGGTTTTATCTAACACTTTAGGAATCAGCAAAATGATAATATACATGCTTAGAGTTACTAAAACACAAGTAACTCAGGTAACCTAACGTTACTAGCTATTTAAAAAAAAATACATCACACCCATAAATGGATACATACATACATCTTTTTATATATTATACACACATCTGTATGTGTAAGTATACATATTTTTACATATAAACATAAAGATGTACACACATATACATAAATATGCATGTATTTATGGAAATACAGACTCCATCTTTTCCTGTAACAGAATTCAATTTTATTCTCATTATCTCAAAGTTGTTGGTAATTTGCATCTTTTTTTGTCCCAAACACATTGCCTATGATTCATGCATAAAGGAATACATGAGCCAGCTTTGAACCTACTGTTCAACAACTCTCCTCCAGCACAGGAGTTCTTGTGCTATACCTAAGTACACCAAGAAGCCGGACTTTGAAAATATTTACCCTCCCATAGTTTCAGCCAGGTGGGATAACCTTACTTCCACCGAAGCCCAAAAGAATTAGGCATCAAGGTACTTCTGAAAAATGGGCAGGTTTAGAGGTTAACATCTTTGAACATTCTGGTTCTAGAAATCTTCAGACCATAGTAGTCATTAAGACAAGAATACATGGCATTCACAAAAAACCCAATTAAATTACCATCGATGCAGGCAGAGTGTTTCCAGAGGGACTTTCTTCCATTCTCCGACTGTTTATGAACAAACTAGAAATTTCCAATGCTTCATTGTGCAGGTTGTGAAGCTGGACGTGTCTATAGCCTAAAGAGAAAAAATCCTTCTGTAAGTACTTTGCCACATCCTAGGACACAAGTCTCATAAATGGAATTTCCCACACCTATAGGATTTAAAGCACTGTAACAACACTGCATTAACACTCTTTGTCTGTACAACAGTGTAACCCAAATGCTATGAACTGCTGAGTGGCTCATATAGCTGCCTACCTTTGTTTTGCCATATTATTCAATATATTCATAAATGATATAGCTAAAGATTAGAATATGAATGAAACAAGGACAAATTCTCACTGGGAAAATGCACGTCTGTGGCCATATCTCCTCATATACTGAGACCTCTCTGTGGTGTTACAGGAGCACAAAGCAAATGTGAAAGTATTTTTACCGTTCTGCTAAAGAGCTGCTGGCAATATGGAAACTCCCTCCCTCAGGTGCCACAGAATTCATGATGCTTCCTCATCTCTCTCTCACCTTTTTTCACCCTTCCTTCACCTCTCCTCCAGCTATGGCTGCGAAGAGTGCAAATCCCCTCTGCCCAGTGATCACCAGTCAACAACAGTTTCTTGGGCAAAGGACAAGGCAGGGAGTGAAACCACTCCACACTTCCTAAGGGAGCACCAAGTCTCAAGGTGAACACAACCTCACGACCACAGCTCAGGATCGGCGCAACTGCCTACAAGATGCCCCTGTCTCTGCAAGAGCACGGGGTCTGACTTTTTACAAGTCACTGGGGCAGCCTCCAGCTCCCAGGGAGTCTATTAGATCAGCATCATACTGCCAGGGCAAAGTATGTTGTCTGATATTTGCTCCCTGTCTCCTCTAGAAAAATGCAACCAGTTGATTAAAAATACCCCTCCAGCAGGACTCAGTCCAGGCGTCTGCTGCACCATTTTGGCGTAGGATGTCACTACAAACTATACTGTACCTCTTTTTAGAGCTTTTAGGGGAATGATTCTCTGAGCTGTTACCGCTGAGCTGTTATTTTCAACAACTGCAAACCGAAGAAAGACCAAATCTTCGAAGTGAACCCGGAAAAGGAACTGTTCATTCCACATGGGGTTGAGAGTGTTGCGATGAATGGGCTTTGTCCGGAAATGGCAGCTATCCAGAGGCATCCCCAGCACATCGATCTCAATGCACGGACTGCCCGTGCTATTGCTAGGGCAGACGTTCTGTCCAGACACAATCTGAAGCCGAGGAGTACACAGAGAAACCAATTAGTGGAGTAATTCTTTTACTGTCATGATTCTGAGCTAAATATTGTTTAGCACACTGCTAAGCACAGTTTGTTAACATGCTGATTTAATTACAACACTCCCCTACTTTGGGAATTGCCAGGGCAGTAACTTCAGAAGCAGAGCTGCTTCAACCCCCCCGCCATGTCATTGCTATGGTATCTTTCCTCTGAAAAAAATACACCATACATCACAAGTGTAACCATTCAAAGCATCTGAAAGTTAATCCAGAAAGAATGTACCAGTAACGTAGTCAAAAAGGATCAAATTTTCTTCTCCATTACTCTGGGGTGATGGCACTGACCTCTGGCTTGCTTTGGCATACACAACAGAAGAATTAGGTGTGCAATGACCGCAGCTGGGAGAATTTTGATTCTTATGAATCTCACTTTTCTGAAACATTTCCTGGAAGGGACTAGCTTCTTAGAATACCTTTTTTTTTGGCCATAAATCCATTAATTATATATCTTACTATATAACTTTTAAAAAGATATATTTTTTTTAAGATTCAGTACAGCTTTTCATAATGGCTTTTTGTGTTGCTTCTCAAGTGTTCACAAACATGTGAAACATCCAGGCGCACATATAATTTTACACAGTTGTGTAGTCACAGGGAAAATGCTTTCAGGACTGGGTTTCAACAAATATTGTGAAGGAAACAATGAAAGTAACTATGGATACAAACCAGCCAATAAAATAAAATAAAGACAATTATTTGCTCCTTCCCCCTCCAATTTCTGTTAGTTATGCTGACCTTCAAAAGTACAAGCAATAACTAAAGGTTCAATCTTTTCATACACAAGCATGATGGGTTAAACTGTAGTTAAAAGTTGTCTACTTCTATCTGTTTGGCTGTATGAAATTCCCTTTTAATTTACTTACTGTTAAAGAATATATAGCTGGTTCCTTATTATCAAGATCTCTTTCTAATGGACAAAACTGCTGGTACATTGAACAATTTTTATCCCACAGAACAGGAGGTTTCAAAACATATCCACATCCACCATTAGCCTCAAACATCGCTGCATTAAGTTGCAGAGGAAGATCTGTGAAAGTAAGGCAGCCAAAATTGACAAAGAGCAATGGTACAATGGAAAAACTGTAACAGTGAAGACAAGGACATGTTTTAAGTATTTTTTCTTTTTAGTTGTGTACTATCAATTCATTCTTGGTTTTCAGAGACAGCTGTAATTTATGTATCCAATCTATCCAATATTTATACAAAACTATAAGAGCAGTTCATTCTTTTCTATCCCTTTCTGTTGTCTTTATCCAACTGTAGGGCTTACCTACACTTACTCTCTGAGATGTTTCTAGGTATTTTCCCTGAACTGCAGAATGAAAAAAGCATTAACTGTGTAGCTTTGTAGATGACTTAATGGATTCCCCATCAAAAAGGTGAAGGAACACAAGATAGGATAGAAAATGGCCCAAAAATGTTTTTGATCAACATTAAACCAGTATCCAAGGTGGCACTTTTAAGTAAAAAATAGTTCAGTACCTTTTTATACTTGAAATTATCAGAAAGGGATAACAGCTACTTGAACTGGGGAAAAAAAACAACCTTCAGCAATAAAATAAAAATAAAAATGGAAGGTGTTGCTGTCCAGGCGCTTCTGTGCTATCAGGAGATCTGCTGTATTGGCATAAAGCTCCTGAACTCTGGGATCACTACTCTCAAGGACCAGATTGTGATGGTATGAACCTGCTTGTGGTGGGGCGCGCAGACAGGCACATACCCTCGTGATAGGGGTAAAAGCAAACGTTAAATACAAATTCACAGTTTAAGGACTTATTTCACGTTTAAAATATATCAGAATGTGTGTTCGTGTACCCATACCATCTGTTTGGTAGTTAAGAGCCACGAGCTGTATGCCATGGAGCCAGAAGATCAGTGGATGGGGATTTGAGGAGTCAATGCGCGTGGCAGCGGGGTAGGTCCTCAGGAGCTGACAGGTGGTGTGCTGGATCAGCTTCTGAGAGTACCGCCTGCACAGCCGCTTGGCAGCGTTCTCATTCAGGGAGGAGATATGATAGCACTTGGGCGTCCTTATGATAGCACTGAGAGAAGCTGGAGAGTTGTAAGGAGAGCAAGGATCTTCCCAGGTCTGCCGCATCACGTCAAAAGGACCTGGAAAATAAACAGTACCCTCAAGTTACAGCTGCAAATCCAGAGACTCCAAAAATTCAATGTTTTCTAGTGAAGTATGTGTGCATACTTTGGTTATTGGAGAAAAAGGTGATCCTGGAACATGACGTTACTCAGTGTAAGTGTCACATTCCTTCTTATACAGTAAGAACAATCCATGAAGGGAAACATAATGTTCAAGTACTGAAATGATACCGTGATTAGATGTGCTAACAACCATTTCCATAAATAAATACTTAATTGGCATTTGTCTGAATAAAATAAAGGAATGAAATTCTATTCTTCCCATTTATACATTTCACATGACGAAGAAAGGCAAGATTGAAACTCATCTGGTAAGTCTCCAAACAGGCAGTCTACAGAAGCCATAAGAGTTAGGGGACAAAGCCAGCAAAATACTTATATCCTTTACAATTAGGCACTAGACTTCTTCATTTTTAGGACACTGGCCTCTAGAAGGGAACTGAATCTGTCTGCTGCAGCCATGCCCTTGGGCTGAAAGAAATGCAATGTTCCTTGAGCCAGAAAATGAGTACAAGAAAGGGTACAACTCTGTAACTTTCTGTTTATGGCAGTCACCTGAAAGGCAGGGGTCTGGGTCTCATCCCTGCTTCAGAACCTTTTCTGTACTTTCTTTGTATTTCTTTATATCTGTTCATATGCAGAAGTACAATTTCCAAATTCACAAACTGAATCACCTGTGGAGCCTAAATACCTCCAAGGTGGAACGTGGGAGTTTGCACAATTACACGTTTGGATTTGGCTGAATTTTAGGCAATTAAGTCCTACTTCAGACACTAAAAATCCTTTTCTGGATCCAGCCCAACAGTTCTGCCTTCCATTTGTACTTTGAAAATACTCATTCACACCTTTTAAAATACAAACTTTAAGATACATCACTTAAAATGTATGTTAGTTTTGAATCATTTATGAATTAGGGTCTTCATACTCCTGACCAAGTAATCCTATTTTAACATTCCACACTCAACACTTTGGTTATAATAGTGTTACTGTAATAGCTGCTGTGCTAAAGAAAAAACATTCCGAAGTTCAACATCTTACACATTGTCAAGTATTTGATCTTTAACAACTTGGTCTGGTACATGTGTTGGATTAGAGAGTCATTCCACGTGACTGGTGAAAGAAGATGCTAACTTTACCTTTTCCAGATGCTTTGGCAAGAGTAGCTGACTCCCCAGGGCTCAGCCTGCCAGGATTGTTGCCAAAAATGGACTTCCTGCTTTTTCTTTCTTTTCCTCTGCTAGAGCCAGATGGGTTTAGAGTTGACAAGCCTGTTCCCATAAATGTAAAATAAATGAGCCAAAAAACATGACCAAGAGGGCATGACATTTTCCATCATATTTTACATTATTTTTGAAGGCATGAATACTCCTGTTATATAGTACACAGGGCAAGCAGTGTATTTTTCTCCAAAATTTAATTTTAACATCTTTACATACATACATGCCTTTATATGTGTATATATTATGTATGTTTATATAGAAAATGTATATTAAAAGTTTTATGAAGCAATACAATATACAGTTATCTCTCTATGATATAACTTTTCTCCATTTTACTTTTTGACTTGAGGAAGGTAGTGGCTCTGTCTCAAATAACCAAATGGTCCTAATTAATAGTAAAAAAATCTGCAGTAACAGTCCCTACGTATTCATCCTTAGAATAATTTAAAAAATTATCCTGTTTACAAAAGCAATAAATCTGTACAGTAGTGAATATCATGGAATTCATCTAGGATAGGATACCTACATAATTAAATAAATGCAAGAATATGATTTAAAGATACAATGTAAAGGAGCAAGCCCAAATGCTGTTGGTTAAACAGTTTAACCTCAAGATGTTTTCAGAGTTTTCTTCTTCTGTTTAGAATTTGTATTTCAATGATGGGAAATATGGTAGGTGTGCAAAATCCATTAAGCATTTAATAGCCAGTATATACTGGAAGTGGAACTGGAAAGCTCTAGTATAGCTATTATTTAAACATACGCATTCTAGCAAAATAATCATTAAAATCATGATCTAAATCCCAGTGAAGTAAACAGACTTAATCTCCCTTAAGGTCAGTTTCTTTCTGTCGACCTGGAGAGAGCACATGGCAGACCAAAATTAATGGAAGTCAAAATGCACAATAGTTATTCTGACACCCACAGCAGTGAGGTGTGGGATGCTCCGAGAGACCCAAGATGCATTTGTGATATAAAATATAACAAAGCAAGTACCCTGTTATTTGCCTAACTGTGACTCATAAAACCACCCTCACGAACTCACATCAATTCACACCTGCCTAAAGACAGTTCTGGATTTAATACTAATATTTCAACTACAAATGTAAATCACAAGGAGGACACACTGGACGCTCTTCTACTGAAGTCTGTCCACAGCTGTAAATTTTCAGCTCTTAATCTTTACGGCATGTCTACATGTACTTAGTAAAATTATGCTCATAGTTTCAATGGAACTGCTTGGGTTAGTAAAATTCAGGATATACATAAATGTTTTCAGCATTGGAGATGGACTGTCTCTTTGGGCCAAAGCATACACATAAACCACAGAAAATGGTAGAAGCTGAGATAAAGGAATATGAACTGACTAGAAGAATGAGGAGTTATGCACTGTGTGCTTCCAGCACTATTTAATTCCAGTTTTCAGTGGATCAAATGGATTTGGCAAGCAAGATCCAGGTTTCAAAATCCTGTTGTGGAGACAGTCACTGAGGAAACAGAGTAACCTCATAAATCACCAGGGAGTGCAATACAAAACACCAGGGTCAACGGAGCCCAGTGTGACGGCCACACGGTAAGCTGCAGCTGGGAGTTTTCTTTCAGTCTTTCCCATGGCCATGCTTTGCATATGACACACCTCCTCCCAGAGGCAAGCTCCATTTTTCACTCCAATTTAAACTTGACTCCAAGATACAGCATCACCTATTCACAGAATCATAAATTCATAAAATCATGGAGGTTGGCAAGGATCTGGAATTCATCTGGTCCAATGCTCTGGTCAAAGCAGGACCAGCTTAGATCCTACTATACTGCACGTAAATCCTATCATTCTACCATAATGACAGAGTAAAGAGTTTGTATATCCCTCCACCCCTATGCTATATCCTTCAAGTTACAGAATTTAGTGCCTGTCTCTCATGTTAGATATAACCACACTGCTTTACTGCTTTTAGATTTTTAATCCAGAGGATGGCAAACTTCTCTGCCCTTCTTATACTAACCATGCTAAAGTAACAGGTTAAACTGTAATTGCCACCTTCTCACCACGTGTTCCAGACCAACAGCCAGTTAGTCTGCAGGTTTGCAGACCTTGAAAAAGAATTTACAGAACTTTTGTATGTAGGGTGCCCTTTTTTATGTTCACTTTAATTGCTTAAAAAGTGATACCATAGGGGCAGATAGTCTGATACAATGGAGATGGTGACTGATTTTCATGCTGGTTAGCTCAGGTGACTCCCTGCTCTCTGCGCTTGATTGTGCAGATCCTCTTTTCATCTACTCGACTTTCTCTACTTATTTTGTAAGGATCCTCAGCACCAAGGCAACGAGCCACGTGCCAGTGGGTTACAGTAGTACTGTGCTCAAGTATGCTTCACTGCCCTCATCTCGGGTGACCCAAAAGAACAGACCTTCACCCTCTTACAATGGTATGATGATATCCAACAGACTGAAACTGAAGTTAAGAAAGAACTGTAAGGGTCACAAACCACTGAAACAACCAGAGCTGTGGTGGGTTCCTTGTTACCAGAGATTTTATAAACAAGAAATGTTATTTTCTTGACATGATAAATTCTGTTTTGACCAGGAAGCACTTAGGGAAGTCTGTGTTACTCAGTACAAGTAATGGTCCTTGTCC
This sequence comes from Haliaeetus albicilla, assembly GCF_947461875.1. Lineage (NCBI taxonomy): Eukaryota > Metazoa > Chordata > Aves > Accipitriformes > Accipitridae > Haliaeetus > Haliaeetus albicilla. Next base: position 22,961,295 of record NC_091493.1, read on the forward strand.
TTTTTTATAGTCACAAATCACTGATTAACATTCAGGGACATAGGCAACTGTAAACACAGAATAGAAATATGTGAAGACAGGAGAACTAAAATATTTACACCACTGATCAGCCACTGACATGAATTCTGCCCTCCCTATTCCCAAACCCTTGCATTTTCTGAGTTGGTTAGGAACCCAGTCAATAGAGCTACATAGTCATGGATCTACCAGCCTTGTTCTCATTATTAATGGGCAATATTGGGGTATGGCAGTGCACCATGTCTGTGCCCTCTAGCTGAGCAGAAGAATCAAATCAGTAGCATGGTGGCCATGGAAGTCTACATATCTTGCAGAGAAGGCAGTGTTTGTCTCTAAGGAGACAAAGTCTGTTGGAAAACTAATTTTACAGCTTCATGTGTTCACCTGTGAAAGGAACTATTTTTCCTAATTGTTCTATTCATGTCCCCTTTAAATCAAGAGGAAGAAATCCAACAAGGAAAGCAGGTATTTCTTTTCTATCTGAAATTACATTTAAAAACTGAAATACTTTAAAGTTTCCTTAGAACATCAGAACTTTCTTGTGTGTCAAAATGCTTGGAACAACTTAAACTATCTCTGTTTAATCTTGGATATCATTCTTTAAAAGAAAATATTTTATTTGAAAGATATCTCATTGCAGATTTCATTAAAAGGAGTATCAGATTTGAATTTTTAGAAGTTATTATTTTTACAAGTGACACCTACAATTCTTAAAGTTACAGAAGATTATAAAAGAATGTCTCTCCATTTTTCAGCATGTTTATCTTGCCTATTTGACACTATTTTATGTTTGGATAGCTTCTCTAATCTGATTATAGTTCTATTTGTATAAGATCATGATTTGGCACAATTGTTCACTTTTCCACAGAGAACCACTCCATTAAAAAGCAGATTTTTTCATTCAAAACATTAAACACATCAATAAACAATAAATTCTCAATTTAAAAGTATTTATGTACACGGTATGAGCCAAAACATACTCAATCTTGTGTTTCAGTACTGAACGAGTAACTATCAGTGATTTACTCTTCAGTTACTCCCTCTCCTTTTCCTCTGCAAACATTATTCTTCCTACTGTACAAAAGACTCTCCTATTTCCTTAACCCCTTCCATAAAGAGTGTGTGTAAGCATGCCATCAGCTGTCCTCACCTGCCCCATGAAAAGGCTGCTTTACCCCTCCTATCCACTTAGGAAAGAACAGAAGATGCAGCTGTAGACAAAGGTGGAACGCACTAAAGTGAGGTCACTTAAAGAAATGTGACAAGTTCTTCCTGTAAGGTTTTAAGAATATTTTCCTTCCTAATTCAGTAGGTCCTTACATGGAATCTCGGAACTCTTAAGATAAAGCTTTCTGTTGTCTGTAATTTGGCAATGAAGCAGTTGTCTAAGTTGTGAAGACTGGCAAATTTCACTTTTGTAAACATTTTAATATGACAAACAATATGTCTTCACATAATTTATGAATACTACTTCTCAGCCAGGAGCTATTATTATGTAGACTACCAAATCAAGAAAAAAGCTCCTCGACTACTTCAGTTTGAAAATGCTCATACTAATTCAAAACATAAGCATAATGTCTCCAAGAATTAGAAAGCTTAAAGCAGTAAAACAGGACAGTGTACTTACCAGGGAACTTTACAGCTTGACAGTAAATGACAAGATCTGATAGCTCTGGAGCTATCTGTCTGCTTTCCTTCTTATTTTGCGGAAGATAGAATTCTTCACCCAGCTCCATGTCGTAAACCTAAGTGACAATTCCAAGAACATGTAATAATAAAATCACTGAATGTGAAAGTACTCTTGCATATCTCACTTATGTCCTTAAAATACTTTATCTCATTCTTCCTGTGTGGTTTACTGTCTTCACCTAACACATCTCCATGTGCAGGTTTATGCATCAATACCTGTTATTGATGCTGCGGTAGTGCACAAAGGCCTCAATCAGAGTCAGTTCTACAAACATTTAGACAAAAACCATCTGTGTTCAGTAGAAACTACAATTTGCTAAACAGCAATGCACTGGTTCAGTTGTCAGATGATTTAATATAAGGTAATGTGGCCATCTGCTATCACAGTGCAGCATTTTAAAGTTATTTAGGTACACAAAGATGCTGAAGATTCAGATGAAATCTTCAGTTCCATTGATTTTAATGGAAAACAGTTATCTAAATAAACTTCAGGATCTAGCCTCAATGAAGTCTTTCACTGAGAGCAACAACAGTTAAAATTTTCAGCCAAACAGCCTGTATACACAATAGCCTCTGAGGACTTTTCTTGAACAGTATGTTGCGCATTTGTTCTATTTAATCTATTTTCTCTGGTGTGTTTCCATGCTTTCTACTATTTGTCTTCATTAAAGCACATTTGCCATCTGATGTCTCAGTTACCTAAACTGCTCAAATTCTTTTGAGGCTAGTTATATATCAAAGTGTGGCTGAGAAGAAAGCGGGAAAAAGCAGAACTACCTTTCCTTTATTATTGTAAGTAGAACAATCAGCCTTCTTTATTCGTTTGGCAGTCTCTTCATTATATTCAAACTGCAGTTTATCACTTGTTAATTTATTCTCAGGTCGGTCTTCAAGAATGTTATCTAAAAATTAATGGGATTTTAATAAACATAAAGCCAAACAATTTCAACTGGAAAATTAATTTGAATTAACAATATTTGTGGACAATGCTGTGAATCTGAATAACCAGATGCCAAAATAATGCATTTACTGGTCAAAGCATTCTTTTTTAGTACTAACTTTCTACTTCAAAAATTTAATGCTCGGCTTTGGTTAATATGTTGCACTTCTTTTAAAGCCCATCCTTTTGTGCTCAGAAGATGCTTAAAACAAAATCAGCTAATGAATTAATCTTGCAATCTGAAAACAACTGATATTCCTGAACAACAAAGAATTGCTCAAGTCCAAACACAATTAACCACACCAAACATGTACACATCTTTGTACAGCGAGTTTTGGCTTTCCTCTCCTTATGTTCACCATGAACAAATATTTTTTACATCTACAGAAATTCCTCTTCAAAGCTGCATATTTATCAGAGAATAACACACCTAGTAATTTGGTCTTTCTGGACCAAAATACTGTAACTGTCACAAAAGGAATGGTTTTGTTTCATTCCTGATATTCCTGATGCTTTGACCATATTCTTTTTATGCATAACCAGTGCCACACATGCAGCCTTCTAACAGTTCCTGACCAGTTAACAATGCCATATAAAAATATCTGATTGCATTTTTAATATGAAGTAGAAACCATATATTCACACTGTCACATTTAACAGGCTGGAGATGCAGTGCTGATTTCATGCAGTTAAAATGCTCAACCAAATGGCCTTTACCTTCCTGGCTGTTAGGAGCAGGAGAAGCATTAAGGACATCAGCTACAGGGAAACGGAGTCAGAGAGGGAATAAGAGTAAAGGAAATTAAGATTTACAGCCAGAGAAATGAAAATTAAGTTGTAAAACTATTAGCCTTACGCAAACCTAATGTATCAGTAAGGAAAATAAAACTGAAAATCTTTTAGAAAGTTTTCAGACCATTATTTAGATTAGTTTTGCCAAAATATTAATGTAATTAAAGATCCCAAAGAATAATAATTGTAATAAAGCAGTAAACCATGCTGCAGATTCCTTCATATATTGGAAGACGTGAATGTTTCTTGCTAGCTTCAGATTTCTCAAACTTTCTCTTAACTAGAACATTGCTGAAACATCACTTACTGCAGTTAGCTCGCAATATTTTCCTGGCAAATCTGTTAACAGAGATCTAAGTTTTTCACAGCAATTTACATCTACACTATCTCCACCCTGTCGCACACAAGGAGTATTCCCAAGCAGCCAGTTAGGCCAACTTTCTAGCAAAATGCAACTGAAGGCAACACTGGCACCAAACTCATAAATTTTCATATTAGCATAAATAATACTGCTATCCCACAAGCAGTGTCAGGTCCTGAACTGCATTCATTAATTTTGTGACTATTTTTTAAGTCATTAAACACAGAAGCAAGTAACTTAAATAAGAGACCAACTGGAAAGAAATCCTGTGCTGCAGGGCATGCTCAAGCCTTACATCTTCTCTGAACATGGTACCTAGAACTTAAACAGGTACCCATTAGACTTGAAGGTTCAATGAGTGAAGTACTTTACTGTTTACCTGGGAGAACATGTGCAACTGCGTCAGACCAATGGTCCATCTAGCTCACCATTCTCTTTCTGACAGTGGCAACAGCAGATGCTGTTCAAAGAGAGCATCCAGCCACTAGTCATGGTCCGCTTCCCTAATACCACCCTAACATCCACAATTGCTGAATATTAGGGACGTTGGACCATCCATTTCTACCTGTAACATTTGCTTATAAACCTGTCCATGAATTTATCCAACCCTTTTTTCAATCTGCCGATACAGTGCCTCTGCAATTTCCCATGGCAGTGAATTCCAGATGTTTACTACCAGCTGCACAAAGAAATACTTCACCTGTTTTAGACTGATCTTCCACTTGTTTTACTAAGCATCTCCTAGATCTAATGAGTAACAGTTCTGTACTCCCCTTATCCACCACTTCATGATTTAGTAAACATGCTTCAAATTCACCCCTCAGTCCTCTTCGCTCCCAGCTGGAGAATTCCAGCTTTTTCAGACTCGTGCAAGGCCACCACCATATTCCCTTTACTTTTTTGGTTGCCCTTCTAACTTCCTTAACTCAACCATATCCTTCTTGAGATCTGGAGGCAAGAACCGGACACAGAACTCAAGTTGTGGCACATCAAGGTTTTATACAGAAGCAAAAAGATGTTTTGTTTTCAGTACTGTTCCTGATGATCCCCATCTTTTGGCTGTCACTGCACACAAAGCTGAGGATTTCAGAGAACTTTCAATAATTCCATGATCTCCCAAATTGATACTGTCATTGTTGAGCTTAGAATCATACAAGCAAGGTTTAAGTTTTTTTCCCCAAATGTATTACCTTATGTTTATCTACACTGAAGCAAATCTGTAACTTTTTTGTCCCCTTGGTCAGTTTTGTGACCCATCTATGGAGTTTAACAGTGGTGCAGCATTTAACTACCCAAAGAGCTTGGTATCACTTGTACCATCACTGCTGTCTCCTTGGGTAAATGCACTGTGATCTACTTTGACATATTCTCTGAAAATTACCGACTAAAAACAACAAGTAACCCATGTAGATGCATCCAGCTTGTTCAATCTGTGCATGGGAGTTTTGACAAATGTCCTTTCACAAAACTTTAGAGGATTAAATGTTTCTGACTTCAGCTGTTTAGTCTACCAGAATCTGCCAGCCCCAGAGCAAGAGAAGCAAAAAAAAGATGCATGACTTCAGCTCAGCTGCCTCAGTTTGGCACATTCTGTCCTTCATCTGTAGTTGAATCAAATGTGTCTGACCGAACCGGAGAGCTAAGGAAGTAGTGGAAGTTACTAACTGCAGTATTTTTTATCACCTCTGGCATGCCAATCATTATATCCAATCTATAAACTGCTCCTAAAGGTGCATTTATGCTAACCTGCCATTTCCTGAAGGCTAGGACAGCTGAAGCGTAGACAGCACATGAACTCAGAAGGCAAGTCAGTAAGGCGTGCCTTGCCATTTTTTGACTCATCAGCTGAAGCTTTAATAAAGCCATCTTTATTGAACAAGCCAAGGACTCAGGGGCTTCTCTACCTTTACGCATGAAGTGAACAGTTGATGCTGAAAGGGTAACTAAAACAACTACTTCAGGATCAGACAGTAACCACGGAAGACTTTGGAGAATCTGCATCTTAGGTCAATTTAATGGCAGTCATACAGATGCAAGGGCTAAGCCTGTTGTGAACCTTGAGCTTTCAGGTGTTTAAACTCCTTATGAAAGACAATACAGGTGAATGTAGACAGAGTACACTATGAACACAATCATTTTTGCATAATATAACTAATATAAAACACAATTTATAAAGACTACAATTTAGCATACGCTGCACAGTTAAAACATCTAATGGTTAGAGTTAAAGTCACACTCAAGTACTCTACACAGTCAAATTATTTTCACAGTATTATAGACTATTGCACCAAAGGGCCACCAAGGACATTTAGTACATCTTCGTCTCACAAGGTAAGATCAACTTACCTACATCATTCCTGAACTAGAATATTTACATGCCTTATTGCTACAGTTTTAACAACAGCACTGTAATAAATAAATAAACATATATTGTTACCATCAGAGAGAGATTCATAGTCATAGTCATATTCATCCTCTTCATCATCTTCCTCTTCATTGGTAGGTGTGGGGTTGCTAGCACCATTGCTAGCCTGTGCTTGCATATGTGCCAGCTGGTGAGCCTACAGCAACAGAACCACTTATTACATTATTGGTAAGTACTTTTAAAAAGCAAAAGAGTTTTCATGACTGTTTGCATCTTATTTTTATTTATATGAAAGCACTGAATATATATAATGAGAAATAAGTAAGATTGTTAAGATCAAACTAAAATACCATTTTAAGGGTTTGAATATAAAGAAAACATGTATTGATAGAAAAAACACCCAATAAGATATGAAACCTAATTGATTATGGAAAACTGTCCACTTTGCACATTATTCAGAGCAAGACTGCCTTTTTCCAGTCTGAGGTATGCTGTTTTGGAAGCCGTTCAAAACTTTTTTTAAAGACGGAGAATGTCCATATAGTGGTACAATTAGTGTGATTTACTTACTCTGATACAAGAATTCAATTCTAATTCAATTGTGTTTACATTTTGGGTAAAAGCAATTAGTTTTCAAGGATTCAATCTAATAGCTGACTAACCACAGACGTTGTTAAATTGAGGCTACCAGAGATGCCGCCCTAATTTTTAGAAACCAAAAAAATCCCCATATAGGTATAAGCACTACTTGAATAGCACAGTCCCCCCAAAAAGGGAGTAGGAAAGAGAGAATTTGCCTGGCTTGAATATGAAAAAAAGAAACAAAGCAGAATTCTGCTAGAAATTACTACATACTGTATATATACACACATACTCAATGCATATCACTATTTCTCAACAAACATGAATAGCAAATGTCATAGCCTCTGAGTGTAACTTTGTTTATGTTTATCACATAGGGCATGTGGTGCTAATCATAATATTACAAAGTATTATAAAACTAAAATACAGTAAAATTTTGCTACACTGTACCTATACTTTACTATATGTCTTGTCTACTTATTTGAAAGTGTTGCAATCCACTGTGAGTCTTCCAAGCATGAATACGCATTAGATTATTCTGCTGTACATATTGGAATGGCAAAAACTTCAAACGTAAATGAATTATTTCTAACAAAAGTTAGGTCTCACTGCTTGCTATTAGGGAAGGACTTTACCTTTTGTTTCAATATATCCACTGGTGTTTGATGGGCTTTAAGCTTCTTGTTTTTAAGCAGGATTTTTCTTTTCAGTTGGCCAGGTGAAGGAAGCATGGGATCATCAGAAAAGTCACTCTCAAATAAAAACTTTGTTACCAGCTTATCTCCAAATACATTCTGCAATATCAAGAACATGTGATACAATACTGAAAAATCCCAAGGCGTGTGCTTAGAATAATTTACCACAATTTATGGCCTACCTTGAAAATTTCAGCCATCTTGCGTTGCTGAGGCAATGAACAGTGGTTTTCTATTGATATGATAATTGGCATGTCAGAGGTGATAAATGCATTGCGATCAATAGCTTCAACTACCTCCTGTGAGAAAGGAAAGTCATTGAAAGAACATGTGATTATTTTGCAGCATTCAGTTAACTTACTGTTAGTTGAAAGGGGAGAAAGGAAGGCATCTGTTTTCCCCTCTAAGAAGAAAGAATCCACAATTTGCTTTCAAAACAAGCTCCTACAGATCAACCTACCATCTTGTTACAACAGAATCGGTAACAGCTACTTATGTTAGTTATGTTGACAATAAAAAGACAGAAAATTACAGTACATATGCTACAAAAACTAATTTGAAAAGCATAATGTTTACAATTGAGGAGTTCATGTCTGACGTACTCCATATTCTATTAGGATTTAGCCCATTAGGATTTGTACTTTTCTAGTAGGCAAATTTTTTCCTTCATTAAAAGTTACTGATTTTCTTCTCATTTTTTGTTTCTCTGTGCAATTAGCAGCATACCTTAAAAGAGATCTTAGTAGTAAGAGTGTGCCCATGATAAATGATAGGCATCCCATCATCGCCATCCCAGCAGTCTAATTCTACACTTCTGCAGCCTTGTAAAAGAACCTAGAATGCAATTGAACAGTGTAAGCACATATAAGCCATAGTTTCATGCCATCAAAGCAGAAGACAGACATTGCAGAGCTAAATGAAAGCCCAGTGATTCAGCAACAGTGCTGGAAAGAGCAATCTCTGTGGAGTAAACATAGCCCTCAGAAGCTACAGTCCCCCGCTAACTGCATTCCCTAAGTTGAGAAAGAGTGGGAAAATTAAGAAAGCATTTATGTTCTTAGGAGAAGTACCATAAAGCTTTGAAATTCATGGTATCTTACAGGACACATGGAATCTGTTTGCAGAAAGTGGTTCTTGATGTATAGCTTAATGTTCTGAGGGAGAGAAACATTTCCATGTATCTATCTGCAAAAGCAGTTATAAAGCAACATAGCAATTTATTCCAGGTTGCTACCACGACAGCTTATGGGCACGGCATCTGCAGTTTGTTTGCTGGTTCTTTTTGTTGATGTTGTTAGTTTTTTAAATAGAAGGTGGTCTGAAGATAATGTCTTATGAACAAATTCCATGAGGATAGTTAGAATGGAAATGTGCCAGGCCATCTGATATTAAGCTCATTTACAGCCATCCGTCCATCCATCCACCCACCCATCCATCCAATTTTTATTTATTCATTTGTTTATTTCAGAAAGCCCTGCTTGCTAGAAAACTACTGAAGAAAGCAAAGAGGAAGGATGGAGGGAAAGATAAGCTAACTCATCTGTTGGCAGCTCAACTTATTATTGCTATCAATATTTAGCATGCCTATCATTGAAAGAGTTATCTGTATTACAATTTAGCATTTTACTGAAAACAAAGATCTTGACAATCAAAACCATTTCCAGCAAAAACATTCATGAACAAACTAAAAATTACCTCTTCTATTCGAAATCTGAATAATTAGATTTCAGGCAGTTGTGTCCATAGCTGGCACACCACCACTTCTGTGAGAGGCAGACACACTGAGCCAGAACAAAGTGCCCCTTCTCTTTGGCAACAACTACTTGAGGGACAGGAAGAAACTCTTCTGCATCATTCAAATTTTGGAGCCAGCTGAGCTCTCTCTCACTTCCCATCTATTACCAACACAATACTCGCATACCGCTGCAGTGCTACCACAGGAACCTCCTTTGAAATTGCATTCTTCAATGCAATCTTGTTATTTGGGCTTTCCTAAGACAGCCTCACCCTCTGTCTTATAACTCCAAGCAAAGCAGCACATGGGATGCCACATGAGCCCTTCTCAATGGTGAGTCATTAACATTTAGAGTAACGAAAACACTACTCACAGGAAGTTTGCTGCATTCTCTAGCATTTGGTAAATACACAGACACACAAATACATATATACACACAAACACACACAGAACCAAGAGCCCTAGGGAGAAATCGTTCTCTTCCTGTCCACTACCCATCAGGCATAAAGTCTAAAAAACTGTAGAATCTTCCTAGAAGTAATGTTTTTAGAAGTTATAGTTCTATTTGAAATTTGTCCTTGCAATGCAACGTACAGTATTTGAGTAGTGTTTTTGACATCTGAATGAACTAAAATATTAGATCAGTCTTTCCTGTGGGAAAGTCTAATTTTAGTAGTTTGGGTCAGACCGACTGATGTCTAAATGCTATGAATCTCAAACTAAACCTATTTTTTTGCCTTAGAAAAGGCATCTTGAGCATAACTGTGCTTACAGGCAGCTTTCCCACACATCATGTTTTCCAACGTTTTGCAAGCAGAGGTTTAGGACATTTAGATTTTTCAAAGCAAAAAGGTCACGTTTCTGAGACTTGCCAGTTAAACAAAGAAGTTCATGCTGAAAACTACACAATGGTCCAATCCTCCATACCTGGCTGTAGAGCTCTACCGATGACTCCCCTTTAAGCTGATGGCCAGTAAGGTAAGTATTGTGTGAAGATTCTATGTAGTAATATGACAGTGGAAAGTGCAAGTCCTCAGCAATCTCTTGTGACTCATCGTTTTTGGAGGCAAAGTTGTCTTTATCCATCAAAAATCTAAAGGTGAGAAGATGTGAGGAAATTTTATGCTGTGCTGAGGATTTTGTGACTGTCATACAAACATCAATACACTATATATATATATATATATAAAAATAAAAATTAACACATAAATAATTACCTTGCAAATCCTTCAAAAGATAGTAGCCCCTGCTGGCACATGTTCACACTGGGTTCAAATTTCTATAAAGATGAAGAAATTTAAGTGATATGTAATAATAATTCTTAGAATTACAGCTTTTTCATACTTTCAAAGTGTAGCCTGCTCACTGAACTAACCAGTTAGTATGTAAAACCAGTCTGTCTGTGGATAAAGTAATTAGGTGCCCGCAGTATGCCCATCCTTGTTTTACAAATCACTAAACAAGCATACTAAATTCATAATTGTAAATCATAGAATCATTCGGGTTGGAAAGGATGTTGGGAGGTCATCTAATCCAACCTCCTGTTCAGCACTTAAGATGAAATTAAAAAGGATCTATAATCAGGCATCCTCCTATCTATTGTGCTTAAACACAACACACCACCATTTCGAATTAAAGAGACTTGTGGTATGCTAACTTGATGTTTCTTTAGAATTTCTGTCTTTTAAACTTCGCAATTTTATATTACATGTTGATAGTTGAAACATACAGTTTTTAGCCTTTGTTAACTGCCAAGTGGGGGCTTAATTTTGGAGTATATTATGCATGTTTGGAAGAATTCAAAATTTTCTACATACTTTCTAATCACTTCAGTCATTGTACATAAGGAATAAAATGTCCATGTTTGCATAATATTTTTTGGTAATAAAATAAAAATATGTGGAAATGGTGGTTTTTATGTTCCAAATTAGGGTTAAGCTCTATCAAAAGTGGTCACAGACAAGGAGAAAACAATGCACTGTCATGAGTGCTTTCCCAAGTGGTGACATCCCTGTCCAGATAAGCACACGTAGCCAATAAACCTGTTTATCTGCATGATTTTTTTTAATGGACATCTCCACAATATTATAGCCCAGAATAAAGATAGTATTACATTTTAAATTCAAGTATACTGTAGTGATAACATCAGTGTGAAAGCAGATTTCCACATAGATATGCTATTCTAACTACAAGGCAGACAATGCTAGTGAGGAAAACAGAAGTAACAAGAGCTCAAGTAAAAGGAATTGCAAGATGTTTGTATTACAGACCTGGATAATACTGAGGATTTCATCATAGGTGCAGTGTTCTCCTTGGCAATTCACTAGGAAGTCGTTTAGCTGCTGGATTCCCACTCCAAATATTCCCAGCGATGTGCTTTCAACTCCAGTACCATTGGTTACAATACTGGCAGCAGCAATAGCATCAGATATTTGCCTCTGGTTGTCTGATAGTTGCTGCCTGCTCTTGATGAACAAACCAAGGTCTGAAACATTCCTCGTCAACAAATCTTAAAAGAAAAAATAAGGAAATAAGCTATATAATTATGTGTATTATCTATACTGTATATAATATAATGTAATATATAATACACATGAATATCTGACTGAATATTTTAGCACTGACATAGTAAATTAGAACAAAACCATCTTGTTTATATTCACTAATAGAAGAAAGAGTATTAAGCATGAAGTATGAAAGTATGTATATATTAAGTATCAAAACAGTGAGAGTAGACTGTAAGTGTTCAATTACTATAAACAAAATCCTGGAACCTTTAACATGGATTCACACCCTCTCACACACTGTCACCCAGAACCCTCCTGCTTCCTCTCACCACCACGTACAGCCTCAAAGCCCTTCCTTCGCTGTGTACAACCCCATACCCTTCCTGTGTGATCATCATTTATCTTCTCCCAATCCCATATGCCAATTGTACTGTACCCTCCCCACAGGCTGCTTGGCAGAAAGACTGTTTTCTTTAAATGTGGACAAAGCTCCAGACTTAGATTATGGTAACTGGGGAATGTAAAGGGGGACAGAGGTTTCCTTCCCCCTTGTCCCACACAAAGCAGATCTACTAGGAAACCAGATAGGAAAAACCCAACCAAATGAGACACAGGGCACAGCCTCCTCATTTCTCCTTCCTACATTTCTTTGCTCGGTGTTTTAGCCCTTCCAGAGCTCCTGCAACCAGATATAGATCCCTATGTTGGGCCCAGCCATTTGGCAACAAGTTTTATGCCTCCGCTATATTGGTTACAAATATATCTGGCTAATGTAAAGCAGCAATACTTTTCCTCCCCATCATTTCCGAGCAAAGAACCTGTCTTACATCCTGCTAACTAGGTATTAGTGGAGGTACAGCAGCAATCCTCTACTTAAATTTATAATTGATAGTTCTTTACGAGACTGTCTGAGACACTTTTTCTTAAGGCCAATAACTGAAGCTCTTCAGCAGGCTAACAGCTGTATTTTCCTCTTTAACAAACCTAAATCAGGCTGGAATCCACTGCTATTTTCATCAATCTTCAAATTAGTGTAAAGTGGAGCAGGCTCTAAACCAGATCGATTGCAAGGCACAGCATAGACATCAAAAAGGTCTTTCAGATCCTTGCGGCTACGGACACTGCGAAAAGAGTTTAGAAGTTCAGTTTTTGCTCTTTTATAAACTTGGATGAATGAGATCAGTACAGAATAAAAATATATTTTACCTGAAAGATTTGAAGAGCTCTACAAATTCCACAAAAGTCATGTTACTATCAGACACCATGAAGTTCTGAAACCCCTTCATTCCTCCTTTAACGCGGCCATGCCAGCTACTGCTGCTCCATGTGCTAAATCAGAAAGAGACTGCTTAGTTTGGTTACGTTAAATTTCTACTTAGTGAAATATTACGCATTACTGCATTAACACTTTATTTGTGCTCTCCTTAATGCATTTATTACCAATATCTGGAAGAAGCAAATAAAGCAGTATCTTATAAGATGCATAACAACAGTTTGTACCTTCTTGTTTTATAGTAGATATTCTTTGCCCTCAAGACAACTACAGACTTTGCCAGAATTAATAATGTATATGCATGCTATTTAAAACTCTTCCATGTGCAAAAGGGCCTGACGCAAATGGCACAAATGAAAGCATACTCATTTTCCCTTTAAAGAAAACAATGCTAGCATTCTTGTAAGCACAGGTTGTTTATGAGGTTCGTTGAAGATTTGCTAAGGGAAATGGATGTAGAATTCCTTAAAGCTCTGCACTGTCAAAATAAAATAGTAATACTGTGACTGGATATGCAAGAAAAACAAATATTTTCCTTATGAACCTGGGGTTTCTTATATCTGGGAGCATTAAAGGTGCAGATTTTAAGAAGTATAACCCTTCTGCTTTCCTGGCACTCAACCCTCATTGTTTCCCAGCCTATGGGTTTCCCAGATACTTCCCAAGAACAACTGGGATTATCATCAGATACCTCAAAGACAGGTCAAGCTACAGTCCTCTTCTTTTAGGCTTGGAGGCCATTTCCTTCTAGAAACAACATTCTAATTATTTCCTTCTTTCAGCATTGTGGGCTGAAGGAAGTAAAGTAGACTGCAATTTCTTGAGATCAAAGGCAGAAAATGATCACTGAAACAACTAGCTGTTTGGTGCTAATTATTTTAGTTGACTTGAGTAATACCAAGCCCAGCCAATTTCATTATAACTGCAATTGTTAACCTAAGTTGTGCAGCTGAACAAAGTTTTTGAAGCAGAACCAGTAAATTTCCAAAAGGCACATCCCAAAATCTTTAGGCTACTACAGGATTTACACTAGTAAGGGTAGTTAGGCACCTACTTGAACTATCTCTTGAGCACTATGAACAAGTCCTTCGTGAATTTTATGTACTAATTTGCAATGATGGGCTGAGCTCTTGAGCCCCCTCCTGGGCCTAAACACCAATGAACACACACTGCGGGAATGGGATCCACCAGCACCAGCATCCTGAAAACACAGGGATCTAAGCAGCCAGCACAAATACCAATAACTGTCTAGTTTAAACCATAACTAACTCCAGAAGTTACAATATTTGTTTCAAAATATCAGACTAGGTGACTGTGTGTCAGACTTCATTGCTCTGTAACATTCAAATCTACAAATCCATTAATCTATGAATTCTGCCATCAGGTTCAGTACAAGTAGCTCCAACAGCTGTGATGGAAAAACAGGACCAGCTTGTTGCCTACTGTTCCTAAAGACATTTCCAGTCACCTGCTGCAAGCAGGCGACTTTTTACGTAAATATGCTAGATCAGATTCCCCAAATGTCTCCTGGCCTGGGATGGATGCATGCAATTGAAAACAGAAAGTGATTTAAAAGTATTAAAAAATACCACCTACTTTAGTTGATAATGTTCAACTTGTTTGACATCACTACGGCAAGTACTAACATACTGCATATCACTTTTTGGCTAAAATCATTCTTAACATTTTTATCAGACAAGAAAAATAAACAATGATGAGGAAAGTCTCTTGACTCCAGAAAACAGACTGAACTGTAGAGCACCAAACGGAAGACCAACAGCAGATGATAACGCTCAGCATTTCACTAGATCTGATCACTAAAGAGTATCATCCATAATCACTCCACAGGTAATAAATACAGGTTGTTAAAAAAAAGGCACTAAAAACCCCAAGAAACCCCCCTACCACCAACAACCAAAACTGTAATTAGTAGCAGTCTAGATTATACCTGTATACAGCTACTTTTACTCTCTCTCTGCAAAAAAGCCCCCATCTCTAATTTTCCATATCCTGTTATCTGTTTCCCAGTGGCGTTACCATCCATTCCCCTGCTTCCTCCACCTTACAGGCAGCACTAGATTTCCAAAGAACTTGGGAATTTGCTGGATGCACATCTGCTTTGAAAGAATGACAGAAGACAGCTGCAGGCTACCCGTGTTTGGAAATCATCTGGATATCTGGATTGTACAAGGATTTATTCTCAACGTAAATTATTTATAAGGAGGTCAGGAATATCAAGGTTGTGAGTTATATATGTGAAAATACCGATTTTCATTCTCTACCTATAAGAATTACTATTATTTAAAATGTACAACAAAGATAGCCAGGTCCTCCTCTTTTAAAATTGCTATCGTTATATTTAGATTTTTTTTTTCACTTTAAGAAATTTTATTTCATTTAGCACTTCTCTCCTGATTGAGATGTTGATCTAATTTACTGGTCAGATGAAGTTAATGCACAAATTATATGGCAGGAGAAGAAGAATTAGAAATCTCTCTTGCTCTCCTGCTCCTAGCTGCTACACTGCAGCTAACAATCATTTGTCACCAGCTCAGCTTTCTGTACTGCAAAGGCTTCTGCACAGCTGGTTGGGACCCTCTGCTCCCTGCTCTCCTAAACTCTGGGTTCTGTGAGGGATCATGCACTCACCGAATGTGCACAACCAGCATGTGTCCAACACTGCCCCCAACTATGAAGCCTCGTCAGTGTTTCAGTCTAAATCCAGACGCTAATCTGAATTAATAAACTCTTGGCTCTAATCTGTGCAGAGCCATACAAATGCGTACAAGCACTCCCAGTGGATCCTGTATTTCCTAGGTTATTTCATTATCTAGGTCATTCCAACTTTCTGTTACTTTGGAAAATGGATACTTGACTTTATCTTATGCTACTGACAAAACTGGTTGGATATAACTAAGAATATAACTTGATTTTTATAAGACTGCAGAATTAACAATAAAAATGGAGCAAAAGGAAACAAAAGATGTCTGTGTTCAGCCTGTGTGGCTTCCCAAACTTACTTTGCTTGTGTATCACCGCTGTTAAGAGCGGCAGCTTCCAGGAAGAATATCACGCTGCTCACAGTCTATACATACCACAGCTTGTGGACCACTGCCCCAGTCCGCTCCTCCATCAGTTATACCTACACTGCTAAAGGCATCCATCCTGCCACTTTTTCTGAGGCTCAAGTTCACGTTGCTCTGCACTGCCCAGCAATTGGCTCAGGTCTGGTTTGGTCCCCCATGGTGCTTGCCTGTCTCTAAGACATCATTTTCATTTTTAATACGGGTTCTATCTGAAGTGGCCGAAATAAGCTGTGGCATATGTTATTGCCTGACAGACCACCGTTTAGTTAATGTAACGCAAAGCAATAGGACATACCACGACTGTGGGTGGATTGCCTGAAGGTACAATCCTTGCAGGGAGTGTGTCCCACAAGACAGTATATTGTAGATGGTTTGAGACTGAGTAAGCTCTCCATCCATACTATCTAATTAGAGATCTCTCTGGAGCAAATATTCCCAGAACTGTACCTACATTCCATCTTGGAGGCAACCAGCTGGTTTACTCTAGAAGAGATTCCAAGAGTGAATTAATACACATATAGGGTGGATGATCACAGGACTTTGCAGCAAAGTAGAGAGCCAACTATTTGATAGCTCAGACTTACTGATCACAGTTGAGGCACTATAGGGATTTCTTTCTTTTAGCACATGTGAAGTGTCCACACACACGAAAACTGGCAAGCATAATTCAGACCTATCAAGGGTCCAAAGGGTAAATACCAAGAATAAAACTCTCTCCACTGCTCCAAGTCTCTTAATGGCTCATGACAACTGGGTCAAGGTAATGGATAAAACATGTAATTCTGTTCTGATGAAGATTTCCTCGGGACAGATGAAACAGGCATACAGCTGTATCCTGAGCAAATTCTAGCAAGAAGGGTCCTATCAAGTTGGGGAGAGCTCTACCAAGCGATGCTGTGGGGTTTCCAGACAACTTTGCCAGGGAAAACCTGTCATAACTCAGGGAGGCCCACAGTGCTAAGCTGCACAGGGATCTGTACAGAAACCGAGGACTGAGAGGATTTAAAGGAACATTAGCTGTCCTTCCCCCAGGAATGTGAATTCTCTGTTGAGCCTTTTAATCTCATTTAGAGAACAAGAATTATTTTGGCATAAAAACAAAAAGCAGATTTGCAAAACAGAGAAGCATTTTCCAGAGGTAGTAAAGCAGTATTTCTTCAGTGTAATGTAAGAGAAAGCTGTTCCAATCCTTAAAAAAATATGAGAAATGTCTTACAGAGGTAAATCCTAGTCTGGCATGTTCATCCCATGGTGGTGAATGACAGTGAAGAACAAAAAGTAAAGAACATAGTAAGAGCCTCAGACAGCAGTTTTAAAAGGAGAAGCGGCCAACCACAGATGTCCACAGGTGGCCCTACTACTCGCACCTATTTCCAAACCCAGTCGGTTTAAGTGTAAAAAAACCCCTAAGAAATACACAACATAAACCATTACATAAGACATGTCTCTTCAAAAATAATGTTCTACCAGCAGCAGTTATCTCTTCCATTGTTTACCATTGCTCTCCTGGAAACCCTAAGATTCATACTCATAACTATACCTCAGTATTCATTCTGCTAAAAGGCATTGGAAGGCCTCTGTTGAGACTGTCTTCTTGTATGTCATAAAGTACCACCCACAACCCCAACATATTAGCACTGTTATATTATTATTATTACTACAACTACTAACACCACTACTATCACTGTTTATGGAATTAATACAATAGTGCACCATGTCACTGCACAACCACAGCATAACCTTTTGCACTGCCTAAGTGACACAAAAAGGATGAATGTTCAAGGAGGAGAGGCCTGCGAGAGAAAGATTTCAAATCTTTTCCTCCAGTTCCCCAAGACAGTACTACAATCATCACCAGGAATGTCAGCAAAAGTTAATACTCCCCCAGGTAGAAATTACTTGTGCTGAGAAACCTCAGAACTTCAGTTCACACATCTATAACATTTCTGTTGATTTTCATTATACAGAAGACATCTGTAACTATGTTTTGAGGAAGATCTGGAGAAAGAGTTAAACTCCATATTTGTGTAGTTTTGGAACAGCATTCCAATCTGCTTCTGTAACACACATAAACTGAAGCACGCTGCTCAGGGACTTGGTACAAAGCCATCCTCAGATTCATGGTATTTCAGCTTAAGTGTCCTAAGCTGTTCTACAATGTTTTAGATGTCTATCAAAAGGCTAATGACATTTCTAACATTGTTTTTGTCAGTTTTCATCAGTTTGGCATGAAAACCACATTTGATGATAATTAAGTAACAGTAACTTTTTTCTTTTTAAATCAAAGCATTGATTTTGTCCTTACCTAGACTGACTCTTGCTTGAAGACATTACGGGAGAGGAGACCGGTCTTGCTGGTGAAGATGTTGTAGCTCCCAAATTAGGAGATCCAGATGCTGTCAGAGAGTGAGCTCTTCTTGATGGCAGGTTGTTAGATGGAGAAGCATTAATAATAATATTGTGATCTATGGAGAAAACAGAAGTTTGCAGCACAATTACAACATCTGGCCCAATAAAAATGCTTTTGTCCAGGAGATTTATATCACAATTCATTAACACATAGTAAGACACTAAAGGGATTCTAGGTTTGTCCCAAGACAGTCAAAAAGATACATTCTGAACAACACTTACATACCCATTTCATCTGAATGGAAAGGAAGTTCTACTGAAACTAAATGAAAGAACAATCACGAACAACTACAGAAATTAATTTAAAAATTTATAGCGTTTGGAGTTTCAACTGCAAAAGTAGTTTTATATCATAAATGTATTTTTAACACCATTAAAAAAATGTCTACATAAAAAGACTTTGAGCAAAACCCTGAGGAACTTTTAAGTACTGAAGCGATATATCTACCTGGTTCTTCTTGTTCATCAATATCTTGAGGATCCGAACCACTTCTATTACGATATTCTTTACAGCTTTTGGCCTTCCGAGTTGCCATTTCATCATCAGTGGCCTCTCCACTTTCACCCTAGAAATAATGAGCACCATAATAAACATCCCAAAACACTACTATTCCCATTCTTTACCAGTGCAATCTGTAAGAAACCATGAGATAAATCAGCTATTCTTTATGAAACAGGCTCCTGTAAGGCTGATACCAGCAGAAGAGACAACTTAAACAGGATATGTAGTGAAGTGTGGGACCATTAGGTGTTACCTCAGTTTGACATCACACAGAAGATGACAATGATTGCGCCTGTCTAAAGTGGTACAGCTGGTTTTACACTATTCCACTGGTGCACAGGAGCCCTAAAGAGGATGGATCTTGTCACTTGAGGATCTCCCCCACCTGCCCGCTAGAACACATGGATAGCGTAGAGCTACTAGCCCCTCCATTTTTGTCTCTCCTGGCTATTGGTGAAAGTGGTTGAGTCCAGGAAAAGAGTGGAGACTGCCAGACAAAGTCCTGTGTTCCTGTCACCTACATAAGATAAAACTGCGTGCTAACATGAGGCAGAATAACTGTGGTGATGTTTTTGGGAACATGAAAACAAAAAGGAGAAAGAAACTGACACCAGTTTCCAAACGTCACTTTGCACATTAATATTTTTATTACCACCAATGTTTTACCTTTATCCTGAGGTAGCACCTAAAGATCTCAACAAGATTCTGTCCCCTTCTGTTAGCCCCAGTGCCCACATGTCCTGAGAATGGTTCAAGCATGAGAAAAAAACCCCAAATTATTGGAAAACAGTAAGCCCAAAACCTGATACTGCAATAAACGTTTTAAAATTATCATCTAATTTCTTTTCTCTGGTTCAGAATACAGTTACCTACACAGTAACTGTAGAAAGGAAACAAGTCGGCCAGATAAGCAACAAAATACATGAATAACAAAACAGTCTACCCTCATGAGTACTTTCTTCTTTTTCTTAGCTGCGCTTATTCCCAGAGTGTTGTTTCTCTGTACACTAGGTTTCTCGGTGCTTTTGGTGAGAGTTCCTGTGCTTGTGTTTCTTGCACTCCATCGTCTGCCTCCGAACAGTTCAACAGCCTGAGCCAAGGTTGGGCCTTCAAACCTTCCATCCTCCTACAAAAATTCTCAGCGTTAACAAAACAAGGAGAATAAGAACAGACACATTTTTTTAAGCAATAATATAGACATCTCTAAGGAACGAATGAAAGACAAAACATCAAGAGGAGGCAATTTTTAATTACTGCATGAATACCAAAGGGCTATTTTGTTTGATATTTTGAGGTTTTTTTTGGCCTTAGCTCTCATCACTCAGTATTTCAGCACCCTTTTCAAGTACAGTCATTGCTTTTTCTTTAATAAAATACTTATTCCAAAACGCCAAACATATGAAGAGCTTCAAAATAAAAAAAGATTTAACTTCAGAGTATTGAAAACATGCAAGGTTTGACAGAACATTATGTGGAGGATCAGATCTTCCTGACTTAAGCCATGTTACGAAGTTGGAGATTTGGTGCTCATCTTTAATCTTAGCTTACTTATAATAGAAACTAATTGCTTTAAATTAAGTTGTTGACATCTTTGAACTTTTCTTATACAAAATCACAGCATCTTTTACCTGGTAAAGGCTGACATACTGTTTCCGTAGCCACTGTAGTCTTTGATCAGGGAATCTCCTCATTTTTCTTACAGCTTTAGTCAATTCCAGCAATCCATCATACAGCATTCTGGCAGTGTATTTTGGAGCAACAAAGTGCAGCAACTTATTATCAGTAGTCTGAAGTCCATAAAGTATTGTTATACCATTTTCTTCAAGGGACATGTTACAAAGTTTATTCTGAACACACACAGTGTGCATATCAATGCCGGAGTGTCCCATATATACAGCCTTGGCTGAAAACAAGTCCAAAAAACCTTCCACCAGTCCAGTATTAGCAAGCAACTGGTATTTGCCAAGCTCAGCAGTATTACCCAGCACACTCAGTTTTGCCTTAGCATTTGCAGGGCAAACCGTTGTGGGTTTTGTCCAAGTCAAGGTACTATTATCAGGTTGAAGTTGAAGAAAGCAACGTGCTGAGAGATGTGTCTCCTGGTCATAGTGAATGACGGTTGCCCCTTGTTGCATGAACTGATGGACATCAGCCCTGATGGATAACACGTACCAGGGTATGAGTTCTATTCCATGGCAGAAAGCCTTCTGTTGCTCTTCTGTTGAATTTGTGTCCCATTCCTTCAACTGCTCAAATATATCACTTTCAGAATCTGAAAGATCTCCAATAATAAATCTGCATGTGAACAAATATGAGAGACTTATATTTAATGATACATGTGCTGATTTATGCTATGATCGATGAATTTTTTTCTGCTTTAGTTTAACTAAAAAGAATACTATCATCACTATATAATTTGGACTTACAGGAGCATCTGTAGTTTTTACATTATTACAATTTATGTTATTGCAATTTTGAATTAATTAATAGATGCTGCTACAATTAATTATTACTCTTGCAACAATATAATTATATTTTCTTAGAACTTACCAAACATTAGATTAACAATAAAAACCATCTGTTTGGATCTTAAAGCCAAGTGATTCCAGTTTCTAAATCCACAGCATAAGATAGCTTCAGTTGAAATATCAAGTACCATATGTGGAAACTGTTAGCAGTATCTACTGGATTGAAGACAGGACTTCTAATCTCTGTTCTACTATTGACTTAATGTGCAGAGCTTTCACATTATATAAATTCTCTGATTAACACTTGTAAAATAGTGGTTAAAATACATACCTTCCTCATAAGAATGCAGCAAGAATTTGATCAGATACTTTCCATTAGAAAATTTAATTTTACTTAAGCAAAATATTAACATGAAACTTGTACGCAGCAACCAAAATTTTTGAAATATTTTACCATAATTAGAAACAGCAGATACAGAGCAACAATGCTGAACTAATAAATGAGGTAGTTTAAATAGAATTTCTTCCCTGCAGAAGCTTCTAACATGTATGAATGCACAAAATGTTCAATATTTTGATACTGCTTTAATGAACATAAAAAAGAGCAAACTGTTCTGTGTACAGCAGAACTAATGAAGCACATTTTTCTAAGGATATCCGGCCAATAAAATCCAAACCAGCTTCCTCTGCATATTCTTCAAGGCATCTTGTCCTAATACCCTCAGTACTTCCCCTTCATATTGCCAAAGTACTCTCAGCTCCTGCCCACGTCCCACCAGCTGAGCAAAAGCCGATTCATGTTGTGCCTCGTTCCGAGTCACACATACTATCTCCTTAACCTAAACAGCATGGATAACCATGAGCTCTTCCTCAAACTCTTCTCTACCCAGAGCACTAATTAATTTTAATCCTTCCCTTATTCCATACATCAATTCTAATGATTCCTCTATGAATTTATTAATCAGTGAGATCTCTACCTCTCCACCAAATCTAGCAAAAAGTGGCCAACAGGCTGAGGATTTATTGCTTATGGTGAGGGGCTTACACAGGCAGAATAGTTATATCAGCCTTAACTGTAGCTCTATTTCCTTAAGAAATCTTCCTAAAAATAAAGGTCATGCATTAGAACTGAGCTGGTATAAACTGTCTTACCAGAGTCTTACCAGACACACGTACATTAAAATATTTACCTGTATTATACAAGATTAAGATTTTCAAATTAAACAACTAAAGCAGCTCTTTCTCCCCCATGCCCTCAAAACAATCAAATAAGTCTCTGCAAAAATTCTAGAAAATGTATTCTGAGACTAGATGGCTGGAGGAGTCTCGTACAGTGGAGACAGAAATGGCAGAGCTTTGTTTATGCCTTATTTCACATTTGATAGCACTGGCATGCTGCAGATTAAAATGTACAAGAAGCAGGTAAGCCAAGCACACACACGTAATCATATCCAGAAACATAACCTCTGACATGAGCTGCCAAAAGCAACACAGCTATCAGTTCTTGAGAACACACTTACAGAACTCGGTTTGAATCAGAAGCTTTCTTTATATGTGCTGCACTGAGATGCAAGGAAATGAAAAGAAAAGATAAAGGAAACATTAAAACAGATTTCAGTTTTAGAGGGAAAAAATGCACGGGGTACAAAAAGAAAAAAAACTTGAGTTTTTCCCCTATTATTTTAAAAGGTATTTACTGTAATTAGGAAAGCTTAAAAGTGAAGATGAGATCAGGCTAATAAAGTGATGCATCAAAGTTTAGAGTATCTTAAGAGGTCATTTGGTTAACAATTCTATAGAAACTGTATTTCAGATTTGAAATTTTTTGCTTTTCCTACCTACCTTTGTTTATTTGAGAACTGTCAAGATGGAGTTCTAATAAAGATTAAAGTTTGATATTTATCTGGCATGTACAGAAATTCAAGGTGATTAGACAGGTCACTGATTACAGAGTGATAGACTTTGTTTGCTAACACAACTGGGAAAGTAATTATACCCACTATGCACTGATTCTATTAGATGCCTTTCATTTTTTCTTCAAATCAAACTAACCTACCAGCTTTGGTGGGTTCATGTTCCACAATACTAATGCAAATCAGCAAAATGCAAACTAATTGAAAATCTTCCTTGCAATTTTAAAGTAATGAGAAACATGTTATACGGTGTATTCTTCTGCCTTTATGACCACAATACTATGATTATCAGGTAATACATAATTATTATATAATTTAGATTTTATAATACTGTATGCAGTATGACTTAGGTCTCACAAGAAAGAGACCTAAGTTTCTCCCTTAGAACTCTTTAGTTGTTCATAGCATTAAAAATAAACCAAACATTGCAACCTCCATACAACAGGGACAACAGAATATAGCCCTTCTGCCTCTGCAGCAATTTGCTCCTGTGCCTCACTCAGGTCCCTGAATGCCCAGGAAAGAGATGGCATGTGAATAAGGAACTTCCAAAGTCTATGAGGTACTTGAGCTAAATTAATACTTTCAGAAGTATTTTTCTACAAGTCATTATACTGTTAAAATCAGTACTTACTGCACCAGAACTACAGATACTAATAACTGAGCAGTTAGTAGCCTGAATCAGGAAACATAACTTTAATTACCTATCTGCAGTTTTGTTCATTTAAATTTTAAACTTTCATTTCAGTGTCATATTAGTGGGTTTTTGGGGGGGGTTTTTTGCATTTAATTCCTACTTTAGAGTGGAACTTACTAGATTATATTTAAATATAAAGCATAACTAACTAATTTACCAAGAACTGATTTCATAAACAGATAACAAAGAGAACTTCATTTTCTCCATACTGTTCTTTTATATTTAAATTCTACTTTGTTCATCCAAGAGAAATGTTGATTTCCCTAGCTTACTCTCCATTTGAACTGTGAGTTGCTAGCTGATTTTAAAGCATATTAATTAACAAAAATAATTCCTGGAAGAAAGTATTTGAACTGAAGTCAATAGACAACATAAGTGGATAGAGAAGTGGGTCTGTCTTTCTTGGCTTAATCTACCATTCCACTTTCCAGAAGCAACCAAAGCCAGATGTGAATAATTCTATTAGAAACCATTCTCTCAGGAAATAATGACTATTTATTTGAAATGAAATTTAGAATTGCATGTTAATGAAATAAATGCATTTAAAACAGGAAGATGGTAGTTCCTTCTCAGGCAGTCACTTATTAGATTTTTATGTGTAAGTAGCTGAAATACATTGGATACTTCTGAACATATGGATATTTCTGATACACATTATCAACAAAATAACTCAAACAGTGACCTAAGCATGCTCTTGTATACAAGCCCTCATGTAATTTTACAGCGCTTCACCTCTGAACAGTACAGTTCTGTTACTTAATTTGAAGTTACTCTAACATGGTTACTTAGTTTAAAGCTGACCCACCTACGTCTATATGGGCTGCAACTTCACTGCAAAGCAACATTCTAGAAGATCAACTGATGTCTTAAACTTTGCCATACCAGGTCCTTGAAGTGAAAATCTGAGATTACTGAACACTGGGCTTTTTTACATGGGGCACAATTTAAGTAAACTTCTATGCAAAATAACAGGACTATAGGAATCTGAAAATTCAAAATGTGTACTGACTTACAAATGTTTTCTGGATATAATTTAAAAGCCTCAAACGAACATGTCCTTAAAAGAAGAGGTCTTTTGAAGGATAATAAATAAACTTTATTTTCAAGGGGGCAGAACACTGCCCGAGCATGCAGAATATAATGTTCTGAGCTCTGATAACAGATATGTCCTGGTGCTATTTCTGTCACCACAGACCAAATTGTAATCGTAACTGTGGATTTTTAAAGCTCTATGTGTAAGACAAAAAGGATTTACCCTTATCGTGAGAGGAAGTAATTACATCATGAGGGAAAATATAACTATACAGAGAGTTTCCAAGCATTTGAGTATCAGATACTTAGCATAACTGCAGGGGAGAAAAGTTCTGAATTGGAAGAGGATAAATACAAGGGAAGATGTTAAAGTCAACCTTATTTCTAAAAGTAAGCCGTGGTAAAAGAAAATTAAATATTAAAAAAATGAAACATAAAGGTGATGACAGAAAATAAAATGAGACCTACTGGTACCGGGATTTGTCCTTTAGAGAGTTTTTTCTTGAACTGCTCCCTTCACTAAAATTATCTTCAACCTCTTCAGATTCCAAACTGCGATTGCAGCTCCGAATAGTTTGAAAGATATTGTTTGCTGTTGATTCTTTTTCTGGATTATTTAAACCATCTTGGCCTACTCGTTGCAAGAAATTATCTTGTCCGCTGTAATCTGAAACAAACTAGAGATATCTAAAAGATCAGTACAGTAATAGATAGGATATTGTGTCATCTACTTCTCACTGGAGAAATTTTTATAAGAATTAAGAATATTTAGCATATATTTCGATTAGCTCCTAATGGGATTTCGTACCTACTTCGAATCCTAAACGGACCAAATCACTGCATAAATCAAGTAACATAAGTTACAATAACTCCTGAAAACTTCTTAAAAGCCTCAGTCTTCATCTTTTCTTGTAACGGGCATTTTTCTTTTAAAACCAAAATGATAAAACTCAAAGGAATTGCTTCTTTTCACAGAGGAGAAGCTTGATCCACTGAGCTTCTGAATTCCATTTTTAAGGAACTGAAAACCTTCCAATTCCCAATGAGTTAAGTGGAAGGTCAGAGCATTTAACAGAAAATAGTTACATCTTTAAGGATTTACATGCTTATTTTACCAGAAGTATAAACATGCTCCTCTGGTACTAATGTTACTTTCTCAGTACTCCAATACTGACCGAGGTATAAACAACCAAATCTAAATTGCTACAGTAACTATGGGCATTAAATTGAGGTCCATGTAACTGAACGGTCTAGTAACAGTGGTTTAGAAAACTTTACTTAGATGATGCCTTCATATAAAAGAGTAAATAATATAAAATAAAATAATATAAAATAAAGCACTGGATGGCTATGAACATAACCTCTTAGAATATCAATCTCATTTACCTCTAATGTTTCATCCTGGGAGTTATATCGTGGACAGAGTCTGATGAGGCTTGATGCTCCATCCAAAACTTCACAAAGCTCTTTTAAAAATACACCACAGAAAGGAACAACTTTACAGCCTGGAATATTGAGTGCTCGGCTGACCACTTTCCTGTATTCAGATGATGACTCATGCTGTGCCATAGCATCTTTCAGACTTCGCATAGTTTCAATATCAGACTGGTCCATAAATTGCCACATTTTTAAAACTTTTCTTGACCTATTGCAAGAAGAGATCGCGATATTTATTAAAAAAATTAAAAACAATTTACATTCAAGTTCAACACCCGCAGCATATATGTAATAGAGGAAATTATCATCATTACTGAGAAATGAATGAATGAAATCAAGCTTATTATTTTTATGAAAATTCTGGGTAGTGGACCATTTTCCCCCTTTTAAATTATTAAAGAACAAAACTGAAAAGGAGAAACAAGCAGTCTGATCTACTGGAATAACATCTGACATTGTAATAAAAGCCCACCTGCATAAGACATACAAGCAGGCTTTCTAATATTTTCGTTGTGTCATTGCCTTAAATTTATAAGGGCCTGGGAAGAAATAAGAAAAGATTAAGGAAATGGCATAAAGATAAACCAGATGGTTTATTACAAATTCCTTTAGTTGTATTACAAATAATCCATAAAGTTAGCAGAAGTTGTTGGGTTGTTTGGGTTTTTTTAATTAAATTGATTTAAAATAATTTACATTGATTTTTTTCCCATTTAACTCACAAAATAAATTATTTATTTTGATGAAAACAAGTAAGTCAGGACCATGTTCCAGCTCTCAGGCACCAATGCAGTGCTGCAGATGAAAAGAATCTTTGATTTCAAACAGAAGTAGCTCCTGATGCTCCCAGAGGACTGCGAGTACCTCTGGGAGTTCTCTCACCTTCTGAGCTGTATGTCTATGCAATGATACGGCCTTCCGACCCACCCCTGGCCCCAGACATACCAAAAGGTCTGTAGAAACATTAACAGTAGAACATCCCCAACCCCACTTTCTGTCCCGGTCCCAGAAACACTGCTAATCAGCACTAGTCTTCCTCTCTTCTCTTTCCCTTGCACTGTGCAGATGCATTAGAGAGAAAATTAAGCCCTTAATTGGCTTTGCATTTTTCCTCACAACTTCCATGGCTTGGAGACTGTGGATGCATTCTGCTCAAAAAGACTCCCCACACCTATGAGTGTTTCAAATGTGGTTTATATGCCAAAAATGTAAACAAATAGCTCAATAAGAATCCTTACTAAAGCAAAAAGAGCAACAATACACTTTAAAGCTTTGTTACACCAACACGATATACCAAGAGGCTCAAAGCTAAGAGCTGGGAAATCTGATCTTAACTCTCCCCTGTTCAGTCCAATTTGCTGCCATCCGAACTGCCAGTGCAAAGGCACTGCTTTCCTGCTCACCCAGCCCCCCAAAAAGCTGCAATTCTGTAGGAAAGCTAGCAACAAACCGTCTTTAACCTCATACTCTGTCTTTCTCCTGGAGACACTACAGGTCTGGCTATGTAACACCACAGCAGCATGAGGTCTCAACATCAGTCAGTTTAAGTAAATTGAAGGGGTTAAGAAAAGAGGTTTAGCTGTTTGTTTGGTTTTGTTGGAATTTTTTGTTGTTGTTTTGGGTTGGTTTCAGGTTTTTTTTACAATGTAAGAATGACCCTTTTAGAACGATTATGTTTCACTTGTGTTCTGAAAACTCCAACCCCAAGTTACATTAGTTTTGGTTGATTAGATAAACCACAAGTGCTTTCCCATCTTCTTTTCACATTTAAAAATTTCTGTTTAAAAAAAAAATAAATTACGTTTTCTAATGTAACATACTTAGCATGTACCAGGAAAACCGATGATCTTTCCAGAGCATTTTGGAAAAAACAGCTTTTAGCATGCTTCGTTTTTCCAAAAAGGGATTACTAGAAAGTCACAGGGTGAGATGATGTGATTTAGCCACAGATATCTGTTTAGTCCATTGTTCTCCAGAGACATCTGCTTAACAGAAGCTGCAGTGTAATCTATCACTGAAAAGCCATTTACAAAAAAAGTTGCCAGTACCTTAGCCCTGCCAGAAATTCCATTACAGCATTGTAGTTGCCCATATTCCAGCAGCATTTTGCCACATGTACTAAATATGAGAAGACTTCTCGTTTCTCCTCCATAGAACCTGCAGTCAGGATCAGCCAGGTAACCCACGAGCTCACCTTGTAAAATAAAATGGACAGTACAGTCAGCCAAAGCAATGTCATTTGGAGCATTCATGCATACTTGATGGATAACATGGGTTTTTTTGGTTTCCTTCTGTCAGGAGGGTATCAGTCAAAATTCTACTTATACACTTACGGCCAAATCACGTATGCAGTGCAAACACACCTCACCCACAAACATACTCACATTACAACAGTAAAATCATTAACTGCTCTAGAAATACTTTTATCAAACAAAAAACTACGGTATCCTAATATAAGATATTCTGAATATGCTTTCAGGCCACAGAAGAAAAAGCTTAAGGTAGTGCTGATTTCTAAAGCTGCCAGAGAGATCTGCAGTGTAAATTCTCATTAACATAGCTTACAAATCTCAGCCTCACACTGAATAACCCTTGTTCTTACAACATGGACAGTGAAAGTTGATAAATTGCAATTTTTATTTTCACTTAATTTCACAAAACTGGTAGTTGTATTTAATGTACAAAATTTGCTAATTCCTATATGCACTGAACATTTAAAATAATTCACATTATCTGTCTGCAAGATCACAAATGAAGTAAACAAAAAAACCCCCGCCTTCCTAAGTGTGACCATACTACCAACTTCTGTTCAGTGATTCATTAATGCAAGAATCAGAAATTAACTTAGTACATGATTCTGTTTGCATTTAAACAAATAAAAAAATCAAACCTTCATTTCATCAGTGTGCAGATTTTCTTTCCAGTTTGTGTTCCCACAACATCCATAAAAAGTAGCTATATTTCACATGGAAACCTAATTTAAACCAACTGCTCTTTTTTACAATATGATTCCCTGGGGGCTTGATTTTTGTCATTGTGTAAACACTTAGGAAGCAATAAACATGATTTGTTTACTGACACCAAGTTCCAGTCTTTAGTCCTGAAGGATTCAAGTGTTTACAGACAATACCAGTGTGGGGAGAGGCTTATAAAAAGTAGAAGATGTTAGTTAACCCCTCAGGGGGCATAGACTTTTATTTAAAAAACCAAGCATGCGAAATAAAATGTAAGGGCATTAGTACTAACAGGAAAAAAAAAACACTAAAAACATATAGGGCTTCCATTTATGCAAGTCTATACAGACACAGTGTTCAGAGCCTCTCACTCCTGAGGGAGAACAGTCAAAGAATATGAAAAATCTAAGTTACTATTTAATCTTCCTGATGCCCAAATCAATCAAGAAGAATAAATGAGAAATGCGCAGATAAGAAGACAGCCAGAGCTCCAATATATGCAATGCATAAGTGTGTAAAAAAAAAATCAGATTTTTAAGACTGAATTCCTGAAGAAATAAGGTGACAAAATCATTCTCTCTTTCATGCAGTGAGGACATACTTGGGAGTGCATACCATGGGGATGGAGATGCTCTAATGGGATGTGAAATGGGACAATGGACCTGTTAAGAAACAGCATTCCACCTGCTCTAGCCCTCATCGAACAACTTGGGTATGATAGGCAAGAGCTGGAAGAAACTCGCTTCAAGTCTAGTGAGAATCAAAAGAAAACAGGTTAACTACTGTTTCAGTAATTACTGTACATTTTTATAACTAACATGTAACAATAGAAAAGATTAGGAGCAGATAACAGGTACAGAGGTTATAGGTAGAACAAGTACCAGAGTCCGATGTTGTACATGTAAACATGCTCAAGAAGCTTTCCCAAACACAGCCTTAATGCGCTGCCACTGCAGAGGCCACAATACAACAATAAATAAATAAAAACTATTAATATTGGCTGCCCTATACAAGATACATCCAATCGCTGCACCAGCTCTGAATGAGAATTTGAATTTAGCTGAAATTGTATTTGAAGTGCTCAATTGGTTATTTCTAAATGTAAAAACTGAATCAACAAAGAAGTGCATACCTGAAGAGCATGAACGTATGGAAAAATACAAAAAACCCCAGAGCGCTGCATGACACGGGGGTCAAACAAGGGCAAAACAGAATAAAAGGTAATAAAATAAATGCATTAAAAAAAAAATCAGAAATTGTGAAACAAAACAGTTAAATCTGTGATTCAAGGTTGGCATAGATTTGTTCGTATATGCTGCAATCAAATTACATATTGGTTTTGGGTATTATTCACATTTTCCAGAAATGGCTCTGTTAGGGAATGCAAACGCTAAACATCCAATCTCACAAAAAAATTAATATTTGTTTGGTATGAAATACCAAGTGTGGTAATGACAGTTTGATTAATATGTGTTTAAACATTTTAAAGAGTAATATAATTAAGCAGATCTGTTTTAATCTAAGGTACTAAAGATGTAATGGGCAGGAGAAAAGAGTATCAAAACTGAAAAAATGTCTAAAAAGGCAACTGAATTCAGATTCCCCACAAAGAAGAAACCTTGAAACTAGGACAGTCACTTGTTGAAATTTTATTTAATAGAGAGTTTAGGACTGCTATAAACAGTTATGATGAACTCTTACAAACACTTTGTAAAAGCAAACAAAAAATTATAAAGGTCAACATGAACAAGCCTTTGCAGCCTTGAGATGGCATATGTATATGTAAGAGCAAAATAAGGGTGCAAAAGGCAGTAGTCTCCCATGAAGTTTACGATCACTCCTCTTGCAGGACAAGAATAGAATTACAGGAAGAGTAGAAAACATTTAAAAAATCTTGCACTAAACAAGAAGGAAAAATAAAGTGTCTGAATCTCTAAATTTTAAAACAGAATGGGCAAAGGCAGATATAAGGGCTTGGGCAGAATCAGGAGACAGAACTGAGCATCTAAAGATACAACCCACTCCTGAAAAATAATGAATGTGCCTGCTTTAGAAACTTCAGTATTTTCATATTCCCTTGAGATCAGGAAAAGTGTGAGGAGTAGGCTGGGATACTTCAGTCAGATGCAGATAATGGCAAATTTCATTCATACCTTTTTATGTGTTGATGAACTTAGGAATGAAACAGAATTGTTCCTCTACATATGCTACAGACTGTTTCGACTTACAGTTCTTTTATGCCACATCTAGCAGTAGCGAGAGTATAAATTGACCTTTCTGGCGGTTCTGAATAGCATTGGGTCTCCACAAGGTTTTTCTTTTAATTATTCAGAGACTGTTGGTTAATTGATCGGAATGCATTATACAGCCCCCAGAAAGTGGGATTATGGGCTTCTCAAAAAGCATAATAGCCTGGTACCCCAAAACTGATTTCTTGGAAGGTTTCATCAGTCTGAAACTAGAACAGAGATAATTAAATGCAACAGTGCTGTCAGAAAGGAGGGAGCAGAGGAAAGGAGCTGTGAACAAAGGTCATCTCCTTTCATTCAGTGAGGTTTTTGCTGAGTGCTATGCCTAACATCTGCAACAGCTTTTCTACTCCTAGCTTTTTTAGTGAAGACAGCTAGAAAGGGAAGAGAATTCAGTCAGGTAACAGAGCTGAGGGGGCATTTCCCAAAAATTAAATGTGGTCCTGGAGCCCAGCTAGGAAACAAACACAGAATTCATAAGCAGAACTAGCAGTTATCCACTTAAAATGCCATGGGGGATTTTTCTTATAGAAGTTTTGAAGGTGGGAGACCTCATTGAATCAATAGCCTTTAAAGGAGCAGAAAATTGAAGCTGAACCTCAGCTGACTGAGGTCACTTCCCAGCTCTGAACTCCCTGAAGATTTTATTCTACCCAGGCAGATTGAACTGATGGATCCAAGAACTTTATCATGAAGAACAATATTCTAAAGCTCTTCAATAAACGCATACTGGAATAGCTTGAGTATGACATTAATTTGAGATGATTACTCATAATGGCCACAGATAAAATGAATGACGTACAAACAACACTGAACTGCAGGTAGGTTGAAAGGACTGAGATCTTTATGAAAAAATCACGTATGACAGCTTAGAGGAAACTTAAGTATATCAAGTAAAACATACACTCATTAAACAATACTTAGTAAACATACTCTTGAATTTTCTGACTTATTGATAAATATGTGAGCAGTCCAGAGTATATCCTCAAAGGTGTGCCTCCACAGGAATCACTGACATTCTCAAATGACTGTATAGCTGCCACTGGATCCTGAAAATACTTGGTAATGCATATACTACATTTCTGCTGCCTAGGATGTATAAACTTCCTCTGCACAGATGATATTCAAGAAATAACAAACTTTTCAAGATCTTCATTCAAATGAAAGTTCAGAAGTGGGGTTCCTCAGATGCTGTCTGTGTACATGTGAGCTAGATGCACCTCACACAAAAGAAAAGCAGAGAACAACTCTGTATATGTACTTAATTCTTGGCGGCTACGGAATTCACCTGGAAGTTCAACTCAAAACCCTGTTTCTTCCACTTTGGCAAGCAAGTAACACAGACAGTATTTTGGAGCAGCACAGCTTCTCTGTCACTAAAACCGGGTATGATCTCTACATTCAAAAGGGGTTTCCTAGCAGGGGGAAGAGAGCAAAGGCAAGCTCCATCCTGGCAGGCTCCAACTTCTGGACACTTCAGCCAGCTGGATACAGAACGGCACCTCCTCTTCCAGAAGTTCATTCTTGGTTGGCTTGCAGAGCTACCTCCCCAGCTGCATCACAACTGAGGAGCATCTAACCTGAAGATGAAGTACCATCAGGTAGCAAGCTCCCTAGTCATCAGGCTGCCACGACAGAAACATGGGGGCTTCGCAGCTCAGGCAATGCCTGAACTAGCTAGCTCCGGGACCACAGGCAGCACAGCCCAGCCAAAAGAGTGCGCAGTAGTAGCCTTGCCAAGAAGATCAAAATACATTGCCGGTATTCCTCAGAACGAGCAGTAACACTTTTTGGACCTGGGTTTTGTGTTAGATATCGCTTTAACGTCAGATCACAATCTACATATTGACATATTGTCATTATTTCCTTAGTTTACTTTTTTTTTTCCACACTCAACTTACATAGTTCTGTTTAAGTAACTCATTTTAAACTCCCTTCAGAACAGAAATCATCACAGCAAACCTATAATTAGATTTCCGCTGCACTGCTGCTGAGTCTGAAAAGTATGAGAAAATGTATCCTGGCTTCGTTACTAGAATCCACATGATTGTGAGACACAAGAAAAGTCATAAATTAAAACATGATCCACTTAAACAAGTTGATAACAACATTGTCTTTTCATTCAGATGGATAAAAATGAGTCACCTTCAGGATTACTGCATACTAGTATAAAGTACTAAACAAGCAAAATCAAATCAAATAGATACTTAGTTAAGACTTAAATATTTTCTGGTGCCCTAATACAGAGAAGCACTGACAACATTGTGCCAAAGTAATTTCGGATACATTGTAAAGTAGCCTCTTTTGGAAACTTTCAGAGGTACAGAAGCCTCCTTCAAATCTGAGTCTGAACACACAGGATCTGTATCAGATGTCCGGGCAATGCAAACCGTAGCTAAGCAATGACCTCAAGCACAGAAGTACAAAAAGATCTGTACAATTTTAGGACTTTTGAAATTATCTTTTTATATCACCCCTTACTATTTTAACTGCACTAAAATCTGTTCTTTTCAATAAACTTTTCTTTTTTAGGTTTTTAGGCTTATCTTACTTTGACCAAAGTTTTCAAATAAATTTAAGTTAGATATTGCTAATGCATTTGGGAAAGGCATATTATAACTCAGCATTAATCTTCAAACACACTGCGAATATTTTTAAGTCAGTAACTGAGTCTCCTTCGATGTTTCAACTTGAAATTTTTCACAGCTGTAGCAATGAGAGACCTTTATTTAGGATAGACAAACCTTCCTTTTCCAGGTCATCACATTCCCAGAAGACTCCAGATATTTCTGTTCTGATTTTTAGATTTCCCTTTTCATTTGTATTTTTTTTAAAAAGGCAATTTGACAGAAAAGTTCCTATAACTCAACTGTCAGAATTAATAGCAGGAATTTTTTTTTTTTAAACTTACAGAGTTTTATTAACAAAAAATAAACAAGCCCACCCTGAACTTTTAAACATGGGAAATCTATATCAATCATTCAAAAAATAATATAAGCCTATGTTTTTGATTACCTAATCACTGAACTACCACTGATTTAAAGTCTATATGCAGGCAAAAATCTCCCAGTTTGTCAGGGGGAGGATATAGCTTGTTACTGATGCTCAGCTCCTTTTACTAATAAAATATGAAGGACTTAAAAGAGACACCCATGATGGAACTTGATCCTCAAGGTATGGCACATGACCTTAAAGTCCTCACAAGTGTGAGCTACAGGACGGTTTGCCATTTACTCTATGGGAATCCTGCTCCATGTAGTGCACAGGATGGAACAGAGCTTAATGCATGTTGAATTATTAACTGTATCCCTAAATTTACCATGGATTTACTTGACTCCTTTTCTTCTTTTACTCTAATACTAGAGATTATATATATGTATATATATATATATACATATATATATAAATTATTTACTATCCTTTCTGGAGCTGCTAGTGAACATATTCTGCAATTATTTTTTTTTAATTTATTGTTTAACTTTGATCAGAATGTAAATGCAGGGGTGGTATTAAGGGAGGAAACTATTAAGAATCCCCACCGGCAAAGCCCAGTGTTTTGTCATTTGTACTGCTTTACACTCATATCCCCAACTCTTAAGTTTATAAGGCTTTTACAGCAATTCCCAAGCTACATACTTCAGTGGGTGATGCTACATGGAAGAAATGATGTCTTCTATTTTTGTATTACATTTTTTAGGAACTTCATAATACTTGAGAGATGCAGCTTTCAGAGGTGAAATTAGCAAACACAGCTGTCTACCTGAAGTTTAACACTTACCATTGCTAGCAAGTAAAATAAAATCTTTTGGCTTACCATAAAGTAAGATGACAGTGCATACCTTCTCTAACACCTAACATATAAAAACTAGCCACGGATATCTTCATAATAAACTGTAGCTGATTTAACTACTGCCTACACTGGAGCAAGAAAGCAAGCAATTTTAATACTGACGAAATAAAAGTATGTGTATGAGAAGTCTCTGAATACAAAACAAGAAGTTGATTTTTCAGGTATCCAAAGGATAAGCATGACAGTCTGTAACCCATTTAACCAAGCCATTCTGGTTTTAACAATTTTGTTTTATAAACCCAAGAAATTTAAGTAAAATCTGAAGAACATGAAAAATCCATCAGATAAAATAACCTTCATCAGGTATCACGCAGTATTTATGGCAAGAGGGAAAAACCTACATTATCTTGTTTAAAAGCAGAATTCTTAGTATATCAGTGTACTCTGATTTCTCCCTCTTAAAAAAAAATAAAATTAAATCCACCTTTCACAACATTACAAAGTCTTTCCACAAGGGTATATTATTCTTATAAAACTATAGGGAGCAGATTCATATTTATGAGGCTTTTTAAAACACTAGCAGTATGCAGCATTAGCACTCATAGCTACTACAAAGAATTCCTTTGTATTGCTAACTGCACAAACCCATCAGTGCATACCAATGAATATAAGAATCAAAGTATATAACAGAGAATTGCTTTATTTTACATGGGTTTCACTAAAGTTTCATTATTAAAATTTTGGGGCTTTTGGTATAATATGCAACATAATTTTCAGATGCATTTTTAAAATCTGAGTATTTTAAATTGCATATCTTATGAACAGATGGTTCACTGTACATGCTTGACTGAAATTATATAACCTTACAAAGAACATTTACCATTTTAAATCTGATTAAACACTATTCCAAACAAGGACTGGAAACAGTTTGATATTTGTACAAACATAATCTTTTTAAAAGTATTATGCAAACCCATTTAGGCATTGCAAAAAAATGCTGAACTAAGAGACAGAGCGCAATATTTATTTACATTCCATTATTTCAGTAAAATGATAAGTCTCTGTTTTACTAGTGAGGATTTAAATGAACAATGAAGAAAACTTACAAACTTAAACCCTCAAAGATAAAACTATCATCAATTAGTGACCTAAATAGCCATATTTTTAATTAACTTTACTGAATGTAAGAATGACTTAGTGCATGATGAAACCACCCCAGTAGCAGTGCTATACTGGAGCAGTTCAAACATTTTTACCTTCTTAGCTTATTTTTTGGCAATTCAATCTTTCCAAAAAAATCACCTTATGTATTGAACTTCTTATTTTGCATTTTCAGTTCCACAGTGGGACTACATTCAGACAGCTGTTTGAATGATGTTTCTATCTGGTGCAACTTTTAATCTAAGACATCACAATTGCTTTGCACACATACCTCAACATGGAAAATTAAATGCTTCATTTTGTTTTAAGTTTTTATGGCTTTTCTTTTACTTGAAGCTGTGGCCAGAAAGATCAAGTTACAAGAGACTCCTTTCATGTTTATATAAAGCAATGCTTGGAATTATTTAAAATGTTTACATAAACATAAATGTTTACAACATGTACATTGAACTTGTGTTTCTGTGTTTGCTTTGCTGGCGAGAGACAGAAGAGTGGCTGGGAGTAAAAACCATAAACGTGCAAGAGACTGGAA
The DNA here is from genome assembly GCF_947461875.1 of Haliaeetus albicilla. NCBI lineage: Eukaryota > Metazoa > Chordata > Aves > Accipitriformes > Accipitridae > Haliaeetus > Haliaeetus albicilla. Next base: position 22,998,482 of record NC_091493.1, read on the forward strand.
GGGTAAAGATACAGAAAAAGAAACAGGTGCCCAAGAACAGAAAGGCACAGTAGACAACAAAAAGAGATGGAAAAAAGTATGTTGTTACAGTTCTCAGCATCCCAAAACACATTTAGGTACCATTTTCCTAATCTCTTCCCAGTTACCAGGGCTCTGCTAACTCTGCAGAATCTCCTTAATAGTTTCCTCCCACAGTTTTTATATATCCATGAAAACTAAACCGCTGGTAGTCAGTGCTCTATCAGAGCAGAAAAATATATTACTACTATTATTACATGCACAGTCTTAGAGAATCCAAAAGCCAATAGTTTTGCAAAGCTAGATGTTACTGTATTTCACTCTCCTCTTCCCACGCTAGCCACTAGTTCAGAATCAGCTTTTAATTACATTTAGTAACAGGAAAGAATATCTGTCTTTAGCTTGATCCACTGCCTTGCTCTGACAAGACTCTATGATCAATTTGATATTATTAGAAGCAAATGAAATATCAGCTGTGTCTTGCTGATGAGTACATGTTGTGCCTAAGCCTCCACTATCATATAACTACAGTTTTAATTAAACTTTTAAAGACTATGGGCTTTACTTATAGTTGGTGATACTGAACGTGTGTAGCCTAAAATCTTCATGATAAATAAAAACCGAAAAGCAAAATACCTTCTAATTACCTGTATAGATGTATCACAGGCTAAAAAATAGCTTTAAATTCTTCTAGCACAGTAAAAAAAAAAAGCTAAAAAGCTAAAACATTTAAGAATATTTGAAATATCTACAGGTGGATTTGCTTCTTTGACTCCTGTAAATCTGAATTAATTACTGAATCAAAGTTACATGCTATAAACTGGCACATGTAACAGACGCACAGTTTTTTCTCTCAAATACATCTACCTCAGCAATGTATTTATTCTTATTTTATATAGGGACACTATGCATCCTTAAACATACAGAAAGATTCTTCTCTACTTGAAAAAGATTTAAAGAGATGTTAATTCCTATATCGCAACACTTCCAAGTCTGGAGGTATACACTGTCTAAAAATACAGGAGAAGTCCATCTTTTAAAGAAGGCTTTCCTTACTGTCTTCTGGCAATAAAACCAGAACTGGAAAAAAACTTAGAATATTCTAATTTGAACCAAATGCATTCAGAGTATCTGAATGTTGTCTTCAAAACATTTATAAAGAAGTAAGAGAACTCCTGATACTAACAAGTAAGGAAACAAACAACCCATAGGAACAAGATGTATAACACAAACAGAATTTCAGGTCAAATAGGTTAAAGAGACAGAAATGTCGTTCCCTTTCTCTGAGATCATTTGAAACCTCAGGCTGTTGCAAGAAGAAAGTGAGAGTAAAAACAGGATCCATTCATTCTGGTGCCCAGTTTTTCTACAATGCTTTAAGTAATTTTGTTTTTTACTTTCCACGTTTTCAGTTTCTCCTTTAAATGTCTTCTGAAATATTACAAAGAATTTTTTTTAAGTTTTCTATACAGTACAGAGACAAGAGGTCAAAACACAGAAACTTTATGACAGCTGAGACAACAAACTGCCATCCTAGAAAACTAGGATAAGCACTGGATCAATGAAAGTTTAGGAACATATCTGGGGTCTAAAAAGCACAGCAGTTAAACTTTTTCCTTTTACCATTTCTTAAACAGCAGTGACCAGGCTTTCTATAGCAGCATTACAGAAGTTATTTAAACTGCAGTGGCAATCTTCACCATGACTATCATCTTTCTATAGTACCTCTAGGGAAGCAAAACCCGAAAAAACATGTCTATATATGCAAACATTACCAATCTTAAGTGACTGGGCTATATGTCATATGAAATGCCGTCTGTCTGAAAACTCCATCAGAGATAGTAAATCCTGCAGAGAAACTGCAACATTAGCAGATTATAAGATTCTTATTTTCCTGTGAATATTTTATTTCCCTGTGAATTTCTGTACAGACTTGAGAGCTGGAATGACCCAAAACTTTTAAAATACAAATGAAATACAATCCAAGAATGTATTCCAACCCATTTGGTTGGATTCAAGCAGATCATTCATGACTGACCTTTCTCACAACATATTTCTGAAACAAGCCATTGGGTGTTCAAGCTCCTTGTCGTGGCACCCACCTTGATTACCACAGTAAGTAATAAACTGATACTTGGAAACCCATGACGAGAAAAGATACAGGGAAATACATAATGCCTGAATCCCCTCTAGTAACTGTATGTCAGGTCTAAGCCATAACCACGCTCTCTTAAACAAAGGCAGTTTCTGTTTCCCAGCCTCAGTAGCACAGGATTTGCCAGCTGCATGTTTCTGCTACTATTCATGGAACACTTGACAGTAGCTTTAACCTGTGCTATCCATCTTTCATGTCTCTACACTCCTTACACTACTACAATTTTTCTCCCTGTCATTCTTGACAGTGAAAAGAAAAAATGTATACATGAAGAGGATCTATAGTGCTACACTTGCCATCTTTTGTGAATATTAATTCAAGATTATCCATTTCTCAAATCTTTGTTGTTTATTTTTTGAAGATCTTCATATATCAGAAACAAAAGCCACCCAGTTATTAGTTTCATACAGTTTCTGTGACAAATAAAGGGCTCTCCAGCTGCAGTAGAGTTCCTTGCCATACGCCTGAATTTAAGGTCAAAGCACTCACTAAAGCCACAAAAACTGGGGCAAGGTGTTATCACAGCTCCCAGAGGTAAATGAGTTGTGTCTCTTCCACAATATAGAGGACTGAGTCCACTGACACCCTGAGCAGACACTGACATTATGACAACTATTGTTAGATTGTTGCAGGTTAAAACCAAATTATGTGGCTCTTCAGGCAAGGTGTAAGCAGGCTGCAGAAACCTTGCGACAAAGACAGTAACAAAGGAGCTCTCCTAAATATTTAAGTTGGCTACCTTGCCTTTAAAGCAGGAATAGAGCTCCTATTTAAAAAAAAAAAAAAATCAGGCAAGGCCCACAAATTAAATTTATACCACCTATCACAACTTATTTTTTGCATTGTCACTTGGTAACACTAAGATACCAGTTAATGTCTGGCTGGCCAAAAGACTATTCAACCTTCGTCAAGGAACGGACTCACGCATCCCACTTCAATGCGAAGTCCTTCTCGCCTGAGACACAACCACAGCTTTTCTCCTTGAGTTACTTGTGATGCAGATTTCTCACTATATGCTTCTCAGCTTGGTTTCTGAATTTTTTTTAATCCTTTTTACACTTTTCAGCTCCTCTCACCAGGCTCACAAAGCTGTTATCCCAGAACAAGAGTATCTGACAAAAATGTATTTCCATCGTCATACTAAAAGACCCAATAATTTTCAGAAATCTTGCAAGACTCTCAAGATGTTAAAACAAACTACAGATAATAACGAAACACTGAAGTTGGCAAAAGCTCCAGCTACTGTCATCCTGCCTTTCTACAGAAAAAAAAATTTTTAGGAAGCGTTCCTGATGGTTCATCAGCATTAATGTCATCACTGAATCACTTCCAGTACTTTAAGTCAAAACACCTTACCCAGGTAATACAGCAAAAGAAAATGCACTTTACGGGCTTCATCCACTGTTAGACAGTATGCCCACTATTATGCTTTCCCACAAATGAGAATTGAGTAGAAAAAATAACAGCAGTTATTTATTGCACATTGAGCTGTGGTAATTGCCTTCAAGTACCAATTTTACCTACTGCAGAGGGCAACTGATTTCTGATTCAGTCTGCAATTCTTTGTGGACCATTTCCATGCCAAACGCTTAAGGCTGACCTCACCATAAGTGCTTTCTCCTGTGTAAGTCTTTCCTATACCTTTTAGACCCCACTGAAGTCTAAATACCGTAATTTGTATTAAGCAACACTAACCAATAGTTTAATAGAAAGGTTTAAACAAATTATTACAAGATATTCATACTCTATGTATCTCACCAGTAACAGTATTTAAATCATTCACGTCTAGAAAACAACAGTTTTGTAACAGCAAACATATTTAAATTATAAGGGAACCATGTGATGTTTCCCACTATCTATGCTTGACCTTGCATTCTGCAGTCAGTGGGAGTTTGCAACCTCAGTCATGAATGGGGGTTTCTGCAAGTTACTGGAATTTAAATAGTAAATAATACTAGTAAAATTTATTTCAGTCAGACCAAATTTTTCCCCTACTTTTCACTTAAACTCACTTTTAAAAAGATATTTTAATAATTTGAAAATATTTTAATCTGTTATTTTTATTAATTTATTTTATAATATAATTTTATAATATAATATAATAATTATTTTATAATTCCTGCAGCCCTCATTCAATCTAAGCTTCCATGAAAATGTCAGTATTTTTTCTATTAAATAAAGTTCCTTTGTGTCACAAAACAGCAATTATTGACTGTCATTTTAAACAAGTGTTATAACTTGCTCATTAATATGTAGTGCCAGAAAAATTACTAAAATCATATTGCTTTAATGAAAAATCCTCTGTATACTGTAATTGCTCATTTAACAGAACAACAGCATGAGATGATTTTTTTCCCATTACGTATCAGAAGCCTGTCATCCTAAAAGTCATTCTGGCTCCCACATTACAAATACACTTCAGTATTCCTATAGGCAATGCCAAAAAAAATCAGCAAGTGCTCACTGACTTTTGCCAAAAAAAGCATGACTCTTTGCACAAGAATTTTCTTGCCATTTATAAACAAAGCCATTTTGAAAGTTCACGCTTGTGATTTGCTATGGCAACTGATATACTCCACCATAAGATAAAGCAGATAGCAAAACAGTGATTTATTACAAGTGGTAACTATTGTACAATAACTCCATTTAAACATATAGCATCTATGTTTAAAAAAAGTTATTCCAGATTATACTTAAAATAATCCATTGCACTAAATATTATATAATCTAAGCACCAGATATTCAGGAATTAATTCAAATTATATGAAAAATCATCCTGTAGCATTACCAAACAAGTAATGATAGACTACAAAAATTGCAAAGTCACAAACCTCTAACACTAAAAGATAATGTTGACTATTTTACCAAAAGGCAACTTTAATGTTAAAATTCTCATTGATATAGAATAGTCTTAGTCATTTCTGACAAGACTTCTTCACCACCTACTTGCTCTTCAATCCTGTGACTGTTCAGTGTCAGAACACATGATGGTCAATCCAATCTGTACAGCCAACTGCAAAATGTCCTAACAAACTTCTCTGGCATTGTGCCTCACCAGGTCATCCTAGAGCTTGACCGCTTCACATTTTTCCCACTGCCCTCACTATGGTGATCACCGTAAGATAAACACCCCAGGAAGGAGGACCCTCACTGGGTCAGCAGCTAGATTCCTCTCCAGCTATACACCAGCCACAGTGTTTTCCTAAATACAGTAACTAGAGCTAATTTAAACAATTTTTCAGCTCTGTCTAAAGACTGAATATAGTAGCCGCTACTTTTTATTTATGTTGCCGTAATAGAATTAGGTGAGAGAAACCAACATATTTACACTATTTTAGTTCCTAAATCTCAGTAACATGCAAGTAACATGCAAGAACAGTTCGAAACACGCTAAATATTCAGTCACTGATTCTTATTCGCCCAGGAAGCAGGAACTTCACTGGGGGTTAATACATACTCTGCTCTATCTACTTAATTTTGTGCTGTCTTTTTTGATACCTGCACAATTTTCATCTCTTACTAAAGCACAAGAATGCAGTGGATAACAAACTAAAAGAGCGTAAGTCAAAACTATCTCCATTTTATTCCACTTACGAATCTAGAAACTGCTAACATTGCATATGGTTCACACAAAAAAAGGAAGAAAGAAATTATTCCTTTTTTCTGCAGCTAAAACCTGAGGGTTTATTTGGGGGGGGGGGGGTGGTGGTTTGTTTTGGGTTGGGTTTTGGGGGTGAATTTTTTTTACAGTTTTCTCAATCCTTGCTCAATTTTCTATTAAACTCATCAGAAGATCACCTTACTAAAAATAAAGTAAAATCTTAGTAAAGAACTCACGATTTGGCTGAAATGTGTCATGCCAAATGACACTTCTTTGTACAACAACATTCAAGACACACGCGGAGATTAAATAAATAAATAAATGAATAGTGCAGATTAGTGTAGTTATATTATACAGAATACAGAAACTTCTAATTTACAATACTTCTGTGCTGAGTCCTAAGATCATGCTCAGCCTACAAAAATCCAAACCAAATAAATAAAACTCCAATTCCTGAACAAAATAATAAACTGACTGAAAGTATACCCCATACTGTCATTATAAATACAAAAAAATACAGGTCTGTAATTTCTTTCTTCCTATTTACTTTACAGCGTGCAAGAAAAACCTAGGTTGCAGTTTTCCAAACTCACTGAGCAAATCGGTCACATAACTAATATTAAATTCAGTGGAATTTAGCTAAATCCCCTGGTCATCTTAACTTACGTTTTAAAAATTTGTCATTACAGCTAAATTCAGCTCTGAGAGATAAAGGAAGTAACTAACCTGCAAATCAGGTAATAACCTTTATGAAAAGTAAGTTAGAAGTTTTGTCTTACCTCATTAAACCTTGTCACAAGATCATCTACAGCATTATGTTCACCATTGGCAGAAGAAAGAATAGTAGCAGATATGGAAGCTTTAATAGATGGCAGCTTGCTTTGACATTCAGCATTACCCAAATCCCTGGTTAAAAAGCAGAGGTAGTCAATGGGTAAGACTTTCCGGTAGAGCTCCTGCTCCTGCTCAGTCAGAATGCTGGCAACCTCCTCTGGGAACTGGATGAGGTGCTGCAGTTCGATCAGCTCTTTGCTGATACCAGCCACGTTGTAGGGAAGGACGCTGGAGCCAGCCATAGATGTACACGCTTGACGTTCTAAAACAAAACAAATAAAAAATTTATTAGGTTTCACCTTTAACTCTTGGACTGGGCTGTGCAAAAGCAAGAAAACTTGTTCTTCTTGTTTTGTTAAACTGTTCATTCATTTATTCAGCAGTATACTATATGCTAACTACTTTATATTTAGACAACCTGAAACGTTCTTTTAGTTGGGGTCTTTCTGTATATATCTATATCTGGTATTAGCTAGATAGCTGGTAACTGGGGCTTCTGAGATTGTTAAGCTACCTGCCAAAACGCGCTTGCTTCCTGACTTAGCCAAACGCCTGCTCCAGTCACCTGCAGTTTTGTCAAAACTTCAAATAAAAGGATCATCTGGGCAGGGTGTGGCTCTGGTTTTCCTCCATATTGGAGTCCGTGGTACAAAGGGGTTTGAGGCTTTGACTGGGGCATCAGGACTCTACTGCCACAAGAAATAATGTATAATGATCACATAAAACCTATGTGGGTCAGCGTTTTTCTTCATATTCCTCTTGCTACAAAATAAACTTGTATCTGAGCTCACTGCATCGTGAAACTAAATGTCCGAAGTTACAAAACATTTTTCATTCCTCTGGGAAAATGCATATATTTGGGAGTATACACTTTTTATACATTATTACAAAACATTCATGGTAGCTTTATAATATCCTAGCAGTGATCTCCCTTGAAAAATAAGACTTCTCCTAAGAAGGAAGAAGCCAAGCTTTGTAAGACCATGTGGGAAGCCTGAAACATCAACACAATGATTCCAAAACAGTGAGTATGAGTATTCTGAATAGATAAGTTTAGAATGGGTTCTCTGAACAATAATTTTTTCAGCATTACTTAAATGTATAAACAGTCATAGTATTCTGTATTCTTCTTCCTTCCCAGGAAAAGGAGGGGTTTTTTTGCATTGCTTCACAAAATATCTTTAGAGATTTTTTGCACGCATAATGGAGGTACACTCCAGATCTATCTTTTACTTCAATTTTTTTTTTATATCAATAAACTCTCATTTCGTAGAGGAAGAAAACATCCTTTCTGTTCTCTAAAAAAAACCACCCAAGCTCATAATGACTGATTACAATTCATTCTCTTATAATAAACATAAAATATACTACATGAGGTTTCCCTTGTTGCATTCATTTTAGGCAAACTCTATTCAATCAGTGGGAAATTAAAAAGACAGAAAATTGCCTTTTTTTAATAGATTCTACTAAAGGTCAAAAGATAAATTATAGCAGCCCTAATTAAAGCCTTTGGGCTAACAGAACCTGTTGAGAAATTTTGAAATACATAAAAAGCTTCAGAAAGAGCCAAAGAGTAATTGTTTCTGTAGCTAGACTGGGGAGGAAAAAAGCAACAGACTTCAATTTGCAACAAGCAATATCCTGGTTACATAGTGGGGAACAGGTATAACTTCAAGCATAGCGAAGTAGTGCTGTATGGTATCTGCAGGTATCAAGAAATCTCTGTCACTGAAATTCCTGCAAGAAAGATCAAGGGACAAAAAGACAGTTAAGAACACCATGTTGACACATCAATCCTGTTTTGGGCAGCAGGTGAAGCGCAGTGAGCTTCTGGGCTTGCCTTCAGTCTTGTTTGCTTTGATTCTACATGGGACTCCAATTCCATTTTCTACTTCAATCTGTGCAGAACAATTCTGAAAAGTTCCATACGAAAAAGCTCTTAAAGCTCATTTGCACTGTTCTTGACTTTGCAACAGAACATAAGCTTATGCTAAAATAAAAACAATGCAAAATATAATGTTTATTTTATATTACAGGGATTGTATATTTGCACAGTGCTTTGCGTATACGGACCAAACTGTCACTGTCACAACCAGCATTCTCTCAGAAAGAGGAGGATGTGGAAGGCATGATGCAAACATCTGCTACCACCCATTTGCTCCCTAGAAGTCACAGTGCCCTGCTACCCCATGTGTGACAGCTCTTCTCACTCATGGACTTTCCCGGGAATTACGAGGCGCCCTGTCAGCCAGAAGGCAGAGAATGTACAGCCTGTACCAGCCTCTCCTGTGCCTCACTGCTGAAACCGAGTGTGTACAGGTTGTGTCTACGTTGCCAATTTCCTTCAGCTCACAAATACACTTTTGAAGCGCATCTCCCAAACATCCTCACTTACTGTGCTTTAGTTTACAGTCTTGGAGCACACGAAGCGGCTCCTTTTCAGACGAAACTGCACCAGAAGACGTGCTCCCAGAAGGCAACTAACACATCCAATTGCTAACAAGCCGTAGCTGTTGGCAGCATCCGAGCTCTGGAGAGGACACTTGAGGTCAGGAAAGGACAGTTGGGCCAGACAGCTCAGATCATGACTCGGCTGCAGGTGATCACGTAACGCAGGAGACAAGACAGCAAGTACCATGGACAATGCAATGCCACAGAAATACTGGTGCTTTGCGAATTCAACGTTATTTGGTATCTACAGTTATAAACACCTTATATCTATCGATATAGTAGGAAAGGAAGGCCTAACTCTACAAGGAGTGCCCAGTCAAGTAGTGACTGATGGAAAAGAGATAACACGCAAGTGAAGATGAGCTGTTCCCTGATGCACTGCTTGCTGACGAGATTTAGGGGTGCATTCTCAATAATTCACCTTCTCCATTACAGTACCCACCGTACATTACAAAACCCGCCCACATTCACACTTTCAACAGATCCACATTGTCTCAGAACTCCAGCTTTGCTCAAAGACCTCAAAAACTGGCAAAGGTTGACACTGAATTTGCAACAGGCTAGAGCACAGTTCATGATCCTATCGCACAGTGCCTTGCCTAAGCATAATCACCCTTCAGGCTCCATTTATTATAACCTCTCACATCTAAGAACAAGGATCAACACACTGATGTGACCAGCTGTAAGAAGGTGGCTCCACAGTGTATCTCCGGACTGACAGAAACTACTAGAAATATCTCATTTGACCTTTATTTCACTAGACTGACTGCCCATTGATCAAGTCCAGCAGAAAGCTAATGCAGGGATTTTGAAAGCCTTTAATGAAACTATCTTTAATGAAACCATGATCTTCCATAACAAAAGCTTCATAAGCCAGCTTCATTCTAACAGAAAAATGAAACCGTCAAAAAGAAAAAACTTTTCATGGAAGCTAAGCCAAGATGATTCAAGTCACAGACTAAACAAGATCAGCCACTGGTATTGCTGGATTTGGAAGGAGATAGAAAATAAATAAAACTCTTCCTGATTCAAAAAACTGAATTTCAAACTAGCATTTCTCAATTCTCCATTAAAATGGAAGAACTAAACAAGTGCCATGTCTTTAATGTAAAAGTGCATGGAACAAGCTGCTGCAGCAAGAGTGCAGCTGATATCCAAGGAAAGGCACACAGGCCAAACAGAATTATAAAGGCTTGCAGCTCATGGCTGAAGTATGAATATAAATACTGAGAAAGCAGAAGTATAACTTATTTCTGTTGACTATTTCTACACCTATAAATATTTCTATCATCCATAATTCACATCTTTGCAAGTCTTGGTTGTTGACATATTTCACCTCTCCAGATTCTGATTTTTTATCTTTCTTCATTCCAGTCTTAAGTGTTTTATCACAGAAAATCCAGGATCCTCATTCTCAGCTTCACCACCCTCCATGATTTACACTTTGCACAAAAGTCTACTCCTTTTTCTTTCTCTCTTTTTATTTGCCTGTACTAAACTAGTCCTTTTTCTGGACTATTTTTTTGTCTCTTTTTCATGTCCAAGACTTTTGTTATTTTTCATGCCAGGAACTGAGCTGCACTTCTGTGTTTCTGCTATAAAACTCCCTAACCAGTCTCATCCACAAGTCCTCTAGCTTTGTGTTGTCCATTTGTGTTCTTCAGGAAATAGATCATATCTTCCTGTGCTTCAAAGACCGACCAGGTCCTTAGATTAACTTGCAGAATGGACCTGCTGTCAGGCCATAAATCAGGGTAGATTTTGTTAGAGTTAAGGCAGGATACAATCCTCACTAAAATTAGCTGCTGCTGCAGTAAATGGTGTTATTCTTCGGGCTCTATCACATCAAGTTAATGCTAAAGCTAGTAGAAGAAAATGAAGACCCTGACTATTCATTTGCAAGTTGTCTAAAGCTGGAACTGATAGCTTTGCTTATCCTTCTGATACACAGCTGAAGCAGATAATCTTTTAAATAGCAAGGACTGCTTTTATTAATCAAAACAAGATAACTTCTGCCTAGCTTTCAAAAAAGGACTCATGGGTTGACTTAATCATTGCTGATACACATGGGAACAAAAACGCCTTGTCTTCTCTAACAAAAGAATTATCTATTCAAGAATGGGAGGAAAATACAGAATGCTTGCTTCAGGATATTACTCAGCCTAGACTTGTCATAAACTCTAAAAAAACACTGTCTTAAGAATTACTTTTTTTTTTTTTAACTTTCTACAAGGTTTAGTAAGGAGCTCTTCTGTCAACAGATCTACTTCAAATTAACTCAGCCTTTATTACTATAAAACTTAGAATTTCCATACATATTCTGTATGTATAGGCTCTATAAAAGCTACACTGAAAAAATAAATTGCAAGCATTTAAGTATGTAAGAACTGTGTGTGCATTTTTGTGTTTGTATACAAAAAAGTTGAGACAGTCTTGAAAAACTGTTTTTTTCTGGTGTTTATTGAACCATATTATGTTTGTGTTTACTATATTAGCAAGAGGTTGATTCAGTATTTTTTTAGTATGAAAAACAGGGAGTTCACTTTAAAGAAAAATGCAAAGAAACTTTTATAAATAAACCCATGAAAAATACTGCTAGAAGGTTAGTGTTAATTATCTGTAATCATTCATAGAATTTTTCCACACTGGTATGTTCTACTACACACAATAGTTACGTGACATGTGAGACATTCGAACAATAAAAGCAAAATTACCTGTACATTTACCATATTTCTTGTAAAGTTAAAATTAAAAGTTGCTTATTTATTAAATTTTATTTCACCATGCACACCGGTAGTTTATTAATACACTATATGATATAAATATTGGGCTGCTGCCATCAATTTTCTCCAGGCAGAAATTCAGGATTGGGTTTGAGCAAAGTAAGTGGAACTCATACAAAGACAGAAGGAAAATAAATACAGCCCTGACTGTAATCACATCAATGTTAAAAGTGCTAATCCTGCATAAAATTACAGTTGCCAACCATGCAATCTGTACTTCGATAAAATCACATCGCTTTCAATGTAAACTGTGACCAAGTAAGGCCAGTGGTACAGAATTACTTTCATCCCAGCTCAAACACAACTCTTACTTTTGATACTTGTAGGAATGTGCTATGCATACGGGAGTACACCCAGGGAAAAGCCACTGTACTTTTTAAATGAGCACAATCTCAAAAGTGTAAACCTGCCAAAAAGATTAAAATAGACTTTCAACAAAGTTTGATGAATTGACAAATGAGATAACTGGATTTATGTCTTCATTTTATTTCTAGGTTGCTTTTCTTTCAACACTTACTTTGAGGAAAAAGAAGTATTCTCTCTATACATTCAAAAACCAGCAGCTGCAAGCAGTAAAGTGAAAATCACAATCATTAAAAAAGTGCTCACTCTCTAGAAGGCTACTGGGGGAAAATCCTGTGACTATGACAAACTGTGTTCTAAAGCAGAAAACAGATTTCAATAGCTGTAAAAATAAAAGTAATTATTCAACCTATTATAAGATCTTATAACTCACTTGCTTTTTTGAGAACAGACTTTGCTTCCATGAAATTATACTACTGTGACTGAAATTACACAAAAATCTTAGAGGATTATTTTTCTCAGTTGTTATTGAAAGGTAATGCAATTCATAATAGAAGCCTTTTTAACAAGCCATGCTACAGACATCATCCAAACTGTTCATAAGCTTTAAGAGAACATATGGATTATGTTTACAGTGAGAAAATAAAAGCAGACCGTGGAAAAAAATCAAGAGCCGCAGGTGAACAACTGCCAATATATGTAATACTGACGTGTTCTGTTCAAAAAAGAGGAAAAATACAATAAAAACCTCCCCCAAACAGAAGACACTTTCATATGTAATACATGACAGTTGAATTGAACACCAGCTTCAGATACCGATCAGCATAACTGGGACAGCATTGTTTTGCTGTCCCTTGGATGCAACATATCTCAGTACCATAATAACCAAACCAACAAGCTTTTGTTAATTTCCTGTTCCTCTTCTCCATAATTAAAAACATATCTCTCTCTTTTAATGAACATGAATTCACTGTTATCAAGTTTGAATGTGGACAACTCACTCCAGTATCAAAGGGACTAATATTAAACTCAGTGGGAAGCTTGCCACAGAACAGGATCAAGTTCAAGTTCAATTTCACTGTAGAAACCACTGAAATAAATAGATCCCATTTCTTCTTCCAATTTACTTGTGAGTCAAGTATCAAAGAATCAGAAGACACACATGCTCTCTCTCCATATCCTTCAATCTAGCAATATGAGCTACCTCTTAAAACTACGTATCAGCATGCATTGCAAATTATTAGCAGGGGAGCTCTGGAGCTACAGGGTACTTGCACAAAATAAAGTTGGAGTTCAGTATGACCTGAGTACCAGTAAACAGAAAATAATACTCTGAGCAAAGAAAGATTCCCAGATGGTGAGTTGAAGAAAAGAAGATTAACTTAGCCAAGGTCTGGATGGAAAATAATCTTTTATTAGACCAAGCAATATTACAGACACACTCTGGGGGCATCAGATCTTTTTCAGGTTTGGAATAGAAACAGCAAACTTCACAGCTAGTTTGAGAATACCTGCTTTGAGTTTAATTTGATCATGGTAATAGCAAGACATTGGAGCTCTCTGGTGGAGCAGAAGCAAGTCATCACAATGGGCCTGGTGAAAAGAACAATAGTTTCTACAGTACAGAGGAAAAAAGAAAAAGGTAGAAATCAGCTGTAAAACAGAATTTTGCTGGAAATAGATCACTATGAAACTATAACTCACAGATATTTCTATCGAGGCTGAGATTTTATTGTTGAATAGATTTATTAAACCTCTGGAGAGGATTTAAAAAGAAGGCAGCAATCATGTTGAGGTATAATTGAATTAAATTACAATTATATACCACAAAATACTGACTCACAAACTGACCAGCATAGTGGAATTCAGCAAATGAAAGACAGGGAGCACTTGTAATAACAACCACTTATTCCTAAAATCACTTCTTGCTTTAGGAAATGGCAAAGGGTTCAGTTCTGAAAATTAGACTCTGAACTGTGCGCTCTTTTTTTTCTTTTGCAATTATAACACCAGTCAATTGAAATTCCAGAAAAAAAAATGGAAAGTACTGTATAGTTAGAGATACAACCTGCCTATATAACTTCTGACTTGAAACAAATTTGACTAAACAAATGACATACTTATCAGGACAGTTGAGATGTATAGGCATGGGAAAGAATTACCTTTTTTTTTTTTTTTTACCACAAAAGTTGTGGATAAACACTCTCAAAGGGTAAAATGTATGCACAGACAAACATTCATTCAGATTTTTAAAGCTGAGTTTTAAGACCACCAACATGAAGGATTTAGTAATATATTAAATTTAAATTAACAATTACATAGCAATCCTTACATTTTTCAGAAGTTCCTACCCATAAGTATGAACTTGAAAACCTATTTAAACCCTGTTTGTGGTTGGATTCAGAAGACCCTGGTTGTAAACTATATATATGAGCACTGACATAAAATATGGAAGGAATTTAAAGTATCACCATGATTTCACCACACCTGAGACTGCCATGTCTGCCTCCCATCATCCCCAGCGAACAGCTACACACTGCCCTGTGTAATTACATCTACACTGCTGCTCAGATTTCTGGCAGTGTATTCCAGGGCTTTTACCACTCCGCTAGCCTGAGTCATTCACAGAAATATTTTGCAGCGTACAAAAGAAGAACTTGGCTGCTTGTCTCTGCATTACCATATACTGTCAACACATTTAACCAACCATTTCCTGCTCTGTATGCAGTTTGGCTGGTACTGGCTACAGCTGATAGAAACAATCACAGACCTGTCCATAATAAACGGATCCATTGTTTTTGCTTCTGGCTGTATACTCACCAGAACAGAAGATGCAGACAGTGGCATTGTAACAGTGATTTTGACTCTGCAAAAACAGTAGCAGATCTCAGAACAAAATTTATGCCATTTGATGCTGATTTCCTGATTCCTTTCCATTTCAGGGCAACTAGCAAAGAGCTGGGGCTGCATCCTCACGCAGACACAGGATGACTAGCGATGCCTCCAGAGTATCTGTGTAACAATCAGTGTGATTATGTGGGTTAACCCCAGCCAACAAACATTTCTTCTGCACCTGAAATAACAGGCTTTGAAGGCAGTGCCCTAACAAATGACCCTGAGGCTACCATGGTAGCAAATGGATACTTCAGGTACAAAGGGCACCTAGTGTTACGCAAGGTTTGGCTGAACATAGACATGTTCATAGATACTAACGAGAGAAGAATCACCAGAGTGTATTGCCAAAAGTCTGAAGAGATCCACCATCTACATGTTTAGTCAGAAAGCAGCCTTATTGCTTCCAGTCTACATGTTTGGCAACCGGCCACCTGGGCCCTGCTATTTTAGGGGACCTTCACCTATTGCTATAGTTCATGAAACTATATCCTGATTTCAGAACACCTGCCAAAAGAAGGTTTAATTACAAATTTGCTAGATAGACAGTGAGTGTCCAATCAGCTGGCTGAAAATTAGATCTCAAAAGCTGTTTGATACCAACATGCCACCTGTCTTTCTGTGGCATGCTGCAGCCTGCGCTGTGCAAGAGCAGACACAATATTTTATTGCTTCAGAGGAAACTATCATCATGAAGGCTGGGTGAAGGAATTAAGGGAAATAACATCTGACTTGTAAATCTACACCTTTACATGACAGTGTAACAGATACGCAGAAAGGCTGTGAAGACATTAATATGATACCGCCACCCTTGCTGTTGAACTGTTCTCAGGTTTTTCATTATTTACCTGCAATGAAATCCCATCTCATGAATCCCCTCCTCTGCCAATCTCCTGGAGATGTTTTCAGAAATATTCCACTTTCACATACATTTCACAAATCTTTCTCCTAAAGGATGTCATGGTGGTAGTCTACCAGAATCTTGACCTGAGCAACACACCAGCAGGAGGATTCTCTGTACAGCATCTGTACTCGAGACCTTTTAATATACTGGATATAAATACAGCATAGCATATGGGATGTTAAGTTCAAATGCTAAATAAGTGTATATATAAATTACCAGATAAATTCCAGCACATAAGAAAGAAATGGTCAAAAGGGAAGATTTATGAGTTGGACTTTGGAAGAAAAGAGTGTTCTAGAAAAAGAACTGTACAATTCTCACTGCAAAATGAACAAGTTACAGCCTGAGTTAAAGCAGAACCCAAGTTTTAACCTCACCCACAAAAATTGATACAAAGCATGTCCAAAATCAAAGCAGGAGTTTCTGTGCACTGACAGAAAAAATTAAAACGCATACAACTCTGTCTTAACTCTGCAATGGAGAAATATGCAGTGATTAAACAGAGTGTAAGAATCTCAGATCAGGTTCCATTATTTAAGTATTTTGATCAAGATGGATCAAAATTAAATTTATTTTTTCCATTTACATAAAGTAGAAATTAAGTAATTTTTTCAGTTTTAAGAATAACACAACTCTGTTATAAATCAGTGAGAATAGGAAAAAAGCTAAACAAAAATGTAATTTGAGAATACATAAATACCTGTGGAAAACAAGGATGTTAAAAATAACATATATATAAAGTTAGGTACCCATATTAAAGCAGGGGCTCATGATCTCAATTTTTCATATTTTCTTTTTTGGTTAGGCACTTTTTAAATTTGAAAGAGTATACAAACTGTAGTTGCAGTAAAATATAGCATTCATAATGTAAGTAACTGCAAAACTGCAACAACACATTTTCAATGTTTCAGAGCCTCAGCCTTGAAGCATTCCTCTCTAGCCTGAGGGCACTGGACTTTCAAATCAGCAATCCCTGCATTTAGTTAATGCTGGGATCTGCTGCAGTTTGCTCCTTGGCTGCACAACTTCTAACAATTACCACAAACACAAACCCAAATTGCATTTTTGGCTTCAAGAACCTCAGAAATACATTTTGTAACAAACATCATCTTCTTTACTTCGGTCTCACCCTGAAGGCCACATTACATATGACAAGAGATCCTTCAAAGATAGGGGGGGAAGAGAAATGTCTGTTCCCGTCTTGCCCAGTTATGCAAATACTGCATACAATAGGAATGCATAAAGTCAAAGAATATTTCAATAAAAATTGTTTCACTTTGAAAACAATCATTAAATATAGTCCTTTAAGGTAAAAATGATACGAATGTTCACTATGGCTTCAGTGTCATACCAAGTGAAGCAAAGCATGACAAAGTGAAGACCAGATGCCAATCTGAGAAATTAATTTTAAGTATAATTACATCAAGGAATAATATGAGAATTAAGTAAGATCTGATAAGTGTACAGTCTTTATGATTAATGATTCTTGCCCTTTGAATCTTCATATAACAATCTGGTGCATGAAAGATGCTACCAGATTTTCCACATAAACCAAATGAGGCAAATCTGCTGCATAAGGTATTTTGGTTATTATTCTTACTGATTATTGGAATAAAATTAATCCAAGTCACATCCAGTAAAAAACAACAACACTTGATTAAATGTTCCCAATTTAAGCCCTGAAGCTTAGCAGTGAAAGAATTTTAAAGGAACGTAATACACTTCAAAAATCTTTGACCAGTTCAGAGGTTCCATCATTCTGGCCTGCTTTCAGCACCTAAACAGAATCCGATCATAACACTGGTTTGTTTGAGATCTGTCCTCTACATAATTATTTCACAGAAAAAGGACAGAGAATAGAACCATTAGCAGCAAATACTCTTGATCGTGCACTTGTGTTCAAAATATCTTTGTGTGATCTGCTAAGGAATCTTGTTCACTTTTTTTATATTATGCTTTGAATAATACAAATTCAGCTTCTTATCTGCATAACTGTGGCAGAAACCCTTCAATCTACACCTTCACCACTTAGCTTTGGTGAGGTTTCTGTTGCTCACTCTACTGCATGCTCTGAATGTTCCCTGATGATGAGAATATTTTGTGAATGGGAGAATTATTGTATCAACTATCATTTAATTTGATAGTCAAGATTTTTAGATTTCAAACAAAAATAAAATCCAGGAAAGATATCTGTATTTAAACAAAGAATACACAAAGAAATGCCTTAAGACACAACGGAGAAGGTAGCATGATGTATGAAGGCATCAGTCAAAAATCTGTATTGCAACATCACATAAGTATTGTGATAATATTTTTATATTATTCATGTCAGCAGTGTACAGCAGGAGGAACCAACCAAGAACAATATGGCCTTTCAAAGTGCTGTTATAGAAAGTACCAGAATTTAGAAAGATACTTAACAAAGAGTTAATAAAAATAGTGAATTCTATACTGCAATAAAGAAATAGTTATTACAGTGCAGTAATTCTACCTCCAAGTTCAAAATTCACTATGTAGAGGAAAATATGAAAAGACTCTCTCATACAAGAATAAACGAATGAACCAAGGACACATATGTTTAAAAAGATGCCAAAAATGGAGAAGAATGATGAACTGGAAATAAATTGATGGGTTTCACAACAGTGTGAAAGGCAAAGCCAATACTCTTAAATCACAACTATTTAGCACTTGCACTTCATTATTAAAGAAATGGCATACAAGTATTTTAAGACATCTAAAAGAGTATTCACTGGAACTGGTCAAAAAGAGAGGGGTACATTTAGGATGTAAAAATGAATACATGATTAACTGACAATGACCGCGTCAGTAACCTGGCTGCAGCCACAACACCCACTGGTATGCTATGCAGCAGATGCATGGTTCTTACGTGTCCTACAGTGCACTGTCACAGTGGTCAGCTACCTCTACCCCCACACATCCAGAGCTGTGCTGCCCCATGTTTGGTTTCTGCATTCAAAATATTATTTTGCCTGCGTCCTATTTAGAGTGTGCAAAAATACAGAGGTAAAATCAGAGCCCACGTCCTTGCTGTAATCCTTACGTATAGTCCTACATAAACACAGGTTCAAGCTCTTAAAGTGGGATTGAAAGAAATTAAGGCTAGCTATTGCAGTTGGACTAGATGACTGTTGTAGGTCCCTTCCAAGTGAACTATTTTGAACTCTTCTATTCTATATATTATTTACATTTTCTTCTTGTAGTTGGAGTTAAATTTTTATTCTATATATCATTTACATTGTTTCTTGTAGTTGGAGTTAAATGTGGACTATCTTCAAAGCTAGTATTAATACAGTCACATTTATGAACTACCATAAAAGCAATGTTGGACTATACAGGCATAACCTCATCAAGTTAAGCATGTATGTTTTAAAGGACTATACTTGGAGGCAGTATAAAAGGTACTTTGGCTTAAAAATGATTTTAACAACGATAAATGTCATCAACATTTATTGGTTGTGATGGAGAGTCATAATGAAAACAATTAAAAAGGATATAAAGTGAAGACAATGAACTAGAAACGGGTTTTACTTTTTCTCTGAGAAATATGGTATCACGGGCTAAGTTGTACAAGTGCTCTCAGGTCAAGTTTGTTATTTAACAAATACTTTAAAGGAAAAATTTAAAAATAATCACAGTAACGTAACATGCTTCTTCCACATGCATTTTGCAATATCAAAGAAACAAGCAGGTGGAGTTGCACACTAGCTGAAAGCTGTGGGAACCTCTAAGAGTGTCTGCCAATGCAGGCAGCTAAGGACACCTGGAGAGTATCTCATGTATAAAACTACAATACACAACATGGAAAGGGATCAGTGCAGGAAAACCACAGGTGGCTTTCCTAATACGTGTTTATTGTTTATTTTGGGGGTGAATTAATGTATGTTCTTTTTTTCTTCCCCCAGACATAGTCTTTTCTCCAAGCTCATTGGTGAATATGTAGTATCTATTAAAACTAGATTACTGTAAATGTACAAAAAACGTTAAGTTAGTATTTTTCATGTAGGATTAAACTATAACCCAGGAACCCAGCCTGAGAAAAGGAAAGCCTGTAACTACAGAGGAATGAGATCAAATTTTTGCCATAGCGTTGTTTCAGAAGGGAAGTAATTCAGCTGTTTTCCTGTGTAGACTACTTCCCTCTCTAACTTGGGAGAATTAAAACCAATCTCTCTGCCTAGAATAGTAGCAATCCTCTTAGTTACCCCGTCTCACATTTTTTCCTAAGTTGCAATTTGAATGCAAGTTTCCAGTGTAGTACAATACCTATTTGGTAAAGACCAATTACCATAGCTAAATTTATAGAGTAAAGAAAAGGATTGCATAACTGGTTTATAAAATTAAATGAAAGAAGCTATTCCTCATTTTAGAATGCAATTTCTGAATTTTAAAAGGTAACTTTAAAAGGTATCTTCTAATGCAAACATCTAATTACACCAATTACCAGAAAACTTTTGAAAGGGTTATAACAGCAGGCATCCTTAACAAGATCATTTCTCCCATGACGAGGATGATGGGAAGCTAAAGGAAATTTATATACTATTTTTATAAAGGATTAACATGATTTTACAACTTCCCATCATAGTAAGTCATGTTTGTGATGTTATAGAAGTATTATATCATGCCAGTATTTCTTTTAAGAAAGTACTGCTACTAGCCAGCTATTCTTAGCAAGGTTTCTGGAATCACAAAGACTGTGCCAGAAGCCCAGTTTAAAGGATGCTGGGAGGCATTTTAAAAGGAAAAAGAGAAATAAAATTTAGCAAAACCCAGGTCAATATGATCAAAGTCCTTCCACTGACATACAGAACACATCAAATGCAAGGTCACTTAATTTCAGTGGCTATACCAATAACTGAAGGACCTAGCCATCTTGGGCTACCTCCGCGCTCCAGTGAGAGCCACGACTGCCGTGCAGTACAGACATGGCCAGGTGAGCTACTAGGTATCCATGGAATTTAATGAGGGCAACCCAGAATTTAGTGTAAATGGTAAAATTATATATAAGGAGCAGTTTAGCTGGGATAACATGTAACTCACTGAGCTAGTTACTTGTGGGGTCAAAGGCAAAATTCGCATACATGTTTTAGCAACAGATTCTCATGTTCAACGTGTCCAACTATGACAGAAAGAGTATTCATCAAACCAAATACTTTTTTTGACAGTACAGCCAAGAAGTCTAGAAATGGAAACACAGCAAACATTAAGAAAATGTATTATTCTTTATGATTACATAACTGGTCAAAAGGATTCCCTTATGTGTGAAATTATTACATGTATTCTATAGAAAATTAAAGCTCTTAGCATACATTTAAAATACTTTTCCAGGAAAAATAATTAGTATTCCAAACAACTACCTAAAAAAAAAAGAAATGTTTTGCCTAGTAAAAAATTAGTTTCTATAAAATTCTAATATTTTACTTCATAACACCATTAGGTTTGAACATCCACATGTCATATATAATGCAATGTCTTTCACTCTTTAAATCCTTCTGTACATCTTTCTTCATGAGCTAGTAAAACAGCTTTCTCTGCTATATTCTCAGAAGAAAAGTCAGCAAACATGCACTGTTCATGTGCAGGTCAATCTTCATAAATTCACATATGAAATTACTACACTCAAAACGAAAATTCACCTGTATATGTAAGTCAGCAAATGCTAGAGCATCTTTTAACCTCCGTGAAATAGGGTGGTGTAACCTAAAATTAAGCTTATTAGAAATTCTTCAATCTTTTGCTACTCCTGTACAAAAAGGTAAACCTCACTAAGTGAAAAACAGCTGTAGGAACAAACTAGAACTTTTAAAAATGAACCAGAAATCAAAGAAATTATTGACAGAATTAACATACGACTGTATATGAAATTATAAAATTTCCATTTAAGGAAATCTTCAAATTCATGTAGATTATAGCAATCAACAAAATATGCATTTCTCAGCTGCTCCAAATGAACTTAAGTACATGCATTCACTTATATAAAGCACTAATAATGGAGAGCAGAAAATGAATGACCAACTAACTCTTTCGGATACTGCTTCTTTGATTACTTAACATTCAGATCCAGTAAATTTCATTTCTTTGGCTAAATTGTTTCTAGAGCTATACATCAGTATGGAAAAATTGATCTGCAAATTTGCTAGGAGAATCAGCAAAAACATATTTCAAACTGAATTACTTGTTGAACAGCAGAGTCTTACAGTAAATGGCATGGGCATGGTCTTAAAGAACATGACAGATTTCCTGATAAACTACAGCAAATGTCTTAGTCTCTCAATTTGTTATTTCTTCGTTTTTTTAAATAATATTGATAACAGTTTCTTAATATGATGTAGCAGTTAGACACATCGCCATTTTTTTTACCACTTCTTAATAGCCTATTTGGCTTACAAAATTTCCTTTCTGCTTCTACTAGCGCTCTCAGTTCAGTTTGTTCCAATAGTAATGATTTAACCAGGCTAACAGACACAAAACAAATAAACTATTAAGTCGCCTGCTGAAATTCACTGATGCCCTCAAAAGCTGTTCTAAAGCATGCGTCTATCTCAGTGGAAATGCTGGTATGCTTAATAAGACTGTGAAGTCCAAGAAAGAATCTATAGTCCTGAGACATAAAAAATACTATGTAGCTTAATGAAAAGCACTCCACACAATAACAAGAACTGCTGAGAAGTCAAAGCCGAAAAGATTTTGTTTCTTTCCTTCAGATGTATTTAAATTAGAGTGGAGGAGCCTGTGTGATTCAGCCTTAGAATTGAAACCCATTCAATGACTCAGGAGCTTAAGACATAGAGGGGTTAGAGGAATACAACAGACTGCAGAGAACAGGGCAGGCACCTCCCTGGAAGCAGAAAGAAGTAAAACAATAGACTACACAAACTATTAAATCAACCCTAACTTCATAATAGAGATTTCAACATCTATAACTTGCCTCACTATCACTTACTACTTCTTACCTCAAATACAAATGCTTTAAATACTTATTTATCCATGCAAGCTTTTTTACGGCCTCACTAGTGAACTGCTATAGTTCTGCTAGACTAAATCCTGCTATAATCAATTATTTTCTGTAATTGTTTTTGTTTACTTCATGTGATTTGGGAATTAGTGTAAGCTAAATTAACAAAGATATGGTTATACAAGATTGTGTTCAAGCAACCAGAGTACAGCTATATGTATTACACTTGTAACTAGTTATCTTGTAAAAATGAAAGGATTAATACACTCACTACATAAAAGCTCTTCTAAACAGTCACAAGACCTTTTAATGAATTGTGTCTTTGTCATTAGCTTTAGCAGATTGTACTAGAAAAGGTGTTTGCAGTCCTTTTCTAACATGAAAACTTTCAAAATTAATGATTTTGCTATCCAAAACCAAACTCAAAATTAGTACCTTCTGAGATCCTCAGATATTAAGATATGTCCCTTAATCTGAAGACTTCAAATGCAATTAATTCTTTCTCTGAAAGTACATAGTAAAAATTCACAGTTCTCTTTCTTTCCCTTCCTTGTGGCGCCACTGCTACCTGTACTGTGGTTAAGGTTTAAAATGGAATTAGAGCCAACTTTGTCAACAATATTGTTCACACAGTAAGAAAACAAAACAACTAGGAAAATAAAATACATCAGCCTTGCTTTGAGCAGAGTTGGATTAAATGACCGGCACAGTCCCTCCTAACCCAAATGATTCCAGGATTGTTAGATGGCAGTTTAGCATTTTACCTTACAAACCATTAAATATCACCTTAATAGTGGAGCAAAAAGTAGTCACGTTAGTGTACACACTTTATATCTATTGGAAATAGTTAGTATTCTAGACACAATAAATGTAGATCCTGTGTATGGAATGGAGTTCTGCTTTCCTAAAGGCAATGGCTCTGAAAAAATAAGAAGGGACACTAAACCCAAATGTTTTCTATGAGTTTTTAAAAGAGAGAGGTGGCAAAACCAGGTCATCCCACATAAATCACCGATGACACCAATAACGCAATGTTTTTAAAGACACAGACAAACTACAAAGCGCGCAGAAGAGAGCTATAAAATTATTCCAGGCTTGAATATTGAGACCTGGAGGAAGAGATTTAGATCAGAAATGCGTAACTTCAGTTCAATAAAGTGAGAATTGAGACGTGACTTGACTGCAGTAGATAGGTAAGCAACTCCAACAGTGGAAATATGTCAGTTTTTAAAGACTTTAATCCAGCAGAAAAAAAGGCGTAACAAGAACAAGCAGTTGGTCCTTGATGACAGACAAACTCAAACTAGAAATAAGTCACCCCCCTTTGACTGTGTCACTGACCACTGGAAAAAGCTGTGCACAGGGATGATAGTTCTAAGGCATCCTCTGAGGGCTGTACATTAGCACTGCTGCCTTTCATCTACTGACCTTAAAACAGAGACAACTGGGTTTAAGTAAATGACATCTTAAAAGGATGTCAGACTATAGCTAGTGGTCTCCACTGACATTAGGGTTTGCAATTCTATGAGCTCTTAATTTCCCAAACAACAAGCTCTTATAGCCCTCCCGTCTTAAAATTTGATGTGCCATCATCTACGCAATCACTAAACTTTTTTTTTTTTTGCCTCTCAAGCTTTCCCTTTCCTGTAACAACTTTCTGAAATTAGTCCCTCTGTATTCAGCCACATGCATCTCTTTCCTCCCTACCCTTGCTGCTTTTGTCCTGCTGGTTATGCCAGCCAACACCACCTGTGTCCATTTTCTTCAAGTGACATTTAAAAGAAGTCCTTCAATTTGACTGGATCACTCCTCTGGCAATTCCCCCTCCTATAAAAATACCTATGGTGAGGTGTTTGCTGTTCAGATCCAGTTTTTGTCCCACTCCCAGAAGACATAAAGGACAATTGCTTACTTCCTCCTTACAGTAGTTATTATCTATCTGAAAGTTATCACATACCTCCTGAACTTTTCTCTATAGAAGGTGCTCAAAGCTGGACAGTCAGCAATGATGAGACTGAGAGCACTACTGCACAGCTTTTACATACGACTTATTTATTCTTGCCTCCCAGTAAAACAGCAAACATATTGGCACAACATGGCATACTTAACCAACAGACAGCTTGTGATGCACTGTAACCAACAAGTGCTTTTTTGCAGGCTGTTTCTCACCAGTCCTCCCACACTGACATAAAAAGTGATATAATTTTCTGCCCAGTAGAATCAGAAAACTGTTACTTTCACGACTCCATCAATTTTGTTATTGTAGCTATTACTAAGAAATAAAATATTACAGTACTAACCTTATTCTACCATCAAACAAGCAGCTGTAACTTCCATTCATTGTGGTGGCCAAAAGTAATGGAACAAATGCAATTTTGTTTCTCTTTTTAAAAAATGTAGTGCATTTCCAAACTATGAAAATATTGGGGTTTTGTTTTGTTTCTGACACCCAACCTGCTTGCAGTTCTTTAACTTTCAATCATATGAGAAAGAGATCAAATATGCAGGAACGTAGTCAGCAAGAATTTGCTCTAAGTCAAATAAAATGTAAATGTAAAACTACCATATTAATGCTTTTTACATGGCTTATGGAAAACGTGAAGAAAGCAATTATGTTTTTTAAAAGATGCAACATTTTATACATAAAAAGGTTTTTTTAAAAGAACATATTTTTGCAAAAGTGAGCATGTTAAACACCAAATCTCTGCACAAAACTCTGGATAAAATTATTTCATATTTGTGTGACTAAAATGTTTATGAATTTATATTGATTTTATCCAAATGTTTTGGCTAATTATTTGATAGGTTTTGCAAAAATTATATTCTCAAAATAAAAAGTATCAACTTCCGTTCTGAAGCAGATCTATCTTTGTTCTTTTTAAATCATATAATTCCACATAGAAAAATCAAGACTATTTTCTCCTCTTGATGTTCAAAGGAAGTTTGGGGGGGGGGGGGGGGGGGGGTGGTCAGCTGTTTCTTTTCCACAAAAAAATCCAGTATTATTTGGTTTTGGTAGCAAATAGAAATTCTAGTTACAGACACAGTTCTAGCTGTATCTCTGAATACAGGAATTTTAAATATATTTTAGTTTTTCCTTGTTGTCTTTTTTAAAACAATTCACTCTATATATGGTTACAGAAAATTCCTGAAGCTTTTTCCTCCTGAACACTAAGCTTGTATGCAAAGTCCTACCACCATCTTCAAGACAATCAGTACCTGAAGCTAACACCTCTTTCTCTTTTGTGTTCCAAACACATGCTTGAATGGTGGGTGTGTTGACAGCTTTCAGGAGGTTTTACATTCACAAATCCTTTACCTATAAGGTAGACAAGAACTATGCAATTTAAATTGATCCCTTCTACTTCATGGCAGTTACAGAACAGCATATTATGAAGATCTGAAACCTAGAAGAAAATTCTACTTTTAAGGTTCATTTTCTCACTTAAATTGAAGACACTATTAAACAAATAATAGCAAAACTATTTCATGGTGCTTTAATGTATGACACCACAAGTAAGTTCATAAAATATTAATTACATTTTCTCAGTCAAGAAAATGCCTACACTGACAAAACCAGAACTAATTACTATGATGTAACTCTTTTCAGCAAATATGGCAAAAGCATTCTTTTCTGACCACACTAACCATTTTTTAATCTTTTAAAGTTCAAATTAGTTATTGTACTGGTTTCTTAGCTTGAATTATTGATGTGATAATGGTTTATTGTGGTTTTTGTTAACACTATTTTTGGTTAATTTATTCACTGATAAAAATGACATTTTAAAGATCTCTAAAAAGATCTGTCTAGTCTTTAACCTTAAATTCTATCATGACCTTGTGCAGCTCAGGATGGTTGGGTACATGAAAATAAACTTGGATGTTTGGGACATTATGCCCTTCTGAGATTTGCAGAAGTCTCAGTATGGTGCCAGTGGCTGCAGTTCTATAGCTGGAGGTAGTAAGAAATGGTAGTATTACCTAGAAATATTCTACAAAACAGAGTGTGTAGAAAAAAAGCCCATGTAGTTTAATGGCTTTAGGTATAGCTATTTTCAGGATCGGGTCCCAAAGACTAACAATGTTTCCAATTTTGATTCTTCTGATTTCCTGTCTGAAACTTCTAGAAACTCAGAAGAGCAATTTATTTGAAAAAAATCTTATAAGAATTTTTAGAAAAGGTCATACACATTTATGATATTTCAGTAACTACTGCACTTTTATAAGGAAATATCCATGTTAAAGAAATCTTTGTTCCATTTCTCTGCAGAGCTTAGCAATTTAATTCTGAAAAAGCAAATACAGGCGACCAACTTCAGATCAAATCCTCTGCAAATCTAACAGTAACATATAAAAAGGCACTCAAAACTATAGTTTTTCCAGATTAAGATTTCTTTTTTCCTCCCAAAGAAAAATGCTCTCAGAAGACACTACTTCTGCCTGTGGCAATACGGTTAAGTCAAAAGGTAAAGCTGTGCTTTACTCCAAAATATCAGAGGAAAGAGAAATTGAAAAGGTGATTGGGGACAGGGGGGCAGACCTAAAGCAACAGCCTCAGATCTATCCCATTTCTAAAAGATCTGAACACTTTATAAAGAAAGCTGAAAATG
This sequence comes from Haliaeetus albicilla, assembly GCF_947461875.1. Taxonomy (NCBI): domain Eukaryota; kingdom Metazoa; phylum Chordata; class Aves; order Accipitriformes; family Accipitridae; genus Haliaeetus; species Haliaeetus albicilla. Next base: position 23,026,006 of record NC_091493.1, read on the forward strand.
TGCATGAAATCTATTGTACCAAGTCCATGGGAAATGAAGGATAAAAATATTTAATTGCTGTACAATTGTGCAAGGCCCTTAAATTAATCACAAGAAGCAATTAAAGGTACTTTTAGCATGAAATAGTATTTCTAGTTCTTGTATTGTTGTTTTGGTATTTTGTAGGCAAAATATTTTCAATTTGTGCTATAACAACTATTTCCAAAGCAAATACTTAAACATTAGAAAACTGTCAATATGAAGCCCCTTAAATAAAAACTAAGCAAATTATGCACTAACAAAGATTCTCATATCTGCTTATTTTCTAGAAAATGCTTGCATTGTTCTACCTCAAATCAAAGCTAAAACCACCATAAATCAGCCTGTCAAAGGCAGGGTCTGAGTTTATAATTTTAGCATTTCTGAAATTAACTAAAATAATTTCCCCTCCATTTCTTGTAATCCTACTAGGTATCTCAGATTAGTTATCACTCACTGAATAAAGGGGAAAAAAACACTATTATTTTGCAATTAATACAGATACACTTGATACCAGGGCTTTTTTTTTCTGTGCTGTCTCAATCACTGAGGTGAAAATAAAGGTGTTAACAACCAATAAAAATCTTTCTATTGCAATGGGATACTATCTCTTTGAATGGTAAATGTTTGTCATAGCCTTTAGCTAACAGCCAGATTAGGGAAATGGGAGGGTTAGCACATAAAAGACATTCCTTTCACAGAGTAAAATATTATGAACATTAATTTAAGTTACATATGCCAGTTTAAAAAAAAAAGTAAGTATAGGTGTTTCTTTATGACCAATTAGTAGCGAAACATTGCTTTTACATCTTGCTATGCACTCATGTCATTCAGAAAGTGAAAAAAATCAACTGCCTTCAGTATCCACCAAACACAAATTGGTTACAAGTTATGAACTTGTATACTGAAGATCCAAGAACAAAAGCTTGCTAAAGAAAAAAGCAGCAGTGGATTTACATGCAAAAATATGTTACTAACTTGTAACATTTAAGTAATTTATAAACTTTATGGAAAAAAATAATTACCAGGTTCTATTACTTTCAAAAACTTTTATTATATCTGACATTCATATTTTGTCTAGCATTTTTTGTAACAGTCACTTATTTTTGTAGAATAAGAAACAAAGGAATGTACCACAACATAATTTGATACCAAATAGTTGCAATGTTAACTGATGCAAAGTATACCTAAATTACTTAGATTTACATTACATTCCATTTCAAACAAGTTGAAATACAAAATACGCACTTAAGACTGAGAGACGACTTTGTATTTCATATTGTTTATATTAAATCCTTACTTCATTTTCCACCTAGCAACAGTTTTGTGTCCTTAAAGCATTGTTATTAAATGCAGACATTATAGATCCAACATTAGATTAGAAACCCCTCACCCAATCTACTTCTAACTCTGGAATTAAAACTATTGCTTTGTTTTCACTACCTACATATAACCAGAATTGTGTACTAGGAGCCACAGAAATACAAATCTTACCAGCAAACGTGTCTTCCATTGAATCTTAGATTCCTCCTAAAATGCCAGAAGAGCAGGTACTTCCAATACCACAAAAAGTCTGCACGCTGCACTTGTCCAAACTAACAGTCAGGCAACAGCTGCTCAGTTTAAAGCTACAAACTGTGGCAAAATGCATAACTGACATGCCTTGTGTAAGCCATGAAGAAGACAAATTTGGCTGGCTCACTGAAAGGTCAGGTTACCTACCTCCCCAGATAAAAGCTGAAACACTGGGATTCGAATGGAAGGAAGTTTAGAAATTAAGGACGAGCACACATCCTGCTAAGACTAAAAGCATTTGATTTTGACAGCAGAGTTATAAACAAGAGCGATTTAAATTCTGCTGGATTTTTGTCTTTAAATATATTAAGAAATAAGTTAGCCTACACCCAAGCTTTCGTACAAGTTATATTTATATCAGTGTTGTTTAAACAGGCCAAAAATAATAAACGGAGTTAGTTTTGTTTTAGGAAACTTCAGCTGAAGCATTACAAAAAATGCGATATGGGTTTCTTTATTAGCAAATGCCCTACCTTTACAGCTATTATGCACTCTGCACCGGAGTCTCTAATAAAAGGCAGTAGCATTAGCTTTAACAGGACAAAGGGCTATGACTTAGGCAACAATCCAAAAAAGTTTCCTTGAGAGGCAAAGAAGAAGAAAACCTCCATGAGGCTCCCAGAAGTGTGATCAACCGTAAAGAAATTACAAATAGAGGGACTTTAAAAGACAGCATAGCCTTTCAGACTGCATCTATGTTCATAAACTGAGTAGACACGAAAACTCTGCCTTGATCCCACCAGCCGTTAATATCAGTCTCTGGCATTTTAACCACTTTTCTTCATTCTAACTTTAGCCTTGTCTACACACAGTTTACATCACCTTTACAAGCAGCAGGACTACATCAGTGAACAGTTGGTTATGAAATTTGCTAGAGTACGCAAGACTGAAAAACAATACACTGCCACAAGAAACCTTTCTCCATTTCCCCCGGAAGTCTGAGAGAGCGATCCATGCAGAACTGGAATGCGAGCAGTACACTCAGAGTCACTTTGTTTATAAGGTGAATATACGTCTTGTCTGAAAAACCTCTACTGGAGGAACAATTGTGGAACTCGGCCAATGCACCATGATTTTTCATTGACAATATGAGCATATTCTTTCTTAACTGGAAGAATGACAATCTATTGTTGTGTCCAACTTCCAGCTGAAAACCAGTATGCTTAGATTTCTGAAGAATTCGTGTTAAATATGATAATATAAGGACCCTCATGGGGATACAGTATAGAATTTTTAAATTAATTTGATTTATAAATATCAATTTTATTAATGCTATCTGCCTACAAAACCCAAAATAAACCATCAGATTAAACATTTCTCATCATTATAGGGTCAATACTAAAGAATTTTCCACTAGTTATAAAAGCAAATCTCTGAAAACCTAAGGGAAAAAATCAGAATGTTCTGAGTCTACAAAGGAAACTGTATAGTATATCTTAGAATTTAACAAAAAAAAATTGTGTCTGGATATAAATAAAACAGCGTTATCCTACAAAAGTTGATTTTTCTTCTAATTCGTTTCCTAGAAACAAAACTTCAAGGGAAACTTTAGAGGTGACTCTTGAAGTCATCTTGGGGCTTGAGGTCCTTGGGGTTTTTTGCTTATGATTGACATGCTAACATAAACATACCAAAAAAGTTCCATTCTACACTAAGAGTTCCCATGGACACTACTTTTACAAGGCCCATTCAAACAAATGTTCAGACCTTTAAAATAATAAACAATAATAAGCAGTTCAGGGATTAACTATCTGCACTTAGAATCCCATCTCATTTTTTCTGAAGACTAGTTACTCCTCATAAAAAAAATAAGTAGTTTGATTTTAAAACTAACATCACTTTGCACAAACTTCTGCTCTCTCAGCCTTCATCCACAGACATTAGTATATTCTTCATTCCTTCCCTCACAACAAAGCCCTAAAAGAACAGTCAGACTCATTCTATGAATTTAAACTCTTTTTTCTGCTGGTGGAAACAACAGCTACAGACTACCAACAAAAATACTGCTGTACACAGAGACTCAGCTATACAAGTTGAAGGATCATCAGTATACCAAATGGTTACATAATATTATTGGAACTAAAATCTATACAAACCCATCCAAAACTCGGTTGTTTCTTAACTGCTTAGCTCTATACGCTGGTTAGGATATCCAGATCCATACAAACATGTGCCTTCCTGTACCATGAGTATGATACCTGTTCTGTCCAAAGGAGCAATTTTACAGATGATTTTTTTTTTTTTTTTTTTTTTTTTTACTTGGATGGCTTACACTACTCAACTTCAATCTACTGCCTGGATCAGTCATGTATCTTTTCATCTTGCAGTAATATACCTTACTGAACCCAGAAAGAGCACTATAAGGACAAGACAAGCTATGCTGGCAGAGCTTATAATTCTTTGTGCCTACAATGTATTAAACATGTTGGGTTAAAGGAAGTTTTTGTTAAATTAACATTGGCAAGGATCCTCCTTCAGTCCTTCTCCTACTTCTTTTGCTGTGACCAACCTGCCTGCAACCCGCCCTGACCAGACAGTGGCAGGTCTGGGAGACTGACTGCAGTGATCTTTCCCGTCTGCCAGTTTACAGGGACAATCATTGTAGCCAGCTCCTGACAGTCCCAGCTGTCCCTTGGCTACGGCTGTCCTCCCAAATCCTTCTCCTCCTTTCTGCCATCTCAGCCTTGAACTGTGCTTCCTGCCGTGTCACTCTTAATTCTGCCCCTAACCAGGCGACCTGCACTTGTTGCTGGTCTTCCTGACCTACGTCCTGGAGCCAACAGAGCAGCATGAAATCCTTGGTTTCCTGACTCACACTCTTGCCTCAGGCCACATTATCTACTTACTGTCTGACGTATCTCCTGGATTTCATTTCCTCTCCTACAGTGCGTTGCTTGACTTGTCTTCTTACCTCAGATTCTAAGCCTGAGACACGTTTCGTCTTTTCAGGTCTTAATCTCAGCTCATTTGGCTTTATCCCTCACTCTAGATGGTCTTAACCTTTGGGCCCAAACACACACAGACCAGCTAAATCATGCTGGCCTTCCTAAATCTGTGCACATAAAGCTTGTTATCAGCCATGACTGACACAGAGCTGTCAGACAACTGCCCCAGCCCCAGGGATCCTGGAATTTCCCCAATATTGTAACAATAAGCCTTGTGTGAAGGGTACAAGAAACAGCAGTGGGAAAAGCCACAGAGACTTGGGTCCTGTTGGCTGCCCAATCTTTGCTGATGGCAAAGTCTGATTACAGAAAAAGGGTAATCTCTGAATACTGAGAGATGAATGAAGTAGGTTTTCTTAAGATCAATAGAGTCTGCCTCTACGTTCACGACAAATCAGTTTCCTTCTACTCTTCATCAAAAATTGCTGTTGTCTATTCAACAAGTTCTGAGTGAGCTTTCTCCAGAAGACGAATAACAGTGATCAAGGCTGCAGTCTGATTTATATCACTAAAGAAAGCGGCATCAGACTTGAACAACTTTGGAAGATGCTAAAGAAGTGAAAAGAATCCTGATATAAAATGTTTACAGTCTGCTCCATCCTCAGACACCTCTTTTTACTTCCCTTTTGTTTTTCTTAGATTACAAAACTACAGAAATTATCCTTGTAAGTGGAGCAGGGGGGGTAGAAGGAAGGGTGCAAATTTTTTTCCAACAATGATTCTAGATACAGGTATCAAATACAAAGCACAAACATTTTCATATACTCTTTCACATTCTTTCTTTAAGACTGAAAAAAGACCCAGAACTTTTTTTCACTTTCTGCATAAAAATGTCAACACCACATGAACTGTGACAATGACTGAGTCTTCAAATATGACTCCAGTGAAAGTCCTGGCCCGTTCACAACTATGAACAAACTTCTGTAACAATCAATTTCTAAGAAACAGAACAGGCTGAGAAGCAGGATTTCCTTTCTATGGGAAGAAATCTGGTTTCAATCCAAATCCCATTGAAAGACATTCTCAAAACTTCTTACTAACCAGAAATTCTGAGTTACATACAGAGGTGCTAAAACAGTGCAGCTGAAATGTCTTCAGTGTTCATACATGAAAATTATGTTCTCTGTAGTAACAAAGATGTGACTGTCACTGACCCGCTGTGGGAACTCCAGGCATCTGTGGTTCCCGGGAGTCTACTCTTAGACTGTCCCTGTGCTACTGGGACCAGAGTCGCAGCTCCTCCGTCGGGAGCCTGACAGCTCTGTGAGCCATGAGAGCAGGGCTTGCAGGCTCCCTGCTCCAGACCCAAGAGACAAGTCTCCTACAGAGCAGGCCCTACATGAGTTTTCAAGGACTCTCAGTCCCAGATCCACGTGACCAGGAATTCTGGCTTTGGAGCTCTGGTATGTTTGAAAGCCTTCTCTGGAACTAACAACACTGGCAGCTGATCTGCCTGCAAGACCATCCTAGCCTTGGGGACTCGGAGCATTTCGGGTCCTTAGCTAGTGAACAAAACCTTAGAGCAGTATTTCCTGGAGTTGGACTACTTGTGACTGTAAGGTTCATTGCTCAGGTCATTAAATAACTCCTGAAGGACTGAACACAAAGAACTTGGAATGTGCTTAGTGATAGGGAGACATAAAACCAGGAGGCTATCCCAGCATTAGGGACTCTCTGTTTGCAGGATCCCTATTTCCGGGGCAGAAATTACATAAAATCCCTAACTACAGAGCATATAAAGGTTTTGAGAAGTCTTCCTTTTAAATCGTGAAGGACACTCCCCATTAAAGTAATGGGCTCCTCTTTAAACAGACTGTGAAAGAGAGTGCTGAACTTTATCTCCACAAATTACAAACATTTAGAAAGAAAAATAGTGGAATGTTGTCTGGTCCAGAAGAGGTCCTCCAAACACAAATCTGACAGCCCTTGAGATCTTTTCAAGACTGACCAATACAGACTGGTTTTAATAAACAAATTCACTTCCACTTTTGAAGCTTTTTAAGAATTGTCTTGAAAATCATTCCAAGTGCAGTAATAATCACTCTAGAGTTGACAACCGTCTAAATTGTGCTCACAGGTTCACATCTGTACTGAAGCTTAACTTTTGCATAGCTGAGGAATGGTTTTACTTGGTGGAAGATACACATCTACTTGACATGGACCTTGCTATCATGTCACATGTCGTTGGCAAAAGACTGGATATACTGCAACCCAATCTGTATGTGGGCGGCCCCTTAGAGCAATTCAGAAATCATGAAGTGTGGAATTCAGTAGTCCACTCACTCTATGTCCCCTGCGCATCAGCTTTCTACTGCTTTCAGACTGAACTTAAGTTATTGGTCTGAGCTGTAACTTTCTAAATGGCTTGTGACTGTCTTAACAGAAAAACTTCATTCTCCCTCGTACTGGTATACTAGTGATCAACACAGGTGCACAAACTAGATTTTTTTTATTGGTAAAAGAAAAGGAAGCATTTCGAGCACTTTCCCTGAAAGCCTCTGAGCACTGGCATCTATTGCTAGTCTGAATAGTAAAGGTCCATATACGCTGTTCCATGTGCTACTGTGAGGGCTTCAGTGACCTGATGAGAGGGTAGGAGAAGAGCTTTGTGCTCTGCTGGCTGTTTCAACTGTTTTGGATAAGATATGACAGTAAGTCACTATGGTCTAGACAAAAAATAGAGACACTTCTGTGTATTTTCACAATTTCAGAAAAAAATAAGTAAAAAGCTTGTGTGAGTAAAGCATTTTGGTGCAATTCCAAGTACCATTGAGTTTAAAAAAAAAAAAGCCACTAAAAATGCAGTTCCCACAAAGCCAAAAGGCATGAGGAGAAGCAACCAGGCTGTATACCTGCTGCCCAGCCACATGCCCATTAAGTGATATTCTACAGTTTACAGTCATACGTTTAATGACATGGCTACATTGAGCCTATAAATGAACTCCATAAAAAACACTAAAGATTAACTAACTTGTTTATGATAATTATTTTTACAAGTAGAATAAACCCCCTACCTTTCAGGTTCAGCTGGAAACTTTTTCTCAAGAGAGCTATCACCCTCACTGGAAAAATTGCATAGGTGGATTACTCAACTTTTCCTTTCAGTACAGTCACACATTTGTTAGTTTCTACTTCCTCCACCATGTCATGTTTCTGTGACAGCACAAGAAAAGAACTTCCAAAAGAACATGGTCAGTAGAAATATTCCCCAAATCTGAAGAAAAGGTTTGACCAAGCTGTTTCCTAATTTGGAACTGAAAGAACTATACTTTAAAAAAAAAAAAAAAAAAAAAAAAAAGTTTTAAAAGCCAGTAAACTGAAGCCTACTATATTCACTTGCAAGATAACTCATTTAAACTAAATCTTGTTTCATATATACATTAATAAAGACCTTTCTCTTGAAATCATTTGTCACTGGTGATTTTAGAGTAAGATGCATATACAACCCAAGGTTAGGAGTAGGACTCCCAAATGTTTTGCAAATTAAAACTAGAATTACCCACATAATCCATATTTTTCAATCAATCAAATAAAAATAGAATCCTCTTACATTCAAGAATATATTTGCATAATACCTGCACAAAGGTAATTATATGTTTACATAAAATACATGACAATGTATGCAGGCATTAAAAACTGAAGTATTAATCACAGCATGTTTTAAACACAATTGTATTTTGCCTATATTACAGGTAAACATTTTGATGAAGGCCTATTAACTCATTGAACTGAAATGTATAATACATATACAAATATCTAAGGCAATTTAGAGATCTCTAACTCAGGATGTGATTTGACAAAATGAAGCACTCGGTGGCAATACTAGGCCAAGGTGACTTTGCCCCTTATTGTTCCCCTCTTTTACAGGATTTTCTGAAGTGAAATCAGTTTCTAGGAACAAGAACCCAGAAAGGAGAGAGAGGTGATTAAAGCTGATGCTGGCATTGCCACTTACTATCAGTTCAGAGCCTCAGACGTGTAAACTTTTACTCTAATACGCAAGAGTATTTGTCATTGTCTAACGCTGTAAGTAGTAACATGCAATACAGCAAAAGTCTTCAATAGCACCTTTATGTAGCGCATGTTTACAAGGTAAAGATCTATTGAACTGGATCCACCGCAAAAATGTTTTACTATAATTACTTCATAATTATTCACCGCTTCTTTCAGTTTTTATTTACAATGTTTTTAGGTATTACAACATTTATAGGACACAAGGGAAGTTTCAGTCCAAATTTCTGAGTGGCAGAACAGTAGATAGTTCAACAATTCTTTTATTTATGCTTATATAACATTGCAAATTACTTTTGAAGACATTTTAAAATAAATTTATATAACCTTTTGTTTTCATCATGCATTCTAGTTCCAGCTATGTCAATGCTATTGGTGTTCACATTTTCATTTGCTAGTGATTCCTTTTACTTATTTCAAGTAATCAATATAATTGCTGCCTTTGGGCATGCCTACTTCTGTATAGTGAAGTATGGTGCAATGATACTCAAACTACCACCATCTCAGCTACTGCCATCACCAGAAAGGGTCATATTTTGAAGGGTTATTAACTGGGACTGCCTATATTGTTTTCAAACCAACTACTATAGGAGATTTCGCTGCATCATGAAAATACTCCAGTTAGGGTCTGAATGAGTCAGCAACAGGTTGAGTGTCTCTACACTGCACTATCCCACATAAACCAGACATCTGTAATTTCTTTCTATCTGAAAGAAACAAACATCTCATCAGTGCTCTCCTGCACTTCCATCGGGACCTTTATGCTTGGACCTTCGATTGTACTGTGACATCTTCCTACACTGCAAATCCTTTTTCAAGTACAATTTTAAAGGAAGAACTGTTAGACATGTTCTAAAACAAAAGTTGAAAAATAAATAAATTAAATACAAAGACCTGAGAACCTATACTTGAAGATTTTATGGAAGCAAGCCAACACTTGAAAATCACAGCTTGTGAAACACAATAACAAGAAACATTTGCTATTCTTGATCAAAAAAGTAAAAACAAAATCAGAGAAGGGGTCTTCCCTCCATTCTTCAGCAGGCTGAGCAACATGAAGAAACCCAACCTAAAAAGACATAATGCTAATCTCCTGCTGCTGATACTACTTCAGAGCAGTGCACAGCACTGAAATTACTACATGGGCACTCAAAACCTCTGACTGTCAAAGCAAATATTTATTTTCATCTCCCTGGTCTCTCTGCAACACATGACACTCTTAACTTACATATACTGCTATCTTGTCTGCGAAAGGTTGGTAGGGCCCTGACCAAATGCACAACAGTTTGAACTGTTTCTGGAGGGCTACAAACCACAAGTGCTGATGGAAATATCACCTTCACTATTGTAACAGTTTGGGCTGAGTCAGAGTTAATTTGCTTCATAGTAGCTGGTATGGGGCTATGTTTTGGATTTGTGCTGAAAACAGTGTTGGTAACACAGGGATATTTTCGTTACTGCTGAGCAGTGCTTACACAGAGTCCAGGCCTTTTCTGCTTCTCACCCCACTCCACCAGCGAGGAGGCTGGGGGGGGCACAAGAAGTTGGGAGGGGACACAGCCGGGACAGCTGACCCCAACTGACCACAGGGATATTCCAGACCGTATCACATCATGCTCAGCAATAAAAGCTGGCATAAAGAGGAGGAAGGGTGTACATTCGGAGTGATGGTGTTTGTCTTCCCAAGCAACCGTTATGCATGATGAAGCCCTGCTTTCCTGGAAAGGGCTAAGCATCTGCCTGCCTATGGGAAGTAGTGAATGAATTATTTATTTTGCTTTGGTTGTGCACACAGCTTTTGCTTTACTTATTAAACTGTCTTCATCTCAACCCATGAATTTTCTCATTTTTACCCTTCTGATTCTCTCCCCCATCCCACTGGAGGCGACAGTGAGCAGCAGCATGGTGCTTAGCTGCCTACCAGGGTTAAACCACAACAAGTATTAAACCACACCAGGATCAATATATTCCATTTTCAACACCTCCAAACAACTACTAAGTGAAGTGTTCCGATGACATGCTGTACCCTGTGATAAATACTCCATTGCATTTTACAACAGAGTTGTCATCAGTGTCAATTAAAAGTTATCAGGTTTAGAAGAGTTTAGCTTACCGTTGAAGTTAAATCCAGCAGTAAGGGAGGATGTCAGACAGATCAAAATAAGCTTTTTATCAATCTGCAGGGACAGGACAACTTTCCTTCTTAAAAGGTACACACCCATTAATAACTGCAGCTCTGAATTTAAAATACTGTTGGCTTCCTTGCTAATGCTAATGTCTCAGTTAATAACATCACCAAATAATATTCTGTAAATGTTTTTAGAGAGGACTCTGTTACTGATACCTTTCTCATTTCTCAGATATATTAAATCACCATGAAATACCTGAACATGAACCTTCCACATTCAGAAAACTTCAGTATCCTAAAGCTGCAGCACATCTCTTCCTCAACAGAGACCAATACAGTAAATCATACCTAGGCCGCTACAGTAAATCAAATCTCTACTATCTACACAGGTTGTCTGTGGAACTGCAAATCAAGTTCAAGATCTTGGCCTTTTCTTTAAGGTCGCACATCCTTGGGCTTAGAATACAACAACAGAAGCATACACCACGTAATACAGGCACCACAGAGATCCCCAAACTAGTGCAAAGTGTGCTGGTACACAGAACATACATGTTCAGTCACTAGCTCAGGCTCTGTAAAAAGATACAGCCATATTAGCATGTTGGTGAGCCTGAGCTAATTACTGCTGCTGCTTCCAGGTTCAGAACTCAGTCGGAGCCTGCAGCTCTACAATGACAGTCGCCAGCTGGGCTTTTTGGGCACTGCAGCAACATGCCCCATGGGAGGCTGACATTTGTACTCAGGGGACAGAGCATCCTTAGAGTCTCAATCAGGTCTGGGGCATCAAAACCCTGTGCTCTCTTCTCCCACTCTGTAGGAGGAGGGTCCACCACACCACACCACCAAGTACATGACTCAGTTCTTTTAACCTTGCTTTCCAGAGCTGTCGCAGGAATGTACGTGTTTATCTTTCTAAAGCACTCATCTCCCCAGAACAAATAAAATCGAAACAAAATAGAAAGGAAAAACCCTACCAAAATAGGACACTGTACTGTGCATGTCTCTGTCTCTCACAGATGATAAGTGTATGTGAAGCTTAGTAATGTTGCTCAGCGTACTACTGAAATTCACTCAGATGCTGCAGTGGCCGACTGTACCTGTTGTTCTCATGCCATTTTAGTGCCTCTCTCTGCCATTTGATTCATCTAAAGAGAGACTAATTAAAACTAGAAAGGACCACTTTGGGATAAAAATAAGACAACCTGATCTGAGCACAAACTATATAACTATTTACCTGTAAAATTGAGGTCAGTATCTGTACTAGTTAAGGAACTGCACTGAGAATTCTGTACTGATTTTGTCATATTCCTGGGCAAGCTGTATTATCCACATGCATCAATTCTACAATTGTACAACTGAAATACTACATCCTTTTGTTACAGTATATCAGATGATGATAAATCCCCAAATGCTTGAGTACCTTAGGAAATATTCTAGGCATTAATTAAAAATGAATTTAAAATACATTTACTATTCTGTACAAAACCCTGTTTTAATGCAATGAATTTGTACCAAGAATGTCTTTGTCTTGTTTAACTTCCAAAACTGACCAAACTAAATCACATAATGTATTCTTACTGCAGAGGAAGATGATCAGCATGGTAAGTTAGTATGTAACATCCATTCTCCAATAGGCATTTTCCACAAAGGCAACACCCACGTTATTTGAAATGATCCAGGACGAGAAAGATGACAGATCCAGGAGAAGACGAACAATAAATCAATAATGAATTGAACGTACTTACCACGCAGTGCTATGCTGACAGCTAGTTGTATGACAACAATAATAACTGAGTAGAGTATATACTCCTTTCTCAAGTCCTGAACCAAGTCAGGCTATGAGCAGGAACACTTGGTAAATGAGAAATACTACAAAAAGGAACACCCTAACAACAGCGGCTTAGGTATTAATTTGGATGCAGACAAGAATGTTTTTAAAAAGAAAAAAACAAAACAAACAAACAAAAAACACCTGAAAAGCTGTCTGTTTTGTAATAAGAATCTTTTCAGTTTTGCATGCATTTTTACTTTATTAAACTAACATAGCTAATCATTGTGACACATAATGATTGCAAAGGAAAATCTTTGAAAACATGAAAATCTTTTTTATCTGTTAACTTCATATATGAGTATATAAACTACAGAATATTATCTAGTATTATATATTTTGCAATACACCCTATATTCTGCAATATACTCTATACTTGAAGTGGACAGGGTTTAAAAAATTAAATCTTCATTACCTTTAAGCATTGTTCTTCCAGTTGAGCCTCCAAAGATATTTAAAAGACCACTTCTTGCTCCTAATGATGTAGTTGCTTCTAGTAAAGCACCAGTTATATAGTTAGAGAGTGCAGTCCTCTGTGAAGTGGCACGATATTGACAGTAAGCACCTGTTACACATGGTTTTATACAAAAACCATCAGCTTTGCATATACAGTCTGTATCAAACGTTGGGAGCTTTCTCAGAAGGTGAGGAAAATATTCAAAAATATCTTCTGCTGCTGCTTCTTCTCTCACTGTATTGAAGATCTGTGGAGAATGCAAAAGCATAAACTGTTAGTTCCTTTGCTTAAGATAATAAACTGAACATCAAAAAATTCCAAACTAGCATGACTTCTTGTAAAGTTCAACAGCCTCTGCAAAAAGGCACTAAATTAAAATACTGCATTTATGCATTAAACCTGAAATATCTATGAATCCAAAACTGATTTGTGAAGATTTTGAGTTGGGTTTCCAAACAAGCTATTTAAATAAGATGGCATTCTGGCTTTCAACCTATGGTTAAAAACATTCTAATGAAAATCAGTGTTAAGGATCACCATTAGACAAAAAAAATGCCACATCAATACATCTGGTCAACATTTAAAATAAAGAATATACACAAAACTATTTATAAGACTATTGAATGTACTGTACTTTCAGTAAAATCTTACAGATATCAGTAGCAGAAAAACAGGTCTACTCAGGGTTTGCACTTTTTCTTGCTGAGCGGGGCGGGTCTTTGCAAACAGAAATGGCTTTAATCACTGTGAGCAATCTTTCAAAATGTTTTGGTGTCACATTCATTGCATTACTTCCAGCCTACACACAGGTCTTCTACCTAATATTGGTTTAGTACTCTTTTTTCCAATATTTGTGCTAACACACTAATGAACTTCAGACTGCAGCATAACAACTAGGTAATGTTTGCTTATGTAAGAGTCTAATTATCAAAGCAAGAATCTGGAAGAAATCTTTTCATTTAGTATACAAGGAGAGACTTGGTTCTTCGCATTCTTGTATGCTGACTTACTGATTAACATTAATAATTCGTCTCAATGACCTGTGCTTTGTAATTACAAAGTATAAACTACCAAACTAAAAGTTAACATAGGGAAAGGTCATTATAACTGTTACCAGAACAGGTGCTGAGACAATTTTCATGGGGTTGTTCCCCACCAGTCCTTAGATGTGCACAAGAAATAAGCAGATGTCTTAATGACTGTTTTTGTGAGTAATGGCTTGTTTCTTGTTGCCATCCTTCCCCACATATAAACAAAATGCAGCTATCCATCAACACGGCAGAGATCGCATCCAGTCCTATGACGCAAGCACACATGCGCTCAGTCAAATGATAAGAAACTGTTTGCACAGTCTGTGCGTGCCACATGTCAGAGGCACCGGCACCCTCACCACAGGACACATACGTGCCTGCCATGTAACCAAGGAGGGAAGTGGCTCCCAGCACGGGGATCTGCACACACATCCACTTCTGCCCTAAGACCTGCATTTACCCTGCCAGGTAAGTGAGGAGGGTTCGAATGCCCTGCTCCCATGAGGTATCTGACCCTCTACAAACAGAAGTTGTGAACAATGATGTAATTCTTTCAGCCAGGTAAAGAAACTGAGAATAGCAGAAGCTTTGATTCAGCTACTAAATTCAAAATTTGGCAAATTTTTACTTCTTATTTATTTTTTGCCATAAACCAGAAAATCAAATACAATGCAATATTTATTAAAGTACATATTTCTTCTCTTAGCTGTAGTTTTTGTATTAACAATTTCTTGGGGAAAACAGTAAAATTTTACTCAAAATGTAACAATTTATTAACTAGTAATGTAATTCAATGATTTGAAAAAGAGCACTGACATTTATTAATATATAAAAAAAAAGTCTTTCACATGTTGACAAGGACTTTTATAACTCAATTCCATTAGAAATATGGCTTCTGTGATTCATTACACAGTGAAATGCGGCAGTATCTTTTTGCTTCCTCTCCCTGCAAATTTTCCAAAATTTATTTGGTCTCAGGCTTTTAGAAATATTAAGCCTTTACTTAAGCCTCTCTATCTTCTTTTCTTTGGTATACAACAGTTTTATGGACTCTCAGACTCTCAGTAAGAACACTGCTCATCTCCACCTTTATTCAGAAAGAAAATACACTCTTCAACTGTGCGTTATCTGAATAGGATATATGCATACCTTTAAATCAGGTAAGTGTCTGCAAGGAACAGTGGAGATGTGCTTATGACACACCCTTCCAAAAGGTGTACTGTAAAATAGTGAAGCTGCCTTATGCATGGATTATGAGTGTCACACGTAGCAGACATTAGTTTTTTTACCTTGTTTAAAAGAATATTTAGTTAATGAAAATAATTTAACTTCCCGAAACTGCAGTTACCTTCCAAAATATTTTTTAAATTGTGTTCTACAACATACAAAGGCCTACACAACTAAAATTTCTTTCAGCTGCCAAAGCAAAGAAACCATTTGTTGACAGAAACAGGCGACAGTGTTTTGCTGGAGAGATTATACATAGAATAATTGTGTTAATCTCTTTTGTATAAAGTAGACTTCAGGGCACTAGCTGTCTCCAAAGACTCTGCGCTTCACATAACAGTATTTTCAAATACTGTTTGTTTTGATGTGTTAAAGCTCTGAATGTGTTACTTCTGCTGCACACAGATGCATGTACAAAAAAATACAGACTTACAATGTGTATACTTACCAGCCACTGAAAAGAACTGAAACAATCAGAATAGGAACATATCCCTCAGGTAACTGATAGGGAAAAACACCTTTCAGTGAGATTGTACCAGACAATTGGGGGAACTTAATCTTGCCTGGGAGACAAAAATGTTGATTCCAAGCCAGGGCTTACAGTTCATCCTGGCAGATGTAGTTATATTGACCTATATCACTACCAAAGAATGATTACTGTAATTAACAATGAATGTGAACCAAAAAAGAGTAAAATGCAGCACTAAACTGACGTCTACTTGTCAAAAAACAATGATTCACAAGGGCGTATCGCTCCTGATTCACTTTTGCCTTCCACATCAGATCAAAGATTTCAGTCATCTGCAGTCTGATGCTGCAGTATCTCACATACTACATATCGAGCAGTAATTCACAAGAAACTGAGGACAGTATCTGGATCTAAAAGCATTGCAATATTAAATGTACTTCAAATTTCTTTTTAAGTAGTGCAAAGTACTGACACTTACAAGGAGTTTAGGGTGAACTTTCTTATCTATACCACTGTAACGAGCACACATGTAAATGGTAAAATTTATATGCAGTTATAGTATCTCAAGATTTACTTTAGACAATAAAAGCACAAATTCTAATATTTTTTATCTTTTTTTTTTTCCCCACAATACTTTTAAAATAAGAAATGAGCTGAAACAGGTAACTCCATATACTAATACACCAGTATTCCAATGAAAGTATACTATGGCTTTGATAGATTTTTACTTTCTTCTATTTTTTAAAGAGATTTTAATAGTAAGTAAAATGAAAATAAAAATTACTTGCAACATAAAATTTTCCAGACTACTACAGAAGAAAAACATGTCCTCCAACTCAAAAATGAAAATTAGCATTAAAATAAAATTAAATTCAGGCAGATTTCCATCCTTGTAGTTTTACAGCCAAGTCCATATTTGGAAAATAAATGGAAACAAATAGATTTTTCAACTCTTAATAACATATGCAATAAATCATCAAAACTTTACTTTAAAAAAAACTCAGTTTTGCTTCTAGTAACTTAAAATGGTATCTGCAAGTTAACTTGTTGATAACCTTCAGGCAATAAAACTTTCTTACAGTGACAACAGACATATTTTCTTAAGATATTCTTTAAAAATAACTATAAGAACAAGTAAGTCATGCTGGCCTTGAAACTATTCCGTATTTTTCTCTTATAATCTTTTCTTCTGTTTAATCATCACTACAATTGCAAAGTGCATTATGTCTTTTTCTCCACGCACACTACTGTAGGTTTACTACATAGAAGTGGCAGAAACCTAAACACCATAGCCATTCTTAGTCCTACAGTTTATGACAGATATTCCCCCAAAATGAAGCTGGAGTTCGTGGGTGCTGCTGTACTGGAAATACTGGATATAGCAGTTCACAAAAATAATCGTTCTGATTTCTTATGTAAACTTACATGTATCTCTTCCTTTTTACTGTAATCTTTTATTTGTTTCTCTTTTCATATTTTTTCTGCCTCAGGTATTTAGCTTAGAAGTTGGGTGCATGTTATCATTTTGCCAAACATCTAGCAGCTGCTTGGCACATATGAAACCCAGAAACTGGAATTAAGAACAGACCAAAGATTCCTGTTATTAAGAAGCAGGCTTAATTTCTCTAAGTTTATTATAATAATAAAGAATATGTGTACCCCAAAAGTTCATTGTAAAGAACAGCCATGAAAAATTATGTTTATTGCTACTACACTATAAAAATAACAGAAAACAGGCCCTAATGGGGCTTTAATAATTCACTGCATTGCTTCTGACCAGCACCTGTCCAAACTCTAAAAACCTCCATCGATATATCCTGAATGATCAAAACGAAACACTGCAATGTAGGAGGTATTATATATATATACACACATATGCTCGGTTGCTACTATGCATTCCACTCTGATTTCCTGGCTGTTTACCTACAGAGTGTTTTTCTATTATAGAGGGCTGCCAACAGCCCATGCCCTGTGACACAAAGCCTTCATTAGTTGCACATTTTTAAAGCAATTTTAAATGTCTGTAAACCAGAATGGTATATTAGCAAGTAATAACTCTCAGGACAGTATGTCTTGACGATCACTTAAATATCTCCTTTGAAAACAGGAAGGTTTTACAGAACATACAAGCCTAAAAGCAATTAATAACATCACAGGAAATGCTGCTCTTTCCAACTTTGTTCTGTTCCCAGAAAAATTTCATTAAAATGAGTAAATTCTGATGGTGATTTTTCATTTTGGCACTACAGTTTTTTCCAAAGAAAACCCTCATTAATATGGACCAAGCGAAGCTAACAGTGATCTCTTGGAAGTCATGACCAAGGACCGTTCCAATTGCTTTTATATGTATTTATTCCACAATAGTGTAACTCAAGCATCTATACCATGGAATATGACAGCAGTCTACTATGAAAAAAGCACCTTGGGCAGAAAGAAAGGAATATGTAAAGGGAACTTGGGTAGAGGAGAGGGGGGCTGAAAGAGGAAACACACTTATCAGAATGAGAATTTGCTCAGAACAAAAGAATCAGACATTAATGCATAGTTAGACAATACTTCAGTTTTATGTCTTCCAAAATGGCACTCCAGCATCACACTTGGGAGCATTTCTTTAATAAAATTTAAAGAACAGGTGATGCTGATAGTCACATAATTTTCTGAAGGATCTTGGGGTTTCTCAGATTTATCTCATTCAGGTTATGACCATACATGCACTGATTAGCCCGTGACATCTTAAGATCACTGCCAAAGTACAAATGCAGAATAGATTAAGAAATGCTTTTTTGTAAAGATGTTGCCTACCTAGAGCCAGCACTTGTCACTGGTCATTTTCTTCCAAGGATGTCGTGGGGTCGGGGCGGTGGTGGCATTAAATAAAAATGAAAGAATATTCTCCTATTACTCCTTACTATTATAACCTTTTGGAAAAATGGTATTATTGTAAAAGTGGAAATAAACAAATTTCCTAATGAAATTTCTATTAATAAATTACTTTTCCCAACATTCTTACTGAAAAACTGTTCATCTTATTAATCTCAAAATACCACCCAATATTATTCTGTTTAAACAAGAGTGAGGCCATAGCCTGAGGGACATTTCTTTTAGCTACAAACACAAAAGCCATTTTGGACATAATTATTTTTAACATTTAGCCCTTGATCTAGTTCACTGTGAGAGAAACAGTCATTTAATTACTCTCCGAACAATGCTAAGTTGCTAATCGTTTGATTTTCAAAGATCCTGGAACAAACAACTGTCAACTGGGATCTGCAGAAATGCTGAAAATCAGACCAATCTATGAAAAAAGGTCTGCCACTGATCTGGGATTTAAAGTCAGGTCATGTGAACTCATACAGATTTCTAAGCCAATATAGAATAATTACAGACCTTGTTTTTAATCTAGCTCATATTTTCAAAATAATTCCTGCTGTGCAAAAATAGAAATTAATCACACTATTTTGTACAGTCAGTTCTCCACATAATTTACAATTATCTAGTCTGAGTAAACATTACAGGTACAAAGACACTTGGACAATGCTCTGAAGGCCAGGTCCGGAAAAGCACTGCAGCTTTCCGACCTAAGCTAGGTCCAAACAAATTACCAGTTTCTCAGCACTGTGTTTGCCAGATATCCCATTTCTGAGAAGGCTCACTTGCTTGTGCATGCTTGTTGCTTACAGCTCTACAGAATCTAGTTACAGTGCTTCCTTCATCAACTTCCTCTCTGTGTTCTCATAAAGCTCAGGCATCTCTGCAGAGAAATTCACTACAAAATTTGGTTAAGATGACAGCAAGAAATCAGATTCTGAATGGATGGATGTTTGCAATGTCAAGAGAAAAAAACGCTTTTATTAAAAGAAAACTTTAAAAGCTACAGCAAAAAATGGTTGTATCGTATTTTCTATCGCTACTGCTAAAGTCACCCATTAAAATTTTGAAAAATATTTTACTTAAATTGCAAGAAAATGTAGATGAAAGGCATACTTAAAAGAAAAAATATTTAATATTGAACAGCAAGTTAACAAACATCTGTATTCAACTTCATTCCAACTCAAACTTCCCCTGCAAAAAGTCAAATCTTTGGCAAAACTACAAACTTATACAAACACTCTTTTTTTTTTTTTTTTTCCTTAACAAATTGATAAATTTACCATATTTTTTGGACAATTTTACACCATTGGTCTGTTACAGGACAGTTAATCTGTTACAGGACAGAAGCTTCATGTTATTATGCATTAAGTATGGATTCAAGTGTTCCAGCTACAAAATTACATTTAAAAAAATTAAAGAAAATAACAGCAGGAGAGACTGGAGGTGACCAAGTGTTGGGTTCAAATGTATATCACTGCAAATGTTCTGCACTCAAAAAGATCAAAGATTGACCATCCCTACATGACACTCATAGATGAAAAAGAATGGGGTGCCACAAGTTTAGTATGTATACTTCTCTGATTTTCAAGAAGGAGGAAATCTTTAATTCATGAACTTTCTAAAACATTAATCTCTTGTAACAACTTCTGGTTACATGTCAATGATGAGAACTGAAATACATTGAACACTGAACGCATTTTCTGTTATGTCTAGAATAGTGTATATACCTGTCATTCTATCATGTACTTAAGATTCTCAAGAAGACATGCCAGAGGCTCATTCTCAAACAGTTATGCAGGTTGTTCAAAGCTCAAGGATGTTGCTACTGTGTTTGGTAGAGATGATGCTCTTGAACAGCAGAAAGATCTGCTCTGTCAGAACTATTTCTTAGCTCTGTTCACTGACGTGTCTTGTTCATCTTAGCATTCAAATAGGTGAGGCCTTCAGAAAATCTTTTGAGAAATTGGAGCTTTTTTGTAAGTATTTTTCAGTGTTTGGAGTACAAAAGCTAGACATTCAGACTGTTAGAACATTATCTTCTTGGTGGACTTGGAAGCCTGTGACCAAATAAGCACACACCATTCAAGATGAAGTGGATGATGACAGAGTCATCCACAAGCTTTAGTAAATTGTACTGCCACTCAAATTTGTGTGAGATCCACTACCTATCCCAAGATACTCTCTGATTTCTTGTTTGTCATGACACTCTACTGCAGAGTTTCTCCCTAGGTGCACTTTGGAAAATATGGAAACAGCTATCTGGA
This sequence comes from Haliaeetus albicilla, assembly GCF_947461875.1. Classification (NCBI taxonomy): domain Eukaryota; kingdom Metazoa; phylum Chordata; class Aves; order Accipitriformes; family Accipitridae; genus Haliaeetus; species Haliaeetus albicilla. The sequence continues at coordinate 23,046,830 of NC_091493.1, forward strand.
AGCAATGCAGTTTTGCAAGTTGGGGTCAAACTCAAAAATTCCCACAAATCCTTTCCCAGCATCTCATGATCAATCTTTTTTGGCTAACAGGCAACATTCTTCAAGTATTAACAACGATCCCAGATCAAAATAAAAATAAAATAAAATAAAATAAAATAGTTATATATTATGACGTCCTTCTTCATACTCAACAGGTTTTGGACATATATTTGAAGTCAGCCTCCAGCTGGCTCTGCAAGCCAATGACTGCCTCGCAAAGCAGAACTGATAGCAGTTTCAGCAATAGCACTTGCCATCTAGCCTGCCTGCAGCTTTACCAACAGGAGAAAAAGAACTGTCATCACCTGAAGAACTTTTGCTGAAACACAGCCATCTGGTGCAGGTTTGCATTTGTGTTCAAGAAATAGCAGTAAAGGACTGTTTTGGCACAGTGTGACGGTCACCATACACCACAGCATGTCAGGGTGACAAAGAATAGCCTCGGAGATCCGTATGCAGGTAATCTCAGAGCTGCAGTAGCAACTCATCAGCAAGAAAGCCTGAGCTACAAAAACACATTTGCAGTGAAACATATGCAACTGTGCAAAGACTGTTCAGAACATCACGGGTTAGCAGTGTTCTTTACGTCTTAATTTTCTCATATCTTGGCTCTATGTATTTTCGCATGGTGCTTAAACAGAGTATCTTGACTGCTGAGATGCTAATTTTCGTGATGGAAAAATTCCTTAAAATATCCCTAGACTGCTGAAAAGCTGTTTTGTTTTTGAAAAAATGCCTATAAAATAAGAGCATACAATGCCATGGTGCAATCTGAAGTGTACCTCATAACATACCAGGAATACTGCTGTCTTGAGGGAGTGGGGGCAGGGAGAAAACCTTGCTCGAAATACATGCACAGAGTCATCAATACCACTACAATTCTGCCCAGTACTTGACAAATGCATTATTTACTCTAGGGTGGTTCAGGCATATTCAGGGCAGTGTGGTTCACAGGTGTTGTTCGTCTTTTGCCTGGCACACTATAAAGAAGAAAACCAGGAACTACTTTAAAAACAAAGGAAATAGAAAGGTTTGTTTACTGCAGCAGCAGACCAGCATGGAAGCATCAGGAGAGACAGAGGGGAAGACTTCTGAGTAAATAGTTGAGGTATAAAGAATTTAACTGTCACTGCATTGAGGATGCTTTGAATGCAGTCAACAGAAGGAGTAGTTAAAAGAGGAAAGAAAGGAAATACAGTAAAATGAAGTAAGGCGGGGGGGGGGTTCTGCATTGGGTGCATTTTTCAATGCATTTAACAAGATTGTGATTTTTAAAAAAATCTCTGCTTGCATAATTTGCAATTGCAGACAGCGAGTCAAGGCAAACACTGTGTGTTATGCCCTCACTGCGCAGAAACTGGGGTGGGGGGGGTGGCATGCGATGCCAAGATACAGTCTAGCATATACTATCACTTTCTCCGTACAACAGGAATAAATCTACTGAGTCAAAAGGAAGCTGCCCTCCCCGGGGCATGGTGTGTATGACTGGCAGATGAGGTGCGTGCAGCAGAGTCTGTCCAGTCCCCTTATACATCTGAAGGAAAGAACACATCACAGGAAAGGAGTAATGGTCTTCAAGTACCTCTTCATCATAGGAGTCAAAGCTTTTTCCAGCATACTCACGACAAATTAATTCACTCATAGCTTTTCTAAGTGTCTAGCGTTACCGTCACTGTGGGAGGCCCAGATGTTTTCCTTTGCTTTTCTGTACATGAGCTTCAGGTTCTAACAATTTAGATAAAACACTGCAGTGACCTGTCCCCTTCAGTCACCCTTCCAGCAATTGTTTTGTCAATATTCTTGTTGCAATGTCTGTTCCCAAAGGCTTTTCAAACTTTCGCTCTCTCTTCAATGATTAAGGGACATGTGGATCTTTGCAGTGCCAGGACAGAGCACAAGACAGACTACCATGCTAGAGAGCAATAACGCTCACTTAGTCCACAGCAATTTTTGCTGTGTATCAAATTTCACACAGTAAGTTGTAACTGGGCAACATGGCACAGAGTAGCAGAGGACACACAGGAAAACAGATGAGTTCACCCTGGTAATATGGGGAGCGGTATCGATGGCAGCTGGAAGGTTGCCAAAAGAGTGAACAAGCGCAGATGTGCCCAAATATTAATATTAATTAACTGATGTTCTGTGAACTTTCTACAGCTTCAATTGCAATTACAGAATGTGCATTACCTCACCAGCCAATATTTCTTATGAATTGCATCCTGTTAAGGATGAGATCATTTCAAGGAGCAGAAACTGAATTTAATGAGGGTGAAACCATCTTGCAGAGGCAATCCCTAAATGTAACTCAACATTCTTCAGAAATAAGATCAGCCATCCCCATTCAGTTCTGGTATATGACCAATGTCTTGAGTAGGGAAATCTTTTCATTCGTGATCATGAGAAAATGATGAAACAGTTTTAAAAAACCAAATACATTTGAGAGTTGGATTTACTTACAACCAGAAATTGTAACAGCAGGCCCAAACTTCTGACAAGTCATCATCTTCACTTTTGATAAAACTTGGTGGCTATTACTAATTTTCCATTTCTGTAAGGTAACAGTACTAATTATTTTTAAAGCCATTACCAAAGGAAAGATGGACTTCACAGATTTGGAAGACAGACAGAGCAGTGCGATATAAATGGGGCACAGATTTACCACAGCATCTCCAACCCCAGAAAATCCTGCTTAAAGAATCATCAGTCCAGTGGAGAAGGAATAGTAAAATAGTCCTTGTTACTTCTCATGGCAGGTAATACACTTTAGATCCAAATTACTAAGAAGAATCATCTTAAAATATAAAACAGAGGCTGACAAAAGACATCAATTAACTGTCATTTGAAAGATTGTTCGTAAGTACTTGAAATTTCAATTTGATTAAGGAGGAAATGAAAGGATGACACCAAACACAACAAAGGAGCTCTTCACATCACTTTTCAGCAACGTGAAACAATGCCCTTGCCAGTGAGAGAGACTTCTGTAATCTTACCCAGAAAGGGCCAAAAATATCACTTTCTGGTCAGCCAGATCAGCTATATATATTTCTCTTGGCACAAAAGTATATGTGAAAAAATATTTTTCTTAATAGTTATTAATTATTTGATTACTAAGTTCTCTTGTAAAATTCTTCAGTTTAAATCAGAATTTTCATATTTTTCTAGAACTTCTCAACTTGGTATTCTGAGTTAAATTTCTGTTGACTGTTCTACTCGTCAATTCCTCATGCAGCCAGTATTCTCTTTTAATTTTCTAAATGAGTGCTTATTTACTTCCTCCAAACTTTTATCAACAAATTCACTTACAATCAATATGCTGTCTTAGTAACTAAATAAATTAAATATACTCTATTCAAACATCTGTGTTATTTCAACTTTATTCTAAAAATAACTACCTATTCTAAACATAACTACTAAGCTAATGCACACCTTTATTTATTTACTGAGAAGATGATAGTTTTACTAGTCTGATGTGGGTCATGTCTTTGAACACCTGATCACGTGGATTGGAGTTTCTTAAGTCAGCAGCTTTCAAAATTGTCTACTGAGTTTTTAACATACAAGTATAGGCACCACACATACTTCTGTTCTAAAATCGTATTACTTTTTTAAAATACATTTTCATAATGACTTTTGAGACCTCTGATGAGAAACAAAGATATTCCATTCATATAAAACTTCTCAGGTGTGCTATAAAAAGTATTTAAACCAAGAAAAAGACTAGCAGGTTAACTTTTCAATAGAGAATAGAAGTTTTACTGTAGCCAAGCACATTATCTAAAATAGACACTAATTAGGATTCAAACTCCATGTCAGAAAGCAAACTGAAATAATTCAAACAGCTTAGATGTTAGAATATTGAATGTGCCATGACTGAATAAGTTCAACTTGAGAAATGCACATTTTCATTGTAAATTCCACCTTTTGTTGTACATCTTTAGATCATCAAACTGCAATGGTATGGTACTATTAAAATGGATCTCAAAGCTTTCCAAATGCAAGTAAAAAATAGTAAGAAATACTAACAGAAGCCACTGAAAACTCTATTTAATACATCCTTAAAGGCTTACGTTCTTCAAAGGTAGACACAAATTAATTACTTTAATTAGGTCATTAAAGGTTTCAAACAGGCATTATGTTCATCTTTTCCATTTCTGAAACACTGACAGTGTGACGGGCACATTGCAGACAGGTGAATGCCAAGCATTCAATGCAGAGGAACCCAACAGCCCCTTTCCCACATGTCTCTCTTTTCAACTATTATTCTGTATGTGGAGCAATAGCGAGTCTAGATTTTCTCTAAGAAACAAACAAACAAAAACCCACACACACATCAGATACAGGCAGAAATCTGTATGGTTTTGTACCTCACTAACAACCATAATCTTCCCATTGGAGGAAAGGATTCCACAGAACTCATACATTTAAAAATAACTGCATCCTCACACATGTGAACTGATTATTTAAACAACTCCAAAAGATGAGCTTAGTTGCATATTTCTGAACTGCAAATTGACAGCAAGTTTGAGGGGTAACCCACAGTACAGAAAAAACCTTAAGACATCTCCTGTCAACAAGACCATCTTAAAAAGAAAGAACCAAACAGAAAACCTAAAAATTATGGCTGTTGAAGACCATGTCTCACCAGTCCTTAAACGTTTTGTTTGTTGTCCTCTTTCTACAATCATATCTATCTGCCAAAGCTAGCCGTAACTACTTCTGTAAAACTCTGACTTTACCTGTTCTTTTAAAATATTATTTTAATATGTATACTTACATAACTGATTCAGAAAGCACACAGTCTATTCCATTCCTGTGTGTCTGATATTAAAAGTCAAAAGATAATCAACGGTAGGGGTTAAAGTTCACAGCATTGGCTAATTCAGTTTTTACACAGTGCGATATTGCATGCCTGAGACTAAAGAAACTGCTTAGAATTGCTTATGAAGGTCTCAGGCTCAGAGTAAACGTGTCAAAGCTCAAAGATGAAGTACATGTAATAAAACTGTCTTCATATTTATACAATCACTAGTATTATTTGTATCAAAGAAAGACTCATATTGGGATATTATTGTACTATACATTGTGGTTTTATATTGAAAGGTGGATCTTTCCAAATCTATCAGAAACAGCCTACAGTTTAGACCTACAGTCAGAAACATAAGTATTACATAAATGTAAAGTGCAACAGAACCTTGCTGTATCTCTAAATATTTTCATTTACAACCAATTGTAATTGATATTGTTGTAAAAGATCAGTAAGCATATTACTACAGCTGTAAAATTTATGCATCCTACCCATGGCATACAGCTAATAAAAGAGCAACTTGGAGCATTTTCCTTAGCACAGGAAATCTAGTTCTCATTTTCTAATTTTGTAGACACTGAATCCATGCCTATTTGTTTGCTTGTACTTCAGCTGTTGGGTTCATAGGGTCACATGAATAATTATAAGATTATTTTGGATAGTACTTAGGGGCCAGGAAATTCTCAGAGTTTTCATGACTGAATTGTTTAATAGACTTTTAGGTCAGGCTACAGAACATGATTTCATGAAACAAAATACATTTGTTCTATAAAGAGGCATTTTCCACTTCAAGGGTTTTTTTCGTTACCTAGAAATAGAAAAGGCACTATTCCTTGCCCAAAGTAACAACAATATATTGATACTCTGAACCTAATTTTTAAATGACACATTTAATATTAATTTACTGATAAAAAGCAAGTCTTCATTCATCACTGCTCACAATGAACATTTAAAAACAATCCTTAAAAAAAAGAAAAAAGGGCTCAAGAAAGGGGCTCTCTTGGGCTATCCTGTAAATTCTTAGAAGAAAATTTTTGGCTAAAACTAAGCAATCACAATAATCCAGCACAGTACAATGAAGCAATTTTACTGACGTTGGTATCTCGAATCAGTATCCTAGGATCTTCAACACTATTCATCTTCCCTAGTCATTAGCTGCTAAGGAAGACCATGGTGTATCTATAGAAAGTAGCTAAAGTTTAGGAAAGTTTAAGATAAGACAACAGCGTGAACAGGTAATACACAATGCAGTGACCTGAAGAAATAATTTCTTCTTTTCCTTTTTTTCAGCTGGTGTGTTCAAATGCTGCTTTAAACTGAATAACTGTCCTGCAGAACACAGTACATTCAATTTTCACATCATATTTTTATGTTATGACACAACTTTGATGATGGATACCTAATACACACTAATAGCCATATTAAGACAACTGTATACTAGAATAAAACTGTATTTACTGAAGTAATTGTTACTGGAAGAGTTTGAGTTTCATTCAAATCTACTAAAAAGATTAGATGATGGTAACACTATGATTACATTAAAATCCATGGGTTTATTTTGCTGTCTCCAAATAGAGTTTTGGAAGCCAATTCCAAGATCTAAACATGGGACAATGATTCATTAATTTTATTTCCAGTTCAGTTCTACTTGCCTGAAATGCACAAAATGGAATCTAATTTTCTGCAGTATTCAAAGGTTCTAATTCCTTCATCACAGTTAAAAGATTTTTTTTTAAAGTAAATATGCTTGTTTTAAGAGAGAGAATGAGAGTGAACGAGGAAGAGAGTGACCAAACAAGGGAGTGGGAATGAGAGAGCATTAGTTCAGTATTTAAATTACACTTTTTAATTGTTAATGAAGCAAAGATGATTCTGCAGGACCAGAGTATTTGTTCTCCTTTCTTTTTCCACTGGAGTGGAATGTCACTTGAGGCTTGATTTTCAGAATTTAAGGCATCTGGCTTCAGACCAGAAGAACAAAAATATTTTAAATTAACTTTCCTTATTCTCTGGGGATTGTTACAGACCCAGGGACTACAGTTTAGTCATCCATGAGATTTATTTTGCTTTAGCGTTAGCTTCAACTAAACTTTGTATATACAACAGCTTACTTACCAAAATTCATAGCCACTCTGCTCAGTGCAATGATTTTTAAAAATTGGCAATTATATTACACTGAGTTACCTGCATAAATGACCTATGTATATGCTTAACCTCTCAAAATGAAGGATAAAACTTAGATTCCCATTATAAGCTTCTCTTTCATACCATCACACCAATTTTGAAAAAAACTTTGACTCATTTATCTATAATTACACATGCCCAATTTAGGATTTTTCAAACTTTTTCAAAAGCTTCACCTTAGTAAGAAATAGTGCCCCTCAATAGCTCTGGAAGAGCTGAGCACAGATTTGTTTTGAATTAACTGCACCAAGTTTGCATGTACATAATAAAGTATTCATGAGGAATACTTGAGGAAGGAAAATTTGTAGTGGATGTTTCGGTTAACCCCCAAGCAAAAATAGTTGTTTGCTCTCTCATTTTAAATGATTATCCTAGAAGGACAGAAAAAGCTTGAAAGCGCTGTATGTTTCCATGAAACTCTAGTAGCAGCATAACATTTTACTGAAGTCTCAAATACTCTAAACTTGACAAGTACACTGTTAAGATCTTTAGAGATCATTTTTGTCACAGTAGCATCATTGTGAGAATAAGCAGGAAACCTTTTTTGTTCAAATAGTGCTATGGTAAGAACTTGACGCGGCATCAGGGACAAAAACCAGAAAAAAGTCCTTTATAAAGATTATATCGATCTAATGGATCCTTGCCGTAGCATAGAATAAACAAGCAGAGATAATTTCCAGACCCTTATTTTCTCAGTAGCATATCAAGGACAATCTATTCCCATGAAAGGTAAAGTTTTTGTATGCCTTTATTAACAGAGGTCTCATCAAACCCCAAAGCTACATAAAATATATAAACCTGTTATAATACCAGCATAGAAAAGGGCAATACTATGGTGAAAAAAAAAGTAATTTCCATCTGAGACATGTACTTCTAAAATCTATTTTAAAATTGAGTCTTTATATTCCAAAGTTACTCTACAAAGCTGCACTAATACATTCTTCTACAATGAAACATGCCTATGAAGATTCATCTATCAAAGACTGTATGAAAACAGAAAGTGAAGCAATGAAGTTTAGTTGCTTATCAAAACTTAAGATTAAAAGTTTGGGCACTAGTTTAGTATTATTAAAATATCTGATACAAAAATGACAGCCTCTCTCAAAATTAATAGAGAAATAAGAAGGAGTAAAGATGGCAATAAATACTATTCCATAAACTAAGTTAAGATGGTTTTGATAACTCTGCACCCTCAATATGTACTTGATAAACATGTGACTGTAATTTAACATCTTAGTCTAGTCATTCTTTTTTTATTCTCCTGACTGGCTACCTGTGTATTTACTTTCTTCACAGGTCATTACTCCTCTGGACTTACTAATACATCAGCGAAAGCCCATAGGCACATACATGCTACTTATCAATATGGTCATTTAATAATATGTTATATCTGTATATCCCACAGCTCACCTTTTTTATCACTGTGTGCACACTTTAAAACAGGAATTTTATCTCCCTATGCATTTTTTCGGCTCCTTGGAAAGTCAGTCCCACAGCGTAATGCTGCCAGACATTATCACAGCATATGTGACTTCTAACACTATTCATAATGTATCAACCTTCAGTTACCCTTTGTTTTATCACTTCATAGCAGCACAAAGAAAAAAGTAGATATGTGGGCCCTTTACTGCCTCAAAGCTTTGTCATAATGTTCCCAGCCTATTTGCTTTTAATATAGTAAAGCTACAACACTAAACTATGAAAGCATCAGAGAGGTAAAACTCCTCCCGCTATGTAAGTGAAATAAGTTGATACAGTGTTTGTTTTCATTAAGAATAACCATCACAACTTACTCTTACTAATAATCAGAGCTTACATACAAAAAAAGAACATTATTATGTTATTTTTACAAGTAGGTACTTGGATTCCTCATTAACCAACCTACACAATAAAGTGCTTGGGCCAAGTCAAAAGCACTGTTCATAGTTTAAATTCCTGAAACACAGTACTTTACTGGAAGACTATTCCAGTACACTTGAACATTACATAATTTTCAATATTTTTTTTTTACTATTTAAAAGTACAACATATGTTCGAGAAAAGGAAACAATTCTCTCACTATCGTCACTAGTGTGTAGTGAGCTGCTTGTAATTTTAGTTTCATGTGCATATGATGGGAGAGTAAGACAACACAGTACTTTTAGTATTTACAAAAACATACATAATCATCAAATGTCATCCTGATTATATTTCTACTGAACATTCTTCTGTGATTACACTGGGTGAAGTGATAGGTACAGAATTTGCTTTCATTCATAATGAATATTCAAAAACCCAAATCTTATATACTCACTTTATGATTTCAATATACTTTACTAAAAAACAGCAAGCAAGCATTTTCTATAAATTCTTGCTGCACATGCAATGTTTCTTCATCAGTTTACAGTAACAGTGAGGTATTCATTGGGGGTTTTAATGCCGACTTCATTAACTGTGTCTAAGTATTTTATCAAAACAACAGGGTAAGAAAAATAAAAGCCTGTAATTATATTACTTTATTTATAAAGTTAGAACCCAATATTAAGCAAACAAGTAGAAAGAAGTTCATCCACGTTTTATAACTTTAAGCACTAAAATCCTGTAAGTGGCTTTACAATAAATTAAACACAATGAGCTAGTAAACATTCACATGCAGTATGCCCAATTTAAATAAAAAGGAAATAACACAGACTTTTAGAAATTACTAATTGTTTACATCCGCAGGGTAAGTACTGACTGAAAAAGCAGCATGTTCTAGTAAAAAATATCCTGCTTAATATACCAAGAATATCTTTTTCTGCAGCACTACATTCTTCTTTCTGAAGAAGGAAAGCCTTCCTGTTATTCCTGCAGCAAGAAAAACTTTTTTATATTTCATAGTATATGAACCATACCTTTTCCCCTTGTGTTTCACCATATCCATATCCGTATCATATCAACTGGTAGGAAAAATGACAAAATTGTATAGAAATTGAAACAAGCAGACACAAGCAAAAACTGCAAGTTAGCTTTCAGCAATACAAGATGACAGTCTGTCCTCGTCTACAGAGACTGCCCAAGAGCCTGGAGAGAAAAGTAGTACATTGCCAAATCTTAATCCCATCGCTGCATTTCACATGGTGCTGCATCACCTCTGCAGCTGCTACAAGTCTACTCTTCCAACAGTCAGTGGAAATCTGTTCATTGTAAAAACTCCATAAGCATTTTAGTTTCACCACAGACACACAGATAATAAAATCTGAAATATTTAATATTTAATTTTGCTGACATACTGGAGTCTGTGTTTACATTACTGCAAATGAAATGATGCAATGCTAAATTTATCTGAAAGCACTGCCTTAGTCTCTTGGTGTTGTATGAATTTATAGAAAAAATATTTTACAATGTTAGCAATTAACTAATTTCTAAAATGTATTTATAAATACAGAAAATAATGTCATTGGCATGATGTAAACTCATTGTAAGTATAAGTAAAATAATTCTTCCCACATTAGATTTCTCATCTCTAAGCTACAAATACAATCATATTATTGCAGAAAATATACAGATTAATAGGAAAAATAACTGTGAGCCAAATTATACAAACACAAGATTATTTCTAATTAGTGTCCTCTTGAAACAGTGCCCAAGCATACTGCTGAGGTTGCTGCACACTGCTCTGCTGTAATGCTGGAGATGTCCTTTTCTATCGAACCACCATATTTCTTCACAAGGGGGCACAATTTATAAAGGAAAGGCCTGTTTCACAAGTAATTTTTGCAAACCTAAAAATTCCAAGGGTGACTGTATGCTACTTTAAGAGGGTCGCAGAGGAACACGAAGTGGATGGAAGAGAATTTTTCCTAGTGCAGGAACTGAAATAAGCAGCCTTACAAATCCATTTTCTTTTAGATAAAGTATAGATGAAGGAGCCAACGTGGAAGTACTACAGCACACTGGGTATTCTGTGCCTGCATGGCCTTACACTCCTCAGGAAGACTCCTTAAAGTGGGTCACACTTCAAATAAACTTGCATAAATCCGTATCTGGTAGCCTGGGTAACTTTATCTCAGAAGTGGGCCTTATTACTATTTAGTTTACCCTCAAATACTGCTCTTGAATAACTTCATCTGTGGACAGACACTGATTGAAAAGCAACGATAGGCAAGAATAACAAGTCATGGAAGAAAAAAAAAAGAATTATGTGATAAAGGTAGTGATGACAAAGGTAAAAGTAGAAAAGCCACTGAGTAGCAGAAACTGCTGTAAAGGTGACAGTTCCATATCTTCTGAAAACATACTTTAAATAACATGACTCACCCCTTACTGTCTTTAAAATACCTTCCCTTACAGTTATGAAAAAACTAACACAGAAGAAAAAACTATGAAAAGATACGCTGTAGTTGCATGCTAGAGTGTCAGGAAAGTAAACAACATGCAAAACATCCAACTATCAGTAAAACCTGATAGCCTTCTTCAGTGTCCTCTTACAATAATTAACAGCAACAAATAGAGGAAAAGGATATATGGCAGAGACCGTTGTTAATGACTTCTATGCACAGAAAAAGATACAATGATTTCTGAAAAAACTGTAATAAATGTTTTAGTATTATTGCATTAATATTACTTATCAGGACTATCATTATCAAATATAACGTCATCTAGCAACTAATGTAAAAATAGCAGGAAATAACTCAGTTCTATAAAAAAAATTTACAAAAATTCACACAATCTTGTCATTAAACACTCCAAAGATCAGTACATTACAGACATTTTAAGTAATGTAGGCTCTGGCATTACAATACAGTTTTCTCACTGTTCCAGAAATGAAGCAAAGACAATTTCACATGCATGTGTTTTTTGAGTAAGACCTTCTGGAATACATTGTATCTATTTTTCTACAGAACATTTACTAAAAATAATGAAATGTAATACAACTACCACCCGTGGAGAACTGTTCTTTAGAGAAAATAATTTGTTTATCTCTAATCAATGATTTTCTGGTATTGCCTTGATATTACAACACCTGCTTTGGTACCCAAAATTCCCTAATACCAATTTGTGGTTTATTTCTTCAAGTGCTGGAAGCCTCAAAAAATTTCTTACCTGTTACTGTCAGGGAAAATGTACTTTTGCTTGAAAAGGCATGACTACAGGATATTCTAAAATTTGGCTCTTTTTTTCCTGTACAGATTTGTGTCTAGAAGACAACGCCTTTTCATGGTATCAATACTGATAGAAGTCTTTACATGGATTTCCCAAATATGAAAAGACAGAGTAAACACCTCTTCCACATACACCAATTTCATTACATTATTTGGAAATAGGGATCAATCAATGACATTTGAGCAAAAGAGCAACAGAAGAAGTATGCTGGAAGGAGACCATGTGTAGGTGATCAGTGGCAGAGATAGCTGTACTCTCTTTGCCTACTTTATGCCCAATAACGAGTGTTTCTATGTAGAATGACAATATAGCAGGTACATACACTCTGCTGTTTTCTAGCTACTGATTAACTTTGTTGAAAAGCATCTGTCAAAATAGAAAATCTTTCATAGAGACATATCATATAAACATTTAAAGATAGCTCTCCCACAGAAAACATGTTGGATGCACTTCTAACCACGCTGAGGTCTGCAACACAGATTAGCTCCTCGAAGAAATCCCCTATCATTATACATGTCTCGCAACTACAAGTTACAAAACCAGCTATTCTTCCTTAGCTGGCCTGTCAAATGTTTTACTGGAAACTGAGAGAAACATCTACAGATGTTCTAGCTGCTAATATTTGGAAAACGGACATCTTACATGACAAACTTGTTCCTTCATTTCATTGAAGCCACTTTCTTCATAATGGGTAGCCCCACTTTTACATGGGAGATATTAATGAAAAGATGCCCATCTTTACTATAATCATTCCAGTCCCAGGCAGCAGCTTCTATTTCCACTGTAAAGTAGGGGAACAACAATCATTCTGAATTAAGCAAACTAGGGAATATAATAAAGTTCAGATAAGTAGTTTTAATTGCTTTTATTAACTACAAGAGAATTTATTCCAAGATAAATTTGAAGTTTGTTGGCAAACATCTATGGGCATTTAGTTCATAACATATTGGCATTTTCAAGTCTATGGACACTTTAAAGGACACATTAATGATGTGTTAGCAAAATGGTTTTGAAAAAAGGTAGTTGATAAGAAACACAACTAAAGTAAAAAATAACAGCTTAAAAATATGCAATGGATTTAGCTAAGCAACTCTAGAATCTGTAGTTTTGCCTATATATTATGTGCTGCTAGGGTTCACATTCTTTCAAAACTACTACTCTACAATTGCTGCAAAAGTGTTCTTTGAAAATTTAGAACAAAGCACCTGAACAAAACATATAATTTGAACTGAAAATTCCTAACTCCTGGAGTCCATAATAAAATCTTCACTCTAAGTGCCTATGATCACGTCATTATCCAAATAGTGTGAACCCTGATACCATCTAGTACAGAAACTGCTTTACTCTTTTAAGCTTCTTTAAAGTGCAGCATGATCCACTATGCAAAGAAATACTTCAAGACAGCCAATCTGTTCTTGGCAGTCACAACAAAACAAAAATCTAACAGATTTGTTCAAATACAATTTAAGTGCACTTCTGGCAGATAAACAATGAAATTCTCTTTCCTCTTTGGGGTCTTAGAGTTTGTGCAGAAGAACAAAACACTATCTAAATTCCTTGTATAGTTTGGTAATGCTCTCTATCAGTTGAATTTAAGATCATCATGTCCCCATGGTCCTGCACATATTCTTTTCTACACAAACAGGCTTGTTGAACTAACTAAATTCACAGCACCTTGAAGTGCATCCCTACCCAAGAAAAAGAAAGACTGGGAGGAGGCGGCTCACAAGTCTGCATTCATTTACCTTTTCAGGCCTGAGCTGTTTCTAGGATCTGATCAGGAACTCCAAGTACCACATGCAGGACACGAGGCAAGAGTTGACATGCCTAAACCAGTCGCCAGTCAGGCACCAGTAAGACATACTTGCTCTCTTCATCTTAGCACAGGGTTAGCAAGAAAACCAAATGCTTTCCCTGTCAGATACACTTTTTGTGTATCTTTCAGTGCCACAACATATGGACCTAATAGCATGAGAATATTTACAAGAGATTCCACTCTTCTGCAGAATCCAACAGATGAACAATGTTGTTCCCTCCATCCCACATCAATATTTTATTTGTTATTTGTTGTTCTTCCAGTCCACGGAAGAAAAGCTATGTTTTCTCAATAATGTCAAGGAATTTTAGGTAAACAAACCACTGCAAAATGCCTGAGGGATGACAGTTTAGAGTTTACTGTGCCAGCACACGAGGCATAAATGGTGTAATCTTCTGCTAAAGCAGGTTGCATTCTCCCCAGCTACAGGATTTTCTTGACAAAAAGGTGAAGGTGCACTATTATTCTGCTTTGTTCTCCTTCCAAAGAGAACAAACCATCTCTGCAGAAGACTGACTATATGACCTCTTAATTAAGAGCCTGTCAATTCTAAAATAGTTTTAATTTCACAGTGACCTTCTTTGACACTGCAGAGAGCAGAAAATTTGTGCTATGGCGTAGAAGCAAACTCCATTATTTCCTACAAATCATTAAATATGTATCTTATTAGCTTTCTACTTCTCTATATGAATGGAACTGGAGAGAGCACATATCTGCAAGGAATCATATTACAGTACAAAGCTGGGGCGGGGGAGAGAAGAAAATGAAGACAACATCCTCTTTGGTCTGCTTGCCAAGTCTGTCCCAAAGCAGAAAATCCCAAATGCAGAACTCTGGTGGTACAAGTTCTCCCACATACCTTTCATGAATTTTGTCTGTGTAAGTTTCTCCAAAGGGCTTTAGCTTCTTAGACATTTTGAAACCTGCATCTGTACCAAGACCTGCATTTGCGATACATTAAGTACTCCAGTCCTTTCACTAAGGAAGTGTGAGCTATATTTTGAGCTCCAGTAACTTATGCTTTTCATCAAAAATATTCTGTATGATTTGATCCAAACCATACCTGGAAAGCTTCTCCTCAGTGAAAGGAGAAAAACATTCCCATGAAAAATTATTTCCTCCAAGAACATAAGTGGGAACCCTCCAGCTCATAAAATTACTGGTAAGAAGGAAAGATGACAAAAATTCAGGAGACCATTTCAGAGGAATTCAGAAAAACAGGCTGAAGCCTAGCTTGCACTTTTTATACCTGACAAAGACCAACTGGAAAGTCTGCGTTATAGCCTTGCCAGAAATGTCCACCACTAAAGACCTTAACATTTTTCTTTCCTGTACATTTCCTAATTTCTAAAGTTTATTGAAAAGTTCTACTAGTATTAGGTAGGTGAATTTTTCTCTTAATTTCCAAAATGCCCAGGAGGAGGGAAAACTATACGCCAAAATCAGTATGGAATACTACTACAGTTTGACAAACACAGCAAAGGTGGAGAAAATAAGTGTGTAAGTAACATCTCCAAAATAAGAACTATTCCAAGGAAGAGTCTGAAAGAAAATCTGTAACTTCTAACTTCCTGTATCTCACTCTTCACTTAACAACTCTCCTTCAACTGCCATGATTAAATGGCTAGACAAACCTTTGTCCACTCCCTGATCTCTTTCGATGAGTTGGGTAAAGATAAATTGGTGTACGAATCAATCACTTAGACTGAGTTTTGTGCACAAACTCAGATGTCTCAGAGGAGATACAAATATACAACAATCTTGTTATCTTAATAATTATACATAAAATCAACAAAGAATCAACACTGTCAAAACTTTATACACACAATGTAACTGGGAAACCTTCATTCCCTTTTCCTTTTTTTTTTTCCCTTATGAATGCTTCTGAGACATAATTATAGTGCCAACTTTCTTCATAAGAGGTCTGAAACAAATCTAATTCTAAACAATTAGAAAGATGATCAGAATAATTTTCTAAAATAGTGTCTACAAAGTTCACATGTTCCTAGGTTTTTGGCACCTTATTTTTTTGCATCGCATAGGTCACTATTTGTAGCTTGAAGATTTTAATTCTAAATTTCTGTGAAAGAAAAAGTTGCCCAGAAGAAACTGCTTACTGGACAGCTATGAATATTAACAAATAACAGGATTTACTTTCACTCAGACAATGCAAAAATATGAGAACATGACTATAAGAAGACATCCAGGAGAAAGTTTTACAGTCTGACAGTGGTAAACACCATATAATAATAGAATATTTTTAACCCATCCAGAAGTAGTCTCCAAAAGTGCACATAGGGAACCAGTATCAAAGCCATACAATTCTTAAATATAAATGCTAACTTCCTCTCAACCTAATTCGTATTCTTCTGAGCTAAATAGTTTTCAGAAGGCTGCTATTATTATGCAAACTTCAAAACCGTAGCTACTCAGACGACTTCTTTTGGCCAGATCAGAAAACACAGCTACACACTGTGTTTAATAGTTAAGATTTTCATCTGATTCCACCTACTGGCAGGAAAATTGTTTTCTATAGCCATAACAATGGTACAAAGAAGCAAAAAAAGCTTTGCCCACAATCTTATTCAATTAGTAGAAACTAAAATGGGCAATCGGGTTTTTCCAACAAGGAAACACATTTTATCCAACATTTAAAAATCTGCTAGTGAAGACTTAAAGGAGTGATATTCCAATGTTTTTTGAAATTCACAGGCTGTATTGAGGCTTGACTAACTTTTTGTAAACATTTCAACTTTAAAGCCTAAACTTGTTTGAAATGCATAGCAGTGAAGATTGAAAAAAAAAATTTATTTTAAATTTTTCTTCTCTATAATCTTATTTAGCATTTATATTGTTCTCTACATGAAAAAATGTTTCTTTTCATCATTTTGCCAAAGTGCAACATTTTCATAAATACAGATTTTTAAATGTTTTTCAAATATATATGTGAACAGAGAACATTTTAAGCAACAAAGCAAACTGAATAGGTCTTTCATATTCAGATGATTTGTTCAGAATAAATCTTTTTGTTTATATTCATATAAACATAACTGTCACAACACAAGACTATCCAAGAGAAAATATCATCTCGGTTTCAAGCCATATAAGCACGAAAATCCAGGAAGGTTGGCTACATGATGGGTAAATTCACCTCAGGGAAAGATTATTTTGTCTGGTTTGTAGAAGAAAGTTAACAAAACACCAAACCCCAACTTTAAACCATTTTGTGAGGATTCCCAAGTTTATAAAGGGGGGGGAGGGGAATCTCAGAAAAGTAAAGTTTGACATATACATCATGGACCTTATTCTTCTAAATAAGAAGTGGGATCTAGACTAATTGACCTACATGACATGATAAAGCCTGTGAAAAGACCTAACTCTTCTGCTTGGTCCCATAGGGTGGAAAAAGACCTGCCTCCCTAACTGTGCTCTTAAGTTGGAAATGAAAACAAGAAAATTTCTGCCCAGCTTTTCAATGAAAGTGAAGGAAGGCTTCAGCACAAATTGCCTGAAGGAATCCTTGAATACCTTTTAAATACCATAAAAATATTTCCCTCCCTGACCAAACATTAGGAAAACCTATTTAATGCACACACACACACCCCCCCTTTTTTTTTTTTTTTTTTTTTTTTTTAATCTCTTGGCCTGTTTTGGGCCAGCATTCACTTAGATTTCTCCTTTGGCTAGCCACCATTCAACCAGATTGGGAAAAATACTTTTTTTTTTTTTTTTTTTTTTTAATATAATATGGTTCGAGTCATTCAGCATTCCATGGGAAGACAACAGCAGCATGTGGAAAATGCTTAAAAAACTGGCAGGAAAAGATCTTTTCAAAGCAACTTTAGACACCAGTGTTTGTTGAACCTTTTGAAGTGTTGTGGGTTTTTTGGGGGTAAATAATCATATAAAACACTTTGGATGCAGTAAGATTCATAGCACAAACCAGATAATTTACTCCCAGGGTAGCATACATACGTTTCTGAAAGAATACAGGACCAGGTGAAGAAGTATAAAACTGTAGCCATTTTAGCAATGCTCTACTGAACATGAGCTTCCCAACCAGTGAAACAGTTAAAAGGGGGTGAGCTTGTACATGCTGTTCCTTCATGAAATAATTCAACGCAGAAAAGTGCCAAAGCAGCTTAGTTCAGAAAGAAGCTCTGTTACACTACGGTGCAAAAACATCTCAACTGTAATTTTTGCAAATAATGTGAACACTTGTTCTTCTGGATTTTTAAACATTATTTATCTTTGAATGTTGAGAAATAAATTAGTTACAAGAAGAGTAACAGAGCCATGAAATTTGGAGTCACATATAATAAGTCTGTTGAGTCTACCGTAAGTAAATTTACTGTCAAGAAGAATCTTTTAAAATACTTCTAAAGTAGCCATTTACTTCCAGTAATAAAATAAGCCATGAATGTTTCCATGTGCAATTAAATCTCCATCTTGTTTGTGCACCATGACTGAACTAATAAACCTTCAGAGCTAGGAATGTGGTGCAGCACAGTGCAGACACCTGAACTAGCCCTGTGAAATCAGGAGCATGTGGAAGCAATAGCACTACCTGTTTTTTCCATTGTGTTGTATTTCAGCTCTCTCCTTGCCATTACATTAGCTAATGGAACAATGACGTAACATGGTGATGACAATTCCATTTCACACATGCATTGATTACAACATATTTGAATAATTAATTAATTTTCAGACTACAGGCACAAACTTGCTTTTATTTGATCCGATCTGTAGTAAATCACAGTATGAAAGACATTGTGAAGTACTTTTTCAATTGTTTTCTAATATGCTAAGAATAAGTTTAGAAAAAATAAATTTAATCTATTAGGTTCAATCAGTCTAAAAAAAATGAGGGAGCTGCAATATCAGTCTTCCAGTAGATAACAGGATGTTACGTTCCTCCATGTCTACTAAAAGACCAAAGAATAAAAACTATCCACCAACATAACAGAAATTCTCTATCAGAATCAATACACATTGACTGATCCACTTGTTATCCCACGCTGTATCTACTCTGTAAACTATCCTGAAGTCATGCACCCATGCACCATTGTGTGAAAAGAAAAATATTTAATACTGGCCACACTCTTTACTGTCTAATCTAGGTTTTTAAAATACCCAGTCACGTCTACATTCACATCTACTAATAGCCTAACATTTTTAAAAGAACGGCTTTCTGTACAAAATGGTACTTGATGAAACTGTGCCCCAAATAGCTGGCAAAAAGCAATTTTGACCTGCAGGCAAAAGAACCTGAAAGTTACTGTATGACACGAGCCTACGGGCTCTGCAAGGCTACTCCAGCCTCACCTGCCACGTCGGTGCAGACAAAGAGCAATATCCAGTCTTTCTGCAAAGACCAGGTCAAACAGATCATAATTTACAATAAGGCAGGGGCTTGAGAAAGGTGTATCAGAGAAGATCTTTGACTAATTGCCACACATTTTTAAACCTGTAGAATTAATATTCAAAGTGGGGGAAAATGGTTACTTTTCCATTTGGGTTTGGGGGTTTTTCTTCCAAGCATCCATTTCACTAATCATACACCAAAGCCAAGTCTGGAATTCCATTTTGTCTTGAATTCAGTTTTCAGATTTTTTTTCCCCTTTACTTCTGACTAAAGAAATATCCACCAATGCCAATTAAAAGAGATAATGCAGCACAGAACAGAAATGGGTTTAAAATGTTAATAGAAGCTGCTTGTTAAATGTATCAAATTACCAAAAAAACTGTATGTATAATTCTATCCACCAGATGGCACATGCCTCACATTTTGCTTCAAATATAGTCAAACTTCAGTGACATGGGTGAAGATCAGACTTCTGTTTCTTTTTCTTCTAATGTACAAATTTCAATAATAGTTTAGAATTGATACAGTTTCAACAAATGAACAGATA
Source organism: Haliaeetus albicilla (assembly GCF_947461875.1). NCBI lineage: Eukaryota > Metazoa > Chordata > Aves > Accipitriformes > Accipitridae > Haliaeetus > Haliaeetus albicilla. The sequence continues at coordinate 23,066,709 of NC_091493.1, forward strand.
TGTGCTGTAATCCAGATACAGAAAAGTGAATTAATTTCCACATCTACAATACACAGTCATGTATGAGCTGCTTTGAAACTTTAGCCTTTTCTCTCCTAGCAAGGAGATGCTAACAGAGTTCTACTAGGAAAGTTATACCTGTAAAACTATCCTTGCAGAGATTTGGGTCAGCATAAATATAGTATAAGGATTCTTCTACCACTATAGTTTGTCCCGGTTCTTTAATGCAGTTGTGTTGTCAAGAGGACTGCAGCGAGACAAAGATTTTATCATTATGGGTATCATATCAGATATTCACAGTTACTTATGATCTGAATATGTATGTATATGTGTGTATGTACATATGTATGAAAACCAGGTCTAAGTGGAAATAAGTGATGACAGTTATGCAGATACTGTAGTCAAAAAGAAAGAAACGTTGTCAACACTTTCAGAGAGTTTTAGTGAATTTAGGCCCAAATTTTCAAATTGGACTCCTAAAATCAAACCTGTAAATCCCTAAGATTTCTAAAGGTTGCTGGTCTGATTATGAGAAATACAAGGCATTCAGCATCTCTAAAATCATGATAGTTTTATCCAGTTGACTAATCATGAGGTTTTTATGTCTAATTTGAATGCCTGTATTTAAAAATGTTGGCTGTAACTTTTTTTGAGTAGTACTAAAGTGTGAATTCTACCTTCGAAAAAGTATAATGAGAATTACTGTATAAACAAAGCTTTCTCACATTGTCTCCCTCCTGTTTTGGGGGATCAGCTCTGATAAAGACTAGTTCAAACCTCCATGCTTTCTTTGACTGATGTCAGTCAGATCATTTGCATCTGTCCATGGTATTTGGCTAAGACAAAGGCACCATGTTAGACATCATGTCAACAGCTGGTTGTACAGTAGCAACTTGCAACAGTTAGCATATACACCAGCCTTTGAACCAGGGATCTACAAAGTCTCATGGTCCTAGAGCCATTTGATCCAAGCAAGTCCTACGATCAAACTTGACTCAGGCAGGAAACACAAAATAGAATTTCTTTTACGCCCTTCATTCTTATTTAGGTCTTGTGTTAATAAATGCAGAGGATCAACAGCTGGACCACGTGCGTTAACAGACATACTAGTAAGGAGATCCTCTAACTACAGAAGATCGTGTGAAAAAGAAAATCAGGTAATGTTCTTCAATAAGCAGATGTTTTGTGCTAGAGAAAAACTGGTATCAGTAACTTGCTAACAGTGCTTGCTTGCTTACACAAGTTAAAAATTAGAAAAATAAAAAAATTAAAACTGCAGAATGCTCAGCAGCAACAACACTCTGCAGTCTTACAAAAACAAGTGTGGTGTTTCAAATTTCCAGCTAATAAGTTGTCAGTGCTTAATCTATTTTTTATTTTATGGACCTTTTTTCTTGGGGGGGGGGGGGGGGGATCATAATGAGGCAAATATCTAGAAGAAGAAAGAATATGGTTTTCAATGTTACACAATAATGATTAATCTATTCCAGACAAATACACCCCAAACTACTTATTTTCCCACAATGGTAACCCTGACAATTCATTACAAAGTTGTTTCCCAGTGTTAAGGGGTCTCGAAGACTTTAACATCTTAACATTTTGGCCTAAAAACATGGCAAGGGTTTTTTCAAAAATAAATACCTGGAAAACTTGGACTTGTTTTACCATCTTGCAGGCATGCTGTGCCATCCAGCCTGTGCCCACCTAGAAGCTGCAGCTGCCCCAGATCCCTGGTACAGCTGTGGGATTCCCGCCCAAACAGCTGGAGCTGACACATGCACAAACAGAAATTCTAGGATGTCATCCAGGACAAGCCTAAGAGATAAGCAGCTCAGGTACGCTAATAGGAGGAACAGAGTTTCCTTTTCCCTCCCTTTAAATCTGGACATAAAATGGTGGATGTGGAGGGTGTGTGAACCCCTGCAATAACTCTGCCCGGGTCAGCAAGGTTTCAGCAAACCACAATTTTAGTGGGGTTGGACCCTGGGCTTCAATATCCGCAGGCCACTCACAGTGTTGAAAGAAATCAGCATGCCTGACAAGAGGACCATAGCAAAGAAGGCAACAGTTTAAAATCTGAAGTTGAAAGTTATCTACACTGCAGGTTGTAGGGCAGAGGAGAGGGAGGCAATGAAACAGGACAATATGGACGTGGCTGGGGCAGAGGCATAAGTTAGACTACAGGATGATGATACAACGCTTATGGGCTTTTCACTTTAATTTCTTTTTAAAAATTACATTTAATGTCAACTTTTCTTCTTTTCTCCAAAAAACAAAACCAACTTATGGTCTAGATTGTCTTAGATATGAGCTAACATAGTATTTAGCAACAGAACATGAAGCAAATAATCTCATCTCGGTGAAAAACTACAAAATTTGATCCAGCCAAATCAGGGACTCAGTCATGGGTTTCCAAGCTGTGGTGCACATACTATTAATGATACACAAATGTCACCTAAGCAACAAACAACCCTTCTTGCATGTGCACATGCCAAGTACTGCTGCTACCATGATAACAGTAACATGAGCAAGACAAATTTGGGAGCTCTGTCCCTACTCTGTGGGAGAGAGGTAGAAGTCTTTAAGCCTCTGGAAAGCACGGAGACTCAAGATATCAGTAGCAGTGTTGAATTTTCTGATATGCCTCATCTTAGTCTTCTAAGAAACTTTGTTATTCTAAGCTTTCCAAAGTTAAGTTTCATTTTATTTCATTTCATTATTTAATTTCATTTATTGCCCAGGTAAGAATTTGAAACTTATTTTTATCAAACCTGAGATTCAGTAACTCTGCTTGCAGATTTGAATTTTTTAAACTAACCACCATTTTAAAACAGCATGTTATTTTCATCAAATACTTTCCATAGCAGAAAATATTCCTGGAAAAAAAAAGCCCTATGAAACACCATCTAATTAAAAACCCAAGAAGCTAGCAAAATAGCCCAACTACTGAGCCTTGCCACACATGCTTGGCCTTGTCACACCAAGCCCTGCCAGATGCCTCAGTTCATAATGGTTTACAAATCAAATGATGACTAACAATCTCTCTCCAAATTCTATTAATTTTGTTTGTATTTCTACTTGAAAATGCAACCTTTGTACATAACCATCATGATAGCACTAGCACTAATTTACATATGTCTTAGTTCTACAGAAAAACAGCAAAACTTTTCGTTCTGGTTAGGTTTGGAAATAAGACTTTGTTGTTGTTTTTTGCAATTTACATTTTTAAAGTCCCAAAACTCAAAGGACTCTTTGTCAACTATCTCTTTTATTTTCCTTCCAAGTTTTTCATAGAACACTGGCTCCTTTTCATTAGTTCTTTCAGTTAACTACCTCTCATATCTCATTAGCAAATTCTGCCCAGTACTGTTAAATCAATTTCCACTTCTTTTACTTAACGAAAAAGGTTTTCTCTTGGATCCACTGAGTCACAACCACATGGGTATGTCCTGTGAATCTGCTTTCATCTTGGCTGTTGTTTTCCTTGTGTTTCTTTGCAGACTGGAGAAATTTAAATTAAGCAAGGATCAGAGGAATCTGGTCATTAATGCCTAATATAAATACTAATTAGCAAATACTTCTTTTTTCCTGATGACTACCACAGGAAAAAAGTTACAAATGTACTATTCTCTATGACAGTTTAATGAAATGGACATTTAACTTCAGCCAAAATTACCAGCTCTTTTGAAAAGCCAATTTCAGTCTAAAAGTATAATACAACCATGTGCATATCAATCAACCAATGTGAAGTTTAAATGCTATTTAGTAACGTTCAATGAAAAAAAAAAATCCCTATAAAGAACATGGAAAGGAAGAGGACCAAAAAAAAGCTAAGACCTAAATATAATAGCTATAAATGGTACAGATGCCACATGTAAATTTGTATGAGCTCAACAAAGCTGGACGTAAGGCTAATAGAAGCAGGAGTGCCCATTAATACCACACAATTGCATGAAGAAGGACCTTCAGCCTTAACTATTAAGACTCAGCTGGAGCAGATTGTGAATACTATGAAAAAATACTATCTAGTAGTAGAGAACTAAAGGGAAATATATTAGGAAGTCTTTTCTCTATATAAAAGACTAAAGCATAAAGGAGGCTCCATAAAGACCACCAGTCTAAGGAATAGTAAGGAAGCTGCAGGTAAGTTCAAGAATGGCACTAGGGAACAAGAACAGACAACTACTGATAGGCTTGAAGTAAAAAGAGCAAAACTAGTTAAGAGGAGTTATAAAAAAAACAGTTTTCAAGGGGGGGGGAGGGGAATGCTCCCCCTTTCCCCTCACAGAATTTAATGAGAAACCCCATGGAGCCTTCCAAGGTCAGGAAGCCTAAAAAGAGAGCAGGTCTTGAGTCATCCACCAAAAGGAACCTGGGGAGAAGGAGCCTGGAAAAGCCATAGGGAAATAAAGACAGTGCAAGCTGCAGGGGTGAGTCTTTTTCAAATGGCAACAGCTGGACCACACCCTGAGGTAAATGCTATTAAGGCTGGCATTTGTAAAAGTTTGCAGGGCCCTAAAAATGGTATGGAATAAGGCCTATAAAATGGGTAAAGATAAAAAAAAAAAAATCAAGGGATACAGCACCTTGTCCAGGGGAGCAAACTCATGCTCTAAGGTTCTAGGGCTGGGACCTTCACCACAAAGCCCCAGCTTTTCCTCTGCTGCTCGGTGATAAGAAACTCAGTGACCTAACAGGTAAGGAATACTTAAAGCCCTTGGTCGAGGGAGGATCACTGGCTATGGGAGTTGACATGCTACCAACTGTCTCTGTGTGCTTTTCTATCATGCCAGAGGGTGCAGACTAAATAAGATCTGACCACTTCGGTCACAGGGGACAAAAGCAGAGCAAGGGGCAGGTGATGCCAGATGCCACAGAACAGCCTGCTACACTAGGACAAAAAAAGAAGGAGCAACAAGTGATCCTTCCACAATCCTACACAGTGACAACCTCAGTTCCAAACACAGACGGCAATACTTCCATTACTATCTACGTAAACACCTTTCGGGTTAGTAAATAACTCATTTAAAGGTCCTGAAGAAAGATGTCTGAAGCCAGGACAAAACGCACTTGCTATCTGTGTGGATGTGAAGTTCACCACAAACAAAAAGAAGTGACGCGTACTGCACAAGCCAGTCCTAATAAACATGTAATATACCCACTCTTCCCTGTCTTTGCTGGTAAACCGCCCTGCTTTATTCTGCAAAAATACATATACAAACTCAGTTCTGAAATTCCAAAATAGTTTGTATGGTTACAAAAATGAACATTTCCTCTATCCAAATCAGTCCAAAAAACGGGGGGGGGGGTCAAGATGGAACCGGAGAAATATGATGTAATGGTCAGGTCATTATGTAGATTCTAGGTCAGATAAATCAAAATATTCTCATATGAACACAAAAAATTGGAACTGCTTGAAAAATTCCATCACACACACCCAAATTCCCCACACAAAGCTTCACCCTGGTGTTTCCAAAGCTGGATTAATTTTCCTGTATCAAATGAGCTCCCTGTGTAGCAAAAGCTTTACAACCTATGAAAGAACTAGGTACAGCAAACAATACTTCATCTTCTGAATTTCACCATAACTTTACTTGTAATAGTGTCCAACTGACAAGTTTTACTCTTCCATCATTTTATAAAGGTAATTTTAATTCTGAAACAAACCATTGATGCATTTATCTCCTCAGCAGCTGAACCACTGGGAGGAAAAACAGGAAACAGCTGGTCAAAGTTAAAGTGTGATGAGAAATGTGTTCAAAACTAAAAAAAAAAACAAAAAAAACCAAAAAAACCCCCACAGCACACACAAAAAACCCCACTCAAAACTGATCATCATTTACAAAGGCTGGATTTGCAGTTTTTCCAAACCAATGGCAAAGAAACACTGTGCAAGCTAAACAAAATATGCAATGATTCACGAATGCCTTCTAAAGATGAAAGCCTAAAGAACTTTGTTGCTCAAAAGCAGCATTCAAATTATTATAAAAGTCCATCTCCAATCTGTTGGTTCAAGAAAAAAAAAAAACAACAACAAAAAAAAACCCCTCTATTTCTGGACTGCCAGAGAATAAGAAAATTAATACACTGCTGTTGTAAATATGATCCATGTTATATTTCACGCTTGTTGATAACCTCTACCTACCTTTTCTACAGCCTCAACCTGTTGAGTGACTTGGTGTTAACAGACAAAAGCCTCCTTTATGCTGATGGCAAATCACTGGATGATAATGAAATGTTCATGTAGCAAGAGATTTTGCACTCCTGTAGTTCTCCCTGACTGTATTTTAAGTAAGGTAAGTTTCAAATGGACACGTAGGTGAGCCAGAATGCAAGTTAATTTCATAGAAGGGAAATATTCTGAATGTTTGTGAAATAATACTTTTTCCCTTTAAAATATATACATTTACATACACAAGCCACCTAGTGCAGTCCCAAGGTTGTAAACAACAGACAGGAAGTTCAACATTATGGTTCCTATTGCAACCATAATGTGCTTATATAAAGTAAAATATCTTACATATGCACAGGGTCAGAACTATACCGACCTCAAGTTTGTAGCATGATGCTCTAAGTCTGCAGCATCATGCTCTAAGTCTGCAAAGTTACTCAAGATAAATTCTTAATTTAAAACAGAGAAGATTGATGACAGTTTTCTCTGAGGTCTTTTTCTTGATCCAACTCACAATCCCATTTAAAACAATTCTCCACAGCTCAGATACATTCTTATATTTTTGCTGAAAGATAAACTATTCAGAATTATCATTCAGACCTTTATTCAGCCTAGAAGTATTTCAGTGTTGATTGGCTACATACATTAAAAAAACCAACCAAACAAAAACAACCCTTGTTTTTTCTTTGCTTTTATGCATATAACTCTAAAATTACCAAATATTAACAGTTGGAACTGGTGTGAAAATTCCCCCCCCCCCCCCCCCCCCGGAAACTTAAGTTATGTCCCTTCTGCAGACTACAGTGCAGCACACAGCTACTAAGCCTGCTGAGGTAAAAGAAAATTTAGCCACAGCATATGGAGAGTGTTTGGGAGAAGTTTATCTTCTCCAAAACCTGAGTGAGCTCACTAACAACTGCCTGCCTCTTAAGTCTACAGAACAGATGAGATCATCACTTGTTTGTAAAACAGCTAGGACAACAGATTCAAGTCCAGAAGTAGGGCTTCCAAGCAGTGTGGTAACATGAACAGTAAATAACAGCATTTGCACCTGAAAGGCACTGAAGCAAGTTTTATATATCAAGTTAGTGATCCCACCTGAATTATTTTACAATACATTATACATATTTATATAGACAGTATTTTTAGTTTAAAACTATAGTATTAAAACTGCTTAATATAAGTTTGGCATATGTCTGTCTATTAAAATGTAAAATTACAGTTCCCATGAAGCCAATAAGCTCCATTGTGCACATGCTCCTTTTCTACCTCCGAGTAATATCATCCCAATAGGAAATTTTAAATAGATTACAATATGACCAGGAGTTCACCCATTCTCTAATACTTGAAGGGAATGCCTAAACACTTCAAGAACCAAGACTGCTGTAACACAAAACTAGAGCAGCTAATAATACATCCTTTGTTTTGCCCACACTTCACTAATGAAGGTATGTATCTGTTGTGGTTTCTTGAAAACAGTTTTTACGGTGTCAGGAGAATAAAGTAAAAATAATCACGAAGAGTACATAAGAATCACTTTTAATCACCTTAAAAGAAGCTCACATTATTTTATGTGGATTCAAAGTCCAAATGGTGGCAACAGTCAACAGGCATTATGGTTACTGAAAAAGCTAAGAAAAAAAAAAAGAAAAATCTCCTATTTTCACAAGAGTTAATGAGATTATTCAGACTCCTCAACAAGTGCATATGCTGATTTCAAGATAAAAACAAACTTTTTCATTACAGTTGCACATTTCCATACTATGACAGCAAATTTATCTGTAGTTATCTATCTTTGAGTATTTGATATACTAAGGAAATCTTAAGGGTTTTACAGCAAGTGTTGTAAATCCAGAGATGAAAAGACTCCTCTGAACTTTATACAAATGGGAAGACAAGAATATTATCTGTAAGTAAGAATGATCATAAGCCAATCCAACATACTTTTCTCTCTCATACTCAGCTAGGGGATTGACGAGTGCATCTCAAAAGTGAGTCTTCAATCTCAGTTCAAAAATTATTGTATCTGGTTACAGTTCAAAATATTTAAAAAATGGATACTTTCACACAATTTGCAGGGCAATATGAGCACTTTCTCATATATGTGTTTTGCAGGGAAGGAACAGCTTCTAACTATGTAATTTTCTAGAGAAATTATTAGGAGAACTGAAAAAAAAGAAGAAAGTGGTTACAAATGCCAGGGCTGCATGTTTAAGTTTCCAGCGCTGCCCCACTTCCGACATTCCTGATGAAAGCTGAATGCTGTCACACTGCCCTGAGCCACGCTGGTTCCAACTGCTGCACTGATGTAATTAGCGTTGGTTAGTGTGGGAGCACCCTCAGAGCTCTCCTGTCCCTTGATACTCCAGCTCATATGTACTTGGAGAGTACCTAACAGCTGTATTATGTTCAATTGTTATTCCTTTTTTTTTTTTAGCTGTCACCAGTCTGTATTTTCAAGCAAAATTCTTCGTGACCAGAGGCTCATAACCATACTATATCAAATCACTTTTCACAAACAGAGAAACTAAATAGCCTCATATCTCTTGGAGGATGCCTTAGAATCTGTGACAAGTATAATTTTACAGTAGAAGTTTTTCCTGTAAGTCCTTTATGAAATTTCATACCAATAAGATATATGCCTACCAATTGTTGTCAACCCAAGCTTCTACCATTTTAGAAAACTTTCTTTTTAAAAGATCCTGAAAGACTGTAGAAAAGCAAGATAAATTAAAATGTATATGAACTCTCATAAATTCACATTTTAACTATTCACTCACCAGCAGAGTGATCTTTATACAGCACAGTTTTTATTCACTTATACCAGAGTAAACAACCCAAACTTTTCAACAGTTCATATAGGTAATGGAGACAACTTAGTTTCAACTGAGAAAGAATTTAGAAGAGTGTCCAACTCTAACACTGTAAAATGAACTCTTTAATGTGCTGCTGGGAGATTTTCTAAAACAGATCTTCATGCTTCTTTACAGTTAATGAACAGTCACTAGAAGGAAAGTCAGAAAATGTGGAAAAACTGAAGGCATAATATATTGCTCTTGCCAAGACTCCCACACTATTGGCTCTAAATACCTAAGTGTGCTCACAGCTAAAACTTATTGTTCGTAATTTGGCCCAAAATTGTTAAAGCTATAAGACAACTACAAAATAATACAAAGCATTAAGAGATTTATCTCTAATTCTGTCACACAGTATGATAATAAAACTGACTACTTCTACAGACAGAGGGTAAATTTTCTGTTTTTAAAGCTAGCCTTTAAAACTGGAGTAACTCAACCCAAAGCAAATATAAGTATAGACCTTCATTTAACAAAGTTCAATTTATTTTTACAGCACTTACTGAAGGGAAAACATAATTTCATGCCTATTTGGCTTCTCTTTTGCTTCCCTGATTTTTTTCCAAATAGTCAATTGTGCTCATGAACTTTTTTCTTTAAATATAAGACTGCAACTCCTATGCAAAAAAAGCAAGAAACACATGGTCCAGGAGGAACAAAAACCAGCTCATCCATACCTACTTAACTACTTAAAATATGAATATAAACCTTTTTGTCTAAAAACATGATAACATTAGTAATAGGCCAAATACTCATGCAGAGTCAGATAAAAAAAATTATTGTTAGAGTGGAGGAGAACCCCAACCACTTGCAGATACTTGTTTTATGTCATTTTTTCCTGTAAATTCCTTCCAGCATGTTGGACTAGAAATTTTATTTCAAAATGGAAAAACAAAAAATCTCAACCCCCAAACTGCTCTGTAATCCATAATGTAGGATCACAAACTATCTTCTTTTTTTTTTAAACAAAAGTACAAGTATAGCATAAACTTTAGCATAAAGAGCAGTGTTACATTTTAGGTATGCTTGCAAAACTGGGAGGGAAGAGAGTAAAAGTCCATTTAAAGAATTCCATCTTTTTAAATATGGAGCAAGAAGAAGGAAAAACCTGTGAGAAAACCACATAATCCTAACAGAAGGATGATATCACAGCAAATCTAGACCTGAAATTCCTACAGAAACAAGTAAAAAGAACCAAGAAGTGAAAGCCTGTAAGAATTCAATTTTTTTATGCTGTTTTGTGGGTTATGAATCTCACAGACTTTGGCAGAATAACTTCACTAATAAGACTCCTATTGCCAGGTGATTTCATGTGGCCACTCCAACAAGCTTTGTGTCTGTTCTACTAAATCAGACCAGTTATCTGAGTGAAACACAGCACATACACAAGGACTCTTATGCTTCGTATTATTATCATTAGCACAGAGGGTAAGTCAGATGCTTTCAAGTTTTTGTTTCACTTCTTAAGAACCAATATAGGCCTCTTCATTATATAAATTATGTTTTGAATACTCTGGAAAAGTGTATCTTCCAAGATACTACTAGATAAAAAAGAGTGTTATACTATTCATTCTGACAAAATATTGACAATAAAAGGTTACAATTAACCCAACATCTGAGAAAAGCAACCAAAAAAATGTTCTTCTGAACATACGGCATAACTAACCCTTCCTTTGTTCATAAACATATGTTAGCATTTGATGTAAAGTGCTCCTGTATTTAGCTAGTGCAACTGGTTGCCAAAACAGTCAAAGCAGACATTATTTCCATGACTGATACTGAAATACTCAATCTATCTGTATTTTCAGAAATGCCACAAAAGCATGCAACATGAAGATGTACTGACTAGAGCTGCTGATACACCTCGGCAGGGGGGAGAGCTACAGATGGAGGAAATCGAGCTTTCTATAGGTTCAGAATTAAAATTAACATTTATATTAATTACAAAATATTAATTTTAATTCTGAATGTGTTCAGAATTTAATAATCAATTCTAAACCAAAAAAAGATTCAGGCAAATACTATCTTTTAAACAGAAAATTACTTGTGCGTGGCTTGCTTTCTTTAAAAATATTATCCAAGATGACTAGTTTAGATATCACATTAATAAAACAGGATAGTAAAAACTTTTTACCTCCAAATCTTTTTTCTCTCCTTGACTCTTTGTTAACAGATGCCACCAACTGGCTATAGTTCAACATTATGGAAATAAAGAAATCTTAATACAAGACTCCTTACATTAGCCATACATAATCAAAAAATCCTTGCATTACATTGATTTAACAGATGAATCATAAAAACACTATGGACACTACATGGAAAAAATACATGATGCTAACAAATGCTGAACTACTATACCAAATCATTAAATTAACTGTGAAACACTCCTACAAGGTAAATCTATAATAAAATCATTATTCTATCTGGAAACAGATGTGGGGGCAATTGCATTTTTTTTAATTGTTGCATTATGAGTATTTGGCATTTCAGTAGCCCCTTAGCAGCTATGAAGAGCAGAAGATATATTAGCATGCCAACTTCTATCTGAGCAGAGTTAAGCAAGCCAGCAGAATTCTTGCTTCTTAAAGCTCAAACTACTGGCATGAGGAATGTAATGACACAGCAAAGATGGTACTGACGCCTACAGAATAAGCTTAACTAAAGAATTCAGCTATTATGCACTGCAACTGTGTTGTTGCAGCTGTCATCTGGAGACCTTGAGGTCACTTACCTGGTTTGAGAAAACCACCCCATGGTAGTCTAGTGAGCTGCTCAATTTAATATCTTAGTCAACGGTGGACCTGGCTACTTTTGCCGTTTTACATTACCACCACCGCAGAAACACCATCATATCAGGAAAAAAAAAAGAAGCATACTTCAGCACTATGAACCTAACATCTCACAGACACAGATGGTTCAATGATTCCAGAAACTCTGACTGTTGTAATTAGTCAGATTGCTAATATGATGCAGCTGAGCAGAACCCAAGTAGTAGATACATTGTGCCACGCCAAGCAAAGCCAACACCAAAGACTGCACTCTCATTATTTGTTTCTATGGCAAACTCTTTGCATTTGCGACATCTTGAATATGTACTAACATGAGGGGCTTGCACTGTTCCAACACAGACAAGCAAATTTCTCATTAATAGATACAACAGCCATGTTACACACATCCATCTGACAAGGGCAAGTACTGCACTGTATATAGCCACAAAAACTACCTGCAAAATTAGAAAAAATATTCAACATTAAAATCTTCTCTCTTCATACAACACATACATTAAATCCAGAGCAGAAGAGTCTAAATCTGCATATAAAATATCTATAAACAGTAATCATATGCTACATTAAAAAAAATATATCATTTCATCTATTTTCTCTATAATGCAAAGCCTCAGTCCCACCTTCCTATGTAGAGAAAGAAAAAAGAAAAAATTGTTCAGCAAGACAACAGTTCAGTGCCTTTCCTTTATTAACACTAGAATTTTTATGTAAGGGATATGCACAAATGAGACCCACATTTTCCTACTTAAAACATAAAGGTCTCTATTGTTCCATGTTACACCAGTACTGGTATGAAAACTTATTTTCTCCAACTTTTTTTTCCCCTTGAAGAACAGAACTACTGTTCACTTAGCTGTTCCAAACAGAATGCATGCTCAAAGGGTGAGATAAGGGGAAAGAAAGAACAAATTACCACATTCATTTACTACTTTCTCCTTCTTCCTTTGATTATTAGCATGAAAGCTTCCTACAAATGCTTATAATTCATTAAATTATTTTAACCCACTGCATATGTTCAACAGGTCCATATATTTGTCACATCCACTGAGTTAATTTCTATGTTTGCGTAAAAACCATATATAATGCTAATAATATAAGCCATAAACACATAGAAATATTACTGCAGAAATTATATTTGACACTAAATTAACAGAAAGATAAAGCTAAGAATGCTTGATGCATATTATACATAAAGATATAAAATACAGAGGTTAGAAGAAAAATATTTGTATTCGCCATTTAGAAGAAGAAAGAATCATGTGGTTTTAAGCTTTTTCTAACCATGAGAAAATATTCTGTGCATGTAATTATGTATGTAATTATGCTTTACTGTGTCTGTTAATCTTTTTTTCATTTGTAGACAGAACTTTTCCTATTTAAATAATTATTCAGTGAGTACTTATTACATTTATATCTGAGTTTCTGTATGTACTACAAAAAAAATCTTCAAATCAAAGCCCTCACACCCCAAAATGCTATACATTCAGTATTACGCAGCAGTGGTGGCAAGTGGTGAAACAGGCATGTATGTTGAAAGTTAAGGAATTCAAGTCAAATTGGAAACGCCCAATGAAGAAACCTAAACACATTCTTCCCTTTTCATACCTATATAAATGAAAATTACACTAGATCTCAGCTACAAAACATTCTCCCTTCTCTCCCCCAAAAAAGCTTATAATGATAATACAGACCAAGCAGATATCATGTTAGGTAAATACATGGCTCATATTCATCCCTTCATGGGACCAGGACCATGCACCACGCAGTGCATGAGCTGTACCAGCAAGTTTGTACTTCCACTGATTAGGATAGTGAATATCACAATAACAAACAGCACCACAAAGCTTTGCAACCTAATACAAAAACCTGAGATACGCATGTTCATAGAACTCTTCAATCAACTATTTAAATGGAAAAAATACTAGTTTCTAGAAAGACATGAGGATATTACTAGAGGGCACAATTGTCATGGAGCCCCTGAGACACCAAGTCCACTCTTCTGTTATCACTGACAAAATTTCATATAATCCATTCTATCAGTTTTACAGCTGGACTCAATGATCTTAAAGGTCTTTTCCAGCCCAAATGATTCTATGGTTCTATACAAGTAGATTACGTTTTCCTCCATTTCAGTCCTACTGAAAGCTGTTGCAGAGTCTGAGCACTAACTGCTAGAAATTTCTTCCAGTTTCCAACCTACATTTATTCCAGACCAGTTTATAAGCATAGCTTGTCTGACCACACTCTCCTTTACCTTGGTTATTTTCCCCTCCCTAGAGCTTATTCATACATTTTAACAGAGAAAAATCACACCTCCTTTTTTTTGCTAAACTCAGTAAACCTCTCTTCTCTTACTCTTCTTGAAAGAATTTCTCTTGCTGTGATCTTCCTGCTGGTCCATTCTTTCTCAGTAGTCACATTTCAGGTGAATCCTTGAGAATCAGTGGTCAAAATCTTTTATAGATTCCATCAACAACTATTTAATTTCTACCATCACAGAAAATCTTTTACTGCTTAAAATAATTTATTAAGGAAGTTCTGTTTCATTTCTACAATAATAATTTATGCATTCATTATTTCATTCTAAACTTAGAATTTTTTGTATTATCTAATTTAAGAGAATACAAATCAGGGCAATATCAGCACATTAATATACATTATTCAACTATTACATAATTTTTAAAAATTATTTGCAAGCATAGAAGCATTATAAATATTTGTAACTTAGGGAAAACACTATGCTTTCTTTTTTAGAGCAACAAAATTTTTCACTGGGATCTAAGACTGCCACTTATCATTTTATACAATTTATTCCATGTCATTATTATATCATTAATATACCCATCAAATGTTTATATACACAAATATGCCATATATATTCAACTGTGTATATCTATAATATATACTAATACATCTATTTTACATATATATGTATAAATATAAATGCATTTTATATACATTTTCTATTTAGAATATAAATATCTATAAAATGTGTATATTTTTTGTATCTGTATATAATTACATTCTTATATATAAAGATACAATATTTATACATATATCTATGTATATGTACCTATATACATTTTATATAGATATATATGTACATACATACATATGTATGTATGTATAAATTTTATACAGATATAAAATTATACATTTTACCCCATGCCTATTTTAAACCACAATGATTTTTAAAGGATGAGAATATATTCTTCTAAAAAGCAGTATTTGACTTAAGGTTCAGCATGGTTAAGTGAAATATCCTGTTCAGTGTTACTAAGTGTTTACTAGTCAAAGGCTTTTTTTTTTTTAATGAAAAGGTCATCAGTTTATCAAAACTTTTATGAAAAAAAAAAACAACAAAAAAAAAACCAAACAACACGATGAAAAGCTTACCTCGTACCATAAAGACTTCTCAAGAAAGGAATTAAATTCCCATTTTATTAAGGACTGAATTATAGTTAGCTGTTCTGTTGTAATCCTAGAAAGCTTCAAGCCACTGTTGTTTCTCCTTTGCTCAACATAATTCCAAGCAACGGTTCCTATGTGCCCTGAAGGTAAAGTCCTAACAATTGCTCTCGTTCCAGTATAAACTGATTTTTTAACCTCTTTATCATTTTTACAGAAACGTCTTATTAATAAAGTAGAACGTTCCTTTTTGTTTCTAAAAAAATCCTCTTCCATCTCTTCTTCACAGTTATCATTACAGTCTTCAAAATGGCTCAGAAAGGGCTTTGAGGGCATTCTTCCAGTAAAGTTATTTCCACAGAAGTTGTGACCTGAGCACGCCACTTTAACCTTTCGTGGGGCTCTTTCCAGACATAAATACTTATCCCTTAAAGTGTCTTCATACAACTGCTGCCCATTTTCATTCTCACAATTTGTCAATTCCATTAATCTGCAAGTGCAGGCTGGGGAACCAGTGGTGTTACCATCACCAACACTTACTGGCTGCAAGCAGTCATCCAAAATGAAGCGGTTGTGTAAACTGCACAAAGCCGTTGATGTATTCCTTTCACTGGCACAATGAAAGTGAAAAAAGGCCACTTTATCAGTATCATTGCTGTCATTCTTATTTACTGCTGTCTGGCTTCTTAACGGAGGTCCATTCATTTTCAACTGAATTCCAGCAAGCATGGCTCTTTCCAGTGAAACAGGAATTCCAGTTTCCAGGCATGCCTCTCCCCCTGCTAAAGGATCACAAGATTTATACAACTGGCTGCACGGGATATTGCTCGTGTACTTTTTCTGTACAATGTTACAGTTAATGTTCGGAAATTCCACTGAATCAGGGATGGAGCTGTTCCTCTCCCAGAAGTTTTCATTGCTATTGTCATTAGTCAGTTGTTCTTTCGCCAGAGAGAGTATTTTGGGCACTGAGCCCTGAAGACTTTCTTCTTCAAGTCTGTGTAAGTATGAGAGAGCGTGTGTGGTTTGCCTTCCCGGACTGGCTGTGTGTCTTTTTATAACATTGGTGTCCAAAGCATTTTCAGTATTTTCATCTTCAGCTGACTGAGCAGGTATCACTTTACCCTGTGCCACAGAGATGAGAACAGACGCTGTCATCTCCTCAGAGGTCATCTTGACACAGTCTTTAGTTGCTAGATGTGTGTTGGGGGTGGGGGGGGGTTGTCTATCAATCCTCACACCATGATTTCAGTGTAATAAAAGATTCAGTGCTAATTAATCAGGGAACACATAGTAAAATATACATTGAGTACTTGTTCTTTTTGAACTGGGTTTAAAAAAAATTAATTTTTTTGACAGTTGGGCTAGTAGGCTTTCCCGGCCTTCGATTACTGGCATGAAATACAAACATTTTTAAATCAGCTTCTTACTGTGACGTAACCATTTGACTTGTCTCTTCCCATAATTAATTATTCTATCATGTGTAGCACACACACTGTCGCCTCAGGTTGTAGAAGACGACCAAACACATAATCCATGTCAAAGGTGCACCTCCCCATAGGGCATCTAAAAAGTTGGTTTTCTGTAAAGAAAAGAAGAAAAATATATATATTGAACAGAATCCATGGCACAAAATCCACCATCACAACTACAACAGAAAGAAATGTTTTTATGTAAAGAGAAGGAACACAAAACAACAGAAGTTAGTTATACTGAAACCTAGAGAATTCCAAAACACACATTTAAATCTGTCTTAAAGTCTCACTTTACAATGTGGGGAAATCACAGTCATGTTTTACCTATTTAAATAGCTGTCTTCACTTCACTATGGAAAGCTACATGACTGCAGAAAACTAATTTTACTGAAGCTGTAACACTGAAATTGAATACACAATATATATACAAAGAAAAAAAAAGGAAATGTCTTTTCTATAATTTTTCTGACTCATAGCCAGGGTAAGTTAAAACATGTTGAAGAACAAAATCATTTTTAAACCTACACTGTCATTTAAAACTAATTAATTTCCTATTCAGGACTGAACCCTATCACTACTACAATTGGGTTTGTATTACATGGGTTTTGTTTTCATTAAACTTCATGTTATTCCCATGAAATCATGAAGAAAACACAGTATTTTTGCCAGAAGTTTATGACTGAAAAGCATGAAGGCAGAGTAGGGTAAAAGACTGAAATATTATCAATAATCTTTTTGACCCCTTTACTTATATGCCTTGAGCTGAAAAGTTAACCTGCCCTTCAATGTTGCCATCAATTCTCAGCTTCTTTCCTGCAAACAGCATGACAGAAGTAAATCTTGGAATCAGAAAATAAGAGGTTACAGATAGTTCAACAAAGGAAACAGAATAATAAAAGAGACACACCCAGAGAAATCATGGTGAATTAAACAAATATACTCTTATATTTCAATTTATCGTATTTAATGTTTAAAAACATTAAGTGTGTTATTAAAAATGTGGAAAATGCAGAAAGTTACATTAAGGCCTAAGTTTACCAAAACAGTCTAAATTCAATAGAAACAAGCAAAAAAAAAAATTACTTTGAAACTTCAGTAGCAAAACATATCACAAAACTGAGGCAAATCAATGGCTAGGTGTAACAACTTGCCTACTGAATTGATCAATCAAATGTTGACCCAGGCACTATCTACATAAGCATAAGGGACTACCTTCTTCAGTTCAGTTCATGCAGTTTAGCTAAGCATAATTAAATCATCTGTAGCTGATCAAACAACTAGGAATGATGGGAGGAATAAAATCAGGAAAGCTTAATAATAGAAGTAATTTGAAGTGTAAAATCTATTTTGATACTCTTCTCAAGTAACTATGATTAACAATTTTATTTTAAACCATTTTAGAGTGCCAGCTTCCATTTTTATTGATTACTACTACTCTTCATCCAAAAGCAGTTTGGCACAAATCAAAAGGTAAAACATACAACATAGTCTTTCCTTAACAGGACATTTGATATGCTATTTTCTCACATAATGAAATGCAAAGGTGTAACTAAATGTATCTTGGGGGGGGGGGGCTCATCAAAAAGGAAAAACAAATTTAAGAAAAGTTACAGTTCGCTACAAAGCCATGGCTTAAAATTTTGCTAGCCTGTCAACAGCTAGCAAACTGTCTCTCTTCAGACAGTAGCTACTATAAAACCATGGGGGAAAAAAATGCAATTTAATATTTCAATCAAGATTTCAATTTTATTGGTTTAACAACACAAGAGAGATCAAGGGTCGCAAAGGAAAGTGACAGAGACAGAACAAAGAGCCACAATTACATTCTCCATGCATTACAAAATGCATGTGCATGCCAGAGCAGCCAGAGGAGAGTCAAGATGGGAAACTCGGATCCTGTACAAGAGAGAGATTTAGCACCAGAAAGTAAAATAAAAGCTACAGTTCATAGAAGAGTTGTGTTGAAGGAGATAGCATTAGTTGGATAAGAGTAGCGGGGACAGGACTTAAACTGGGGTCATGTTACCAACACTGTTTACTGAACACCCTATAAAATACTGCGACAGCACAACTGTAGAGGAGATACACTGAGAAGCCAACACACAAGCAATTCTTTAATCTATATTCCTTGATAGTCCCTGTATTATTAAATTGTATCCTGAAATTTTAGTTCACTTTCTTCAATCTTTCCTGCCCTGCTTCCTCTTCAAATCCCCAGGTAACAGCTTACATAACTTTTTGCCAGTATATGCTTGAAAAAAAACTGCAAGCAATCCATCTACAAATGTTCCCATTTTATTTCTTCTGGCAACCATTCCATGCCTTCGAGTCCAAATCTACATACAACAATGCTGATCAAAGGAGAAAGATCTAGAAGGAGCTAGGAGGAGAAGCAGCTGGGTTTTTTCTTGATCTCTTAAGTTTCTTTCTTGCTATATCAAGTAACAATAATACTTTGTAAAAGGTATAAAACACATACATGTATTAGTAATAGTCTTCAGGTTTTTTTAACGATTTCTTTCATCTATCAAAACATCTCTAGTCTACTGATTCATCTTTCCTGTTTGCACCAGAAAAATTCCAGGCAATTGAATGAAAATACAAGCCACCAAAATACATTCATAACTGTACTCCCTGTAATATTGCTAAGCCAGGAATAAAAATTAATGGAATGGATTGTCACTGCAAATAATACACCTCTTATTAGGCTGGCTGCCAAATGAAATTCTTACAAAACAACATCACTCTATGAGGCAAAAAAGACAACATCATTATGCAACTTTAACATCACACAATGAATTTGAGATCACAAAACTGACCATGCATGTTAACTTGAAATTTTTTACATCATTCTTTATGGAGAAACTTAAAAAAAAAAAAACAAACATATTGCTGATTTGCTTCTGTAAACAGAAACCTGCTAAAACCAGAGGTCCATTTATATCCCAGACTCTGTCCACAAAGCTCATTCAGAGGCCAGGACTGGTCTTCCACAGTCCTCCTTCCTTCAGCATCATTCTCCCATGTCTCTCATGCCAAAATGTCTCCACAGGTGTCCTCCCCAAACTGCTTCTCTCAGATCTTTTTCTTTTCTCTAGAAACTTTATCTCAAATCTTCCCCAACAGTGGTTTTGTTTGTCACCTCTCTCCTCAACTCCAGAGGCTACATGCCTGCCCATTTCGGTCTACCAGCATCACTCTATCTGTGCCCATGTTTGAAATCCATCTCATCGAGAATAATGTCTGCTTAAGAAGCTCCCTGTCTATGTCCAGCTGTTCCCATCCTCTCATGACCATTGCAACATGATAGGGAACCAATCCATCTCAAGAATTTTTTGCTCAAGTTACTTCACAGCTAGATCATTTTCCCAATCCAGTTCATACATGGTTGTACTAACATGTGCGCCGTAACAGCAGAAGGGAGAAAATGAGCGGCATAGGGAAGGGAAGAAAATGCTGCTTAAATTGGTTTACACAGTTCTGCAATCTGCAAATGTAATTTTATGTCAGCTATGTCAATCTAGCAGGTAGCTGCCACTAAAGCTGGCAGACTCGCTCCTCTCCTCACTTTTGACCTTTGGTCCCCATTTCCCCCATCTCATGCAGCTAGAGATCATGAGTCCACAGAGTTAAGTTGATTCAGCTGGCTGATTTGTCAGGACAATATTCTTTTCATCCAAACTAATTGACTCACCTTGTGGCCACATGATCACTACATTCCACGAAAAGGAAATATTAGGAATGCCTGGTAAGGACCACACGTCTCAGTAGTAGCTTCAGTTTAGATCATGTTTGCTATGATGTCTAAATGCACCCTGAACATAACAGATTAAGAGAAAATTTATCTATTGTATGAGTATGCTAAAATCTCATGCAACGGCAAGTAAAAACCATGATGGAAGAGCCTCTGATCTATGGACAACTGCAAAAATATCTGAAGCTGTGGCTCTGCTGAACAGATGACAAGGGTTTCATGTGTCCCCCATTACACTCTTCTCAGTCTCTGCTTTCCACTGTAATCAACAGATTTCAATTCACTGTGCCCAGCAAATTCCTTGAACTGTTGGGATTCATTAGATATGTTATGAAACGTGTTAACACAGTGTTATAAATGCTATCAAGTGTAAAACTCATAAGCTCAACCAATAAAACAGTATTTTGTAACTTACTGTAAAATTGCAGAATTACCACTCCCTGGGGCTTCCCTTGCTTGCCTATCTGCATATGGGTGGCCAAAGCCTAGATCCTCCTATAAAATCCTCATACAAACATATACATGCATTTGCATATAAAAACAATGCTGAAATTATTCAAAATCATATTATTCTTGTTGCACATCCATCTCAAAACACACAGATTCACAGTTAAATCTGAATATAAAAGCACAGGAAGTAGACAGCTACGCTTGCACTGCATTCAACACATGCTGACATTTTCTAAAGCCAGTAGATTAGCTGACGAAATCCATTAATAACTACACTGGTTCATTTTACAAGGCTTAAGTTATGTCAGAAATGTAATGTGCTCCTTCTATCAGTAAAAGAAAGTACAAATATAAGAAACTAGATCCAGCACTAGTGAATCATCTTGGATGCAGAGGTCAGCCAACCAAGACAAACGAATAATGAAAATAAACAATCTGGCAACCTTTCAGCACACACATTCACAAAATGTGACACAAAACTAATTTGTCTACTTTTTTTTTTTACACTGCTGCATACACTTTATGACTTAAAGTGCAAGCTGGTTCTACTTAGTATTAATAATAATTAATAATAACATTTAATAATTCCTTATTCCCCAACCATCTGGGATTAAAGTCTACAACAGTCTAGGTAAAACATCCAACATAATCACAGACTATAAAACTGTATTAACTTAGTATCAGTGTAACCTACAATTCATTATTCAAGCTAATTTCCTTTTGAAGTCGGCAGGAATTCTGCTTCAAACTAAAAAACCAGAATATTTTAAGACTTACACTATTATTCAGTCTAAGGAAAGGCATATGAAGGCTCAGAACCATCACACAATGTGGTAAGTCAGAAAGCCTTTCAACTCCAGGCTGTCAAGGAAAAGATTATTAGATAAATATTTGAGGATGCTGGTTGGACTGTGGGGAAAAACAGCAACTGTATGAGGGGGTAGTAAGGGATACATGTCATGGTAAAGATGGGGATTATTTAAAGAAGTTGCATGCTGCCAGAGATACCAAATGCAATTCAGTATGTAGGATGCAGTGCGAGCTTCACAGGGAACTCGGTGAATGCCCAGCAGGGGCCAAGATTATGGGTGCAGAGAATGAGGGGGACTGACAAACAGACATGGGGCATTACAAAACCCATACTCATCGTTTCTGTGGGCAAACTGCTATTGGACTGGTACAGAAGGTAATTCAAGACAGCTAAAGGGCAAATGTAGGCGGCCTGACAATCCTCCCTTCTTCCCTGGCTGCGCTGGGACACCCATAGCTATTTCTCCAACTTTCATCTTACATGCTACATATACATGGTAACTATGTATCCTAAACAAAAGATGTTTCAGCACACACCACAAAAAAGCAGCAACAAAATAATTATATTAATTCAAATTAATATATATTTATACAGCATCTAAGGCACAAGCAATCAATGAGTAAGAGATTCTTGGGAAACAGTAGAGAAATAGTTTGGCATGGTAAGTGGATACAAAACTATTAATCATCTCGCTCGGATCACCCCAACAACTGTGTTTAAACAATATAATCCCAGTTCAAGCTCTTAAGAAAACAACTGATTCATGAGAAAAGTTGTTTGTATACTACAACTATCCATTTACAAGTAAAAAAAAAAAAAAAAAAAGAGAGCATTTTTTTTTTTAGTAAATAAGCTACAGTTTCTTCCAGAGCAATTCCTTGAAGAGAATAAGAAACCCACATTTATTAACTCCTCTTTAATTTATCCAGTATCATCCACACTGTTAGGTTCTCATGACAGTGCCTTATCTCAGAAACAAGCAGAAAATACCAGGACAAGAACAGGGCACCGATGTGTCGTCATCAGTTTTCTAAACCTTTCTTCTGCCCAGGGAACCAGGGGCAAACAGTAAGGAGGAAATAGCCAGACTCTTCAAGAATCACTCAAGATGTGCACAAACTCTATTTGAACAGTTGGAAGCAAGTTATAACAACATTTTATTTGGCACAGAGCATCATACGGGACCTCAGATTTACCACCAGTGTCTGTGTTTCAAAAACAAAAAAAACTCAAAAAACTACAGTATTTATATATCCTGTCAAGTTAGAGAGTCTTTTTTTAATTTCTAGAATACCTATCTAAACATGATCAAGTATTACATGTCTCAAACTATGCAAATGGCTGCCAGATGGTGAACCCTCTCAATTGCCTCATCATTCATCACTGCATCAGGCAGAATCTGAAGCTACTGCCAGATACCAGCTCCACTCTTCATTTCTTTACAGAAATTCCTTTTCTGTATGAGGAGACGCGCTGAGAGAACCCAAGACTGAATTTATCTTACTGTCAGGGTCAATTCTTTATTTCTTTCTAGATCTGACCTGCAATATGCTGTTTAAATAAACCTTTTGTTCAGTGGTTACTTGAATGTCATGATAAGTGGCCTTATCCAAAAACTGTAATTTCATCATCAACACTCAGATGAACGAGTCCTTCTATCTGAGATGCATGACAACTCTAACCATTAAAGGTGGTATTATCCTTCTCCATCTTTGAACAAGTACTTCTGGAATAATTTCCTTAACTTTTTGAAGAACTGTGAAAACAGTCTCAAATGGGTGAAAAATACTTTGGAGCACTGAGTCTCACACTCATAGGAAAAGGGAGTGCAGCAGAATTTAAAACAAAATTCTTCAAAGTGCAGAATTCAACGAACTTGACACTGGTAAGTAGAATCTCTTGGAAAGATTAGATAAACTATAAAGGAACACAAAATAACTGACAATTAATAAAAGATATTATATAAAACAAATATGTACCACTGTGATCTTGAAAACCAGGAGCATCAACTCAATTCTCCAGAGTTATATTCATCAGAGTTAATAACTGTAGTTACTAAATGAATCAATTCTTTCTCTGCCCCTTACCAGACCATCATCAAATTAGACATAAATCTGTTTAAAGCTAATACAAAGAATTATACATCTTAACCACACTCTCTCAATTTTTAATCACCAAAATTTCTCTAGTTCCACTGCTGCACAGATTTAAGAGTACCTGGTGATCTAAACAAAGACAATATGTCCTCAAAAGGAAGACTGTAATTCTAACTTTCTTACATTTTCACTACAGGAAATTCAGCCGAAGACATAACAGGGAAGATGCATCATAAGCCAGGCAAAACTTTAAAAATGAAAATGTACAGAATTCCTGTTAGAAGAAATGAAACAAAGACTGTAAACACCTCCAACAAACAAATAAAAACAGGAAATGCCATTCAGTAAAGCAAAATAAACAAGGTAACCTTCTTGATCAACAGTGACAATTATTATGATCAAATTAAAGTGTCTTGTAAAAACAAAGGATAAAAAAAGCCAGAAAGGAATCCCAGATGAGAGAGCTGACTTCTTTAACAGCTTAAGCAGTATCAGCTGAGCAGGACCACTTTCCTATAGTTTCACAAACACATTTTCATTTAATCAACTTGCAAGACTTGTTCAGAAAAGCTTTGGTCAACCCCCCTACACCATTCTCAATATCTTATGTTCACTATATCCATCAGGATTAAAGATCACTGTATTCAAAACATGTATTTTTTTCCATCCATATAGTCTCCTGGAAATTTTTCACCTTGAAGACAAATGTGAGATCAAGCAACTGAACAGCAGCTGAAACCTGTCTCAGACATGTAGAAATAAAAAACAAGATGCAAGGGACATGGATGCAAGAGACATGGTTTAACTGGGCAGCAAGTTTATTAGCCTTTTCACCTGGCAGTGACTGGCAATAACTTGCACTATGCAGATGGTGATTTGTCCTTCATCAGCTCCACGTGGGGAAGGCTTGCCATCAGTTCTTCACAGCTGATCCCTACACCAATGAGACGGTCCTCATTGCCCTCCTTCTTTGCATGATTACCAGCTTAAGGAAAGGGGAACATCATCTTCAATGTGAAAACACTGGAAACCCCAATACTCCTTTCCAGCTTTTGTACAAACTACCCTTTTCTAATTTCAGTTTAGCCCTGAACCAAACTGCTATGAAGGAACATATGCACTGGACATAACATGAAAAGACAAGGGCAAGTAACAGGTTTGTCTCTTTCAACCCTGAGCACATACCTGGCTAGTTAGCTCAGTATTTAATACGGGGATTAACTGAACCTAATAATACATCACTCTTGCCACAAGATCAGAACTGCCTCACTCAGGCCCACTGAGGATCTTGTACAGATCTGCAGCGAACAGCAAGTAGCATGTTCACAGCACTGCCTGCGTGTTCTGTGCGTATTTGAGTACCAACAATCGATCATTCAGGTCCTTTGAAACACCTACAGCTTCAAACTGGGAAATACTTTAGCCATCATCCCCTTTCAAGGCTTTGTCCACCTTTGAAGATTTTGTGGTTCCCCTGGACTCAATGCCATCGTTCTTATCTTCATTTTATCCTTTAACAAAGTTCTCAAGTTCTACACACACACATCCTCATTCACGTGGTTTCTCCTTAGTCAGTTTATGCCATTTCTCCTCAGTCGATAAAGCACAGTACGTTCATTCACTAAGGCCACCCAGTGTTAAATATGTTGGAAAATAACAGGAGGATCTTCTACTGATCGGAACTCTTAGTAAAGCCCTGCAAACTGAAGAAAAGAAGCAGAAGCGGAGGGGGTTTGTGCACAATGAATCTCAATTACAAATAAATTTTAAAATATTGCAAATGGTCAACAGTAACCTGGGACTACATACTAATGCCATTTGTAAACATGGTATACTCCCTCTGTTCTAGTTTCTAGCAAACACTCTCTTCAGAGAATCACTATCACAAATAAACTCAGTACGTAAGCAGGAAAGATTACATTATTTGAAAGCCAGATGAGTTCCTGAATGTGAAGGGAGAGTAAGTAGGAAATTGATTGCTGGCCTTCACTTGCAAGCCATCCCACCACTGATTCACAATGGCCCACCAGTGACAGAACTGGGTGTTTCATGCTCTGATCCCATTCTCTTTGTACTACACCTTTGAAAGATGCTTTCAGAGATGTTGCCTTGACCAAAGGATACTGTTTGTCTAAGTTGCTTCAAGCCTTTAGAAGTTAATGCCTTGGTCAGCCAGCCACCAGGCCAGCCCTACAGTAGGCTGACCCTTTCAGACTGGAGGACAGGGTTCAGACATCACAGCATGCCAGTCACACTCCACACCCTGCCTGGAGCACCACCTATGCCTCCCAGCAAGGTTTCTCTCCCTGCCCTGGGATCCAAGCTTCAGCAGTGATAGAAGCCAGCACATCAGTTTCTACAGAAGTAGGTTTATTTACCTGGACACTGCAGTAACAAGTACTAATTTGGAGGATCTACAAGCCTTAGCTCAGCAGCTTGTAACTGAGTGACAGTTCAGCCTCAAGGTAAAGAACTGTTTCCCAAATATCCTAGCACCATTATCCCTCATCCACCTTTTTCATAAAGTAATACCAGAGAAGTTAGCATCACAAGGCAGAAATCCATGCCTCTCCAGCAGGAATACTCCAGCACTGGCTAGCCTCTTTCTTATCTAGTTCCACTTAATAACAAAGTGCCTTCCCATCTGAGCTCATCTAGCATTTCTGCCCAATGTGAAACCATACCTGTAAGGCACTTAAAGTGGCACACTGACATACATTTCAATAAATTCCAATTACAGCTTGCCATAAAAAACTGTCACCCGGCCAAAGTTTTAAAATTGATCTGAACCAGGTCACACAATAAGCAACAAGAACCCCTCAGGCTCCTTGTCTTGTTCGTTCTTCCTCACAGCATTTTTCTTGTGTGAGCACCCAAGTCTTCTCTCATCTCCCTCTCTCTCACTGTCCTGCATCAGCTGTGATTCCAGCCACACTGGTGAGAACAGAACAAACCTGTAATAAAAATATTTCTGACTACTAAAATGTCTGATGGTATGTTAGAGGCGCATACATCACTACAGTTTATCTTCTGTAAACCCAAGCTAACACTTTTATTCACATTATGCTAAGCCACAGTAGTCCTATTAAAAACATTACTTGAGTAATAACTTACATATTATTGCTCAGCTGTCATAACTGCAACAACAGTAAGCCTGAAACCCTAGTAATGTTTCAAATAAAAATGAAAAGCTAATCTGTATGTGAACAAGAGTTCAGACATCTGTCAATCTATGCATTTACACTTTAGTTTTAGAAAAGCAAAGAAAAACATTTCAAATGCTGAAGACTAACATTATTAAATAACCGCACCACTCTTGCACCTTCTCAAAATACATTTTCTTTGTATACCATTCCTGACTTATTCATACCATTCACTTAGGAATCATAATATTCATTCTGTTATTATTTTTACTTTCTCTTTTTAACATCTGCTATTTCATCTGCATATTATTACCATGCCTAATAGAGAATGCAAGAGAAAAAACAAGGTTTTTTGCTCAAAGGGTAATTAATTATCTGCTTGAGAAAGATGTCATTTGCAGAAGACTATTGATCAAGCATCCCTGAAAATACATTAAACAATTTCTATACTACTACTGTTCTAACTTTTCTAGATATTAAGCACTGCGACACTGAAAACAGCACTACTCTAATATAGCAAACAATATTTGCTCAGCAAATCACCACTACATTCATTTTTTTGCCTACAATGGCTTTACCAACCTCATCGTACTCTGGGAGACATCTGACTCATTGAAGCCATGAAGTAATCTCTAGGATGTTGGCTCTTGCCAGAATTAAACATGCAAGAAGCAAGTCACCACACAACTGCAAATTATTTTTTCGCAATGTTGCAAGGTATTTACTACATTAACATGAGAAGTTATTACCAACATAAACAATTTTAAGCAATCATTTTAAATTAAATGTTTTAATGTTTTAAAACTCTTGTAGGCATCATTGTAATTCACATTATAAATACCAGGAATTCAATCTTATTCAATAAATAAATAGGATGGAAACACACCCAGGGTCAAAATTAGGTTTCTTTTATAATATACCATCATGTCTTCTAAGATAAATGGAACCAGACACAGCGAAAACTGTACGTTCACAGCAACTTCCATGTTCCTTAAGCTCCACTTGCATTTCTTTAACAACTTAACTTATTTGAAGGAGAAACACACCTGAAGATCAACATAGCATGTCTCCATATATGATTACGACACATTTAGGCGAACCTTTATTTGAAGATCTTTAAAATGATTGCAATGAATGTCTATATCCTTGCTGAGCAAATGTGGGTTTATTTGCTTTTCTTGGTTATCTTTCAGAGCCTCTATGAAAGTAGTCCATTAAGCATTTCTGACTACTTGTGAGATTCCTGTTTAGAACCCGTGGCTTCTAATTGTGCATTTGGACTTCACCCTTTCTTTTAGGATGAAACCTTCAGCAAGCGTTCAACATAAGTGCTGTCATCATAAAACAACTCACTCTTGGGTAGTACAGTCAAGCTCCTTGCTTCAAGAATAGTAAGAATTTGGAATTCTAAACACAAAAATCTGCTCCCTTGGTAAGACGGGACTTTATCCCAGATTTTTAGTCTACTTCAGTGTTCACAGTATAGTTAATTGCGATAAGAATGTGTGGCAAAAGCTAATTCTATACTTACCTAATGCAAACAATCACTTGTTCAAAGTTTGTTACATTTCTTAAAAGTTCTTGTACTTTCAGCTGAATAGATGAAATGCAATTTTAACACAATGAAATTGTTAGTAAAATTAATGGACAAGTATTTCAGAGGATATTTAATGTTGATGCAGAGTATTCAGTAGCTAAAGGTACACTGAAAAACAACAGAACACATGATAAACAAGCATTATATACCTTAGTTACTTCTAGAAATAATGAGTTCTGAGTAATCGTGATATCTAAGGAGATGCCAGTTTCAACTGAAGCTTTTCTTACGGTTGGGGTATTACTAAGGACTTTCTCCTATATGGACCCTCCACTAATGTGTGAGCTCTCAGAGCAACTTCTTTGCAGCCAGAATGATTTACAGAACTTCTCTTCTGTACCCAAGTAACATCTGCACAAAATTTGTTAAGTCTTTAGCATCTTTTGAGATCTGCACTTTTGTAATAAACCTGATTGCTGATTGCTACAGGCCAAGTTAAAAGCTGGCAGAAAAGACACAGACACACAGTGTGACTTTGCAAAGTTGTTTCCCTAAGAAACCAGGCTAAAAAATGCAGTCATAATTTGGAAAAGGACACTTCCTTCTCTGGAACACCCTTTTTTATTTTGACATAAGCAGCAATATGTGCCAGAGACTCTGCTAATATCCAAACAACACTGCTTCATTAAAATCTGAAAATGCTGCTAGGGAATCTTGTTGGGTTTTTTTACCCTAAACTAGATACACGTATGTTCCAATATTGATATGCCTCAGTAATAACATGTTATGTAAAAATGAGTGCTACATATATAGGCTACGCTTTCTCAGTCAAGCAGAAAGATTAGCTTGCATGCATTTGATTGCGCATCCTTGCTGCTATCATGTTGTTTAATATCCTTGTGTTTAGCTCAAAAAGTTCCTAGAAGGGAGGAGGCATATACATATGCCTGATGTATACCCTAAGGTTGAGCAGAGAAGGGAAAGCATCAGAGAGGAAACCGCCAGTGCCACAGTTAAACAAGCCAAAGAACCCAATCACAAAAGGACTGTAAAAGATAACGAACCAGCAAACACATGCTGAAACACTCAAGGTTATTTCTGCTGTAACAGTTAAAGAAGATGAAACTACTGTTTTCTGTAATGTACTTGGGCATGATAACCACAAACCAATGTTGCAACTAGCACATGATATGTGATGGTAACCCAGGAGGGGATCGCCACAGATCTCTGTCAGAAGGAGTGTCAGGGCACCGAGCACACCAAGTCCTTAAATGCCATAACCGGCCCCACCTGTGACCCCCACCAACGGGCCCAGGAGCCATTTCAGCTCACGATTGTCCCCCCAGTCCTGGGCTAAGCTGTGTCGTTGGCCGCTCTGGGCCCAGGCCTGTCCTCCGCTGCTCCTGACTTTCGACCAGACCCGTCAGATTGATGTCGGACCTGATTCATCTGCTGGTGCTGGTCTCAGGATGAGCGGCCCACAGCAGAGCCTCAGCCCCCAGCTCATCCTCCCGCTGCCGCCTCCTGCGCTCCCCGATGAGGGAGATCGTTGGCCTCACCATCAGCCACGACCACGTTCTCACCCCAAACAATAAAAAGAAGTTGAGGAAATTTAATGATCAAGTAACACCCGAACAGCACAATGAATACAGACTTTTATATGTCGCCAGCAAGGCCAAGAGCAGGGACAAGGAGGTTACCCTGAAACACTGAATCAAACACTATCAGGCCGGTACTGAGGCAGCAAACTGCAAGATAAGGAGCAGCCCAAGGCCTCGTAATCAGGCTTCTCTTGGGCAAGATGACAACACTGACTTCATCCCGCTGAGGGGAAAAACCTGTGGACTAGATGCAGAGGGCTCACCTGCAGGACTGACTGTTCAACGATGACCTTAGCAGGCAGCTGAGTGCGTTACGAAGTAATAACTGGCATAAGAAAAGATCCCTGAGGGGAGGCAAAGCAGCAATGAAAACTAATGGTCTGTGCAATCTACACAGTTTTGAACAAAACAATTGCTGATGCTAGCAACGGTGCTCTGCGTGCAACAAAACCTATGCAATATTTCAAAACAGCGTGAAAACAAAAAACTGTTTCAAGACAGTTTGTAAGGCAATGCATATCAGTGGTTTGCCACAACTTGTCAAGCTCATTGATAATACGTAGAGAAAGTGTTTTTAAATGGTAATTCAGTGAGGATATCATCACCTGTACCAGCACTCACAAGGTGCAACACACAGTCTGAAGCTCTCAGTTTTCCCAACTAATATCTTGCATACTGTATGGAGGTCTTTGTTTAACATCTAATTTCTAATGTGGATGTTATTACTTTCCCATATGTCACTTTCTGGTTGTTAGGAAGCCAACAAGGAAGAAGCAGATCATGTGTGAGAACTGAGGTGAGGAGGAAAAAAAAATAGTACCTATACATCTAGAACGAAGTTCATGGCTAACAGTGGATGACCTATGAAGAAACAACATATAAAACTAGCATACGTAAATGAAAGCAGACTAACCTGTCCCTTAAGATTTCAAATTAAATATTGTTCATCTGTCATCTTAGGCACACTACTGCCACACCTCAAAACAGTTACCTGCTCCTGCAGATCTTTTTCATTTCCGTCCTTTCCAAATCAATTGGCATCCTTAAGTTCTAGGGCTTCTTTTTTTTTTTTTAATCAGTAGCCCTCTTATTTTATTATGAACTTATCTTGCAAACTGTTAAGTGCCTTCTTAGACCTGCTCTTGTTAATTTAGCAGGGACTGCTCAGACCCCCTATATATTCAAGACATCTTTTTATTGACTTCCAAAGCTATCAGAAATTATTTAATGAATACTGCTTTCCCTTTTTACCTACCATCAAGAAAAATAAAATCAGTACAATGAAATTTAGTTTAGGAAAGGCCAACTCTACCTTCAAAACCAAAATCTACTGTAGATCTCTCAAAAGTATTTGACAAACTTAGAACAAACTTAGAATTCTGAGAGTAATCTGAGAACAGGTTAAATTAGAAACAGAGCGCGCACTCCTCACACTAAGGTCTTCATGGATTCTGTATAGTTTTCTGGCTTTATTAACTGTTCATTAATGCTGGCTGGTTTTATTTAAGCATTCTATTGCTGTTATAAAAGCAGAAACAACTATGGAAGTAATAACGCTAATAGTACTATAACGTTTCAACATATTTTTGAAAATACAATGTATGCATTTCATCACTTATTTTACCTGTGACCTCTCTGAAAAATAAAGACTATACCCACTACAGAAAATATGCCATAACTATAGAGAAAAAGCCAACAATCAGGTGTACATTATTTATATAGCTGTATAACAGTTGTACATAATTCAGGTGTGCATAATTATCACCTATAATAACCATAAAAACCAAAACACTTGCTTGGTTTTCATGATTCACTCACCAGAAAAAATTACATAGCATCCTCTATATAGTCCTAGGTACAGTTATAGTAAGAAGAATGTGGAAGAGGTATTATTACTGTACTACTTTTAAACTCAAGATTCTGATTTTTCAATGCTTTAAATTCAAATATTTGACAATAATGAATTAAATATTTAAAAACCATACCAGTACATATTGAAAACAAGCCTAAATTTTAGGGATAATTTCCTTTATAATTTAATATTCTTACTTTATTTTATATAGTCGCACATCATTCAACAGATTGTCAGATTATCTGAATACTGAAAGTTTTAAAGCCCTGTATGGGAGAGGACCACATAGTGGAACTGTCTACAGCCAAACACACAATAAATAGTATGATACTAGATGACAACATCATCTATGCTCTTTTAATTATACACTCATATGTACATCAAATATTTAAAAAAATGAAGCAAGCAGGTCTTTAGATTTAGTAAAAAGAATAACAGAAACAAGCCACATGCATAAAAACTGTATTACTGTAGAGAAGGGATTTTTTTGTTGACGTTTAAGACTGCAATGAGAGAGAAAAAAAGAAGTACAGTCAAACTGATAATCGGAGGAAAAAGTCCAGGTTGATCCATACAAGTTCACTGTAGATTAGAGGTCTTTTCCGGGGTGCTTCAGGCCACATCTAGCAAGCAAGAGACAGACAACTCCTACCAAGAATAGGTCAGGAACTCAATAGTTGCAAAAATCTGTACGCAGAGATATCAGAGCTTCCCTTTCTCTTTGACAGAGGAAAGGCCTCAGCTTTCATGCTTTTCTGGCAAGTAGAGGGAACATGGCCAACTTTCTTTGCATTCACTGGCCAAGTGCTGAGACAGTCTCTGCCTCAATTCAAACTTTAAAACCTTTATTGGGATGCATATGGTTGCTAACAAAACAGAGCTTTACTGTAAGCAAGATGGGTAAGGTGGGAAAAACAGGAGACAGAGGCTATTGGGGTTTTTTAAAATTATCCATTGATTTCATTGAGTTAAATGCACCTGAAATGTTTGGGAGAGTTTTGGTAAGTGTAAATTCAAGCAAGAACAGCAAGTGAAGGGGTTTGGGTTTTTTTTTTGTTTGGGGCTTTTTGCTCTTCTCAATAGCGTCCTCAGAGCTCAAGGGAACAGAGAAAAGCTGATAAAAGACTGAGAATGGCATTACATAGCAAAAGAAAATAATCAGAGCGCCATGTCAAGTCAGAGGAAAGCACATGAGTTTCGAGTAGAGTGACTCATGTACAGATTAGATACGTAACTGGCCATCATAGCTCCAATGCTGTTATGCAAAACAATTTTCCCTTGCTTTGAATTTGTGCACACACCTTCCTCAAATATTTTTACAGCTCTCCCACTAACTTGTAAGTCAAGTCCATGCAGCTTTCTATAAAGCACACAGTTGAGATGAAGCTCAGGGGTGCATAGAAGCTGTTACACAGGATGATACTGTGCCATTATAACTGTGGTACATTATCTTTTGTCCTCAGAAATTTTAGCCTCTATAACAGCTTTATGTACCTAGCCAACAGGACAACTGACTGTTAAGGACAAACAGTTTCATTATCAACTAGCATAACAGAATAGAGTATATGGAACAAAATGAGGGGATGACACAAACATGGAGGTAAGCTTTTGGCAAAGTAGAACAACATTTGCAAATTCTAAGAGAACCCGCAAACTTGTCTCTTCTGGAGGGGTGGATGTGAAGACCTCCTGACAACCCTTTGCTGACTATGCATCTCTACCATTCCTATGTCTATCGGGTAACAAAACTCCAAACAGATGTTATGATCTGAATCTTGAAAGAGAATACAGGCAGGCATAGTAGTCTAATACTATACAGACATTTGAAAGATGTTACTGCATATTTTAACACTGACCTGTTTTATAGCCTGCTGTCTAGGGAACTGTTTATTTCTACAAACCACTACTGAACCTGGCTTGCAAATCTAGAATCACAGTTCAAATAGTATGGAGAATTAATTTCCAAACAGACTTCACAGTATTGCTAATTCTTATAGTCACATACTCAGAAAACACACTGTTTTTCTAGAAGCCCCTAGTCATACCATTATATAATTACTCATAATCTCAGCTTTAAAAAAACACCATTTAGTTATAAAAACAAGAGGGATATGGGAACAATAAAGGCTTAAGAATTTTAAGACAAAAAAGAAGGTTCCACATTTATTACTTTTAAGCCAAATTAATCATAGAAAGAGAAGGATAATGAGGATTTGGAGCTTGATGCACTGAACAGTTGGTGCTGACAACACAGTTTTCATAATAAAATCAGTTTGTTGGCATGCCCCCAGAATGGATTTGATTTGAGTGACTAGAAAAACCTGTGAAAATAGATTTCAATTGTAGATATTATCCATTTATTAATATCATAAATTACCCATTCTTTTTTCTGATTCTACCAAAGATATCTAAAATTTTAGTATTTCCTTACTTTGGAAAAGTAGGAAGGACCATTTACACTCCAAAATGTTGCTGATTTCCAAGAAATTCCTATTCCTTTATACAAATGAAACTACAAAAATTTAATGAAGAGTTCCTATTTTCCCTCATTTCAAGTCATTATATCTCCTATTACACAGAAATAAGAAGATTTAAGACAGAGTTCCAGAATTTGCTGCACAAACGTAATCACAAGCAAAACATTCTTGCAAAAAATGTTCATAATTGAGTGACACAGAAATTCAGTTAAAAATAGAACATTTGCCATAGCTCAGAATTTGTTGGAACAAGAAAATTTCAGCTGACCGCTAAAAAAATAAAATCCATTTAATAATTTAAGAGACTTATAAACCCCTCTTACTTATGGCCCTAAACTAATGTTTTAAAAGAATATTATTTCTTTATAGCAAATCCAATATGTTTCCATAACATAAACAAATTTAATCTGTGCAACTAGATTGGTAGTTGACAATATCTGGTTAATACAAACAAGAAAGAACAGTATTAACATTATACTCTTTCCTTATAGAAAAATTGGCCACTAAAGCTAGATTTTTAATGACCACAACATTCTGATACCAAGGTAATATGTATATACTTAACTTTATTTCAGGAAAGCTAGATGAGAATGGAAACAATTGAATAATGCATTTTGGGATTCAACTGTATTCCCAAACAAGTTTAAACTCTAGATCTTCATCTACAAATGTTTTCTGGTTAAGTACCAAGAAGGCTAGTTTGGCTTAGCTAAAAAAAAACCAAAAAACAAAACAACCCAACAACAAAAAACTTATTCAATTTCCTGCATCTAAAAAAACAAAAAACAAACAAACAAACAAAAAACCCACCACATTTCTGTTTCATACTGCAAGTTAGTTCAACCATATAGTAGAACCTTGTAATACAGTCTCTGAAATCTGTTCTAATAGGGGACCAAAAGGCAACTGGATAGCAAAAACTGTATTTTTTTACACACATCATATTTCTGCCAACATGGAATAAGTAACGCAATAAAAACAACAGCATCCAATGTTACATGGATTTGGCCTAAGCTAATATAATTTTCAACAGGGGTAAGAACAAACTATCCAGAAATACCCTGACAGATATACAACAGATCCAAGGTTTACTGTTCCTTAACAGAAAAGAATTATATAAAGTCAACATCATGACTTTTCTGAAGTTAGGAAACCTCTCAACCTTTCAAATATGAGGTAATGCTATACACGCAGCTGGCATTTCTAAATCTCTGCTTAATTAGTTGCACGGTAACATCTTTATGTTAACTATTCCATAATTCTATCTTAGAGGCAAATTACATAAAATATATACCCAAAATGTAGGAAAGGTATATAGGTTTCTATGACATGGTGTACTCAGAAGAGCCTGTATTTTCGAAGATATAGAAGGCAAAGAACTGCTTTTAGACATGAGTCAGAAATACAGACAGAACAGTTTTAATCCTTAAGAAAGAAGAAACTGTGCACTTTTCTCAGCAAATTACAGTAATTCTCCTTTTTCAGAAACACTGCAGACTTCATATAACACTGGGAGGAAGGTGTGACTGAGTTCTTCTGCTAGATACTGGCTCACCAAGAGGTCTTGGGAGAAAGGGAACAGTGTTGTTAGGCAATACAATTGTAGATGAGTAGACTCTGATGTGTGTAAACACACTGTCAACCTTTTATTTGATTTGACTCTTTCAGCTGATAGCTTTTGAGGTGTCCAGTCTGCAGCAATACAAGGGTATTCTCACTGAGACAAGTATCTCCG
This sequence comes from Haliaeetus albicilla, assembly GCF_947461875.1. Classification (NCBI taxonomy): domain Eukaryota; kingdom Metazoa; phylum Chordata; class Aves; order Accipitriformes; family Accipitridae; genus Haliaeetus; species Haliaeetus albicilla. Next base: position 23,102,861 of record NC_091493.1, read on the forward strand.
TTAGGAACACACCCTGAAAATAGAGATACTCCTTGCTTCCATGCACATAAACTCGCACTGCAGGGAACTGAAAGTACGCAACCATTGAATTTTCTCTTGTGGAAAGCAATCTGTAACTCCACATACCACAATATCAGGTAACAACTGGCAATATACTAATACCATACCGTGGTTACGTCAAACCAAAAGTACCAAAGACATAGAAGAATGTAATGGTACCACCCTCCCCAAGTATCAACCACTCCCTCTTGCAACCTAACTCTGGGTAACAGGACGCAAGACTCAACACTATGGAGAAGGAAGGGAAACTGGAACACATCTACAGCAAGAGCAAAATTCGAAACCGAATGAATTACTACCGGTGGGCAGGGAGCATAGAGCAGCAATTACCACTTTCCAACAGTGCCCTCTAACAGCCCTATCTTACAAGAAGAAAAGATCTTTTTGAAAACAAGCAAAACAAAACCAAACACACAGAACTGAACCATTAAGTGTACTTACTACATATTGCTAGACATATCAAGACTATTCAAAGGAACAGTATATTTCATTTGGATGGTATAACTTGTTGAAATTGTTATACAGTGACAGGTGATGAAATAAGTGATAGCTACTTTCTGAATTTGTCCTATGAAAGTAAAATAAATAAAAAGCCCCATAGTTGGACTTACATATTTAAATTACCCAGGCTAATGATATTAGAAATGCCTCTAAATAGGATTGCCATGGAGGTTTTAGTTAATGACACATATGAAACCATCCATTTCTATAAAAAGTTTCCCCATATTTCATTTCTATGTCTACTGAGTGAACGCCACTGAAGTGGAATTTCTTCTTTATACTTTGCTGAATTAAACCACAGAATAAGAGCAGATGTATATTCAAATCAATAACAGCAACATTATGAGTGGTTATTAAAATTAAAGTATTTCCAACATAAGCAGCTGTCCAACTGCTTGATTTTATTGTCTCTATTTTTGTTGGCTCTTCCATAAATTCACTATAAAGAAAAGCAAAAACAAACAAAAAAGGTGCAATCACAACAAAGGTAATTATGCAAGATCCTCCCCTTTTTGTATGTCCACTTTGGGGGAAAAATACAAACAACAGACTATTCACAAAAGTAACAGCTGCACTGAAAAATTTCAAGGGCTCTAGAGGAGCCACATTAAGAAATATTTTTCATCTAAAAAATGCTGAAGTAGCACAATAATGCAGAAGTACCACAATACAAAAGACTTCAAGAAGCATTATCTATCTGGTACTCTTTGACATCTTTGCCACGCAAGCTGTTACAGAAAAGCAGCCCACAGTGTAGCTGAAGAGCGAATATGAATTACAGAACCAAACAGGGAGGCAGCCTGTTTGTCAGCCTCTCCTGCAGCCAGAAATCTAGGGGGTTGCAGCCTTAGACAGATATTCCTCTACTTTTACTGCTTCCCATAAGCCTGTTGAACTAAAATGGGTGCAGAGTAAGCAGAAACTCAAAGCTTTCACAAGAAATACCTGCAATCAGATTATTTTCCCACAGTAGAAACAAGGAATATGCTCACAGAACATCTGATATATTTGAAAGTCATCGGAAGTGTGAATTTTTCCAGTAAAAGTTAGAAAAATACTAACCAATTCTTAGAAATCTCTGCCCACCAATGAAACAATCTGATTATAAATGCATTCTAACATACTTGTCTGAACTGAACAAAAACTAACTGCTTGAAAATACATCTTTAAAAAATGTCAGAGCATGAAAATTACCTAAAATAAAGACCAGCGGCAGAATACTGTCTTCAGAAGGCAATTCAGCCTGGATATTAAAACACTGGGTTTTCTTTTTCCTTTGCAATTTGGTACATAGCTGTAATCCAAAACAATCATAGCAACTCTAAAGGAATTAAAAAGGAGGCATTCACGTCAAGAAAGTTCCTCAAGAGGAAGTCTACAGGTTGTTCTTTAATGTGAACTGTTGGTAGTGCACAAAGCAGTAGCTACTCTGCTACATGACCCGTTTTTAGCTTGCTAAATTCCAAAGGGAAACTAAGTTGGGTTTCCCCAATACTGCTGAAAGATATTTGCACTGCTACAGAAAGAAATTAACCTAATCCAAGCAACAGAGTTTTGTACTTGGAGTAAAGGAATGCATTATGAAAATGTTAGAAAGAAGATGCAGTGTAACAAAAACCTCAAATACCAGCGATCCCTGCAGCAGCATTCTTGCTGTATGCTGTAGCACAGACAGAGAAAAATACTGTGGGAGGAGAGGTCTCGCATCAGAGCATTGTCTGAAACAGCAGACAGCGAGGTCCTACTACACAAGGCAAGGTCAATGCAACTGAGAGTCATCTGTTTCAGAAAACACACTATTATTAGATGCAAGTTATGCAGCACTTGTGCATACTAATAGAATAAAACCATTACCCCAAAAATAAATGTTTTCAAATGGTAGCTTCAACTTTGCACTCAATGTTTCCACTTTTTGCCTCTCATTTAAAACATTCAGATGAGTAACATAAAGAAAATTGAAAATACCCAAGTATTTAATTTTTAATTACTTATGAAATGTTACAATTGAAAAATACAATAATGTTTTTTTTTTAATGAGGTGGCTCCACTGAAAATGTCTTAACAAATTATTGAATACTACTTACTGATAGCAACATAGAATAAAATGTATCCCAGAGTCGACAGCCTATTTAAACTATTACGATGTGTCTCACACTACTGTGAGTAAAATATTACAGTAAATATACTGGCCTACAGAATACACTTCCTTGGACAAGACTCAAGCCTGCACTGTCTCCATACTTGAAAATTATGCTGGAGTGCCTAAGTTTCGGATGTAAAGAAGGCAGAAGGCAGCTCCCTGAGGCATGTCACATATTCCACAAGGTGTGTGCCCCTTCTACTTTAAATCACTCACTGAAAGAGCTGGTATTACATGCAGCACCATCACTGACACTTGACAAGCTGGAGAAGTATAGTGGGCTCTGGAAGAAGCATAATTCTGATGGAGAGTTGAGCTCATTCCTTCTAGCTCTTGTAGTTTACCAGGTTTTGGTAACTGATGGCACATCCAGCTTTTGTTTGAACATGTTGGATTATTTATGAATGACTGGGCAGTTAAGAAGAGAGTATTGTGGATGGCCTAGTTTAAAATCAGTGACATTAATTAAGTCTTGCATAGAGATGTCAGCATGAGAGAGTATATGAAACAACCAAGGACTAGACTTTGATCCCACAGTGACATATTTACAAAGTAACTCCACTGTTGCAAGTAAGACCAAAATTCTGGGCCTCAAAAACAGAAAAGAAAGATTAGAGAGCTCCCAATATAGGAAATGCAAAGAAAAACTGTCACCACTTTATCCTCAGCTCTTAAACACAAGTCCCATTTCAGTAGATGGACGTTTTGCTAAAAAGAAAAAAAAAATAAAATCAAAGAGTGAAATATGACCAATACCTGGCAGAACCATGACTATGGAAACCCCACCCACAAGCAGATATACGTATAGGTTTGCCAAGACAAATAAAGCAGTATGCAGAGTAAGCTGGACTGCTCTCATATAATATGTACTCAGTCATGTAGGCCCTCAAGTACACGTGCAACAACTCTCTTCTAAATGAGATTAAGAAGGCTCAAGAAGGGACAGAATTAACCTAAGGAAAAACACAGATTTCAGGCGAGCATGCTAATAGCTTTCTAAAACAGAGCCATTGTGAAAAGTATTATTTAAAAAGTAATCAGACTGCATAATAAAGGTACAGACAGCCATTAACCTGCTGTCTGCATAATCAAATGATAGCCATTACTCAAATGAAACCATCAATGGCTGCATTGTCAACAGGCGTGAGAGTAAGTCTGTCCACGCTGGAGCTGCGTGATTCGTTCCAATGTTTCAGTTACTGGTATTTTTGAAAAGTATATATAAAACAAAAAAGATGTGAATTATTGCTAATAACACTATCATTGTAATTCATAAAGTTTAGGGCTCATAGTCATGACCCAGCATCCATTTTGCAGTAGACACTGTACAAACAGAAAACAAAACAACCACCCTTGTTCCAAAGCGTGGTCTTCAGTGTTTTAAAAGAAGAAAATGTTAAAGAAATACTTTTGTAAATATGCAGGTAAATTAAGCTGATCACTAAAAAAACCTTAATGTTTAATGAAGAATCTCTGTGCAAATCATGGACTTCTAACAAAATAATAGATAATTGGGTTTTGTCTCCTTTATAATTCAAGTCTTCCTTTAACTAATTCTTGTTTCAAATCCAAGAACTATTGCTAAATTACAGCTGCTTTTATTCAAGAAAGAAGAGCTGCTAACTTGAGCTAAATGTTTCCAACCATTGTAAGTGTACCACAATCCTTCATGAACAGTTACAACTGTCACTTCTGAACGGGTGGCTTGCTTCTATACTAGATTTCAGTGCAGGTTCTAGTCACTGGATCTTAATATTAATATTTCTCTTAAATAGAACAGCCCTTTGATACAAGAAATACTTCTTCTGTGGGTACTCACAAATAGCTCAAATTGTTTCACAACATTCTTCTGAATAACCTATATACAGAGAATTTCTTTTTCTCATTTTACAAATCTCCCAAACCTCAAATTATCTTATCATCTCTTTCATGAACTTGTTCTATGATTTCCAGTAAATATAGTTTTCAGAAATTTTTTATTCTGCTTTCATGTTTCTTAAAGTTTTACTCTGTTGATTTGGGGTTTTTTTCCTTATTATATTGTTGGAACTCTTGACTTGAACACTACACTTTTATTGGTTAAGATGCATCACATTAATGTGAACTGAGAGGACAGGAACTACACTGTCTGGTCTGCAGTCACAAAGTCTTAATAACAAACTTCTTGCCATGTGCGAAAATAGGAATGAACTCATTACAGTATACTAGATGAATACCTCAATATGGCAGAACACGAATAAATTCTGTTTAGATGACTAAAAAAGAAAGACTTTAGCAATCCTTTGCAAATTTATGCACAGACTGGACGTGTCCTTTTATGACTTGGGCATCTCTCTCTGAAGCATTTCCTAATACACAAGATGTTCTGTCTCTTTCTGGTTTTACCTCATTTGTTTCATCGATCCCAGATTCATTTAGGTGTTTTTCATTTTGTTTTTGTAACGATCACAAACATAGGTTGTTTGCCATTGACTTTTCACAGGATGACATACCACGGATCAAAGATGATTATCTTCACTTGGAAACCATGACTTCTTAAACTACATAATGGTCACTGCTTTGCAGTAATTGCTAAACAGCTTTTTCATAATTGGAAGGTTCTTTGATCCCCTTTCAAATATACAAATACATATTGTGTCATACAAATACAACAGCAAGCCCAAGTCTGTTCCTCACAGAAGTGTCCCACTACGGAACAGGAAACGTTTGATGGTTCCCTTGAAGTACAGCTGATCTTTTAGGCATTTCTCTACCACTCCACCCAGCTGTTACACCTCCTTTATCAGAAGCCTAGTTCGCAGCCACCTGTATAGGCTCTTCTCTGTATCACCTGTGCTGGTGGCATCCCAAGAGTGTGCAGCAGAACCGATAAGCATTGCACCCAGCCACTCTGGTCCTGATCTCACAAACACTTCAGTGAAACTACTTCTGTAAGTGTTTGCAGACTTAGAGTCTCAACTCAACCGCCCTTCACGGAGCGGGCCAAAGGGAAGTCTGGAGCTGGAAGGAATGCATTTGCCCTTGTGCCTGGGCGCCAGGGCCCACGGCCCCCGCGAAGAGCGCTCAGAGCCCGCAAGAGGGGCTCACCGAGACCCGCCAAGCGGGGGGAGAGAGAAAGACATCATCACCCCTGGCGCTGGCAACCAGAGGCTCCTTCCAACGCCAGATCTCCCACGAGCTACACCACTCTTGTCGGATTACAATCAGCCAGGCTTTAACGTAAAAAAACAACTGTTCCTACAATCACAACGGGTAAAAAAAAGAGAACGGGGAAGCGAGGGATGAATTTATAACAATTTGTAGCACGTGGGATAAGAGCAGCCCACCCCAACTTGCTTTTGCGTTTGGGATTTTCATGGACCCTCCCGGAGGAAGAGGGGGAGCCCTGAAGCCGAAGGTCAGTCGGGGAGGGCGCGGGCACCGGGGGGCACCGGGTCCTCCCGCCGGCGGCCCGGGACTGCGGAACATGGCCGAAAGCGGAGCCCCCGCCCGCCCCCGGGCACGGCCGCAGCGGGCAGCTCTCCGCGCCCCCCGCCTCCCCCCCCCCGCCGGGGCCGGGGCTGCCGGGGCCCTGCCCCGGGGAGCCCCCGGGGGAAGCGCCAGCCTCGTACGGGAGCCGGGGAAGGAGCCCGTGAAAGCGGGCGGGGGTGAGCAGGGGACGCACCTTTCAGCGTCCCCCCGGCATCTTCCTCCTCGGGCCGGCCGGTGACTCTAGCAGCGGCGGGGCCTCAGCGGCGGAGCAGGTCTGCGGGACGGGGCCGCCCCCGCCTCGCCCGCGCTCCACGGCCGCCGCTGCCCGGGGCGGCGGAGCGAGCGAGGAGCCTACCCCGACGGGCCGGGGGCGGGGGCTGCGGGCGCGCCCCGCCCCGCCCGGCCGAAGGAGGGAGGTGCCGCGGGGCAGCGCCGCCGGCTGACTCAGCCGAGGGGCCGCCGGGGAGGGTTCCCCCGGGACCGCCCCTCCTCGGCGGCGGGGAGGGGGGATGCCCCCCGCCGGGCGGCTGCCCCCGGGCCGGCTCGCTAGGCACATCCCCCGCAGACGAGACCGGCGGGACGCGGACGAGCCCGCCGCGGGCAGCTCCTCCTCGTCCTGCCCGCCCGGCAGCCCCGCGCTCGCCCAGGCAGCGCGGCGAGGCGGGCGCGGGGAGCGAGGCGCACGCCGGCTGCGCAGCCCCTCCGCAGGCCGCGATAGGTGCGCGGCCCGGGGCAGCGCCGCGCCCGCCGGCGCCTCGGGGAGAGGGACGCGCGGTCCGCGGCGGCTACCTGCCGCCGCTCCGCTCGCTCCGGGCGGCGCTTGAACCGCTCCGCGTCCTAACGGCTCGGCGGGTGACCCTGCCGGCAGCAGCGCCCCCACGCTACGAATTCGACTGCTTTCCCCCGCTCCGCGTGTGCGTGACCGGCCATAAGAGACCAGGCGGCGCCGGCAGAGGGGATCCCCGAAGCCGGAGAGCGCGCCCCGGCTCCCGTCCGGCCGCGGGTCGCACGTCCCGTCCCCCCCCGCACCTCGCTGGGCCGCCGCCAGCCGCGGTCACCCGCGGAAGACCTTCCTCCTACCTCCCGCAACCGGGCGGCGTGCCCGAGCGCCCCAGCCCCGCGCCTCCGCGCCGCTGAGTAACGGCGCCGGCCCAGCGCCATGGCCGCGCGCGCCCCGCGAGCGAGGGCCGGGGCGGGGCGCGGCGGGGCGGGCCGGCCCGCGGCTGCCTCACCGCATCGGAATGCCGGCGCGCGCCGCCGCGGCCGCCGCGCGCCGCTCCGCGCCCCGCGGCGCGCGAGGTGCCGCTTTCGCCGCCGCCGCGGGCTGCGGCAGCGGGAACCGGCGCTCGAGCGAGGAGCGGGCTGAGCCGCGCGGCGCCGCGCGCCGCCTTTGCCCTGTGCTCCGCTGCCAGCCGTTCTCGCCGCGAAGGGAGAGGAGGGGGAAACGCCGCCCTGGTTCCGTCGGCGCTGCGGGGAAACGGGGTTTCGGCGAACGCGGCTTGAGCATCTTTGCGTGCCGTCTTTTTCCACGCGGAGGGCAACGAGAAGAAAAGCAGCCTCATAAACTTTCACTTCAAAGGAAGCATTCTCGCTTTTTAAACAGGCGAAAGTTGGCCACAGATAACGCGGTGGTGTTTAGGACATTTTCATGTGAAGGGCACCGATTCTCATAACCAAGGTATGTGGAGATTGTGTCCCAGTGCACAGGGCTGTAAAACTTACAGTTAACTTACTTCGTTCTCTTCCAGTGTAAGGAACTCGTGGTTCTATTTTCAAAGGGCAGAACAAAGCCGAACGCTTGAAAGTCGGGTTTATTACTATATATTCTACTTTGTTACCTCAGCAAACACTCTGCACCTCGTTGCGATAATTTTCTTGTGAGGATAGTACGACGTTATTGATGCCCTGTAGGTAGTAATCACAGTGGAGAAAGTCTATTAGCGGTTCAGCATATATATCAAAAGAGTCAATGAAGTTACCCACTGAAAGTCTACAGAAATTATGTATTTTCAAAAAGTTGGGGGGCGGGGGTTTAACAAATTAGGTCAGATATAGTGTTACATACATTTATTCACTTACAACTTCCTGGCTTTACATTTATTGTCTATTCCGACTCTTTCAGTGACTTACAGGCTCTTATTATTAGAATAGTGAGAGAAAATACATCCGCTATAGTAAAGCACCTTGATCTTTTTAGCAGTGTAACGTCAAAATCATTTATTGCTTAGGAGACATGAGACATAGCCAGTCTGAACTAATACAGTTAACTCATAATATTGATCATTCTATACTGGAATACAGTACATATTGGATAAAATCCAGGTCCTACAGAAAATGTAATATTCCCTTTGCCTCCAGCGTGGCCCAGATTTCATTCACTGCATATAGTACCCCCAAAAATGCCATAATACAATACTTTGCAAAAAAGTAAAATTTGAGTAGTCAATCTTCTCTTTTCCAATTCATGTTTTGTCTGATCTGTATATTTTTCCATACTTCCATATATTCATACACTGAATGCTGACCCAAAATACATTCAATTAATAATACTTTAGTATACTTTACATTTTGTTAGTGTCAGAAGCATAGTAACTACTTCGTAACAAATCATGCAATAGGTTTTCAGCACGACAATAGTGACAATGAATTATCCTCTAAACACACAGGCAACAGGAACCTTTCCATGGAAGCTTTTTCCAGTTTCTCTCTGCTTTTCCAGTTGTTTTAGAGAGTGCAGGAAAGTTATTATCACATTATTCCACTGGAAAATATATATAAATTTTCCTTCACAACATGTTCGCACTTTATTTTTTTCAGCTTGCAAAACTCCAACAATAAAAGATATCCTGTACTGAAAAGAAAGTGATACATTTTACAGAATGCAAAATTTGGAGAAATCACCCTATCCTTGACTCAACAAAAGGCTAAGGCATCTGTCTAACTTCAGGCACACGTCAATGGGACAACTTAGCATACCAGCAATCAATAACATGCTCAATCAATTTGTTGCATTAAGGATTTCTTCCTGAGATCCAGCTCCTAGCCTGTAAATTGAAGACTTCCACATTTCACCGGGACACTGGAAGATTATTTAATAACAGTAAGATTTTCGAACACTATGATGATGGAAGATATAAAAAAATTATGTGAAACAATGTGAAAGTTATAAGTCGGATACAACAGGTGCTCTGATGCTCATTTCCTCTGGGATGAAATTCACTGCTCTGTATACTGTAGGAAAGAAGAAATTACCACGGTTACAAAGCTGTAGGACTGCTGACATAGCTGCTCTCTTCCTAAAATATATTTACGCAATTGATAGTTCAGAAATTGCATCCCTGAAAAGCATTGCAGACAGAGAAAAGTTTAAATATGAAGGAATAATGTGCCTAGATATATCTAACAAAACAAGTTGCTACTTAATATTTTTAATGTGATTTCCTCTTTAAAAACAAGTCAGAAGTCATAGGCAGATCATTAGAAAGATGAAATTGCATCCAAGTTACACATCTACAGTTGAGACAAGCCATCTTTCCATTCCAACAGAAGTACATGATCCTCTGAGGTGCTGCAAGCAGATTTACTCGGGAAGAACCTCATTTCCTTGGGGACATGTTGGAAAGCTGCCTGTTAGAACAGTTACCCAGGAAATCTGTTTGCCTCCGTTACTGTGAGATTCATCAGGTTTGGACCTCTCTTCCTGGTTGTACACACAACCCGGTAACTCCCCCTCAACAAAAGTCACTGACCTTCTTTCAAAACTAATTTGTTCCCAAGGTGGGAGAAGTCTGCAGGCACTCATTAGCATCCAGGACTCCGCTTCCTCTGCGGGGAACTCCTATGCCTGAGTTTTGCAGAACTGAATTTTGAGCTGCTAGATGACCTCAGCACTATAGAGATGAAGAAAATATTTTTTGCTGCACTGGACTTGACTCACGGTTTCTTTTTAACATTCTTGGCCAAGCAGAAAGTGCTTTGAGAATGCTTCAATTTTCTTTTTTCTCTCATTGTACGTCAGTGTCCACATGTTTTCATGAGAACTAGCTGTTGGTCATCATACTGTACCCTATGCCCTCAGGCTTGACCATATAGAAAGACGAAACATCCAGCTCAAATTTACCATATTGCTAGATTCACTCGCAACACAAAGTGAACATATAAGCTCAAGGTGGAGATTCAAATATGAAGTTTCACTAATCTAGGATTCTACATATAGTATTTATAGGTAGGGAAAAAAACTGGACTTTCAGAAAACGTTGATGTGTCTTGTAGCTCTTACCATCCAACAGTCATCTCCTGACCGTGTATTTTGGAGTGTGGGTTACAAAACTGATTTAGAGATGAACTTCAAAGTGATGCATAAATATTAAATTCCACAAATTCCTGCAAGATGGTAAGTATTATTCACATTATACAGATGGGGAAACTAAAGCAATGTGAGTTTATTTGGGTGATTTTCCCAGCATCGGGAAGAAAAAGTAGCTACAGTGGTATGATCAGTACTCAGGAATACCTGGCTTTTTTTCCACGCTCAGTCTGAACTATACATCGTTTGCCTAAACCCTGCAGTATAATATATAAAGGAATATTTTGTCTTTAATCATGGTATTCTGTAGCAATATTTTCAAACAATTTATTTAACAGATTACATAAAACACTTAAAATATGCTTTTAATTTAAAAATAGCCAAAAGGTTTTTCCTTGGGCTTTACTCCAAAATTCACCCTTCAGCTAGGACTAAAGAAAAGCATACACTCTTGCGCACATGCAGACAGAAAATCTGAAAGAATATTAGAAACACATGAAAATAAGGGCCAAGACTGTTTTCTTAACTGCTCTCTGGTTTCAGTACAGCAAAATTTTCATTAATTTACTGATAGATAGCAATATTTCTTGTGAAGGAACACATAGGCCTTATCTGCAATTAATTCCTCATTCCATTAGACCAATTATCATTCTACACAAGTACAGCCCGTGGATGCAGGGTAGCCTGTGGACTGCTCTGTCAGGGCAGCTCAGCTCTCTCTATAAAGCACAAGTCTATTTCCATCGTAAGATGATTCTGCCCTATGAGAAGAATTTTTACAGAGAGACAGTTTCAGTTAAGACAACTATTATTTTAGTAAAAGCCCAATTTTGAGACTATTTTCTTGTGATTGCTAGATAAATAATCAAAACCAGTACAATTTCTATACTGTTTAAAAATTATAAATATATGGAAGACAATCTACTTGAATTTCAGAAATTGTTTTTAAATTATTATCTCTGGACTGGAGGTTTCTTATCAGGCCTGCTATTCTATGAGTGTTGCAGGGGCTTTGTAACTGTATTAAAGATATAATGTCATTTTACATAATGTGAAGTCTGTTTTGCCCATCTGACTATTATAAACACCAGCAGTAACAGAGGCAATTCTGAAAGCCTAATTAACATGCTCAAAGACTTTCTGACATTTCAGTTAGGAATAAAAAAGTAAACTAGATAAAATAAATAACTGTCTAAAAAGACTAATAAGCTGAAACACTTAATTTAGAGTTTTGGAATTGACATCAGGTGCTTGACTTTCAAATCATTAGTAAAGTCATCTTCTAATTAGTCTTTGGAAGAGATACAAAAGGTTTTGGAGTAAACTTAAAAAAAACTCCATGCATTATTTTCAAATATCTCTAAGATAGAACATTTCCGATAAAGTTAATTAATTATAAATATGGAATAATTGCATTATAGCTTTTTTGGGTATACAAGTTTTAGTCTGACAAATTTCATATTTCAGTGGAGTAACTCCTGATATAGATCAAATTAAAGGAAGCCTTTTATGCTTCAACTGTATTCCCATCGTATAACTTAGCTATATTTTTAGTATCAATTTTTGCTACATGATTATTTCATGACAGTTTTTTAAAAGTTAGAGACTATATTAGAATACAGGTGTTCAAAACACTGGAAGAATAACTCTTGTTTACATCATATTACAGTTCAGGCACAATGGAAGTCAAAGTATTAATACTCGTAACTGAATCATAGAATCATAGAATGGTTTGGGTTGGAAGGCACCTTAAAGATCATCTAGTTCTGCCTTGGGCAGGGACACCTTCCACTAGACCAGGTTGCTCAAGGCCCCATCCAGCCTGGCCTTGAACACTTCCAGGGATGGGGCATCCACAACCTCTCTGGGCAACCTGTTCCAGTGTCTCACTACCCTCACACTAAAGAATTTCTTCCTAATATCTAACCTAAATCTACCCTCTTTCAGTTTAAAGCCATTACCCCATGTCCTATCATTACATGCCCTGTCACTACTAGTACCTCTCTGGCTTTCCTGTAGGCCCCCTTTAGGTACTGGAAGGCCGCTATAAGGTCTCCCTGGAGCCTTCTCTTCTCCAGGCTGAACAACCCCAACTGTGTCAGCCTGTCTTCATAGGAGAGGTGCTCCAGCCCTCTGGTCATCTTCGTGGCCCTCCTCTGGACTCACTCCAACAGGTGCGTGTCCTTCTTATGTTGGGGGCCCCAGAGCTGAACACAGTACTCCAGGTGGGGTCTCACCAGAGCGGAGTAGAGGAGGAGAATCACCTCCCTCGACCTGCTGGTCATGCTTCTTTTGATGCAGGCTAGGATACGGTTGGCTTTCTGGGCTGCAAACACACACTGCCAGGTCACGTTGAGTTTCTTGTCAACCAACACCCCCAAGTCCTTCTCTGCAGGGCTGCTCTCAATCCACTCATTGCCCAGCCTGTATTTGTGCTTGGGATTTCCCCGACTCATGTGCAGGACCTTGCACTTGGCCTTGTTGAATGTCATGAAGTTCGCACAGGCCCACCTTTCGAGCCTGTCAAGGTCCCTCTGGATGGCATCCCTTCCCTCCAGTATGTCAACCACATCACACAGCTTGGTGTCACCAGTAAACTTGCTGCGGGTGCACTCAATCCCAATGTCCATGTCACTGACAAAGATGTTAAACAGTGCTGGTCCCTGAGGAATGCCACTCGTCACTGGTCTCCACTTGGACGTCGAGCCCTTGACCGCAACTCTTTGAGTGCAACCATCCAGCCAATTCCTACCCACCAAGTGGTCCCTCCGTCAAAGCCATGTTTCTCCAATTTAGAGACAAGGATGTTGTGCGGGACAGTGTCAAATGCTTTGCACAAGTCCAGGTAGATGATGTCAGTTAATAAATTTAATAGAATTGAATACTACACCATAATTTTCTGTTAATTCTCCCTAAAAACAGAAGATGGAAAATACATATCTATTAATAGATTAATCTATGAGAATTTGGGGGTCAAGATTAGAACATAAATATTAGCAATATTAAAGTGGCAAGTAATAAACAGGGACGTTCAAAACCAAATTATAAAGCCACAATGAAAATGTATTGAGAAGCCTGCTTTATTACTTTCCTTGTATAGTCTCAGATTTAAATTTCCTCAAATGTACAGTAAGTCTTTAATACATTTATAATGATAAAATGTGTTGTTTCTTGAGTGAAATTACATTCAAATGGTCCCACCAGGATGGAATATTTTCCTAAGCATCTAAACAATAAAGCCTGATTTATCTAAGCTTATTAGATGTGTCTATCTTTGTATAATCCCATTAACTGTTCAGGTTCACCTGTTTAATCCTGTTGAAAAGTATTTTATTTCTAGGCTTGTTTCTCCTGATTGACATTTTCAAGGAAGCTTTACCAAAAGGCAGTTCTTCTATCACCTCATAATTGTGCCTTTAGTTTGAATAACAAATTATTTTTGTACTCAGGGATTCACTTCCTCCACAAACCAACAAATAAGCTGACTTACCCATGCTCTGTCATCACTTGAAACAAGCAGCCAGGACAATGATTTATTCATGTAATAAATTATAAAACCTGTATTGTCCTTAATGCCCATGTCTAAACAACAACCAGTCTACAGGGTCAATTCTGTTCCTTTACTGGCAACCTGCCATAGTATACATTTGACCAAATCCAAGAACCAACGCAAGAACTCGTTTAGGTAACCAACTAGAACTGTTAAAGCCATAACATATTTTAAACATTCATTTATTTTTCTTTTAATAGCTGAAAAATTTGGGTGCCAACACAGTGGGCAATAATATTAGAAAACATGTAGTTACAAAGTATGTTAGTACTTTTGCTTTTCTTAATGTTAAGATACTCCATTTCATGTTGGAAGATTCAAAGTACCCTCTACATGAAAAGTTTAACTCAAAATCTTGTAGTGTTTTCCAGTGAAGCTTGGCAAAAACTGTTCCTTTGCACAGATATATAATACACGTGCACATTGAGAGACTTAATTATTAAAAACATGGAGGATATGGGGAGGGAATTGCATAAAGTTGCCAAGAAATTTGTTGCCTTTTTCCAATAGGCTGCTCTTCTTTTAGGACTTAATTCTGCTATTTGATATTAGTATAATTTGTCTTTTGTGCTACAGAAAACATGTATTCTCACTATAGCCAAATAAGGCCATTTTATGTGTAATCTATTTATTGCACATACACACAAAGTTTAATGTCCACAGCCATTTTATTTTCTGTTGCTTCTCTAGATATTCTTAAAGGATATACCTGTAGATGAAAGGTTATCAGCTCAAGACTAAGATTAATCTTTAATTAAAATTTTAATGCTTGAAATAAGCAATTCTTACTTCCTAATGCTATACAGTCTTAGCATCAAATTATGAGATTTTTACATGTGTATAATACAAAACCTTCTTGAAATTAGTAATATCATGATAAAAATACATTTTGCAGAAACTGACATCTGTTTCAAAGTACAAACCTGGGTATTACCTGATTCTTCCAAGACTACTTGAGAAGAAACATTATAAACCTTGTAAAAAACCCCAAGCATATCTAAGTTACTTCCAGCTTTCCAAGAAAAACTCAAGTTGCTGGAATTACTAACGTATAAAGGCTGCAAAACAGACCAAAGTTTTGTATAATGTTGGCATACACAATTCAACTGAGAGTTTGCCTCATCCTGAAAGTAGATATTTAGGTAGTGCTTTTTACAGTCTAATGCTGGGACATAAAATTCTGTGTGATAAAGTCTAAACATAAATGAGTTTTATAAGCTTCTATATCATTCTTATGAATTAGGGTAGAGTTTAAAAAAAATAACTGACAACTTTTGCTGTTTAATCTAGTAAAAACATATTTCAGAATTCACATACTCTGAATGTCTTCATCATGTGTTTGTTTCATATTTATTTTATTTTCCTACCTTATGCAAATACTTGCAAGCAGACATCTTACAAATGTTGAGGAATGACCTTACATGTAATGCACTTTAATCTGCTACCAATACCACTAGCTGGCTGAAGAAGTCCTAAAAATGCATTTGCTTTTGGGAAGGGGATGTGTTCGGGAATAAGGGCACTCAAAAATCAGGACACAAAACTTTAATAACTGGTTTGGGGAGGTAATATCCTAGAAAAAGAGGTAATACACACACAGAGATTTGTATGATTGTTAACAAAACAGTGTTTAGACAGGGAAAAGGAAGTACATTGACAAGGTGAGTAGTAGGTGACGGAATTTAAAGGAGAGTTGAAAGTGAGCGTGCCATTCTGTCATGGTTTAACCCCAACCAGCAACTAAGCACCACACAGCCACTCACTCACTTCCCCTCCACCCAATGGGATGGGGGAGAGGATTGGGAAAAAAAGTAAAACTCCTGGGCTAAGAACACTTTAATAGAACAGAAAGGAAGAAACCAATAATGATAATAATAATGATAATAAAATGACAATAATAATAATAAAAGGATTGGAATATACAAAACAAGTGATGCACAATGCAATTGCTCACCACTCACTGACCGATGCCCAGTTAGTTCCCGAGCAGCGATCCCCCCGCTGGCCAACTCCCCCCAGTTTATATACTGGGCATGACATCACATGGTATGGAATATCCCTTTGGCCAGTTTGGGTCAGCCGCCCTGGCTGTGTTCCCTCCCAACTTCTTGTGCCCCTCCAGCCTTCTTGCTGGCTGGGCATGAGAAGCTGAATGATCCTTGACTTTAGACTAAACACTACTTAGCAACAACTGAAAACATCAGTGTGTTATCAACATTCTTCTCATACTGAACCCAAAACATAACACTATACCAGCTACTAGGAAGATAATTAACTCCATCCCAGCCAAAAGCAGGACACATTCATAGGGCTAGATCAATCTTCAGTCTTTGCTGGGGAATTTGTGAACTACATCTTACAAGGAGTTAACTTGGGCTAGAAGCCTCGCTCCCGTGTCACATAACACAGAGGCAATTTTGTCCTTATCACTCTTGCATTCTGGGATCCCTCATTTCTATTGCAGATGGATGGCTTCCAAACAGAAAGCATAATTCAGACAATGTTCAGGAAACCGAGGAGGTTTTGGTTATACAACCCAGTGTTTAAAAGAGCCTGCTGCGTCGTGTGTCTTTTTCAAATTTAGTTCTTCAGTGATGTTTTTCTCATTAAAAGCTATTGAACTGAAATAGATTCCAACATGTATTTAAACTGTTATTTTATTGAATCTGGCAAAAATAAAACTGAATCAATTTTATAAAGAAAACATATGAATGGACTATTCAGATATTCCAATGTGTAACCAATTACTTTTTTTTTTTTTTTTTGCCAGCTTTGATTAGCATTTGCTAGCACACATGAATTCTGGACATGTAAGAAAAGGTCTTGCTTTGCCCACTATTTTGACATTTGATACTAGCAAAAAAAAAAAAAAAAAAAAGCTCAAGAATAAGTATCTGACAGTTAATATGTTGAAGGATCCATCTTCTCCATCAATGATGGAAGACCACATCCTGTAATTTTACATTTAAAAGCAATCCACATTTTAGATTAAATTCCATTGTAGTTTTGTTAATATATTGGTTTTGCTGTCACTGTGCTTGTGTACATGCTGTTTCTCATAGCAACATATAGTTATACTACTAGCAGCATTTGCTTGATACATAAATTCAACATAATTTCCCTGATACTTAGGGACATAAAAGATGCATGCGGTTTTGCCACATCATCTTTCTTTTTAGAAGTGCTAACAACAGAATCAAAAATAATGAGCATATTGCTCTAAACAGTAGGTTTATGAAAAGGAAATAAGTCTGTTATCTGCCTAAATTATTCTGAGAGGTCATGAATAGTATTTCACACTGAATAGTAATTCATTGCAGTTCTAATGTAGCATTACACTAACAAATTAATTGAAATTAAAGTGAGAAAAATCTTTTAGCACTGTAATAGCACCCATGTTTTAGCCTGGTAGGCACTTCAATGCTTCACTGAAATCTATAAAAGGTAAGTAAATAATAATCTACTGTTTTCTACAAAGTCAGGCTGGCTGATTAGGTGTTGAAAATGTGAGAGTATGGGAACACTTGTGGTTAACCTTAATAGTTATTCAGAAGTGAGTATATATGACCAGGACTTTCCATGAAAGAAGCCAGACAATCAGACTGCAAAAAAGGGTAATCACTATTTTGCTCTTTGCTCATGAAATTAAAATAAGACATGAATTTTGCAATATCTATTATAGTCTTCTCCCCCCAAAGGGAACATTATTAAATTTACTGTAAATTCTAAAAATACGTATTTCTAGTACTAAATATTTAAAGGAAAAATTTTGCCTTGTTCCATTGTCACATCAGTGCACAGTTTCACAGCTAGTCCTGAAAACTCAATTTTGTGTAACCTTAAATACAACAGAACCTTAGTAAAGTGTTCTTTCTTTTACAATAAAAACAAAATAAACTTCAGCTTCTGTTTTATATGCCAGTTGAGATTCTTTGCTGTAATTCCTTCCACATCTGCTCTGCAGCTTTCAGGTTTATAAAAGCAGTATCTCCCAATTTCCTTTCATCAAAATATCCATATGCTGTGTTTTATAGACACGCTGGTACACTTTAACACTGAGGCACTAATTACAACTTGGAATCATATGCTAAGGCTAAGAAAATAAATACATGTGGTTATGAGGCATCTAATACTGAAAATCCCAAACAACCTAGCCAAAAATTCCTCAAAGTGTGATAACATACTAATATAAGTACACCTGAAATTATCACAAAAGTTGTAAAAATAAAATTGAGAGGTAAAGAAAAAAAAAGTAAATAATAAAACTAAACACAAGTACCACCAGATTCTAAACTAATGACCTAAGATCACATGCAGAAAAGTTGCCATCCAGATTATGATAGTAAAACTGTTGCTAAAGAACCAAATTGTTTAGGAAAGGGGCTGGTATGGGAAAGGCTTGATAAACCATTTGTCCAAGATATAAATTTCTAGGATTTCTGAAGATAGTACAGTGTTGGTATCTCCTCCCGATTTCAAGTTTCCAAGCTGCTAGTGTGTTGTAAATGTCATCAGCTTTCCAGTGAACAGTCCATCAACGGGAGCTTTTGAGGGGACAGTGAGCATAAGATTGATGATCTCCAAATCACATTAATCTTTACTATATGCAGGATTAGGAGACGTTTGGATTGTCCTGACCGATCTGTAATGCTGTATTCCCTTTTTTGTGTGCTGTCACTGCACACCCAATATTCCTGTCCCCTCGAGGGTACAAGCATGGTAGCCACCCTCACTTCCACGTCTAACAGATGACAGTCTAAGCACGAGTGAGAAACTGAAGGCAGCTGCTGCTCTTTACAGCAAATTGTATGTAAGCATGGTATGATCTATATACAAATTAAGGGGCCTAAAAAAATCCATTAACCTCAAGAGAAAGAGAACTAGGCTGTAATTTTAAGAAGTGCAGTGTAATCTTTCATGCTTCTGTCTAGAAGTTCCTAATGCACTAAAAACATTTCAGTGGAAGAAATGAAATGTGAATAACACTTTTTCATCAATTACTTACCTGGAACATATTTGTAAGTGTGCGTATGAAAAAGGAAATATGTGTTCTCACAAAAACTGATCAGTAAAGACTGCAAATAAATGTTTTCAATCCTGAAAGAAGCTCTAAATATCCAATAAAAGGAGAAAAAAGGCAAATTTTAAAAATATGCTACAAAATATCTGTGGACATCACAAAACTTAGAAAGACCAAAGAGTCCTCTAGAAAATTTAAAAGAGCTGAATCAAATTGGCAAGTATATTCCTCTCGAGGAAAACAGTATATAACTTTGTTGATCAAAACTCTGACATCTAAAGAGCTACAGGCTAACATAAAGTAGCATCCACTACCTCAAAACCAAGGTTTCCAGATTTCAATAAAGACATACTAAGGAAACAAAACTGTGGGTTTAACACCAGTTTTCCTATCTTCTTCCATGCTAACCCTGGGATACGAGCTATAATCTGAAGCAAGCAACACACTGTCTAGGGTATTCTTATATAATTAGCAGAGAACAAACTGTCCCTTCTCTTCCTTAAATCTGCACCCAATCACACAGACAGGGTTCTTCGGGACAGTTTTGGTACAGAGTACTTGCCAGTGAGAGAACAAAGATTTTCCTTCACACTTTTCCTTTGCCTTTTCTCCCCCCCACCCCCCTCAAGTGAATGCAAGATACAGGAGGCTGTTCTCTAAAGTTGGGTCAAGATTATTTATGATACACATTTACATTAAAATTTACAAGTTCTGCTGATGCAGGAACCACAGTTAATCTGTAAATCTTACAGTTTGCAGAGCTTAAAAAAAAAAAAAAAATATATATAAATATACATATATTTCACACCTTCTTTCCTTCCTTCCCTGAAAATACAACACAGCCTAACTGTTGCTGATAACATCATAAATTGAAATTAGCCACCTTTAGTACAGACAAAGAACTAATGAACTGCAAGGGAAATACAGCTATGTGGTTCTGGCAAATAAAGCAAAATAGTGAGATGAATCACATGAGCAAACCAGGCTTCTGGGGTAGAAAAGGCTACCTTGCTATTTATAGTCCTCCCATAGGAGATTTCAGATTGTAGTATTTCTTTATCACTTTCCATTTTTAATAATGAAGAAAATGTTTTGCCATATGGCAAAAGTAAAGAAATGTCGTCCAAGTGTTTTCATATGGACTTCCTACATACATTACTACAAATAGTGGAACATAGGGCCTTATTCATATTATATAAAGATGATGTTAATGAAGAAATTGAACACACATCTATTACAAGGTGTTGGTTGGCATGAAATATTTCTGGTAATACGAAAAAAAATTACACAATCAGGATTACTTTTTAAAAGCATACAGCTTTTTCCTTCACTTCCTGATCAAAACTCAATAGTGACTGCACAGTTTTTATGGTAATATAAAGAAATATTTGTTTTAAGAAATAAATTACAAATGGGAAAGCAGAAAGTAAATATTAATGTCTGATTTACAGTGCACTTTATATGAAATAAAATAGATTTGTCACATAGCCTTTCCAAGTAATATTTAACAGGTTTTCCTCTCCTTTAATGTTGATTAGCTTCCCAAAATCTGTACAGTACTTCCTATTAAATAGAACAACCCCTACCAGTGCCAGCTAACACCAGCAAAAAAATCCTCCAGCCAACCTTGCAAAGGAAAACAAGTTGACAAATATTTTTTTTCTAGCTAGCTGCAGTAGTTAAATGTACCACCTCCTCCCTTTCTAATATTTCCATCTCTTAAATGAAGAAGTTGGAACAACCACTCCCAGCTATACCAGGCTTCAAGTGTGGTGCCTCTACGCTCGAAAGCTTGCATGACTTCCCACTTCATCAGCTGGTCTGACTGAAGAGGCTCTTCCAGCCCACTCAGTCCTGCCCACACCCCTCGGTTGGGCTGACTAGACCTGCTGGTTTTGGCTGGGATAGAGTTAATTTGCTTCATAGTAGCTAGTATGGGGCTGTCTTTTGGATCAGTGTTGATAACGCTGAGATGTTTTCGTTACTGCTGAGCAGTGCTTACACACAGTCAAGGCCTTTTCTGCTCCTCACCCCACCCCACCAGCGAGGAGGCCGGGGGGGACACGAAGTTGGGAGGGGACACAGCCGGGACAGCTGACCCCAACTGACCACAGGGATATTCCAGACCATATGACATGCTCAGCACATAAAGCTGGGGGAATGAGGAGGAAGGGAGGGACATTTGGAGTGATGGCGTTTGTCTTCCCAAGTAACTGTTACGCATGGTGGAGCCCTGCTTTCCTGGAGATGGCTGAACACCTGCCTGCCCATGGGAAGTGGTGAATGAATTCCTTGTTTTGCTTTGCTTGCGTGTGTGGCCTTTGCTTTACCTATGAAACTGTCTTTATCTCCACCCACGAGTTTTCTCACTTGTATCCTTCTGATTCTCTCCCCCATTCCACTGCGTGAAGTGAGCGAGCAGCCGTGTGGGGCTGAGCTGCCGGCTGGAGTTAAACCATGACACCAGAGCAACACAGCTACTGGGAAACCCTGGCATTGCAAATATTTGGCAGTAGGGCCCGGGGCATGAGGTGCTAGAAGATGTACAGGGCCTCACTGCCTCAGCGCCTGCACCAGGAACCTGCTCAATAACTATGCAGGGGTCTCATCCCAGCCCCAAGGTAAAAATCAGAGTGGAACAGAATTTTTTTTAAATCCCCTTGTCAAACAGGAGAAAAACGGGGCAATAGCTACAACCTGCTGCAACTACTCGGACAGCGTATATGCTTTATTTCTGTGCAAAAGTAGAACTAGTAGCCTAAATTCATCCTAACTCATCACAAATTACCCTAAAGAATTTAATAGCAAAAATATACTTGTTATTCCCATTTTTTTTCGGGGGGTGGGGTGCTTTGGGTTTGGGTGTTTGTTTTTTTTAAAGAATGCTTAGGACATATGCTAGATATACAGACTGGATCATATCCAGTAACATCATTACTGACGAGATGTCTAATTTCATTACAACATTCCCTCCCAATTCACTGACGTTCACAGGAAGGTGGCAGGCCCGCACTCCCCTTGTTCCCCAGAATTTCAGAGAGCATTGCCAAAGTCCTCCTGTACCCTCTAGAATGTTTTGCTTTCAGAGGGGGTGCATGATGCAGTTTAAAACATCAGCAAAAAGAGTTTAAGAGATTATTCAGAGGTCTGCTGAGCAGCATTCTGTATAGTCATTTAAGTGCTTCAATAGCATTTCGACTCCTATTTAAATTTAGGTATTTACATTGTGTACATCACACTGTACTGAAACTTCGGTTGTCCAAAACTGTGGATCTGGATTTTTAACAGGGTTTAATCCTACACATTAAGGAATAAATTAAGAGAGATAGCCCCACCTACTGACAGAACAATCACAATACAGAGTGAAAAATGAACTTCATACTCGCTGACCAGAAATCATGCGTCTTCTTTCCACCTCTTTCACAGACCCCACAATCACTTTATACCAGCAGGGCAAGAACTCAGATCTCTCATTTTGCCTTTGCTCAGTACGTAAGCTCAGATGACAAAGTAGTTTCTCATTATCCTTTCCAGATTCTACTGTTACTTGACAGGATAATGTAGGAACTTCATTCAGTAGTGTCAGAAAGTGAAGAATCAAAAGAATCAACTGAAACTTATTTGAACGGTTCATCTGCATATTGTATCTCATGTACTGCTTCCCATGCTCAGGATTGTAAGAATGCTTTATCAAGTCAATAAGGGGATAACTAGCGCTGTTCATAACTATTTTGCAACTTTAGTGAAGTTTGTTTTCCAAGTAATAATGGGAATGCTTTTTCCTTTGAAATCCTTTGATCCCTTTTCCCTTTGCTTTTTTTTGAGTGGGTAGACATAATTCTGGAATTTTTTTTCACGAGTCTTAGTATTTAGTAATAGCCGTCATCTCTTCATGTACTATGTCACTATCCATTTGTAAATAAGGAAGATTTTAATGTTGTCTATCCAAAAAGCTCTTCCCCCCCCCTTCCCTTAAAGCTTAAATTTCTGTATATTATATATTACATATTTATAGTTGTTCCAAAGAACCTACAGAACTGCCAAGAGAAAGTAGGAAATTTTCTCCACAAAATTATTTCACAATTATTCTTCTCCTGCCTATGCCTGGCACAGTAAGCACTCTTGGAAGTACTTTGCTTTTCCTTAAGAGCCTCAGAAACAGATGGTGTCAAGTCATCCTACAATGAGTTAATTTTTGAGCATATAAGGTGAAGATGAGGGTGCTGGATAGACAAGCTAACACTCCTAGTAATTCCCCACTATGTTATCTCGGCTTCCCTCATCTATTTCTCTTTCTATAATGCTAAGTCAAGTCATGCCCAGAAATAAAGATTCATTATATGCACAAAGCTCTCAAGTAGGCTAATACCCTTATCCAGTTGTTACCTTCTGCTCTTACAAAACCAGACAGCACTGCAGGAGGAAGCACTGTTATAAGGGTAATTAAAAAATTACTACAAGCTTTTGGTAATATTTAGCAATGGTGGTGGTTTTGCAAATGAGGTAAATCTTTTTTTCTGCTTTTTTCACTTTGGTGAGAAGTTAATTTAATTATTGAAACACTAGATAACGGGAAGCACTGGGAAGAATTAAGTATCACCTTGTGACAGAAGTGACAAGACTCGAATTCAAATCATGATGTAAAGAAATAAAACTAAAACCCCACAAAAACAAATTGCCACTTGGACACAGGAAAATTTAACTTTACTGACCTGTCAATGCCACAGTGTTTCCAGTTAAGAAATTTCTGTATGGAAGATGATGGAGCTTCTTTTCAGCTCTAGCTTGTTGCAGAGCAGAAAAAGTGATGCAGCATGCTAATAGTAGCAGAATTTGAGGCATATGTTCACATTTAACAGTGGCTGATTAACAGTTATTTCATAAAGCTTTTACCATCACTACATTCAAATATGTTCTAGTAATCAATGCAAAACCAGAGATTAATTCTTTAGGTTCATTTTATTAGCAATGAGGAATATAAAACTCTTAGGAAAATATTCTTAACATTTCAATATACAAGAATTGTCTATAAAAATATACTACTACATAACAAAGCCAGTAACTTCTACAAAACGTATCATTCAACATATATTTAACAATATATAGGACATAGTAAAAATCCTTTAATAAATGCTGAGGGTGTTTTTACCCCCTTTTTGTCAAGCAATAACTCATATAACATCAGAAATTATTCATTCTGATACACAGAAGTGTTATCACCATAGAAGTCTATGTATGTTCCACCCTGAAGTTACCTGCATCTGCAGGAACATAAAGCCACAACTTTTCTTTGGATGGACAGGCAGTTAATGACCACAAAAACATTCTGCTGGTAACTGCAACATCCTGCTGAAGTCAGTGTTGCACATCTGCTGTCAGCATTACCAACCCTGAATCCATGCAGGGACAGAGATCGTGCTTCTACTACCCTTGTGGGACTGATGCCACAGATGAGCCTACCATGGTTAGAGAACTGGAAAACAGACTCTTCCTGGTTAACTACTGCTAGTTAGCAAGGAAATAACTTTTTTAAGAGGCTGCCTCTCTAGAAATAAGCTTTCTTCCAACAGACAGTTCTTGAACAACAGCTCAAGGAAGAGACGCTACTGCAGGGGGGAAGTGTTTATACTAAATGATGATCAAGGGTAGTACTATCCATCTTGTCATTATCAATTACAGGAAGAGCCATCTTAGAACAGTTTTTGGAATTGGGAAAGAACCTAGTTTCAGAAGAAAAATGGCACATTGAACTAGTTATTTCACCAATGCTGTTATGCTGAAGTTACTTCGTGCCTGGTGTTAGACAAATGCGGGAAATATATTTTAATTATGTAGACTGCCCTTGCCTACACAACAAGCTTGTCAAATTCTTAGGGTAGATGTATTTAGAGAGCTTTTGGAGCATACTCTGACAACCAACTTAACCTGAAAGGAATTGGCTGCTGCACAGTGACAGTACGTAGCTTTTTCAGCCATCAGCTTTCTCTAGAAGGGTCAGGTACATAAGGCTTTAAGGCTATAAAGTCCCACTGAAGACAACAGATGATTATGGTGTTTTGCATAGTAAAGAACATAAGAAACATGCTTGTGATGCATCAGTAACAACCAAATCTTTTTACCCTGTGTTTATGTGCAAAATAACCAATAATTAATTATTACTCTTTCTATTCAGGATCCAGTGAAACCAGTACATTGAATTAATATGTTGAAATTCAAGAGAAACTTAACTCTATAGCATAGCAATTGCAATCCAACAACATTCCATCATATTACAAAGGAAGGACTTCCTATTAGAAAAGTACATTTATCAAACTTAAAAATACAGGTGATTAACATTAATAATATATTTCTGACTCAAAGCTCAGAAAAATAACATTTGACCCTGAGAAACTTGCTGTATTAAAACTTAAAAAGCTAAAAAAGATTTTGAAAGTAAAAATCTATCCAGGAAAAGAGGAAAAAAAAAAAAAAAGGAAAAATCAGAATCTGAAAGAATCAAGGCTCAGCCAGTTTCATTCTGATCCTCAAACTGTTAAGCTCCGGAAGAAAAAAAAAAAAAAGTTTGACCATCTTCACAGGAATTGTAAGAAATATTTTCAATTAAAAAAACCCCCAACATTTTCAAGTATCCATATTTTTGTATAATTTCATTCTTTTCAAGGCTTCCAACTAAAATTTAGGCTTTCAACCTACATTTGAGAGGAAGTAAAATTTTAAAATTGAGGTGGTTGAAAAAAACTTAAAGCTTAAATGTCTTCCATCCCCAAAATCATCTAGAAAAGCTAGTTACAGAAGCTAGCTTGTCATGCTTTATGACTAGAGAAGCCCTAGTCAAGTCCTTCATTCTCACACCAGTTAAACAATTCTCTAAAAGATGGATCAAAATCAAAATAATGTTCCAAAAAAAGACAATGTTCTCTAACATAGGATCTTGTTTAAATTATTATTTTAACAACTTAAGTATTTAGGAAGTTTTAGGAACAGCAAAAGGAAATAAGTAGATGGAGCCATAAGGAAACCCTATAGGTTTGGACAAAGAAAAAAAAAGTCATCTGGGGTTTTTGGCACTACAGGTATGGAAATATATCAAAAGAGTTTCTGCAAGAACTTGAGAGAAAAATTACCAATCTCTCTATCAGGTTGTTGATTTCAGGTCAGCTTTGTTAAGGGCAAGGAAGCAGTCCTTTCTTCAGTAGTCTGCTCTTCTCTATTAAGTGTAAACAAGATTCATTGAAATCACATGACCTAAAGATTTTTTTGATATAAACTTCCACATCATTTTTATTCTGTACTGACAAAGCAGCATTCATACTCTGTAATTTAAACTATTATCTAATTCCCCTTCCTAATGTTTTCACACTGTCACCAAGTTCAGGCTACTCTGGTTTTGCCCTCTCCAGCAACCTTCTAAAAAGTTATGTAGCTGGATCAGCTCCCAGCTCACTACACAACCACATAAGCCTGAGCACGGAGCCAACGGGAGGGAGCAGGACCAGCTGACAACCCAAGTTGACATCAATATGAACTGCTTTGGAACTACACCTTAATAACTGTCAATTCAAACACATGCATATTAAACATGAAGTGAAGCCATAAAAAATGCAGTCTGTTTTCCTTCCCTCCCCTGAAACCTGTTGCTCAATGGCAGTGATGGCTGAGCAGCAGAAGAAATAATCCTAGTTTACAATTTCAAGTACTAAGTGAAACGGGTGCCAAACTGGAATTTTGTTACTACATCAGGCTTTAAAGAGATGCAAAAGCAGCTCATACTTACTCCTGACCTTGTCAGCAGTAGCTGAACTTTAGCCTTCAGAAGAAGCAGAGAATGGACAGCTATAAGCAGGAACTGATTCTATCACTCAAGTGGAGTCTGCTCATGTCCATAAACATATACGGATTCAGTGTGCTGGTCTACATACAGAATCTTGCACAAAGATGGCTCCTCACACCCAGATACATCCCAAAGTACTATACACATTCCAGTCCTTCGGGACTCAGGTCCCTAGATCTGTCCTGCTGGGATGCAATGCTTATTGGCAAAAGAAAAGATATGTGACTGGAGTAAATCAAAATAAGGAAACACCTGCCACCTTTAGTGATTTTGAAAAAAAAAAATGTATCAAGTCTACAGAACACAGCATTCTCCTTCAGAAAAAACACTAGAGTGAGTAAATAACTGAAAACCACCTGATGATGCAAAGGACCAAATAAAGACCGAAGTTAAAATTTTCTTTAAGCACTACTGAGACAAGACTCAAAAGTACCTAAGATTCCATTTGGGAAAATCCCTCTACCTGATATTAAACATATATTCCTCCTCAAACATGAAGGACACAAAGATCAATAACACAAGCCTGTTTTCTTAGTATTTGTTGCTATCAAGATAAAGCCTACAAAAGTGAGAAGATGTGTAAGAGAAGTGACTAAGTGCAGATTCAAAAGGGCCAGCTGGAGAAATGGGGCTGTAGCTGCCCACTAGCTCTGTCTGATGTAGTGCGGATGCCTCCATGGCATGAGATGTGTATGCATAGCTCCACCCTCCCATCAAGCTCTCCTCAAACCTGTTCTGTACAATCTCTGCTATGATCTTGGCCAACCTGCATTTTCTCTGTAACTGTAATTACTCTGCACTCTTGTAAATTCTTAGGATATAGGCAAATGCTTTATTGTAAATCCTCCTAACTTTATGAGGGCCAAGAAGACTTAAACTTGGTCTCACAAAGAACTTTTGTACAAAAGAATCTAAACAAAAGGGTCATAAGCAGCATTTAAAATAACCTATGTTAAATATCTAAAAAATATAATTTTTTGCATAGAATAAAGAAAACTGCAGCTACAGAATAACATTCCATACCACAAGAAATAGCTAATTTACAAGTGGTATACAATCAACTGTTGTCTTGCATCACCGAGACTGCAGCAACTAAAGACACATTTATTGGGAAAATCACATTAAAAAAAGGGATTAGGTTGTTTCATTATGCCTGTAAAGCAAGTGCAAACATTTAAAATTTGTTTTAAAAGAAAGCAAAGCTGATAGATAATTTTCACAAGTTAATTTTCCCTGGATATTGCTTGGAAAGATGAAATAGCCTTTGTTCTTTTAGAATCCAAATTAAAAATAAATCCCCATTTGGCATCTGTTTTGTGGAAAAAAAAATAGAAAGCTTGTAAATATGCAAGCTTCATCTGTTCTATAAAAGTTGGATGTCTATAGGATTATAACTCTTTGTTCCCTTCTAACTTTTGTACTGCAGTCCCTCTGGTAATCAAGCACAGAATAGTATTAAGTAAGCCTGGGAGACTGATTTGCACTGCTCAGAAGAATAGAGAAAGGGTCTAAGAAGTGGAGAATCAGGTATTGTAGGAAAATAATAACCAAAAAACTATTGTCCACTTTTGACAGGAAGCAAACAACTTTTAAATATCTTTCTACTTCTCATATTTGCATGCCTAAATATAAGAAAAGCATATATCTAATCAGTTGTAAAAACATCTTCAATTTGGCTTTTTTTTTTTAAATCAACATTTTATTGGATATAACTTGGTAAATGAGATATTTAAAATAAATAAAAATAAATATTGTATATATATTTCAAGATTGCTTGTTTCTGTAATGAGTTAAGTGTCTGTATTGTTATATTTCATTTTGTTTAGCTTTTTTCAAGCTTTGTCGCCACTTACGAATGGCAGTTCCACAACTACTAGCTACTACACAAAGGGCACCTCCCACAGTCCACCAAGTTGGTAGATGATTGAGAAAAAGAATTTGTAAAATAAAAGCAAACACCACATCCATTGTTTTCATTATGGCTACAGGTCCAGCTTTCTCTATCTGTAATGCTTTTGTGAGAAATATCTGACCCCCTAACCCTAGCAAGCCTATTAATATTAGAAGAACCCTATCTTTACCACAGTATGGTAAACGCCATTCATTCATAACAAACAATGCTATAACACATCCAATTAAACCAATGACTGCATAATACCAAATTGACAAAAAATAATGCACAGATTTTCCCACCTTCCTTAGTATAACAAAAGTCAAAGCTGCAGATACTGTGCTTGTGATCGCTGCTATAGTTCCTTTAAGGTGATCTGTATAACTTCCTTCAATCCCCGTAACGTTTGACCCAAACAGAAATGGTGGTCTGGCAATAAGAACTACTCCAGTGATTGCGAAGAGGGTAAACAGAAGATCCCAAATACTGTATTTCTCTTTGAGAAAGATCCATGCCAGCAATGATGTAAAAACAGGACTGCTAAAAGTTATAACAGTGGCATCAGCTAGTGGCATGACTTGGAAAGCATAGTAGAGAAGAATCATTGCGCTAGAGCCAAGGAATCCTCGGAAGAAAAGAAAAATTCTTTTACCTTTTGGTCCCAAAAACCCTGTTCTGAAAAACAGAAATGTCACATTAATGTCACTGGCTTGCTTGTTTCATGACCAACATCCAATCACATTTAAATGTACACACCCTTCTAGATTGTACACACTTCTCTAGATGAGGGATTTATCTCGAATATCAAAATATTTTTAACTGTCTGATCACAGACCAATTTACTCCCATCACCACACGCAATCACATTCAGAGTCCAGAACCTGTTCTTCTAGCTATTAATTTTTTGCTTGCAAAAACAACCCAAGAGTATCTACAAATTACCTTCTATTTTTTAAGAACACCACTTCATGGAAGATCACTACATTTGATATAATCCCTGCAGAAACCTCTACAATTCAGGGAGTCAAAGATTTTGTTTTCTGAATTGTATTAAGAAACCATCAACTAATCCAAAACAATGCAGTTACACAACTGAAGTCTGAATTAAAGTAATATTACAATCTGATTTAAGTGAGTGATAATTCTAGATCTATTTTTAAGAAATAACTTTAAACATCTGCCACACTTACTTGTAATATATTAAACCAGGAAGAACAAATGCCATTTGGAAAACACATCGAAAGGCACTCACTTCCACTGAATGTACATCTTCTATTTTTTTAAGAAATAAAGAGGCCACTGAGAAAAGGAAGGCAGACAGTACGGTATAAAACAGACCAAGTCCTGGACACGCAGCTTTTTTCTTTGTTCCTGCAACAGATAAACTTCAGTTAATAATAATCTATTAGAAGATTTCTCAGGTCAGGCGGCTGTACATACTGCAGTGCTCCACACATTTGTAGCTACTCTTGTGGTAGAGGACACGGGAAGCAAAAGAAACAAATGCAAATACTACATGTATTTACCAGACCTACCTTGAAAATATGTTTCACTGACCACCACGGGTCTCCTTTTTTTCTTAAAACAGGAGTTAAGAGATGAACTCTAACACTTCGGATACAGAACTTCTCACAGTTCTACATGAGTTAGTAGGCTTTACTTCTTGGAGGCATCAGACTAGTTTGAGTGATTCACTATAGGACTAGTCGCATGATTATGACCACTGCCCAAGGACCAGTAAATACCCATGACTGCAAAATGGTCCATGGTCAGATTCTGAAACACTGAAACTCATTACCTTGGGAATCATCTGATTATTGAGTCAGTTAATTAAGGTTCATAAGCAACAATTCAATTTCCTTTCTCGCAAACACACATATGTAAAAATTGTGTGCAGAACCTCACTTTTGTTATACCTCATGTTCATTTTGCAGCTAAATCACTCCAAATTTGACCCAGACCTACAGAAGTTTTATATAACATTTTTATCTTGCTCCAAGAATCCAACTATTTTCCTCAAATAAACATCAAATACACATTTTTAAGCAGGAGAAATTTAGGTGACTAGTTTTAAAACATCATAGGCCTGCTTAAGGTACTGGTATCTATCACAGTTCCACGAAGACCTTCATTTCACCTTAGTTTATGCTTATTTATCAGACCTTCTCTTCCTGAAGTAGCTTCCCAAGTCTAATGGTTTCTATTAAAAAAAAAAAAAAGAAAGCAAACAGAGAGGGTGAACTGCTGCTGACCTCAACACCGTCTCCAAAGAAACCAGCCTTTTTTGTTATTGCTTTGCTGCATAAGAGGAACAGTCTTTCCACTGAACCTAGAGGTGAACACCATGGAAGAGAGAACCCATCTAAAAATTTGAGTGGGATGTTACTTCACTACCTCTTTTCTTTCTGTCTGCATAAAACACTGGGAGTTACCCTTTCTTCTACAACACCCTCTAAAGATAAGAGCAAGAACTCCATGTCCCTGAGGCAGTGTTTTGACAAAAGGGTGCCTCGTCTCAGTTAGTGTGGGAGCCCGTGAGCCTCCTGGATCCTCTAAAACATTATCAGCAGGGCACTGCTCTAAGTCGCTTAGCAATGAAGTATAGTTTTGAGGTGGTTTTTTTTTTGTTTTGCTTCGGGTGTGGTTTTTTGGGGGGTTTTTTGTGTTTTTTTTTAATTAACAAAACTTGTCACAACCATTTTGATCCTCCTTGAGATCAGGCTGAGAAACTGCATCTTACTACCTGAGAGCTGAGACTGTGGGCTGATACAGTGTGTACAGAGCACTGGTTCTGGCTTTAACAGTTCTAGGGGCCCAGGCTTTACACCTGCAACCAGAATTTGAAGTAGGCAGAAGGCCTGCTTTTCAAGGAGTCCAGCCACACTACAGCTAAAAATGGATGACAGTTTCTACTAGAAATATTTCTATTTAGCAACAGCCAATTACATAAAAGTGACTACAAAAACAACCAACACTGGACCAGGACATCTACCAACTATGAAACAGAGTGGATTTAAAGAACGCTCATGAATTACATAACATCCTAATCCACAGTCATGCAACAGAACTACAAAATCAACATCTCTAATATTATAGCAAGAGGAATCAGACTGGCCTATAACTGAAATGGGAAATCCAAACCCAGGCTGGCTTATGGATGAATGCAGCACAAACAGAACTATTAACTTTTATTTCAGGCACGATAGCTTGTCTGATTACTACAGAACGAAGCCAATCTAAACAATGGAAGTGATGAAATGGAAAAACCAATCAAATTAAAGCAAAGTAAGCTGAAAGGCTCTTATACCCAGAACTAAGCTTTGGATTTGAAGGAACAAAGAAAAAATCAGAAAGAACTCATTTTTGTAAGCTACCCAACATGCCAAGTCTATCAGAAACAGTATCTTGCAATACTAGAATTTAAACCATCAACATTTCATATTGCCAAAGCATGTACTCAGTGCAATGAGAAAGTGGTTTATTTCCTTTAAAAATAAAATGGTACAAGTTCTTCCACCAGAAACAAGAATTGCAGTTCTGAAGTGTACTTATTCCAAAACACGTTGTAAGGAGAAGTTAGGTTAAGATAACATTCCCACCCCACAAAATATTAAGCCTCCAAACACTAGCCCAACACCATCAAAATTCTCAAGCTCTCATGCTTTTTTAAAAAGCAGTGTAGCAGTCTGAAAATAAAAAAGTTTCAAGTAGTACCCACGTCCTCTTTATGAGTGGCTACAGATTTGAGATTTGGTTTTCCAATTTTATTCCCTGGCCATCTCCACACGTAAGGCTTTCAAACAATCTTCCACTCCTGTTTTAAGTCCTAGTCAAATGCCTTCCATTGCATGCCATTTTCTGGGTAAATTCTTTTTGTTTGCGTTTTAATGCCATGCTTTCTTGCAAACAGTTTTTATACTTGCAAAATGTATACAGTGAAGAAAATCACGCTTCTCACATACATGCATCTTGAGAACAGTAGCAGAGGCAGAAGGGTACTGGCTATAGGGAAGGTGGTCAGCGAGAAGATGACTCTCCCAGACCTTCAGGAGAGCCAGAAGAGGGTGATCCGTTCTTCACACCGTAAGAAGCAGAACAGCTCTTTCACAGACTTCAGGAAAGTGACAGGAGCACAACAGCCTGCGTATGAACTAATCACGGTCATGCAGACAAGATCTAGGCATGATTCATAAAGTTCAGCCGTTGACTCAATTAACATTTTGCTAGAGAGACTGGAAAAACAAAAACCAAACAAAAACCCAACCTAAAATGTATTTTTTGGTTAATAAATGCAAGTTTCTCAGGATTTCAAATAGGTTTTTTTTCCCCCAAGCTTTGCCTCAGAAGTGATACTAATGTGAATTTCACTTTAGTTATGCTATCTCTTCCAGCCTCTCCACAGCTCACCAGCTAACAAAGATTGCCATTTTATCCATTTTCTGCTGGAAGGTCAACTATAGTCCATATTTAATGAGGAACACACTTCCAGTGAAGTTGTTTAAAAATTACGCATGCTTAAGTACTTCAGATAACAACTTCAAAAATTATTTTAAGATGACATTTATGTTTTAAAAGGAAGCCACATTAAACTTACAAAAACATGTTGCGTACTCCACTGTAAGTCTGTGGCTTTAACAATTCAAAGTGACCAAGGAGCGAAGCACGGATTAAGACAAAACCAGGAGCACGCTCACGTTAAAGCGAGGTAAGAATTGCCAGGGAAGTCATAGCTGCAAGTACACGGACTTGTTGAACAGCGCTCATGCCCCTTCTCCACACGTTTACGGTGCCAGAAGTTCACGCTGCTAGAAGGCACCTCGATTTACCCAAACCAGGCAAGCCTTACTTTAAAACTTTGGCAAGAGGAAGTACTCTTTTCCCGAGGGATAATCCCTACGGCAGCTCTCGCAGCCCTACGTGTCGGAGCGACCGAGCAGCAGCCCGCCCCTGGGGACGGGAGCGAGCGGTGCGCGGCCGCAGCGGCCCCCAGCGCTCTGCCCGCTCCCGGGGCCGGGGGGGGGCGCACCGGGCGCCGGGCCCGAGCCGAGCCCGGCGTACAAGCACAAGGGCCAGCGCCACGGAGGGGGTCGTGCCTGCCGCCTCGCTTACTTCTTCACCAGGGTCCGGCCAAGCCCGGTAAAGAGCGGGGGGGAAGAGGGCGAGGCCGAACGCGCTCGCAGGGAACCCGGTGTCCCCCGCCGGGCAGCAGGTGGGAGCCGCCGCGGCCGGGGACGGCTCGGAGGCGGCGGGGCTCCAGCCTGCCCCCCCGCGGGCAGCCGGCGGCGGGGCCGGCGCAGGTGCCGGGCCCCGCTCCGCGGCCGCCCGAGCTCGCTCGGCGCCCCGCCGCCGCCTCCGGCGAGCCCCGGTGCCCGCGGGGCCCCTTCGTCTTCTTCCGCCCCGCCGGCAATGTCACCCCGAGAGCGGGCAGCCCAGCCAGGGGGGCAGCCCAGCCAGGGGGGCGCTGCCCCCCCCCGCCCCCCGCCCCGCTCGCCAGACTCCCCCCTCCTCACCAGGTGCCTTGCAGCAGCGCGGCCAGGACAAGCCCGAGCAGCAGCCACGAACGCGGCGCTCTTCGGCGCCCGCCGCCTCCATGCCGGGCGCCGGGCACAGGCACGGCTGCCCCGCACCGTCCTCCCGGCTCAGCGGCGCCTCCGGCTCCCTCCCGCCCGCGGCCGGAACAGCGGCGGCCTCGCCGCCCTGACACAGCACCATGCGGACGCCGGGCTGCCCGCGATGTTACCGGCTCCTCGCAGCCGGCAGCCACCTGGCCTCCTGCGCATGCGGTGCCGCCGCCCAGCGCCGCCCGGCTCCCTCCCCCGCCCCGCAGCGCCGGGCACCCGCGGAACAGCGGCGGCGGGGGGGGACGGGGCACGACACGACACACACACACGACCGTTCCAGGTCGCGGCTTAACCACCCCCCGCAGTAGGGCCCCGCCCGGAAGCAGCGGGGTTGCCAGTCCCCCTCCCACGGCAGGCACCTGCCCGAAAGCCCGGCGGGCGCCGCACGCCGCTGCCGGCCCGGGAGGCAGCGGCCGGCCCGGCGTCCCTCAGCCCCCGCGGTGGCCCCCCGAGAAGGGCGCGGCGCGGCGCGGCGCGGGCGGCGGAGAGCCCTGGCCCGGGCGAGGGGGCCGGGGCTCGGCGGGGAGGAGCGAGGCTGCGGTGCCCCGGGAGGGGGAGCTCTCATCTCGGCGGAGAGAGGAGCGGAGCTGGCCCCCGCCGGGCGGCCGGTGGGGTGGGGTGGGGGTGCTCGGCGGCCCGCGAGGTGCGGGGCGGCACAGGCCGCGGCTGCCGCTGAGCACAGCACCTGCCTGGGGCGGTGCGCTGGCGAGGAGTAGAACTGCGGGAAACGATGACGCCAGGTTACTTCAGGGGCGTTGTTGCGTCATCTGAGCGCCTGAAATTAAAGCGTGTAGCTGTTACCGTCCGAGGGACGGGTACCTCACGGTATCGGCTCACCAGCCTGCTCGCGGGCAGGATCGGGCCCGAGATAACAGAGCTTTTATTACAGCTTCTCCGTAGTCTGAGTGTCACAAATCCTACTGGTCCGAGCTCCGCACCGATTTAAATAGCTCGGCTTTCCTTCAGTGGGCGCATTAACATTTAATTGCCGTGTCAGCGAGCAGCAGCGGCAGCAGCATCTCTCCGTGGAAGCGCTGCTGCCTGCACCAGCCGCATTCACAGAGGTCAAAATGGAGATGGGAACCTGGTGGGCGATTTAGTCATTCTGTGTGCACATGAAAAGCCTTACAGGATTGTTACTAGGGTACAAAAATCATTTAACCGCCTTCTCACAGTCGGTTTTCCTTAAAAAAAACAATGCCACCTATGTCTTTGGGCAAGGGCATCAGAAAGGGGCAGTGGTGCGAAGAAATACAGAGTAGCCCCTTTTCCTTACCCACCGAAAAGTGCAGACAAAAAGAACCAGAATAAATTTCAAATGCTAGAGTTCTTCCCTTTTGAGCAAGTTGAGCTGTTACCAATAATTAAGATAGGGAGGAATTTCTATTCAAAGCAGCTCACACTCATCCTTTAGCTGCATAAATTAATCTGTGTTTATTTCTTGATTCTTAACAAGGGGAAATGTAATCTATAGCTTTAACAAAATGAGTACTAAGTGGTAAATCCAAGCTATTTCACAAAAGCTATTTCAAGCTTTCCCTCAAGCTACCTCATAAAAGCTATTTCAAGCTTTCCTTGTCTCTGATTTAGTACGTTTTATAGCCCATGCTAACCCACCAGAGGCCATAAGTATTTCATTATCTCAGAGCTAACATTTGATTAATATGACCAGAATTCTTTCCCAAATTATTCTTAACTAAAAATTAGATGTGTTATATCAATTATTAAAAGAGAGAAAATACATCAGTCAAAAAGTTTGTGTTGAAATCAGGATTAATAAAGATATACATTATCTGAACTCCTCTTACTATAAACTAAGAAAATAAGTAAATATCCGCTGCACTAGATATAAACTACTTCTATTAAAGCTCCTGTCAGCATAGTCCTCTACAAAGTCTGTACTGAAAGCTTTACTAAGTCTTTCCTCTGTGGAGATGCAGTGGCAGCTATATGCCCCACAAAAGGGAGAATCAGGCCAGCAAAGTTTCCCAAAGAGATGCCCTTAATTAAGTAGTTACTTTGGCCTGATGCACTTCACTATCCCTCAGAGTTTGTTTTAATTTAGAGAGGGAGGTGCAAATAAACCTGGCAGCCTGCTGCTTCCCCAGGAAACTTAGACTTCTCTCTACTCCAAGGCAGCTTTTACAGGTCGCTGTTCCATGAATCGCCAACGCAAAGTTAGAGCTGTCTTTCCCCAGAGAAGTTTTGGTGAAAGACAGCAGTGGAGATTCTGCCTCTCGCCAGCTGTCCCGGGGTGGCAACCCCGCAGGACTCTAGGAGGAAGACCTGGCACATCCCCCGGCCAGCCAGCGTGAAGAAGGCTTGCAGAGCACACACACCCACAAGAAGGCCTGTCTTCAGGGTCACTAGGTGACTTACCTCTGTAGTCATCAACAGCAGAAACAGTTGGCTAGCTTGAGTCTTCAGTGAAGAAAACCAGAGCCAAAACATTTAATCCATAGTATGGACACAACAAAATTTAGTGAGTTCTTACGATTTCTGGCTATTTGCTTATATACTTTGTTAAAATATGCAGATTATGTATTCATTTTATAATACTGCCACTATGAAACCCAAAGTAACATTTTTAAGTGCCACAATGCCAAATACTGTGCTGTAGAGAGTTTTGAAGAGACTCTGCAACAACCCCCTCTGCACTCCCCCATGTCTGGCTTCAAAAGGGAACATCTAAGGGCAGTGTTTGTTTATGCCAAGATACACAAAGTGTTCTGTTTGCTCCTGGTCAAACTGCCAGGCTTGTCTCAGCTTGAGAGCTTCCAAGTTCTACTAGTCAAGTACAACCCTCTTCTCTGAGTAACGAGAGTACTTCCAAAATGACAGAGCAGTTGCAGCTGCCCAAACTAACCAGTAGGCAAAAGTAATTTGCAGTCACGCTGCCCTAGATTGGAAAATTAAGTAGCTGCATAAATGTGACAGGTCAATGTTTTATGCAGCCCTTTCAAGTACAGATTAAGCCTCGTCTGTGTAATACGGTGCTCAGAACTAGCCGTTCCTTTCTCCAGCACATTGCTAGCTTGCAACCAACAGTAGAGCAGTAAAGACCTCCTATAGTATCTTTCCTGAGTGCAAAGCCCATAAGAAAAGCTTTAGTGAACCTGGTCAATTTGACCCTTGAAAATTAAACTGCAGCACCAGCTAGAATGGCATTTATCTGGTTTCCATAATATCATAAGCGCAGAGAGGGAGCCACCTTCTCCTGCATAGTCACCACTCTCCAA
This sequence comes from Haliaeetus albicilla, assembly GCF_947461875.1. Classification (NCBI taxonomy): domain Eukaryota; kingdom Metazoa; phylum Chordata; class Aves; order Accipitriformes; family Accipitridae; genus Haliaeetus; species Haliaeetus albicilla. Next base: position 23,140,491 of record NC_091493.1, read on the forward strand.
CAGAGAGTGTTCTTGGGTTACTCTTTTCAAAGGAGGAATATTCTCATCCTCATCCAGAATTTAGGCAGACCGTTTTTGTCATAATAAATGCCAGGAACAAGTCAGTGCTTCATCACAGGTTGAGATACAGACCTGACAGGTACTTAGTAAAGTACTGTAATGCATCACTGGTCTGGGTCTGTGTGCCTGGTGAGGGATCCTTTGGTGTTCGGTTTCCATCTCCCTGCCTGCAAGTGCTGTCTCCGACTCCTCAGAGTGGCTTTTCAGAAACTCTAACAGGCACAAATGACAAAGCAATTATGTGAGTTTTGTGGAGAACCGTGGGAGTTTTCTATGAGATTATAAGAACTTTATCCACTATCACATCATTTCTTTTATCCACCGCTGAGCCATCCTAATAAGCTTTTTGAAACACTGCTGCCTCGTGGAGGTTTAGTGAGAACTAAATAATACCAACCCAGGGAGCCCTGGAACTGAACTAGCCCTTCCTCGCCCCACCTAAGGGCAACGCTAAGGGCTCTGCAGAGCACCGGCAGAAAAGACAGCAGGCTGGGTTCCTGGGTACTGCACGTGGAAAGCCCTGGTGACTTCTATCCCAATTTGATCTTAACATAGCTGTGCCAGCACAGTTATGTACTGCTTAAGCTATAAAAATAGTAGCAGATTTAAATCAAAACAGCAGTCCGTATTGATGGCTTTTATTCTGTAAAAATGCTAATTCTGTAAAACCACTTTTAAGATCTTCATTTGGGATTTAAGTTGCTTAGCAATAAATTTATTAAAACTAACATAGGCTAGTGCAAAGGAAGTAACACAATAAATAATAAACTTGCATTTGTTCCTTTCCTTCTGTAAAGGTTTAACACAAAAATAGATAAGAATTACTTTATCAGCTTCTGAAATGGATCCAGCTCTTAAGTGCATTGTAATAACCATTTACCTCTGCACCTGAATGCCATAAAACAGATTATTATTGCAGCACCAAGGAGTTTCATTGTCCCGGTCATTCATTCAAACTTCTGGTCAACCCGGAGTTGTTGTTTGGGAACCATAGAACAGCTGAGGTTGATGGGCACATCTGGTGCCTTGAAAGGTTGTCTAGTCCAACCTCCCCTGCTCAAAGCAGGGTCAGCTGGAGTTCAGGGCTGTGTCCCTTGGAGTTTTGAATATCTCCAAGGATGGAGACTGTGCCACCTCCCTGGGCAACATGCTCCAGTGTTCAATCACCCTCACAGTAAAAAAAAAAATTAAAATGAATGAGCCCTTGTAGTCTCGCAGCCCAGTGAAGATGTGGTCCAGATGAGCTGCTGCCGCTCCATCAAAATTCCAGTGCATGTCTTAGTGGTTTTTATATCTGTCTTATGTGCTAGAAGAGACCTGTATTTTTCAGCTTCCCTGTTAAGGTGGACGGTGAATGATACTCAGTTTTGCCGTCACCACAAATTGCTTCCACGTCTATATATACGACTGTTGTACAAACATTTAATCTTGTGTCAAAGAGCATGTTCAGAGTATCACAGTTTTCCTCCTCCTGAGTTGGTGGTTGTACTGAATAGTACTACAGTAATAGGAGATAGGCTAGAACATTGTCATAACAGGGAATCCTGCAATTACAGTCAATATAATGGAGAGATCCTGGGGCTCTTTTTAAATGTGTTTTTCAGATTGCAGTATTAGCAGTTGCTGTTCAGGAAACTGAAAGTATTGAGACAAGTACATTCAGGTAGAAGTAAGGAGTATGTAGCAAAAAACTTCTGTGGTTTTCAGAATGAAAGATTTTTTTTTATTATTACTTCTGAAGAATTGAAAAATAATGGATAAACAGGACAATATTCAAATTCTGCTTCTATACTTGTTCGTGTGCTTTCAATCCAGTGTTAAAGGTGTGCTGCTTAGCTGATTATGGTCACATAAAGGTCACGCAACATTGCTTCTATCCTCAGATCCTTAACTACACTGCTTGCTAAGCACTCAATTCTCTGTAGCTAGTATTCATGGAAGGATAAATTAATAATTTTCCATGTGCACTGAACACTGTAGGCTTAGTGTTTTCTTTCTTGTATTTCACATAAGCTTCTGAAGAATTTATGCAAATCTAGATGGTGATCCTTAAATTAAAAATATTATATCATTTCTTGTTCTCTTTAAGCACGTAGAAAAGGCTGTTATTCCAATACAGCTTGGACAAAAAAATCTTTTATTTTAAACTCTTAATAAAAAAAGCTATCTGATTCTTTCTCTTTCTTTCTCTATCACTTTGTGTCCACTGAAGAACATAAACATCTAAGCGAACCACTAGTAGCTCGCTGGTAGGCAACAAAATGAACGGTAGTACTGATTTTGTTGATCATAAATGTATTTGCCACAGGCCAAACCACTGTAAGTTTTGTAAAGCATGGTGGCTGGTGGCATTTGGGTATTTGCCCTGGTACTCAGAGGAAACAGCAGCACTTGCTGCCTTACTGCAGTGAAGTTTTACGTATTGTTATCATGCAACAAGTATACCATGCTAAAAAAGGCAAAACTTAACTGAGTTAATCTCAATGAACAGAGTTTTTAATGGTAATTGTATATTTTTATATATATGTATATAGACCCCAAGTGCCTCTATCTCAGGTGTATCTTAGGTGCATACACATATATGTGTATGTATTTAGTTTATACTGTGAAGGTAATTAACATAATTCCTACATGTTTCAAACTAGCAGTGCTTGATAAAACATAACATTGTCAAGGGTATTACTTCTACTTCTTTAGGAGAATCTATATTTCAAATATAAACTTGGCAAAGCAACCAACATGAAAGCTTGAATTTGGAAAAATCTCCTTTCTGGCAAAAGAAGTGTGGGTGGTGTTTTATTCAGACATATTGTTTCATTTGGTTGGTTGAGGGTATCTGAGTCCTCGCTATATGTAAAAATTTTCCAGGAAAGTGCATATACTATTTTTTTTTTTTTATATACTAGAGGAACATGGATTCGCTGTAACACAGTAACTGTCATAATTGCCTTTTCAGTTCTTTATTGGGGCCATTTAGGCAGTGAAGAGCTTGCAGCCTTTGCATGTTACCTTTCCCTTACTGTACCTTTGATCTGATGTGTTAGTACTATTGCTAGGAATGCAGAACATCATCAGATTATCTGTAAAACTAAGCTCTGTTCCCTTTGAATAACTTTTTACTCATAAAGAGTAATATCATCCACTGCATACAGAAATGCACAGTGAACAAAAATAAAATAAGAGAAAATGAACAAGGAATCCAGAAAAAAAACCCAAACGTTGGTGGCATTTGATGTGTAGAAGAGAAGAAATGGGCATGCTAGCGTTTATGTATGGATTGCCCTGGGTAGGTGCTCCTCCTGGTAAGCATCTCCTCCTGGTAGCTGCTTAAATTTAGATATTTCCAAAATAAAATGTTTTATTTTGGAAATATCTGAATTTAATGTTTTGACATTTTCAGCCCCCAACATCTTTTTCATTTAAAATTATTTCCCAAATCCATCCCAGTTTCTGGATCTTTCAAAGAATCGTGTTTGGCAATTTTGATAACTTGACTTGGTTTTTTCCACCTTTTCCTTGGAGGAGTTCTTGGAAATCACCTAGGAACTTGTCCTGTTATTTAGTGCAAATTGCCACTTATGTATAGGAGAGATTACTGTATAAGCTTGTTCAACACAGCTACCAAAGCCAAAGGGCTTGGAAGAGGGAAGGGCAGATATTCTCTGAAATATATATAGAGAAAAGAGGAGTGGGCAGCAGGTATCAGTTACCATTCTGCAACATGCTTGAATAGAAATAATGTAATCATGAAATACATGGTCTTTCTAAATTACTTAGGTAGAGAATTAGTAGTAGACAAGGGGAAGTATTTTCTTCCTTCATAGCAGTCGGCACTGTGGAGAGATGAGAAGGAGAAATAAAAAATTATATAACTTTAAAGTTCATGGTGATTTTCCAGAGCTTTCTTTTCTGGCAGGCAGTACAGCACAAAAATCAGATAGTAGAAGTACGGCTTGAGTGCCATGGAGCGTTAGAGCTCCAAAGGAGGAGTGGAGGAAAGTGGAAATTGCTTACAGTTACCACTGATCATTTTTGCTTGTTTTGTTTTGTTTTGTTCTATAATGGCATTTGTGGCTGTTAAAAGAAGATAATGTTCAATTATATTTTTTCACTGTCATCATAACTGATTTTTACAGCAATAAGAATGACTGAATGTATAGTTTATCTTCATGGAGGGGGAGGGAACTATTTCAATCAGCTGCATTTCCTGGCACTTACACAGTACATTTCCTATTCTGTAAGCTATCTGCCTGGGGCTGCTCTGCAGGGCAGGAAGGGGGAAACTTCCTTACTTGCAGCTCCTGTAATTATTAAGCATTCATTTACATGCCTTACTTGAGGGAGATTATTCTTCCTTGGCTTCTACTTTTCCCCAGAACAAACATTACATACAATGTACGTAACCTTGTCACAGGTGATGGATCAGTATTAGTGTATTGGGACTCTATCATACATACATATATTTATATATATGAATGATACATTGTTTATATAAAACTTATTTATTTTCTGTATTTATATAAACATATGATATCTATAAAACACTAACATGATTCAGCCTGTGCACCTCTCATCTTGTTCTGACATGCTAGCACAATGTCTGCTCCTCTCAGTTTGCTTGTGCTAGTATGTTCAAAGGGGAATGATCTGAAATACAACCCTTACTTGGTGTCACGGGAGGAAAACCTTGCAACACAGGTTTTAAAACCTTTTCCATTTGTCCGAGTCACAGATACAGGTGGGGTCTTTTTAGTTTTCATTATTTTTTAAGGGAAGTCAGTGCTCCTTCATTACCTCCCAGAGCTGCAATGCAGAGCTGCATTCCTCATTATAGCAGAAAACCCTGCTGCTGCCAAGCATGCAGAATGTACCGATTCTAGGCATTTTGGTGTCCACAAGAATACTTCCTTAAGGCAGGAAGCATGGTTTCTTTTCCTTCCTTGCTGGAGGCTGAGAGGGTATCCTGGGAAATCATCATGCTGTATTTCTCATACTCTTTTTTTTTTTTTTTTTTAATAAGCATTGCTTCTGGCCGAGTAGGCAGGATGTTGGAGCACATGAACCCTGGTCTAACTCCGAAAGGTTATTTTTAATGTCCCTGTAACCTCAGCTAGCTCGGATCCTGCTAGCAGTGCCAGTGCGGCAGCCCCTCAGGAATGGGCTGACCAAGCTTTTGCAGAGTGTGCTGATCTCTCTGCAATCTGTTCCCGACTCCCCGGCAAGTGGACGCTAAGTGAGCTTGGGTTTGATGACACATGCAAGCTGATTACTCCCTCTGAAATACCAGCAAAACCAGGAATGTTCCGAAATGCAAGAGCTGGCGTCCTCAAGACCCTGCTGAGTTGTCCTTGTCTCTGGGAGGAGTGCCTCCGGTCCGTGGCTGTACATCAAGGAAATTGCCACTGTTGCGGCACACATGGGCTTGTTCCCTTCTTCCAAGTGCAGCTTCTGGGCTGCCGGCACCTTGCGCAGGCACAAGGAGGGCTACAAGGTACTCTCAGACAGGGAAACAGAACCTTGCAATTTACTGTCTTAAGAGAGCTCTGGTTGTATACAGTGATACCACTGTAGCATCGTTTATTTGTAATAGTCTTGCCAGGTACACTTTACAGATCTTGTCACTGAATTAACTGATTATTTTGCAGTTTTACCTAGTTACATTTATGCATACTTTTACACAACAGTCACAACCACCCCAGTAGTAGGATTTTTTGAGAAGCAGTTGAAATTAGCTTCCTTTTTTCTAATTCTTAGATCCTTTGATAGTGTCACTGCTCTCAAAATAACTTTACAGAAATTCTGAAACGAGTTGTACTCCTGGAACAAGCATTCATTTCCTATTTGGTTCAAGCTAATAAAATATGGTTATTATACTGCTGTTGCAGTTTGATGTACTCCAGAACCCTGCACAGAAAGGCAGAGCTTTCCTAGCGGCTGCTGTACCAGATATTTTTTCTAGGTCTCAGCCTTGAAGTGAGTTTAGTTTGAAGGACTTATTGTTATCTTAAATTGGGCTAAGGAGAAATTAGAGATAGGTTTAAGACTGGACTAATGCCAGCACATATGGATTATTTGAAAGCAGTGGATTTTTATTGATGTTTGCAGTTTATAATCCAGGTAGCTAATGCCTTCAAAAGTAAACATTTAGAGGATGTTCTCTTTTCAGTAATGTTCTATATATCCGAAAATTTAGACATTCACAGGTGCAATTAAACTTTCCAAAACTAAAGAGATTTCCTGACCACAAACTATTGTTTCTGTTCCAGCTTTGTCCTTTTTCTTCCTTTGGTTTGCACTCTGGAGCAACATACTTATTGGTGTTTTTCCTGAATGGGCAGCATCATTATGTTATTGTACATGGAGGATAAAAGGGAGCAGGACAGAGTTTTCAAATTTCACAGTTATTTGGAAATTGTGAAATCTGGGGTTGTTTCTTTCTTTCTTTCTTTGGCTTTTTTTCCAAAACTGGCAGTGTGTTCTTGTGTTTTAGAAATTACTCCCTCACAGGACAATACCATTACCTGGTTAATGATAAGGTACTTTGCAACTAGTATTTCTACAGCTCTAGTATTCAACTCTTAATAATAAGTTTATAAAAAGACTGAGTTCTTTTCTTCCCAGGGGAGTCTATGTCTGTCAGGACTTACATAGCTGAAGCCAGCCAAAGTTGTGCAGTTACATTTTCAAGCACTTGCAAATAGCTTGCCAAAATTTTCTTATTGTTGACATCCTCAAAATATATGTTGCCCCTACCTTCCAGATTTTTTCAGTGTTCATGTTCTCAGTATTATAAATGCTTCTGAACAGCTAATTCATATGTTCATCTTATATATTTTATTTTGTGAATCTCAGCAACAAAGTTGAGCTAATTTCTGAGCAGTGTGTCTCCAGGAGTGAAAATAGGAAATGCCACACTGGAGCACATTCATTACCCAGCTGCTTGGCTGTCCTCTTGTCCAAAATGGCTACAGCCAGATGTTTCTGACAGAAGTCCAAAGAACCTCCTCTTCCCTAATGGTTAGAAATTATTTTAAGTACTAAAAAAAGAGAAATACATTTTTTAAGTAATTTGTCCACGTTTGACTTTTCTGAATGCCATGTTCTTGTTCTCAACAACTGCCTGTTGCAATGAATGCCACGGTTTAATTGGGGGGGGGAGGGAGTATTTTTGTTTATGGCTTGGTGTTTGCTAGAGTTGAGTGTCATCTTGTTCCACACCTCCGATGAGTTTTTCAACATTTCCCTGAGTCTTTAATCATTCTGCAGTGTGGTTTCTGAGATGGCTACATTAGTACTGCATGCAGTATTTCAGATAAGGCAACAGCATTGATTTGCCATAACCTGTAGTGTTGTTTTCTTCCTACTACCCTGCACATGTTGTAACCTTATTTTTTTATTCCTGTAGCTGTATATTGAGATTAGTGTCTTGCTGAGTTGTTCACAACAGTAAGTTGCCTTTCTTTAACCACTAATTTTAAACCTTGCAAGCATTTCTTTCCTATGTACAATATTTTGCATTTCTGGACCCTGAACTTCACTAGTCAGCCTGTCCTGCTTGTTTAGTTACCTACCTTCTCCTGAAATTTTACACTTCCATTTTCGACTATGATTTCAGATTTCGACCAGATATAAATGCGGATCTTACTGGTCTGAAACTCCACTGATTATCCCATGAACTTTTTATAAAAATAGACACGATATTTGTTGCTTCCAGTTCTTTTGCACATAAATGGTTTTTAATGAAGGACTGTGTATTCTTAGCAGATCAGCCTGTTTATTCTGAAGCTCTTTCAGCATTCTTGGATATTCACCATCTGGGCAGGTTGACAACTTACTAACATACTGCTGTCGCTATCCAGGCCTTCAAACAGGAAGTGAGAATGGGTCAGAAAGTCCTTTTTCAATTGAAATAATTCAGTAGGAAGCATAAAGTAAGGCTGAGTTGAAAACAACTTTTAAGAATTCAAAAATTGATTTGATGAATGGGAGATTGGGAACAGTAACATAATTATTGCCATCATCCACTTCAGTTTATTTGGAGAATAAATAAACAATTATATGAATATAAATATGCATATTTGGGGGCAAATTGCTTTCTACTGTAACAAATTTGAAGACAGAAGTATTACACTAGCATAACTAATTGGAGAAATTCGAAGTCCCAAAGCACAAATACAACACCGCTTCTGTATAGCACACTGGAGGTCTTTGTAGCTATAGTTAATTTCAGAAAAATTCCTGAATGGGAATAGGGTTAGGTTGGCCTCTGAGCACTTTGTTTAAGTGAACTATAAACAGAGACATGCCTGTAACACCAGCCATTAGAATTCAGAGTCATCAGTAATGAAGAACAGTTGCCATTAGCAGTAGGTCAGGCAGTGTACTGCCGCTCAGTCTTGAGGAATCGAACTCTCCAAGACCTCAACGTTTATTGGTTAGTTCCCAACCACAAAAACATGTTTAGCCATTCTAATCAATAGGAGTCTAAATCACAGCTTTACTACCACGCTCAGGTGTCCAGATCAGCAAGTATGAGAGGAGAAGGCTTGCAGGCATATGACAGGTAGCTGCAAGTGTTTGCAATACGTATTGCAAATCGGAGAGAAAACCTGGTAGGCAGTGGGGGAGGCATTAACAGCTGAGTGAATTGAGTGTTTGGGTTTGCATTTTCCATCTGCTGAACCTGGCTTAACTTGCGTCCCGCCCTGGCAGGGCCCTGGCCCTTTCGGTGGGCGGTAGCCTACGTACTGCTCCATTTGTTTCACCGCTGTTGAGACTGATGTAATGGAGGGATGTCAAAAGGAAAAATTGCCACAAATTGAGATCATGGCTGTAGCGCATTAAGTTTGTAAACCGCTTGCTATATTTTGCAAGACCTGGGTGATCGTCTGGATTTTCAGGGGTCCCTGCTGGGGAGGAACACATTATGTGTTTCATGGTAAGGAAAATATTTCCTTGAAAGGGAAGACTCCCAGACACTTGAGACTTGCTGTGTGCTTATGTTCTGCCGCTAGTTGTAACATTTTGGGCATGCTGACTTCTCTGTTTTCTCTTGGTGCTATTATCAGTAGTGTTCATCAACAGTCTGAGGACTGTTTGTTACTTCTATGGTTTAAATATTCTTTATTTTCCACTGAATACTAACACAATATATTGTAATGCGCATATACATAAATACAGCTGTTAGACATTTAGCTTCCCACTAGAACATATCAAAGCATATCACACATTATTAACGAGGCTAATAATTGTTTCCCATCCTCAAGTGTACTTTGAATGGCTGTTATCACCCCTTCTAATAAAGTTTTAAAAATATATATATAATTAAGAGAAGTTATAATTAAAATGCAACTCCAAACCCATAATACAATTTGTCCCTATTTCTGTTTGTTTTGTTACCTTACAGAATGAGATTTTTCCTTACTGAATTTTCTTCTTAGTAGGAAGGGTACATTTTGGAATATTTTTTCAATGGAAAATAAGTAGAAACAAAAACCCTGCAAGTTCTAGACATTACAACAGACAAGGAAAAAAAAGCTACACATGGTGTAATATCAGGTATTCTGAATGTATTTTATATCTCCCTTCCAGAGTAGAGAAGTGTATATTCTTTTATATTTGTGCTCCCTTAAAAATATAATGAAGTAGTTGTAGGAATACAATACAATTCAATTAACAGTTTTTTCTGTCTTAGATATTAACACGACTAAGCAGCATCAAGGATCAGCAGTATCCATTAATAACCTTCAATACTATCTTCTATAATACTTTTAGTATTTTACATACTCTGTCAGTCATAAACAAAACGATTAGGGAGTTTAGAAAATCCATTACAACCACAGAAGACAACCATTCAGCTGCAAGTAACATAGACTTTGCTGAAAGAAAGGGATTTTTTTAAAAAACATTTTAAAAAAGTATCAATGTATATATGAGAAAAGGTTCTATTTTAGTTTTTGTTTGGATCTTCCACTGATACTAGAAGGAATACTGAGCAGAGAACCCGGACGGAATATAGCCTTATGCTCAGAGGAGCTGTTAAAATGTCCAGTCTCTGAAATTAGGAACCGCATAGGGAGCCACCTAATGAGCCCTTACGCTCTTCTACGTTAAGGATTATGAGTTCTGTTCTAAAAATAACCCCATTCCTTATGTGGTGCAATGAAATGCTATACTTGCACAATAAGAAACCGGCTGTAGTCCCTGTGAACCTCCACCTGACATAAATTGACTTGAGAAAGGGATTTTCAAAAGAGTACAGATTTAAATTCAGCATTTTATAGTGATTTGTTGACCCTCCAGAAATGACACAGGCATTAAGAACTTCCCAAATCATTGGTGCCTGACTACAGGTAAAATTTCCTGAAGGAATAACCAAACTGATAACACAGTTGGGTACTTCAGCAGATTAACCCAGCAGATTAATCCCTTACCACCCTCCGCTGTACTGTGGCTCGTTTTAAAGGTATTGTGAATGTAAAATTCTAGTGATTCACGCCCTTGCAGGCTTTTAAACTCTTCCTTTAAACCCAGGAGTAACAGTGAATTCCCATAAGTCCCTCATATTATTTCAGAATAAATTAACTCAGGAAAATAGTCATAGCACTGCTATAGCATAGGGCATGTAGCTGGCTGGCTCTGAAATACAATTCCATGAAACATAACCTTCTCAAGGTACAATTGTAAGGCAATGTGTTGGGGTATAGTGTTTGTAAATAAATGTTGGTAGCAGATTAGCAAGGTTATCCAACTCCAGTTAAACTCAGCCAGATGTGCATAGTATGTCCATAATGAGAAGGACACATAGCCATTATCTATATAATTTGATAGAGAGTGCACATAGGCAAGTATAATGGGAGAAATCAGATCAAAATCAGTGCACATAATTCAATAGGACCTTAATTAAAAGACTGAAACAAAAGGCAAGATGAAGTAGAAAACACTTTATGATTTGCTGGTAGATTGGAGATTGGCTCATGACTTTCCATTTCATTCCTTTGCCATGCAAGGTGAATTGAAGAAGAGATGGACAAACTGAAAAACTGGGTTCATCTGGGGTTTGAAATCATACAAAAGCTAAAAAGGTATAAAGGAAACCTCTCAGGCAAGTGATGAATTATCAAGAGGATTTTTGGAAATGTATTTATTAAGAACAAATTTGGAGGTTTCAGCTGTGAAACATAGTTTAAAATCTTTCTAGTCACACTGTAAATACTTATGGAATAGGTAGTTATTAAGCCAAATACTGACCAGAGTATATGCAGCTATGGATAAAAAGGCATCGGAAAAATTAACTTATTAGAGTAGCATTGTTCACATGGGATTTTTTTTCTTTTCAAATAACATTTAATACAAAAAAAACTCTATTCTTTATTACAGAAGCATACTGTTTAGGACTGGCTTCTTAAAATATACATTATATGTCTTTTTTTCTTAATGATTATTTTTCTGCTGCAGGTGCTCTCAGCAGCACCATAATGCTCTGCCATTTTGGGGGTCTCTGTGAGTACATGGGCCAGCCAGCTTGCAGAATCAGCTTGTGTGATTACCTTAGTATGATAAGTCTTATTTGCCAATCAACGTCTGTGAATGTTAGAAATGTGTATAAACATATACAGTATTCATGTGTATATTTTAAAGATGGCACTGGAGCATAAGGCTTGATAACTTCAAGTGAAGTGCATAGGTGTCTAAAATCAACTTGAGCTCTCTTCCTGAGCTGCACCAAAGTATCTTCAGCAGCAGTGTAGGTTTCTCACAAGTGATGCACTAGATGTACATAAACAAAAGACTATTTTAACTTTGAGTTTGTAATAGATTTTCATGCCAAATCCAGACTTGGCATAATTTAACAGATATAGGTAGCTTTCCTGGAGTTGCATATGTTACATTTGTCCTGCTGCATTCAAAGTTCCCTAATTTCAGAAGTATCTGTTACTAAACTTCATTGCAGGATAGTGGAAAAAAATGACTTCACATTCATTAGCTTCATTCAGAATAATGAATAAATTCACTGAAGATTAAATAATTGCAGTTACAGTGGAAAGACTTGACAGGGACACACAGAATTCATGCAAGTGATGTGTGACAGTTCAGATACAGAAATGATGCTAGCTGAAAAATAAGCTGTGCTTTTAGCTTTCAGCACAGTAACAACCCCAGAGTTATACCAGAGATTTGTTTTGTGCTGCTTCAGCATGAGGTGGAGAAAGACAGACCTTTACATTGTCTTTTATTCTGTTGAGTTCTTTGTAAATTTTTAGAAAATCAGGTACTTCCAGCTATACACAGTACAAAGCCCCATCCTACAACTGGATCTATGTAACTGAACCCTCCATCCTACAACCGGATCTATATAACTGAGTGCTTTTTTCTGGGTGGAGTCCTGTTTAAATCAGCAAAGCTTCACATCAATGCAAGGATATGTCCAGGCAATAATTTATAGGATTGGGGTTCATTGCTGTATTTTTACCAAGAACTCCTTGTTATATGTAAAATCCACCTGATCTTCAATATTGTGCATCTTCCATGCAGTACAACACTGCACTGGGCAATATGCCTTCTCGGGTTTATTTTATATGTGTATAATATATACACAAATAGAAAGTATCACCTGCAAATAATATTTGGAATGTGAAAGACACAAAATGTAAACATTTTATTTGGCAGTTGTTTCAAACAGGTGAATAAATAAATGGAAAAGTACATCTTAATATTCTTTATAGCAACAGATGCAGTTGCACACATATTTACATATCGTGGATGCAAAGAACAGTTAATTTCTTTTTGTTAAAAAATGCAACTTCCAACACCACTAGACTTGACAATTAAAGATGAAGATACTAGTAATACTTTGTTCTAGCAATCTCAACTTTTAAAGGCATTCATTTGGAAGTAAGATAAGAGAGTCATCATGCATTTAGTTCATTTTGTCCACTTATGGTAGAAAGTCTGGTGTAATCTCAGAATTATGAGAGTCATGCGCTTAAGTCAACTATGACATGTTTATAAATCAATGTAGTTCCCTTAAAACTTGAAGCAAAGAGAAAATCTCGTTTATCGATGGAGACATGTATGAAAGATCTTGGTGCCTGTACGTTTAATTCTTGAAACTTCACAAATTTTGCCTTTTCAGCATCCCAATAATAGACTTGAGTGAAAGAATAATCACTTCCAAGAATGGCATATTGATAATTACTTATCTGAAGCGGTTGGAATACCATTGACCCTCGGGATGGCATCCTTTGTAAATCCAGAAATGCTGAACCACCCCATTTCATTACTTTAGAGTCCCCAATAAATCTTGTTAAGCAAATGTATACATCCTCTTTCACTTTGAAATGTTTCACTGCATATGCATCTTCCATATCTTGGATATCAAAACGCTTAACAAATTCATTTGTTCCTTTGTTCCATTGATATATTACAGGTCTTTGGGAACTACTTGACAGAATTAAATGTGGTTTGCCAGATATTTCAAGGTACTCCACATCAGTATCTCTGTACCAGGCGTGCAGAGACTGATGGGAATAGAATCCATTCCCATTCCATTTGTAAACTGTGGTGAAACCAGCCTTTGAACTGTCTGCAACAACAAAATACCAGTCTTCAGCAATCCTGAAAGTTTCAATGTCATTGGGTTTTCGGATTTTAAGGATTTCAATATCTTGAATTTTTATAAACTTATTAGCAAAAATATCTCTTTTATATATGTGGGAGCCTCCAAACAGCTGTGCGACAATGACATACAGCTGACTCTCAATAACTATAGGTTTACACACAACAGTTGAAGTACCTACAAAAAGAAAAGTAAAAGACAGGGTTAGCACCACTTTTTGGATCAGCTGTTGTAATGTTATTTGTTGAGCAGTGTTCATACCTGTAATGTTGTCATAATTCCTGAACATCACTTCTACATGGTCCCATTCAAGAAAGATGCATTTTCCGCTAAAAGGCTGAGCAATAACCACGTGTTCATCATTCATGTATGAGAAAGTATCTACTGATAGAGATTGGTATGGCAGGGACTGATAAACTTCAAATTCTGCAAAAGTGCACACAACATACAATAATTACAGAGATACTTTCCATACTGTACTGAAAAAACATCTGCTTAACAGATGTTTTTAACCAACTTACTACAAATTACAGTATTTCATTACTAGTCCGATGTTCCTGTTGATAAAGGAGCACTGCAACTTGGTTTTCAGTCTTTCTCAATTAAAAGAGGTGCTGTTTTATGTCCCAGTTCTCCAAATCCTTATATAGCATATTAAAGTCTGAGTAGAAGCTGCAATATAAGACCCCACCCTCAAGTGATCTGCACGTCAGACTTACACCTGCACGGAATTCATACTGATTTTAGTGGAAGTTCCATCCAGTATGCAGACTTCCTGCAAAAATGGACCCTAGAATAAAAAAATATATAGCTTTGACTTTAACAAGATTAAATAATTTGAAGCACATTACCTGTAATAATGCAATCAAATTCTTTCGGAGAGAGGCTATTGATTTTGCGCTTCTTATATTCTGGTGGGCTTTCACAGTAGATGTCTTCAACTGTTGCATTTGTGCTGCCCAGCCATTCCACTAACCACTTCAGTTTGCAGTCACAATTAAATGCATTGCCTCTAAGATCTCTACAACAAATAAATCATGCATTGAAAAGAAGTAGTCAGCTGATGTATTCCTCTTTCCAGGACAACAACAAACTGAGCTCTTGTTAAATATGTGCCCTCTTGCTTATTCTCAGTTGATGCCTTTCTGGCTTAATTTGTTCTGACCCATAGTTAAATCTACATACCAGAACCGACACAGATTTAATTATATTAAGGTAATCAAGAAGAACTTAATCTGATGATCAGTAGAAAATTTTTGTTGATTTCCCCAAGTTTAGAGGTACAGAAAAGCCTACCAAACTGTTGGCCCCATATTTCAGGAGGTTGTTTCTTTTGAATTACCCTTTCTCAATAAGAGCATTCTAGATAACAAAACTGGAACTAATGTAACCTGATGGTCAGCCAGTCAGTATTTGCTATCTCCTTTAGATATACTCATTTAGGGCTTTAGGAGACACAAGCAAAGGAGTTCTGTTCAAGTCTTTTACAGCTGTCTTCAGGCAGATTTCTGATCGTATGTACAGGAACGGGCAAGTGCCAGGACCAGACTGAGTAACCACCTGGCCACGATCAGTCATGCCAAGTAATGCAACCAGATATACTGACCATCTCCACATCTTACTCTGCAGCTCTACCCTATGAATTCAGCCTACCTTGTTAATACAGGGAGCAGGCAAAGAATGTTCTGCGCTCATTGTCCCAAATCAGGTGAACCAGAATTTGGTGGGTTGTAAACAGGACATATTTCAGTGAAGCAACTATAGGATTTATCTGTTTATCTATATTTTGTGTTTTTACTGGTATTGAAGTTACATATTTAAACAAGTTCATGTTTTGGTTTGGTTGCAATTAGATTTGGTATGGGATATGGTACTCACTAAGACACATGCTTTTGTGATAAAAGATAGCCTTACCAGAAATTATTTGCACATAGAAATGTTACTCCATTAAGTACCTTCCATCTTCCCCTCATGCCATGCTCTCTCATGCATCCTTAAGGATACTTCCTTCTTATTCACTCAGCCTTAATGAACATGCAGGTCTCTTATATAATTACTAACTATATTACTTATCTTCATAACTGGTGGAATATTCAAAACTAAAGCAAATTATCAACAACAGTAGACAAAACCCAAGCCTACCCATATTGGGTAGTCTCTACCCAGTAATAAGATCCCATTACTGGCTATTGGTTTGCATAGTTACTCAGAATGTCCTCTAAAATCACCTCTTTATATTTTTAGTATAATTAATAGATTAATTAATTGCTTTCTTACACATTTGTTAAAGAATCCAAGCCTTTGAATATGTCTTTTGGAAGCGATTGGAGATTATTATTTGCGAGACTCCTGTAAAAGAAGACACTTCAGTATCAGTTCTAGTTCATTAAATTACACATTTTTGCAAGGTGTAAAATGCAAGGTGGTTTTTTTTTCTTAAGGTAAAGAACCCTGGTATTCTCCAGCACTCAGTTCTAAAAGATTGCTTTTAAGAATAGCTCGTTTATTTTGTGACTTTTTCTTCCACTAAAATGCCATGCCTCCTCCTGCTTTCCCGCTCTTCAGCAGCCTTGCAGCATCTACAATACTTGACTGAGCAGGGTAAAAAGTGCAATCACCTCTGGTGTTTTGCCAGCACCATTATTTAAAAATAATTACTCATGATTGGATCTACTGA
Organism: Haliaeetus albicilla; assembly: GCF_947461875.1. NCBI lineage: Eukaryota > Metazoa > Chordata > Aves > Accipitriformes > Accipitridae > Haliaeetus > Haliaeetus albicilla. The sequence goes on from NC_091493.1 coordinate 23,156,846, forward strand.
TGTTTTCCTTATGAGATACCAATACATGGTGTTCATATTACTGCAGTTTCCCCACTTTCTTGTATCTCTTCTGGAAGGAAAATCTTAATACTAGGTTTCATTCCGTTGGACTTAGGTTTAGGTCATAGTTTTTGGAAATATGCAGTAATAGACAAGAAATTGCTGATTGGCATGAATTTCTTTCCTGGAATGTGCCTCTGTGTGTGTGATTATGTGTGTATGAGACCAGCAAAAAAACTGCTGTTAATTCCCAATTTTTAATGTTGGGAAAACTTGTTTAAACTCAGTGAGTATTCTAGCTAGTAAAAGTGATGAGGAAATGTGAGCAGGCTTTGAACAAGCAATATATTACATTTCAGTCAGACACGTCTGTGTGAGTCCACCAAAGGTCTGGGTTCATCTGAGATGTCATTGAGGGCATGACAGGAAAAGAATAATGTTGTAGGGGATAGCCTATGCCTCTCTTTATTAAGAAAATTATTTATTACTTATAAGAAATGAAAAGGGAAAGAAATCATTCTAGTTTAAGATCCCAGTTAGAATCTGTAGCTAGTAAGACTTAGAACTGCTTCTGTTTTCGCTTGTAAACATAAAAGTTAGTTATTAACTACAATTTCTGTAGCCAAGCAAAGCCACTTAGGTGCATACTTGAATTCAAGAACAAACCCAGACATACTAGGTCTGCTGCCTCATTTAAAAGTGTTTGCCTTATCAGGAATAGTAAATACGGGATGATGCCATTAGTCCATTCTGACTTCATCGCTTTCAAAGTACATCTGATTGTAATACTGTTTGGTGTTATGTATCATGTGCTTCACTTATGCTTAATTTTACGCTCAAGAGCAGTTCTTTAGAAGTCAGGTAAGTCCTATGGAGAAAGTTAAGCAGACTTGCAAGCTGAGGCAGGTTTAATACCATATATATTCTTTATATATTATTATATAGCAAACTGAAAGGGATGATGTACTTGGGAGTAGGAGTGGTTCACCACTTCCATGAGAGTATGACTGACAGAAAAATTTACACAAGCTTTATGTAATTGCCAATTTTTGGATGAAAATTATGCACTTTTTATTCCACTGTTAAAAAGCATACTTATATATTAGAAAACACTGGCTTTCCTAGATGGTCCTGTACATTGTATTTGTTTATAATAAGAAAGTAAAGGTTGAATCAAAAATACAGTTAAACTTATGGTTGCAGTTCTGAAAGAAATGCAATCAAAATTATATATTGTGCATAGAAATTATTGTCCAATCCTAAGTGTAAGATTTTGACATTAAGTTAGTAAATTAGTAAAATAATGCTACTTTTTCCTTAATTTTTCTGTTCTTAAATCTACTCTGAGCAGAAAATAAATTGTGCTGCATAACAATAAATACTAGATGGCTTGCTTTGACAATAAGGACACACTCTAATTATCAAAGTTAATTGCATTATAAAAATACAAACGTTTGGATAGCTTACTGCATTCCAAAAGTTATGTTGTGAAAATGAAGTGAACAGAATAAATAGAACAAAGTTCATCTTCTCTAATTTAGTGGAATTCATTTGTATGCTTATTTACTATGATTCTTTTTAATATATTTTATGTACACAAGTACTCTCTTGTTTCTTAAATGAGAAACGCCTCAGTGTGCCAAATGATATTTCTTAACATGTATGCGCAATTTTCCCCAGAGGGTGGGGAGTGGTTCTGCAAGCAGATTAAACTAGTCACATTCTGTGGTTAATGGACCTGCATTTGCAGTTATTTTTGCAAATTTTTCATTGTCTTCATGGATAGCGCTCCATGTGCAATAGCAGCATGGTGCGCAAATGTATGTCCCAAAAATGTGCATGCAACCACATGCAAACCGCAGTCGCTCCTCAAATGTGGTTCTATCTTTTGCATATGTTTTCTCTTACGAAACTGCTGAAACATCCCCAGAAACCAGCATAACAGGCAAGACAAGATGTTACTCTTGGACTGTATGCTCTGTGGAGAAGAAACTGTGCCTTCCTCTGTGTTAAAAAAGCAATTTGCTCACTGGCAGCAACAGCTACTAAATAAGTAAATGAATATGATAAATAATGTACTGGACCCATTTGTGAATATAAAGCTATTCATGTGCATAAATATTTTGAAGATGGGGTCCCAGTTACCAGCCTTATCCAATTATCTGCCTTTTTTAACAATACTGTAATTATGTCTATACCCCTAATATGGATTTTTATGGGATGTGCACATCCTGTTTATATACCTTTTTCCCTCTCCTCTCTCCTTCCTCTTCCTCAGACCTAGAGCCATTCTATAAGTAACTTTATCTACACAAGTAGTCACAGTAGGCTTGGTTTCAGCCAGCTGTTAGTCTTGTCTGTTCTGACCAAAAAGGGAAGAGTAAAATGTTTTATGGTACATTTACTATGTGGTGAAGGATATGGTGAATTGCAATTCAACTATTATATTTATGCATTAACTGTTTACAATGGAACCTTTGCTTTCTCTCCTGTGTCAAAATATATGAAAGAAAAAGTTAAATGACCCTGTTTTAAAACCCTCTTGGAGGTTATTGTGTTAAGGCCAAAAGGTCAGAATCCACTCCCCTGCCTATGACACACACCCCAAGATATATGCTTCAGAATGCAAATGCTTGGTGCTGGGTATAAACCCATACTGGGCACACCCCGGATATTTTAGCCTCCTTTTCTTACAGTATTTTTGTATTTTTTATGTTTTCTTACAGCACATATTGTATTTTCAATAAACTTATCATTTGCTAAAACAAAATTCTTGCTAAAAGATTAACTTGATGTAAGATAAGGGACAAAAGCCTGTCTAAGAACTGTCTTGCTAGCTCAGAGCGTGAGGATGCTGCTCTTGTGTTTGCAGTGAAATGTTACAGGTATTTGTTGCCAGTGTGCGTTTCGCCTGCTGAGCATCGCGTGAAAAATGCCTCTGCTGGTGTGAGCACGGGAAGCCTTGCTCCTATCAGCCACACTAGCATCCAGAGGGCCTTTGACTGATTTCCCTTCTCGGCTAATGCAGCAAGGGGGCTGCAGCATGTCGGAGGACAAGGGTTGGCCGTGTTTTCAGGATAGCTGAAGGGCTGAGCAGCAACACGAGGAATGTTAAGCAGACCCTGGTGTCAGCGCGTGACAGATCCCGACCGTGGGATGCTCTTGCTGGTGTCCAGGAGAGGACAGGGTGCAGTGCAGGGCTTTGAAGCCAATCCTGTGGAGTCTAAAGGCTGCTATGCCCTACAGTTAAGTGGAAGAAGTGGATCAGTAAGTCATAATAGATGTGTCTTGTTGCAACTCTTCCATTTAAAATTGTTCTGGGTGGGAATTTTCAAATTTGATTTGGTCAAATTCTGCTGGATACGGTTAGTGGCTGAAGTGGACACGGGTACAGACAGTGGTGGCCTGTCCCAGGAACGGCTGTAATATTCTCCAGGATCCACGCCAGACTGGGGCACCTGGGAAGAGGTGTGTGTCCGCCCCTCAGCCTCTCACCACCACGACACCTCGGTGCTGACCACAGCTCCCACCTTCCTCCTCTCCAAGTCCCAAAATGGGACTCACCTCGTCAGTGCCAATCTTCCCGACCCATCCCGCTTTCCCCCTGTTCCTACGTGCTCAGCTGGAAATCCCCAGTGCTCTGAGCAGAGAAAGTCGGGGAGCTACTGCGAAACGTGTACTGCTTGGAAACTGTTTTGGTCCTGGCCTTCTACACACGCCACAGTTCAGAAGTCTTTGGTGGAAACACAAAGATTAACATTCTAATTAAATGACTATTAATACCGCTTAAACAAATGTGAACAGCTATATATCAAAATGCGAAATTCAACAACACAGTGGTTCAGTTACTGTATTAAATATACCAAGTAATATATTCAACCACTTTACTTACAGGTGAATTAAAGATTTCAGTCCTCTGAAAGTATTTCTTGAAATTGACTTAATGCTGTTGTTCTCTATGAACCTGTAACGGGTCGTAAAGTCATTCTGGTCAAAGCAATGCCTGGAACTTGGAAGCCCACCCACTCTATTCAATAATGCCAGGAAATATACTTTTGTCCACTCACAAATATTCTAGATGAGGAAGGCCCATGAAAGCATCATCACTAATAACATCAAAAGTGTTGGATGTAAACAACCTGTGTAGAGAGATGCAAAACAAAAGACCATTAGATTATTAGCATCTTTAGAAAATGGTTCAGCAAGCCATGGCAGGCCAAATTTCCACTGCCTGGTTTCATGGTTTTGTCTGTGCAAGCCCTACAGTATTGTAAGGCTGATATATTGCACCATAGTCTGGTGCAAAGGGAAGGACCAAACAACTCGTTGCTTTGCCTACTGGGGCCATCTGATAAAATTCCATTGACTTCTGTGGGATGCAAACGTGGGTTTATCATGCCAGTAAAACAATGGGATTGTACAAGTGCCACTGGAGACATACTTGAACGACAATGAAATGTTCAAGTACTACAGAGGCCTAAATTGTCTTGAAGAACACTTGCTTTTGATGACAACATAGGGAAAGTATCCAGCTGGTTAGCTGGTTAGACATCAGGTTGAATTTGCACCACTGACAGCCAGGAAAATCCCTGAATTTACAAGTTAAACTTGTGAGCATATTTGACCTGAGGGTACTGAGAAGTTACTGAGAAAAAAATGGAAAATCTCTTAATTTAGTCAGTGTTCAAATCAGAATTAGTTTTAAGACCACATTATACCTGCTGGAGATAGCTCTTAGTGTGTGCATGTATTTTTCATCCATCTAGCAGTAAAAATACCAGCAACACATTTAATTTTATGTAATTTTGTAAGCATTAAAAGGGACTAGCATTGATTTTTTTCAGCTTTGTTTATACTTATCAGCCATGTTTGCATTCTTCCATTTTAATTCAGCTCTGGACTGCCACACCCTTAATATGGTGAAGCGTTGTCAAGTACAATGAACTTTACCCCAGTGGAATACTAGATGCACATCTATATTTTATTCAGTTGGACCTGATGGATAAATAGATTTACCCTGTGACATCCTTAGGCATTCAGGAATGCAAGATTTCCAAGTATGAATTAATACACTTAATGAGTTAATCTCTTATTTTGAAGTTTACATTAAGAATAAATTGCAGTTAATTTATTTTCTCGCTTGGTTGTTGCAGACTGTGCTTTTTCCACTTTAAATATGTCCCTTTATATGTATGAAAAATATAAGCAGGAAATTCTTCCTTTTTGTTAGAAACAATAAATACTACTCTTACTTAGAGAAAAAGAGTATTTTTGTAAAATCTCTGAACCAGAAGACCAATTTAGTAAATCTGCTCCCTGCAACTAATTTTACTTTTCTGATGTGATTTCACTGGATAATTTTTCCTTTTCTGCACTCTACCCTCCTTGTAATTTAAAGAACAGGGTGGTATCTCTTTAAACAGTATAGCTATTTTAGAGATTACCAGGTTTATAGCACAGGTCTTGCACTTGGTGAGCTCATTTGCCTCCCATCTCGTACCTCTCCCCAATGGCTGTATCACACGTATTTGATGCACAAAGTGGCTTTTCTCCCACTCTCTGACCTCAAACACCAGATTTGCTTGATCTGTGACCCACCGGCTAGCTACTTCTGGGGACAGAGGCTGAAGATACTGCACTGTAGCTAGGGACTATATTGCTTAGCAGGAACTGTACGCTGCTAGCACGTACAGATCCTGGTGCCATGATTACCCCTCTTCTTTCTATGGACTTTCATGTCATCAGTTTGTAAGAAGGGCACCCTCAGCACGTTGCTGATAAGCAGAGTTATGAGTGCTGGAGATGAGAGCAGGGAGTTTTTCTCTACATTTAGGGAACACTTCTGCTGGCACTTTACTGTAGCTGTGTAGGTTCTTCCTATTTTTGTTGTCACATGAAGAGCACAGAGCATACCATCCGTACTATTCGAGAAGAAAAGCTCTCCTGGCCTGGGACTTACAAGTAGTGTTTAGCATGAGACCATGATTTTTCCAGAGGCCATTGCCGCTGCTACAGTAAAATTAGTAGCAAATAATAATAGTGGCAGATATGTTCCACACTCAGAAGTGTGTGACTGGCATACTGGAGATACCAAGGACTTTAAAAATGTAATGCTGGAGACTATTACATAGAAATACTTACGGGCTGCTAAATCTTGCTATTGGCTAAATTAAACCTACTGATATAGCTATAATCATGCAAAGCTAAAACTTACTGTAATTTTTAATTAACCTGAGTTTTCCGTATTCTTATTTCCCTTACTGCCTTCTGCCAAAGGTGGAAATTTTTCCTTCCCACATACAATCTGGAATATTGGCCCCACAGACACAATCTTGCTCCTATGGTCTGTGTTTAAAGAGTCATTTGCCTTAGATCAGCAGCTTTTCTGGGGTTAGAGCTTTTGTTGCAGCATTTATTAACAGCAGCTTAGAACATGCTTTTCAGTGTATGGCAGACCATGCAAATTATTACCATTACCAAAACGCCATAAGCCATTGCCAGACGCCACTGTGCCAGGCGCTATAATAACTCGAAATAAGATGACTGTGTCTGTCCTACTCCACCCTACCCAATTCTGCCTCCCTGGCAGCAGGATCGCTAAGTGTAGGTGGTGTATCGTACCCAAAAGAGATGATGTCCTACTCACTCTCTTCAGATACAAGCTCCACCAATGCTGCTATTTCTTTTTTCTTTCCTTTGAAAGGCCCATTGCAGGAATTATGTGAAATGTGTCCCTTTTGTGATCTGTGACCACCTGGGAAAAGCTTCTCTGGAATAAAGCACCATGGAAAAGCATTTAGGTTTCCATAGTAACTGCATTTACCTATTTACCCTGTATCCAAAATTGTACAGTACGTCTGCACCTCCTTACCAGCTCCACTTGAGGTAGCAGAGTACAGCTAGGGTCAGGGCTTCAGCTACCAGTGCACCAGCAGTTTAATCTAACAGCCGTAGGGCTCCAATACATCAACGTTACACCTCTGACCACATCTAGAGTGCACAGGAAGTCAGTCTGGGACAGACGTCCGATTTTGATTTTGATCTCAGCAGGGAGTCCGTCTTACCGGATTTCTGAGACAAATCTGGGTGTGTGTCAGGCCGGCAGCACATCCACTATAAACAGTTCAGGTTACACCCCCTCTACCTCTGTATAGCTCGCAATTATATAATCGTATGCCCACATTTCTAGGAAAGCCTGTGAGCCTGTGAAAATCCTATGTAGAAATGCATCTAATATTTAAACATCCCAAAATATTCTCTTCCTGTGTGTACCTCATGGCAGTATTTCATTTTGAAATAACCGCTTAATTTTTTTAATTGAAAGAAAATCTTCATTACTTTTGTGGTTTTTTTCAAAGAACATGAAATAACAAATAGGGTCAAATCCAGGCGCTATGAAGGCAAAACTCCCACTGAAGTGACTAAACTTCCACAGAAGTCAATGGCAATTTTACATGGAAAAGGACTTCAGGACCTGTCCCACTACAATGAAGGGCCTGATCTGAGGGGTTCTGAGCTCACAGTCGGCGGCAGTTGCAAATGGGCAGCTTTATATTGGGATCAGGCCCCAGGACTGCAGAAAAGAAACATCAATAGTTGTTGCAATGCTCAAGTCCCTACTGTAATGTTAATTAAAGTATAATGAAGATAACATATGTTCTGTCACTGAAAGCTTCAGCATGTAATCATTCAAAGGAGCACTGACAACAGATAGCCTTGTAAAATACTAAGTAGATACACTTTGAAAAAATTAAACATGCACTATCTTTCAAATTGCTAAGAAGTCCTGTATTTTGTCATCTAATGAATCTTCTCTTGCTGTTTCTTAGAAAATTAATACTGAGACCTTTTCTAAAATATTTATGGATACATAGACATTTCATAACAAAAATTGTATCATATAAATATTTCTCACAGAAGCTGCAGAGATGGTGTGAGCAAAAAACTCCCTTCTGGGATTTTAGTAAAAGCAGATCTCACAAAGGATCTGGAAAGAAGAAAAAAACAACCTTATATTAATGTAGTCTTCTCATATATCTGTGGTTATAATACTGATATGGTCATCACAGAGAAATTTATTTATATAAGTGAAAAAAAAAACCAACCCCAAAAAATGAATGTTACAGGTTTCATGTAGTATGGAAGAAGGTATAAAATGGGATGTGTGCACATACACAGACAGACAGACAGATGAAAGAGATGTAAAAATCAGGATTCAAGGATGCAGCACAATTTTAACACATTAGCTGATGATTCTGAATGCTGGAGGTACTCCCTGCAGCAAGCATCCTTCCGTATGCACTGAAAACACCACACATCCTAGTTAATTTTAAATCATAAATTAAATAACCAAATGCTTACAGCCCTTACAGTGAGATAACATCAGGCGGAACGCTGCGAGGAATAGATCTGGCATTTTCACATAAAGCATTATCTTTGGTACAAGTACACCAGGCAGGACATTTTGGCTTCACTGGTTTCTTCCCTTCAGTCAGCAAAAGCACAGATAAAAGGCATAAGAAATAAGCAATTCTTCTAAAGGGTCTGCTGGCATTTCCCATTCTTTTGATCCGCTCTCGTTCCAGCCAGTTGAAAGAATATCCCAAAACATGAACAGGGGTTCTTTATTCAGCCATTGGATGTCTTTCTATAAGTCCAGGTCAATATTTGTCTCTGCTTTCCCAACCCTTTTCGTTCTCTTTCACTCTGTTTTTGTAGACAGAAACCTGCAGCTGATCTGTATGTTTCCACTCACTCAGGCAACGTACTGCTCAGAGAAGAGACCTGCGAGGTGCTGTAAGATGGGGAAAATCCAACCGGCTGAAGGGAAAAAAAAAAAGACAAAAAAAAAAAAAAAAGACTTGCATCACCACAAAAACACTGAGCACAACACAGCATTAGATTGCAAAGTGATGTAACTGAGAAATACACTGCTTTCTGTTTTCACAGGGAGGCCCTTTCCCTGTTACCAAAAATAGTACAGCATTATGTTTTGCTGGTGGGTGGGTGAGTGGGTGTGGGGTGGAGTGTATGTGTGTGGGGGGAGAAATCAGTCATCTCTTACTGGATCCCTACAACCTCGTGAACCTTTGAGAATTATGCTTCACATACTGCAAGCAGCAGAACTAACAGCAGTATCCACAGGAAAATGAAATCGAGTGAAACCATCAAAAGCATTGCTGCAAAAGCTGTTAGATTAATTTTTATCCTTAGCCCTTATTGCACATATTTGTACCACTGAAAAACAAGCTGCCACACATGGAAAATATTACAATGTATGAGAGAATGCCTACAACTGTCATTCCTAAAGAAAATATTTTCTCATGCAAAATAGACTCCAACTGCCTTTTTTTTTTTTTTTTTTTTTTTAAGAAAAAGAAACATTCTTATTTGTTACATGTTTTCTGAGCTGGTTAAATAAAGTCGATCAAGCACCGTTCAAGATGGACAACATTAATTAAAAGTTCAAGTTAAAAAATTTCTTTGCTGGGAGACTGGTTTGATCATTTTAGATGGAAAAAAAATTTGTTTTTTAAAGGCCAGCTATGTTAAACCTGTAGTTCAGAATGGACCTTCTTTGAAAAGTGACAGGACAGGGACAGATCTTGATGGCAATAATGAATCTTTACAACACTGCCTGGAGGCTGTAATTGAAATTAGTGCTAGGTGCAGTATGAATACTCTGTAAGATACAGTCCTCAGCCAGAAGACTTTACAGTAAACTACATTAAATATTTTATAGGGAACTTAAGCAGCACCTAAGTGTTATTACATAAAGAATGGTAAGACAAAACTAATGAATGCCAAGTAGCTGGAAAGCCATATGGGATGATTTTTTTTCCAATCTAGGATTGCTATTAGAGGAGTTTTGCAAACTTTAATAGGTCTTGACACTTTCCCCACCAGACTGGCAGCACTGTTTACAAAGCCTACTAGGGTCTACCCAATGGTACAGAAGTTTAATACAGTCACGCTCACTATTAGCTCCTTCACGTAGGTGCCAACTCCTCACCAGGAGACACTTGACCTCCTGAAGAGGAGATGTCTTTTGACTTCTGGTTGCTCCTCCTTTGATTCCACATGTCCACCTGGCTCTGGCCCATTGCTCCCACCCTACAAGCCATGAAATCTCAAGACCAACACCGGGCCATGTCTGCCTTCCCCGGGGAACAATGCCAGCAAGGCCTGAGCACATACCCAGATACAGGTGTCTAGCAGGAATTTCATATGCTATAGGTGAAAGATGGCAAAGGGGAACAAGAGCCTGCAAAACTGTCAGAAACTCAGTGTATGGGCAGATACTAGGCAGGACCCCGACGCTGCTGAATCCTTGCCTGGGCGGTGGCTGAGATCTGCCTCCCTGGGATGAGAGCAGATCCACAGAGCTCACACCTGGTGGTGGGACTGCATCCTCTGAGGGACTGGGGATGGCCAGAAATGTCCAGAAAACTTTCAGAGGCAGAGGACCACCTCCGAAGGCCCTGCCAGGAGACGACTCTGGTGCCTGTCCACCAGCAAGCTCCCCGCCAGGCACCTGTGCCTGCGGAAGAAAGGGCAGCTCGTGCTTTCTCAGCTCCCTCGCCCTCTGCGGTGTGTTTTTTTAAAGCTCTTTATTAATTTAAGTGCGGGCCCATGTTTTTGCTCTTAAGAAAATCTTCTCTGTCAGCAGTCTCTCCTGAAGCAGGATTGACTTCAACTAGGAATGACACAGAGCTGTGTTATTTCTGAGCCCTACCACCTTCTGTAGGAAAATGGTACAGAAATACAGTAATCAAAGCACTGAAATCATTATAAAGCAAGTGTCAATGCCTTCCCCTGCGTATAAAGGTTACTCCTTGCTCTGGAAATGATCTAATTGTACAACTGAGAAGGGAGGTGGATTTGTGGGACTTGCGTAAGTAGGGTACACCATCTTCTCCCCTCCGAGATGTCCAAAGGCACAGACTTCAGTGAGGTGAGAACAGAAAATTCTCTAACTTTTTTCTGAAAGAGAAGAGGCCTGTTGTTGTTTGTTTATTTATTCCTGGCAAAGCTACCCATTGCCATGGCAATATTTTGCCATTGATGGTAAAACCCTGTGTTTCATTTCCTTCGGCTCATTCACTGAAATCCGCCATCAATTACTTAGGCATTTCTTTTTAGTTAATACTCCAGCCACATTGTGAACCTCCTGAAAACTTTGCAGTGTAGCGTTTTTTTGGTAACAAAAGCACATTCTGCAGCTAGAGCAGTAACCTGACTCCAGTTTTGTCCACGCAGAGAACGGCCTGGAAGTTAGTTTTCTGTTCCAAACTACATGCCAAAACAACCACTTTTTCCAAAATCGCAAATACTATGAATATTTATACCAGCTCCGTCGAAAGAGAGGGGTAAATCACATTTTCCAGGGTCCTTTTGTGCCAAGCTCAGCACCTCATTTCTTGCCATGTAGTAGTTTAAAAACAAACTGGTGTGTGGATTTCCAGTGGCGTAGCTGCTCTCCAGCCATTGCAACACTTGGCTCACCCTCTACCTATGCCAGGGCTGTTCGTTTTCTGGCTAACGGAGCAGGCAACGGCCTGCTGCGCCCACAGCCCAGCGCCTGCCTCTAGGTCCTCGCTGGCTCGCTCTCGCTGGTGTTTGGGGTACTGATTAGGCCCGATGTGGTTCAAAACTTGTTTATTTTTCTTTCGGCAAGGTTCCGGCAGGGCGGATGAGGGAGCCGTGGCTTGCGTTACTCGGTCTGCTCCCCGTCACTGGACAACGTTTTGGCTGAAAAATCTTCACCTTGCCGCGCAGCGGAGGGGCTCGCCGGCAGACATGTTCCCGTGCGGGCAGGGACACGCCGCCGCCCCGGTTTCGGTACCCCGCAGGCCAGCGGGCCCCCGCACGGACCTCGGCGAGACGCCCCCCCGGCCGGGGCTGCGGGGGCAGCCGGGGCTGCCCTCGCCCGCGCCGCGGGGGCCCGGGCGGGCGGCCCGGTATCCCGGCAACCCGGCCCGGCCCGGCCCGGCCCCGGCCGTCGCGCTGGCCCTGCCGCTCCGTTTTAGCCAGGGGCGGCGTGAGGAGAAGCCCCCGAGGGCGGCGCGCGCCCTGGCTTCCCCCTTCGCCCTCCCCGCGCTCCGCCGGTGCCCTCCTCGGGTCTGCGCCCGCTTCGTCACGACCGGGAGTCACCCATCGCCGCCCGAAGCAGGGCCGGCTTTAGCGTCTCCTGCGCTTCATTGATGTGCTCTGCTGTTCCGCCTTTTGAATTTTGACCAGAGCTAAGTCAGCCTTACTGGCTGACTACTTCCCACATAGTCACTCTAAGCGGTGGGAATCGAATAGCTTATTTCTTCCAATGCACCCAAATTGTTTGTAACAACCATTTTTGACAACAGTCAACCATCTAATAACCAGCTTGGTGCAGGCGTGTGACAGTCAAAATTAAAGATGCTTTCGCTAGTTGTCAGTAGAGGTATTCACCACCTACCATTCCTCGTGTGCTTTGGTCAGACTTGGCACAACTTTTGTGGCTCGGTTTCTAGAGCAAACATATGCATTTATTATTATTAATACTTACTGAAACCACATTTTTAGCAAGAATTCTCGGATATCTGGTTAAAACGTGAATAACTCTATGAGTAAACCTGTCTGCTAAAATATTTGAGGAAAGCAAACACAAATAGTCAGAACATAGAGCCAAAAATCATTTTTAAAAAGATTTAATACTTTTTTGAGGGATTAACTCTGCTCCACTGACTATATTTGCATTCGCCCAATATGTTTTCATTACCAACATACGACAAAATTTTAATAAGCTTCCTGTGGTTTCATGCTCACTACATTTCCCTTTGCAGACTCATATACTGTCACAGTTATCCTTTATATCATCCTGCTTTTAGAAAATTGTGTTGCCTTTTCAATGCTCGGGATGAGCTGCCTGCACATATATGGCCTAATCCCAAATCCACTGATGGTGATGGTGAGACTTCAGTGACCTTTACTGTGCTTGGTGTTAAGCCCATAATATACCACACGGATGCACGATAGTCCAATTCACACCCCAATATTCATGAGTCTCCTAAAGAACACAACATCGTCATTGCTATGTTACCACTGTGTTTGGAGCAGAAGGATTTTGAGATCAAAGACTCCTACAAACATGAGTCTGAGTTTTCGCTCTCTCAGTGCCACCCTTTTAACAAATTCTGCAGCAAACGGCAAATTTAAAGCAGCTGAGACCAAGGCTGTACTTTCAATAAACAAAACTAAGTCTTGTGAATTCTAAACAGTTCTGAAAAGACTATGCTTCCTGGTGGATCAGGCACCAAGAGCCATTGCCAGGAAGAGGCCTTCTGCAGGTTAGGCATAATAAAACTCGAGATGCCTTTACAACAGCTCATAGCACAGACTCGCTTGGGAATGATCACGGGGCTGCCCAGAACTTTTTATTTGGAAAGTTCTTCTGACTTTGCCCTGTCCTGTCTATACAGGTCCGTATTACAGATATCCTTCTTGATCACACCATAAGAGTTTCATTAAAAGCAGACCAACCAGGCCAGTCCCTGTGTCAAAAAGCTGAGGAAATGGCTACTTAATTGCTGCCAACTTCAGCGGAAAGAAAAACTCAGAGGGTGGTCTCCTTTCCCTTGCATAAAGTAGCCCGTTCCCAGTTCACCGTGGAGTTAGAAGTGATCATCTCTGAAGAGTCAGGTCTTAGCTCTCATGGACAAAATTCCGTGGTGATGCAGAACACCTACTCCACTAGGCATATCCTGGTGAGCATGCAGGTGGCTCTAGGACTGCTCGCTTAGGTACACCAGAATTTGACCAATGACAAATAGTATGTAAGGAGAGGTGTACTGTTACCTGAACTGTCATTCTTTAAGAAAAACAGATGCACAATGTATTTTATCCAAAGAGAAGCTAGGAAAAATTAATCTATGTTTAGGTTTTATTTTGTTACAACCAAGGACTTCTGACATCTTTATGATTCTTGATGCTTTATTTTCAATTACAGGTTTTTAAATAGTACAGAATATTAGAAAATACCTCAAAAGACACTTTAAAGCTATAAAATTTCTACCCCTTGTGAGTTTTGAAAGGCACTCTTAGGCTGGGAGGGACCTAGGGAGGACACCTCATCCAACCTCCTAGGTAACTAAGAGGGATAAAGGCTAAGAAGCTAGATATGAAGTATCCAAAATGTACAATGTTTTGATATCACATGACTTCTAAACCAGTATCACAAATTTTTAAAGACTTAATCCATTATCTTTGAGCAGCTGATTTTGACAATACTGCTTATGTTAAGTGTGTTTACATGTCCTGTGGCATGCTCGTTCATCCTGGTCTGACTCTCTTCCAAGGCAGGCAAATAAGTGCTGCACCTTGGTAGCTTTACCTTCTGTAAGTTAGAGAAAAAGGACAGGACAAACTATCAAACAGAAAAATCCATTAGTCATCCTTCAGGTCAGACATGGACATAACCTCAACTACTGGATTGGCCCTTCACTATGAGAAAGACCCCACAAAGCCTATCGACCTTGTTATGTACTGTCGCTCAGTTTCCTCTGGGTTTGTCTATTCCTCCTCCTCCAAATGAGACTGGATGCTTGTATAAATCCCAGAGCTGGGATTCCTCAGCTCTTCCCTAGCTCCTGTATTCTGTTTTCCAGCAGAGTGGAACCAGTTGCTTTCTCAGGTTTTTAAAAGGCTCAAAAGCTCTGTTACAAAGCAGTATACTTTGCAGCACACAATTCAGCAGCATGAAGTTAACTGCTTTCCTGAATACTAGCCACTTTTCTCCAGACCTAAACAAATATTTCTGGCTTTGTTTCTATTGTCTGTGTTTTGCTTTGAAAATGGTGACAATGGATATTTAGAGTTGGAAGGGAAATGAAAAGAGCAAACATACAAGCTCAAAAGCGAACAAAAGCCCAATTCAAAGATACCTGAAGCTGTGCTACTTCGTGGTTCACAGCAAGAACTGAGACCACACCTAATATAGAGGGAAGTATTAAGAAAGGAAACAATAAAAAAGAACACCAGGTTTTCACTTGCTGCAGAAGTCTGCACTTCCTCAATCTGTCAAGAAAACTTTCAAGAAAATTTGCCTGTAGTTAATTTATACTCTGGGAAGATCAACATCTCACATGTGCAAGGTTGGAAATGGGGACACTTTTCAGCCAAACATGCCCCTCCACTTCAGTGGAACTGACATCAGACTCACCACCTAGCATGCATCCTACCGCAAGATTCAAGTGCCCTCTATAGGAACCTCTCAGGGAGGAAAAGTTGTGGTCAAATATGCAAGTTACTTTTTTGCCTTTTATTTTCCCTACATAGCCCGATCAGACATTAAAAGCATGATACTACTGAGAGAATCTATGCTTAATTTGTAATTGGAAATGGTCTCATGACTTCTGAAGAAGTTGACGCGGTGATACTGAGAACGTAGTTCTGTGCAACGCTTTCCTTAATGGGATGGTTTCTCTCTTCACCACTCTTCCATGGGTTCTTGGTTCTGCCCTCTTCCACAGCTCGCTACTGGTATTTCTGGCTCTAATGCTATTCTCTAAAGTGGATTAAATAAATGATCTGGTAAAAGAACAAAAAACAAATAAAACCCTGAACAAGCCCAAATCCTTCCAAAACAAAACAAGAATTGCTAGAGCCAGAACACGCAGCTGAGGACACGAGCAGGCAGGGAGCATTGGTTTCGCTGTTAGAGAAAATGTACAGGGAGCCACACATTTGAGGAGTGGTTTCATATTACAAATGCTCACAAACATTTAAATGAACCATAGGACAGAACTGGTGACAAAATACCTCACTCTGGACCAAACAGGACAAAATATGAACCTCATAAAATGCCCTAGTATTTAGCTAGCATTGTTTAGAAGTTACCACCTAACTGGAGGACAGACCCTCAACAGGTGTATACAAACTGACACTTGATAATTATGATCTCCACTCTGCCAGCCCCTTGCACTATTTATTCATTTAGCAGTTGTTCATAGGAGGTATCCTTCATGCCTACAGTAAGAATACAGAGGGATAGAAAATCCAGTCCAGTAAGAAGCCTGTATCCGAAACAGAATGTCCCAGATTTTCTATCATGAGCAAGTGCTTGCTACAGACCCAAAACAACATACCACTGTCACTGTAGCTAAATGCCATTTAATTGGCAGCTAGAAAAGTCTATAATACATTTCTTCATGGAAAAATGTTTGAGCTCTTCCAGTTTGCCAAGATGATAATTAAAAACAGACGGCATGTTATAAAATCCTTTCCTTGACCTGTGCTATCTTACATTGCCCTTCTGTACTTTTTTCATGGCACTGGTTCCCTGCGGAATTATTCTAATCTTTATAAACTTGTCTTTAATTTTCCTTTTAATTTTGCAGCCAGAAAAAAAAGTAACTAAATGTTATTTATTTCAATGTACATAGGAAATTTATTTGTTACATGGCAGAGATAACAGGCTTTTGAGGAGAGAATCTTAACTCGTTAAAAACAGAAGGTTTCTACATCCTGAATAATTCACAATAAAAGAAAACTTAGCACCACTGAAGTCACTGAAATAGTTCAAGTAAAAGCCTTGCTGGCATGCCACTGACATAATGAATTGCACAATGAGAAGGACATGCCTCATCAAACATGTATTATTGTCTCATCATTGCTAATCAAAATGCTTTACAAAGCAGGGATTTGTATCAGTGCTGAAATATTTTAAGGGGTTGTTGGTGATAGCTCCACAAGTGTATTTTACTGATGTTTTTATTGTTCTTAACAATTCATGAATATTTGGAAAAATACCTTATTTTGGTAAGAGTTAATCCCTTTTACCTCAAGCAAATAGTAGATCTGCCTAACACCCCACCCTATGGTGGGCACACCGCCACTGCACAAGCCCAGCACACATTCTCCATCAAATAAGATACTACACCAAGCTGAACTCCCCAGTCCCTTTTCCTTACAAACCACATCCCCCTGCAGAGGAGACTTTGGAGGGCTGAAGCAGTCCATCACATCTGTTTGCTCATATGCCAACATGCTATTTACTCAGTACAGCTTTAAGAAAGATTTGCTCTTTTGGCTGCTGGCTCTCTCCCTCTGCAGTAGGAGAGCAAAACCAACACAACATCGTTATCTAAGAACTGGCTGTAGTTTTAAATGTAATTTTCATAGCAACAGAGAGATACATGTTTTAGTTATGACTGCTCAGAAGCTAAAGAATTTTCCCTACCTTGAATATGATAACATTCACATTTTGACCTTACAATGCTTCCTATATATCCCTTCTCTTAAGACAACAATCCAAATTCCATACAGCTGACTTTCTTTTAGACACCAATTGCTTTTAGGCATCTGCAAGTTTCCACTGTTGCTGCCGTTGTGATTTAGGCAGAGTCATTAAAACCGGAGGGCCTAATTCCCAGCCTCAATATAATACATCAGTAAGAAGTAATAAGCTCCTTCATGAAGCAATATTGCTCCCCAGCTAAATAAATGGCACACACTACTGATTAAACAAAGGCACATGTGGCTTTTCTTCCTAAGCTTTTTTTTAAGCAAATGGATGAATATATAATAGAAAAAGAGAAGGACAAAAAAAAAAATAACAAAACCAGGAGTGGGAACTCAGAAAGCAGTAGAGGCATCACAGAAACTGGTATCTTGGACCCCTGGCATTGGAAAGGGGGACCTGAGAAACGTCCCTAGAGAACTTCTTGGAGCAGGTATTGGCTGAAAAGACCTTGGAGCTGTTCAGTTTGCTCTTCACTCAGGGAAATGAATGCTATACATTCTTTGAAAATAAAGACTGAATCAAAGATATCTGATTCTATTAACAATTTATTTTCCTAATCAGAACAATCTGAAATAATGACTTTTTAGATAACTGCTCAGGTCAGAAGTAGTAATAATGCTCTACGCCATGTTTCTGACACCTTTGCCTCCCCTCAGGGAGGCAGATCTCCCTTCATATACACTTTATATACATTAAGATCTCTCTCTCAAGAGCTATATATAACTTCTGTTCACAGGCGAGTACCACAACCACTTATTCATGCTTTTCATGCTTTACCTGCTGTTTTCAAGGCTGCCCTGATGCTAAAAATAGCTTTGCATATTAGAGGAGGGTTGCTATAGATTCAGAATGGGTGATGTTAGGAAGACAGCTAAATCCCTCTTTGCCAAGGACATGGAGGATCCGTATGGATGTGGCTGACGAGCAGCTGTATTATTATCTGCGACCTGGGCTGCGGTGCCCTTTCATAAAGACTCTCAGGCTCCAAGGTTGGGGTATTTGTGTTGTTCTAAGACTGCACTGAACTGCAAATCAGTACAAATCATCATGTCACCATAAGTTCAAGGCTTTGTTTTTCATACTGTAGTGTTAGATCACAGTACAACAGTACCTTCATATATTAATAGCACATTAGCTTCTTTTAAACTGGGAAAACAATTTAATATTCTGTTGTATGGGCATATTTTTCTGCAGGCACTGATGTCTCCAAGTAAGAAAATATCAAAATGCTTTGCTAGTTGTTCTTACTACAGAGTTGAAAGGATGACAATTCATCATCTATTTGATTACTTTCAAGACAGCAATGAAACCACATAAAAAAATTGTACTACATACTGTTGTTTTGAACTTCTGGCAGTGTGTCCTCTGACAATGCTGACAAAGCTAATGTTAATTTTGGAAGTTACCTTCCTGTCTACAATCTAATGGATAGTGCAAGTGAAAAACTGCTTATACATAACTTTCCAACTCATATACTGCATCAAACAGTGAAGTGTGCTATAGATAAGTGTCGTTTGATTGTTAAGGTTATGAAACCTACGTTTTCAAAATTTGTCTGACCAAAATTTTAGAATCATAGGAAAGATTTTGTCAAGCTTGAAGACGTGGAAGTTTTGAGGACTGTCTCTAGAACATAGTTATCTCTATACTCTGCAATTAGAAGTATCTTAAATCTTTTCCAGCTTTTAGAAATCACTTTTCTACATTAGGCGAATATCACTGATTGCATCCTTACAGGATGACGAAGATCAGATTAATGGAGATAAGCAAGCATCTGAATAAGACTTACTTTTCCTTCATAATGTAGTAAAATCCTTCCAAGTGGTAACAATCTGATCTTGAATCTGAAGGCAAGGTACATGAGCTAAAGGGCAAGTTGCAAGAAAGTTGCAATGGCAAAATATTGGTCATTAAAGTAACTCCTACCTAGAAACATGGGAGTGTTATTCCACAGTATAGGTTAGCTGCCAAACATGTAATAAAACAAGTTCATTTCTGCATACAGAATACCTTAAACTTACTCAGCTATGTTAACTTTCTAAAAAAATTAGGTGATTTTAGACAATTACTATGAAAAGTTGAAGTTCAACAGAATGACAAAGATTATGCTTCAGGAGTTCTGTATTAGGAACTCAACTTAATGTTTCATCTCCAAATATCAATTTTCCTAGTTCTTAAAACTTGTGGATGATTATGACCATATCAAAGATAAATGAGGTAGTCAGAAATATATTTCTCTTTCCTTAACAGACTCCGATTATAGAAACCTGCCAAATACTGACTCTGTTAAGGCTGGGGTTCAAATAAAAGTTAGTTGTACAGGGAAAGAGTGGCATGGACTGACTAAAACAAGATTATTAAAATACATTAAAATGGATCCTAACATAACTTTAAATAATACTGTCCATCTTTTAAGAACTGTGTATTTGAGGACAGCGTAATGCAAACTTGAGAGAAGATTCCATGATATGCTAAAGGAAATATTTTTTCACTCAAATCTCATTTCACATCCTGACCCTTATCTTTCATGTGGTTATGTTTTATTTTGATTCAAGAAAGGCAGTCATGTACATACATAACTCTTAACATTTTAATATATCGCTTGCAAATTGAATGTGGTTTCAGCAAGTAGCAGGATCTCCCCCGAGGTAGAAGCTGGAATATTTCTTTTTACTTGCTATAGATGCTTTCCTCAGCAGTTTTTTGAGTCTGCCATTTTTACTTCTAGAGTTGTGGATATTGCAAAGCTCAGTGTTGCTGGCTATAAGTAACATAACTTGATATTTGAAACTAAGTTAGACTAATTGTTCCCATTTAGGACAGTTATCTTTCCCATTCCACTTAAGTGCCATGGAGTGAATAGTATCCTGGCAATACTTTCAATAGAAAGGTAGATAGTATTTCAGTACTTTATGTCTGAATGATATTGGTGATTAAATAACACAAAATTGTATTTAATTTGAAATATAACCCCTATTATTTCAAAAATCTGGCAATCTGTAGTATACTTTTACTAATGAAAGGTCAGTTCTAGCAGAAAAATGAGGTCTCTCGGTAGTACTCTATGAGCATGTTCATAAAAAAAACTGAGGAATTTTTACAGATTCATCCTACGTCACTGCTCAGAGCAGCCTCTTTATATCCCTGTATCCTTCAGTTTCCACTGAATGATCAGCTATTGATCACCTCAACCCAGATACTATCAGCCTCTACGTGCAGTTACTGTACTACTTTACTACATAACTAATCCCACTGAAATCATAAGGTGAAATGAGGGTTGATTCTGTCATCATTATGCCTCTTATACCTTATTTTTTAAAATCTATCTGTGAGATTCCAAACAGTTGACTAAACCACTGTATACTGCAAATAACCTCTGCTATGAAATATTTCCTTAGCTTTAGGACAACCAGTGGAAAACACTGTGATGAACATGCCTGACCAGCTGCGTAGTGCAGTTTGCAGGACTGACCTTCTTGATTCCTGGATTAAGATCTCAGCTTTTGGTTAAGATGCAACGCATCTCTAAAAAAAAAAGATGGTTGCCGGAACACGTATGTAGGAATGAGAACTTATTTCTCTACTACATTATATCTTAGACTCAGACTCGGAGGCACCTTTCTTTTCCAGGTTTTCTAGAATACTAGGTACACATACAGTGCTTAACTGCTTCTATGACTCAGAAGATAGTGACTCGTCACTCATGTTTTTATATAGAAGACTTTTGATTCCATACATTCAACTGTAAATGATTTGTACCTTCCCTCAATTCTCATCCTAAGTGAATATTATGAATATACATAGGTGGCAGACATTATGCACAAAAATGCCTATCAGGAAAAAAGGGAATATGTATCTTTTTCACTATGGTTTCAAAGTGCAATGGACTGTAATGTTGCTCACATATTCTTTTTATTTTCACAAAATAATTCCAGTGGGAAACAATATAATTTAAAGAAAACAAGTACATTGCTTGTTTGTCAGTTGGTTGGGTTTTTTTATTTCCACTTTACTATATTTTCCTTCTCTTGCTTATTATTTTCTTTCATTTTTTCATCTTATATAATTCTGATATCAAACTGGAAAAAACAGATCTCCCTTTTTCTTGGATTTATGTATTTGAATGCCATCAGTCGCTTTCCACCATAGCAGATCTAGACATAAAAGTAGGATTAAGCATTCTTTGCTCTCTTAGGAGAATGTTCATACTTTGGGGAATTTAAGCATAATGCACTTCTAAAATCTCCTCAAATGAAAACTGGAATGCATTCGAGGAGTTAGTTTCTGTATTCCACTTATTTCAATGCAGGTTGATAAAACTAAAAGTAGTATTTTGTGCATATTGATAATTACTTTTTAATTAAATTCTTGATAGGCTGAAGTCACTATACTTGTTTATGCATGCCTACATGCATGGGTAACCTTTTAGTGAGCTTTGTTCTCAGCAGAGCTGCCAGACTGTAAGCTCTGGAGACTGAAATTACCTGCACACAACAAATGTAGCACTAGCGGTGACAATTAAAGGACACTAGACAGGAGTCTATATCTCCAGGGGATTTATTAAGTAAGATTATTTACTTTTTGCAAAAAAAACCCTCCAAACTTTAGAGATAATATGGGAGGTTTCTTCCAAGAATTATTTTTTGCTGAAAGTCTGCTTTATTATTTCCATAACTGGATCAGTTAGTCTTCATAGGGTCATACTGGCATTATTTACAACACCCATCTTAACAAGGGCTTGTGATGTAGTTTATTTTAATGATATTTTTTGAAGTTCACAGAAATTTTAGGACCAAGGTTGTTGCTACGAGTGTTCCCTTAATTGCAACAGAATGAATGAACAACCTGGTTTTCAAGATATTATGGTAAGATTCTGTAGTCACAGTCAAGAAAACTAAAATAGATGTTAGCCATTAAAACAGTTACAGTTCTTCATGTATCTGTGATTCATTAGTGTGTTAAGAGTGTAAGTGATGCTACCATCAAATAAAGTGTTGAGCATGACTTAAACTACTTCAGTCCATGATAATGAAGATTAAGGCTGCTCCTCTGCCAACAGCAACAAAAAAATTTTGTGAATTGTGCTTAAAGTTGAGAGGCCTTATCTGCACCAGAGGAGGTGGAGCTAATGGAATAAATCAGGTTAGGCTGTATTTTCTAACATTGTGGCCTGAACTAGGATTCTATTTACCAAATTGATCAACTAAGAATAAGGGTGCAACTTCCTCATATTTTGCTGCTTAGGAGATTTTCACATCAACTGAAAGTTTCAACTCCATTTTTAATAAAAGCCTTTTTTTTTTTTTTATCCTATCAGCAGAACAAACTTAATCTGGAATTTAAGATGTGCACTGTCCTCTTCTTCAGCTTTGCATTAGTGTTTATAAAACTAATTCCCAAACTTCGGTCTCAAAGTAAGTACTATGTAGATGGCCAACAGAACCACCACCTTCAGGTGAAGTCTGACAGTGCATTAGGCAATAAGTAGTTATGGAGGTTTGCAGTGATTTGTTCACTCTTGAAGTACAGGAGCCTGGAATAAGAAAGGTCCATGGGTCAAATGCTACTTTATACAGCCTTCTAAAATTCCACCATCTGTTGGCTCTGCCTTTAGTTATACAGAATTGGGGACAGATTTTCAAAGGAACCAAGTTTTTTCCAAATTGTTTATCATATTGGAAGCCTTAGTGTTCTAGAAATTCTGCCCCCACACGATGTATCTGACATTGATCTCCAGTGGTGTTAAACAGGAATAATTAAGAGGAAAACTTCCACTGATAATTGGAATTTAGGAAATTCTATACTCTTATAATAGGATTAGATATCATATTATTATCTCTATTTTATCTTATTAACAAATACAATGCAATACAATGATTGCGGTTACTTATACAAAGGTCTGAGATTTTGGAACAAGGGAGGAAACTGATGAACAATCAGATGCTATTTTTTCAAAGGCACTTTTCTAACAATGATTACACACTGAAATGGTAATTGCAACTTCAAAATAGCATAAAACAGCACAGCTGCTCTCAAAATAATGGATATAGCACGGGCTTGTCTATGATATTTTTTGTAAGTGACTCTATACTGGAAAAAATTTTAAATCCAGAAGTGCTTTTATTGAATGAATTACTTTATTAGCCAAACAAATAAAACTGCATTTGCCTCTTAGCACAGCAACATCGACATCTAGTGGCTAATTACACTCCATGTTTGATATCCTTTGTATGACCAAAACCATGGAACATACCATTTACTGAATTTGACAAAATAACTATGCATTGCAACAGCCTGCTCTCTTTACATAACCTCTAGATGATTACAGAATGATGGTAGTCTTTAATGACTAGTCTGGAGTGACCAGTCCCAGTGATGGGAACTGGTGAGCGTGAGCCATTGCCCCTCAGCACAGCCCCACTGGTTTTCCCTGACTGTCAGAAAGTCTTAGGCTTGGGAGTCAGCTGCCTGACTGAAGTATCTACCTTGCTTGGGACTCGTTGGGAGGCACAGTGCATCCCTAAAGTTGTGCACAGGTACATCTAAAGGAAGCACAACTGCACTTACTGAACGTGGTGTTACTGGCATACGTAAACGTCCATTTTTAGTTCTACTTGCTTTTCTACAAATTAGTAGGGGGCTTCAGATAGAGGGAGATGAAAATCAGGAACATGACAGATGCCATGAGATTGTTCATACTACGAAGACATACAAATAAATTATTTGGCAACTTACTTCATAGACATGTAGAATATAGGAAGGTGCCAATATCAAATAATGTTAGAAAGTCTAATTTACCCATTTTTCAACAAAATAACTGGCTTAATGGAGAAAGAGGAAAGATTAGACAGGATAAATCTCAATGTTACTAGCATTCTTGATGGTTCCACATTACTTTCTCATAGTCAAACTCAAATGTAGTCATACATGTCCTCCGTAAACAGCTCTTACAATGGATATGGTTGTCAGTGACCACCTTGCCCACGCTCTCCGTTCCAGTGGTAGCTGCCTCTTCTGGCCTGCTGGCAAAGCTGCCTGATTTGCTTCATTAAAAATTGGACTAATTTCTTAATTGGCTAACCAAACTAATTTTGATCAAACAAATCAGAGGCTGTTGAGTTTAAGCAACTTTACTAGAAGATCTTAGGAGGCAATAATCTCCTGCAGGAAGGTTGAGGTATTTCTTCCTAGCTAAATACTGATAAGGACTAAACAGTTATGCTCAGTGTTTCTTAGAAAGAGAGAAATTCAAGTCTGAAAAAGAGCAATAAAACATCTAAGAGTTCCCAGAAACTATATGGAAAGGTTGAAGTACTTTTCATTTCTTTAGCTTCAAAAAGGGAAGACTGTGGTCATATATGTCTTCCAGTATTTAAAGACTTCTTATTCAAATGATGATCAATTCTTGCTTTCTGTACCAACTAGCACAGGGCATTAATAAATTATCTCAAGTAGCAACAAAGGAGATTTATCTTAGATATTAGGAAAAAAACTGTATACCTAAGGGGTTAACAGATTAAGCCATTTATGCTGTGAAATCTCTTATACTGGAAGCTTTTAGGAACAGCCCAGTAAGTATGCCAGGTATGATTCCTTGAATCCTGTCCATGATTCAATACCTTCTTCTGGTACATACATATTGATAAAAGTACCTCCCGTAAAAATATGGGGGAATTAAATAAATAAATGAACAGGTTACTTAAGTAAACATAATGCTACCACCAAATGATAAGAAGGTCAGAGGTCTGTCCTGAACACATATTACAGATGTTAAAATGCACCTTTTACTCTCCAGTACAAATGACATGAGTCAATATGTATTCATAAATCTCTTGATGTCAGCAACAGTTTTACCACCCATTTAATGAATTTGGATGACTGAAAAGTGGCAAATTAAATTAAATAATTTTTGTCTAGTTTTTTTTTTTGCATACTGAGGCTATCTCCATGGTCTACATAATACGATCCAAGATTACATAGGTGACTGGAAGAAAGACAGTTTGAATGCAAATACAGAGAAGCTGATGAACTCCTGGGATTATTTCAGAATCATGGACATTACCTTGTATTGTTAAGAATATCCCTGGGAAGACTTTTGGGGGGAAGAAATTTCCATTTCTTCTTCCCAAAACTTTCTATGGAATTGTTACACTGAGTCATCAGAAAACTGAGTGATTGAAGTTGAGTAAGAATATGTCAATGATTTGAAAACTTGGGAGAGAAAACATTTATTTCTTGAAGGTTTTAAAATCATGTTGGACTTAAGCTTTCCGGATACACTAGGTCTCATACTTGGCCCATTTCTAGATTTAGGGCAGGAGTAAATTAAGAACTACAGTGATGTCTCCTTTGTGGGCCATGAAGTTCAGGGCTACTGTAATTTAAGAGTACAGTTTCACATTACTGCTAAACTGATCTAACAGAGAGCTGCTGCTGAAAGGGCCACCCTTGTTTCTCACCTCCTCCCTCTCTCCTGTCCCGTCCCTAACCTTTTTTTGCACCACCACTGTTACTCATCAGACACCACAGCAGGATAGTCAGAGGAGCTAGACTGGCAGAAAATTAAATATTGCAATTCAGCAGAAGTGGTCAGATGAGCACTAGTGCCAGTTCAAGAAGAGGAATGCTCTCTCCAGCAGCAGCTAACCTATAGATTGATTTACCTGTAACGGAAAGCTGTGCTCCTAAGGTTTGGTTGTACAATCACTGAAATCCAACTTAAAACTGTAGCACCTCCCGCCCTGCAAAGAGTTATGCCCATCTCTTCCCTTATTTTTCCCCATATCCTTCAGTCCTGTGGGACTCGTAGGAGAGAATTGTCCTTTTTGGTGTCAAAGCATATTGATGCTAGATTTAAATTACAGAGATATTCCCACAGGACCAACTATAATACATCTACCAAGGGCTAAGGACAGGTCCAGTTTCAACTTCCAATTTATTTACGAGGCCATTTCCGATCCACTTCCCCAGCTGTAGCTTACTGTAGCCCACATATAAAATGCAGTCAGGTGATGTTTGAAAGCAACACAGTCAGACATCAGAAAAGCATAACATAGTAAGATGAAATTACCTAGCTGCTATTCTCAGAAAAACTGCTTATAAAATAACTTCAGCATCTACAACAGCTGCTACAGTTGGACTCACTGCAAAATTTACCTCTGGCCCAGGAACTTTATTTTTTCTATATGCAGGCTTTTGTGGCCACAGCACGATGCCAAGAGATTCAAGAGTTGTAAATCCTTCCTCTACCTTTCCCACTTTTCTTCAAAGTGCATAATCAATGATATGTTGGCCCAGTTTCCAGAATCATGTCAGGATTCATTCACACTAAAGCAGTCTGTCATTTCCGTAAGAGAGGAACAACAAAAAGATGCCTGCTATTACAGCTTCGTGGGTATACATTATTTATTTTAAGATATTTAAATTATTAATTAGGATAATTCCATTTTTGCAACAGAGTCTCTGCCCTTTAGAGGAAACGGGCCACATTCAGTAGGACTTCAGCAGAATACGGCATACACTCAAATAAGCATTTTGCCACTCAGTTCCTTTCTATGGGACACCTTCAGAGTGATAATAACTTGACAAGTGACACAAATACTAGGTCAGGAGAAAAAATACTTTTGCTTTTAAAACTGAGATTCGGTAGCCAAAGTAAGGAGGTACACTGTCAACTATGGTGTATGATTGCCTTACTGCATAATAGTGACTAGCTACAACTTATATTTTACAACTTAGATATTACAATGACAGTAGTAGTATTTCAATTTTGAAAATTTCCCTGTATTGTCTATGGTTTAAGACCCCAGAAATCAATAACACAGCAGTCCAGAAGAAAATACCCGTGATGGATTAAAGCATTTCAGACTTCGGCAGTCAAAATGCTGGTTCAGGTATTGTGCGCCCTAATGTTTGATGGGAAATGATATCAAGTCCTTGGCAGCTACTTGCTGTACCTGATGACTCTCACGCTGAAGACTTGTATTTCCCTGCTAGCTTATGAGAAAACAGTTTCAGTCTAAAAGGGCTCCTTTCTCTGATGCAACCCACAGGCTCCCAAACTCTATCACCCGGTTGCTGTTGGTCCTCACAGGGAAACTGGGTCATATATTGCTCTTCCTTCTTCTAACTGCAAGATGCGATTGAAAAGAAGAGAAACCGCTAAAACATGTGGAAATCAATGTTACATATTACCTTGCCGAGGCTGCCAGGGCGTTAATACGGCCGTGAACGAGGTCTGTGCCGCGGTGAGGGCAGCGCACATACCTACTGCATGAAGCCCCGGCCCCGGGGACGTCTGGCAGCTGCCGCCCGCCGAGGAGCACCCTCCCGGGGCCCTTCCTCCCTCAGGGGCCTCCTCCAGAGCGACCCCCGCCTCCCCGACCCCTCCCCGACGGACCCTTTACCCGCAGCCGGGTCCCGCCACCCCCGGTACCCGCAGCCGGGTCCGAGCCGTTACGCTCCCCCCCGCCCCGCTCAGCTCCTCTCCTCTCCGCTCCGCTCCTCCAGCGGGGACTCCCCTGCCCGAAAGCGCCGGGGGTGGTGCGGGGGCGAAGCGGGACGGGGAGGAGAGGGCTTCGCTAAGGCCTCGCTGGGAGCCGCTGCGGCCGAGTCCTACCTTCCCAGAGGCGGAGACCGCCGCAGCCGGGGCCGCGCACCGGGTTCCCGGGCAGGGAGACTCCCCTCGCCCCTAAACATGATGAGCGGCTTTCCCCTCCCCTCCCCTGCCGGCGCGGCTCGCCCTCCCCCGCCCGCCGGCGCCCCGCCGCGCTCCGCCGGCTCCCCGCGCCTCGCTGCCCTGCGCCGCGCCGCCCGCCAGCGGCAGAGGGAGGCAGCCCCCGCGCGGCCCTGCTCCGCCTCTGCCCCCGGCTTCCGGGAGGGGCCCGCGGGCTCAGCCCGCGGAGCAGCGCCGCGGCCGGCGAGCAAGGCCGGGTGGCGGAGGCGGCCCTCGCCGGCGTCCCCAGCCAGCTGCCCCGCCGGCCGGGCGGCCGGCCGGGCCGCGCCGCCGCCATGGTGCCCAACCAGCTGCGCCTCTCCGCGGCCGTGAGTGGGGCCCGGGAGGGAGGGAGCCCGTCAGGGGCGGGCGGCGGACAGGCCTCGGCGGAGGCCGCGGCCTCCATCGCGGCGGGGGTGGGGCCGGCGGAGGGGCCAGGCCGTGGCCGTGCGGGGAGAGGGCCGAGCCGCCCTCCCCGTGCGGCGGGCGGGCAGCCGGGGGGCCGCGGCCTGCGCCCCGCGGCCGCCCGAGGGCCGCTCCGGTGGTGGCGGCGGCGGCGGCGGCGGGACGGGTCTGGCGGGTCGCGCGGCAGGCCGGGGCAGGGCTGGGCGGCTTTGGAAGCCGTGTCGGACCCGCACGGGCCGGTTTTCGGCGTGATTTTTCTCCGTGGAGCCCCACAAAGCTCTAATTCTCACTGTCTTAGTCTGCTGTTACCTTTTACTCCGGCTTCCCCTTTCATAGTTTTAGAGCTTTAATAAAGGGGCAGTATCTTGTGGGTGTCTTTTCTCTTTGCTAGGGGTGTTCACTGTACAGTATATGCAAATACTCCTCGTAATTGGTTTTACAAGGAAGACTAGGTTTGAAGATAATTGTACTTACTCTCAGGTTTTTTTCCTCCAAGTGGGGGTTGCAAAGCCTCAAAGGCAACGTCAAGATGGGAAGAGCCTTTTGCAGTGAAGCATGCTGACCCGCTGCATGGCACCCTTTATCCAGCCAGGACGGCTTCTCAAGCCCCATTCTAGATCCCGTGGTCCCTTCAGACCCTCCCAGAGTAGTTTGTTTGTACCAAAATGAGCACTCGGGTCTGTTTGGGCCACATCCAGGCTGCAAGCAGAAATGAGCGCAGGCCTGTGTGCTGGGCAGATAAAGGGAAGGACAAGGGTGATGCTTGGGAGGGGAGTAGCAAGATTAGGGCTGAGGTCAGGAGCTATGAGTTGGGATTTTGTGTGTAGGACTGTTTTGCCCTTTTTTTTTTTTAACTGTCTTTTTCTGTTCAGCTGCATGTTGTGATCAGGAGTCAACATGAACTATGATGTGTCCGTTTCCCTAGTGTGCATTTACCCCTGTTGAGAGAGTTAAAGGAGGTGCCTTTTCTGGATGCGGATACCTCCTGTAAATGCAGTGCTGGGGAGCCCACAGTGGCCTGTATTGACATCAACAGTTGATGTCTCCTCTATTTGCTGTCAGTTGCATACAGTGTTCGTACATCCACTGTGTTTAAGTTGCCTGTTTTCAGGAGCCCTGAGTTAGCGGGCTTGGTTCTGTCTCCAGTTGCTTTGCTATTCATTAATCCAAGATGTTGGGATTACTTAAATGTGATTTAAATGTATCCCAAAGCATACTGGTACTTGTTTTAGTTTTGTGCTTTCAGTTTGTTTTGTTGTTTGGGAAAAAAAAGTTCAAAGTTGGTCTAACAGACAAAACACACTACCATTTAAGTTATGTAGCTTTCAGGTTCACGTTTTGATAAAATGTTTGGTATTTATGTTACTAATTTACTAAAAGTATTCTGAGTTTTTGACAAATTCCATCAAAGTGAAGATTATATTGATGGGCTTATCAAATAGTGAAACTAGTTATTTTAAATTTTCTCGACAATTTTGCATGTCAATGTCTACATATGCCTCTTTTAAAATCTACTAGCTTGGGCATAAAGCTTTGGTATCTGCCCCTCTTTTACTACAGTTAGATATGAAATACATTTTCCTCATCTGGGATCGTTGTTTGGCTGTTTTCGTGGAGAAGGGGAGAAATTAGCCTTGAAATTTAACAACATTAAGCCAGTGCCTGTTTACACTGTCCTTCTAAAACATAAAGATTCATTTATGGATGAGATTCTTTGATGGAGTTCATTTTTATGTTTTACCTAAAAGTCAGGTGATTTTGGTATCCTCCTAAGGCATCAGGTCAGTAATTTTCAGTCCCAGTCTCCAAGAGAGCCGTCCAGCACTGCTGGAGCTGCTCATGTCAAACTGTGGTGGGTTGACCCTGGCTGGAGGCCAGGTGCCCACCAAAGCTGCTCTGTCACTCCCCTCCTCAGCTGGACAGGGGAGAGAAAATGTAATAAAGGGCTCGTGGGTCAAGATAAGGACAGGGAGAGATCACTCAACCAATTACTGTGACGGGCAAAATAGGGGAAATTAACTTAATTTATTGCCAATCGAACGAGAATAGGGTAATGAGAAATAAAACCAAATCTTAAAACACCTTCCCCCCACCCCTCCCTTCTTCCCAGGCACAGCTTCACTCCCAAACTCTCTACCTACCTGCCCCGAGCAGAGCAGGGGGACAGGGAATGGGGGTTACAGTCAATTCATCACATGTTGTCTCTGTCGCTTCATCCTCTTCAGGGGCAGGACTCCTCACACTCTTCCCCTGCTCCAGCATGGAGTCCCTCCCATGGGAGACAGTCCGTCACAAACTTCTCCAACGTGGGTCCTTCCCACGGGCTGCAGTTCTTCACAAACTGCTCCAGCATGGGTCCTTTCCACGGTGTGCAGTCCTTCAGGAGGACACTGCTCCAGCGTGGGTCTCCTGCGGGGACACAAGTCCTGCCAGCAAGCCTGCTCCAGTGTGGGATCCTCTGTCCATGGATCTGCAGGTCCTGCCAGGAGCCTGCTGCAGCGCAGGCTTCCCACGGGGTCACAGTTTCCTTCGGGCATCCACCTGCTCCGGCATGGGTCCTCCATGGGCTGCAGGTGGAGATCTGCTCCACTGTGGACCTCCCTGGACTGCAGGGGGACAGCCTGCCTCACCATGGTCTTCCCCACGGGCTGCAGGGGAATCTCTGCTCCAGCACCTGGAGCACCTCCTCCCCCTCCTTCTTCACTGACCTTGGTGTCCACAGGGTTGTTTCTCTTACATGTTGTCACTCTTCTCTCCAGCTGCAGTTTCTGTGACCCAGCAACTTTTTTTCCCATCTTAAATATGTTATCCCAGAGGCGCTACCACCATTGCTGATGAGCTCGGCCTTGGCCAGCGGTGAGTCCATCTTGGAACCGGCTGGCATTGGCTCTGTCGGACATGGGGGAAGCTTCTAGCAGCTTCTCACAGAAGCCACTCCTGTAGCCCCCCACTACCAAAACCTTGCCACGCAAACCCGATACACAAACCCAACTTTGGTCCAGTACCTGCCTGTCCTGCTGTTGCTTTCAAAGAAGGAGTGACCTAAAAATGTCAGGGCATCAGTCGTGGGTTGTGCTCTTTTTCACTCTGAATTTGTCTTTGAGTGATTGTAGTGATTCAGAGGAATGGCTGAAGCTGTGAAGAGTCCTCCTGTTAGAGTCAGAAGAGCAGCCTCTCAGGACCTAGTCCTTAGCCATGCCTGCCCTTATATTCATAGTCACAGCTTTCCAAAAGGCAGTCATCAACTTCTGCGAGTCCAACTGTATGACTCTGTTGGAGCAGCTTTTCTTGCATCTTTTTTTTTCAATTGAGTCATTCCCAGAATCATTTGGGAGCTGATTACTGAGTATGTCTACTTTTTTCCTGGGGCCCATCATCCAAAGGCTACCACTCTGGGAAAATCTCCTTTTATTCAAGCTTTTCTTGCCTGTTTTTATACTTCATCTGTCTCATGTTGACTTTCATACACATTGTGTTGGCTTGGACTTTCTAACCTTTGAAGTGTGAAGGAAGCTCTCAGTATTCATCTGGGAAGCATTAATTTTGCCATTTAAAACACTCCTGGATTACCATGATATTTTTAAAATTTAGAGGCCAAGTATAAATATATTTGCTGCACACTCATAATGTACTCAACCTTCTTTAAAGACCA
Source organism: Haliaeetus albicilla (assembly GCF_947461875.1). Taxonomy (NCBI): domain Eukaryota; kingdom Metazoa; phylum Chordata; class Aves; order Accipitriformes; family Accipitridae; genus Haliaeetus; species Haliaeetus albicilla. The sequence goes on from NC_091493.1 coordinate 23,188,892, forward strand.
CATAGGCTTTATTAATAAAAGTAGTGACAGGCTTGCTATTAGAACCACCTCAGCTAGGAGACCTGCATCTGAGCTGTGGATTATCATGGGACTGTGCTGGGAGGACTTTGCACCATTGCTGCTCTTTTGCCAGTGCATGAGGCCCACTCACACCAGACACTGCAGATATCTGCTGCACTTTTTTTTGATAACTGATAATTTTTGTGTCTCCTGGGAAATAGAAAACTTAAAAGCAAATCAGGAAGTTCTGATTTGGTTTTGTTCAAATGTATACATATATGAGAGCTATGTCTTCTTCACAAGAGTTCAAGAGTGGAAGGAACATTACAGTATTAAGCAAGGAAAAAAGGTACAGTTTATTATTATTAATAAAAATAATTTTAAAAAAACCCTTAAAAATCAGGCCTTCACCATCAGTGTGAGAACTGTGTTTTACATACTCTGCATGACACAGACCAGTTGTTGATGTCAGTAGAGGATACAGTTGACTCTGCAGCATGGAATTACTGGGAGGCATTTGTATAAAGAGAAGGCATCTCATCAAAATCATCCTGAAGAGATGCATCTTTTTTGCAGATTTTGTTTTTCTCAGGTTTTTGTCTGAGGAGGAATATGATTGTAGGTAATGTAGGAATCAGCAACGCTGAATCAAATACACTGGTTTTCTAACCCAGTTTCTTTTCTCATCCACTGTCTGAATTATCAAGATACTTAGGAAGTATGTCTTGAACCTTACCCCGTGCAGATGTGTAATAACCACCTCTCTTGTTTTTAGCTCAGTTGTGTAAATGTTCCAGTTGTGTAAATGCTTTTTTGGTGTCAGTGCCAGTTTATGCAGTTCCCAGCTCTGGCTGTTTTCTTCCTGTGCTACCCTTCCAGCTGGCTGGTGTAGCTGTTTGGGGGGCTCTGGATGAACTGTCAGGAAGCTTATCTGAGTTAAAATTATCTTTTTTTGGATAGGATCCTTTGGAACTTGGGTGAGTTGTATGATCTGGTTCATGTGTAGTTTCACAACTGTAACTGAGCAACTGGAAGGAAGGTCCCAGAGTAGGAGTGAGGGAGAGGAGATGGGATCTACTTAAGCCATTAGTCTGCTGAAGGAATTGGACATGTAAACTGTGCCTTGAAAAATGGAGGTGATAGATCTGGGCGTCAGTCAGTGCTTGATTGTTTGATGGTATTAAGATAGGGGATATTTTGGTTTTCTTATATGCATTAATTTGACATTGTAGTCCCAAAGTGTGTAGAAAAAGAGATTTTATTTCATGGTAGGAATGTTGTGCTGATTAGATGGTACATTTTTGCAGGCATATTGTTATTTTGTATTTTAGTTATCATTTCAATCAGCTTTCCAGCTACCAATGTAAGATCTAATGGTCTAAAATGCTGTATCACGTCCAAAGAAACTTTTGTTCTCATCTTTATTTATAATGTGGGCACATCAGTTGATGTCCTCCAGCCCACTGAAAGAGTAGCTCCTGGGGAAGATACTCACCTTTTTCTTATATAAGGGAGTTTGTTTGAAAGTTAAGACCAAAGATGTAGTCATACTTTTGGTTATCTGCATCTATACAAAGATTAAATATAGGGACATCTGCATCTAAATTATTTATAAAGTGATCTTTTGACAGACTGACAATGTCTGTCTTTGCCTGGTGTTATGTGGAATATACTCTGTATTGTCTGTTCAATTTGGTTTGGTTTAGATATATGTGAGAATTTGTACTTGCTGGTTTGCTCTCTGTCTTTCTCTCTTTTATTTATATATGATGGACAGTACTGATTTCTAGTTATGCTGTGTCCATATTACATTAGCAGGTATATTGACTGTGTTATCTATTATTTTCAGGCACGTGGCCATGGAGGCTATGATTCTGATTTTAGTGATGAGGAGAGTGGAGAGAATTCTGTGCAAAAGACTAAAAGGTAACGTAGTACAGAATTAACACTTTGCATTATGTATTTAGTGCAAATGGCCTATTGCTGTGTGTAGAAGATTATGCTATGGTATGTAAAGTCTGGTGTTGAAATTGTTTTTTGAAAAATCAGTCTCTTTGGTTCCTGCATCTCCTCATGTCAAGCTTGCCAAAGCATGTTGTCTCCCAGGGGCAGCTGATTAAGATCCATTCTGCCATGTCCATCTGGTGTCTATATGCCCCTCAGTTCTTGGAGCAGAGTGTTTCATTTTTCCAGGCATTAGTATCAGCTGCTGGGGTTTGGCTGTGCTGTTCACTTCACTGTGATGCATCAGGACACATGGAACTGCTAAGAGAGCAAGGGGAAAAAGGCCAGGTGGCTGTAGGCTTTGTAGATATAAAACACCTGCTTGGAGGAAGTGAAGAACTGATGCTAGTTGTTTATTATTTAATTTGTGAAGTGACCTGGGAATTGGTGAATTGTGTTGTATTCAATCCTTGAAATGTGACTACACATCTTTTATTTGAGATCACCTTTGCCAATTCTTTCAGTGGTTCGCACAATTAGTGACCTTGAATTTTGTAGTCTGATCTCATATTACTAAGATATTTATTTATTTATATATTTATTTTGCTTTGGCACCATAGTCCTTTGACACTTTTTGCACTGTACTGAACATTTACCTACATAATGCATATATTTTTCTTACCTTTTCCTGTCTCTCCCTTGCACTATTATTGGACTTTATTTAAGAAGGCTTTCTGGAAACATTCCCAGGACTTGCATATTTTCCTTTGTAATAAAATTGAAAGAATGGGTTTTGTAGTGTCTGACTGCATTCTGGGGAAGAAATTTCGTGTTTTAATCATTGGAATAATAGCAGGCATTGTGCTGTTCCATTTATTTTATAAATATAGCTGTTCTCCATTAAAACAGTGACTGGTTTTGTTCAGTTTTCATTTTCTTTAAAAGGCCATTACACATTATACCATTCCACTTTCTAGGTGGTATATTAACTAACCATCAGGACCCTTTCAAAAATATCATCATTACCCTTGTTCTGGCACACTACTACTGATTCCCAGTAGAGCTTTTATACGGGTTTACTGTATATGTATATATCCTTCTCTTGCTCTATGATGATATTTATTTTCACTCTAAGGAAAGCAGTAGTCTTTAGTTTTCTCCATATTGCTGTTTTATGGAGTCTCCTTACGGGAATTTGGTGCCTACAGATCTTCTTGAGCAAATGATACCTTAGTTTCTGGAGTCCTGTATTCCATAGCTTGAAATATAAATTCCCTGGCTTGCTTTCTACAGGTTTCTGACTCCCATTCTTTCTGCCAGCTGATAATTATGGAAAAATCTTTTTTTCACCTCTATTGAGGAATGAAACTAACTACATATACCTTTTACTAGCTACAGTGTGTCTTTATATTTAATTTTCTATTACTTTGTTGAATTCTGAAAGTATTTTTAGCTGCCCACTGTTATGTATGGTTCACAACACAGTACTTAAGTTTTAAATTAGTGATTCTTGTGATTACGCTATGAGATGCAGAGCCGTTTAATGAGGTGTTGAGACATTAGCATGAAAGGATGAGACAAGGTTACTAGCAGTCACTCCTATTCAGTGAACATACTGTCCTTCCTGTTCCTGCTTGGCTGTGTAGCTGAGATTTACAGAGGGCTTTAAATGTAGAGTGAAACTGGGGAATCTTCAGGGTTTTTTCATTGTGGTTCTATGGTGATAATATTGATAAAAATAAATATTACAGATTGCTGTTTTAAGCAATTTTCTTTAAATGCTGACTGTAAGCAAATGCCTTTCCAGCTTCGTTCTGCAAATCAAGTATAATGTCTAAGCTGGTGTTTGTTCTGAAGTTTGGTTTTATTCGTGTAGAAACTAGCAATATAACAGGTTTTTTTATTCAAGCTAGTGCAAAATTTGGCATATGGAAATTTTGTTGCTTATGTAAAGTTCTCAACTAACTTTTCTTCCTTTTTCCCCTCTACCTTTAGTAAAAAGGAAGATGTCCTTCTGATAAAGCCATTCCAAAAAGCAAAACAAGGCAGCGTGGTTCACAGACAATTCGCAGCTGAAGAATGGGATAGGTATCTTTTATGTATTGCTTTTGTGAGGCATTTTTCCCATAATGTAAGGATAGCTTTCACTCAAACATATTTGTTATTACAGGGAAGAAGCAAGAAAAAGAAGATTTCACTTGATAGCAATGGATGCCGTATCCTTCTATTTCATTTTTCTTCAAGTTTGAAGATGGTGCACAGGTTATCCATTATGGTGAAATACTGGGATTTCTCAGTTGTCACAGCAGTTGACAGTGCAGCACCAGATACTGAGTCGTTCTTCAGATTAGCTCCTTTTAGCTGATGAGATGTCTCTGAGAATGTCTCTACTCAGTCAAGGCATTTCCAGATTTTTCCTATATTCTCATTTGTCCTGTTTGGGATGAAATTATTACAAAGTGAATTTCATTTAGACTTGCATAAAGACACTTTGCTCTTTCAGTTGAGTTTATACAGAACATAATTCTGTATAAGGCTGCTATTATCTGTGGACAAATACATTTCTTCTGGAAATTAAGAATGCATTAGTTAATTCAAAAGTCTATTCAAAACAGCCTGATCTCCAAAAATATCTTCTACAGATGCTCTAATGTAAGCCTGTTTAATATCATGTGCAGGTTTATTTTAGTTTTTTTAATCTCTTAATCATATTTCATGCATAATTTGAAACTATTTTTATAACTACCACCTTATTTAGATTACAACCTTTCTCCTTTTATTTAGTTTTCACCTGGGGCAGTCCTTATATGTTTTGGCTGAGTGTATCTGAAGTATCATCAGTTCCCTGTTTGTTTAAATAGCTATTCTTCAGCAGTAACAGTTAATAAATAGGAAAGTAGAGACTAATTAAATATGGAGGGGCTTACTTAAATGTGGAGACTCCAGTAAACAGAAAGTAACTTCTCCTAACCTGCTTAGAATTTGGCCAGACACTACATAAACCATTGTATGCCTGCAAAGGAGACGTATCTTAATCAGTCCCACTGACATTGTAGACTGTCATTAGCCACAGAAAATCTCATGTATTCTGGAATGACTACAAAATTCATTGTGTAGAGACTTTTATGAGTTTCTGCTAATGTTTTTGAGCGATTCCTATTTAAAACATTTACTGTTACACAATTTTAACACCTAGTAACTGAAATGGCAGCACAAAATAGTATGTTGTGTTAAATGTGTTTGTACCAGTTAAACCTTCTGGACTTGCTTCCCTCTTCCTTCTGTTTGTGGTGGAAAGGAAAAAAAAAAGACTCAAACTGATGTTAAATTAACTTTTTGGAGGCCTTTGGAAAGTAAAATGTTTTCTCAATAAAATTCTAATGCATGTCAAAATAGTAGGTTCATACAAGTTATTCACACTGATACAGTAGTTGCCAGGATATGTAGCAGGAGATCCTGCTTCAGAAACACCATACTAGTTAATTGAAAATATTTTTAAGTAGCCATATAAAATGTTTTTATTTGTGAAGATGCTTATTTTCTGAATAAGTAATTACATATTTTTGCTCAAATTATGGTACAAAAGGTGTTTCAAATGATGTCTCTGAGGCTGAAGTGTTCAAAAAAACACATTACATATTTTCCCATGATTTTCATCTCCAAACTAAAGCAGGTAACTTTTATTTGTATGTTGGTGGTAAACTGTAATAAATTGTTCCATTTTAGCAGCCAGACTATTTTTATGATACAGAAATACAAGCCTGTTTTAAACCAAAACTGCAGTACTAAAAAGCTGTTGTCTAAATTACAGTTTAAATAATGAACCCAGTTTCTATGTATATGCATACAGAGCATCTTTGATAAAGGAAGACAATTTTATAAAGGTCTGGCAGCTGAATGAGGTTTTAAAGATGAAATTGCCTTGAATTCCTGTATTTGGAAAATAACTTTCATGAGAGGCTATTAAGTAAAAATTGCTAATTAATTCCTTTCTTTCTGGAAATTACTGGAATGTTTTTGAGAAAAAAGCCACTTCCTTCTGTTAAGTGTATAAGAAGTTTTTATTATTTTTTTAGCTTTAAACTGTGGTAAAATAAAAGAAGATAAGTCCTGAAACAATTCTTAATTGCTTTATTCAGTATGAAAGACATAAAAAGTTTGTGAATGACTACATTTTATACTACGGTGGCAAAATAGAGGATTTCCAACGTTCTGGGTAAGAATCATTAGCAATCTTTCCCCTCATGCCCCCAAAGCTCCACTGTTATAGAGAACTGTTAAAATATATATTATAGCTTTGGGGGGGAGAAGGGGATGTGGCTATGTATCAAATTACTAATTCTTTTGGTCACAGATAGTAACTACAGTTGTTGTAAATATCCAAACCACAGAATTGCCTTGTTTCATTTTTGCACCATTATTTTTATATAAAAACTTACCATGAGCTGAATTATTCTTGTTTTGTTATGTAAAAGGAAGGATGACAGGTGAGCATTAATTGAGGGTACATTGAGAAATATCTGGCAGTACCTTCAAAATAACAATCTGAAATACTTTTGAAATGTGCAGAATTACTATCCATTGTCCAGAATAATGATAACCTTCTTTAGAGCTGTCTATAACTGCCTTCTAACATTACTGTCTTCAATAAAAAGTATAAAAAGTATTTTCAGACAGGATCAAGTAATCACAGTTTCAGTGGCTGTTTTCCACTGTGAATTTTTCATTTGGGAAAAGGTATGCCAGGGAATACATTTTTTGATAGTTTCATTCCATACCAATATATTCCTTTATGTGGTGAGGTAGAGATCACAACTGTGAAATACTGATGTTTACCAAATTATTATTTGACTGACTTTTCTTTTTAATGTTACATTGTACTAAAAAAAATGTGTCCTTTTATAGAGCAAATGACAAGACGGATCTTGATGTTATTAGAGAAAACCATAGATTCCTCTGGAACGAAGATGATGAAGCAGACATGAATTGGTACCTGGAACTATTATAGAACATGTTTTAAGATCACTTGTACTAAATTTGTGGTGTCCCCTACTAATTAAGAATTACTTTGCATACTTGGTGATCATTCTTTGATATTTAATGTATTTAAAAATGAAAGACCTTTAGGAGGTCTTTCATATTGTAATATCGCCCAGTGGCAAAATGAATTGATGACAGAAAGAACTAAGAAATATTTGTGCATTCTCTGGGATCCAAACGACTGTTCTGAAAACTCTGAAGGAAGCCTAGTTTGAAAAAATATAGTTTAATTTGTGCTGTAGATATATTTTAGATGTATTTTTCCAGTTTTATGGGAATTACCCCTTAGCTCACTGAGTGTATTTCTGTTACGCTTCTAGCTCTGCTACTTGTGTTCTTTGGATGAAACAACATGTCTTTGTCTTGCTAATGTCATTACAAAGTAAAATGAATTGTATCATGTTCTATATTTAATAAAAAGTAATACCTTTTGTTACAGGGAGAAGAGGCTTGCAAAGAAGTATTATGATAAATTGTTCAAAGAATACTGTATAGCAGATCTCAGTAGATACAAAGAGAATAAGGTACGTTTCATTATTGTAAATCATCTTGGTTTTAAAGTATGTCCTTTTTTAAAAATTGCCTTATGATCGTGGATATGTTGTGAAACCAGAATGTTAGTACCCGTTCCCTCGAAAGAGAGTTGTGAGAATTTGTCAAGTTGTTTAATAAGCAGCAGCAGTTTGAATCCAAGCATTGTCACTGCCCCAAAAATGTGCTTCTGTGGGAACAGGAGCATTTCTGTCAGATGGTGTTTTATGAAGAGGTACATTGTGTGTAAGAAAGGCAGAAAATGCGGAGAGGTTAAGGAGAGAAGGCTAGAGAGGTTTGCCTGGAGAGAAGCACTAGATGAAGCCTAAAAAAACCCTGGGAATGTTACTGTTACAAAAAAACAAAGAGTCTAAAAAGAGAGAGTTTTGTACTTGAGTGCTGGCAGAAACAATTTTGGAAAGGTCTGTTCTAAAGCAGCGTCTTTTGCTGGTTGTTCTTTTCTGTTTATGGAAGCAGGATTTGTATGTTCCTTGTAAGTAAATAGAATTTCTTAAGAGAGCCAGCCCAATTCCAGCACCAGTTTTTCTTCTTAACCAGAACAGCCTTTGTTGTTTCCAAGTTTTTAACTGACTGATTTCTTGGTCAGAAAGAATATGTGAATTTTCTATTGTGATTTTGCAAAGAGTGTTCGTGAGCTGAGATGCATCTTAGTGTTGTTAGCACATAGTAACAACACAGCCCTGCAAACAGGGTCTATATAAAGTTCTTTGAGACTATTTGTAGTATTGAAAATTACATTCACTGGTGAATGTTTGCAAGGACTGCGCCTAAACTCTAATATTAGGCAGAAAAGATGATAGCCTTCTAAAGAAAATTGGAACAGAAAAATGCAAAAATTAAATGAAAATTAAAAAAAGTAAAATGCTGAAGATGTCTTCCCTCCTTTTTTTGAGTAAATTTTATTTTATTTTCCTATAGCTGTGTCATATCCCTCAGTCTCTGCCCTACCCCCCCCAACTGATTTTCCCTTGAGCATGCTTACAGATTTTGTTTCTTTCACTCCTGTGCCAAGTTTCCATATGTTTGCTATCTTTTGTGGGAAACTGTTCTGCCCCAGTTTTCCTTTTTTTTTTTTTTTTGCATGTGCGTGTGTTGTATGAACAGTGTTTCCCTGTCAGACTTCAAATGTGGCTGTCCTAACTTTGAGGTCACTCTGAATTCCTATTTATGCTCATAAGTCATTACCTATATTTTTGGAATTGCCATGTCAGCATAACTCTGCTGTATCATGTAATTTGTTCTCTTATATTAGGTTATGCTTTCTGTTCTCAAATACGTTCTGACCGTGTGAGAGTCCTTTCTTAGAAATTCTTAGAAAAACAGAAAAAATGAGATTTTTCTCAGTTATTGATTTATCCATGCCCATATTTGGTACGGAAGGATGTCAGAGCAGGTTTTTTTCTTGGAAGTCAGAAATAGGCTGCTGATCCATTCACACCAATGGAATGCAGTCTGTGCTTTCAGATTTTTCCTGCCTTGATTCTTTTTCTGCATTTCCGGAAACAAAGTTACATCTCTTTAGGCCCTCTTACCTTCTGTTTTGCAGTACTGGTGCTGAGAGGTGCATGGTGGGTAACAAGTTTCTCAGCTGGCCAACCTTTGGTGTGATAGTTGTTGATGCTTTATATGATGATGCTTCATCTTGATATAAGAAAGAAATTTTTTACAGTGAGAACATTTCATTCACTGGAACAACCTCCACAGTGTCATGGTAGAGTCCCCATCACTGGAGGTTTTCAAGATGCAATTACACAGGGTGCTAGATAATCTCATCTAGGCTCCCTTTCCCATGAAAGGTTGGATGAGATGATCTTTCGAGGTCCCTTCCAACCTGGGTTGTTCTATGATTCCATGATTCTGTATCCTGCTAGGTGGTGTCAAAGTAATGCTGGAGATCAGTTTTCTGTGATGTTTTTAATATATATATATATATTGCATAGATTGAGACTTGCACATACATACTCATTTGTCTTTTCACAGCTGTAATTGTTTTGCTACTAGCCAAAATCTTTTAGCCAGTTAATTCTTCTAGAGATCTCTGCATAGAGGTTGTAGCTCAGATCTCATTTAGAACTCTTCTTCTGAGAAAAACACTGTTTTCCTAAGTACTGGATAATAATAAGGACCAGTTTCATGGGAGGGGCTCTCTTGAGGTCTGAAAAATAAGCAGAGTACCTTGCCAAAGACTGAAGCTCAAAAGAAAACAGTAAGAAGCCCCAAGATGTATGAACCCCCAAGGCCACAGCTGCACTCCAGTTGCTGGTTCAGAGTGTTTCACTCACATACACGCATGCATATACACATACGCACACAGAGATGGCTGGCACTCCCCTGGTCCCTGGTCCCGTAGCAGACCCCCTCTGTGCTCTTGTCCCTAGAGATACACAGGTGCTTTCACACCCAGAGCTGGCCAGTGGAGACCCACTCACCTGCCTTGCTCCCAGGTCACTTCATCTAGCTGATGGCTAGTCTGGTTTGGTCTTCACTGGTGCTCACACACTCACTTGGCACACCTGCACTCACCTCAGTTGCTGGCACCGCAGGCAAATAGAACCCTGTGACCCGTGATCCCACTTTTCATTGTGTAGTTAGGACATAACAATCTTTTCCTTCTCTTTTAATGAGAAATGCCAAGGTGACCCTGTGGTGTGAGGCTTCTTGGAGACACTGGAAGAGTGTGCACTGACAGCTCTTGCTTGTGATGGGTCTGTTACTCCTTACATTTTCCCTAGATCAGAGTTTTTTAGGTTAAGGTTGTCTTTGAACCTTCAGTGCATCTTGTCTGCAAGCTTTGAGGCTGATAAATGACCGTCTGTATTGTCAGATGGTTCAGTTCTATTGTCAGTTTTGCAATGCACTAGGGGAGAGTGCTCTGCATGTAAGTTTTACTTTGATACGCATTGGACTAGAAACATTCTCTTCTCTTTGTTGTCTTATTTTCCTAGAAGGGTTCTTATTTGCTGTCTCTGTGCTTTGTTTTGTAGCTTAACAGATTGGAAACGTCTCCTATTTGCTAAGAAATGAAATCTGTCTGACACCTGGTCATTAAACAGAATACATTTTATGCTTTTGTTTTTATTTCCAGATTGTTTTCAGATTTCTAGGCCAACTTGTCTTCTACTTGGTAATGTTAAGATGTTCGCTTTTGTCATTGTTTTTCAGCATGGAGGCTTTCCTGTGAAAATAAAAAGATTTAAAATATCTATGGTATTTTTCCACAGTGTTGTCTAAATTCATACATTTGTTTTTTTCTGAAAGAGGTAACTGTGGACATGTTAGTTGTAGCTGCCGCCAATGCATATTATACAAGCAATCCATATTTAATTTGGGAATTTTATTGTTTGTGGATATTAAATAGTCTTTCACATTTTTAAAACTATCATTTCGTATTAAGTTAGCCATTTGATACTCTTGTAAAGCATCTGTTTTGGAGTTCTACTTGGTCTTGGTCTGCCTTGTAGAAATAGCTCATTTAGAATCTTGTTGAATTAATTTAACAAAGAAGGCAGAATAAATGCTGTCTGCTGATGATCCTTTTGCATTCCTTAATATGGCAGGCTGGCTGTTCAAGAACCTGCCCTAATTTTTAACTTTTCCTGTATAGTTTAATCTGTTCCTGATATTTTAGCTTAGTTAGAGGACTTAAATTGTATTTACTTTTTATTTTATTGTTTCTTCTTAGCCTTGGTCACTCTGTGATTTTCCACTAGTTGGTGGAAGAATGATTGGCAAAAATGAATGTAGATGAGGACAGCTTTTGTCCTAGATGTACTACAGGTGGTTGTGGCTCCCTCCTTTCTTTTATTTTGCTTATTTTTCTTGATATCATTACAAAAATACTCTGTAAGCATATAATCTGATTTATATCTTACTAAGTTTGGACTGTGAGGGAAAATTGGTATAAAAGTCTACTGCATTAGCAAAAATGAGCGTGGATAACTTGGTGGTTGGTGAAGTAGCAGAAAGACTATGAAAAAGCAAACATGCAGATAAGGTCAAATTGGTTTTCACTTTTTATTGCCAGCAACGCACGTACAAAATTGGTGCCAAAATACTGTCGATGTTTAATCGTAAACTTGCGGTATTTTTCAATTGCATCACAAGCTTTTCAGAATTAGAATACCCTATAAAACAGTAAATATCCTTTAAAAGAGCAAAACCAATTACCATCACTCTTTGGATCACCTGGTTTCCATCATGATTTCTGCATTTACGAATGTATTTTACATTCTGTTTTCACGGAACTGTTCAGGACAGTTCTTGGTTTTTACAACTGATTAATTTTTGTTTGACTGAAGCGTGAGTGGTATAATGGTACTTTAGACCACACTGCAGATTTGTAGAGTAGGCCAAGCACAACCTGATACAGCCTTAGCAAACTGTCATCATGCATAGTATGAGAGCAGAACCTGATCTTCTGTGATTTCTTTACCAGTGAAAACAGTAGGTGTGAAGACATTGTTTATGTTATAATACCAATTTGAAAATTAGTGGACTGATTTAAAGAGGCAAATATTTTTTTGGTGTACAAATTTTTAATTTTCTTAGACATCTTCTATGTAACATATTGACTTGAGGAAAATCAGTGCCGATAAAACCTTTAGCTACTGATGTCTTTCTGCTCAGTTTTTTCAGCTTTGTTATTAAGGTACAGAGCATTTATATGAGAGTATGGCACATTCTTAAAAAGCCAAAACTTTTGTTTCCCTGTTTTTTCTGATGTTCTTTGAACCACATACCATTTCATGTATGAGAACTCCATGCTGTTGCCCTTCAGATAAACAATTATTGTGGTTTATTAAAAAAATCAACAACATTAAATACCACACACAGCAATAGATACCTGTACTTCTGTACAGTGTTTAAAATTAAAGACATAAAAAATCAATCCAGTATATTACAGAATTTATGCCACTGCATCTGCAAAATGCACATTTGTGTGGGTTCAGTCTATGAGTGCACCAAGAGAAGGTCCATATTCCAAAGGATGCTTTGGAACTCAGGTGCCAAAGATAGGCTTTGCAGCCATTTTTTTACATCTCTGATTTTGTAACCCTTCTTCCCCCTCTTCCCTCCCCATCTTTTAACATGGAAGTTCAATGTCTTCTGTGCTTTGCTTACAGAGCAGCAATTTTATCATGCTGTCATCCCGTGTTCATGAATTTTAAATGAAAATACAAGATAGCCCTTTTTGGAGAAGTTGTATGGCTCTGAGTTTTATCCCCTCTTTCTACTTGTTAGTGAAAATTGGTTTTCCCAGGCTGTTCTCACTCCCTTCAGTCTTCAATCTTTTCACTAGGCTACTTGCCATTTTGAGACGATGAAGCAGATTTTACTGGAAAACAAAAATAGTAGATGGGTTATCTACATATGAAGTTTCTAGGCAATGTGAAGAGAAATACCACTTAGTTGTTGGTGGGGTTTTTTTGTCGTAGTCTTTAGGGTGTAAGAGGTGATCCATTGACATGTGCTAATATGACTTTTCAGTATTCCATTTGTATTCTCAGTTTTTTGTGTGGACAAAATTGCAATGAAGTATCTAGTAAAGTCAGTCTATCCTAATTTCCTATTTGTTCTTCTGCCTGCTATGAAGCCTTTTAGAAAGTTGCTGTTCAGTACTGAACAGCATCTCCTGGAATTTGAATTGCATGTGTAAATTGGAATCCTTCTGGCGAGCAGAGGCAGAGAGATATTTTTAATTAAAAGAGAAAGAAATTAAATTTTACTAACCAGAATTGAATGGATGAACCACACGCAGGACATCAGTCAACTGAAATTAGTCTTTACATTACTGAATACGTTGACTATTCGCAACTTAATTTTGGTTCTTATCTTAACAGTTTGGATTTAGATGGCGACATGAGAAAGAAGTAATTTCAGGAAAAGGTAATGCTGCCTTTCATTTTATATTACATTTCTCCTTGATGCTTTTCTTGCTGTGTTTTGACTTAACTTTGTTAGACAGTATTTGCCAATACTGGTAAATTTATCAGATAATGGACAATAAATTGACCTAACTTCTAACTTGGCTGGTTTATGCCACATAGCTCTAGAGTGCACACTGATCTGCATATATTAAAATTAAGAGAATATATGGTTTATTTTCACAAGGTCAGATTTGTAATGAACACCAACATAATGCATTTGATAATGTTGAATTTCATGGATATGTTTTTTATCTGCTTTTCTCCAGTAGTTCTATGTTACCTCATTAGTCTTTGATACCTTTAATTGAAGTCTCTCAATACTTTTCCTCAGGAAATAATTTTCTTAACAGTTTCTCCAATGCTGTTTTGCAAAACGTTAACTTTTTAATTAAAGTTCCATGTGTGATGTCTGTTTTAGGCTAAATTGGTTTTGAAAGCTTCAGTGGGAATCAGTGGGAATGGTTGTCATGTCTCCTAGTCCTGTTTCTAAATCAGTATTTTATTCTGGCTGCTTCTGTGTGTGAGTTCTTACCAATGTGTTATTGGGACTTTGCACGGTGGTCCCCATTCCGTGGCCTAGCTGCATGGACTTCTTCAGGTAGCTGAACAAACAAGAAAATGATGTGAATGTATTGCTGTTCCTGTGGATAGATCTTTATACACATGTACAGTTTTCAGAAGTCATGCATGCACACACAAGAAAATTGCATGGAGTGATACTGTTGATCAGAACAATTCTGTAAACAACTCTATTTATTATAATATATTACAAGAAGTTAGAAATACACTTGTTTTTAAAAGAATTTATGTCGTACTTCAGAGGAGGAAGTGTGAACGTTAATGCTGGGATTTTTTTAAGCTATAAAGATTAAAGCTCCTAAAGGTAGTTGTAGTCCTATGTTGCATTCATCACTACAGATTATATTAACAGATAGTTACATTTGATATAGTTATATGCTTTACTGAATGCTTTAAAAAGATAATTAAAATTAAATGAGAAATGAGTAATTTATGAACAATTATGTCTTCATGAGTGAGGAAAAAGAATTTAAAGCTGCATTGTACTTTTAATATCTGGTACTCCATATTTAAAAATGTGGGAGAAACTGCAGAATTACATGTTTTAAACTTTTTAATGAATTCCTAATTGAAAGCATACAGTTGGAACATACGAATTGAGAAATAGTATCTTTCACCACTAAGGGGCGCAAGAATTCAACCCTGTGTATTAGGAGCTCTTTTCAAGTGCAGTTTCAAATGATCACTTAAAAAAAAGGCATGAATCTTTAATGCTTTTTTTTCCTATTTTTAAGTATAAATCAGTAGTACAAATTGCTTTATTAAATGTAATAAAGCATTAATACCTACCTGTCTGATAATTCACGTTAAAAAAGGGAGAGCATGTTCTTATTTTAGCTCTGACAACAATAGTGGTGATGAGAACCTCTGCTGGTGGACAGTACTGTGGTTTGGGGTATGTTAAGAAGGGAACATAGGAATGGGTTACTCACATTTGGTTGCTTTTTGATGTCTGTCTTTGTAAGCTTATGGGGAAGAAGAAGGGTTAGGATGAGTGAAAGGAGAGGTGTCACTTGTATTACTAATTGTAAATGCCAGATTATTTCTTTCTCTTTTCTTTCCCACTCCAATCTTTTGCCGTAAGTGTTTTGAGTTTTGCTGTTGTGTCTTGTTAAATTTAAAATGTTACCTTAATGGCCAGTTACCAGTTGCCAGTTTCAATAAATGGTTTCACAAAATGGGCATTTTCTTAATTAAAATCTTAAGTTAAGGTAGAAACCCTACTTTAAATTTTATAAATCAGTGAATAGTAGACATATGAGTTAGTTGGTCTGAAAATAAATCCTTAAAATTAAAAGCTTTTAAGCTATTTTAAAATCATACTTGACATGCCTTCCCAAGTACTTTTTGCTCTACTTTCAAAGCATGAATTGTAAGGTATGGCAGAAAATTTTAAAATTAAAGTTATTTTAGGCAAAAGGCAATAGTGGTAAAAGTTTTCTGTAGGAATATAGGTAACAAGTTTATTGGGTAGAGGTGAAATAGGAGTTTTTCAGCAATATGCAGAAAGACTAAAGCTGAACATGTGGGTCTATTTGCTGTTTTCTACTTATTTGTATTTGTAGATTAAGTAGTAAAATACTCAAACCAGACATGTTATTTGGCAAAATAGGGTTTAATACCTGCAAATTGACCTACTCTCCATTTTTTCACTATTTCATTGAACTAACATTTAACTTTTAGCATAGCAGTGTCTTTCTTAGCCTTTATATATGTATAAATATACATATAATATGCTTTACCTTATTTAAACAACTATTCTTCCAAACCTGTTCCCCTTTATTTTTTCTCAGTAATTTCCTCCATGGAAAATAGGCAGAATATCAATACCTGCATAGTGCACCATGTATCCATGTACCAATCTGGTAGCTCTGAGTTCTGATCAAAATGCATTAAAATCAGTCTTTTGGCTCTCTAGATTTCCTTAGTATATTTGATTTTCAGTAATTCATTTAGTTTGTAGTACTTTTATTTTTCACCTATTCTGTTCTTCTGCAAGAAGCAGAAGATGCTAATAGTTTTTGAAAGCACATATTTAACAGCCAGATTATAGGAGTTATAATTCTGAACATGAAGGCAGTAACTTCCCTGCAGTTCATAGCGAGGTGACAGAACTTCAGATGGAAGTGGAATTTTGCACATACTTTTTTCTTGCTGATTAAATTAGATATATGTATACTCAGCATGCTGGTTTCTGTGTCTTCCTTTCTTGGACATCTAACTGGAGGAAAAGTCATGTTTCAAGTACTGAATAATGTGGTCCATAGTTCCCTTTGATTTGGGTTCTCCATATATACGATGGAGATTCTAATGATCTCTTACTTTGCAAAAATATGGGTTTTAATGCTTTTATGACATTCAGATATACCAGAGTGATAAATACTACTGAAAAAGCCTTCAGAAAGAGTGGATTCTATATTCAAGTCAAGGTTTGAATACATGTTGTAAGGATTGTAGCATGAAAGGAGGGTAAGAGACGCCTGGCTGTTTATACACATGTATGGCATGGAGCAGGGTGCTACTAAAAAAAAAACAAACCACCATGTTTTCAAATATTTAGATGATCATAAATGCAAGTAAATGTGTAAGGGCACAGAATTATGGTGTTGTACACAGTCAAGTTCTGATTTATGTAAGAATTCATTGCTTGCCTTAGCAATCTGAAGATATTGTTCCAGCTATATTCTTGTGAATATATCCAGTTTCACATCCAAAATGGATTTTGCATACTGTAAAGAGCAGCTAATCATAAATAAAACTGATTATCTCTCTTTTCTCTCTGCCTGTTTTTCTGGTTTGTTTGGGGATTTTTTTCAGAAGATGTGAAATAAACAGAGTGTGCTTGAGTTCCAAAAAGTTTTATATAGTATAACTTTTTCTTTGTAGATTTTTATTTCTTTATAATGGATATAAATTATTCCTGATGACACAGAGTACTGATAGCCATACCTTGCATAGGGTTGAACATATTTAATGTATATTAATTTGAAACTTATTTTTAATGGGAGTCCTGGGGGTTTTTTTTGGTTCAAGTGTTAGCATTGCAAGTAGTTTTACATTGCAGAACTGAAGTATCTGAGGACACTGCCAATCCATTAGTTAGCAGCTTAAGCAGAATGTTCTGAGGTTAATCGTTCACCAACAGTCCTGCTTGTGAGCCTATTAATACACATCCTTACTGCCAGCTCTGCATACAAATCAGTCTTCTGCAAAGAGAATATATGTATCTTTATTACTGCAATATTGGGAACCCAGTGGTGTAAACAACATTGACTATGTCAAATTGTTTTAAAATCAGTGTTGTATTTAACATAATTAACCTAAGAAAGCTTTTAAAGCTGCCATATCATATAGTTTATCATAGAATTGGATTTCCTTTTTTTAAAAGAAAAATAAAGTGTTTATGGGAAGTCATAAGAGTACAAATTGTATGTCCAGTATATCAGGTAAACTAGTAAGGTAATAAGAACACGGACATCTTAATTTTGTACATACATGATACTTTGAATAGTTTGATGTCATTAAAGGTTAATGTCTGAATCACACCTCCTGATCCATCAGCCTCTGCTAAGTAATCATTTAAGATACAGAATGTATCCTAGTGACATTCATTTCTTCAGAGTTCAGTATTAGGCTTATTTTTTCTTAACATATGCCTTCATCTATACATTGTAAAGCACAGTTCACGTTATATTCTTTCTTTGCAAATATGCAATATTAGGCAAGTATGATTGTTTGCTGTGTCATTATCTGTTATTGTTTCCTTAATCTAGATGTTACTTAGAGATTTGGGCTTATTTATTTGAAAGAAATGGAAAACAAAAAGCAAAAACTGAGCAAAACTGGACATAACCCCAAACCTATGCTTGATAATCATTGAACCATGGTTTGCTGTTTTTGACCTCTTTAAAGGTCAGTTTTCCTGTGGAAATAAGCACTGTGATGAGAAAGAAGGCCTGAAGAGCTGGGAGGTGAATTTTGGTTACGTTGAACATGGTGAAAAGAGGAATGCGCTTGTGAAATTGAGTAAGTCAGCCATTCAAGGATATGTAAACTTAAAAGAAGACAAATATCTTGTGCTTTAAAAGCTATCGAGTGAGACCCAGTGATAATGATATTAGTTCATGCAAAATGGAAAATGCTGAATAGGAGATAATTTTGTTAAATTAATTACAGGTAGTATGACGGTCTTGATTTAGAGAGAATGGCTATTACCATTACATGTCACGAAGTTGTTACAGGTTGAGCACTTCATGCTCTATAATTGGTGGTGTCATAAAATTAGAATAACTCATTATAATCTGTTTGGTATGCAAGCATGTCAGGTTTTAATGGACAACACTGCATTGCAAGGAAGGTTTCATCATTGTTGTTGCTTAATCAATTATGTGGCTTAGGAGTACTTAGGGCTTTGGACCAGACAACTTCTTGCACACCTTCAGCTCTATAGTTTTACTTTTAATGCTTGTGTTTTCTTCCAAAAATTCTAACTTTAATTAAATCACTTCGTTTTCCAGTCTTGTCTCTTAAGTGGGATTTTCTTATTCAATATGTTCATCAGATAATTAAACTTACCACAGTTTACACAGTTACTTTGTGTAAAACAAGCTAATGGTGTTTTTTTCTTTTGTGCACAAGACACTCCCTGTGGCAGCACATGGTCTCTGGCAAAGCTCTAAGAGGGTCTTCAGTATAATTGTAGAACAATTTGATCTGTCCACAAAGATCCATAAAATGGGATGTCTGTATGTGATAAGCACTGATACTTCTTTATGAAGAGTTGCCAGTGCTAAACCTGTGATTTTTCTCCAGGTTTAGTAAAATTTGGGTTTGTACTGAAGAATTTTATCATGGCATTTTTCTCAACCCTGGCTGCAATTACACTGGCACTTCTGTTTTGAAGGAAAAGCTGCTGAAATTGGAAGATAGTGTTCTACCTAGTTTTATATATGTATTAATAAGTTTTGTAATTATGCTTATCAAATACATGGGTATAATGTTATCATTCTCTCTTTTTCAGGACTATGTCCAGAATGTTCCTACAAACTAAACTTTCATCACCGGTAATGAAATATTTTTAAAATATGGGGGCTGAATTATTGATAGATTACAGTTACGATGAACAACAAATAGAGGGAAAACTTCATCTAGATGATTAGGAACTTCATTTATGCTGAAATAGATTCTGTTCTGGAATTCTTGTAAAGTCAGTGGCTTGACACTGTTGAGAGTTGGGTATTGTGGTGCTAATGAAAGTACAAAAACCCTCAAACCGGAAAAGTCCCACCCCCACAAAAGTTTCCTTTGCTTTATTTCAGCCCAGTGATTATTTTTCTTTTCTGAAAGCTTATGCAAAACACTGTCTTTTTTATTTTCCATCTTGCTGTGTTTGAGCAAGAGCTGGAATGCTTTTCCTTTTCTTAAAAATAGTGGGTTTATGTGTTAATCAAGTGAGTGTGCTTTGAAATTTTGAATGAATATTTGTTCTTTGAGAATCACTTATTAATATGAGAGGAAAATAGTGAATTTTGAACCTATAAAATGTATGCATTAAGAGTTGATATGGTTTTTTATTATTATCTATAATCTTAGTGAATTCCACAACTATTGACACCAAGTTTTTATAATTTTCTGAATCTTGATGTGGCATGAACTTAGTTGCACAAAGCAGTAATTAAGCTGGACAATTATCTGAAAAGCATATGAAAGGGAAACCTTTAAGCTAGGAAATGATGTTTTCTTTTTTAAAGTAACACAAATCAAAGGTGTGTCTAGATGGACATATCCAAGATAAATAATTAATTTTAAAAGTTAATTCATATTCAGTTTCATTAAAGCACTGTGTAAGCACATATTAAGAAGGAGAATTAACTAACTGCGATTAGTTTGATTTGTCTTGCTTCTTTGTGGAACTAAAATTGTAAAACCACTTGAACTCAGAATAAGTATGGTCAAACATTTTCTCTTTGTCACCTGCAGAGTAATACTTCCTTTGAAACAATTTTAGTGACTTCTTTGCGCAAAGAAGCAGGAAAAAGTCAGCCTGTGTTCATACAATAAGCCTATATAAGTAACGCTGAAAATAAAATACGTGGGTTGTTGGTCTGCAACAGGTCCTTAGGCTTGAGATTCTTCTACCTCAGGTTTTGCTGCTATCAAATACGAAAATACATTTGAAAACCTGTATTAACTGTGTTTTTCTCATTACCTTTATACAGAATTGTTTGCTAAAAGAGAAAAAGAGATTTCAATATAAATAAGAATTTGACATGTTACAAAATTATTTTCTGTATTTAATCTTTGATTGCCAATTCACTGGTTTTGTTCCCTGCATCAGTGTTATTTTAGCAGCTTTAGCTTTTCCTGTCATTTGTCTTTAGCTGTAGAGCTCTAGTGTTTCTATAGCACTTTTCATTTTAACTAAACTAATTTTTTTCAGTTTAACTAGTGATAGGTTTCAGAAAAAATGACAACTGTTTGATTGAATTAAATACTTAAGATTTACTGTTGCTTGAGGAATACATATAATAAAGGTGTACATTCATTTTTTTAAAAGGAGGAAAGAAGTCAAAGCACACAAGAAAAGAGGCACAGCTGTACCGAACTCTAAAGAGCCAAAAATTAAGAAGACAAAATTATCTTGTTCAGCAAAAAAGAAGTCAAAAAAGACCCATAAAGGTAAATTTAAATTTTAGATCTTCGATTTTAAAATATTGAAATATGTTAGTTGAATCTTAGTTTTGCTATAGCTACATATGTATAGATATAGATAAAAAAGATAAATTTCTTTGGTAAAATTTCCTAGGTGCACAAAAAAGATAAATTTGGAGGAAAAAAAAAAAGATAAATTTCTTATATTTTACAGAGAGGGAGAGCCTTTTGAAAAATATGCATTGCAAGGAAAATTTGTCCAAGAATTGGACATTGCATACCAGAAAGGGTTGTGAAGTATTTAATTCCTTGAGGCTATGGGGATGAAAGCCTTTTGGAAATGTTAGATAACCTTTTTACACCACAGATCTCGGGATAACGTATTTGAGCTCAAGCTGATGACCTTTGCACTCATCCAAAAAAAAATCTTTTTTCTTCAGTGTTTGCTTGCTTTCTTTGAATATATGGTGTGTGCGTGCATGTGCACATGTTCATGGGTAATATATTGTGATAGAAGTACCCTTGTAAACAATTTAAGATAATGGATAAAACCAAGATAAGCTTACTATTTTTTAAACGGTGTTTCTTTCCAGATCAGGTTTCTTCAGAAGATTCAGAAAATTCTGATAAAGGTAAAGTATTTATATCTTCTGTATTGTATGTTTTTGTAATAAGTCGCATTATTTCATAGTAATTTGTCATTGGTCTTAGTTTTATTTGCTGGTAGTTTTAATATTTTATAAGATTATAAGAATGCTGTGTGAAAACAAGCAGAGATATGGAAGGTTAAAATGATTACTTACAAATTCTTAGAGAAAAACTGTAAGGAATTTTAAGAAGGAAATCTTTTAAGTTTAAGTAAGGAATAAAAATGTGGACAGATAACAGAATGGAAATAATCAGGAAACGAGAGGTCAGGTTGTTCCAGAAAATAGTAAATGGTGCAAAAATGGGTACATTGTGAATAATTGCATGGGTCCAGGTATGCAAATATATGCTGTGTAATGTGTGCTGTGTAAAGAAAGTACTTTTCTGATAGAATAACTACTACATTTCCCTTCGGGGAATGATACTAATATGTACACTACTCAATTAATAGAATTTAAATAAATCCTAGGCTTTAATTAAAGTCTTTTCCAGCTACCACCTGTACTACCTTAGAGACCTATTTGTTGCGGGGTGGATGCACTTAGAGTCTTAGTGACTCTTTAGGCAGTAGTTGTCTCTGTATCTCAGTAATTCCAGTCCCCAGTTTCTTTTTTGGTGAAACAAGCCCCATCTCCTGGTCATGCCAATTCTTGCTGCAGACTGTCTAGAAGGGATTGAGTGTTTCTGCTGATTGCTCTGCTGTGCTATACGTTTTTAGGAATGTCCTCAGCACCTACATTTTCCCAGCTAGGTACAGGAAGACCTGAAGTGGTTTACTTATGACTCGACCATGCCCAGAGTCTCTGTTTTGTCAGGAAAGCTCTATTGGAAGGCTGGGAGTTTTTTAGGTCAGGGCATATTTCTGATAGTGAGATTTTTTTGTTTGTTTTCACTCCTTCTGTATACTTACATGAAACAGTTATGCAGTAATCCATGTTTTCTGACACTTTCACTGATAAGTCACAATTGATAAAAGTTGTCATTCAAGTAGAAGTAAAGTAATTGATTCATTTAATATCATGAGTTCAAGCTGTATTGTAATTCTGGGTTTGTGATTATAAGCCCTTAATTTTAGGAACAAAGTGCTACGCTGCTGTTGTGTCAAGATCAGTGTTTTGATATGATTGTTGTTATGTTTGGCCAAAATATTAGTTCATGATATCTAAGAGCCTTTTTGATGCTGTGTTCAATAACATTGGAAAATGTTTTCATTTTCACTTTATGCAAAGTAAAGTGTTCTTTTTATTCTTATGGTTACAATTAAACATTGGTCCTGGCAATATACCATGTAAATAAAAAAAATTATAAATTCTTTTAAAATTTATTTCATAAGCACTTTAAATTTTTTAATAGATTCAGATAACAGCGATGCACAAGATGGTCCTTCAGATGCTGACTTTTGGAAGGGTCCTCTACAAGAAGCAGATGAAAAATCACGGTTAGTTTGATCTAGTGAACTTGTAGTTAGTAAAACATACAGTTGTCCATTCAGAACTGCAAAGGCAGAAATTTTTCCTATGTGTTTTAATGAATATTCTGACATTTAAAATTATGTCAAATCTCCTTCCATGTAGTGAACCTAAGAATGTGTTTTGAAAGAGGAGACATACACAACACTGTAGGAGAACCTTTGTCAAACCACTACCATACTACTGCTGGTTTACCCCCTATTATGCCGTTAATTGTCTTAGAAATAAATCCTAACAGTCAACTCACTGCTGTTGCACAGATACGAAATGTGAAGGATATTGTAGTGAATAAGTCAAAATTATCTATACCGGCTACAAATTCTAATCAAAAGTCTGCTAAATCTTTTTCATACAAACGTTATCTTCTAGGTACAGATCCAAAGCAGAACTTTCTTTGACTTTTTTTTTTTTTTTTCTTTACAGGGAGGAGGAGTTTGATGAGTATTTTCAAGACTTGTTTCTCTGAAACTTGAAATTCATGTAGGCTGATTTTCATCATGAATTGTCAAGATGAAAGTCTGGAAATCCACTCATAATTAGGGACCAGAGACCTTCTTCTGCCAGCATGCCTTTTCTACAGTCACTCATATGCACCATTTGGGTAGATTGTCTTTGTAGAAGGCCTCAGGTCTAAAAACTTTCTTTTTCTTGTGGTAGGCTGTTTACTCATGAAATAAGAGAAATAATTTTTTCAGTTCAGTGCAAAAGGTATATGGCACCCAAACTTAAAAGCAGGAAAGATGTAAACAAACAAGAATATAGTTTATTGACATTACATCACAGAAGTTATCCCAAACTTCAGTTATTGCCAGATTTTTGTAAAGGTGCATTTTGGAAGATTCTGTTACTAGTTTAAAGCCATACACTTTAATATATTCATTTTTCTAATTTATTAAACAAGAGTTGAATAGCTTTAAACTTATTATTCATGTAGACTTTAATATTCAGGTATTGGTCTCTGCAAGTATTTTCAAATGCTATTGGAGAAGTTCAATTTTTATCAAATATGTATTTTGCTTGAATTAGGCAAATTATATCTGAAATGTTTTCCCTGCTCTTATCAAAAAGTTTAGTTTGTTGTAACTTTTTTTAAATTTTAGTTATAATATGATGTGACCGATAATTCCACTTACAAAAATCTAGTTGGTTGGTGAAATTTTTGTTGTAAAAAATAAAGTGTGTGGCTTTCTACTGGAGATGTACATGTGACTTTTCTGTTATCTATGGTTTCTGATCTCCTTAACATTGATTGAATGTTAATCCTTCTTTAAAGTGTAATCCTAAATATACAAGTAAAGAATGTATATTGCTTGAGAAACTTACTAGATTCATCTTCCTCTTCAAGTTGCAACACAACTTTAAACATTCTTTAGTTTATGTTTCCAAAGAAACAGTCTGCATATGAATAGTTATGGTGGCTATTTTCTTTGTTAGATGAAAATTACTTTGGATATAAAGGACAAACTTTTTTTGAATTAAATGTTCATGGTAATCTATGGAAAGTTAATGTTGTATAAAATATATTTTTGATAAGTAGATATATTCATAGACAGTATTTATAATAAGTATTTGATGTGGAAAATGTAACAGCAGAGATGGTTGCAGTGTATTTATGAACATTTTACATGCACTCATGAATAAGTTAAGAACTCTATTTACAAGTATTGCTTAACATAATTACATTTTAAACAGTTTGTACTTACATAATAGATGACAGTACAAGGGCATATTTAGGGTGTCCTTGAGTAAGAAATAAATGTAGCCTTGCATGAAGGCTTCTTTAGGTAAGAAGGTGGATTTAAAGGTTAATTCTCTGTCATCTTGCAAGCTTGGTTGAGAGTCAAATCCAATCTGCAGCAATCTGCTTACATGTATGCAACTTGCCCAAAGGGGCTTTTGTCAAACGTTGCTATATTTGTTCCTTCAGGTATTGTATATTAAGTATGTGTTCTGGGTAACTAACTACTCTTTGGGTCTTTACAATACAGTTATAAAAAGGTACAGTGTACATATTAAATACATCATTTAACACAGTTTGAATAAAATTATATGATCAAACACCCTTGAAATAGCTTGCTTTACCATCTGCATTTAATACAGAAAATAATATGTGATACCCAGTTTTATGTCATAACTAAGTTTGCATAAAATATTCGGCCCATTTATAGATAAGGATGTAGTAAGTGGGATTTTTTTTGTGGATTCCTTTAATTTTGGGTGATAGTTGTACTCAGTATCTATATTCATAGAGCATTCTTAGAAAGGTATATAATATGGCAAATCGTTCAGTCATTCTCCCTTCTCTGTGGTTGCTGAGGGCCCTTCAGTGAAAAAAAATAAAGTATGGGTCTGCTTTCTTTAAAGGGAGAAGTGGCAGGATGGCAGGATTGAGTCTGCATGTCAGACTTCTTTGTTGCAGGAATTGCATTTGACATCCATCTCCTCTTAGATTTGGAACTAGTTCCAGTAAATACTCGACTCCGTGCATAATATACTAGCCATTTTCCTTCCTTCATCTGCAGGAGGAGCTGGCTTTGTGAGACCTGAGTAGAAGGTGTGGAGTGGACTCTGTTGTTCTTCAAGAACAGAAGGGTTTGGTAGGGAGATCATTGTTTATGAAGAGCTAATTTGTGTGCAGTCTGTCGTCTTGGTTGTAGAAAGGGAGATAATGTGAATTCTGATGTGCTCTACTTCTGCTGTCCTCTCCCTCCCAAGATTAAATCAGTGCCAGTTCATTGGTTTTCAAATACTTAAATTTACTGCATTTTAAAAAAAAGTGCATTGGGACTACATGAGCCTTTTAAAATGCCTTTGAATATAGATCCTGCTGTAGATATAGTGGTATAGGTATCTTACTGAACTCTTACTTGTATGCCAAGTATGATGTTTACAGTCTGCTTTTTTAGATTTTTACAATAAAAGGCGGTCAGTTCAGGAACCGTGGGCAGAGCCATTTGCACATGGGCAAAAGAGTGGTTTCTCTGAGCTGTGGCTACAATTTACAGATTTATCCTTCATAGTTTTGAAAAAATACTGTGTACCATGGACCTGCTTTTAATAGATATGAGCCAGGGAATTGTGTTGGGCATTCCTAAAGTGACAGAGATGTTTACTCTAGAACTTTATATAGTATTGAGAATGAAGGAGAAGGACAGTTCCAGATTAAGGAAATACACATAATATAAAAATCTAAATATACAAGTTACAAAAATTGCAATTTTTTGTTTGAATTGTACATGTTAGATTTAATTCAGTAATTTCATATAAGACCTGTCAAAATTATTTATATTTTTTCTGGACAGTGTGCAGAAGTTACATATTTTAATAAAAATACTGTGTATAAATTGAGTGACATGAAAAAATATCTAGAGTGCACAGTTAACTCATTTTGCACCATTATTTTTTCTTTTAATTTTCCAGGTTTTAATTGTAACTGTTTACTCCATTAAAAATTATTTCCAACAAATGGCAAATGTTTAAGAGAATTGTTAAGAGATCGATCTATACTATTCTATGCGAAGCAGAAATCCACTGGGACTCATTAAAGTTCTTTCTAGATGTCTTTTCTGTAGCAGAAACAGTGTCTGAGACAAAGAATTACAAAATTATACATGTTTTGGATTTTCCATCCTCTCCACTTCCGCCACCACCTCCAGCTGCATTTTCAGCTAAAAAAACAGAGAAGGAAAGTAAAATGAGTATTTTCTGTTACTTTTAGCTGCTCTAATTTCTTGTTAAAAAGGTGTCACTTTTGTGATATGCATATTATGTGTGTTTGACCTTCTGAAAATTGAACGTGCTTTCACTACTTGTCTGGGAAAATGGAATAAGAAACAGTAACATATGCCATAAATACGTATGTCTATATAGTGTAGCAGTTGATACCAACATTTCTCAAAGGACCAAACACACACTGAACCACTCTTACTGGAAAGTTTCAGTAGTTAAATATATAACTCTGTCCCACACATACAAAACTGAGGTATGCAAGCCATGCAAAAGAAATAAACTCTTAGATCAATATAAACTGTGGATCTATTTTTGAAGCAGATGATACAAAAACTTTAATTTGACCTAATTGTATAAGCCTTTATCCAACCCTGCATGAATCCCTTTGTAATTACCAATTAAGAGAGAGAGACACTTTTTATGTTTGTTATCTATAGCTACTGATTCTGTTACTGTCTCTCTCAAATGATTCCACAGATGTTCATTGGTCCTAGTTAAGATTCTTTCAATGTAATAAATTGCGTTTCCAGGTTCATTTAAGGTAAGATACCAATATTAGAATTAAAACTTACATTTGAAAGCTGTGGATCACCATGTTACTAGGTCATTTTCGACCCTTTCCACCTGCATTGAAACATGTCACATAATCAGTGTCCTACCCTCTGTAATTTGTGGATATAATCAACACTATGTTACTAACTATGTATTTTATTTTCTTAGTTTAATGCTGTGTTCTGTTTTAGTTTCTGTTCTGAACTTTCCACTGTAGTGGTTCAGCAAATACGTTTATTTTGTTTTCTGTCTACTGAATGGCTAAGAATAGCCAGGTCAGTGTGATCTAGAGAAACCACCGTGGTTCAGCATGTATCAAATTATTGTTTGTATGAACTGACTTAACAAACCCACATATTTACATGGCCTTGATTTTACAGTGTCAGATTTTTTCTTCACAAATGTGCATGGCCTCAGTCCAGTGCACATTTAAAAAGATGCAAAATAATTCACTTACATTTTGTGATACCAGTTATGATATGCAAAGGGCAGATCCTTAGCTCCTGCAAATCAGTCTGTCCATGCTTGCCTGTGTAAGGTTCCTTGTGGGAAAATACTTCTTTCCTTAAGTCAATGACTAAGTGATTCCAAAATACCAATGATGTAAGATGGTCCTAACTTCAAGTGGGAGTAGAAATACCTGAATCTTCCTAAACGTATAATTTAATTTTTATTTAAGAATCTTATCCTTAAGGGTATAGGATCAGACTTCAGTAACTGTACTTTTTGCCAAGAAAGCAAATTGTTTGTGGAGGTTTGTGTGTAGGTCCCAGGTTGTTTTGGTTTGTTTTGCTGGTATTTCTGTGAAGTTCAGATGCTTACATTCCAGTGTAAGGAAAGAGTACTTTGTTCATGCTCACAACCAGCTAGTTCTCAGCAACAAATTAGTCTTAAATAAATAAGATTATATGATTAATTGCAAAAAAGTGTCTTTAAAAGCAAATTTGGGAGACAATGGGGTGGGCATAATTTCTGTGAAAGTGTGTGTAAGTGGTATCACAGGGTGAGCAGGCCAAAATATTTCTTGCAATTTTATTACAATAATAGTATTTGACTCATTTTATTAAACTTCTGTTTCAGAAATATGCTTTGATTAAATCATGTAACTTACAGTACTTTTTTAACCACTTTGCAACAACTTTTTTTTAGCCTAGTATCATTTATTTTAGGAGCCAATAACTCTCTAGTTCCACTTCACACTCTGACAGTAACTTGATGAGTGGCCTTGAGTAGCCTCTCTTTTGTGTGAAATGTGAAGATACTCACCTATTTCCCACAGAGACTGATTAACAAATAAATTATTCAGTGCTGTTTTATGTTCTAAAGATGTGAAACACACACTTAGAGTAACTAACTTCTTCAAACTAGCTGACAATCAATCATTCTGTAGTAGTCACACGGTTTTGTTTTAATCTATGAACCTTTTCAGTCATCTCAGCTGAATGGCAGGTCTGTTGACCTGTTGTTCCACATGCAATACAGAATAAAAATAACTGACTCACTTCACTCTTACACTTGAGTGATAGGTTCTCAGTTTCTGTAAAATCAGATTCTCTTCTAGGTTATCATATGCAATTTTAGGACTTGGGCTGTCTTAGGAAGATTAGTGTTAAATTTGTAATATGAGTGTATTTCAGCCAAGAAACTGATGGTAAGGAACTAGAACCAACAGTTTTATCTTAAACTTGGAAGAGAAGTGGGGATTTGTACTGCTTTTTTATGTTCCAGATGCACACTATCCATTCCCCTACCTTTTCCTTATGCTTTTCATTTTCAACTTAAACAAAGCACCTGAACACATTTGGGGCTGATGCCACACAGAATTTTGATACATCTCTAGTATTTCAGGTGATAGCAGCATTCACAGATAAAAGTTTAATTACATTCAGTTTTAAGTCTTAAGATAAAAAATTTTACACTCCCTTCACTTTTGTGATGGTCATATTTTCTACAATTCTGCAGTTTAGAAAATGAGGTCAGTGTACTGGATTTGTGTAATCTTTAAAGGTTACTCCTCTTCCAAGTGGAAATAAAGCTAATTTGGCTAATTCAGAACTCGCATACCATTAGTATGAAGTTTAATAGAATATTGCACTGCATGCGTGAATTTGAGAGAGAGGGAATATGTTGACTGCCTTACAAATATATATAAATGAAAGCCTTAGAAGTTACTTAACCTTTTTTGGCAGCTGCTTCTTCTTCCTGTTTCTTTTGTTCCTCAATAACTTTCATCTTTTCTTCATACTCATCAGCTCGTGTTTTCCATTCAACTCTGTTGTTTTGAAGGCCATCAAACATAGGTGTAATTTCCTTGTGAAACCTTGAGAATTCCTATAGAAACAATTTAAATTGGCAAATTAGAAATTTTTAAGCATTTATGATTTGTAAAATCTGAATTTGTGGTAATAAAGCTGCTTTGCAGAAAATACTAGCTTTCGTTTTTCTATTAAATCTAATTCAGTATGTATGCTAGATTAATGAGTTTTATTTGATTTCACATTTTTTTCAACTACTTGTTCCATCTCTGGTAGTGGGTTTTTTGTAGAAGAGAAAAAATTTTAAAAGAAATAGTGTGAGTACCTGCTGGTGCACATTTGAAAGCATGTTCTTGGCTATGCAGTGGTGGCATATTATTGGAAATACCATGTTGGGTTAATAATCCCCTATTGTGCACACAGTCTGTTAGAAAAGAACTGAATTATATACTGCACATTTTAGTATTTTCCTTAATCCCACATTTAATAGTCTGATTCATATAATACAATTATAATTGTGATACATGATATTTTATAATATGATTATCAGTATAAGGATATAACAAAAAAGTCTAGTATCCTATAGTATATTCCAAGCAGATGAGGATGTATCTGAAGATGTTAAAATATTACATGTCACTTTTCTGCATGACATTTTGGGGTAATAGTAAAAGCTAGACAGGGATTAGGCACATTTCAGTGCCTTACAGAAGATACAGAATATCTGTATTTCCAGAATATTGCAAGTTTCCTATTCCCTTTGCTGTGCCATTAACTGCCTTCTGTAACCATCTATGTGTTGCGTACTTAGATTAAATAGGACTGTGAATAATCAGACTAGGCTTTCTAACTCAGTCTTTCAAGCTAGTAACAAAACCTCGGCACCCTCAAGTTTCACTGGGATCTTCACATCTCTTGAATTTGGTTTGTGGGAGCAATTCTTCTATGTAACAGAAGACTGAAAAATTGCGGTGGTTGTGATAGTGATTTACCCTGTGACTGAGAGTCCTGCTGCTGTCTAGAAATTTTAACTGCAACAGTGTCACTAACTGTGCCATCAGAACTGCTGCAGCAGAAAAACAACAACAAAAATTTCTTACCTTGTACACAAATGTACACACAAAATCTATGAAACCAACTTGAAGCTTAGGTAGTTCATCTCCTTTGTTTCTGTCCATCATAGGCTAGAACAGAATAGCAGTAATTTAGATTGTGTAGATACTGTGCTTTTTGGTATAATGATCTAGTAAGCATCATGGACCATTATCTAGTCAATGTTTTAATAACAGTTAATATTGCTTAACAAAGTTAAATTATTTAGTACTTACAATTGGTTGTTGCTGTAGCACAGTTCTTTCCAGGTCACCTTGCTCCCAGAATTCATTTGCAACCATGAGGGCAACCTGAATAATCACAATTCAGTGGAAGTGTCAGCAGAAAGCAGCAAATTTAAATAAATAAATAAAAGAACAAGGCTTTCCAGAAAATGTGAAAATGTTGATTAACCAAGAACTGGCATATTACTTTTTACTACTTAACTATTATTACTAACTTCCCTTCCACAAAGAGAGGACTTATTTCT
This sequence comes from Haliaeetus albicilla, assembly GCF_947461875.1. NCBI lineage: Eukaryota > Metazoa > Chordata > Aves > Accipitriformes > Accipitridae > Haliaeetus > Haliaeetus albicilla. The sequence goes on from NC_091493.1 coordinate 23,219,820, forward strand.
TGCTATATGAGTTATCTCTGAGTAGTTTAAAATGTTCTCCAGAAATAAGGAGTTTTGGTCAAACACAATAGAATTCCACTTTTTAATCCCTGTAGAGATAGTCAGGAGCTTCTTTCAAAAATTACAGACACTCTCTGGTGTACTTCAGGCTTTTTCCAGCAAATTATCTTTACCAATATTCTGGTGCATGCTGAGTAAATGATAAGTTATTGTCAACAGGAACAAGACAGTATTAGCAACATAACAATCTTCTAGTACCTGTAATGTGTATTACTTAGAAGGCTCCACAAGCATCTTGCAGTTGTATTTTGGTTATGCATTGTTGAAGCCTGTTCCTGTAAGGCTAAGTGATGAGCTTCAGTGTGATGGTCAGTAAGTACTGGAGTACTTGAAGTACTTATGTACAAAGCAGTGTCACACTATATTACAAAATTTATTTTTACCATGTTTAAGCTACTTTGCAATGGCACCAAGATCTACAGAATAGATACAATTCAAATCATACTGTTGTTAAATCAGTACCTTAAAAATAGCTGAAAAATAGCAAAAGTTGGTGAGCACAAAAATAACTGAGGGATATCTAAGGGTACCTAGAAAAGCTGACAGAATCGGGGATGCCAGTTTTAGCTGAAGGACAAGTAGAGAAAGGTAGAACAACTGTAGAGTGCATGGGGAAGAGGCGTCCTGGAACGCTTACAATCACAGCGACAGAAAAACAGAGGTTGTTTACTGGAAACACAGTTGGGTGTAGATACTTAAGTATCTATCAACTGATAATAAGTAATTTTTTTTTTAAATGATCATGCACCAAATATACAGTAAAACTAATAGCAAATGCAGTATTATCTATTTGAAAAGTACCTACCTTACTTTGCACTTCCCAAGGCTTGGTTATTGCAGACAGGTCACATCCAGTCATCATCATAGCCCTTTGAAAACACAAAACAAAACAGGAATATAGTTAGGATGATGATAGGAAAAAAAAAGGTCTGGATTTTTTTAAGGATTTAGATACCTAAGATGCAGATGGATGCACATTTTGCATATTTAAAATCATGGTTATGCTCATCATTGGACAATAACACCAAGTCTTAATTTACACATTTAGGTGCCCAAATTTTTTTAAAATCTGGTCCTAGATAACAGATTGAATAAAGAATAAAATATTAACCACCTACATGATGACTTCTTTTTTGGTTGGGTCAATAGATATATATTTAATTGCCTCCTCTTCTGTCTCCATTTTTTCAATTGCATCCACAATCTTTTGAAACATAGTTCTTTTCCTGTTAAAACATACCAATAAACCATATATTAGTGAACAAAAATTCCTACATTAAAAATTAAATAGAAAACCGTATTTCTGATATTTATGCTTTTCCAAACTAGCATCCTACTTGTAGTATCAAAATGACACCTTCTTCCCATTGAACTCAAACTTTTCAGGTAATCTAGCACATTGAGATTTTGCCATTGTTGTGGTTTAACCCCAGCCAGCAACTAAGCACCACGCAGCCGCTCACTCACTCCCCCCCCATCCAGTGGGATGGGGGAGAAAATCAGGAAAAGAAGTAAAACTCCTGGGTTGAGATAAGAATGGTTTAATAGAACAGAAAAGAAGAAACTAATAATGATAACACTAGTAAAATGACAACAGTAGTAATAAAAGGATTGGAATGTACAAATGATGCGCAGGGCAATTGCTCACCACCCGCCGACCGACACCCAGCCAGTCCCCGAGCGGCGAATCCCTGCCCCCCCCACTTCCCAGTTCCTAAACTAGATGGGACGTCCCATGGTATGGAATACACTGTTGGCCAGTTTGGGTCAGGTGCCCTGGCTAGGCATGAGAAGCTGAAAAATCCTTGACTCTAGTCTAAACACTACTGAGCAACAACTGAAAACATCGGTGTTATCAACATTCTTCACATACTGAACTCAAAACATAGCACTGTACCAGCTACTAGGAAGACAGTTAACTACATCCCAGCTGAAACCAGGACAGCCATATACCACTGACATATAAAGTATTATGTCAGAATTCCTGCCAAAGAAACAAATAACCAGTTTCCTGACTCTTCATATCAAACTGTTTAGGGTGATGTTCTTATTTCTTTAGTGTTAAATGTTTGTTACTTCCTGTAACATAATGAATTGGGAAAATTGAAGCAAATACTAATAAATGTTCTTCCACTCCCTCCCATCAAAAATCCAAAGAAGCACTAAGACCTGACTGAGAAGAACTTTCAGAAACATAACCATGTCTTGCTATTGCTTAATAAATCTTCTAATTTGCGTTTAGAGTGAATGAAATAATGGAATTACTGTTCACTAAAATGTAACAACTGCTGTTGAACAACTTACTGAATTGTTTCCTGTCTCCTGACTTTAAATTGTCCTAGTCATAAGACATCTGTACCAAAACAAAAGGCTCCATATATTTTTAAGGAAAATACCCATTATAAAAGCACATGAAGTCAGTAACTTAGGAACAGGATGGATGATTTGATATTTGGAGCCTTTGGCATGTTTAGCACTGGGATCAGTTGACGTCTGTAGTTTTGTTTTTAAACCAGCATCTGAATTTCCATGTCTTAAGCATACTCCTGTTTAGCATGAGTATTTGTAGTATGGTACACTAAATAACACATGCATGCAACCTTAGGATTAGGCTACAGAATCCACACTTCTGAAATACAATGTTTTCTGTAACTAAAAGCATATTTGAACGACCTACTAAATGTATACGAAGTATTATGTATGTTTCTGTGCTCTCTAATTTGAAAGCTTATAATGGATCTAAGAATGTCTTGGTTTTTTTACAAGAATTAGACTTAATAACAGTTTTAAATACAGCTCTGTACTCTGCATATAAATAACCAAAAACTATGGTTATAAATTCTATAGGATTGACATTTTTTTTCAGTAGGAAGTTATACAGAATTTAGTACTTACTTGAAATACAAAGCCAAGTCAGTTGCTATTATTGCAACTTCAAATAAGTGTAGAACGGTTTCAAACTGGCGCTTATTTAGGTTCTGGAAGATGTTTAAACTCTGCAAGATGGAAAGTTTATGAATTCAATTCCTTTTATAACGCTGTCTTTGGTTTGTACTATACAGGTTGTCTCACAGAATAGCATAACAAAATTGGCCAACTACAGCCCCTAAATTAAAATAATGCTACAAATGAAAAATTATTTGATTGGTAAAGATGGCCCTCATACATGGCTAATAAATGGCTAAATAACTGTGTGAATGGTAGGTGGATCTAAGATGCTGCCCCCAGAGGCTGCACAAATAACTAAATCCACAGGGACTCAAAACAGTTTTAAATCCTGCTATTGTCATATATAAATTAAAGAAAAGCACCTGAATGCCATATAATTAGTAAAGAAATGGCAGTTCTTCATAATGTCTTTACTGTTCACATTCCATAAACCTAATTTTCCTAGACTTTTTAAAGCTTCACAATAGAGACCTTTTCCTCCTGTTAACCTGGGTTGGCACAATTGCCTGCAGTGCTATTCAGGATGTACCATAGTAAGTGCAATGTCCTTTTCCTCAGGCAAAGGGAATGAGCGCATCACACTCAGCATTTTTCTAAGTGTCCTGGTTTTCCTTCCTTCTTTAACTGAGGGGACAATACCTGTGAGAGCACAGGGCACAGCAATGCTGCTGTTGAAAACCTCCAGAGGTCCTGACAACTGCTCTAGCAAAGAGCAGGGGTTAATCCCCAGCATCTCACATTTGAAAAAGTATATCACCATCAATAAAGGTAAAGGTGTTTGGTTGGGTTTTTTTTTAAATCATAAATCTGGGTATTTTATGATCATTGTGCTACTGGTTAGTGTAAGGATTTATTCTGTGGCCTCATGAGGTCAGGAAACAGCACCACCACAGGGATTAGAAAATGAAAAATGAGGGTGAAAATGGGTGCCTGCCATGTTGCTGTGAACAAGTGGGAGGGAAGGGGCACATGTGTTCAAGCCTTGCCTGTTAAATTTCTTATTTCCCTGCAAAATATGTAGTAGATAGTTGTAAATAGTCCCTTCCCTTGTAGCCAGGACAGAGCCAGGCGCTGCTGAGGGAAGGAGAGCTGACCTCCACTGGAGGAGCAGGGCCCCGCAGGCCACACTGCTGCCATTTTGTTGAGCCTGAGGAGACTGTGGTGGAGAACCTCACCTCCGCACCTGCTGGGGTAGGGCAGCTGAGGGTGTCTGCCTAATTCAAGGAAGATCAGTAATGGGAGCTGCAGCAGAGCCTCATGATACTGCCTTCTCTGTCTTAGCAAAGTAAGGTGTCTGTGGGGTCTGGCCTGGGTGTGAGGGGGCCCTCCATAAACATCTCCATCCCTTTGCTCCTCAGCTGCCAGAGCCAGCAGCTGAACTCACACTTCACAAACCATGGGCAGCAGTTTAACTAGAACAAAATCAGCTGTTTTGTGAAAGTAGAAAAGACCTGAGGAGTGTGAGTGAGGCCCAGAGGAAAAGCTTTTCTATCTTAAGTGAGTCTATTTATGGTGAAATGACTGACGTTTCTCTAAAAGTGGACAATGCATAAGAATTTGGCTTAAACGTCGAGATTTTAGCATAATTTCTTAATCTGGACCTAGAGGAATGAATGAGATGCTGTGAAATTTGGAACATCATAACTTAATTGGATCTTTTGTGTCATTAGTGTGAGCAGAAAGTCCATGCACACATACCTCATCTTGCAGTAGAGTTTTACTGTACTCTAGGTGATGCCTTTCTAAAATGGAAGAGCCATGAAGTTTTGCCAGCGGAGCGGCTGACCTGTTAAAGAAGAAGCAATTCTTTATAGTATTTTGGAGGCAATAGTTTTGATTCAGCGTTCAGATTTTTAGGATTAAAATGCTTCTGGTCTGCATGTTCAATAGTTTCATCTATGTATCTTAACCATTGGTATGATGCAGAGCAAAAAAAAAAAAACAAACAAAAAACTTGCTTGCCTTCACTCTTGTGACTGCATAATGATGGAAATTGGAGAGCACTCTGTGTTCAGTGTCCACTAAAGTCAAAGGCGTGGTTAGATGCCTCAAAACTCAAAAACTGTGTTTTGTAAAACTTGCCTCTATTTTGTCTTTCACATTCAGTTTTGCTGTTTGTTTAATCTATGCATCTTCTGTGTACCTTAAAAGTAGCCTTTATTCATCGTTTAATATTTATTCTGTGGCACGGCTTTTGAACTCATGTCTGTCTGTAATGACTGTGGGCCATGTCCCCTGTGATTCTAACTTACTGTAAGTTAAATCTAAAGTAACAGTATAATGCAGTTTAATTCCTCTAATGCCCTCGGGCTCCTCCCCTCCCCCCAAATCACTATTTTATGGACTGTGCAAGTCCTGACAGCTCAGTTGTGTTCAGTCTTATCACAGAGCTCAAAGCATTCCTCTGACATTGGGCTAAGCTTCAAGCAGAGGAAATTCTGCATCAGATTATGGTAGTGGGAGGAAGGGAGAAGCGTCCTATCTACATAGGCTCCAGGTGGTTCTGCATGTTTGGAAATGTATTTTCCTCTTTTCTTCCCCTGGCTAATAACTGCGTTCCTGAGATAACCCAAGGCGGATTGCTACATACTACCTGTATTTTCTGACTTGTGATTAGGACTGTCATGGTAAAGCCTGATAACTTTTATAAATAGCTTTACTGTGTATGACCTCACATAGAGGGCTTTCAGCTAGGGAAGACCACAGTAGGAAGATTTAAAACCCCCCTTAAACTTATTTGGATGAGAGACAGTCCGCTGAATAAGAATCAGTGCCTGTCATTCTCTCTCCTACGTCACCTGGAGAATCCCTGAGAATAATCAGAAAATCCCCTCATGTCACTGCTCTAGCGTGCAGGCTGAAACGCCTCTCCTGGGAGGAGTGTATCCAGGGTCAGAGGAGGAGGATGAATCATTCTGGAGATACAGTTGGTGGGAAATTGTACTCAGAAAATTATGGTTATAATCTTCTTGTACATGTGACATTCTGAGAAACCTGAATCCCTCTCCAGAAAAGTGCTTATGCCCTGTCTTGAAAAAAGTAATCCAGTTAGGGATTTTAATTTACTTTTCTCATTTCTTTGTGGCCTCATGTGCATGAGGCTCTGCTGCAATCCAAGCAATGGTAGAGCTTAGTCTCTCTTAAAAGATTCTTCTAAGATTCTGCTTTTGCATTTTGTCTTTGTGTTTCAGCTGTCATGACAAATGCTCTGAGGCAGAAATTTTCTGTAGGATAAATGTTTATTCATGCCAGAGGAATATGGAATATATACCTTCTATTTTTGCAAGTTTTGGTATGTTTTTTTCATTTGCCACTAAAAATACTATATTTCCATATATTTGAGCATTTGTACTTACTTCATCTGATACAAGTTATTGGTCCCTCTGTGATCAATGTCATGGCAGAAAGCAGCAGCAACCATGGCAAAGGCTTCTAGATCAGTGTAGTATTTCTTTATTTTGCCTGTCTGTAAAAGAAAACAGACAATTCTGAATTTTCCAGTTGGAATTGAAAGGAAAACTAAATAATGAATGTAAGGTTAATATTAGTAACATTACCATCAGCAGAGTAAACATTGTTTGTCCCACATTGAATCCATGTCGCCAGTTATGGTAAGTGATATCTCGATAACCCTTTCTGACTGTGTACATCCATCTTGTAAGGACCTATTATGAACAAAAGTGATTAAGGCTGTGCTGTTAATTGAAACTAAATGATGGAATTCCTATAAAATTACTGGAATATACTATGAAATTCCTGTAATAATGTGCAAGTTCTATGAAAATAATTGCTTTTCGTTGAATTAAACATGGAACCAGAAAATTGCTCTTATGTAAATGGATGTTGATTTAATTCCTTCCATAGCTCACACAATTTCAGAATTAGTTTTAAGCCTTTATGACAAATATGCAAATGTTTAATTAAGAATGGAAGATTGTTATCCATACCACTAATATTTTAGTGTTGCCTACTTCTATATTAAAGTACCTACAGTCAGCTATTTTTCTTCTATCTTAAAATAAATATAAACAAGACAAAATAAATCAGACCTCAGCTGGGACTTTGAACTTTTCAACAACATTTATCTCAAAGAACAGTCGTATTCCACATGTTATCAGGCCGTGCTCTGTAACGGGAAAGTCACTGAAGCGGAATTCATACAGTTCTAAATCTTTTGGATCAGGTAATTCTTCCTTCTGTTAGGAAAAGTCAAAAACACAAGGGTTTTTCTGGCAAGAACGAAGTTGGAAAAACTTTTTTATTTTCTTTTCTGACTTCAGTAGAAACGTTGCCTATGGACAGTATGCTTGCTATATCTTCAAAGGCCTCAGGTTTCAGTGCAAACTAATGCATATTAAGTTATGAAATAAAACCGTGATGCTGCTGGCTTTCTTCTCAAAGAGGATAGGTAAAAGTCTTAGCCAGGCAGTGTTTCTTCCTACTCTGAATTCCAACACAATCTGTTGTAACCATCTCAGTTCCTTAGTTCAGAAATCTCAGGCCTTGGAATTTCTCCTTCTTGGCATAAAATCCTATGATTCTCCCACTTTTAACCTGGTCTCAAGGCTGCAGTTCATCTTTTTCACAAACAAAATTATTCTTGTTAAGTGTTGTTCTTCTGGTTTGGATCTTATGAACAGTGATGAATATAGTGACCAAAACCAACCTGTCTAGAACAAAACATTTTTTACAGTAAAGTATAACAACAACATTTTTTTTAATAACAGAAGTCTTGCTTGCATGCCTACCTACCTACCCGTAGCTTTGTCTTCTCTTGGAGAGACTATAGGCAAGCAAAGATTCCTGTACATTTTTTAACCTCTGGAGTGCTGGTAGTTTGTTTCTGCTCTACAACCAACTCTAAAAATTAGTCTGTCCTACCTTGTCTCCTGTGACAGTCTCTCTTTTTCTGTGATAGTCTATATACACTTAATAGACAAACCTGTAAGGTTGATATGGCACACAGAGAGAGGACTGGAAAATCCTACAAGATCAGATGTAAAAATTCACAAATCTTATTTGTGTTCTTGTTTGTCTGCTTGCAGTAGATTCCTGACTGCTTGGCTCTTGAATGATCTCAGTATATGCATAAAGTAAAAATTGTTACGATGCTTAAATGTACAAAGCATTTAGTATTCATGGTTATTATGGCTTATTTAAAATCTGCTTACTTTTTAGTGCTGTAGTTGGTGGTGATTTTGTCCTAGTAATTGCCTTTCTATAGTTTAGAACAGTAATTTCTGAACAATCCTGACTACTGATTAAATGAGGGATCATTCCAGAAGCAGTGAGCTGTATAAGTGCATAATCTTTTCCTCACATACTAAATTTCATTAGAAGCTGTCTGGATGCCACTCAGGGATTTTTCTCTCTCTGAAGGGCAGGTACAGACCATATACTGAATTCTAAAATGCAGAGGATACAAAAGTTAAGAAGCCTGTATTAATTTTAAATTGCCTATTTTGTATACATTATATAGATTCACATTGAATAGCCTAACTGGTAATAGCGATATGAGTGAACTGCTCTATAACACTTTTCATCTGTATATCCCAAAGCCTAGGGAGAGCAGTATTGTATTTTAAACAATGAGCCCCATTCCAAATAAGAATTAATTCAGGGACGTCTGATGCAACATAAAAAATAGATTATATTATGATAATGACTCCCTTCCTCCATAGTAGCCTATAAATAATCTCCATTTTACGGATAAGGAAAAAAAATGACTGAATGTATGCATCTATTTCAATAAATAAGGCTGAACTTCCATGCAAAGGTATTTCCTTCTGCCTGGGATTTTCCTTTATATTTACTCTGATCTGAGGTCAAGGACAAGGAAACCTGAAGCAGTGGTGTTTTAAGACCCATTACTTTGTGAATCATCAGATCTAGAAACACCTGCTTTATCCCATTAGCTATCTGGGATTCCAGGTCTTATAATAGGATAAAGCATTTGCATGTAGCCTTGGAAGTGCAAAATGTATTAGGCCTTTGAATTTGTGACTCCACAATGTTGAGAGAACTCACTTAAATTGCTTTTTGGAGATTTAAAAATTCATACCAATATTATGTTGTTACATTTGGAGCCTGTTCCATAATAATCACTTGTTGCTCTACTAGTAGAGAGATTTTATAATGTTTATCTATTAATTTTTGCAATTCTTCATGCAGCTAAATTAAATTTACTTTAAAAGGTATGTGAAGCTACACAAGGTCTGTTAATGTTCTGTGGTTTCACCACTTGTAAGCTGTGTGAGCATCTGTTTTCTGGGAGCCAGTAAAACCTTAACACCATTTCATTCCAGCATGTACATGCACATAACTAAAAATAGTTCAATGAGATCTTTTCCCTGTGACTATGTCTACATTAGGAAATGTGGTGTAATTGGAGGAAATATGTGAAGTGGCTGGCACTGGAAGTCAACCAATTTGTGTGTATTTGACCTTTTTTAATTCAGCCTAGCTCTGTTTTGATCCATTAACAGTGGCAGTTCATTTAGTGTTTTCCTGGAGTGCATCTTTGAGTTTTGTTTCAGATAAAGTAAGCCAGTGCATGTGCTCCAGGACTGCTCCACAAGAAAAAATGAAGTGCACTAAGTGGGCACAAACAGGAGTTTTCCTCCAAAAAGGCACTCCCTTTCTAGACTGAAATACTAAGGCAGCCAGAGGACTGCACAGTCTGGAAGAGAAAGTGACTCATTTTTGGTTTAGTAGTAGCAGAGTTTAAAACTCTGATTAGGTCAAATCTGTTTCATCACTGTGAAGTCACTGATCACTGTCTTTGGACCTCTCTGCCTAAGAAAATGCAGGAAAATTAATCTGAAAGTAGGTTAGTTCCACTGCACACTCCTACATGTGTTCTCTTACTCAGAATGAAAGTGACCTTACATTAATGTCCCTTCCTTTATTTTCAAAATTAAATAAATTCAATTATATACATAGCACTGTCACCATGGATATTTAAAGAAGTTAAACACATTAAATGTTAATTCATATAAACATTTCTATATAACTCTGACTATCCAAGTCTGTTGACACATATCTGGGACAGAATATTTCCTTGTAGGTGACAGTGGGGTCTGTACATAGAAGAACTGAAGAAGTTGAAGATGTATGATTAGATCAACTCCACCTAGCTTGTGGAACTGATAGCTAAAATCAATTGTATTAATCAGGATTTGGTTACACACAACTTCTTCTATAGTGAGAACACATTACAATCTGATATAAACACGCCACCAGAATTTTCAGTTTAATGACTTACCAAAATCCTGATAAGATCCTTTTGATCACATTCTTCTATACTATTGACGTTTAATTTCTCCTTGTATTTCTAAAACCAAAAATGAGTACGAAATTCAGTTTTTGTGTAGCACATTTTCTACTTTAATTTTATGACTATGGGCAAAACTTACCAGTATAGATTCAACTTCAGAAGGGGTGGCCTTTGTCTGGTACATAAGCATTTCCTGAGCAATGTCTTTTCTGTTTTCAAGCTTGTTCATTTTGTCATAAGTGTCAGTATTTAAAACAGACCACCCCAGGAACTGTGTAAGAGTCTGGAACAAAGACAAGCAAAGCAGACATGACACCATGACAATAAAATTAAACTGACAATTTGAACTTACTTTTCTTAAACTCCAGTTTCTGGTAGTGCCCTTTGAAAAGCAATGTGTAACCCTACTTGTTAGAGGCTTTTACCTTCCATCAACAGGTTCTGTTAGCACCTCACAGCTTTTAATGACATTGTTTGTCTCAACCTAGTAATTAGGGGCCCATATTCCCACTTTGTATACAGAACCGTGAGGCTTATGAAGCTTAAGGTAGCTGAGTGGACTTGGGTACACTGTGTAGCATCTTATCTTGCCTAAGTACTTGTGATCATGAATGCTCTGGGAACTCCCATGATCACAGGCATGATATCCATTGGCAAGCAGCATGCCATACTTGCTTACCCACTGCTAATTAGGAGATGCTGACTATCACTAAAAAGTCAAATGATTAAAAATAAAATTTTATCTGACTTTTGTTCATTCTTGGAATGTAAATGATCTCTCATAAATTTTCAGGTTTATAGCAGGAAATAAAATTTCTGATTCTTAAGAAACTGTAAAGATAGACATTTTGCCAGATGTTAATATAGCCTATTTGAAAATTTTTAAACATTTTAAAATTACTTTTTAGAATAATATTTTTATTAACATCATATGGGTCCTTAAAGCCTCTAATCCTGTTAAGCTTACTTCAATGATCTGTTCATCATACTCATCAAAAGGTTTTCCATCTTTCCTATTGTAAAATGTTGCAACTCCCACAATTTCTTCTTTTTTGTTGACAATAGGCAATGACAGGACATTTTTGATAACCCATCCAGTCTCATCCACTGGTCCCTTCTGTAGGAAAGCCAAAGAACAGGAAATGTCGTGTATTTCTTTGAAAGTAGTAATACAGATATTGATACAGGCAATGTAACACTAAGACCCATGCGTCACAAACAAAAGAGAAATTATTTATGTAATCAACTGTATAACTAATTGGTGGAAAGCATATTTTTCTACAATATCTATAATTATTAACATTACTGGAATTACCTGAAATGTGAAATATTCATCGGCTGGTGCATTCATCATGTTACAAATCTGCAGCATAAAGAAAAGGAGAGATTGTTTAAATGGAGTATAATGTGCACCAAGACTTGGCCTAATATTTTAAAAAGGCATATTTATTTTCTAAACTGACAACAGTGAGCACCCTAGTTAGCTACAGAAATTAAAACTGTTCCTATTAAATTAGATGTGGTTATTCTAACAGACATCATTCTGGAGTGCTTGTAGCAAAGTCCCTCATGTATGATCTCTCACAGTACATAAGCATAATGGTCAAGAAAATCACTTGCAGTTTAAAATGGCATGGGGGTTTATAGAAAGAAATAACTAAGGGCCCTGTCCTTACTGCTATTAAAAATGCCATAGGATTACTAATAACTGTCATACATCACAACTTGGAATTACGTATATTGTCTATGCAAGAAGAGATAAGAAAAAAAGAAAATTTTAAAACCGTGTATATGATGGTTTTTGACTTTGACATTTTGTTGTGAGACTTAGTTAGCACACCTGGAAAGTGACATCAGATGCACACATTATTCCTCCAATGTCACCACAATCAGAGGAAAATTTTCCTGATGTTTTGGCTGTTTCTGCTGAAGGCTTGTCTCCATTCAGACTACTGATTCACACGATTTCACTGGGAACCAATGACACTGGAAGCAGCACAGTATTTTTGTAGAGGTTTTTGGTTGTGGGGAGGTTTTGGATTTTTTTTGTTCAGTCAGAAGAACTGCATGAACTAAAGCTTTTTGGTTTTACATTTGCTATGAACTTACGAATCCATTTTCAGCAACATATGTTGGCAATCCACTGACAAGACACCAGTGATCTGCTGGAGGTGACCTTTAGAGAGCGAATGAGATTAAATTATTTCTACAATACAGACATGTTATTATTCTATCCCAGCAATATATCTAATTACCACACATTCACAGGCTGCCAATGAATACTCACGGAATTACTTTGATTTCTTCTTTTCCATGTAAAATATAGTCAATAATCTTATAAAAGTTGACTTCCTAAATAAAAAGAGAAAAACATGTTGGTGACGTGTACAACCTCAATGTCAAAATTAAGATTCATAAAAAGAAAAATTAATATCCTCACTCGTCCATCAGGCGTCTTGGGGCCTTTGTAAGGCTCTGCCTCCCCCAGCCGGATTGGCCACTCATCATAGAACTCCTGAGAAAAAGATACACAAGGTTTAGCAAAAAAAAATCTGTTCTGTGTTCATAGATAACATGACATCTGTGGATAGCAGTTGTGTTTTTCCTTCACCATAGCTGTACTATGGTCACATTTCAGACAATATTAAGAAAACATTGTTAAATATATTCCAGGCAAGAAAGGTTTGCCAGTAAATTGCAGGTTAATCTGAAGCTTACCTGTGGATGGTTGTACAGCTTAATTGTTGTTTTAGAAGGCAGGTATTAATAAAACAATAATCAGACCTGCACTTCTGTCTTCTACCCTTTCTCACATGGAATTATTAATATGAAAAATTACACAATTAGCCTTTATGTTCATCATGGTTGTATCCTTTGCCATGCTTATATTTTGTAATTTGGTTAGATTTTATATAAATTATCCCGGAGGCTTAGAAAGCATGGTACTTTGTATCTTGGAGAGACATGCACTAGAAATATGCAGAACAAGTGAATTAGAAGGATGAATTTTATAACTTAAAGTTAGGACTAGCAAATTTCTAGCAAGTAGGCAAAATGATTGTTACCTTCTCTTTAGTCATGTCGAGCAGACCAACAGAGTATCTTTCACAATTCAAATACATTCGAATAGTATACAGTGCTTTGTGAAACTGCCGTTCTATATCTGTTAGCTCTTCAAATACTTTGTTGGCAGACCACAAAAGCATCTATTTACAACAAAAGAGAAAGAGGGTAAATGTTCACAACAGTAAGAAAACATAAACATAGGAATCCTAGGCATTCCAGAATAAAATTATAAGGTGCATTACCATTTTCAAATAAAAAAAAATTAAATAGATGCTATTCTTAGTTCAATAAGCTTGCAAGAATATAAAATAGTGGGAATATTAATGGTTTCACACAAAAACAAAGTATTATCATTAACAAATTCTTCTATACCTGACTTCTTCGGGATTCAATATTGTAGAGATATGTCGTATGATGATGTCTTAGGACCAAAGATATAAAATTGAGGTATTTTTTAAATACCTAAAAAATGACAAAGAGCAAAAATAAGACAAAGGTATCAAATCAAGAGGTAGATTCACTCAAACTACTTGTTGAACTAACAGCTGTACTGTTGTGTGACATTTGAGGTTATTACCTCTTCATCCTCTTTTGAGAACTCAGTGGCATTTAATTTGTTGAGTGCCATCACAACAGCAAGCACCTCTTTACCCTGCATAATTGGGGTTGCCAACATACTGATTGTTGTATAACCAGTTTTTTTGTCCATAAAGTCAGAAAAATGGTTGTTCTGAAAGAAAAGAAAAAAAACACCAAACCACAAATGAAACACATAACAATTAGTTACACGCCAAGAGGAAATTATCATTTCATTTGATAATTTATGTTTGCAATGCTATTAGCACAGTTTCACAGTGTGGTAGGTTTATACTCACAAAACCCATTATCATTATTTAACTCAATCTTGCAGAGTTATATGTACAAGCTTAACTTAGGCATTGCTTATGAATATAGCTTCTGAAACCAAGATCTGTGCAGTTCTTATTAGAATGATGAGGAATTTGAGGAATTAAAAATATGAGAAAATCTAGAATAAAGGAGAAAGTAATGTGACTTTGTGGCTACCTGAGATTCTAATACATATGGCTTGCATGTAAGAGAATTACTTCATAGCTATGTTAATATTTATTGTTATTATTTAATTATTTCTGGAGATAAAATTCATGATACTGCCCCGTCACACAATGTTTAAAACTACCGTCTGTCCTGAACGTATATGGCTAAAAATGCTTCAGGCAGAGAGGCATCCCCAGCAGGTATGCATCTGGCTGAGCTGTTCCTTACTCCTTCCTGTCTGACAGATTCCCATTCCTGCTGCTCCCAGCCCAACATGGTCTTCTGGTGAATGGGAGGGTGTAGGACCAGGGGGATCAGGATGCAGAGCTGCTTTTGTTGGGTGTGTGGTCCTGTGGGAAGGAGACCATGTGATTGTTGAATAAGCCACAACTAACTAACTACCCCAGCAATTTCATCCTTGAAACCAAATGCTGAGGAAGGTTTAGTAAATGCTATTCTTTCAATTCTTTTATGTAAAAAATACTGGGAAGCTAGTTCATGTTTCATTAAAACTGTTTCGTTTCTTCATATCAAAGAAATTCTTGGTGTTTTCTTTGAAATGCTTCAGTGTTCTCTTTAATTTAAAAAAAGGGATTTGAAATTTGTCAGGGAAATCTGTTTGTCAAAGGTGGTTGTGTTTTGTGTTGTTCTTACAACATTACATCTAAATGAACTGAGTTATGACTTGGGGGATTGAAATCTGTCCATATGTGCATACTGAGAAGTGACATGGTTCTACTAAGCAGCTAAAAGAGCCAAACTCTGTCTTCACTGAGCCTTTTCCATCCCTTCGCATCTGCCTCTGCTAACAAGTCAGTGCTCAAACTTCTTCAGAGATGGGCACTCAAGTCCTGGTCTACAGTCAAAGGCAGACTCTCCCTGAATTTCCTTTAACAGGTCTGCTTCTAATTTCTCAAGGTGATGAGGGGTTGGTGCTAAATGAGAATGTCAAGAAGTGGCGAGTGGCCTGGTAACCAAGGAAGGTCGGACTACATTGTAACACCATGGATAGGAATGGCAACCGGCCAGAGAGACACCAAAGGAGTCCTGTTTTAAGGACATCCACCCAGAACCAAGATTCCCAAACCTTACCAATCGCCTGCTGTTAGCAAATGTTTGTAAACCCACTTATAAAGTGACTGACCTGTTACTGCATGTCTACCCACAGAGCTGATACATATTACTGCTGTTAATTACTGCGTTAGCTTAGGCAGCCAAAATCTGCATGGTGGATCTCAAGGTGTCTTCCTTGCTGATGGGCTGGACCATGTTGCAGGATGGCACATAATGGAATTTCTGCTTTCATAAATTATACACAAAGCTACTTAAACAAAAAAAAACATTGCAGGATGGCACATAATGGATTTTCTGCTTTCATAAATTATACACAAAGCTACTTAAACAAAAAAATCCCAAACATTTTCTAGGTTGTAAAATCAAGCATGAAAAAGCTAGGAAATGCCAGAACTGAAATTGTTTGTCTACTACTTGGATCTTTCCTCTTAATTTCTTTTTTTCCCCTCTTCCCTCTAGCAATTGTTTCTGCTATATGTTGAATTTATAGCCTATACAACCCTGAGAAGGTAGACTGGATTTTATTATGTCTTCAAAATATTAGGTTGTGGGTTTTTTTTCCTTCAGTTCTTCATAGCTTTTAGACAGCCCATCTTTTACATTTGCATTTTAGATTTCCTTCTAGGACTGCATTTCTGTGCAAGGAATTAAACGTGTGGAAGTAACTCTGAAATGTCTTTTCTATATTAACAGACTGGGCTGTCTTATGGAGAATTGATTTTCTTAAAGACAGCCTGCGTAACCCCCATAAGTCACATTGAAAAGAATAAAAGTAACCAGTATGTTTTCTCTGTAGTTCAATGTATCAGGCTGTATTTGGGTCCCTGGAAAGTGTAGCCAGTTCCAAATATATCATCCAGGTGAAGAGGGGATGCTTCCTCCGTTTTTGTCAAACTTTCCCTGAGTAGCTGTTTTCTGTTTTTCTCGGAGAAAGGTATAGGGGTATCTCATTTAACAGACATCCAGGGGAGATGCCGGTCATTCTGTCTGTTCTAAGAATCAAATACTGTCCTGCAGTCTGCTTAAAAAGTATGTTATTACAAGGAAATATTTTGTTTTCTCTGAGATGTATTACCTATTGACACAACCATTCTGGTTTTGGGTGTGGTTTGTGGCTTCAGTAAAAATTTCTGAATCTCTGACTGTTTTAGCCATAAAAATAAAGTAAATCAGATACTTTGACCCCATTTTGTAGCCTCACCAAGAGCACCTAGCATGATGGTGAGGCCCAAGTTCCTGCTTTTAGAGCACTGTATGCTGCTATGAGAGAATAAATAAAAATTTGAGACACTCCTGGATTTCTGAATATGTAAAAGGGACCTGTACACACCAAGTGAGCTGAACCAGCAGGACACAGCTGCTGAGTCTTAATTTGTTTAATAACTCCAGACTGAAGGTACAAGCAGTGGTGTTCAGAAGTGTTCAGAAGAAGCACTTTGGTGATACAATTTTTGCCGAGGATAGGAAAATTATAATGTAAGTCTGTGTTAATAAACAAAAAGTTCAGTAAACACAAGCTATCCTGAGTTCTGCCTAGACAGTGCAATGCAGAAAGATATAAATACCTCATAACACATCATTGACAGCATTCCCACAGCATATAGAAGGCTCCTATCACACATGATTTGCATATACAATCAAAAATTTATGCTTAGATTTAGGCTTTTCATTATTGAATATTTTGCACATAACTGGTAGGTGTTTTGAAGCTTTCATTTCCAATCGAGGTTTTAAAATATTTTCTCTTCAGAAAATAAGCTCCTTTTGTTTTCAAAGAAAATCACTTTTCACAATGTCTGGAAAATCACATTCATAGACATATAAGCCAGAAATGTGCTCTGCAGTACCAGAGCCAAAAGAGCATCTTGGTGCTCCCATAAATATATGAGTGTGGACACTTAGTCTATTTGAACCTGATCTTATGAATCCAACCATCGTTTAGAGCAATGTTGTGAACTTTCAGCTCTCAGTTAAATCATATAATAGGCTTTAAAAAAAAAAAAAGAGGGAAAGGCAATCTGTTGATAACTCCCCAACTGTAGTACATTTGGAAGCATTTTCTACTAGCTCCATTTAAAGCTAAGATACCTAACCATTTACTGTACAATGATGGGTGCTGTAGATATATCCTAAGATGTGCAACTTGTCCTGGATTTGCACTAAGCTAGCACCAGCATACAGAAGTGGAAAATCAGGATGCCTCTTTGTGTTCATCTTTCTGAGACAGGTGATAGAAGGTAACTGGAGAGGGTTTGGCAGGCTACTATACACTAGCCTACTTGGATCTAGCCTATACACTTGAAATTAGTAGCTAATTCATGTTTCTTGATTCTCTAAACCATGACACCAGTTTTATCTCACTGTAACTTACCAACACTACTAGACATTATTATTATAAATCTCTTACTAATGTAATATTAATATAATGTTCTATGTTTAGATTATTTGGCCTCAAGTTTTCAATTTCTTTAAGTTTTATAAGCCTGATTTCCACCTCATAACTACCAGTGGAATTTACTAAATTAGAAGTCACTGTTGTGAAAACAGTGTGGTTACACCTCTGTGAAAGGGAAAAATAAGGCCATTCTTTCTAAAAATAATTTTTATTTTCCTCATACAGCAGCTACAGATAAACTTGCTTACTGAGACTATACCATATATGATTCTGAATTGTAGCTACACAACTGTAAGTTCACATCCATAGTAAGGTAAAATAAATATAAAGGAGAAACTCACTCCCCTGGGAACCACAGGCATTTCAAGAAGAAAGTTAATTTTAAAAGACTACTTAAGCAGATAATACTTTATGATTATGTAGTTTGGTTTTTAAAAATATCAATGTTACTTTATAGTTTCTGAAAAGTTCTTGTTGATGGACTGCCCATAAGAAGGAACCATCTTGTGTCTCTCTTATTTCATGGCTCTCCCTGCAGATCTCCATTCCTTCCTTGGGAGTTATATGTTCTTCTACATCTCCTTCTACCAGTTTTTAAAGACCTTGTTTCCTTCATGATGAATTCTCCTTCATTGGCTAGTTTTAGATATCCCACAATTCTTTAAGCAAACTATGAAAAAGAGCTCTGTAAAAATTTCTAACCTTTCACAGGCTTTATTCTATGCCAAGCTTAAAAAGCAATGAAGACCATCATTTTAATGTTCATTGAACCATCCTACAGTATTTAATAAAGGAAGTACATCTTCCAATTCATAATGTTATCTTGGGATTTGCTACACTGTCCTCCAGAACACCGAGCTAAACCTTGAACATTTCTGATGGGATTAATGGCAAAATGCAGCCTGAGGCAAGTGAGTTTGACACTATTGGAAACTCCAGGTCAAAGTGTCCGGTGTAAATTATTTCTTGAGTGTAAATTTGATCAGAAAATGCAAAAACTACTGTCAGTAATGAGACAGCGTAACCCTTGTTAATTTGGGTTCCATTGCACATGTAGAAGTATGTAATTTGTACAAATGCAGGAAAGACAGAGAAACGGAGAAGTGTGAAAAGCAACTCAAAATGAAAGTATAAGGGAACAAGGATCCCTCTTCCCTGTTCAGCTAGTCAGGGTGACGATTCACTCCTCTGGTTGATTTGAGGTAATAGGAACAGCAGCTCAAAGTTGTTAGTACCAAGGCTTCTCACACCTCCAGTATACTTGCTTATTCCCAATTGCTTTTAATTTGGCACACCATCAGCATCTTCATTACACATGTGGTTTGAAATGTTAGGAAATGAGACCTCCCCATAAACCTTTGCTTCCTTGACTGGGGGCCTTACTAGCAAGCAGCATGATGTTGTTTTGTTCACGTCCCACAGATGACATTTACACCTTGGTTTTCATATCACCATCATCATTACTCCCATTCAAAAAACTCTTCCTGTTCCTTCCTTGTTGCATTGACTCCAAGTGACCTGTCAGTACCTGCTGTGCAGCCTACCTCTCCATTTTGAGTTTGGCGAAGTGCCTCAAATATCACAGTTAAGGAGAAGTGATAAGACTTAATCCTGCAGCTGAGGTGGTAGTGGCAAGAGAGCAGATGCCTATTTTCCTCCACCTCTTTCCCCTTATAAAGCATAGAGGAAGAATGGCTTTTTGGGACCCCTTGCAGTATTGACTACTTTGCTCCTGTTGGGCTGGAGGTTCTGGGTTGGATAGATGAGCTCAGACTGGTCAAAATACATCATCCTTTGGATGTGTGATGACCAGGAGTGGGTCTGGAGCACTATTGGAACACGAACCACAGGAACCTCTGACATCATGAGCTGGTGTCACACTTTCATCATTATCACACATTTCTTTGCACGATCTTTACATGTTTTTGTTTTTCTTCCTGGTAGCCCTGCAGTATTTTCTCCTTTTCCTATTTTGTTCTCCCACTGACTGTCTTGTCTTGGCTCAGATTTCTCAAATAAAATTTTTACCACTGAGTAGGTAGTATTGGCATGCTGTATTGCTTCATCTCTTATTTGTGCTTATCCTAATTTCAACTGACAAATGTTTTTGTTTCATAATGATATGATTGAGTATGAATGGAAAATAAAAAGCACATACCATCAGCTATGAAAATGTCATCAGTCTGATTCAAAACCAAAACCAATTAGCTAAATGAATTGGCTATTCATTAGGCCACACACAAAAATCATGTGTTGTCAGGGATGTAAAACAACTGCATTTTGACATGTAACTTACTAGCATTACAGAACAAATTGACTTTGGTATCTTCAAGATCACTAGAGTTCTGAAACTGAATCAAGTAAAAATTAATATATATTTAACAGCATTTGGGGGTTGAACTTTTCAGTCATGTCACTGAAACATGTGTTTGTTATTTGCTGTATGTAGTGGCTATTTTGCAACCTTTTGAAATGGAATCTGTATTATATTGCTTTAAGTATTTTTTTCACATAAACCAAAATTAGGCTAAAAGGAAGCTTTTCATTTCAATTTTTAATGTTCATTTTTTCCTCAATTTTTGGAGCTTTCTTCTTTTAACACAAATTAATTGAAGGAAAGAATTAAAGGTTTGGGTTTTTCTTCTGGAAGGCACAACTAATAGAAATTTGTTCCTGTGTTAAAATTTCTTGTGAGTTGACTGAATCTTTGTCTTTATAACAGATTGGAACACATTTCCATTTTTTCAGTTAACATTTACTATATTGAGTGTGAGTTTATGACAATTTGTTTTTTATTATCAAGATGATAAGATAAAATGGAGGAGCAGACATTAACTTTTACAACACAAGTTCTTCCCAGGTAAAAGGCTACCTCTCCATTTTTTCCCCATTTTTAGTTTATCTTGGGATTGTTTCTTTCAATTCTCATTACTTTCCAGACATTCAGGAAGGCAATACTTTCTGTAGCATTGTGTATCTTTGCTCTCATTTCTTCTCATCTTAACACCTCTGAGTTTGTTTCTCAAGAACTTCCCTCTAAAATTATTTTAACAATCTTCCTCTGGCCTTTTTTAACATACTCTGCCTTGTCAATATGTTGGATATTTGGGTTTCTTCTCCAAGATCACATTGTGAGGGGACTAGCAGAACATGAGTTAAGAACTGAGACATCTTATTAGCAAGTGGCTGTCCTGCTACCCGCTCCACCACAAAGTGACTCCATTCTTTCCATTTTCAGGGCAACCAGTTGTGTCATTGACCATCTTGCTCTCTCCTGTGTTTTCCCACTGCTTCGTGTTTTTGACATGGATGCATCTGATTCCAGCAACGTTTTCTTGCCCTAGGAGGGAGTCTAAGACTACCTCCTGGTCCCAGGACCACTGCTGTGTGTTACCAGAGCAACTGTTTACACACAGCAGCTGGACAACAGTTCGGTGTCCAGGTCTCCTCACTGCCACATGAGAGTTTGAACCACTAAGCTGCAAAACTATGCTTTCCCATGGCTCTCTTCTCTTCCCTCTTCAAATAATATTTATTTTATTTTACAACTTGGTGTAGATTCAAGAAAAGGGATGGAGTGTTTCTTCTTCTGGCACATTCCCATGAATCTGAAACTCCTGTCACTTCAGCTAAGCCTGGAATTAAAGTCCCTTCCATCCTTGCATTAAAGAGAAGTAGAGCTCCCACAAAAAAAAGACTCATGCAAACTGAAGCTGGATCAGTTTACAAAGGGATGATACAAGTGTTTGCAACTTGCAGATGTATTTAAGTTGTTTTCTATCATAGGTTTCCAGTGGTTAAATTAGATGCCACAACAATCACTGCTCTGGCTCCTTAATCTGAGTTGGAAGCACCAGAATCTCTCCACACTGTTGTTTCTTCAGTTCACTTCACTGGGGGTTGTGGATTCCAGTGCAGGACCTCTAAAAATGAGGGCTTGTTATTTCAGTGTCAGAACTGTTCAGTCCCTTTATGGATCTAATCCAAAAGCCTTCACTTCTTTTGAAGCATTTTTTCACCATTTATATAATTTTATACTCTAGTATAACGAGGAATATTATTTCTTGAGTTTCCAATCCTCAGTTAAATCTTTGTTCAAATATCTCTGAATTAAAAGGAATAATGCAATAATTTAAATACACGATGGATTAAAGCAAATATATATAGTCTTCATTATTGGTTCTAACAGGCTGAGAATGTGAGACTTAGATTCCCCAGAAGACATGCTCCTTGTTTAACTATTTCTTAGTTCTTAGTTTTATTTGGAATAATGCCTTAGCAAAAGTTGTAAGGTAATTGTGCTCTTCTTTATTATGTTGTCTGTGTTATCAGTTAATATATAAAGAATACTAATGGCCATATCAAATTTTACGCAGTCTATATTTTAGTTTGCAATATTTGAGTCACATACTCTGCCAAACCCTGGGAATAATGTGAGGCAAATTATTAGGGTAGTGGTCCTGTCTGGCCTCCTATTTCTCACTACTATTAAATCCTGGATTAAACACCATTAGCTCTCACAGTCAACAGGTCCATAATCTTGTGTGGAGACTGTTCTGGCTACTAAGTTAATTATGGAAGGTCTGTATCTTTTCCTCTGCTTTTCTTTTCTGAAGCATTAGTCAGGATGAGGAGCTTCCTCAGGTTTATTGGTACCTTTCCAGGTTGAAGAAGGAGATAATCCCTAAAGAACTGGCTACCAGGCACTAGAAGTGGAGTATTATGGTTTTTTTCAGTGATTTATTGCTGTTGTGATCTTTCATTACATTCACTCTTGTTTTAAAGGGGTGGTGACTGAAGCATGAAAATGTCTCACTGTGGGTTTGTCAATGTTGTCATGTACTTAAGACTTAACCACTATGCTGTTTGGATATGGATTGTGTCAACAATAGAAAGTGGTTAGACATGACATCTTTAAGGTACTATACCCATCGAGAATTATTGATTGTGCATTTTGTATTCTGACAAGGCAGTAGGGGCAAAATTCCTCTCTGGCTTAACTCTGCTTGTCATTTTTTGCTTAGGATTTGGGTAGCAGACAACCTAGTTTGAAGTGCATACAAAGTGACCTGAAAAATAATTATCCTTTCAAAAACATGATAAAGGCTTCAGTGGCTGCCTATTTCTGCTGCCATGGACTAACTATATTCCTTAAGTGTTACTGACTAAAGCTGCAGTTCTGGGTTCCTTATGGAGATAAAGATTCTGGTTACATTAGTGGGAGCTTTGCCTGTGTGAGGAGTGCGGATTTGGACACTTCACTTCTTGTACAAATAGAATGGAAATAGTGACAATTTTGAGACCTTTAAATAACAAATCTTGATCCCAGAGAAGTCTCTGGGAGTTTTGCAATTAACTTATAAAATGTCAATGTTTTGATGACATTTAGTTACCAAATGTGGATTAATGGCACTGTGGTTTAACTGAATTTTAAGTGTGGGCCTAATGGCATAGACCTCAGTAATCCTAAGAGAGTAAATGGGTGCCTAAGTAAAGATTACCTTAGAATGATTGAATAATAGCTGGACAGATATTCAGCTGACATGAATTAATTTATGAGTGCAAAATCTATACCTAGCAGGATTAGATGGACAGAAAGGTTCTCTTATTTAAGCATATTCAAATTACCTTTGTCACAAAATTTTGAACAAATCCCATTGCAGAACTATTTGGGCAGCCCTGCTCTGGGCACCTCTCACATAATGATATTAAGGAGCAGTGCAGTGTCTGATAGAAGGCACATCTTTCTTGATCCACCTGATCTTTTCTCATGTAATCAGCCTTATGAATTTAGAAGGATTATCCTCCAATCTCCCCATGTGGTGGTAAGAGGCAGTGAGTCAGATGCTTCTTGTCAGAACAGCAGCCATTGAAGAAAGCATCTTAGTGGTCAGTTAAAAATCAACTGATTTGTTTTCTCAAATCAGTCCTTCTTCTGTTTTCTCCCATGATTCCTACTTACATCTGAGGTAGTTTACTCTATATTGGAATGTTCTTTTTACATATATATATATGCATTTTCATTTGTTTCTGAGCTTTAAATGTAATGCTTTATTCCTTTATGTATCCCAACTTTTAACATGATAAAATACATTACTTTTTGTTTACCTCCTGGAAAACATAGATAATTGCAGTGTATAAAGATTTTTATTATTTACATTAAGCTTAGGACACTGAGGTGGTTTCCATCTCTAAAATGGCCCAGAATTTTAAATTGACTGTATAGATAATACTGAGAAGCCATACTGTCATCTTGTATAATTATCTTAGCTCCATTTGATTATGCTGAGCTTTTCCACATAAGGCTAAAAAGAGATGAAGATGTCACCATTTGATAATACAAGGTTAGCTATTTCTAAAGAAATCTACAACAACCAAAGCACATTTATGTTTCCCCATGTATTTCAGAGCAGTTTCTAAAGCAGTTCCCACTCATGCATGTTTAATTTGTTAGGTCACTCATAATTTTAATTAACATTTGTAATAACCCTTATCAGCACCATAACTAAAGAAGGTGATTCTGTGGAAATTCAACAGGAACTTTGAAAATGTCAGAGTAGCTCTGACTCATTAATCTTCTTCTATAGATGGTTCTGAACAAAAGCCCTGGATCTGGACATTATAAAAATTTGGAGCCATCTTAAATTCAAAGACAGACTTGAAGCTGAACATATAGGTTCACATCATCTTCATCTGGATTCATTCACCTACCTATAAAGAAGCATCCTCATTAAAAAAGCTGCAAATTAATTGTATTCAGAGGTGCATGTATGGCAGCATGGAATGATAAGGGAGAGCACTTGCAAGCCCATACTGGAAAACAGAATAGGAGCCTGCGTTGTTCAACAGAAACACAAGTACTTATTGGTCTCTATTAATTGAATATTCTCCTCCCTTATTGTAGTAAATTACATTACAACTATTGTGCAATGATACTGGAAGTATCCCACTAGGCTACATGGTGTGGTTCTATTGGATTTTAAGCAAACTCTGCTGCTGCTTTTCTCATGCTTTTGGCCTGGATTTCTTTCTCTGGGATGTTTTTGAAGAATGACTCTGTACCACAAGCCCTGTGCAGGAAACTGAGTAAGCAAATGCACAGAAACCCATTCCCCAATAGAAGTCACTTACCTTTTTCACATCAGGTATATTAAAAAACTTCTTGGTATGAGCAACCCATCCCGCTATCCCGATGTCCAGAGGAAAAACAGTCTCATTGTCTGGCTTCACCAAATTTTCCTCAAAGCTGGAAGTTGGAGTGACATTGAGAAGCCTGGTGGCTACCTCTGGAATACCATTTCGGGAACGACAAACAAACATACTACACCGATCAGCCGCCAGCAGCTGTGCCAGCCTCTGCAGGGCCTTGTGCACTATCTTTTCCATAGTGCCTCCTTCATCCTGGATTTCTGTTAGCAGCTCAAAAAGTATGTTACACTCCTCCAGACGGGACATGTCTTTGAAGCTGACTCCTTCCTTCACATCTCCAGGGCTCACTTTAAAGATGCTTCCCAGCACTTCTGCCCTCATTTTTCGGTCAAAATACTCCTTGGCAAACTGGGGGTTGTTCTCCAAGTATTTTTCAACGGCATCTTTATTCACCTCACCCATTTTTGCTGGATTGTTCTTAGGATTTCTTTTAGAACTGCATCACCATCAAAGCAGGAGTGGTAGCAAGAAGTCCTAACTTGATGCTAGTAAAAAACCAGTACTTTATACATATTGTATAGCTCACAGGCATAGTACATTCACCTTCTTCTGTGGCTTCCAAGCCTTCTGAAACTCTTGAGGTATGACAGAAGGCACTGGCTTAGCATCTTCTTAGTGTGAGATCTTGGAGACTGCTAATTAAAGAGATGTCAGGACACTAAACCCCTGAGCATTCTTAGCTCATAAATCCTAATGGAATCATTTTAGCATTTTAAACTAACCAATTAATTCTTAGACCTTATAAAATTGTCTGTTGTATAGATATGTATACCTGTATGTTCTCTCCTTCATTCACAGTATATGTACTCTACTATACAGACAAAAATTTCCATTGAAACTTAATATGAGGAATTCCACTTAGATACTTAGCCCACATTATACACGTGCACAGATGTACACACGTGTATTTATAAGAGGTACTTAAGCAGAGGAAAACAGAATGTTCCAGAGAGAATTTTTAAATTGCAAAAATTACTTTTTCTCAAAATAGTCAGGAGATGATTGAAATTGGATTACTACAAGTAAATAATTATGAAGCTATACATGCATAAAATAGGTGAAATCCTAAAGACCTTATAAAAGTCTGAGCTTGCTCAAGTGATTTACCCAGGTGAAGATGAAGTAAAAGAATTAGAATTTGAATCAGCACAGCCAGATATGATTTTTTTTTTCCAAAAATAGATAGCCTAAAGGAAAAAGTAAAATTAGAAAATGGCTTGAATTTAAATTGAGTTCAGGAGACAGTAAAATTTTTACTCTATAAGCATAAATAAACAGACAGGGTCCTGCAAGTAATGCAGTTTCTTTATGCCTTCTTCAGAAAAAGTGGGAGATCTCTGCTCTCTTAAATAGCAGAAAAATGGTAATAACTGACAGATAGCAGGCACAGAGGGAATCTTGAGTCTGGTTGTAGCTTTTTAACATGTTTGAAGTTTCCTACCATCAGAAGTTCAGCATTACTCACATGAATAGAAAAAGAATGATGAAAACTGTGTTGAATTTTAGGAGAAAACACCCCAGGGCTACGTGAGCGAGAAGGCTGTGTTTAAGTTGAGTGCCAAGTATGACAGCAAACGATCTGTGTTCATTGAAACAGATCTGAATTTCAGCACAGTAGGAGGGCTGCAGTACAATTAATCTTATTTCTATTTGTGGCATCCACAGTGATAAGAAGCAGAAAGAGATTCTTGGTATAAGAAAAATAGACCATATACCCTTTGACAATTCTTAATTTGAAAAGAGTAATTGTCAAAGTACAACTTTGTCTGCCAGAGGCCACAGTGTGTCAACATTCATTTTTATCAACAGATCTAAAAGAATCAACATGGGCAACTGACACTGATCCTCTCATGCACAAAGAACAGGTCAGTGATTGGTGTGTAATGGCAGCTAACTCAGTACATTAGTTTTTCCTCTGACTGTGGTAAGAAATGCTCTATAAGACACTAATTTTTGCCAGACTGCAGTTGCCATAAAGATTTAAAAATGCATATGAAAATCAGCACAGTATGGACAAATTCTGGGCTGGTTCCTTTTCTCTGGCAGGGTTACTTACCCCAGCAACCTGGGGGACAGCATAGGACCTTCACTGGTGGGCCTATGAGGTTGCAGTACCTTCTTTACAGGTATGAACTAACTTTGTGGCAGGACTGTGCAACTGCAACAGCAAGATGTCCTCACCACTGTATGCATGTACAGTTCACAAGAAAACAGCAGAAGAAATGCACATATATCTTAGTCTTTGAATAGTTTCATGATCTGATCATTACATTTAAAAGCAATAGAGACTTGAAAAGAATTTTATATGTATTTACACAGAGAGTTGAATTATTTCTCTTTATCTGTCATCTTTCTAATTTCTAGCTCAAAACTTTTCATACTGCTCTTTAAAAAAGAGGATGTTGAAGAGCTCCAATGAAATTGTGTGAAGGAATAGTATCATTTTTTTGCATTATTTGTTCAGTCATGCTTACTGACTTT
The DNA here is from genome assembly GCF_947461875.1 of Haliaeetus albicilla. NCBI lineage: Eukaryota > Metazoa > Chordata > Aves > Accipitriformes > Accipitridae > Haliaeetus > Haliaeetus albicilla. The sequence goes on from NC_091493.1 coordinate 23,247,386, forward strand.
GAAATGTTCTATATAGTAGTTTCTCCAAAGTAGAAAGGATCTATAGAGGATCTGTCTCATGCCCAACTAAAACATTGTAAAATTATCTTCTATATAAGATTTACACATTCATCTTTATCACATGTGAGAAACCAGCTTTACAAACATTAGTTGTTCTTTATATTGTGATTACATTAATTCTATGAAATAGAGCAGCCTGTCACTCTCTGGAGGGAGAGTAAGTAAAGATAGGCAACCTGACCAAGTTACACTGTTTTCTTTGCGGGCAGGGGAGTTGGTGGGTTAACATTTTTGTAAGCTAACAATTTTATTATCATGTGTACCCGTTTTTTTCAATATGCAAGATCACCTAAAATGCTTATCATGGTTCCACCAAATATCCCTCATGCCCAGCTGTTTTTACAATTATAAATTACACTATTTGTACTTTGAGGTAACAAATAAAGATCATATTTTAATTAGGCACTACTGTAAGATGATAAATCTTTCTTTGTAACAAAATATTTCAGATGTAGGTGGGTTGTCCTATAATCATTCTTAAATCATCAAATAATTCCTTTTTTTTTCTTCTTAATTTAGATTCACTTTTACAATTGCACTCTTGCTCTGTAAAGTGTTTGTGAAATGACATGGAAAGAAGTATCAGAAACCAATAGAAGCTCCTTATGAGGGTAAAAGGTTCTTTATGAGCCTATCCAGCTTATGAGGACTGGCAGAGAGAGTTGAGGTTGTTTAGCCTGGAGAAGGGAAGGCTGCGGGGAGACCTTGTAGCTGCCTTCCAGTACTTAAAGGGTCCTACAGGAAAGATGGGGAGGGACTCTTTATCAGGGAGTGTAGTGATAGGACAAGGGGTAATGGCCTTAAACTGAAAGAGGGTTGATTTAGATTCGGTATTAGGAAGAAGTTCTTCAGTGTGAGGGTGGTGAGGCACTGGAAGAGGTTGCCCAGAGAGGTTGTGGATGCCCCATCCCTGGAAGTGTTCAAGGCCAGGCTGGATGGGGCTTTGAGCAACCTGGTCTAGTGGAAGGTGTCCCTGCCCATGGCAGAGGGGTTGGAACTAGGTGATCTTTGAGGTCCCTTCCAACCCAAATCATTGAATGGTTCTATGATTCTATGAAGTTTATGTCTGGAAGACAGTTAAGTTGGCTTTTTTTCAACAACTGCTGTATATTGTCATGTTATGTTTCATCGTGAAGTCTATGTACACATTGATTAATCATGAATAATGAAGACCAACCAAGAAGTTGAAGTGATTTGATAGAAATTTAAATGTAGTTTGGTACATAAATGTGTCTTACATTTATGGAAGTCCACATTTTAGCATTAGGGAAATACTGTGTATTTGTATTTATGCATTTTTGTTTCTCTCATATTAGTATTTTAATGAATTTTTTAATTAGACCATTTAAACATTTTGGAGCACTAGTGTTGTAATGAATCTTGTATCTGCGCTGGAATAAGACATTTATTTTCTGTTCTATCTCCTTTACTCTTCTTATTTTCCACACTATCGAATATTTTATCTTTAGTAATCCTAATTCACATTTGTATGTAAGTTTATTATAAGAAACTATACCAAAAAATTATTTCACATTTCTGGCACTTTCAAACATGATTTTGCTATCATCTTTCCTAGCAATTTTTTAATAAGATCACCTGTTAAGAAAATACATTTTAATGTAGGATCCATTACATACATGGAGGTTTAACACTGGAAACTAACCTTGTTCAGTCATTTTCACTGCACTTTTAAAGGCAAAAATAATATGCATTTGGCTTTGATTCTTTTCCATTCTGAGGCTGTTTGATTTTAAAAAACAGATAAGCAGGGTGCTATATTTTTCAAATTGTTTTAATTTCAGAGAACATCAGAAATATGTGTGCTTTCTGATTTTAATACATATGATGTCATTTGCCTTTGACGTTCATAGTTACTACCAGAAATCAAACTATTTATGGAGTACTTCTTAGTAGTAGACCATTCCTGAGCCCTTGTGATACATGGAAACTCCTAAGAAGGATAACTGACAGACGTGGTTATTTAAATAGATTCAAGCAGCACGTAAATGTCAAAGGTATTTATAAGGTTTCCCAGTTCAGCTCAGTGTTTGTATCTGAGCACCTCTGTCCATTTAGATAGCAGTTAATGTGGTTCATTCAGTTAAGATCTTCTGAAGAAGCACAGATCAGATGTGTTTATTTCAATTGCATGGCTTTTGAGGTGGATAATTTTGTGGCCACTGTCTGGATATTGTAGACTCATATGTATAATCCAAGAAATTAATATTGAGAAATGTTATTTATTTTTTCCTAAATGGTTAGGTTGTGAGAATGGATTCTGTAGGTATCTACAACAGGTACTGTGTGCCCCTAACACAGCCAGGTTTTGGCACTGAAATGTTTTGGTGTCACTGATCTGTTATGTTTTGGGGACCTTTATAAACAACTTCAACTTTTATGTTTCTTTTAAAATAATTTTCTGTCCCTTGTCTTACAAAAGTAATCTTAAAAATGTAAACACTGAAGATAGTAAATTAGCTACTTTTTCCATACAGCTGCAAATTTTAATGGTCCCTTAAAACTGCCAATGATTAGCTCTGGGGGTTAATGAAATAAGTAGTCAACAGAGATTTTAGATTCTAGGGGAGATTTCCTGAAGTAAATGGCCAGTCTATCATGAAGGGGTTAACCTGGGTTGCCAGATGCGCTGTAGCTTTGACCATGAGCATGGGTTTCTTGGTAGTTTGGTATGAATTTTAGTATACAGACTGAGCAAAGGACAGCAGCCTTTTAATCTCATGCACTCTCACATTTACTCCGATGTGATCTTAGGTTACCTGACCATTTTTAATTACTGAGAATATTGCTCAGCACCACTGAGAGAGGTCTGACAGTCTTCTTCATACCCTCCTGCCAGATATTTATACACTTGATAAGATCCCCCTGAGCCTCCTTTTCAGGCTGAACAGGCCCAGCTCTCTCAGCCTCTCCTTTTGTCAGATTCTCTTACTGCTCAATGATCTGCATGGCTTTTTGTTGGACTCACTCCAGTATGTCCATGTCTTTCATCATTCATAGTTTAAAGCCCTCCTCACTGGGCTGGCTAGCCTGTTGGCAAAATTTACATCTTTGTTTCAAGTTGTTTCCATTTCAGTTATATATCTAGAAAACCGATTCAAAATCAGTCCTCGGAAAGGTTTGCTAAAGAGAATAAGGGTACCATTTTAAACTAGGTTTGTTTAAATATTGTTTATAAAAGAGTTCAATATAATTTTACTCCTTAAGCAGAATGTCACGTCAATAAATTACAAAAACAGGTAGCGCACAGGCTGGCATGGTGCAAAGGCCAATCTTTTCAATTCCATTCTGTCCTTGACCTCTGTACTCAGACTGCCACCAAGGGGAACAGTTGTGGTGGTGACAGTGTACATAGTTGTCCCTTACAAAGTACATGGAGCTCCTTGGCTCCGCTCATGCCACTTCTTGTCGCTTGTTAATAGGAGTCTGGCTCCACAGGGCAGTGGCTACGCTTGGATCTACTGCTCTGTGCACACAGCAGTCATTCATTCCCCTGCAAAATCTGCCTTTAAGAGTTTAATGGATACCCATGTTTGTGAATGGCACTCTATAAATAAATAACCATAAGACAGCAAAAAGCCTTTCAATCTATGTGCAGTCTGGCTGGAAATGGATGCTCCATTTCCTATTACCAGTTCTTTGAGCCAACTTTCTCCTAAGAGCTAAGCTTATTCTTGTGACCACAAATAAAATTCTGGTTCTTTTAATATTTAAACCTTCAATGTTGCAGTGTTAAAAATGTTTTAAATAGTAATTTGACTGTTGTTTCTTCCTTTTTATTATAAAGACATAAATGAAACGAAAATAGCTCCCACAATGAAAGCTTTTTTCTGCCATTTCCTTTGAAAATTGACCTTTTCTGTGTATTTTCTGTTGCTATTCCTAATGGAAAATATTGCAAAATTTTACAGGCTATTAATGTAAAAAATATTTCAATCACAGAATCACTGCCAGAAGTTAGCCCCTTTTTTGGCCTCTTGGCAAAATTCAAATGTAGAAGAATTTTCCCACTTAAATTAAACATGGTTCCAAAAGATACATATTGACTTTTAAAAAACTTTCTATAATACTCAAAATATGCTTCCAGCTTCGAACATTGGAATGGAAAGTCATATATGAAATTTATCAAGCTTGGTGTTGAACTTAGCACAAGTTTTGTAAATGTATGCTTTACATTAGAGGTTATTTGCATGTTTATGTGTTATCAATATTTTAGTAATTCTTTTAAGTTTAATTGTCTGAGCCTGCCCAGGACCCAGCAATCATTTCATGCCATTGACTTGATCTATGCACAGTGCTCTCAGAATCAGTTGAAATCCTGGCCCAAATTCTGTTCCTTTCTCTTTTCTTGAGAAGTACAAATCTGCAAGGGGTATATCCAGGTTCCAAGGATCTGAATGAGGATCACTTGCTGGCATCATTTCTCGACCAAACCCATAGCCCAAGTCAATCCAAATTATGATTAACTGAGGCAAAGTTTGTACTGTTTATGAGTTTACATAGTCGTGCTGGCATAGCTACATCTGTTAGGACTGAGAAAAAATTCACCCTTGAATTGCCATAACAATGCTAGTCTGCCAGCAACCTTCCATCTCTCCTCCAATGCACTCCCAATCTAGATGTAACTGACAACAGAGGAGCCTTTTTGCCTAAAAAGCTTGTCTCATTGAACCAAAGAAGTGCTTTAGCTGTACCTGTGAAAGGACTTCATTAATGTAAACTGTGTCTCAGGTAGGCAGAGCTGAAAGTATAAGCTAAACCAGAAGAGGCATATAGCCAAGCTTTTACTATGTCACCTTCAAATTGTACTGACTTGCCCAGGTCCTCTTCTGCAGTTGTTGAAATCTGACTGGGAAATACTGGTGTGACTTCACTGTAGATGTGCTCCCACAAATCCACAATGATAACAGTTCAAAATAAGAGTTTTCTCAGGCATTGCATAGAGTTTGTAGAGATCCCAGACTTGAGGAGTGGAATGATTTAGAAGTTAGAATTACTAAGTCTCTGCCAGGCACCTCCACCGGTACAAGTTGCCAAACATCGCAGAAATCAGTGGAGGCACACAAAGGAATGTTGTGCTGTGGCTAATACAAAATTATATGTTTCTGATTTATTTTTCTTGATGACCTCAGATTAATTTAAGAGACTGTAATGGCTCTTGCACATATTTAGAACTGATCTTATTAAAAATTATTAACAGAAGTAAATTTTTGTTTCAGTGAAGCCTGGATTGGCCTCCTGTCTGTAAAACTGCTGAGGGCAACATGCAGTAAGTATGATGGGACTATTGACTAGATTTTCAGAGGTGGTCAAATCTCATCAGGTTTTGATTCATTTGGACGAGTGACTGTAGACTCCTTTGAAAACTTCTGCCATAGAATTTTTATGGATAATTATGTTATCGACAAAATTTTATAGGAGTAGTTTTGAACCTGGAAGAACCTCTCTGGGAATATAAAACAGTATACAGATTTTTGAAGAAGACAAACTTAGGAGAAATAATAGTGTTTCACAAACTGGCAGAGAATAAAGAAACATTTTTTTCTTTGGTATTAAAGAAAGTAATAGATTTAAAGCTTATAAATTAAGCTATAATCCCTCTTCTTACTATCAGTCATGTGAGACACTGAACAAAGAAAATCCATGTTGATTTTGATCTTGTAAATATGATGAATTCATATATTAAGACTAGTGAGTGTTTTGTAAAAGTTTTGTAAAAATGCATATATATACCTGGTATCACCATTGCCAGAGGTTGGCACAAGGTTCTAAAAGCCACCAGAGGGATATAGATTGTTGTTTCTCTTCAGTCTCTGCAGGAATTAGCAAACTTGAAAATCTCAGTTTAAAAATGGAAACGTTGGCTTATTGAAAGACTACTGTTGAAAGTTCCAGGACAATTAATATGCATCAAACTTTCTGGTTACCCGTGTTAAATATGTTCTTTATTCCAAATAGAAGCTTAATATTAAACATAATGGAATTTTTAGTGTCTGAAGTAACCCAGGGAATCAAAGGCTTCAGCACAGACTTGGAACAGCCCTGAGCATTTGATGTTTGAGAAAGTGAACAAAAATATACTCTCTATGCAAAAAAAGAAACCAACACAAAGCAGAAAAGGAAGATAAATCAAACAGACTATGCCACTGTTTGCATTACAGATTAAAAAGATTTTAAATGGCAGCAACAGTAAAAAGTTTAATATTTTTATGAATATATGAAAGGAATAGAATGCTAAAGTAAATTTCTGGGAAAGGCCATGCTGAATAAATTGTTTTAATTCTGTACATCAGCTACTATTGAAGCATTTTTTATACTACATTGGTATCTCCATATTTAAATTATATTTTTGCTTAATTCTTAAAGTAACAAACACAGACCTTTCAACAAGCAGGCTTCTGCCTTTATTCTTTCAAAATCGTGAGGTGAAAAAAGTAGGTGAGTTAGTTCTCTTGGTAACAATCATTCCTATCCTGCTCTGGTTACATGTCTAGAAAATAATTAACGGGTTTTCTCTAATGCTTCCTAAAGATGTTGAAACTATAGAACAAATATTGACTGAGAGGCAGCAAAACTTGCCTGGACAGGAGAAAACAATAATGCTTTATATAACTGAAAATGGTTTGCCAAAAACAGAAGGGAAATTCTGGAAGGTCTGATTTAAAATTGATGTCAAAAGAGCCAGATGTGGTATGTACATGCACTCGGGTATTTGCAGGCCACACATACATCCTGCTACCTTTGCAGTACCACACAAAGGTGCTCTTTTGCCTTCCTGAAGATTTGCAGGGCCCCAGTTCCTCTCTCTGGGAGCCACTCATGAGATGGTTTAGCACCCAAGCCAGCCTTTGGGAAGCAAGAGGGAACAAGTCATGAGGACCTGAAGAGGTTCTGGCAGTACCAGGCTTTCAGAAACTTGAGCAGAAACTTGCAAGTATGATGTTTGCCACTGTTTATCAGGAGAAGAGAGGAAAAGGATTTGGGGGGGAGGTGGAGGAAACAAGTCTGCACCTTGTAACTGGGTTGAGCACATTGGGTAATAAGGACTTTGGACTGCAGTGTGTAAAATCACAGAGGAGGTGAAGGCAGCTCATCCTCCCCCGTGCAAAGATGGGGTGCCTCTCTTTTTCCTTTGTTCTCCGCACACATGTGCACACCCCTTCCCCCAGGTGTAAGCTCTGCCTTTGGGTTAGCAAAACCAAAAAGAGGCAATTCATCCTAGCGCCTGCTTGGCTGCAGGTCAGGGTCAAAGACCACGTGAGCCCATGGGTGTTATGCAAGAGGCTGTTATGAAGGGGCCCCAGCCTGCAGCTTGCATCAACCCACCTCCCTACTCCCCCTCCAATGCTGGCTTTGTACCTCAGGGGGTTGCGAAAGCCCCAGGACTACATAAAGCATTCCCTGTCTGGGCACCCTGCCACTGCCATCAACATTTGGGCTCTCAAGAGGCCACAGGGACCGGCACTGCCTGTAAGGGACCCTCCTGTGGTGGGCTGGGGATGACCAGGTGCCTCGCCTGTGCATGCATCAGGGAAAGCCGCAGGATGCCCTGGGGACCTGTCAGGGCAGCCTTCCTCCCTTCCTCGCTTGTGTGACAGATCCTGTTTCTGATGCTATTCTCTGTTTGCTGTTGCTGCAGGGACGGGATGGCCCACACGGAGAGAGCTCTGCCCTGGCTGCTGCTGGCGCTGGCCTTGCTGGGCAGCAGCACAGCAGAGCGGGACTGCCGAGTAAGCAGCTTCAAAGTCATGGAGAACTTCGACAAGACCAGGGTAAATCTTCTTTCTCTCCCGGATCTGTGGTGTCTTGCCTAGCTCCTCTTGCCAGGCTACAAAATCTGGCATTCAGTAACACCAGTGTGTTCACATTTTCACTTGAAATCACAGACTGCAATACTGAGAAACAGCAGAAGTGTGTGATGTTGCCCACACCTCCACAGATGCTGGTTCCTGATGCATCTGACGAAGGAATACTGCAGAAACTGAGGTTTAGCAGACTGGTCTCAAACTGTATGGTCTAAACAAAAGGAGTGTAGTGATTTGGTTGTTTCTATGAAAGTTAATACTCTGGTGTTTTCAGACATCATTGCAAGGAAAGAACATTTATATATAGGTCTGTCAAGATCTGCCAGTTGTTATCCTCTTCCCACCAAATTTTGTATTCTAAATACTGGAGAACTGCAGATACAAATAAGATACCAAAAAATGTCAATTCTTTCACAAACCCTTGCTGCACTAGGACATACTGGTGGGTTTATGCTGTTGGAACAGCTAGATTTTGTTTCTTAGGTACAACTTTGAGGCATGGTGTCAAAGATCTGCTTGTCCTCCCCTCTGTCACCTCCCCTAATTTGTAATGTCTCTTTGTAATGTTTTCCATACTTCTAGTTCTAACTGCAGCCTTTGTTATTTCCTTGCAGTACAGTGGCACCTGGTATGCCATGGCAAAAAAAGATCCTGAGGGGCTGTTTCTGCAGGACAACGTGGTAGCCCAGTTCACCGTAGATGAGAATGGACAAATGAGTGCCACTGCAAAGGGCAGAGTCAGACTCTTCAAGTAAGCTGTTTGCAGTCTTCCTCTTGTTCCATTTCACTAAGCTTCTGCTGCACTTATTGGTGCTCTAATCCTACCTGCTATCCCTGCACTAGTCAGTCACACGGAATCTGTGCTGTTAGGTTTGAATGTGATGGTTTTTTTCCCTCTGGCTACAGTAACTGGGATGTCTGTGCTGACATGATTGGCTCTTTCACTGACACAGAGGATCCTGCCAAGTTCAAGATGAAGTACTGGGGTGTTGCCTCTTTTCTGCAGAAAGGAAGTGAGTACTTACCTATAGAAGATGCAGAAGTACTTGGGAGCCTAGTTATGTTGTGTGACCATGCTGGGGAAGGAAAAAGTAGTGTTGGATTTCTGAAACACACTTAAAATACGTAATAACTATCATACAGCAAAGCCTTAATGTGAACAAGGTGATCACAATTTTTTATATGGGACAACTGGTTGGCTTTCTTGAAACAAGTGAAGACCAGGCCTTCGTATATCTTTGTATTTCTTTTGTTTGTTACCCAACGATATAATTGAAGGTCACTGTTTGGAAAGAAATGAAAGGCAGATGAAGTATTTTAAGTCTTGTTTTAGTTCAGAACTCAGTTACCAGATGCTTCTGTTCTCTCTGAAAAGCCTAACATCAGACTTGGCCGAGCAGGAAAGAGGATTTTGCAACTGTTAGTTTGCTTGGTCTTATGTCTGAAAATGTAGAGATTTATCTGTTTTAAGAAACAAATATGATCCAGTATATATATATATATATTCATATTTTTCTGTCATCTGCCACACCCTACACAAAATTAGTTTACTGAGCCAAGTAGAGATTCAGACACTTGTAGCTCAAGACATTTCCATGGATTGTTTCCAAGAGAAGCAGGTGGAATTTGGAAGTGATTGGAGCTCCACTGTCTCCAAAGATACAGTTACAAAGAATGCTTTGGATGCCAATTGCTCTTTAATCGTTGCCAAATCTCCTCACAGCATGCTGTTGAATCATGTTTTCAGGGATACTTCAGATTGCTGGCTGACCCCAGATTCTACCTTTCTAAAAACTAGTCACCACCCACAGGAGAGATGGGGAAGAGAACATACAGTGTTGCCTTCACCAGCGCACACATAGTGCAAGGAAGGATCTTTTGCTCTAGGAGAGGAAGCTGCAGAGATGACGCTTTTTCCTGCAAACACCTAGGTTCACTTCTGTTAGCACAGGGTGTCAGTGTGACCAGGTATTTATCAGATTACCTAGCTAAATAGTTAAGAATTCTCTGAAATTTTAACTGCATTTTGAGAAGAGGGTTTATGCTAGAGTTTGTAGCAAATACACTTCTAACACATGTGGAAACTTCATGATAATCTTTTTCCTTAAAAATACAGTTTAAGTAACATCCCTGGTAGGAAAATAGTTATGGTCTTGAGTAATCTGGAGCATGACTAGAACGACCAAGAGCACATTTGGCTTCTCTGGTTTTTTAACTATTTTCTGTCTGACTGTTCCCCTTTTTTGGTGAAAATAAGAAAACTTCCTTTGTACTTCATGGTAGCTACTGTAATACATGGTTCTTTTTTGTGTTTGTTGCCACATTTTATAATGATGTTCAGGCATGGATTTACAAGGCATTTATTAGCACTTCTTTATGTTGCTTTTGTTCTGTGCCCATGTTAGAGGAGAAGCAGTGGTGCCAACCATTTCCTCTTCTCTCCATCACTGTCCTGGATAAATATGCTTATTTAAAAAAAAAAAAAAACCAACCCCAAAAAAAAACAAAACCAAAAACAAAACTCCCCCCAAAACATGGAATTAAATACTAAACACAGGAATAAACTAAGAGCTAATCTGTTATCATTTATACCAATCTTCATTGTATTATTTTCTTCACAGAGTTATGGCAGCAATCTCTTTAGATTTACTAGATTTTACTTGTGTCTCTAACACCTTTGCTTCTTTGCTATGCTTTCTTCCAGATGATGATCACTGGGTAGTGGACACAGATTATGATACGTATGCTCTTCATTACTCCTGCCGCCAACTAAATGAAGATGGCACTTGTGCTGATAGCTATTCCTTTGTGTTCTCCCGAGACCCCAAGGGATTGCCTCCAGAGGCACAGAAAATTGTCAGACAAAGGCAGATAGACCTCTGCTTGGACAGAAAATACAGAGTTATTGTTCATAATGGTAAGAACATTTTTTTCTGAAGAATTTTATTCCAGGGTTTAATGACTAAAGCACTAGGAGTCTCTTGCTCATTAAATAGCAAATGCATGAAGTCTTTTACTTAGTGGCTGTCATACTGTCTTTTGAAAACTGGAGCTTGTAGTAAGTTATTTCCAACTTTTATTTCCCTTATCTGAAGGAGACCTAAGGTGTATAGCTTTTTATGCAGCATATCACATCAGCTGAAACAATAATTAGAGGAAGTTGTAAAACAATTAAATCAATGTAGTATGAGTAAACATAGTAAGAAGAAACTTCATAGTTGCTGTAGAAAGAAATTGTGTCTCTTTAATCAGAACTCTTTGCCTTTCTCAACAAAATAGTTGTTGAAGGGAATATAATGTATTTTCAAAAACTTCTTTGAATAATTCTTCATAAAAGGCTTTTAAGGAATATCAGAAGTCTTAGAAAGGATACCTTATAGCAGACCCTTTCTCACAGGTCCTCATGCCAACTGTTTCACAAAGGGTTGTGGGACACACCCCTCATACTGGAAGTATGACCCTATATTGAGTCATACAGTCAGGCTGAGCTTGCAGCACAGGGAAGGATAAAAATTAGCTCACTTGTGCTCAAATACATTAGAAAAAAACAAATGGTAATTTCTGCTACTTTAATCAATGATCTAGAAGAAAATGTAATATACTTACTAATAAAGATTACACCCAGAGTTGGGAATAGTAAAGAATGAAGAAGACAGATTAGAATATTTAGGACAAATAAAACAGTGATGTACCTGTCCCTGTCCCCAACCTTGCATTCTGGAAAACACAATATCTACAGAAGATGTGACTGGTGAATCAGCTTAATGTGAACTCCCAATGTAATGCTGTGACCAAAAGAGTTAATGTGATTCTTGGATGCATAAACCAAGGATGCAAAAGATTAATTTACAGACTCATATGAGACTGTTGTGCTTGGCATAGGTCTGCTTGCTATGTCATTTGATGATAATCATAACTGGAAGGGGTACCAAGGATGAATTAGAAGTTTCAAAGAAGAGCAGAGAAAAAAATTGAGAGTTTGTAAAATGTGTCCTCTGGTGAGTGCTTCAAAGACCTCAGTCTTTTCTCATCAGAAAGAGGTTAAAGGCTGACCTGAGCAAAGTCTGTGCTTGCCCACACAAGCAATTGGAATTGGATAATAAGGGACTTGCAAACATAAGAATAATAAATTAAAATGGATGGAACTTTAAACTGGACACATTCAGAGCAGAAATAAATAGCCATTTGTTTAACTCCAAAGGTCATTAACCTTTGGAACAGTTTACCAAGAGCTGTTCTATGTTCTTCATCACTGAAATCTGTAAATCAAGATTAAAGGCTTTTCTAAATGACATGTTAGAATAAACTGGGATTGACTGAAGGAACTTTTGTGTATTATAAAGAAAGTCAGAACAGATGAGCACAGTCAGCTCTTGTGGCTCTATTACTTGTTCATCTGATCTATAAACAGAGAGTAATATATTGCCATGTTGTAAAGTAGGTATGCTGATAACAGGGTGCCTGAAAGATCTGCTAAGGTAGGTGGTGTTTAGAATACTGATTAGTGACCTGGAAAAAGTGCCTGACAACAGTGAAAATAGAAATTTTGTCTTGAAGGAGAATTTGGAGACAACATAAAAGACAGTTGAGATTTAAGGCAGTCAAGACTAAAAGACATCATAAATGCAAATGAAATTGGCTTTTGTGAATGATGTGTATGATTGCATAAAGGGTAGGATAGAAAAGAAACTGTCATTATATATATTGATGATACTTTGTTTTGAATGCTGCATTCACTGCTCTTCAAACGAAATGCAGCAAGAATAAAAATTTCTGAAGATAAGGAAAAAAAGACATTATTAGGGATGTTTTTGTATTAAATCTAAGATAAAGTGTAGATATACAGCTGTTGTGCTGTGACTTTGAGAGGTGTGTGCTATGGTGGTTCCTTGCATTTCTGTCAAACCCAGAGAAAGTACTATCCCACTGTAAAATCAGAATATTGGGCTAGTCCAAGTACTGGTCTGATTCAGCATGGTGGAATCTGTGTTTCTATTATTTCTACACCATATGAGGCTTGCAAGGCAATAAATGTATTGTCAATCTTTGCAAGAAAGTATAAACCAAAAAGAAAAATTGAATATATTCATTTATTCATAATTTGTTATATAACTTTTTCAAATATCTCAGAACTTCTATATAATAGAATGCTTGTGTTTTTTCCACAGAGTATAGAACCAATAATGTAATTTTAAAATAAAAGCTCAGAATGTCTTTTGAAAGTTAAATATTCTTTGACTTCCTAACCTTAATTTAAAAGTTGATCATGCTGCCTCTAGTCTGTTACAGAAATATCAAATCTACCAAGTTGCACCAAGTGCTGTATTCTTTGTCTGCTATCCTAATTTATATTCAGATGTTAGGCACTGAGTGCAGTGTCTGATAAGACTGTGTGAGTTCCATACTGTTTGTAAATGAAAAATAGTAGCCCGAGTCCTTAATACTATCAGCTTTTTATTGAGGATTATGCCAGAGTTTATCTTTATGAGCCCAGCACCAAAGCATAAATGAAACTTAAAGCCAGCAATTTGCATTTTCCACTTACTGTGATCAGGACCTGTAATTACCATAGTGTTAGTTGATTCTGAATTCTCCAGTATCACTAAGCCAAAGTTCCTGCAAAGCAAGTACATTTGGGAATGAGAGAATGATTGTGAGCTAAACTGAAAAAAAAATCTATTGAAAGCTTTATATCAGAAACTCTTACAAAATTCACTTAATTCCTTATGTGGGGATTGGAAGCCTTGCTACTTTAGTTTTAATTCTGCTATTAAGAGCTACAGAATTAGTAGCAAAAAAAAGCCAACTTCGGTTATCTGTACTGACCTGCATTCCATTGTTATTGTGGTAAAATTCTGACTGACGTCAATAGATGCTGCAAGAACAGGCTTGTATCTGTTTCTAATTGTGCATACTCTGCCTATGTCTTGAAGCTAATTTTTTTTTTCCCAAAGATTTTTCATTAACTTTTTAAATTAATACTGTACTCAAGTTAAGTTCCCTCCAAACACTAATAGATGTACAAAACTTATCTTGATGAAAAAAAAAAAATTCTAAAATATCTGGTTCTTTAAGGCAAAAGAGAAGCCTAGGAAATTACGAGGGTTTTGGTTGTAACTTACATTGCATTTCTGATGGTAGCTCCTTTCCAAATATGGATGAAGCTATGATACACTTAGTCTCTTGCTTTAAGTTATGCAATGTGAGTGTGGATATCACAGTGGGACTACTTGTAAATACAATATGATGTCATGTTAGTAGAGCTGAGAGCTGAATCTGCTGTTAGTATTTGCTAGAAGCAAAAATTGTGAATTAAAGAGTGGTATGTTCCTTCAGCTAATTTACTATTGCCCTTAGAAGTTTTGGAGGTCAGGAGATCCTTATTTTGTTGAAAGACACTCTTAAATTAATAATCTTTAAAAGGCAAGTAATTTGAAGCTTGTTAAATAAATAACTCTTTTATCATTGATCTATCCAGTACCTTGTTTGCTGAAGTATTAAAATGCTCAGGACAGGTAGATGAATTCCTGTTTTGTTCCAAGTTGAAAATTCTTTGGAATTATAAACTGCAGAGCAAGGTATTGGCATGATCATTACAAGTAACAGACTGCTGGGCTCAAGAGCATTTTAAAGAAATTAGAGATGTATGCATTTAAAATTTGGTGAAAGTTTGTATATTTTAATTTTGTCTAGTGTGGTTGAAAAATAATTTTTTTTGTGTGTGTGTTTCAGGATTTTGCTCTTAAGGAGATCCAAAACTATGGAAAGAAACCATGTAACAGCACCATGGATGTAAAGTTAACACATTGATTGGGTGTTCTCTTGAAAACCTTTTAAATGGCTTCATTTAGATTTTGAATATATTTATCTGAGCTGTATAGCTCACCTTGTTAATAAACCAATGAAACACTTCAATAAACTTGGATTACAGGGGATGCAAATTGTTTGTATGCAAATCTGTACATATGTAGACATTGGGTTTATTAGTAAACCATTATCTTAATTGCACTGTTTTGAGTTGGTGACAGATGGCAATAACTTAGAATTTAATCTTTCTTTTTTTTAGTGGTTTCAATTTCTGACTAAAAGAGTTTTAATTAAAAAAAAAAAAGAATATATGTATTTTAATTTCCTTTCAAACACAACATCATCTTTTTTGTAGGAAATATTGGAAATTGTTCCCAATAACATTTTAGAAAGGAGGAAGGAACTTCAGTGATCCTATGTATCACTGATTAACTTTATTACATGACTACTGAAGACATAAAAAATACACATCTTTTTAAAAGAACTATTTCACACAGGACAAGTAAACGTTTATTTATTTCTTCTTTATTTATAAATTAACAGGCATCATGTCCATATTTTTAATCTGAGATGGAACCAAACTGGTCATTCACTTGGTGATAATACATGTTTATCATCTTGTTTCCTGCACAAAATTGGTTAGTCTCCTCAAACCTATGTTCAGGCAGTCAGTTATCTAAGTGTATAATCAAATGCCTTATTTAAATGGGATTAAAAAAAAGAGCAGATACTTTCTGAGGATGTACACTTTCACTAGAAAGTTGATCTCTTAGTCAGTAGAAAATAAAGACTAAAAATCTATCAGGTGCCCTCTTGATATAGATTCACTGTAACTTCATTAAATTTAATGACATTTATGCCAACTGAAAATGTACCCTCATAGAAATTAATTCATCTGGTAAGTACTTATTTCAGCTATTTTACATTCACCAAGTTCACTGCCATATTCCTATTTATTTCAGTGTAAGTGGAGAATTCAATCCATTGGATTAAATTGTCCAAATCTTACTGAGGCAAAGCAGTGAAGTCAAGAGAATTTTACCTGCAGGAATTAAAAATACAGGTTTAACGTTTTTTTTCCTTCTCTGGCATATATACTATAACATAGTGACCTGTTCAACCTGGGATAGTGTAGATATTAACATCCAAAGTGTGGCACAGCTCAGACTTTAAATAATTATCTGGTAATGAAAGACAAATTTGGTTGTTCATGGTTACTTCTTCTTGCAGTGGTTTCTGTACCAGCCCCATGCCTTACAGGGTTCCCTGTACAACAGAGAAGAATTTCCTGACATTTACGTCTGAAATGGGCAACATTATACAAAATTGGATTGACAGCAGAGTTGGCAAAAGTGAATAATACTATCCAGAAGAAAACTGATGGCAAAATATTTAAATCTTGTTTGTAGTTCTGGACTAAAATTAAAAGAATAATTATTATAATTGGGCTCCACATGATGAAGAAAGAGATCATCAACACAAAGAGGGCTCGGAATAGTTTGTAGTCTTGCTGGGAAACACGAATCTGATGATTTTCTGAGTAGGCTAAACCAGCATTTAAACTCCTTCTTGATGCTTTTGTAATCTGCAGTAAAAGAGAAGAAAGTAACTTTCACTGAAAACTAGAAGAATTATTAATGCATTTTTACAAGTGTAAAAGTAAATCTTGGCACATGATGTTTCTGTTTTGAAAAGTGACTACAAGAAAGGCATTGAAGAATTCCATTTTTACTTTTTGTCAATGGTTCCATTTCAAACGTTCTCACTTTACTAACAATTTTTTTCCTCTCAGCGGTGAACTCACCTCAATATTAGTCAAGCTGGTTGTTCTCCTCATGGCTCTCTACCAGCCATAAATACTTTTCAGCATAAAACAGAGCCTTAATTACTCATGAAATCCCATTAACTTCAAATTATGACCTCATTTGTTCTGTCTAAATAAACCCATTGATTTTTTTCACAAATGCAAACTGGAACATAGTTAACAATCCTGTTGATGTGCAAGAAGGAATACAAACCAATTCTCTTACAGCCATGCTGATATTACAAGGTAGGTATTAGAAGGAGCATAAATTTATTACAGTAACTAAATCATGTTATGTTTTAAAAGTGAATGGGATTTTACGTAAAGTTTTGTGTAAACTTCTAGTTTTTCAGTCAGTAGTCAGAATTGCTTTCTATGGACTAACCTGAAATCTTACAGATCCTTTTGTCACTATGAAAATCTGTGTCTTGTAAAAGTACTGTCTGATGTAATAAACCAGACTATGGGTAGTTTGGGAATCTAGTATTCATGGGTGTGAATCATCTGTCATTAGGTAGAATATTGAATCCCAATGGCTTGCAGAAAACTCTAAATCTCATGCTCTACATCCCTGTCTTCATTGAAGTTGGCATAGCACAAATAAGTCTGTTACTTTCACATATCTGATGCAAATAAAATAAAATTGAAAGATTTAGAAAACAAACATTTATGCTAAATAATTGAGATGCCATTTTACCTCCTGCATGGGTAAAGAACAGGTATTTTCAAAAGTCTGGATCAATTTGCTGTCTAAGTAGGAAAGTCAAAAGGTGTAAGACTCTTCCTGCCACTTTTATGTGTGACATTTCCCTTCAGCAATAACCAAAGGAAGGATAACAGTAATACTACTAATACTTAATAGCTTCCTGGTTCAGCTTAGGATGAAAATGGTTGTATATATGTTGAGTAATTTGTCATTCTTTCTGCAGTTTTCTGGATTTGTCACAGAGATAGATGGCCTAGAATAAATATTCATTAAGAACTTAGACATCTACAAAAGATTTCAACAGAATGTAGGCGTATAAATCAAAACTCATGATCCAAACATGGGCTTCTCAGCAGCTGCTGAGCCTGAGAAGAGGACGGTCTCAGTAGCTGCTTCCCTGATTTAAAAAGGGCAGAGAATTCTGATGTTTTGGGCATGTAAAACTATTCCAGCCTGATGATCTTTTGCTGTACCCATTTGGAATCCAGAAACTAGGCTAACTCCTCCAAACAGTCCAATCCAAGAGTTGTTCTTAGAGAGCACCTAACCTGCCTTAGTAAGAATGAAGGTTTCAGAAAATAAAAAAGGACTAATATCCACTTCTAATGTAAAAGTAGGAAAACCAAGTTCTGTACCCTCCTCAGCCTCCGCTGTTCAAAACAGCTACAGAATGTCCTCATCAGATACCTTTGTACCTGTCCCATAGAAGTACCCTCCATTTTTCCTGCTGGAGCCGCACAGCTTAGAACTAAGAATGCAAGAATAACCAGAACTGCAGTAAATAAGACGCAACTGCATCTTAAGGAAATGCTCAACTGAAATGGGGTGGCAGTGATACATTTTGGATCCTGTTTTGGTCTGCCTAGTACAAGGAATCTAGATACCTATCGTGGGCATCTGGACCACACGCTGAGAACCAGGAACTTAGAAGTCATGCATACACGAGTAGGTAACTTTCAGAACATGAACGTCTTTACTAGTTCCAGCCTCTTACCTAAGTCTTGCCTGAGAGGGGGAACAGTGCAAAAACAAGTAACTTAATTACAAATCATGGTTTCTAATCTGTCATTTTTGCCAGGCTTCTGGGAAGTGTTACATAAAAATAATACTGAGTTTCAGATTAAATTGTGAAGTGTACATTTGTAGAGTATATTTTTTAACAAATTTGAGGTTTTATATCTGTAGTGAATCATCATCATCATAGATGCTATGTTATTTGAATACATGAATGCTTTGAACTGCTTCCAGCAACACTGAGCATTGTACTCTGTATGCACTGGCATCATGGAGCATTCTCACGAAGTGAGAGTGAATCTGCTCTTGGGAATGGCTCAGGGATTAAAACATTCTCCAGCTGAGTTCCGGTTGCTTCCTGGAGAGCTGTGTGAGAGAGAAGATTCAATTATAACAGACAGGATCCTGCCATGGGCCTCATTCCTTTTTCAGTTCAGGAGAAATGGTAACGCATCTTAGAATCCATGTTATCAAGTTGGAAAAGAAACATGAGCATGGCAGCATGGGGCTGTTTTATAATCCAGGATTCCAAACACTTTTTTGGGCTTATAGCTCCCTATGTGCCATTTTGTTCTCTAAATTCACCTGTTGTAATCTGGAGTCAGCAAGGACAAGAGGAATGCCATTCCTGTCCTGGTCTCTGACCAAGGACTGTGGCATTCCTTGGCCTGCAGTTTTTTGCAGTTCCTTCCAAGGGCTCAGACTCCCCACCGAGTTACTGTACGTTCTTTGGCTACAGCAAATATGAGGTTGCAAATGGCAAGTGCCTTACTTCACTAGAAGTTTACCTAATGCATTTACCTCAAGGTTATAATGAGCTTATAGAGTGTACAGAAACTAAGAGCTGACAATTTTGACTATGATATTAAGCCTGATCAATAGGTAAGTATATGTAAAGCCCAGATTCTAGGTCCTAGGTTCGTTGAAACATCTATGTGCAGCTCTGGTACTTGCACCCACAGCATGTGGGTGCTCAGCATTTCATCAGTTAATTCCATGCTCAATAATCTGTGTATTTTGAGATTCCTTTCCAAAACCTGTCATCTTCCTTACATATAGTACGAGAAATTTAATTACCTAATACAGGAATCAAGAATCTTTTGGGTGCAGTTGCTAAAAACTAGGCCTTGCAGTACCTAGTTTGAAGATTTCTAGCGCTTTCTCACTGTTTTTGAAAGAGAAAGAGGTGAGAAATAAGATGTTTTAAGAGGAATTTAGGTAACTAATATCATGCTTGCTAGAATATAGACTAAAACTCTGCCTGGTCTCCTGGCCTATATTTCAGCAGTTAAACAACATCCACTCAGAAAAAAAGTGGGAGCAGAGTGTTTAATTTACAGTTTTTGTTTCCAAAGTTTGAAATTGTGGAGGAGTAAGTGTAATCTAACGAGATCTGTATACTAAAAATGCATGCAGAAAATCAGTAGATCTAAAAGGGGATGGATTTTTTCTAGTCCTGCCTGTCTTTGCTTTCTTACAAATCCCTTGTGACTCTGGAGTTTAGGCTCAAGGAAAGCAACACCTAGTTTTTAGTTACTTCAAATACTTGACTCTTTTAGCATTTAGGAGATTGACAGTCTTTAAATATGAACAGCATGTAAATGGAGAATTGTATTAAATACTACATGTAAATGAAGACAAACTTTGTGTTGGGCTTCTGGTAATGTGCTGTTCAAGCATGTTCTTAGTTGAAACATATAGGCTGTTATGTACAGGTTGAAGAGCCTCATTTTATATCACATACTTACCATTTACTGAGCAAATTATGTCTATACCTTTTAGATGTATTTGTATTCAGTGACAATATGTTGATACCTAGTGAGTTACTGTTTACTTTATTTTTTGTTCTACAACAAAATTTAAAGGAAAAACATACCTGTAAGATTTTGGAATAACTGATGACGATGACTAATCCTGGTATTAGAAAGAAAACAGTGGCAAAGGTCACATCCCAAACTATTTCTCCTGCAATGCTGGGCCAAAGCAAAGTGCAAATCTGAATCTCCTGTTTACAAATAAAGAAGAAAATTAACATTGTACCGTTATTTTTACTACAAAGTTGTCCTTATGTCCCTCTATGCCTACGGAGAAAATGGCTGCAGACTAAACCGAGCCTGTGAAACTTTCTACTCAAACAGAGCAGATGTTCAATTAATGTATTACTGCATGGTTTTAAAAGCCCATACAATTACAAATCGATGTGTTGCCCACAATCTAAACATTGCCATAAATTTCACATCAAATGCTAACGACAACTTTAAAATTGAAACTTACAGACCTTAAACTTAATCATGTATTTGAGTGCCGTGTTGGGTGTACTTTTGTACTCATTTCAAAATACTAGGCAGAAAAATCAGTGCACGGCCATTCCGTACAGAGGCTGCCGCATGCGCTGGGCAGCTGTCCCAGGACGCTGATCCCTCGGTAAGGTGGAAGCGTGCTGAAGAGGGGATTTCCGAGCCGCACTGGGGAACGCAAAAAAATCCCAGCGGACGCCCATTTCATCCCTAAAGGGAGGGCCCGCCGGCGGAGCGGGACGCGAGGGGACGGCGGCGCTGCCGACGGCGGCAGCGGGCGCGGGTCTCCCGGGCTGCCCTGCCGGGGGGAGCTCCCGCCGCTCCTCCGGGCACAACCTCGGCACCTGCCCGCAACGCGGAGCGCTGCCCGCTCCCCAGCAGCAGTCTCCCCTCGCTGACGGAGGCGGACGAGCCTTGCCCGCCTCCTGCCGCCTCCCGGCGCCCGCTCTCCCCCGGCGCCCACCGCCCCGGCCCGGCCCCGGCCGCCCAGCGCCCTACGCCTGCGGGAGCGGCCGCCCTGCGGGCCGGCCCTCCCCGGCGCTCGCCCTCACCTCGCCGGCGGCGGCGGGCAGCCGCACCACGGTGAAGAAGCAGCAGAGCGGGAGGGTGGCGAGGGCGGCGAAGCCCCAGATGAGGAGGAGGGCGGCAGCCAGCGCCTTGCGGCGGCGGAAGGCGGCGCGGCGCAGCCGGGCGATGCTGACGACGCGCTCCAGGCTGACGGCCGAGAGGGAGAGGATGACGACGGTGCCGCTGAGGCTCACCACGTAGAAGAGCATGTGGCAGACGACGTCGCCCAACACCCAGGACTCGGTCCAACGCACGGCGGCGATGAAGGGGATGGCGGTGATGAAGAGCAGGTCGGCGCAGAAGAGGTTGAGGACGAGGCAGTTGGCGGCGCACAGCCGGTGCCGCCGCCGCACCAGCAGGCAGATGCCCCAGACGTTTCCCGCCAAGGCCAGCAGGAAGATGGAGGCCAGGGCGGACGACTCGCCAATGCGCAGGGCCGTCACGTTGCGGCCCCTGAAGTCTGAGAAGAAGGGGAAGTAGGTCCTGTTCCCCCCCGGTGCGCCCCCGGACCCCGGCATGGGGGTGGCCGGTGGGCATGAGAGACCCACCGCGGGCAGCGGTGCCAGCCCTAGGGGAAGGGCTGCGCTCCCAACCACCACGGCGGCACCCGGGGTGCCCTCCCGGCACGGAGCAGGGGGCTGGCCGCCATCCCCCTCCCTCCTCTTCCTCCTGCCCCTGCCGCCAAGGGCTCGGCCGTGCCAGCCGGGCGGTTTATGGCCCTCGCGCTGGAGTGGAACAAGGAAGTGGGAGGGTAAACACGGTGCGGCTCGCACAAAGGCGAGGCCGCTGCGTGTGGGGAGGCAACGAGGGGCCGGGGGCGAGCGGGGCTGCCTGACGCCTGCCCAGGGAGGGTGTGGGTCAGCGCACTGGCACCTCCGTGCTGGGGGACCCAGGCCTGGCCACCTCCTCCAGCGCCGGGCCTGGTCTGCTCTGCTCTGCTCTACAGGCAGGCCCTCGGGGCGCCGGTGACCCGGGGAGGCCGCACAGGCTGCTGCCCTCCGCCAGGGGTGTGGGCCTGGCTTAAAACAGAGGGATGGCTGTCAGACCGCTCCGAGAGCTCTTCTCTGGAGCCCGGGATAACCAGCGCTGCTCTAAGGTAAAAAAGAGGAATTTACCTATCGCCTCGTGTCTTGGTAGTGGCGTTTGGAAACAGCGGTCCTGTGTGTTGCTTGTGCTAACTGTGGTCCGGTGTGGAGGGGAAGTGTCACTGTCTTGATTTCTGGGATCTGTTTAAGTTGATCCAGAGTCTTACCTGCCTGTATTATGAGTTCTTGCTGAAGAAGCCTGGTGAATTAAGGCATACCTAGAAAATACCCTCTGTTCCCTGGACTTCAATTCCTGAAAGCAGTTGCTCAAATTGTAAATGAAAGTAGGGCTTTCCGCTTACACACTTCATTGCAGATTATTTAGAAATGGACTGGGAGTGAAGTGCATAAATCATTACAGATGAGCAGATAATGCCTCATAAAAGAAGATAAAATGTTTTCATAAAGTATGTAAACAGCTGTATGACTTTGGATGGCTCTGGATGAATTTGTTTGACTGAGTGACAGTGTAGGTACTTCAGGGCGCAGTTCCAGGCTTGGCTGTATGGAGCTACACCTTTTGATTAGGTGAGAGTTACTCCAAACCGATGTGCCAATGGGACCAGGTGACCGGGCGGTGCTTCTGTGGTACCCTGGATGTGACCCTGCTATCAACTGCTTACACAATGGCATTAGTGGGGATTCCAGATTAGTGGGGATTCCAGAAACTCGGTCCTTC
This sequence comes from Haliaeetus albicilla, assembly GCF_947461875.1. Classification (NCBI taxonomy): domain Eukaryota; kingdom Metazoa; phylum Chordata; class Aves; order Accipitriformes; family Accipitridae; genus Haliaeetus; species Haliaeetus albicilla. The sequence continues at coordinate 23,270,228 of NC_091493.1, forward strand.
TAAGGGACGATCTCCTAATGAGGAATGACAACAGTGAGATCTTTCCTGGACTGCTTCCCACATCTTTGCCAGTGCAGAATTTACCTTGATTTTAATTAGCACGTTTACTCTTGAGCTGTAAGTGGTTCTAACTATCTATGCTGTCTCATCAAATAGGGAGTTTGCAGGGCAGCTTAAACAGGTAGATGAGATGCTCCTACTAATTCCTGCTGATTTCTTTGACCATGTGAAATGTGGGCAGACTCGCTGTTAAGTGGGTAGCTGCTATGAACTCCAGTGAAGGCAGTAAGAAAACTTGCAAAGATTATTTTTTTGGCAGCCAGCAACACAATTGACTAGCAAGTGTCTTGAAACATATTTTATTCTACATCATTTGCTGGGAGAAAAACCTGCGCCCATATTGCAAAAGTTTCAGCAAATTTAATACCAAGGTAAAAAAATCCTACTACTGAGGATGATTATTCATATTTATGATCAAAGCTTGACATATCTAGCCACGATTTATGTTGGCTCTGCTATGGACTGATTCTATAAAATGATTAGCAAATCTTGAAATACAGCAAATACCTTCCAGTTGCCACAACCTCACAGGTTCTGGGACTTTATACAAGCTGACAAACTAGCCCCGAAGTTCTGGGCAGCTGGCAGTAGCGGTGACATGGTCAGCTCTGAATAGAGGCTTGGATTGGGAAAGAGCCATTGTTAGAAGTCTGGTTGTACCTGTGTGAAAGCGTGGAAGGCATTAACAGGACGGGTGGGGGGCAACTGGAAGTGGTAGCACAGATAAATGCAAATTGTGTTATGTGTGAAATCTTTAGCCCCTTTGGCATTAGTGGAAAATGAAATTAGAAACTGATCCTATCAATTCAGGGTAAAGGAAACATGTTTGAAATAGAATGGGGGAAGGAAAGTAGGGAGAGAACACCCAAAGCAGCATTACTGAAGAAATGAAGATATTTTCAGTCAGGGAGGAAAGGAGTGCCACAGAGGAGCAGAAGGTTTGAAAATGAGATGATGTGTGGAAGTATCTGGATAGACCCTTGATCTTCTTTAGAAAGGATCACCTTTAGCTTTGGTCCTTAGGTGTGAATGAGAACCTTACTTACTTGGCATAAGCCTGTTGTTTGCTCAGAAGAACCAAAGCAAAATGCTGCTTTTAGTATGCTATTAGTGAGTGAGCTTCACACTGACCTGTGTACAAAATCCTGTGCCTGGGGACAGCAGAGATGTGAAGAAACATGCACATTTCCATGGGGTTTTACCAAATGAATGGGAGCTCCTTGCAGGAACAAAACCAGTCTGATTAATCATGGGTCTAATGGATCCATTATCTAAAAAAATAGTTTTATTTTCCCTCCCATGAAGTACAAAAGCTGTGTTTGCTGTTGGGTAGCTACAATCATAGCAACCATCACAACGTGAAATCTGAGAAAGGGAGGAATCATAACCTCAACAGAGCTACTCTGGCATTGCTGTAATAGGTGGATGCTGTGTGCAGTATATGCTCCACATATGCTTATGACAAGGAAGTGATTAACAGAATGCTTGGTAACCTGTTACGATTGCTTAACCTATCATTTTTTCAACCTATGTGCTTTTTTATGCTCAGAAGTGGTGAAACATGAAATCAACTCAGATTTCATTGTTCTAGGTTAAATGAAAGTTGCGGGGACCTCTGTGGAGCTGGTTAGCTAGCCTAGTGGGGAAAAATCTTTCCTTTTTTGTGGTTTTTCTTTTTTTCATTCTGAATGAAAGCCTGAGTCTTTGCCTTCTCTATGGCAGATAAGGTCTGTGTTAACTGATGCCATAAGTCAAGCTCTGCTTTTCAGATTGTTCCCCTGACAACCATGAACTGTCACAACAGAAGGGGATAGTTCAGCTTATTTATTTCTTGAGCATAAGAAATATTCCTAGAGAGAGGGACCTCTTGGGCTAGGTGATTCTGGGCAATGGCGATTCTTGTTCCTTTTGGACATGACCTAGTAAAGGTTTTTTGCCTCATTTATGCATCCTCTTGCATGTAGATTGGTGTTTAAGTCTTTGGGTCTATTTTCATGCACCTGTATCACAATGTGTAAATAGTACTGACTTCTATAACAGATGTATTGCATATTTAATGTTTGCTAAGTGATTTAAATTGATTGCATTAGAAACATTGACTCTTTGTCTTCACAAAAGAGGTTCCAAGCTTGTAGGTGATGCAAGCTGTGTCTATATAATAAGGGTTTTAGCATAAGTTGCAACAAAGGTTAGCTTTCTATTTTCATGTTTGCTTTTACATACCATACTGCAGCTGTTCTGCTTCTAGACACTATTAATTCTGTGCTGTTGTGGTTTAACCTCAGCCAGCAACTAAGCACCACACAGCCACTCACTCACTCCCCCCCACCCAGTGGGATGGGGGAGAGAATTGGAACGAAAAAGGTGAAACTCATGGGTTGTGTTAAGAACAGTTTAATAGAACAGAAAGGAAGAAAATAATAATTATAACAATAAAAATATTACAATAATAATAAAAGGATTGGAATATACAAAACAAGTGATACACAATGCAATTTCTCACCACTTGCTGACGGATGCCCAGTTAGTTCCCGAGCAGAGATCCCCCCCCCCCAGGCCAACTCCCCCCAGTTTATATACTGGGCATGACATCACATGGTGTGGAATATCCCTTTGGCCAGTTTGGGTCAGCTGTCCTGGCTGTGTCCCCTCCCAACTTCTTGTGCCCCTCCAGCCTTCTTGCTGGCTGGGCACGAGAAGCTGAACAATCCTTGACTTAGTCTAAACACAACTTAGCAACAACTGAAAACATCAGTGTGTTATCAACATTCTTCTCATATTGAATCCAAGACATAACATTATACCAGCTACTAGGAAGAAAATTAACTCTATCCCAGCCGAAACCAGGACATGTGCTTAGAAGTTATGCCATTGTAAGGTTTGTTTCAAATACAAATGTTTTGATTTATTTTGCTTTTTAGGAAGTTTTCTGACTGCTCACCCACTGTATACTTTTGTATCAGTGAGCTGAAGCATTTACACCAGTGTCCAAGGGACAATTTTAAACTTGTAGTGCAAATATAAATGCATCTGTTTTTCTTCATATAGTAGCAAGCTGACCCACTCAAGTGTCCACTGAAAGTACCAGATGCTTCTGTGGATCTGTGTGATCATGTCAATAACTAGTCCCTGTTTCTTCTGGGGAGTGAGCAAGTCACTGTTTCTTCTGGGGAGTCTCATTTTCCTGTGGTCAGTATCCGTCAGAAGCTGGCATGCTTCCTGGGATATGTGCCAGTGTCTCTATAGTTTCACACTGTAGCAGCAGCATTACTGACCAATCAGTCAAAAGCAGAGCTACTGGTAATACTCTCAGTAGATGTATTTTCTAATAAGAGCTGGAACAGTTTTTTGTCATCAAGACCACCAGAAGTTTTGCCAACAGCAATATTGAGCAATTTCCTTATGACTTGCAGTAAGGGAGGGATTTCTCTCTGAACCAAGTGCAAATTTAAGTACATAATCCATGTTAACAGAGAATTCCCCTGGAAGGTCGCGATCTCTGTTAGGCTGCATGCTAACCAAGCTTCACCAGGGTGACTAAGATCCAGCTAGACTGTTCTAACTAAATGAGGTTGTTTGTTAGTTTTAGATACTGTATTACACTTAGACACATCTACCCCATGGATTTAGGGAGTTTATCAGTGAATATAGGGTATCAGAATGGTTCATTTGGACGTTGCAGGATCTGGTAGAACACTCCCACCAAAGAACTGGGCCCCTGAGTGAGATTCACGTGGAGAATTATAGTCTGATATTTAAGTGCCACTGGATCTTTCCTAACTTTCAGGTGTGTATAAAGTTACATTCCTGCTGATGAGCTTTGATGCAGAGCCATCAAAGCAAATACTATGATGTGCCTCTGAAGGATTTACAAACAAAACTTGTCACCAACCTTTCTTACTCATGAGGTATACTCAGACATTTCCCTGAACATACTGGTCCACTGGGTTGCACACAGTGCAGAGATCACAGATGTCATCGCTTTCCCTCGTATTCAAGAACCCAGCGATTAGAGAATGCTCTTGTTCATGTGGTTTTAGGAGAATCGGCTTGCTTGCTTTCCCTTATGTCTCATCTCAGAAAAGTAGGCTTGTTGGAGCAACAAGGGTTCTTCAGGTCAGAATCGGGATAAAAGCTTTACTTTTAAAAAAGTCAGGCATTTCTGAAATAAGGTCTCCAGAGTGCCTGTCTGCTGCAAAGAAAATCTGTCCGTATTGGAAGACAAGGCTTGTGCTTAGCTAGCATTAACCTAGGGCTGGTGAAATAGAAAAATCATTCTTGCAACACCAATGAGAGGAGGTACAGATAACGCTTTAAATTCTGCTGTAAACCCTTCTGACTTCCCAAGTGTAATGCTAAATCATGTTATTTCCCACACTGTTCATGTTTTTCATTATCAGTGGCTGTTTGGGGTCTGGTTGCATTATAATTTAATGTGAGATGATTAAAGAGATGTGACTTAGAGCTTCTCGTAAACCATGTCCAGAAAGCATGGATGCCTGAATTAGGCTGTATAGTTTTCTGTCTAGTTGAGTGAGATAATATTGACTAGATCACACTTGATAAATTGATAAAATTAATGTGACAGCTCTGTGGTGATATTGCCAGAGATTTGCCCTGTACAGTGTTTCTTGACACGTAAAGAGCCATAATATCAGCATTTCTCCTGGTCCCTTTTGCACCCCACACATGGCAGGTTGGACCTAAACCTTCCCATGAGCCATGCAGTGAGCTACGATCAGAGCAATGTTGAAGATGCCTTTAGCACAACTGTGCTGAGCCCAGGCAAACCAAGTGTCATACACTGTGTGACGCAAACTGCTCATTCACCACTTTTGAGTTGATCAGGGAAATTAAACCCGGTTGTACTTCTGTCATCAAGAAGCCAGCTCGATATCACTATGAAAAGCTCCTAGGCTTGTTTCTTACAGGATATTCTGGGGCACCTTACCTTGCTCTCTCTTTTTGAAACTATTAATTCAGAATGAAATACTTAAACTTCTGGTTGGTCAGACAGACAGCAAAATGAATGTATGCTCCTGACTACTGGTGGGGAGCTCTGTTCCAGGTCTGAAGGGGGACTGGGTGTAAAGGGAGGTCTCTCTTCATGGATATATGTCCTGTTCGAAGTCTGCTTTTTTTTGCAAGAAGAGACTCATTTGTCATAAGCAGCTAATGCTAGAAGAGAACTTATATCTGTGAATCCTCAACAGCACCTCCTTTCTGTGCACCTAGTCTTTCTTGAGGAGTAATGTTTCTCACTGGCTGGCTTGGGTAGCTCCCACTCAATATGCTGGCTTCCTGAATCCTGTTCCTGGGCACCCTGTGGAGGGGAGCCCAAACTCCCCAAATGCCAAAGAACTGGACACCACAGCACTCTGTTAAAACAATGTGGGAACAAGGCAGTTCCCAACACTAGGGAATTAAGTGACATCAAGTTGCACTTGGGTCGTTTATCTTGTTTTACAGCGGGGTTGCGATGCATAAGTGCAAATACTGATTTTAAATGGCTTTGTCTGCTCAGACTAGAAGCTTATACAGACATAGGAATGCCAGTAATTTTCCAGTTGAGAAACAAGGTGAAGTTGGACTTCTGGTGCAGTAGCTACTGATTTTGCATGGAGTGAAATAACATGAAGAGTCAGTGCAGAACAACCATTGTTTTACCTGCCTTTTTTTTTATTATTATTATTTAAATCTTACAGTGTGTTGTTTGCAGGTCTATACATGTCATTAAAAACAGGGCTTCAGGGGACTGTGAGCAATCATCTGGCTGATGTCCCTGACCCAAGGCAGACTCACCTGTCAGGAATGGTTTATATAGTTACATAAGTGTCCCTGTAAATCTCCAGTGGTAGAGATTTTGCAGCCTCCATAAGCAACGTGTTTCACTGCACATTTATTCCAACCACCAGAAAGATTTTCCTTTTGTTTCTCCTGTTGCAATTTTGAGTTTATTACACTTCTCACTGAGCATAGGAAGACACTATTTCTTTCCTCTTTCTGAAATTTTGTCATTTTTCTTCATGGTCTTTTCTAGACTGCATAACCCTGATTCTTTCATGAATTTGATCAGAAATCTGAAAGACTTCTCCTACATTCACATTAGTCCAAATTGTTCCTGAAGTACAATACTCAAAATTGGATGTAGTATTCCAGCTAAAAGTCTCACCTGTATTGACTAGAAATGAAAGCTTACATGTAAAACATGTAAGAGTCTGTTTATTCATCATGTTGTAAAACTGTTGCAAAATCATGCAGGTGGGATATTGAGTCATGTTCAAGTTTCTGTTTATTGTAATCCCAAGAAACTTTCTGGAGGAGCTGATACACTGTCATACTATTTATTTGAGAGTTTGGTAGTTGATTATTCCCCCACGTAGTAGTTCATCCTATTTATTTCAGATCATTGGTGTTGATAAATTGAAAATTCCTGCTGTCCTCTAAAGACCTCTCAGTTCCTACCTTGGAGTGTCTCAGATTTTATGTGTACTCCAGTAGCATCTGCATCACTTAGGAAAATAGAAATAGTTTTGGAATCAGACAGACTGCCATGGAATTGTCTAATACATTATTGTTAGTTAATCATTTCATGTTTTAAAACGGGCTTAAGGGGAGGCTAGAAGAGAAATCCATTCTATCCATTCTAGTACCTCTAGAGAGGTACTAACACATGGGAACCACACCTGGCTCTTAAAGCTTGAGATTATTAGAAGGTCCCACATATGCATCACCTATCCTTAGGCTATATCCTAAGCATCCACTTTAGGCTGCTTGTCAGAGACATTATATGTTCTGGCCATGTGGGTCAGAACAAAGATACATTTTTCACTGCACTTATGTTCTTAGGGCTATAAATTATTGATACTTAATTATGTAATGCAGCTTTTCAGCCAGTTGTGCCGCCCATTGTATAGACTAGAGGAAATAATTGTATTTCCCTAAATTGTTATGAAACTGGCATTTGAAACAAAAGGTCCACATTAGCACATCTTATACTGTATCTTTCTTGTATGATAGAGATAATTGCTTATCATTTTTAAGGTAAAACCATAGGCACAACTGTTACTGTAATCTTAACAGTTCAATCAGATTACAGGATACGGAAACTAATAGACAGGTTGATTACCAGATTAAAATGGAAATGCCTAGAGCTCCTCTACTGCTACATTTTCATCACTTGTAAACTCCCACCTATCTCTGCTGTGTTACAGAGATACCACAAGAACAACATTTCCCCTAGTTTTCTTGAAGACACTGCACCATTTACGTTAGCGTTCTTTGCCAGGTAAACAGTGACATCCTGTTGTCTCTTAAGTATTTGTGCTGTTCAGCATGGTTCTTTTACAGCATAAGCAGCACTACACCTCCCTGCCACTTTTTATCTGCATAATTAAACATTAAGAGCTTTATTGTATAGTTTGCCTAAACGTCTGTAGTACAATTATTGGCACATGGCAAATAACTGTGAAAAATGGTTATCAAAACCAGGAGTAAGAGAGAAAGCTGCATGAGCAAGTAAGTGATTAGAAGTTGATCTATTTGACATAAGAAAAACAACAGAGCCATCTTTCAGTTATTATTGCACAAGCAGCTGTCCTTGTATAAAAGTAGTCAGCTGTTATGCAGAGTTTAGTTGTCTTTCCAACCACACCACATTGCATCAAACCCATTTAATTCCTGTGCTGTTTATAAAGAACACTGTATGTGTAAGCCAGGATTTATAAATATGCTAGTAGTAGTGAACCCTTGTATTAATCCAGAAGCTTCCCTAGACCAACATCTTCAAATGATGCAGACTTTATAGAATTTCTGCTAGGTTGAAATTCAATTACTTGAAATGGACATAACTTACAAAAAAAACCCCAAACCAACAAAAACTACTGAAATTGTAAATGCACAGTGCTTGAAATAACAGCAATTTTTTAATTACTTCCTGCCTTACAAAACATTAAACTTACGGCTAAATCTCAGCATTAAGATGAGCTCATTAGGCACAAACCTCTCTTTCCTGCATATAACAAAAGAGGAGCAGCAGACCTTTTTCTTATTCATTTAATTTTAGAATAAAAAATAATTTTCAGTCTTAGACTCCTTTGTAGCTTCTGAAGGGTGAAAAAAAGCAATGATACAATCCACATGCTTCATGGAGTTGGAGTTTTATAGTTAGTCATATGTAAATGATGACAATATTTGTGGTTCTGCCTTCAGAATAGGTCTTTTGATGCACTAGAATGTTATTTTGGTATTTTTCAACACGTACCACACTGATGATGTGTATAAATTTAATCAGCAAGGGTTTTTTTTACTTAGGCCTAATATTTAGCAGTAGGACTAAATGCATTTTTAAAGTTCTGAAGAGGTGTTGGAATGAACAACACTTTTTAAAGATTATCACATTATCAACTTTATGAGCCTCCCTTTACACTACCAGCTTCTAATGAGGAAGTGTTTTATGCTAATTTAAGAAAGCCTTAGAACTACTGAAGAGTGCTGACCTGTAGCAGGCAATCTTATTTCATCTATAATACATAAAAGATCAGAATTTCCTTTTGCAGAAACTATGCCAAGTATACAACTAGGAATAGAATACTAGCTGATTAATGTGTTGTTAAAAGACAACTAACTTAAACTTCCAAAAGTAGTTTAATTAGAGATTATTAGATAATAGAGACAGATATTATTCTGAATTTAAAAGATGTTTAGAAAGACAGACAGACATAAAATTAAGACAATTTCACTCATGGCAAAACCATGAGATTCTGAAGCATAATTTCTGTTTTACTTGTTAGTTCATCATATCTTTGGTCAGAAAACCTGTTGCTACAATTGAACAAATTGTCAAACACAAAGATTAGCCTGAGACATGGTCAGAGAAATTGAAAAGTGGATAGATAGTGGCTAATAAAATAGGTGTGGCAAAGATATTTCAGATATAAAGAAAATAGCTTTTAACATTTTCTTTCTGTCTCACTAACACTGGATTTAATCAATAACATCACTTGATATTATAATAGTTATTGAAAACAACTTGGAAAACACCCTCATATTTTAGAATAAAGTTTAACTATCAGAGATTAGGGTGAACATTATGGGGTAAATGCATACAGTTTTGCAGCAAAGCATGATGGAAAGAGCTGACACTAGCTAGCAATGAGAATCAGTATACCAGAGAAAGATAGACCTTGGGTATTTCATTGTCCTCAGCAACTATAAACTTGTACAAGAAGCAGATTTATCTTTACTCATGTATCTTTGTAAAATTTCCTCACTTTAATAATTTTTGTGGAAAGAACTGCCTGTTGGACTTAACTACAGATGCAAGGAGCAAAATGCTAGCAACAGATCCAGGTTTACAGTAGGTGCTAGAAGAAAATAACACTGTGATTGCAAATCCATAAGGGAATTTTTTGCCAGTTTCTAATTTGTTGCAAGAATTTATTGCTAACTTGTTTTCTGTATTAATACCAAAATACAGTGACACTTCAAATCCACTAGAGCAATTTATTAAAAACTGCACTTTTAAATGGGGGCATTTGTCAAATGTAACAGATTGAATAACTGGCATTGCCTAACTTTAGCCTCTAAAATACAGAAGTGCAAACAAGTTTACTTCAGCACAATTCTATATCCAAACTTCAAAAATGGTCTCTGACATTGTCAGAAATACAAACTTTTTTCAGTACCAAGGAAGCTTGTATTTGCTAGGAAGTTTGTTTTCCCAATGACAATTTTTTTGAGAAGAGCTTAAACCTTGGTCAGCATTTTTGTATGAGCTAAGTCACACCTGACTGTGGTTCAGGAAAATAAGCTACTTATGATTAATGTTTTCAACATGAATCTTAAGCAGCAAAGATCTAACTTGAGTCTCCTGAGTTTTAATTTATCAAGATGGTGATACATTGCATATGTATATGATACATATATATAATACATGTATATATACGCTGTACATACTATACATATACACACATACCATGTATATATAAATATATATAGTACACCTACAAGGGCCAAAAATCTTTTGCAGCTATTACTGTCAGTTAAGGTACAAGCACAATCATCAGGATTCACCAACCAAGAACTGGATATGCCAAACATGAAAATAAAGTCCGACACGATAGGTGTGCTTTTACTGTTCTCATTTTTAATAGTGCAAAAAAATAAGTCAGTAGTTTACTATTTGAAGATATTCCCAATTATAAAAATATTTCCATTTGCAACCAAAAATGCAGTAGCTGCTTTTTGCAAAAACATCAGGTAAAATATTTGAGGCCAAATAAATAACTATAATGTTTTTGTGGAACTGAATATAAAACTAGTAGTCCTTTATATAACCTTAAGAAAAAAGCTTTAAAAAGATCTTTTGCCTTTGTAGAAAAGCATGTTGGCAGTGTGTATAAAGCAAATACAGTAAGTCCATTTGGAGCTCAAGCTGTACAGAAGTCAATATGTGCTAGTAATTCTCTATGCTGGCTTGTTGGATACTGCGCTTTACATCTGGGACACTCAAGAAAACTTTCATCAAGAAGGTTTGAATGTTTCAGGGAAGGACTTCTGTCATACATGGTCAGCTTCTCTTCAAACACAGCTTGCAAATCTTCTTGTGGTTCCATACGTCCAGATTCCTGGGGTTTCTGGAAAAGCAGCTTTAGTGTAAGATTGGGGCATGCATGCGCTGATCAAATACTGTAGGAAAAAATATTAAGGTTTGATGGCACACAAGCCTTGTGTGTGTTATAGCACTAACGGTAGAATTTTAAAGATGGCTAAAGGCAGTTATGCTGCTTGTGTTAATTACAAAGGGCCTGTTGTACAATTCTAACACCACATTTAAATTAGATTGCAGGTAGCTTTTCTGCAGACTATTTAAGACAGGTTTCCCACAATGTCTGACTGGGAATCCTTCCCCAACCATCTTCCTAGCTACTCACACACTATCTTTCCCTAATAAAATGATGCCTCAGCCCCTTCTACATAGGATGCTGCCTAGCTATCTTCCCAAAAACTCTGCTGTAATTTTCTCTTCTCCTGATCCCATGCGTGAAGTTTCTGTGCATGAAGGCTGACCCTAACTGTAAAACGCACCTGGTTGTCCATTTGACAGCTACTTCTCCAGCTTCTTAGCACAGAGAAACTCAAAGCTATAGCTTCCCTGCTCTGCCCAAACTTCTGCTGTACTCTAGCAGACAGAAGGTTTTCCAGGGGCTTCCCCTGGCAGCAGCAACTGCAATCCTAGCAAGTGAGGCTCTCCCAAGGGGCAACGCATGAGTGAAGATCATCAGTATCTCAGGATTCATTCCATTCCCTTCCTCATTTGAGAAAATACTTCCAAGTTGCATACAACTAAGAGGGAGAGTAGTCTGGCAGAGTCATAGAAGAATTCTTCTCATCTGCAACGTGTTAGGAGCTTTTGCATTTATCTCCTCTGTAAAAATCACAATGGCCCCAGACCTGATCTAATGAAGGACACAGGTGTCTGATTTCCATTTTGAACCTCATTTAAGTCCAGAACTGCAGTTTTGACAACCCTATTCAGCTATCACCTCATCTTACAAGATACTTTCCAGAAGCACCAACAGTCAAAATGCATTTCTGCTCAAGACCAGGGCAATCCTGGATACAACAGAGCAAAACAGATCAATGGTTTGCTTAATACTTAATCTTTCCTTACAAATTTCTCCATTAAGTCTAGGGCTTAAATCTAGGTGGCTTTCTTTGGGCTTGTATAATAAGCAGCAAACAGACCAGAGTCCTCATAATACAACAAACGTCCTTTTTCATTGTAGTAGAGAGCTTGTCTTTTTGGAAATGAAAACGCCAGGTTTTAATGACCCACCCATCCTGTATCAGATGGAGGTGGGGGAGGAATTCTATATTTAAGGATTGTGTCCTGTTCACTAGCAGCAAGTCTGAGTAGAAGCATACTGCAACTTTGTCATTGTGCAATAGTCCAAACTAGGTAACACACTGTGATACAAAATACAATTATGTTCCCTGCTCAGGAACCTGACTATTCTGGATCTCCTTCTGCAGTACTAGTTCTCCATGCATGCTGTAGAGAAAAACAATGCCTAGCTAGCTGACACAGGGTTCTGCATCTTGGGACCACATACCTAAAGAATGTAAGGACCTACAATGAATATCTGATAACATTAACTGAAGACTCACTACAGTTGAAATAAGATCCCAAAATGAAAATATGTACATTTATGCAAAATCCCTGACTAAATTTACCTGCAAGTTATTCATGACATACCAGAGGTTCCAGACGGGTTATTTGCTCCCTGGCCTTGCGCAGTTCCTTAAGGACTTTGTTTAACTGATGCTGCAAGTTCTGGCGATCAAGCTTTTCATTTTCAAAATCTGTGGTGCATATCTGGATCTGGCAACCCCCCAAAGTAAAAAAATTAAAGAATTAAAGTCAGAATTATTAAGAATTGGGGTGTGGAGAAGAGAAAGAGAAATGTTTCCCCCTTATATATTTAAAGTAAATTTTAGTCTGCAATCATATCCTAAAATAGGATTTAAAAAAAAAAAGTCACTTGTTGCTTTCACTACAGTGAAATTCATACATGCCTAGTTATGAAATATCTTCTCCCTTAGTAGAGATGGAATTTGAAGCTATTTTGGTTGGAGACCATTTCAAGCTGTCTTGCAATCTTAACATTTTATAGAAAAGCATATAGTGCAAGTACTCATTAAAAATGCCAGTTTCTACTCCAGGATCTTTCTTGTAGCCAGATAATTTGGACAGAACCTATGGGTAACACTGTACACCCAAGCTTAGCAAATAAGTGTAACTTTTTTTTCCCCCCAATAACATCAATTAGATCTGTAAGAATGTAATTGGAGAAAATAAAGAAGATAGAAAAGATGGCAATGCAATTATTTGTATAACTTTATCAAGAGTATATTACAAAACTTCAATGAGCTGATTGGTTTTCAGATGTTTCCCATACCTAACCAGAGGGTGTACAGTTGAACAAGTGATTGTGGAGAAAATAGCATTAAGTTTGATCACACCCTCTTATCTGTAAAAGATTACAGATCTCCTCGACAGACATGTCAAAATCTATAGAAGCATCAGGAGATTATTCACAGTTGAATATTCATGTCTAATATTACTTTAATATACTACTCATTCTTAAATTTGAAGTTAGTCTAGAACCTGTGTGCATAATACAGATTAAGTATCAGCATCTTAGCATATAATTGGCTACCTGTTGTTCCAACAAAGCTATCCTAGTGTGTTCCTCCTGCTGTTTGAGCAATGATTTGCGAAGAAGTTGCACCTACAAGACAGAAAAACATTTGTAATAAACAACATCCATATACAACAGTTAATAAGTTTAACAAATAATGAATCTAAAAAGGGATAGAAGTAAACTTTTATATTCCAACACCAAACAGAAAATGTATGCCTGTTATGCAACAGCCAAACCAAATTAAAATCTCTCTGGTTCCCTGGAGAAAACCTCAGGGAAGCATTATTATTGCATTGAGCAGGGGAAATGCAGAATGATGTTATAGTTTTAAACAAAACAAAAAAATATCAAACTGAGCTTTCCTAGGTGATTGCCAGGATGCAGACAAAAATATACACACAAAACCTATGTTTGTATTTACATGCCACAATGTTAAAAAACAAGCAATGCAATTTTTTTTTTAATAGAAAAGAACAAGTTTAAGACTCAGAAAGTACTATACTATAATGGATTAAGTAAATGCATACATAAAAATATCATCTGTTATCAGCATGTATCAATTCTTGTAGTGAATACTATTGTTCAGCTGAAAAAACACAACAAAAAAAAAAAACAACAGAACCAACAGCACCTTTTAATCGTTATTAACCAGGGAGAATCAGACAGTATTTAGGGAGGTAAACTGTTGTTCTGGTTCTAGCCTACTTTGGTGCCTAGTAAATGTTATTCTCATGCCTCAAATTTCAGTTCTACATTGCTTTGTTATCAACCCTAAACTTCTCCAAGTAGCAAGTCTATCTCATTTGGATGCCCTGAGGACAGTCCTTTTAAGGAGGACTTTCCAGTTTCTCTTCAGCAGATATGTGGTCATGATTTCATGTCCAGAAGAAACAACAGATTTTTTTTTTTTTTTCTGTTAGCATCACTATGCTGATAGGAATATTCCAAGACACCACTGTAACTCTCCATGTAGGGGAAGTGGCATAGTCCTCATGAGTACTCCAAACAAAAGGAGGTAAGCACTAAATATTTTTAAATACAAACATATAGCACATACAATGTCTTCCCCTGCCTCTGATCAGCCCGAGTGGTTAAAGTTATTGGGCTCAAAAAAAAAAGAAGGAAGGAAGAATTAAGAACTTCACATATGAACAGAATTATTTCACTGAAGTCATCAAGGTACTCTCTGGGAGATGGGCAAGCCCTGCAAACAATTAGAATCCAATGCAAAAACAACAGAACAGATCTGGCAACAGTGTAAACCATGCCTATTGAACAGCCTGCCTGACAGGCACATCTTAGGCCTTTATAGGGAATTACAGAACTCTTCTCAGTGGTTTCTACCACAGCCATCTTCAAGACAGTGACAACTTAAGGTCCGTGCCTTCCCTTGCTTATCTGGCGATAGCTTTCTAGTACTCAGGCATACTTGCATAGTTCTTACCCATGGCATCATAGAGAGAACCAAATGCAGGAACTCATCTGAATGGAAAAAAAAGCAAACAAACAAAAAACCCCAGCTGCAAGGCCACAATAGTTGGCTGGGGTTATTATCCAGGGACACAGCTGCCTATCCACTAAGTATGAAACTACAAGCCCACATGTATTTTGTAGCAGCCAGGTGACAACAAATATCGGTGATATTCCATAGTTAGGATCACATGATAAAATAGCCTGTATGGACTTGAATTTTTACCTTTCCTGTTCTCATTTACTGTTAACCTTGAGGATTAACTAGATTAGAATCAATTAAGTATTCTCTTACTTCTCCCTCTTGTGTCCCATAAGACCAAGGAAATAAGTGAACAAATAAGTTCCTTATTTAAACAGGCAAACTTAAAGTTTGGATTTTGATTCAAACCAATATATTAAAGAAAGTATTCAGTTTTAACCTCAAGGACATGAGTCTAGATATACATAAAGAACAGTTACCAGAGCAAGTGAGTGATGGTCCATTCTAATTAAGCATGACTTTTCAGCTCTCTTGATTCTTTGCTAATGATGTTAAACCTCTAGATGCATGCGCTTACCTGACATAAAAGATCTTCAGACTTTTTCTTTTCTTCTCTGAGCTGTCCTTTAATAGTTTCATTTTCTTGTTTTAGTCTCTGTACTTTCTCTCCTTTAATTTTATTTTCATTTTCTAGAGTCTTCATTTCAGCAACCTGTTGTGACTGCAGTAAGGCATTTAAAGTTGTTATTTCTCGTTGTGTTTCTTCATACTTCTTTTTGAATTCATTAAGTTCAGATCTCAGCTGGGTTATAGTGCGTCTTTCAGTCTCAAGATCATTCTTAGCAGTTAGTAACAGCTGGTCATAATATTTTTGCTTTTCCTCTTGTAGATGACCTTAATGAGTGAGAAATAATTGAGATAGTAAGGGGGGGGGGGAACCAACACACTTAAAAATCAGAAGACCAAATCCTTGACAGGATTTTAAGGTATATTGATAGAAATCAACATTCTAGGCTCTTCACAGCCCAGATTGGCACCAAACTTTAGTTAAAACAGCTTTCAGTACTCCTAATGCAGTGAAGTCTCCTTTCCAATATAGTTACCAGAAAACTGCAACTTGGCTTGTGTGTGGTATTGTGTGCTACAGCTACTTCTTTCACTAACCCTTAAAGCAATATTATATCCTTTGCCCTGACTACACAAGCTCCATGACCCACACATAGTTCTTATGTGGCCTCAGGCATTATACTGACACATGGAAGGCAAGGCCCAGTGGTGCTAGATTCTCCCTTCCAGATTTAGGCCCCTTAGCCAAGGTGCTGGCATTTCTCCCTCCCCTGGGGAGTATATGGATACCCTGGGGATCTGATGGGCTCTATTTCACCATTGTTGACCAAAGCCAGACCTTCCTTTGTCTTTTGCAGACCATCTTCCTCAAATCGTATGCCATCATTTACTTCTAAACTGCAAATAGAAGGGACTAGGATAGGGTTTTTTTGATAAAAAATGCCTGCTTCTTGGCTAGTGACTGTTCCTTAAACCAGAGTTTGCAAAATTTCTGCTTGTTGACCTAAGGAGAGTTTAGTAAGTAGGGGAAAAAAGAGGCAGTTTGTAGAAATTCAGTAGTAATACAAAATATACCTAGAAGCAGAACAAAATGCAGAATTTCACAGGCTTTGCTGATTTTTGGCACTGTAAGTTTCTTAACTTTGATACTTTTCCTATTGAAGGCTTCCCCTCATTCTTCAAACTGTAACTTACTAGGGGTAGTTTCTTGCTTGACTGTTCTCCCTCCCCTCAACTATGAACTAAGCCTTACCTTCTCATTAGCGATACTCCTTTATAGGATGGTGAGATCCTCAAGAGATACACCAGCTTTTTCCTTGGAAAAAGTTGTCCTATCTACTTTCAGCTTGTATAGCTAGGTTCTTAGAACCTTTGATTTCTGCTACTGTCTAGCTGCTTGAAGAGAGGAACTTTCTTATACCCTTACTCCTAGTCTCCTGGCTGCTCTGATGACAAAGCTTTGACAGCAGTAACTCAGAGTTACATTTCCTGGTGAGCTACTTCAGTCTGTCTCCCTCTAAAATACTGCTTATAGATTTCTAAACACCACCAAAACAAGATTATGATGATGTTTTAGTGTTTTCCACAAAGATTCAAGCAGTAATACAGAAACCAAGCCACTGTACATGAATTACTAAGTGGCAAGTATCTGTGGGCATACTCTTACTCCAGATAATGCTAGTTCTATTTAGTGAATTTACCTTGCAGATCAGTTGCAGCATATATGAAATTAATAATTTGATAATAAGAAAAGCAAGCCAACTCCTTCGGGTTCTTCTGTTCAGCATGATTTTAATTTTATTCCACATGTTGGTCAAGCAGCACTCCATCTGAATGCGTGGTGCTGAGAGGGAACTGCATAGCACAGAAGTGAGCTAGAGATGGCCAGATCCATGTTGCGAAACACTGTTTTGGATAGGTGCCAAAACCTATCACAGGTTTTCGTGCCCTGTAACAACTGTTCAGGTAAGTAAAGAACATGGCAGTCTTGAGTCATTTTTATAATATTTATTTTGAAAAAAGTAAATTTAAAAAAACCTGATCCACACCTAGCTCATAAATCCTTAATGCTTCCATTATGTAGGTTGAAAGTGTACTTTGAAGGATGGGATACATATACATATTTGCCTCAACACTTTCCACAAACAGAGAGGTTGCTAATAGAGTGTCAAGGCTGTTAAAAACCATCCTTGAAGTAGATAAGAACATGAAATACTGTTGATCAAGTAACATAGCTAGATAACAGGAAGCAAAGAAATTTTACTTACCCAAGTTTTACCATTAAGAAACCAAAATGTTGAGAAGAAAGTCTTGATTTTGTTTAATTGTGCTATAATTTGTTTTCAGAAAACTTAATTCTATATATAATTATGGTTTGGGTCACGTGTGGGGAAACAATAAAGTCCATACCTTCTGAATTGAATTCTTTAGATTCTTGTTGGCTAACTGTTTCTGACTTCTGTTCAAGTTCAAAGATCCTTCCAAGCAGGCCCCTGACATATGCTTCACGTTGCTGGTCATACAGTAGCCACTGTTGGTTTTTCTCAAGAGCCTTCATGAAAAGGAACAGAAAAACAATAAAAAAGCCTCTGTAATTTATCAGACTTTAAAAGTATTAGTCTTATTTCTTAAAAATGTTAAAAGTTATATATTATACAGTTTAAAGATAAGCTGGAAATTGTAGTAATCCTCTCTGTACAATAAATAAAACCCATCTTCATTTGGAAAGATAAGTCAGGTTGTTGAACATAAGTTAAAATTGCAGCAATATTAAATACTGATTGGCTTACTTCTTGGAATGGGAAAATGACTTTGAAACAAAGGCTTTCATGAGTCATGCCCAGATTATGAAGAATTAACCTTTCAATCTCAAATATAAAATAAAATATAACAGATCTTGAAAATAGAATAAACTAAAACTGTATCATTGCAACTTAAAGTTTGTAAGAACAAGGACATGTACTTTATATCTGATTGGATCATAGAATTATTCAGGTTGGAAGGGACCTCAGGAGGTTTCTAATACAACCTCATGCTATCCCAGGCAGTGTCAGCTCCAAGGTCAGACCAGGTTCCTTGGGGCTCCCATTTTGTCAGCAACCACTTTTTTCTGATGTTCCAAGCAATACGCATCTTGATACAGATGATTTGCACTTGCAATTTTGTACAGGAAACTTACATCTTTCAGTTGTTTTTCAACTTCATAAAGATTAGTTAATGATCCAGTGCTGTTTGTTATGAGTTCCTGCAGGCAAAGAACAACCTGTTAGTGTTCTTTAAAATAGATGGCTGAAACAGTAAAGCTAGTCCTGTATAACTATTAATCTCACATAATCAGCACAAGAATATTTTAAAAATGGAAAAGATGCATACATATGCCTTTTGTGTTTAAAGATCTTTATAGTTGTTTGTTTGGGTTTTTTTTAAAGGATCTAAGTTACGTAGAAAACCATTTCATAGATTTAAAACAAAGTCTCCTGCAGGATACAGGAGAAAGATTTACATTTAATTTCTTCCATAACTCTGCAACTCATAGTTATATTAAAACATTTCCCAAGATGACTATCTTGTGTATTCTGCTGAACTGCTATCTTGGAAGACCTGAAGAGTGCAGGAGAGCCTCTGAAAAATGAAGATATTCAGGGTATTATTTACATGAACAAAAAAGGTAACTGCTCTATTTTCATATCCTCATACCAGTTTGACAATAAGCCAGACCTGTAGGAGTTGTTGGGGAAAGCTAGAGACCTTGACAACTTCATTGGGATAACAGGAGGATTTATAAACATATGGGAAACCATGCAAGCCTGTCTGGAACGATAAGGACATACTGACTGATTTTCTGAGACCTGATCCACAGTAGAGTGCTTAAAGTATGAGTCAGAGAGTTCTTTACATCCATCTAGAACTAGAGAGCAGTTAAACAGTTATACTTCTTTCATGATCCGATACGTTTATTCACTGCATGATAGAAAGCTTTTTTGAAATTGTATAGATACAAGAGGGGACTTTAAGGAGATAAAAATGTAGATTACTACCCAAATCCAAGCTACATTTTTCCAAAGTTTTCCTGTGATTTTTGGAACATGATTTAGAACAAACTTTTTAACTGAAGAAATACAGGAGAACATGAATACAATTATTAAACTTCAGCACTGCCTAATAAAAATAGGATTTAGAGACACTACAGTTGCTCAGATTCCTATTTCTGTGAACATTAGAACTCTGCCTCAGTGAAAATTTTCTCAAAAATGTGTCATAAAACTGTTGTTCCTGCTGCTCATGTGCCACCTAGCAGTTTCAAACAGCATTGCTAGACTTGTTTTCAGGTTTTCCAAGACATCCAGTCAAAAACATCAGTCACATTTTGTTGTCCTCTATTGATAAATCAGTGAAAAATTTAAAAGAAAATTCTGGTTTTAAACTAAAAGATATTTTGGTAGTTCATTGACAAAAATACCATGGAAATCTGCTGAATTAACATACATTAAGTTCAAAGTCTCTTGAAACTGAAAATAAACACGTTACATTTAAAGTGGTATTTCCCAGGATACTGCATTATTAGAAGTGATACATATATGTATTATCATTGAAAATTAGTAAATTAAGATATTTTGCTATGTATTTGGCTAAAGCTGAATTTCTAGAAATCACTCAACTTCCAGGTAGAGCGTGGGGAACCAGCACCATCTGCAGGTCAAAAGCTGGAAAAGACCTATAGGCACCTACTTCTAGACACCAACTTCCCTTGTGCCCCTTATTGAGATACTCTGCATTTTCTATGGAACATTAGAACAGGCAGGGGTGGAAAAACAACTGTAGAAAACTAAATGCACTTGTAAAAGCTGCCAAGTACCTGGCACCATACCTGTTAACCACTTTAAATGAGAGAAGCAACTCATTATTCTTGTCCTATCTTCTGTTACATTGAAGTATTTATCATGTGTGATGCCATGTAAAGTACAGGCAACTAGTTTTAACAACTGAGGAGCAAATGAGGATTCATAAGAGCAGAGAGGGGAAAGATATTCTCATGACTGAAGCCAAATTAGGTGAGGAACTTAGTTTGGCTTTATAAATGCGCCATGTCTATTACTGCTGCCTTGTCAGTCTGTTTAATCAGTGAGCATACAAACCCAAGAAGGGCATACCTGCTTAAGCAACAGTGGATTATTACATGTAGTGCCACTAGTCATACCACCTGCATGTGAACATGAAAAAGGAACCTTACCGTACAGCATTAGAGAATTCCCTCCCCAGCTGCATTGCCTGAAGTTGTGTTCCCTGACTGTTCTTCATTTAGCATTCTATCTGGATACCATCTCTCTTCATCCAAGAATATTTCAGCATGCAACGCAACTTGTAGGAAGATTAAAAATCCATCCTATTTTATAACACATACTGGTCCTTAGTTGGCACAGATTCCAAGTTTAACCTGTAAACAGGTTAGACTTGGAATTTGCAATTGTAAACTTCTCAGTGCTTACCTGGGATGCCTTAGAAGTACTGGCTCTGTTTTCAAGCTCAGAACATTTTGCAGTAACGCTGGATAAATTACATTTTAACCGGTTCATTTCTTCAGATAGAGAACAAAGTAACTGTTCTCTCCTTTCTGCTTCCTTTGTTTTTTCCTCTAGTTGACTTTGTAATAAGGAGACTTCGCTATTCTTGTTTTTTGACCTAAGCTTATCTTTCAGATTTTGGATTTCTTTGTCCTTTTCTCCAAGCAGGCAGTTGTGATTTTCTTTTTCTTTTTCAAGGGAAAGTATTTTCTAAATGAAACAGAATTAGAGAGTGACACAAATGAATAAGTGTCAGTCTATGCAACAAATGCAGTAGCAAGTTTACAACCGTTTGAGAAGATACTCACTTTGAAAGGTTCCCCCTTAGTCTTTATTTAGCTGAGAATATTACTTCTTACTCAAAGCAGACAATACTACAGCGATCATCTGAAATATTTCAAGTGATAGTAAAACAGCCTGAAGTAGATAAAACAAGGAAAGAATGCAGGGAACCAAATTTCACAGACTTGGTGGGTACTCAGTTTTGTATATGAATACAGATCACTACAGTATATGAACCTTAAAACCCAAGCAGTACAAGAACTCTAAACCACTTCAGTGAAGAGGTTGGCAATACACTTCTTAGTGTTGGTTAGCATATTTAGTAGCTTTGGAGAAGCAGCAGAGCCTTCTTGCAAACTAAGTGACTGTAAGTGAAGTTACAAAAGAGTTACAATAAAGCATTCAGGAGAAGGATCCTGTTTGGCAAATTGTCTGGCCTTTTACTTTAAAAATGTGCTTTATTAGATATTTTCAACAGGCACTCTCTTTTCAGCAGGCCTCCAGCACAGGGAATTATTACATAGCATTAGTACTGCATTTGAGACACCTTGGGGGTCTACATAGACTTCTGTTATGATAGCATTTCATTTTCCTTGAGAAAGATTGACATTGAAATCCTACATGTTGACATCAAGTCAAGAGAAAGTGACAGAGAAACTGAAAGAAATTGAATTTTAGAGAGCCTTATTTAGGGTGTGGTTGACAACCACACAGTGCTCACTAGAATTAAAATATTGACACCAAGTAGTACCTAGAATATCTAAGCATGCCTGTGATTTTCCACCTGTAAACCAGGAACCCAATATTAAGTAACCAACACAGAGCAGGCAGGAAACTCCACCAGGCACAGCAAATACACAAATTCACACACAAATTCCACAACAGTACATGAGCTGTCTAGCCATAGCTGTGTGATGGGTTGACCCTGGCTGGACGCCAGGCGCCCACCAAAGCCGTTCTATCACTCCCCCATCCTCAGCTGGACAGGGGAGAGAAAAATATAACAAAAAGCTTGCGGGTCGAGATAAGGACAGGAGAGATCATTCACTAATTACCATCACGGGCAAAACAGACTCAGCTTAGGGAAAATTAGCTCACTTTTTATTACAAATCAGCCAGAGTAAGGTAAATGAGAAATAAAACGAAATCTCAGAACACCTTCCCTCCACCCCTCCCTTCTTCCCGGGCACAACTTCACTCCCAGATTTCTCCACCAAGCCCCCCCAGCGGCACAAGGGGGACAGGGATGGGGTTTACGGTCATCACATGTTATTTTCTGCCGCTTCACCTCCTCAGGGCGAGGGCTCGTCACACTCTTCCCCTGCTCCAACGTGGGGTCCCACCCACGGGAGACAGTCCTCCACGAACTTTCTCCAACGTGGGCCATTCCCACGGGCTGCAGTTCTTCACGAACTGCTCCAGCATGGGTCCTTTCCACAGTGTGCAGTCCTTCAGGCACAGACTGCTCCAGCGTGGGTCCCCCACGGGGTCACAAGTCCTGCCAGAAAACCTGCTCCGTGGGCTCCTCTCTCCACAGATCCGCAGGTCCTGCCAGGAACCTGCTCCAGCGCAGGGTTCCCACGGGGTCACAGCCTCCTTCAGGAACCCACCTGCTCCGGCGTGGGGTCCTCCACGGGCTGCAGGTGGATATCTGCCCCACCATGGACCTCCCTGGACTGCAGGGGGACAGCCTGCCTCACCAGGGTCTTCACCACGGGCTGCAGGGGAATCTTCGCTCCGGCGCCTGGAGCATCTCCTCCCCCTCCTTCTGCACTGACCTTGGTGTCCGCAGGCTTGTTTCTCTTACATGTTCTCACTCCTCTCTCCGGTGGCTGTTTTCTGCGTCCCAACTTTTTTTTCCTTCTTAAAAATGTTATCACAGAGGCGTTACCACTATCACTGATTGGCTCGGCCTTGGCCGGCGGCGGGTCCATCTTAGAGCCAGCTGGTATAGGCTCGCTCTCTCTCGAACACAGGGGAAGCTTCCAGCAGCTTCTTACAGGAGCCACCCCTGTAACCCCCCCCGCTACCAAAACCTTGCCACATAAAACCAATACAAGCTGGTACTTGGGTTAGCACTTCTCAACTGACATTGTAGCACAGACATATGAAAAGCCTTATGGTCAAAAGAAATAGCCCAGAAATGTTAGAGTGCGTAGTCTCCATTAGTTGTATCCTTTGAAAGAGTCCATTTATAGTTTCCTAGTCTTCCTGGGAAGCCTGACAGTATGTGACTTGAACTTCTTTCTCTACAACCACAGGTTTACCTTGAATGGACTACAAGGCACAGAAATTTCAGTGTCTTAGTTGTAATGGAAGAATAATGTGGTGAACTGATTACAGTTTTACTTACCTATAGCTGAGTGGGAGCTTGAGAATGTAGTTCAAGCAAATACTCAGCACTTTTTAGTGTGTTCTTAGGCAGCTGTTTGCAAACATGTTCTTTGCAGGAAGTATTCAAAATAATTCTCTGGGACCAACTGTTCCAAACAGTTGGACATGTGAGGACAGGTCTTCATAGACCAACTGGCACTCTGGCCTCAAGTCTTTGTATTTAACAGCCTTGTCAGATGATTGTAATTTTATTAGTTCAGTCATCGTTGAAAAATATTTGAGAACAAAAATGTCAAACTAAACCAACAGTGACATCAAAGTAAACTAAATTTTAAGAGGAGATCGGCATCCTGCTTCCAAAGCCGGACACACTCAGACTCACGATAACCGTGCACAGTTGGGACATCACAAACATCAGCCCGAGTCCCCACGTCCACCTCACCTCTAGGAGCCCGTTCCTTTCCGCGTCAGTCATTTTGCCTTTCCCTTTAACGACTTCCTCCATTGATTTTCTCAGGGCAGCGTTCTCCTGCTTATACTTCTCGAGATCAGTCTCGCGTCTGGAGCTACCCGACTTTAAGCCCCACTTGCCAATGATTATATCTTTGGCGGTCTTGGAATTCATCTTTAAGGGCCTATAAAAAGTAACGGTAGCGTTACGGAAGAGCAATCCCTGCTACCGGGCCGGACCTGACTTCTTACGCGGCTTCAGTCAAGCCCGGGCAGCGCAGGGTTTCCCGGCTCCCGCTGCCGGCTCTCGGACCGGGCCGCGGGGAGCAAACGGGCCCGTGCGCGCCCTGGGACACGGCGCCGTAGGGACCCTCTGCTCCCCGCCGGCGGCTGCTCCGGCCGGCCCCGGCCCAGCCCCGCTTCCGGGAGTTTGAATCCCGCGGCTCCAGCATCGTCACTTCCGTCCGGGCCGCCTGACAGTCGAAGCGAGGGCTACGGCGTCGCCGAGGGGTCAGAGAAGGCGGGGGGAGGGGTTAAAGAACTCTACCGCGGAGACACTGGCTAGAGGGGGCTGCGCGAGCAGGCATGGGCGGGGCTAGAGGGGCACGCGCTGGGCACGGCGGGGCGCTGCCGAGTTCTCCGCGGAACGCCTGAGAGGAAGCTCCCCATTGGCTGGCGTTGGGCGGCCGCGTGACCTGTCTGGCCAATGCCACGGGGCCTTTCTTCTCCCCGCCTCGTTTCCCTGCCCCAGCGCACGTGCTCGTGAGCGGTGGCCGTGAGGCGAGGGCTGGCCCGGGGCGGCCGGGCCCTTCGGAGCGGGCTGGGGCGGCGGTTGTTTCCCCTTCGCGAGGCCGTAATTCATTTTCCCCCTGAGGGGGGTTCCGCTGCGTTGTTAAAGGGCGGCTGTAGAAGGAGGGGCGGTGGCAAGTGGGCGCCCCATCACGTTTCTTCCTGGCGGGTGTCTCGCCAAGCCTGCACGAGGCTTTAGTCGACGTGCTGTTCGGGGGGGGAGGGGGAGGCAGTGGCTACCAGCTGCCTGGGGCAGCAAGCCTGGCCTGTGCCTCTGGCCGTGGGCCAGCTGGGGGACTTGTGCGGGGCTGGCGTGGGTGGGGACGGAACAGCCCACCATGATGCTTCAGCCAAGTCTTCTGGGTCCTCTCAGTGCTGTTGCGTGTCTATCTTCGTTCCCTCCTGAACATGTTGGCTGTGGATTACCTTTTCTTTCCCCATAAATCCTCTTCTTCAGCTACCCAAAATCTCATAATTTTAGAAAGGAAGCAAGGTCCATCTTTGTTTCAGAAGTAATAAGCTAGGATAGTTCTCGTGTGACCATGTAAAAAACTAGGCTGAACTTTGTCCACATGTGACTCATTTTGCTCCACCTTACTGGATTCCCCTCTCATCTCTACTTAAAAACATATTTTGCAGTGGTACTGTGCACCACTTGTGGTTTTTACCTCTGGTCTGCAGGTGAGAAAAACCGCTGTAAAGCTGAACACTGGGTAGCTTAGAGCAAAGGCTTCTTTTTACTTAAATATGTAAGTTTTTCTTAGTTTTGTTTCAGTGCATTCTACTGCATGTATTTATGTTAAGACAAAATATAGGCTTCCAAACAATACAGAGAGTCTTCTCACATGTTTTGCACGTATTTCCTTAATTCTTCTTTCTTTATGCGTGTAGATGTTAATAATTTCTCGAGAGATCTACTAAATTCAGCGTGTTAAATGTGGACCCTGTAGTATTATGTAAAACGTAGTTGTTCCAGAGCACAACTGAAGAGGGAGCACTTAAACCATTTTTGAAGACCGTATATTTGTGATTATACACTGACACAGAGGCGAGCTAAAAACAGTTACGAACAATGAAGTTCTAAAAATTAAGAGGAAAAAAAAAATATAAACTATCGTGAAATGTAATACCTTGGTATACCAAGAGGCAGATGTGATGTATCTTGAGGACTGGAGTTGTGTTTAATGTTCATGTTGCTTATGCTTATTTTTGCCTCGGTTATTTACGAGAGGCTTATCACACAGTTTAAGAATAAAAGCAACAAAAAAACCCCAAACCCTGCACTCGTTTTTACACTGTGCCCTTTCTGTAACTGGATTTCACTAACGAGAGCTCTTTTGTGCAGCAACGCAGAACGTGGTGTCAATTTACAGGTACTTCTTTTTTTTTTCGTAGCCTTCAGTAGCAAGTCTTGTCATAGATCCACCCATAGACCTTCTTTACTGTAAACCAGCTATTCCCTGCCTCCTCTTCCTGCTAGCATTTCAGTCCAGAAGTTAAGGAGTTTGAAATTTAAGACTTCCTTGAATTTCTTTCGTAAGAATCGACGTTTAGTCAAGACGGGAAACAATGCTTCGGGTGATTGTGGAATCTGCTACCAATATCCCTAAAACCAAGTTTGGGAAACCAGATCCTATTGTTTCTGTTATTTTTAAAGGTAAGGAAAACTATCATAAATGTACTTAGGGAGGAGGTTTTCTGAAGGATAGTGCTCTATGTTAAGTATTTGAAAATCTGTGAAAACATGTTTTGCTGAAGTTACATCTGATGTAACTTTAGGGAAGACTTTTTAATTAGACGGGAGTTACCTGAATGAAGTTTGAACTGGGTGGAGTGCATCGGTCTTTTCTGGCCAGCGGTGCTTCTGTTTCAGGATCTGCATTTTACAAGCTTTTGCAAAGGTTTAGACCTTTGCTTTAAAAACCCAAATCTAACTGCATAGATAAATCCACTTTTAATTCTGGTATTGAAGATTACCTTGTTGTTTTTCATCTGAAAAAATCATTCCTCTGTCTTGATTACTTTGCACAGCAACTGCTCACTGTTACGTCAATTTTTATTGTGACTGGTTTATTGTTATTAGCAGCATGTTGAAAAACAGTAGTACCATTACTGAAGGTGTTTGGTGGTGTTTTGTGTTTTTTGGTTGGTTTGGGTTTTTTGTTGGTTTTTTTTTTTTTTTTACAAACTGAATTGCACTTTAAAATTTTGCCTGTTGAGTGTATTTAATTTAAATAAAGATTTAGGAAGGAAACCCCATTTTACACTTTCATTGCTCATCAGATGCATATGGGAGAAGGAGAAAACAGTGTGATAAAATTAGCATATATATGTAAAGCTAATTATATTTTACAGCATATTTTACCTGTTGCCATCATTTCCTCATTTGGCTAGACTAAAGGAACTTGATTTCAAGTATTGGTTTATCTTTAAGGTGCAGAAACCTCCAAGCAATTTTGGATCATGTAATACGTTAAACCAAACTGTGACAAACAGTCATCTTAATTCCTGGTGACCTGGTTTCCTAACCGTGCACTGAAATGGAAATGGTTATTTCCTAAAATACGAAAAATCATTGCAGGAGTTTGTCACCTTCAGAAACCAAATCTGAAATCATGGTATTTTGCTGGAGGCTGGAAAAGGACAAGGTAGTGCACGTCCAGTATCTTAACTTCCAAAACATAAAGTTTTTGGATATTTTATTTCAGCATCAGAAAGATGTGATATCATTCCATTTCCTTTATTTTCCTCCTCTTTTTCAAGTTTGTTTTTTTACCCCTCTGTGTGTTAGGGCAAGTGGCTGAGCCTGTCTCAGTAGCTTTTAGAACTTGCTAATCCTTAAAAAATTATTTTATTTGCCTGCAAAAAGTGCTGTTACTGTTGTACTGTAATTTCTCTGGTTTGTTCCATTTGTTTCTGCTGCTTCTTAAACATTCATATTCTCTTTTCAGTTCCCTGTCTTTCCCTTTGCTTTCCTATCACAGTTTTGCCTTTCTGTGTTACCTCTGTTCCTGCAGTTTCATGGTCCAGGGTTGGTTTATGCCTTCACTTCTTTATGCCTTAAGTGTCTGTTTAATTCCTCATTGCAATCTTTTGTTCTGTGTACTCTAATGCAATTCAGTTTTACCTAATAAATATAAGTTACAGATTTTTTTTTTTTTCTTCTGCATTGCTGGATTTCTCAGTCCTTCAGTTATCCAAACATGGATTGGGCAACAGACACTAAAGGAATTAGATTATATTTGTCCTTTATGTGCTACAACTGGGATTTTTAATGTTCACAAACATGCTTAACCATTGTGTTAAAGACAACTTCATAATTGTGACAGGTTTTTAGTAGGATATTTCTCATTATACCTGCCACTTCTTTTTATGTGGTTTTACTACATACCAACAGTCTGATTTTTTGCTTTCTGTCCAGAGTCATTCAAGGGGGGGCAGAAAATATCAGGCTTTTGCCAGATATTGAGCAGCTCTGATTTAATTTGTAAGTGGAGTACCTGGTTGCCAGGGGCAAGGGCGTAGGGATCATACCTGAAATATGTTGAACTTCTGGCTGTTTAGAGATGTTTTTTATATACAGCCTGTTTCTCCTCACCCTGTTAGTGTGTAGAGATGGGAAATCAGTCTTATTTTTGGGAAGGTATATGTCAAAGGGCAGCAGTCTTTAACAGTAGTCCATACCCACTGTAGCTCCTGGGGGACATAAAAAACACAATTGGGAGTTTATTTTCCAGACTGGGAAAAACTCGGGCACTTGCAGGACTTTGGCCATAGCCCTGCAGTATATTTTCATGTTCTTGTTTGACTCTGGAGTATTCTTGGAGAAGTCCTAGAGAACAGCACTCATTTGACAGAAAATTGCCGTGGAAGTTGACATTTCATTAAACAGTGTTCTGTTCGTTAGCTTTTTCAAACTGTAATTTACATAGCCTTTGCTGATGTCAGGTTCAGTAGGTTTAAGACTTCAGTGAAAACACACAGTATCTCTCAGGATTAGACCCTTACAGCTATGCTGTGAAGAAAAAGGCCATGATCCTACAACTGTTAGTATGTAAGTGACTTTGCAAACACTATATGTTAACACACATATGTTAGTATAGTTTCATATATGTACAGAAAAGACTTCATCAAATTTGTATAACTAAGCTAGTTATAGACTATACAGCCAGTACAATTAATAGTGTCATGTATTAGGTACACATTAAGAGGAAATACGCAGCTGTTTCTGTTGTGATATCTTACTTAGAATAGAGGGGGTTTGTGCAAGCATTTGACTTTTTTTGCACATTTATGTTCAGTCCAGTGGGACGGATCTTTTATTTACTTTAGGAACAACTCACTGTTCAAAGAGAACTACACCCTGAGAGTAAACGAGTATTGCTGTCTGGAACAGGGTGCTGTTACTGTAGAATTCTGAGTTCATCGTCACTCTACATGAGACAGATTATTAGTCAAATTAATATGAAAAAGTGTTGCCATTTGCTGAAGCGGTGCTAAGTGGTAATGATTAAACCAGTACAATTCTTTTGCTTTGTCAGATATACCAAACTGGAGAGGAATGTGTCAGATTCTTGTCTTTGGGTGTAAAAGTTGACAAAATTGCTTATATGTGCAGTCAATACTAGGACATTTAGTGCTTTGATCATTCCTTTTGACTGCCTCATTCATCTTTATACATTAAAAACTGATGTGAAATGGCATTCAGTTAGATTGGGCCAACTTGAATAAAATTTCTTTTTCTATTTGTGCTTAATCTAAGAGCTTTCCAGCAGGCCTGCAGTAGTTCACAGCTATGTTAGTTTATATTTCAGTGTGTGAAAGAAAAGAGTATTAGAGGGTAATTATTCACTAAATTTATATTTTCTGTTTTGCAGAGAATTAAATTACCCTAAGTTTAATTTCCTGATTTTTTGGAGGTCTGCCTGTTTGATCCTGCAGTTGCTGCCACTGTGCAATCTTAATTCTTCATTCACAAAAGTTTAATGGAAAACTTAACTGAAATGTGACTCTCTCTTGAATCTTAGACTTAAGACTGTTCTAAAAGATGTTTGCTTCTGCTATTCCTTACCTGCTGGAACTGATCAAAATGCAAGTTATAATAGAAGAAAATTAAGATGTAAGAATTGGTTGTTTTGCAGCACTGTAATTGTCTTTCTAATGATAGAACAGTTATCATTGAAAAGCTCATCTTGAATGCATTTTTTTGAACAGTGTAATCTCATTGACTATCACCAAGTTCTTATTACATTCATTTCCAGTTGAGTTTATTAAACAACATGTCGTAGTATAATGCCTCTATCAAGATAAAGCAAATAATGATTTCTTCTACAGTACCAAGGTTATTGTAGTTAGTTTTTAAAGAAACAAGTCTATAGGGTGTCCTGCCAGTATCCATTATCATTTCTTACTCCTGTTTCTTGGTAGGGCCAAACTAAAAATGATGACTGGCCCTATCTTACAGTTTATCCTGATGTGGTTTACAGTCTTGGCTACTGTAGCTGGATTCATTACCAGTAGAGGACAGCAGCCTGAAGACCTGAAACTTATGTGAGCTCCTGGAATAACTGGACAGTCCATCTTACCCTGCTTGGTAAAGATTTTTTTTGGTGGGAAGAAGAAAGCTCTTTGCCAGCAGTTTAAAAAAAACAAACAAAAACCCCCCAGTGCATTAAAAGAATGATAAAAGGTGTAATAAAAAGAAAGTCAGTGAACTGAAGAAAATACATGCAAAATAAATGCTCGAGGAATTTGAATGCTACACTCAGACTGACTAAAATTACAACTAAAACCCAATGTTTCCCAGTGTTTTTCATCCAACTTTCAGACAAATGCGTAACACACAAAGTTTTTTTCTTAGTATAATCTAGAATATGGATATTGTTAGTGGAATCATAGATCTTGCTCTCGTTTTTATGAAAACGGATAGTCCAGAGTGGTAAATTTTACTCCTTGTCAAGAATTGTTTTGACTGTTGTTCAAGCCAGGGCTTTCCTTACCTTACAGAGTTACATTTGAGCTTAGGCAGGGATCATAGGACTTTTATCCATTAGTTCCATCAGGATCAGGTCTGTGATTCATTATCTCCTTTACAAACAGCTGCAACTGTTCCTTTTTTCACCAGCACTGAGAACATTTTTCCCTGACTCTCAGCTCCTATTTGTAAGGGGACCTGGAGTACCAGTGCCAAACCCCAGATGTTCTGGGATATTCAGTTTTGAAAATGCTTTGTCTCCTGTTAGATAACATGAAGTTGAATTTCTCTTACTACCATGTTAATTAGTTCCTTGTTCTGCAAAATGCAAGTCCACAGCATGGTATGTTATGAATGCTCTTTCCTTTGTGGTACGATATGAGTCAATATCCTGTATAAATTGTAGACAATTCCTGTTACATAAATGTGAGTCAGTTCTCGCAATTTGCCGTATGGGCTGACTTTTTTTCTTTCAGTACATCCCCCTCTCATACAATAAAAAGAGCCACCACAGTCTACTGCTTGAATAGTGGATATATGAACTAGCCCGTGTGGCCTATCTTTACTCTTGCTTCCCACGCCTTTGCAGTGTTTTCCTGGCAAAGTATAGCCATGACTTGCAAATAATAAAAATGCTATTACCTGTACTGTAGTCATTAAATACAAGGAGAGCATCTGAAACTTAGCCTTCTTGTGGTGGCTGAGCATTTTATAGATCAGCAGTTAGTTTACTGCCTGTACTTAAATATACTCACTTGTTATCACTGTATAATTTCTCTTTAGACAGCTGCGTGTTTGCCAGTGTTCTTTTGTGCTACTGAGTGTCATGTCAAGACTTGTTCTCCATTGGAGCTGTATACGTATAGTGCAACTAAAAAGTAAAAATAAAGCCGTGGCATGTTACTTTCTTTGAACCTGTTTTAAGAACAGAATTTTGTTTCCTTTTTTAGTAGGTGAGGGGAGCCTGCAAAGGGCCTCTGCAACACTTGAGTTGTATTATTCCTCTCAGGAGAAGGAACTTGAATTCAAATGCCACGCTAGATATAATTTACACCACGCCCCACACTCCCATGATTTGTAGGTTAACCAAATGCAAATTTTACTGTGAAGTATGGAAAAATTGTAATTTTTAGGCTACAGTAAATGTCAGTGAAATGATCTGCATAACCTCTGGAAACCATTTTTTTTTCAGGAAGGACTGCAATTCCTCTTGTATGCATATGTATTTCTGCTAATATTTGCTCATTTAAAGCAGAAAGTGCTGACACTGTAAGCATACCTTCTTAAGATTTTTTTCCCCAAGTGATTTTACTTCAGAGCTAAACACAAGTATTTTGTAACTCAGATATGGTAAATGTGTAACACATTTTCTTTTCTACTGAAGTTCATCACTTTGAGGTTACTGTTTGGTTTGATGAATTCAGGTCTTCTAGTCTGTCTTCTTGCATCATTACTGAAGTTGCAGTCAAGGGTCATAAAAGGTTGAGAAACGTAAACATTAATTTTGCTTTTTGGGAATACATCTAGCTATGCTTAAACGAAACAGAATAAAAAGCCTCAACTACTAAAATTGCCTGGGAGATATTTTGATTGTAAAATGTGCAGCTACTGGAAGAGGCAAAAAGAATTGGAACATTTGGTTTAAAGCTCACATTCTTTTGAAAAGTGAAAGGAAAAACTATGATATTTGTGTAGTGCTTTAGCAAAAACAGATAATCACACTTTGTTTGTATTTGCAGATGAAAAAAAGAAAACAAAGAAAATTGACAGTGAACTTAATCCTGTTTGGAATGAGGTAATTTTTTTTAAAATCAGTTCTTGGTCTTTTTTAAGACAAAATGCTTGTAAAATTGGTAAGTCGATTTCTACAGTTGTGAATATCAGTTAGGAACAGGAACTACTGATGTGTTCTTTCAAGGTGTTAGTAAATGCAGGTGAATGGATTCATCTTGCACCTTGTGTTTCAATTCATTAAGTAATGCTTTTAGGTAAAAGTAGATGGATATCTGGTGAGTTTGTGGCCTAGTTTTGTTCCCTCTTACTTTGGACCAAATGATATTTAGCCATTGCTTAGCCACATGTATGGGAACATAACTGGATCCTTTATTACATACTAGGAGAAAACCCTACAGAACTAGAATGAATCATGTACTGAAGTTCCTCATGGTTTATTTGTAGGACTGGTCCTATTTTGCATCTTCAGTAATGTTTTCCTTTGGGAAAATGTTTTCTTAGTAGTGTTTTTTCACAACCAGAAATGAAAGTTAAAGGTTATTCTTACATTTTGTAATTAGGAGTATAAAGAAAGGGAACCTACAAATATTTGTCTAAATTCAACAGCAGCTGACTTCAACCAGTATTGCAGGGGAATAGTATCAGATCTTATAAATGATAAGAAAATACTTATGTTAGTGTAAGAATGTAGAACTGCAAAAGAGGTTATGGCTCAGTATTAAACAATCTAGTTCTTTTTCTGTTGTTGTTAGTAGTAACTAGCAAATCAAGAATGTGCTATGAGCATGTTCCCAGATTTTTAACTTTGTTTTTGCAAATGGAAGCTGGTCTGGTCTGTCTCTCACTAAAAGCAAAATTTATTTCTAAATAATTTTGTTGTATATGCTACTCTGCTGTTAATTAATTTACACATGACTTGTAATTATAATTTGGGTTTGCTCTGTTTTTTTGTTCAGATTCTTGAATTTGACTTGAAAGGAATTGCTTTGGATAATTCATCTTCCCTGACAATTATTGTGAAGGATTTTGAAACAATTGGACAAAACAAGTATGTTCTCTTTTTTTTTCCAGTATTAAGCACAACTTTCAATACAGAAGTGCAGGGAAAAAATGGAACTGATAGTTGCTGTAGAGAAACAATGGATGCAATTAGATGGTTTCTGATGTAACACCTACTTGTAGCCTATAAGCCAGTGGGCTTTCCATCCCTCACCAGTTGGATTGTTACTTTGAAGCACAGTGTCAGCTTTCTTTTTATGCTTAATTTTAGACATGCTGAAGCTAAATTCAAGGACTATTTTAGGCATTTAAAGCAGAATTTGGGTAAAATATACATCCCTTCACCTATTACTGTAATTTGAAAACCACAGCTGCCATATTTCACTTGTAATAAAGGTCCTTGTGTAACTAGATTTATGCCATTACAGATACATGGTGCAGGTTGTCATCTTGCAGAATGATGCAGGGCAGTACCCAAGACTACTATACATAATAAGTGTCCAGAAAGTAGTTCTGAAGAACTCGTAATTGGCATTCTCAGAGCACAGCTAACACAAACCATCAAAAATTACAAAATGCAGTTAAAGCCCTTAACCATCTTTAAAAATCTCCCTGAGAGGCTCTGTTTTACGTCACTTCTTTAAGTCTTGCCTAGGAAGAGGGGAAGCCTAAGTTCAATTTTCTATCTTGTCTGGAGGGATTGAAGTCCTAGACTCATCTCCTAGAAGACTGACTTAGTCATCAGGATAAGTATGTTGAATAAAATACAAAAACTGTCTTGGGAATGGAATCTGGGTTTCTGTTGTCTTGAGTGTCCTTGCAAGGGGGGTCTATGAAATGTCATGTTCCTACTGTACTATTCCTGGCCCAATGAATTATGAGTTCTCTGCATGGTCATTAAAAAGCTTGAACCTGAAAACAAAAGTAACTTCCCCAAGATCAGCTTGCAGAACTCTTTTTCAGTGTCAGGTGTGAGAGTAAATTCTCTCACACTGAGCAGGGAAATGAATCTGTCTGCAGTTGTTGGTCGAGTGTTACAAACCTCAGGCTTGTTGCATATATGGACGATTACCAATGCTGCTGCTACCTCCTCTTCTGGTTATATTTTAAAAACATTGTTTAAAAATGGATTGAGGATTTTTTCTTCGTTTGGTGTTTTTGTTTTGGTTTGTTGGGTTTTTTTAAAGAAAATATGTAGTTTGGTATTAAGAGAGTCTTCTGTGGAAAGTAAATTGAATAACCTCAGCAGAAGAAGAAAATGGATATCTAGCTTCCCATTCCTTAGAGGACTTGAGACTTATAAAAATGGGGTGGGAGGCCACTGAGAATTGCCTTTTCTGACATTCATTTCTTGGAAAGGAAAGGCAGAGACTCCTACTATCAGTAAAGGATTTAGAGTTTAGGTCTGCAGTAGATAGAAACACCCATTTTCATGATGCCCCTAACATGCAGGAATTTAAGGCTCTTTCCCTCCTGCACCATTTCTGGTCGGTTAGTACTGTTAGTGCATGTGGATAGGCTTGAATCCTACTCTAAAAGTCTAAACTCTACCAGTGCAGTATGTACAGCACCTAGATACCTAAAATTGGGTTCTGCATTTTTCAGATATCTAAAAATCAAGTATCATGGGATCTAAGGCTGCAGATCTTTTTGTGTATGGTCTTTTTTTTTTTTCATTTGTGAGAGGCTAAAAGACAGTTTCATTTGTGCAGTTGTTTGTTGATTCCTCAGTGCTCAGCCAAAAACTTCTTCATGTAGTAGTAAGATGCTTAGATTTAGTTTTGACAAAATCAGGTTTTATTATTAATTTTAGAGAACTGAAGATAACAAACAGTAGCTATATCTATGTGTGCCTGGAAGGATATCACACAAACCAAATAGATCTCCGTCAACTAAAAAATGACAAACATGTCTAGATTTTCTACGCATGAAGTAATTACAGCAGAAAAGATGCACGAGTGTATGATTTTCTCTAAATTTTTTTTTTTTTTTTTTTTTTTAGTTTAGTCGTGCTGTTGAAGACACTGAGAAAGGAGCCACCTTGAATTGAGGCTTCTATCTTATATAAAAGGAGATGACATTATAAAAAGTTGTAGAGTACTGAAATGCTGTCAGGTGTCCCATGTTGGCATTTAAACATTTTTTGTAGGTTTATACTCCTACAGAACAGGAACATGTAATAAGCAAACATAAAAGTAATTAAGGTGTCTTGTTCAACTAATTTTTAAGAGTAATCTTTGTATTTTTCAAACTTTTTTTTTAATAAGAATAGATTTGTTCCTGTGAATTGAGTTGATAGGATCTTTTGACTGTGGCCATTGAAAAAAATTTAAAAATTGTCGCCATGAAAAATTAAAATGGTATATGTGGGAGCACTAGAATTCAATTCACATTCTATTAAAAAGTATACTATATAAACTTTAGTAAAGCTGGAGGGCGCTTTTTGTCATTTTGACCTGGACTTTGAAGTTCCTGCTGTATTTGTGATGAAACAAATACATAACACAGACTCTAACAAATTTTATGTGGTTCTGAACATAAGATGATAGAGATTTAAAAAAAAAAGTATCTAGAATTTTGTAGGATTTAAGCTTTAATTTAATATCAGAATTGTAGATGTACAGGATACTTT
The DNA here is from genome assembly GCF_947461875.1 of Haliaeetus albicilla. Classification (NCBI taxonomy): domain Eukaryota; kingdom Metazoa; phylum Chordata; class Aves; order Accipitriformes; family Accipitridae; genus Haliaeetus; species Haliaeetus albicilla. The sequence continues at coordinate 23,306,271 of NC_091493.1, forward strand.
AAAGCAATGCATGCAGATCATTTCAACGAAGAAGACATAAATTACCAGTTGAAATTGTTAGCAACCTTTTGTGTTCTGCATGCCATTTATTTTATGACTCATCACACAGAAATAAACCTGGTCCTTGAAATCACCTGCAGGAAAAGGGTAAGGTCTTGGGTGGCAGCAAGCTAATTGGAAAGCTTTTCTTTTAGATAATCTACAGCAGGGATAGAGTGTATTGTTTTGTGTTGAAACATGCTTGTACTAAAAGCTCTGGCAAAGTCTAGCAGTTCTTTCTTAACATACATAAGATAAAGCTTCATCAATGTGTTTAATCTTTAGCTGTCCCACAGTGGTTAAGATCTTCTGCCTATCTCTGCTTAAATCATAGGATTTTTGTCTAAAAAGGTGAATAGATACATTTGGACAAGCATTATTCAGAGATATTTCTTTTAATCTGTGCAGAAAAAACAACAGCTTGTGAAAAATTAGATGCCATTTTCCTGATTCTTTGTATAAAGTCCTAGCTTTTAAACAAGGATCTATTTCTCTGTTCGCTGCACTCCCATGCTCCCTCTTTTCTGTAAATGCCAAGTAGTGTTGGCTGTTGCTATTTTGAAAGGGAGTATGTTATCATCTTCTTTCCTTTTTTTTTTTTTGTGTGGCAAGTTTGGATATTTTGTGACATTGAGCTAGGCATACATTCATATTTATTGATAGTAGTCCACTTCCATTGTTAGCTTTTCTTTATTACTTTCTGCCTCCTCCCAATATGTGAATTCAGGTTTTTACAATACTCCCAACAGCTCTGTCATAAAATCACTCTGAGTCAAGCCGATGCCCTCAGATCTCTCATTCTTGAGATTTCTGTAGGTCAGTAAAGCAGGAATATGTTGCATGCCTCTGGCTTTAGGGAAATCCCAGAAATCACAGAACTTGATACAGGAAAGCTTGCCAGTAATCAGAATGTTGTGATGGATTTTATAACATATCAGAAAATAAAGGAAAGTGCTTATCTGAAGCCCCTAAAATGTTTCACTCTGTACATGGGCTCAAAGCTAAGAAGGCATGTGTTGGTTTTTTTCAAACTGTATTTGTAAATATCATCTGGACTCATATTTGTAGCGCTTAACCCCCAGCTTGTGCAAATGCCTGTTTGTTTTGCTTGGGTTTATGCACTGGTTTATGCACCACTTACTTATTCTGCATACAATTTAAAAAATGAACCAGTAAAATTCTTTGGGAAAGTAACTTCCATGTATGGAGCTGTGCAAAAATATGTGTAGTCCATACCAAAGATAGAGCAAAACCTTCCAAGTAATGCTCTTTGAAAATAAATCCTCAATAACTGCCACATATTTGCAGCATGTGATGTGTTTGGAAGGGCTGTTGGCAGGGAAATAGGATAAGGGGGTGAGAAGTGGGACACATGAGCAGGCTTCCTGACTGTAACAAGATAATAGGAAATGTCATCTTGGATTTCGTTTAAAGACACAAAGCACTGTAACAGCAGAAGAGATTTGGTATTAACGAACATTCACATTTAGACAAAGGAGCATATGAAAGAGAGACCATGGAGTAAGTTTCTCATATATTAGCATGCATGTATGCATAACCTGTGTTTCTGTAGAGTTACTGATTCTATTGACTAATACTGAGTTTGAGAGAGATTTAGGACTGCCATATCCCAGTTTTGCTATTCTTTCACAGTATCCTCTTTAATACTTAAGAAAAAGTCTATAGTTAGATACATGCCTGCAGTGCTGCAGCATTCCAAAAAGATGCTTGGTGGAAGAGTGTGCAAATGACACTCAAAGATGGAGTACAAGGCCTACCTAAGGTCCTTACTACTGAGAGCTATTATAATGACAGTTTAAAAAAGGGGGGGGGGGGGGCGGGGAGAATGGAGAGAGGGCTGGACAATATTGTAATAATTTTTACTTGTAAATTTGATGTGGTTAACTGAAGTCTTTCAGAGGTAAAGGCACATTATTTCAGAAACCCAGGGTTTGCCATGTGCTTTTGACATTATTCATGAGTGGACCCATTAACCTGGGAGGTGTATCTGGTGTTTCAGCTAAGTGGGATCTGAGTATAAATCAATAATCTTTCCTTTAGAGGTTCATGTTTTTATATATTTTACTTTAAAGTCTAGATTGAATTGGGATTTAGTTTTTGAGTGTAAAGGGTACATCTATGGGACTGTGTTGCCTGAGAAAGAGCGCTGAGAAGAAACTACACCATGGCTTTGGCTTTATTTTCTCTCTTCTGGAGGAAAATAAGCAATGGGGATTGCTGTTGTTATCTTCAAGGTAGATACAACTTTTGCTCAAACATTCTGCCACAGTTCTTTGCTGCAGTGTAGGCTAGAAGCAGAACAATGTGTTTCTCAACCCAGCTCTCTCTCTGGCTGCTCACTCACAAAGCTCCTAGCCAATACACACTCTGCTGCTCCATGCAGTGCTACTCCTAACTACTTCTGGGCACCTGGTCTGTTGCTGCACCTAAGAGGTAACTACAGAACTCATACTCCCCTCTAGAACAACACAGCAGAAGATTGCAATATAACCCATGATTTGTTACAACTCCTAGAAACTTAACATAGCTGTTGATCTAGCCCATTCTTATACTGACGCAGGAGGAGGAGCACAGTGGATGTTACTCTGTTTTTACACTGTGCCAAAACACTTAACTCATTGCTTTGGCATTTAGAAATCAAACCTGAAAGAACATTTGAATATTTTTCTGTTTCTTTTTTTCCTGGAGATAGAATTTACTGCTTCATTTACAGGATCACTAAACTTTTGTAGATAGATTAAATGAGTGCTCTTCATGGTAAAAAGACACAGTCAATGGAAAAGATAAATAAAGCAAACCACACTGACATGTATGCAGACAGACCATCATAGGAATAAACTAGAGAGGACTCATATGATCCATGCTTAGCTAGATTTTCCAGCATGAAGATGTTTGAAAAGAGAACACATCTGTTTTCTATTATGTCTAATACTGTTAGTAGAAAGACTTCAAACTCTCAGAACACAAATCTTTATGCAGTTAAAAAAACCCAAACAAACGAAAAAAAAAACCCAGTTCAGTTGTCCCTGTGAAGTTAAGAAAAAAAATGTTAACAGGAAGTTAGTCGTGTCTGAATGAAGTGATTTTCATTCTGTTTGAAAGAGAGTTGGGATTATGTGTTTCCCCATGTTCTTTGCATAGTTAGTAACCTAGCGACACAGAGGAAAAACAGATTGGGCGCACCCTTTTCTCAAGCAGAAAAATGCAGCCACAAATGAACAGTGCAGCAAATTATTTAATCATGTTTAAGTATTTTCCATAGTTAAATAACTTCTAGATTGTTTGAATCCTCCTACAGCTGTACCGTTTTGTGTGGATTCTTTTCTGCGTCAGTGTGGCTGTGCATAGTTGCACATTTTCCATGCATATGTTGTATGCAAGGTCCAGCCTGGTTATGATTCAGTTTTGAGGTTTTCTGCCTTGCACAAAATAGTACCCGTGCTTTGTTTCTTTTTTAGAGTTTTTTCTTGCAAAGAGTATTATCAAATAACTAAAGAAGATAAAAATAGTTGGTTTGCTCTTAATAAAAATTCAAAACACAGCACAAATAACAGAAGGTGGGTGTTGGGTCTTGTAGCATAGAATCTGTAATGGTACATATACACTGAGAAAGGTTGAGTGTAGCAATTATAACTGCAGTGTGGGATCAAGTTTGGTGATGAGAATAATCAATATAAACATCTGCGAAAATAAACCCCTGCCAAAATAAACCCTTAAAAATAAGTCAAAAGGATTTAAATGCTTGACTCTCAGGGGATTAAAATCACTGGGCTTCCAGTAGAAGTAGCATGTAAGCAGCTGGAGGACATGATATGCTAAAGAATTTAGTATAAATTGCTAACTTCAAACAGAGGAGGAGTAATAAAATGGTTGGTACTGTGAGTTAGCATTTCCTGATCCAGAGAAGGGTGTGAAGTTTCACTTCTCTTGGTTATTTGGGCAGCTAACAGGAAGTGCTAACCACAGCGCTAACGGATTAATTAGCTTTGGCACAAACGCAACACTGTGTTTAATAGTTGGTCATCAGTAGTTCATTGATTTCATGCTGATAAACTAAGTATTTCCCTTTGATTACAGGGGTGGAAAGTATCATAGGCCTAGTACTGATTTGAAGTGGTTTAAAATCCACGGTCTTTGCATTTATCTTTGGTATCTTATTCAGTGGTAGACCAGAATGTTTAAACTGCTTGTGGCAGGACAGGTTTTTTGCTTTACTTCTGCAAAGTTGGAAAAGTTTAAGAGACCTGGCTGACTGGGCACTATACACATACAAGTCTTGGGGATGGCAAAAAAGGTACTCAAGCAGAGTTAAGAAGCCAATACTCATTTGCTATCTACTGCCAAAAGAGCCGATGAACAAAATGTCAGAGGATGTACTGAGGTATTCCAAAAGCAGAAACTATCCCACTTGATGGTGGCAAAGAGACCAGTGTGATCTGGAATTAAACGGGCGAGTGTTGTCTGCCTAGGGAAGAGGAAGAAAGCTGAAAGAGCTCCAGCAAAGAGCAGTGTCCTTTGAGGATGAATAGGTGGCAACGTCTTTTCAGCTGTGCTGGAAAGAAAGGACTTCTTGTCACCTTGAAGGTTATGACTTCAGAGGGAATCCTGCCTGAAGGTAGAAAGTCTTCAGAGTTCAGAGGAATGCAGCAACTTCACAGTAGTCGTGCAGAGAACTGGGGCTCTAGTTACATATCAGAAGCAAGTATAGCAGCAGACCTTGCAGCAAAGCATTAAACAGCCATGAACCATTAATGGACGTGTTGTCACAACAGCTGCTGCTGACTTGGCTGACTTGGTTTACCCAACTTAGCCCAAAGATTAGAGACATGAGAGAAGCATCTCAGGAAAAAGGCTTTCTCCAAGACCTGTGTAAGTGACAAAGATGAGACTTAGTGATGACCTTGAGGCATTCCTTGTTACATTTGAAAATATTACTTCAGCTGTTGAGTAGCTGTATGATCAAAACCCAACTGGACATTGTCCTGGGCAACCTGTTCTAGCTGACTCTGCTTGAGCAGAGGGGTTGGACTAGATGATCTTGAGTGGTCCCTTCCAAACTCATCAGTTGTGTGGTTCTGCGAAGGGAGGGTTGAAACATCCCAAATCCAGTAAACAGGACCACTCTGGGGAAGGCAAAAGACTAACTACCTAAAGCTTAGAAGTAGGCTAAGGTAGTGTATAGGGTGAATATTAGATTTCTTACTCTTGCTAGAGTGGAAAAATACTGGAGACTATTGTTGCCCAACCTGTTAAAGGAGGGGGAAACAAAGGACTTTAGGGGCAACTAGTAACAAACAAGTAGTCTATGTAACTGACTCCCTCTTCAGTCTTCTGAAGGTTGTCAGAATTTTAAAAACAATTACTGTGTATTCAAATCTGTACACAGTTATCGTTTGCACAGGACAGATGAGGATGTAGAAATGGAAATTTACACTGGAAAATTTCAAAAGCACTACTGTTGAACAGCTGTTCTTGAGTTAATATCACCAGATAGGTGGGTGTGGTTGCTGAAAGTCATCCAGATGATTTGAGACTGCGTGACTTCTGAACTGAAGTTCTTTTTGGAGTTAATGTAAGTCACTCCAGCTCATATCAAATCAAAAGAGCAAGTCTACAAAATTTTTCTACAAATGTGCATAGAAGATTTTCTTTGCCTTTCTCCAGAATCAGATTTGGCCTAGCTGGTTTTGGGTAGTCTTGTTGGGTTTTTCCCTTCTGTGATACCTCAAACTATGTATGTTTCTCTCTGTTATTCTCAAATGGTAAGGAAGGCATAGTCACGACTGAAGGATTTGGGGAAAATAAGAATATTTGGAATTGAAAGTTTTTATTGATTCATTTTGCATTGAAGGAAGAAGAGGGAAGAGGAGTTGGTTTCTCTCAGTATGCAGTTGTGTAAATGAAGTTGTAGGAATAGTTTGCCATTTGCTTATATTATACTTGCTTTCAAAGCTATTACCATGTTAAGGCTATGTAATAAAGAGAAAAATGCATTAAGCTACCCAATATTTTTCTCTCTTAACTGCTTTGGGATTTGCAATCGTTATGGAATGAACCTTTTCTGCTTTTCTTTGACTGTTGAACAGTATCAGTGTCTGTCTGCATGGCACCTGCTCTTTACATAGAAAAGTTTGGTCAAATATAGAGGGAGATGTTCTCTTTGGTGTGTAATGTCAGACTTGCTTGACTTTTGTATAGCCCCAATTTTTGGAATGTTGAAGCCACAGGGGAAAAAATAAACCCTCTTTCTGTTTAAGAGAGACCATCTGCTGTTGTTTCCTGAGCTAGGTAGACTTTACTCTTTAGTGTCTAGATTTGCTACATCACATCATAAGCAATGTGAAATAATACTACAGTTAGAGGGATAAATAAGACCACTGCATGTATACCTAATGTTCCAAATCTAGGTTTGTCTTGTGGGTTGAATGCAATTTTGATTGCATAACAGGAGAAATTGCTTCTTAAGCTCCCTAAAGTTGAGAAATGTGTAGAGTCAGTGTTTCAGCTAACGCCCAGCTCTGCAACAATTTGTAAAAAGTGAAAATGTACCTATGGTTAATCTAATGCTCACTGAAATAACTAGGTGTATTTCAATAGTTTTTTAAAGGACACTGGATCAAGACTACAATACTGAATACAGGTGTCCATTCAGTAAAGGGAGGAGAGGCAGGTGTTAGAAATGGCATCAGAGTTTCAGTTATGGTCATCTTAAAGGTTAGAACAGCTTCATGCATTTCCTCTGCAGCATGGCCTGATCTTAAACTGCTTTTCACATCTAGCCCATCCCCTCTGTGTGACGAATATGTGAGGCATAGCTGGAATATTACTGTCCTCTGGCAATTTGGGGGGCAGAAGTGAAAGGTTTGAGTAGTGAGTCAAAACTATCAAAAAGACAACTGGAATTGGAGGAGTGAGATGAACTGGGAAAGCAGAGTTGACTGAGGAGGTGACAGCACCAAAGTAATTCTAACAGATCATTCAAACAGAAAGTGTAGTTATTTTTTGTGCACAGCTAAACAAAAGTTGTAATGTGTAATACCTGGAGTGTATATTTGCAGGAAATTAATGTTTTATACTTACCTTTCCTAATGTAGTTTGCAAAAAGTAAATTATGTTCTCATGACATAGCACCTGAGAGTAGTTCCATGTCAAAAAGTGCCCTTGCATCCTTAGCTTCTCCATGAAAAAGCAATATAATATATTTAAAGGGACCTCAGTTATGTCCTCTGCGTACAGATCTTTTTTCTGCTTTGGCAGCAAAGCTGGTATTTTGTTTGTAAGACATGTTCTTTGTAATATTTACAGGGTGAAATTATCTTAGGGTTTTTTCACTGGCAAAAATCTCAGTTATTCCAATAATCTACTTCAGTATGGGAGTGAACTGCTATTACATACTATGGGAACAAAATACAGTGCCAGATATCATGAGACCAATGCCAGCCACACTGTTAGAAACTCTGCCTAGGAGAAGTTTCTCAGGTTAAAAGTGCATGCAGTTTTCACTTTTTTGAAGAGAATGGGCATGACAGATGCAGTCCCAAAGTAGGCAGAAGGAGCTCAGGAGAGTCTACTGCATCATGTCAGATCCCCTGGGTATCCTTTGGTAGGCCTCTCTAGAGCCATATCGAAACATTCTGAGAATTTAGAGGCAAGGATATGAACCTATTCCAAAATGTAGAGTATGGGCAAGAAGATTAATTTTGTGAAGGCTCTAGTAAGCACATTGATTACATTTGTTCTGCTTCATTGTATTCATTACAGAGATCTGTGTATGTGGTTTTGTGTCTCTGTGTCATATCTAGCTTTTATACATTACTTCTTATCTGAGAGTTTGCAAAGCTATATAGGGGAAAAAAGTGTTACATCCTTTAGTTTAGCAATGAGAATTCAGTGGCTGAAACAAGTGACATGGTTGTTGAAAGTTATACAGAAGATTATTTTCAAAAATACACATATAATTTATTTGAATTTAGGTTTTTAACCTCTTTTAGCTTAAAGCTGTGTCTTCTGTAAAGAACACCAGCACATTTAAGTGCAGTGAAACAGAAAATACAAATTAGCAGTATACAATCATTAGATAACATTTGCAATGATCTTTTGTTGTGTCTTGGGTTTTCAAGTCATGGCTGGAGTTATTTGGTCAACTAACAGACACTAGCAAAAGACAAAAGGAAACTTCTGTTTGATGTATACTTGCATTCTAATAATGGTTTTTACTTCATTTCAGATTAATTGGCAGTGCATCTGTAGCACTTAAGGATCTTGTAGGTAACCAAAGCAGATCTTTTCCCTTCAAACTCATACCTCTGCTAAATGAAAGGGGACAAGAAACTGGAGTGAGTGGCTTTCATTTCCTTATTTTACTGCATTCTTGATCAAAATGCTCCAGCAACAGGGCTAATAGTGAAACAAAAATATTTTCAAGTTATTTTTACTTTATAAATTAAATGCTTGGAATTTTGTAGCAAAAGCTCCAGACAGAGGAAATTTATAACAAGATATGGTTATGTCTATACCATCTGAGTTTGTTTAATATCCTTTAAGTTAGAGAAATTGTTTTCTGTGTATGTATTATGTATCTATATATATATGTTATAAATATTATGGGCCACAGAGTATGCATGGAAATCAGCCTGATGTTGAAAAAGAGCTTTTTCCTAAGTACCAGATGGCGTTCCCATATGTACTTTTTTGCTGTCTTCTTTCTAATATCCACATGGGTCATAGCACTGATTCTAGAAAGCACAAATCATGTACATGTTCACTGCTAGCTCAGTTCAGAAAGTTACACAAGAACTTGCTTAACTTGGTTTAGCACATGTTTAAATTTAACAGTTTATTAGTTATTAATTAAGTGGTTTCTAGAAGTGGGACCTTACTGTGTTTGTGCAGTCTAGCTGTTAAGGCACTTCATAGTGCATTCTAGTACACTTAATAATAAGAGACTTTAAGGGTAATTTCAGTATCTCATCATCTCTAGTTTAATATCATGGTTAGTCGGTCACAGGGTTGGTCTTTTTTTGCTGACTCCTCATGTTACTGTGGCAACTAGGAATAATAATGGATTGTTCAATAATCCAAAACCACAGTGAAGCACAAAAAAGGCAATTCTATAATTAGAATAAAAAATGTCATAGTGTTTCTTCTAGGATGGAGGTATGAACAAGCAATTAGAAGAGCCAGATAGGAAATTTTACTTATGATTCAGACTCGTTACATTGTTCATCAGATAGTGTTATTTCTCACTGCCTTTGTTTTTCCGTCTGCAAATTTAGGGTGTCACCCAGTCTGTCATGAATATTGTGGAACTAAATAAATTAACATTTGTAGAACACCTTATATACTTGTATTGTGACAGATTTTTCTAAATATAAACACAGTGATTCCATTTGTTAGATATTGTTTTAGAGCCTATTCCATTAGCTGCAAATTGTGTAATCTTTATTGTTCATGTTCTAACACTGTTCATGAACAACTTACTGCTTTAAATCAATTGTTGTGAATACTGTATGCTACATAAAAAAATGTGTATTTCTCTATAGGCAACAATTGATTTGGTAGTAGGATATGAGCCACCAGCTGGACCTGCAAATCCAAATGATCCAGGAGGGACCAGTACACAAGAAGGTATTTCAGTCTTTTCTCAGAACATTATTGTTAAAAGATCATGGAGATATTTAAGGTAAGTGATTCAACAAGCATTATTCATCAGAAAAAATGTAACCAGAAGCAAGCATGTCAAGACTGCCAGATAGTGATTTTAAAGAAATTAAGGATGATTCAGAACTACAGCTAGGAAGAAAATTGGCATTTCCTGACATAAAATGGTTTTTAACATCATTCTCTCCAGTGGAATCAGGTTACAAAAGAATGATGTTGCTTAAAAGCTTTTCAAAATGGCTTTTGTTCAGGAAAGAAAGGTTTTTGAGCGCTCAAAGAAACAGCAGTTACCTGCTAGAGCTAACCAAAAAACAGGGAAGCCATATTTTTAGAAAAATATATTCTGCTACTTTGAATGTCAGGGAGCTTTGTGAAAAGATTTTCTTAAATTGTTAAACTTTTTTTTTCCTGTAGAATAAGTAAGTTTTGAAAGACACTGTTGTATCTTATATTAGGGTTGATATTTGACTAGCCTATGAAATACTGTGATCAGCAGGGAATATTCTTTGGTCTCTATATATCATATTAACCAGGCTTTTGCTGAGAGTGTTTTTGAGATCCTCTGTTTTTCCAGACTCTTAAAAGAACTGTGAAGTAACAACAGGTTTTTGCAGTTGATGGGCAAATAATTACCCTAATATCCAGGCTGTGTTTGTGCAGAAAGAAGTAACTGTTACAAATGTTATATGTTTGAGGAGAAATAAATCAGTTTGACCATTATCTGCTGATAGATAATAACATAAGAAGGAAAAAATTGAAATGAGGAGTCTTCTGGGAGGAAATTTTGATTCCACTGACTTTACTGAGAGTTGTTCTTAGGGAGTGGAAGGATAGGTAATGCAAACACAAAAGCCATGTGTTAAATTTCTACACTTCAAAATAATTTTATAGAAATGTTTTATAGAAATGCTGAAGGCTAAAAATGCAAATTGACTTCTATGAGATTATTTTGATAGCTTTTTTAAAATGTACTTGACTATAAGGTAATACAGGTAAAATAAAACATGGCAGGTTTTTTTGCTAGTATCCAGCAACTGCATGAAAATTATTTCAGTGCAAGTTATCAAACACAGCTTAGTTAATGATTGTAAATACCTGTTTCCCATTAAATGAAATCACCTCCCCAGCTGAGATTGCTACAGCTCAGTTTCAGAAATTAAAAATTAAGTGCTAAGTGTCTAATCAATCAGTTGCATGGATCCACCCAGGCAGATGGATTTTGAGAGATGTTAGGGAAGTGGGATCTTCCAGTTAGAAAATACATGGTATGTCAATCTCTGTGTTTTATACATCTCTTAGAAGGAGAGGACTGAGGACTTCATTATGCAAAGTGCTCATCACCCTGTGTTGGCAAACTAATTCATAAAGTTAACAAACATTCTGTTAATGCTAACCATCAGAGACGCAGCTTGTTCTTCCTGTAGATTTTACCATAGTCATTGTCCTTTAGTTAAGAAAAGAAGCTGGAAACACAAGGGAGTGACACACTAGATATTTACGGATCCTGTTTTGCAATACTGGAATCTCACTGTGTGATCCAGTATTGTAGTATCATGTGGTTGTAGAACAGTCTTCCACAGAGGTATTGTGATTTCAGAACTGTCAAAGAGGTTTACTAAGAAACTTTAACTTGTTCCACAGTTAAATGCTGTGGAGGAGGATTCAGAGTTTTAGTTTGGATGGCATACCTTAAATGTCTTCAAGTTTTCAAGATTCTGAAGTAAAAACCAATGATATGCTATAGCCTAGTCTTGCTGCTGGGAAACAGCTTCAACTGGAATAAAATTAATCACTGCTGGTGAATTGTGAACTAGTCTGGTGACAATTACAGCTGAACTGTTTTTTGCTAAAATTTCAATCGGTTCAAGAAAGTGTATGGGAATTGTATTAGATACTCTCCATCCTGAAGAGGGACAGATCTACACTTAGTTTGGTTAGGATATAAATTTGTTCTTAAGCACGCTAAAATGACTAGCTTTCAAAAGCAGTTGTAAGCATGTGGTTAGCAAAAAAAATTGTTGAAATGAGATAATAATACAATTTCAGTGGAACTCTTGGATATCAGACTCTTACTCCTATAACTTTAACATCAAGCTGTACTATTTGTTTATTAATTGCACTGTTTTTTTACTGTATGAGATGGAGAAGATGATGGAGGTTATGAGGATGGCTTGGATGGTCCAGTTGGTGGTATCACACCAACAGTTCCAAGTGGCACGAAGGAAGCCCAGCTAGCTAAACGCATCACCAAAGGAAAGAAAACACGGAGAATCCTTTCTAACAAACCACAAGATTTCCAGGTAATAGATTTATTAAATGTTGCAGGTTCTCTTTTTCTGCCTGGCATCACATTGTTCTTTTCACATAGCCTGAGTATAATTTAATGTCAGATTGTGCAAATCTAATGCACTGTAGAGACAATTATCGTCTTCATTTGAAAGCCTGTATTTCAAAAGTATTCTTCAAATTTGCCTGTTACAGTGATGTCCAATTTTGCAAAGTTCTGACTGAAATCTAGATGAACCTTATTTATTGTATAGTTGTATAGATTTCAAACTACAATAGCAGCTTTAAAAATAAGTAGTAAAAGCAAGTGAAAAATTTTTTACTGAAATAATTATCCCCAACTTGTCCTGTAAAATTCAAGTAAAATTATAGTTGCTATCATAATTAAGTTTGAAATGTCTGTCGGCCCATAGCTGCCAGCAACTTCAGGTGTTGGCTAACCTTTTTGGTGTAAGAAATTGTTGTCACCAGGATGATAGATAATATAGGGAATGTATTAATACAAATATTTGAATTATATTTTTTTTCAGATTCGTGTTAGAGTCATTGAAGGTCGTCAGTTGCCTGGAAATAACATAAAACCAGTAGTCAAAGTTCATGTTTGTGGTCAGACACACCGAACAAGAATCAAAAGAGGGAACAACCCATATTTTGATGAAGTAAGTGGCATAAGAACACTGTAGCTGAAATGTGGATGCTATCACATGTAGAAAAATAGTTATTACAGCTTTCATTATCATCAGTGAATAAGAATATGCTAATATTTAAGGGTAATTATGGCTAATACACATTTTGCAGTTCCCAGTCCCTTTCTTTATGTATTCACATCAATAAGCACATCTCTATTGCTGGCAGTCTTAGTAGATAAAGCTATCTAGAAGGAAGTCAAACTTCAGCTGAGATGTTTGGAACATGTTCTTTGATACAGTTGGCCATGTGACATAACAATGACTTTGAATAGTTGTGTCCAGGCTATAAAATCACAGAAAAATTAATTAGGAATCATTATAGACCTCTATGGTGTGTGCAGATGAGCTTTCAATGTAATGCTTTGGGTCAGTAAGACTGCCACACAGAATCTGGAAATGTCATTGCCTTGCTACCCATGATTTGTAAAAGCACAACTAGATTTCTTTGTCCAGAAGGGATCTGTACAACAAACACACTGAAATACAGCAGAGAATTCAAAGCCATATAAGGGACACAAGAATGATCCCATGTCTGGAAGACTAATGTTGCAAAGCTTAAGCTTAACAGAGAGAATGCTGACAGATAACTCTCATTACCTGGATGTGTGTGGAAAAATCAGAAAATTTTGGAACTGGGTGGCAAGCATGTTTTAACACATACAGACAAAACCAAGGAAGATATAAAACTCAGAGACTTGAACTAAGCTGTAAGTAACAGTCAAGATTTATGAAGCAGTGGTAAAAAACAGGGAAAGGAGAAAGCCAGTTGCATCTTGTATTGAATCAATTCCTAGGCAGTCTCAGTATCCAGACTAGGCTAAAAATGCGATAGGAGGGACCATGTTTATGTACCTTTCCCTTTTGTTGGATAAAGTACTGACTGGAGTGTAGCTGGGCTCAACAACCAAACTTAGTGAGGCATGTATTATTAATAAAACAAGTACCTTCATACTGTCAAACTATCAGATTTATTCCTGTGGCCTTGAATTTCAAAGATGCAAATCATTACAATCACTATCACCAATAGCCCTAAACAAGGCTTTTTTGACAGCTACAACAGAGACGGCTAGACCAGGATTGAATGTCCTGGAAAATGAACAGCCTTTGTAATTCCCAAAGTTGTTCCCCTGAGGAAAATGTGAAGTGCGGAGCAAGGAGCAAGGGCAGTGCTGAAAGTCTGCAGCACAGCTATGCCTACTGCATTCATTCAAATTGAAGTTGTGACTGTCTTTTGTCTATTTTGTACTATTTACTAAATTTAGTTTTTTATTCTGCATAAATTATTATGTGTCCAGCAAGGAGGCAGAGTAAAAGTTCTGTAGCAGACATGCTTCACAAGCCTCTTAAATTAATGTTTCTGCATCTTCTGTTAAGAGAATTATGTTTGTCATTTTGAGACAGGTTTTTTGTTTGTTTCTACCTTAACAGATATTTTTCTACAATGTCCACATGACTCCTTTAGAGTTGCTTGATGAAACAATTAGTATTCGGGTAAGGAAAAATGATGCATGTTCAAAAGGCTGCTGGATGCATATAGTATTGTCTGACCATTTCACTGTGATGTTTAGGAACATTGCTGTTTCACGCTTGTCTGTCTTTTTAGGTGTACGATTCTTATTCTCTACGAGCAGACTCTCTAATGGGAGAATTTAAGGTGGGTATGAAACAACTTCCATATCTTGACTAAATTAAATAAAATGAGAATTTTTTTAAGTACTTGTTTTAAATGTTGAAATTTATACTACTTCAGCATGGGGCCAAAGAATTACCTGATGATGTCTTCTCATGCTAGAGACCATTTGCTCAAAGCACTAGTAAACATTTTTCTTATTTGAGTAGAATATTATTGTTACAGAAAATTGTATGTTTTATATACCAAGTTCTCTAACTTGCATCCAAGAGAAAAAAATATTTACCAAAAGGTAAGTTTTTTCCTCAAAAGGTATCAGGGTGATTATTTGGTATGAGGTAGGGTTTGAAGAGATAATTTTATTAGATAGATAATAGGCAGAATAGTGATATGTGTGGCAGCATAAAGATACACATTCTCAAGTGATGTGCAAAGATATTCCATTGGTCAGAAGTTTGTTAAGTAACAGAGATTGTGGAAAAGTCTCTTAGTTAAAGTAATTTCTGTGGTTCTGATGATATTAGTGAGATTGTCTTTATTTGTATTTGTTATAGTCAATATTGGGAGGTAGACATCTGCCTGTTGAAGATATTCCTAAAGCAATACAAAGAATTCACATGACAGTTGTAATGGCTACTGGGATCCCATATTATAACATTTCTAGTATCAGTGTTCACTGTATTTTCTGTTTGCTTATTTTGTACTGCATAAATTCATTAGGTCTCTAGACCAGCTTTTCACACAAAATATGCAAGTGTGGAAGAGTGCTCTTTTCTAAATGAAGCAGTTTCTGCCACAAAGCTGGTTGCTTTTGCTTCTCACTGCTTATTACCTATGTAATTTCTAGTGATTCAGACAGCGGTATATTGCTCTGTGGAGGATTGATCATTCACTAAGCAGGTGACAGCATGTCTTTCAGGTACTTTCTGTTGCTGCAGGCACACATTCCAGGAGAAAACTCCAAGGGTAATTCTCTCTAGAAAATCACCCTTTCAGACTTTATCTGCAAGGAATACTAGCCCCAACTGCGATGAGCAAACATACTTACCTTCCTGAACATGTCTGAAATCTGATACAATGAATACAATCATGGTATATGTGCAGTCTTGTCCAGATTTGACACAGTGGGGGCGAAAACTGCCTGTGATCTTAATAGAAGAAAAAGGAAATTATTAATGAAAAAACAAACTTCATTTCTGGAACTGGAGGATGAGATGTTGAGCAGGAAATAGAAACAAAAGAGTTCTGAAAAGCCTGTCTGAACATAAAATAATGGGGAAACGTAAGGAATTCAAGAAGCACTAAGCTAGCCCCCCTCTTCTGTCTCTGATAAATGAAAAAGCTGGGAATCTGAGGAAAGAAGAAAGCAACTACAGCTGTTAGTTCTAATACATCTTTTCTTGCATTTTCTTCTTGGCTGCTGTATCCATTCAAAATCCCTCATTTTTCAATGTAAGGCATTTTCTCTTCGTCCTCCCAAGAATATGCTATGTAAACTTTCTTTTGTTTGTGTAAAGAGAACAATGTAGTAGTACTCATGGAAGATTGAGGGGAGTTGCCCTAGCATTTCTCTGTTTTGGTATTTCTTCAGAGGTAATGCCTTTGATCTTTATTTCAGATTGACATTGGCTATGTTTATGATGAGCCTGGTAAGTAACAGTTACTTCCGAGCTTCTTTCCTAGCTTGAAACTTGAAACATTTCATTAAATTTCTAAAGTAAAAGAAGAAAGTTAATGGAAAGTTATTTGAGATTTCTGCTTTAACTTTAAAAAATCCAACAATATATAATTCTTTTTAGTGGTTTCAAGATGAAGTACAAGCACCTAAAATTTGGATATTAGTTTTGGTATCAAAGACCTAAAATGTGAAAAATAATGCAAAAATATTTGATAAGTATGTCCCTGAATTAGTATGCCACAACATTTAAACACCACTAGATTTCTTGTTTTGAATGGCACTATTGAGACCTGTCTAGGACAGAATAAATTTTTAAAGTAATAAGCTTTAGGATAAAGTATGCTTTTGGAACAGTTGACTTTGATTTTATGATTTCTGCCATTTTGTAATGGTTATTACTGGGGGTGCGTGGTGGTGTTTGTTTTATTTTAGGCCATGCAGTCATGAGAAAATGGCTTTTGCTGAGTGATCCTGAAGATACAAATTCAGGAGCTAAAGGCTATATGAAAGTCAGCATGTTTGTCCTGGGAACTGGAGATGAGCCACCAGTAAGTTTCATTTAAATGTTTTTCTTCCCCTCTCCACCCCACGGATATTTATTCATGTCCCCCCAAAATTTTTTTAATACTGTGTAATTCACTCTGTGAGCAGTATTTAAAAGTAAGACAAGATTTACAAGTTGTTTCAAGGGTATCCAGTAGTAGGTGGGTAACTCAAAGCTTATTTTGTTATCCTGTCCAATTAAGCAACCTCTGGACCAGCTCTGGGTGTTTTGATCTACCATTTGTAGATACTTCTTCACATCCTAGAAAAAGTGGAGATGTATTAGCCTGGTGTTGCATGCAAGCTAATATCTAATTCTCCTTAGCATAGCTAATCAGGCTGAGCAACATATTGATACCAGTTCCAGGACTAAGTCAGGAATGTTTTCACTACTATGTAATGTAGACAAGCCCATAGAGAAACCTGAGTACCAGAAAGCTCCAAATATTTGCCAGGTGAAAATCAGACCTATCAATAATTACAAGTTAAGCATATGTAATTTGATGCATATGAAAGCAGTAGGTAGTTTTAACAATCCAGTCCTTAACTGTCTGCTGTTCTGTCAAGGTAAAAACAGGCTCTCTTTTCTGTGTGGCATTTTTCTTACTTGACCATTGTTGGTCAATTGTTGTGACCATTAAGTTCTGCTGTTCTGCCTGCCTGAGATTTTTTGCATACTGCTACTCCTTAGTTAAACATAATATGGTCCCCAGAACCATGGAAGATCTTCTTTTTCCATGTTAACTCTTCCTTTCTGCTATCCTCATGATTCTTGAAATCACAAGGATATGTCTAGTTATGGTGAAATTTGTTATTTCGTATTTGTTTTTAAAGGAGGAAGCAGTAAGTTCTGGTAAATTATATCAGAGTTGTATGCATTTTCTAATTGCAGTAAGATACCTTACAACAATATTCATCTTGAGAGGAGTATGAAAATTGCATGAAGTTGGCATTGTACAAGTGCCAAAATCATAATCATCTGATGATGATGATGTTAAAAGTGTGATTATAATGGGCTCCTGCTATTGAGTACTTTAGAGATAAAAATGTAAATAAAATAGTTTAGATAGAATTAATTTTTGTGGCTTGATAATTTGATAAAATCTCATTCTTTATAATTAAACTGACAACAGTCTTCTATCTGAAGAGTATTGTGGGCACCAGTTTAACTAATCACCTTAATTCTGTACATTACTCTGTCTTTCTTATGTACCAGATACTATGTACCACTGTATCTCCCAACAGGTTGAAAAAAGGGAAAGAGATAATGAAAGCGATGATGTGGAGAGCAATCTGTTATTACCTGCTGGAATTGCACTTCGATGGGTCACTTTCCTTCTCAAAATCTACAGAGCTGAGGACATTCCTCAAAGTACGTATCTTCTTACTACTTGTCCATCAGTGTATTTGATTACTATCTGAAATATTTGCATTAGCTGTTCAAAAACATTCCTTGAACATAAAACATCTTGAATGTTCTACATTGTTACTTGAGCCAATAATTCTGTGATGGCTTAAGTAGCCCATTTCAAGTCCTTTGGTAATGCTCAGTAAGTCTACTTAATTCTTGTAATGCATAATTTAATGTGTTACCCATTAGATTAGTAATGCTCATCTGTTGCTGAGTCGGCCACACAGCTTCTGGTAGTGGGAAAGGGTCATCTTCATTAGCCATTCTCCAGTTGCAGAAGCTACATGCAAGTACGTAACATTCAAGTACAGTTGATGTGCAGGTAAACTGGATGTTCTGTGCATGTCTAGCTCAAGTATACAGTGCATGTGTCAACTTCCTGTTGGATCCCAATCCCTGACCACTTTCAAGAGGTTATCAGAAAGCTGGTTCCCTGCAGCCCTCTTTTTCAAGGCCATTTAGATCCTAGAAGATAAGTAATACTGCTGATGGCCCCCTGCACCTCCCTCTTTCCAGCAGTCTGTTAATTCTTCTTCACAGGTGCTCATAGCTGCAGCTATTTTGCAATGGGGGAAAGGCCACAGGACTGCTGAAATCAGTCAGCCGCTGCTGTGATGGCCAAGGCAGTCTGTATTGCTAGCAACCTGCTCCTGAGTGGCCATAGGAAATAAGTAACTAGGAAGTGGCTGTATCCCAGAAGCTGCATGCAGTTCATGGGCTGCAAATTGCACACCATAAGCTTAAATAAACAGCCTTGGAGGGCAGGGGAGCTTGTAACCAGTTTGACCTTAATTTGTTTAGTGAGATTTTACTTGTGTCAACCCTATATTGCTGAGACAAAGGCTATTTCTCTCGTTATATGCCATATGTGTTTTCTGATAGAACATAGGTGGCTTTTATCCCTTCTTAGCATAATTTCTCACCTATATCTGTGACAACAAATGACAATGTCTATGGGTACATGCATAATGTTTTTCAAATACCACTATGCCTCTAAATTCAGGAGCACATCAACACTCCTTATGATATTTCAAAAATTTATATTCTTGAAATTGCTCTTAAGACTAAATTCTCCATTTTTACCAGCAACATTGTTCAGAATTTTGTTATCAGATTAAACTTCACCCTACCTAGATCTGTAAGCTGGTTGATTTTGGTGGGATTGCCATGGACAATTTATTATTTAGGCTGAAAAAATAAATAAAATAATAATAAAAAAGCATAAACCTTAATTTCTTCTTTGACACCTCTCCAGTGGATGATGCTTTTGCACAGACCGTAAAGGAAATATTTGGAGGAGAAGCAGACAAGAAAAACCTGGTAGATCCATTTGTAGAAGTTTCTTTTGCTGGGAAAAAGGTAATTTAGTAAATATCTGAATCTTTGCATTCTAATCATAGTCCTGAGAACAGATTTTGTATGCCAATATAAATTTTTATGTTTACTGAAATTATGGAAATAAAAAAGCATTAGCCCTAAAGTTCACTTCATAAAATGAAGACAAACTACAAGGTACAGCAGAATGGGTGTAAAGCTGATGACTAATAAAAGGAATGCATGACTGCTAGGAACTGATGGATGCCAGATTCCTTGACTACTGGTTGTTCCTGATTGCTTTTTGTAACTGATGGTGCAGATTTTTCTGGACAGGTTAACAGCATTTGTACATTTTATTACTAATGTGTTCCTTAGAATACCAAATTTGAGTTGAAGCACAATTGCACAACCTATATTCATTGCTAGCCAATCTTTTTTTTTCTTTAAGAAGAAAAACATCAGTCCTTTATTATGTTATATAGTCAGGTTGCCACACCCAGTAATGTACAGGATCTCCAGTAGACATGACTAGCAAATCATATAGGCTCTCCCTTTATCTACTCTAAAATCTGCATAAAGCAAACTGGAATGGAGTCATTCCTTAGTCTCATTTCTCTGCTGTGATAAAAGACATCAGTACTAGTGTGAAAGCACATTAAATTGTAGCTAGTGGAAATAACAAGCTTCTTTCTTGTAGAGTAACTCCAGTCTCAGGTTTAAACACCATTTCAAAATTTTATTTTCCCTCCAGTAGTCATTAATGTTGCACATGCAGATTGGTTTAGCAATATTTACCAATTGAAAACTACTGGCTCATCACAGCATAAAGCACTTGGGATTCATCATTAACTACTACCCCTCATCTTACCAAACAGAATGTGATTTATCCTAAATCATAGCTAGTATATGCTTTTTTGTCTGTTGTATTTTTGATGTGCTGTATAATTGATTTCATTTTTTGCAGGCTTGCACACATATAATTGAGAAAAATGCTAATCCAGAGTGGAATCAAATTATTTATCTTCAAATCAAGGTCAGGTTTTTTTTTCTTGTTTCTGTAGAAAACAGTCATCTTTTTGGAACTCGAGGCGTTAATGTTACAGAGGTGAAATAAGTAATGGGCTATTTTATTTTAATTGTGGGTTTTTTTTCAGTTTCCCTCGATGTGTGAGAAAATAAAACTTGCAGTTGTTGACTGGTGAGTTACGACTTAATCAAAGTACTAGGCAAGGTAAATTATATTAAGGGAAGAAAGGTAAAAAGGTAAATTATATTAAGTGAAGAAAAGTCTGGTTCTATAGATGTCAGGTATTTTTACAGTTTATGAAAGTATTTAGGCAAGTGTTTAAGTATCTTCCTTTATGGTTTCTTTACAAGAGACCTGATTAGTGTAACATGGGAGTATTGTTAATTTTGTGCAGTGAGCACTATTGCTATTTAGGTGATACTGTAAAAGTCAGGTGACTTCTTCATGATACAGCCCACTTTTGTAAGTAGCCATTACCATCTGTGTTAGTAATGTTAAAGCATTCCAGGTGATACAAAATGTGTGTACACCATCTTGGAGTGCATTTAGTCACTGGTGGCTTGCTTCTGTGTAGGATGACCAGCATTATATTTAAATAAAATCTTTCTTCTTTTCTTTTTGTAGGGATCGTCTTACAAAAAATGACGTAGTAGGAACAACATATTTAAGTCTCTCAAAAATTGCTTCTTCTGGAGGAGAAGTTGAAGGTAATTGATTGAGCAGTATGTAACTTACTATCTTCTCTTGTGTTGTGAGGAATAGCAAAGTACGTGTTCTAAGAAAGCACATTTTCCTATAGTTCCTCAATTCTGTGGCAACAAGATTATCTGTTCCTGGAGTTTTTCAAAACAACGCTCCTAGAAAACACACTGTGGGACTTTTCAAAGTAAAGTTTTAAAATTTTAATGTTTAAACCACATCATCATGGAAATAGCAGTAACTAATTCAAAATTCAGTGTTCTGTTATATATATAATGTTAATGAATTAAATAAATTTGTGAGTGCTTTCCCAAATTGAGAAAACTGTGATATCACAATCTATCATGAGTAAGATATGCAAATTTACTAAGATACTTAATAAGACATCTAATTTAAAAACAATCCAGAGTCACTGTTTCAGAATCGCTACTTCATTGGGCACTAGTAGACAAGACTTCTTTTGCCACCTTATAAGCATGTCTGTTCTTTCTCTGGAAAGAGAACCTAAAAGCTGGAGAATGTTCCTGAGCAGTTAGCCCACAGGAGCTGTCTAGAACCACTTGCTCATTTCCTGTACAGTACTAGGCTGCTTTCAGATGCTGGGGGAACTTGGATCAGTCTCTGCTCTGATCAGTAGCTTACTAGAAATGGGCACTGCATCTCATTGCATGAGTGCTCCAGATTACTACTTAGTAACCTGTATTTTAGTAGCTTCAGTGAATGAAGATTTTAATTGCAGTGCTATGATCACAGACAATTAACTTACATGCTTCGATCAGTATAGGTGACTGGATATGTAATTTCATAAAAACTAAAACCAAAACTGATTAACTGCAAGAAAACAAATTTAGTTAGGCAGGATATGAAGTTCCTAACGTTGTCCCCATTGGACAATACCTTTGTAATAAAACTCTTCTTTACAATATTCTAAGAAACATTTTTTGTGCCAAGATTTTGGGAAATATTAAAAAAAAAAACTGTTACATTTATGTTCTAATATAATATTATGATTATTGGTTATTTCTTTGTGATCTATATCTATAATCTCCTTTTTAAACAAGATCTTTCATACAATTGAGCCAGCTGCATGACAAGGATTCTATGTTAATTTGCTGGAAAAAAAGTTTTATCTTTTTAATATAATAAACATACTGTGGTATGTTAGTTGTCCATACAGAATTGTAAAGTTCTTGGCTAAACAGGCTTAACGTTTATTTATCTGACTATCTACACTAAGTTGAAGGACCTGGCTCAAAACCATTTCTACCATTGCTACAATAACAATCCAAATTACTATTTTTTCTGTTGTGTTTATGAAATCTATATGATATGTACTTGTCAGAGACAGACCAGTTTGTCCTTAAGTTGGTAGCTATGTCAGGAGTTTAAAAACAAAATTAGTGGCTCCAATCCTGTAGTGCTTGAGTCAAGTATTTATCTTATTGGATGGAACTGTATTTTCAGCCAGTAACTTCAAGCTTATAACCCAGTCCTCTTAGAAGTACTGCTGTTGAAGTAAGACTTTGTGCAAACATTCTTTTCATATATTCTACATAAAACCAGAGGCAAAAGAAAGGGTTACAGAAAAAGGCAATGGGAAATCAAAGACAGAAGGGTTGGGCTGTTGGGGAAAATTTGGTTCTGGAGAGATCAACTTGTACAATCCACTTAAGTGTTTAACTTGAACTGCTGCTGACTCACAGCTCATTTATGCTTCAAACCCAGGCACTTAGTAACTGAGAAAATCTTATTTGTATTCTCTGTCTACTGAGATACTGACACTGGAATAGCCATTTCCATGCAAAATCACAGATTATCTTCCCTTGAGGTCAATGCCATGCCTGAAGCCTGTCCTGGTTTCTAAAGGATTGGGAAACTGAACTAGTCTACCCTCTTCAGTAGATGAAGATATCTTAATGGGCCCTGAAATGTAGTGGTTTTCTTAAATGTTCTTAAGATTTATAAGTAATATTAAAAATAAAATTTTATTTTGTGGGGAGGAGAGCTATACAAAGCTGAAAGAGAAGCATCAAAACAATATATTTTGTCAGCTACATGCTTTTTTTTTTTCCTTTGGAATTTATACAGGAAGAGTAATACCTTCATATTTTAATCAGGAAGCAAAATTCTAGCCCACGTGAACTTTGTTTTTTCTCAGGCTTTCAACTTTATTTTAATAGTAGATTACTTTGTGATGTATTTGTTTTTAAAATGCTGTTGTCACTTGTCATGTAACTTCTTCTCTTTTCATAATATAGAATTTTCATCTTCGGCAACAGGGGCTTCATCATATGAAGGTTTATATCTTCATCTGTTACTGATTTTGCTTTCCATTGCCCAAACTGAGAAGTATTGCCTAAGAAAATCCATCATCTTAAAAAATATTTTTTAATAATTACTTGTCTAAAAGACTTCACCATTATGATTAAAGAGTATCAAACATAACTAACTGTATAAAACAGTTTTGGCACTGGAACTTGTTTGACTATTTCTGTCTGGCTGGTGCTTCAAGCTGTGTTTTAGAATTGAGCATGCAGTTGCTTCAATTATAAAGCGCTTAGTCTAACAGTGGCTTGCAATTTTTAATTTAGTTATGAGATCACAACTATATTTGCAGCTGGAGAGTGCTGCAGAAGTAAATAACTGCCTAAAATAATTAATGGCTGTTTTGCTTATGCTTAGCTAGTTATATAAATAAAGTCTGAAAAATGAAATCTGATTCTGTTAAAACCTGGAGAGGTGGCTTTTTACATAACTGCCTAGGTTGACATCTAGTTTTGAAAGACTTTGTGGTAAATATATAGTGAGAAATAAATACAACTAGAGTGCAGTTGAAAGGTAACAAACATTCATCCACACAAATACTTCATTTACTATCTTTCTTTCTTAAAGTAATATTAAGTCAAAGGCTGAAATAATTTTTTGGAATCACTTTCTGTAATACATGATATCAGCCTTCTAAATGTAAACAATTGTATTTTAAATGTAAACAAATACAAAATATTCTTTTTATTCCAGGTTGGGGGAGGAGGTGTGTTTGTTTGGTTTGGTTTGGTTGTTGTAAAATATATATTCTGTTTAATTTATTAGCATCAGTAAGTGGTGAATGTATTAATTCAACACAGATCTGTACCTTAAATTTAGTCATATTGAGATCTGATGTACGCAGTTCAGTGTTAAAATTTTTAAAAAATTGGACGGTATTCCAACAAGAGTCTGAATTCTTCTTCATTCAAATTTGATCTGTTTCTGATTCAGATGTAAGGATGTGAAAGTATCCAAATGCAAAATAGAGAAACGCAAATCTTTATTTTGTATTTTGCAGATTTTATGTGACTTTGTGTTGACAGGAAATCACATCAAGACATAACATTCATTTTTATTATTCATTTGTGTCACTCAGTCACACTGGCAAAGTCATACAAGGCATAACCCTTTATTTTCACTTTCTTATCTTAGCCATCCTTTCCTGTGATAAATGCATCCTTCTTTGTGCTGCAGATCACTCTAAGTGATATCTGTTGCAAGGTTTAGAACCGGATTCTCCTCTGTTTTTAACCAGGATCATTTGTTCAAAGACAAAATCTAGGGTACAAGAAGAAAAAGAATATACAATCTTGCTGTTCACTCAAAACTATGCAGTATTTTTCTGCATGTGTGTTGCTTATCTTGTTCTAATTCTCTTCGCACTACTCATCAAATTTATCAATCAATAGCCTTAGTATGTGTTTGATTGCTACTGAAAGAACAATTAACTCCCTTAAGTATAGATTTTATTTGGCTCTAAAAAGAGCTTTTTAGAATCTCATTCATCTAATTTGCAAGGCATGAATGCAAACCCAAAAGATAACAGTAGTAATACAACTAAGTCCTCTCTCCATATATTTTTGCTAAAAAACAGAACACTGTTCAAAATACAAAGTTATGACAGTAAGCGTTAGCAATGGAAATATTTTTTCAAGTTCTTAGATATCTCAAATATCTGAAAATAAACAATAGCTTTGATGTGCAGTTTCCTAGCTTAGCTATTAAAACTGACAAAAACATCTAAATCCTTATTAATTTATTTTTTTTTTAGCTAAATTAAGACATTGGGAAATTTTAGTTTGTTAGTCATGGAATAAGAATAGTATACAAATTAGAGTTTATTGTCATTAGAATTAATGAAGTTTGCAGACTTTAGGTCTTGTATGAATTTTAGGTTACTGAAAAGGGAGTTTGTGAGAAACAATGCACTGTAACAGTTATGATTAGAGTTTGCAGTAGTCTGTGTTTTACCCTGAAGCATAACCACAGAAAAATTATACTAAAAATTAGAACAGTAGGATTAACTATGATAAACAGTAGGGTTTTTTTCTGCTACAGTGTGCAACATTTTTATAGCTGTTTAGCCAGAACAATGGCCTATGCATTTAAATGATTGCAAATGTCGTTTTACTCAGTTTCATTTATTTCTAGAAAATAATGTTTTCTGTGAACATAAGAGTGTATTATTCTTCCACATAAACGAAAACCTGGTATTTGGGGTGGGACAGAAGTTCTGTTTATTCTGGGGGGAGGGGGGGTCTGCATGAAGTAGTATCTTCTAAGTATTGTACAATGAAGAAGGAGGTTAGGTACAAGTACAGTCACTGGTATAATTACTTTAAATTCATATAGTATAACCAGAGAATAAAGTGTTCTTACTTTACTAATAACTAATACTGAACTAATACCTAACATTTGTTCTACTGGGTTTGATAGTAATGTTAATCATTTTTGTGGCTCTGAATGATAATTAACAAAGATATAATGGTAATATTTTCTGTTAGTAAACACCGGAGAAACTGAAGTTGGCTTTTTACCAACATTTGGGCCTTGTTACCTAAACTTTTACGGAAGTCCAAGAGAATACACTGGATTTCCAGACCCATATGATGAATTAAACTTTGGAAAGGTCAGTTTCTTTATTCATTGTTTTTAATCAAAGGATTAACCCCAATTGTTTTTAATCAAGGAATGAATTAATTTTAATGGGGTTTTTTTGTTTATTTCACATTACACTCCTTTTGGTGTTTCTTTTTGAATAATATTTTATATTTATGATTGATAAGGAAGTATGATAGTATTTTCCATTCTTATCCGTTTTCCTTTTAAAGGTGTTTTTGAAGGAACAGCAGTGATTTTGATGTTTTTCACTATCTACACCTCTGTATGCATTTGTACTTCTTATCTCCTTGTTTTCATAAATATATATTTTTTACTTCTAGCATTAATTGAAGCGAACTGCTTTATTTCATTTGTTCAAACATGTACATCCATGCCTCTGCAGAAGTTTTAAGAACACTTTAGTGAAGCCACAAGCACGTACAGCTAAAGAAAGAGTACACTACTTTAGGAGAAATATATAAAATTGGATTCAATGTGTGATTATGTTACAGGGAGAAGGAGTTGCTTATAGAGGGAGAATTCTGGTTGAACTATCTACAATACTTGAAAGCAAACCTGTTAATAAAAAGTTAGAGACGATTCCTAATGATGACTTACTGGTTGCTGAGGTAAATACTTGTTTTATTGTCAGTGTTGGTAATGGAGATGTGCCTTGGCTGGTTATTTTTGGAGAATGATCTAACTTACTAAAATTGAAACAATTGAGTTGAATCTCAGAATCGAGAGGTGGTTATTGATGGTGTGGCTACAAAAATGTCATACCCTTGTAGCATGAAATGTTAATTTGAAACATTTTTATAATCTCAAATACAGTAACTTATTATACACATTATATATAGTATTAGTATTATATCTTTTGGTTACTTCTCAGAAAGTAGTAAAAGTATTTAAATTATTATTTCTATTAAGAAATTGCTATTGTTTTCTGTAATTGTGGATCCTGTTTTACAAATATTGAAATACAACTAAAAATGTTCTTGCTGTAGAAATACCAGCGCAGACGCAAGTTCTGCTTGGCTGCTGTTTTTCATTCTGCTACCATGCTGCAAGACACTGGTGAGCCTATCCAGTTTGAAGTTAGCATTGGTAACTATGGCAACAAGTTTGATACCACCTGTAAACCTTTGGCATCAACAACTCAGTACAGTCGTGCTGTTTTTGATGGTAAGGATGCTGCTGGTATGCAGATAAAATAATGTAAAATGCTCTTTTTGAGGTGCTATTTTATAGCTTTAGAATGACAGCTCTAACTGCACTAAAAACTTACTGAAATGTGACGGAAAAGAACATGTGGCTCTTCACAGCTTTTAAGATTGAATTATGTTTACGTAATACATGCTGCAAAGCCTACTGAGGTTATTAAAGAAATTTTCACAGAATTCAGTGAAATCTTTTGACTGTGTACTAGATGTGCAGAGGAAAATTGGCAAGAAAAATATCACATTATTTTACAGGTATGTAAAAACTAGGGATTAAATAGGGAAAATACCCTTTGAACATTCTGATTTAGAATAAAATAAAAACTTGTTTTTAAACCAGGTGTCTGGCAGCCTAGAAGAAAACAACCTAGCTAGATCACAGGAAAATATATTTTGGCTATGACTTTTTTTATTAACTGCAAACAGTAGGAGTTCTTTTTTTCTGTGTATTAAATGAAATAATCAGGTTTACTCTGGAAAATAATTATTTGAGTATTTTATTTCAGAGGTATACTTGAATTAATGTGCTATCTACATCGGTAAGTTATGGGAAATAATAATGAACATGTTAACAGATAATTTATTGAAAAAAATCCACTGGATTTTAAAACAATTTGAAGTAAAAGTTTACCATCCAACAGATACTACAGTGGCTGAAAAATACAAATCCTTTGATAAGTTTGGACTAGCTTGTATGTTCTTATGAATTGTAGTACATAAATGAAATAAACATAGCAGCTTGTGCAGTGTACAGTATGTATTCCTGCCATGAATTCTAACTTTAACATACAAATGTTTCACATCAGGTAATTATTATTACTACTTGCCATGGGCAAACACAAAGCCAGTTGTAACGCTGACTTCCTTTTGGGAGGACATAAGCCATAGATTAGACTCTGTGAATGTAATTCTAAACATGGCTGAAAGACTGGTAAGAGACTTAAGATCTTTCTTTTGCTAATGTGCTTTTTATTTTTATTTTTTTTTCATTTAGAGATGTAATCAAAAAGTGACATTTCGAGCAGATTATGGAACAGTTTTCTGACACTTTTCCCTCCTTTTTTCCTATTCAAAATTAAACATAGCTCAGTATAACAATTGGCACTGCTAATCATAGGTCTGTATTCTCGCAAGGCCCAACACACTCCAGGAAGGAAGAGTCCTTGGTGTTGGTTAGGGGCATGTTAAGTCTGTAGAACTGTTACTTGTTTTGGAAGTTAGATGCACTATCATGTATTGTTAAATACAGTGAGAAAGAACATAGGAGTTAAATATGAATCAAGTTTGAACATCTGAGTCTTTTTTGATTTGGGCTTTATACATACAAATAAATAAGATTAAAGTCTTGAAATTCATTGACCATAAGCCACAATGGAAGTTTATAAATGCAAATCCTTTTCTTTTAAATTCCTCAGCAATCCAACTTAGCCACCTTAAAATCAGGAATGCAGGCTAAAATTTCTGAAAACCTATTAGCTGAGATGTGGTTGAAGCTGATTGATGAACTTACAGAAGATATGAGGTAAAAGTACCTTTTTTATCTCTTATTGTTATCATTCTAGGCCTGCCCAGAATCTTTGCTATTGCCTTTACTAAGTCACAAAACAAATTCTAAGGACTATAAAACTGATTACCCCTATGAAATGACCTGAGAACTGGAATTCCAAAAGTCTTTGAAAGTAGTAAACAGCATGGACGTTGCCAGTGAAGTCATCCATCTAATTTTGCAATTCTCCTTTATCTTAATCACTGACAGTAATAAACCAGCATCTCTTGAAAAAAAATTTAAGGCAGGACTGTTCTGAAAATGTGAAATTGTGGATCTCTGCTGCCTTTATACCATCTTGCCTTCTTTAGAATTCCTCATGTACCTTTTTTTTACCCATGTTTCAATGTTATTTCTGAAACTGAAGAGGGAGGGAATTCTGTGATTTACTGGTGAGCCTAGAATAAAAATTTAAAAAGCTATTTAGAGCTTAAGGGCCATAAAGATTATTTTTTTGAATAAGCCTTTAGTCAACATGTCTGTATGTATGGGAGTGTTCAGAGAAGGCAGTAAGAGTCAGCACTTAGGGGTTTGAAGGAGGATAAATTCTAAATAGAGAGGAAGGAATTGTATGAGAAATAGACATTAACAGAGAGAGATATTGAGGTGGGGAGAGACACTTGAAAAACATTGAACAAGTGGGTGATGAAACAGCACAGGAAAAGGAAAGGGAAAATGAAAGAACAGTTATTATCCATTAGAGGAAATAACAGAGAACATGAAACTAGAGAACAAATTCATGAAGCTTTAGAGCCAATGTAAAAGTGAACAGAGGAAAAAGCAAACAGTGGAGATCAGTATATACTAGCAAAGAATTATATGGTAGAAAGCTTATGTCAAAATATAAACAAGTAACCTCATAGAATACCTGCTATGACCTGCAAAAAAGCAGAGAGAAAGAACTGACATACTTCAGGAAAGCAAAACGTGAAGAGCGAACTATTGCCACATGGAGCCATCTAGTGAATATAGGAACTTCAGGTTTTATATCAGTTATGTCAACCCATCTTCCTGACACACATATGCACTGTTACTAATTCAGTCCATTATTTTATAAAGTATCTTATCACTCAACAGTTATGGAGCAATAGCAGCTAGATGTATCAACCAAATGAGCTTCCTGTTGTTCATAGGATACAGTGCTCTTTATGGCTTTTTTTTTTCAGCAGACTCATGAAACCTGTGTGAAAGACACAATTCCCTGTGTTGAATTCATGGAACAATTTTTCTTGCCATGCTGAAGTTTAAATGAGTTATGGGTTTGAGAGAGTTTTCAGTGCACTATTTAAACCTAAAATGAGGTGACTTTCTGGAAGTTCTGATCTGGTACATTTGATTCATGTGTAAGCACTTGCACCCAGGGCAGGCAGCACTTGCATTCAGATTAGTAGAACTAACTGTAGTGGAAGGCACAATAGTCACTATCAAGGTTTTGCAGAATCAAAGCCCTTAAAAGTGCATGGCTTGTCATTAAAAATAGGTCAGAGACGAGTCAGTCTTTTCAAACTTGGCAGTGTCTTTGGAAATTTTTTTTTTTTTTAAGTATCATATTAAAGACCTGTTAATGAACTCTGTTGAAGGTGTATAATCATTGGTCTTTGAAAAGCTGCCTTTTCCTCAAACCTCCTCCAACTCAAAAAAGCTCATTTTTCCTGGGCTCTACTGTGACGCTATAGGATTTCTTGGTTCCATTGAATAGTTACTCTGCCCTCTGGTGACTGAAGTTCTGTGTCATGGATTTCTTTTCGAGTTCTTCAATGTTTTCGTGCCAGGTTAGGTAACTCTAGTCACAGACACAAGGCATATTTGTATATGTTTCTGAGAATTTACAGTTTCCAGTGAAGGAAAGGAACCCAATCTTGGTCTGAAGGCACTGATTTCATCTTTGAAATGTACATTCTGAGAAAATAATTTTCTAATCTGAATATATAGGGAAATTGATTTTGCTTGGTTTGGTTAGCAGCAATTACATTACAGCATACACCTCGAGCTATTCTATGTTGGTGCTTGTTATGTAAGGACAGCATTTCCCTTGCTTACTGTAAATACTTTGTCAGGTGGAAATCTCTGCAGAAATAGATGCTACAGGACTATTCTGGTGGTTTTCAATCACAGGAAATAATAGCAGTCAATCTGTTGCCACCATGTGCATGTCCACATTTAGTGTGTGGCTAAATAAAATCTACTTAGATTATTAACCACAATAAATATTCTCTTTTCAGTAAACCATTTCCCCTTATAGAAGGCAAATCTAATATTACAGTCCTTGACACTCAAATAGAAAAACTGCGCCTCAAGTCTCTCAAACAGATTGGAGAAGCAGCAGCAAGGATGAGAAATGAAGCTACTGATGTGAAAGCCACTCTGACAGAAATTGAGGATTGGTTGGATAAATTACTGCAACTGAGTGAAGAGGTTAGTACTACACAATACCAGTGGTTCAGTTAGTTTAGAAATAGCTGTCTAACACAAACTGGTGTACTCGTCACTGCTAATCAAGCAATATCCACTCTCCTTAAAATAGTAATTTTAGATGCTGTGAAAGTAATCATGTTCCCCTCTGTAATTAGGATTTACTTAAAGATAATGTTCTAGTGTGTTAGCTGTCTTCACTGAGAATGTGTGTTGGGAAATAACCACTCTGTGAGTTGTAGAATAGACTGTATTCTGTTTAAAGTGACAGTATTTTGTCCTTCCCTTTCTTCCAGAATCGCAAGTCACATTGCTGGTTCAGGGGACTGCAGGATATATGTTGTACTTCCACAGCTTGTTAGCCATAGTAATCAACTTCTAACAGAGTTAAATCTGTTTCTGTATTTTTTAAATTTTCAGCAGCATCTTAAGTTTTCATCTCAGTTATCTCGTAATTGGTTTTCACAACATTGTAGAAATGTTTTATTTTTTTCTTTGTCACTTCTGCTTTGAAAAGTTACTGATTTAAAAAAAAAGGAGCAGTTAATTTGGCAGACTTGCAGCTAGCATACAAAGGTGTGCACAAAGCTGCAAAAAAGATAGTAGGCTGTTTCTGTCTTCTGCTAAAAGTCTTATGATGATCTATCCTTAACGTGGAAGCATTACAAACACTTAAATATGTAGCAGGTCAATCCAAAGCATTAGATTTGGGATCAGTCACTATAGTCGCCATAAAGGAATTGAGATACAAAATGTCTCTAGAAAAACTTGCAAAAGAGATAGGAACTGTTTTTTTAAATAAAACTTACTTGTTTTCCAGTAGTCTCAATGGTATTTTTAATTGTTTCAGAACTACATATTGCATTACTTGCAAAGTAAGACAATTTTCTCTATTTATCATAAATTCATGTTAATTATTCATTCTAAGTAATAAATCATTTGACATAAACCCTAATTTATGTTTCTGTTATCTAAGCATTAAATTAGTTTAACATTATATTAGTTACCATTCTTAACTATCTTTTCTCCACAAATAATCCACAGCCACAAAACAGCATGCCTGATGTAATTATATGGATGATCCGAGGGGAGAAAAGACTGGCTTATGCTCGTGTTCCTGCACACCAAGTGTTGTATTCCACAACAAGCCCTGAATCATCTGGTAAATATTGTGGAAAGACCCAAACAATCTTCTTAAAGGTACTTATTTTTTTCCCCTTAAAAAATAATTAACTCCCTAAACTGTGATGCCTTCTGACATTAGCATGAAACATGCAAACAAACTATGAACAATGAGGTGTCAAAACTCATGACAGATTAAAAGCCAACTGCCTATAGTTTCTTCAAAATATCACAGAAATTGTAAAGTTCATCACAAGCCAGGTAGAACCAGCATCAGCCCCTAACTGAGGCTTTTCTGAAAGCGCTCAAAATTGTGACAGGACTTTTAAAGTATTACTGGGTTTGGTGTTTTGGGGTTGGATGTGAATGGAGACTTTCAGAGGGAATAATTAGTGTAAGTCAGGGAAGTTTCAAAAACCTATTCAAAGTTTTGGAAGTTCCCTAGTATGTCTGTCTGCATTGAGTCTTACTCTTGAATAGGAATGCCTTCCTCCATTGAAGTTTATATTGTCTTTAATTGGAATAAACTTAACCAGAAAAAAAGGCAATCTGACTGTATAACAATAGCATTTACAGAGTTTGTCAATGTACTAGTAGTTATATTGATTAATGCTTCAATGCAGACAAGCCTATATCTTCATGTTTTTATGCAAGCCCCCTTATTATGCATGTTATGATGCATTGCTTCTACATTTAGTGAACCATTTTGACTAACCGCTACATTTCCAGAGTCTCCTAACAAGAAACACTAACATCAACATTGAAGTTTTAAGTTATTTTCATAATTAAAAACCCATTGCTGGATGAAACTTGGGAGAGAACATACAGGAACAGGGATGATACTTCTGTTACTGTTTGTTTTTTACATGCCCTAGGCAGGTACCATCTAAAGAATGTTTCCTTTCTGAACTATTTATTACTGCCTTTTGAGGAAATGCAGTACAGGAATAGGTCAATAAATCATGTATTATTACTCATATCTCTATGTTATTATATATATTTTACTGAAAGCTACAATACCTACATAACATAAGAAAGAATAACTTTTTTTGTTCATGTGCCAGTACCCACAGGACAAGACGAAAGATGTCAAAATGCCTGTGGAGCTGCGAATTAACATTTGGCTTGGGCTCAGTGCAGTTGAAAAGAAGTTTAATAGCTTTGCAGAGGGAACGTTCAGTGTTTTTGCAGAACTGGTATGTCCATCATTGCTTTCCTACTTTAAACTTGGACGTGAGTGTTAGGAATTCAATGAAAGTGGAGCTCTTTTGAATTTTATATTTTGCATGCCAGGCAGAAAGGGAGAATAGTATTTATTATACTGAAACAAGCAGACCCCATTCAAGGCAATTAATGATCAAGTCCATTGTGCCTACCAGATGAACTTCAGCAGACCAGATTCTAAACTGGTTAATCGGGTAAAAATCTGGTTAACTCCAGTGATTTCAAAGACATTTATTTTAGATTTTTATCAGTGTAATTAAGATTGAGATCTAGACCATTATGTTTTGGCATGTGAATAACCCTTTTATTTTAATTGCTTCTTCACTTCTACAAATGATACTTGGATACAAGTGGTTTTGCTTAATAATGGTTCTTTTGTAGCAGTAGAAAATTTACTGTTACAGGAAAAACTGGTCAAACCCAGTAGATTTTTCTGACAAAAGGCTATAATATGATAACATTTCAATGGTAAGAGTTAACAAATTTGGAATAAAAATGCTTGAAATAGTCCCACAGCATATAATAGAAATTTTGAATGATAATGGTGAGCAGCAGGTGTCTTATACATGCCCCATCACCTAATGGTGCATATAATCCAATATCAGTATAATAGCTAATGAAACCAGACACTTTTACAGAGACTTGTGTCACCATTGCACCTATACTTAAATATTTAATAGTGCTGCAGTAAGTCACTTAAAATAGTCAATAGATGTTCAAAGCCATTATTTAAGTATAGAGTTTAAGAGGCTATTGAATAACTTATTTTTTGTTCTTCATACAACAATCCAACAATTTTACAGGAATAAGAGCAGAAAACTCAAGACCATCATAAACTATGAATGATCCCATTAGCATAGAGGGAAATATACTATATAAACTGGACTGACATTGGAATCATGCCCCTAGTAGCTTCCATGATAAGACTATACTTCAGTTTTACATGATACAAAATAAGAGATTATAAATAGGAGATTTGAGATGAAAAAGAATGCAAGGATCATGCATCTAGGGAACAGAACAAACTTGTTTGAATAATGTAATGGAATTTTATTTAACAAAGCTTTAATTTTGAGGAAGTTTGACTGTATTTGTAGAGAGGCATTAAATTGAGAAGATAGTTTAGGTTAGCAGTGGAATCATTGTTTACCAGGCAGCACAGAAGAAAACAAAAGAGAGAAATTAATGATGACATTGCAGAGTAATGTGGGAAGGGAGTACTTCACTTCAGAGAAAGGAATCATATAGTAGAATGTTTCAGTTGTAACAGTTACATAAATATCTTTTTTTTTTTTTTCCTCCTAAAACTTTTTATTATTCCTAAAGCACTCATTTTTTCTTTCTTCTCAAACAGTATGAAAATCAAGCTCTTCTTTTTGGAAAATGGGGTACCTCAGGACTTGTTGGTCGCCACAAGTTTTCTGACGTCACAGGAAAAATCAAACTGAAAAGAGAGTACTTTCTGCCCCCGAAGGGCTGGGAGTGGGAAGGAGAATGGATGGTTGATCCTGAAAGAAGGTCAGATTTTTTTAATTTTATGCAGGCAGGAATAAAAGAGTTTAATCTCAGAGTGTAGCGTAAAAGCTCCTCCCTGTTTTCTTGGCTAAGAAAGAGATTTTAAGCTGAAATTTCTAGGACAGCAAAAGCCAGCCAATAGTCAAAGCTAGTTAATGACACTAAAATTAACATTACTGTTTTTAAAAAGTAAAATAAAGCATACAACAGAAAGAATGCATCCATTTCCTAGGAACCAGCTTACAGTTTAGAAGTCCCCATGTGATGACAGGCATATTGCTTATATTTTCTGTGTCTCGGTGCCTCATCTTTAAAAAAGGAATAATAATAGTTTTCCTTTCCTAGAAATCTACTGTGAGGATCACTTGTTTCTATGTAAGGTTCTCAGATTCTGCTGTGATGGTTTTGGACAAGACCCTTAGATAGCTAGGTCTTCTATAGCTATAAACTTAACGCTGACATCCAGTATAAAGCTGCAGTTCATGTTGTATCAACACCATTACAGCATTTGCATGGTTGTTCGCATACAGTGGATGGTTTTTTGTGTTGTGTTTATTTCACTAAATGTTGAGACGTTCCATTGCCCTTGTTAAACAACTGTCACAGGTTATATCTCAAACTGACTCAGGGCAGGGGTTGTTTTCAGAGCCTAAGGTTGTGGTGCCGTATGACAATCCCTTCCCTGATGGACCAAATTCATGAGGTGTCAATCCTCCCCCAGCTCTAGTAGGTTCAGTCTTGCTCTGTCAGAGGTTTTCAACTCCTGAGTTGTGCCAGTTCAGCTATTTGTGTTGCCACACTTTAAACCAGACTGGGTAAATTATTTGTTTCATAAACAAAAGCCAGCATGAGAAAGAGATTCTTTTCTTTTTTCTTAAAAGAAAAGGTGCAGCCCATTTTAAATTCTTGTGTTCTGATGGCCAAAAAAGTACAGGACTGTTGCTACAGAAAAACTCTCCAGGAAGAATATGTGCTATTATTTGATCCATTTTAAAATTGTATCAGTTTATAGGTATGAATGGATGGATTTACTTTCATATTCAATGAATAGTTTTTATTTCAGGGAATAATCTGACATGAAGAAAAGCAATAACAGACATTGAGATACTTTCTCAGATAATGAAAAAGACTCCTACTGTTAAAATCCATAACCGTGTTTATGCCTTGCATCTGCTTTTATTGGAACATAATCTGCATGGCTTTATTTGACCAGCAGATGGCATTTTAGAACATCAGTGATTCCTGAATCACAGTTAATCACAAATGGAAATCAAAGCTATTTTGTTTCATTTAATGTTCTCATTTCTTTTACTTGAAACTTAGAAAACTATTAGCCAACTGATGGCTTACCTTGTCAACAGCATAAAGGGCAACAAAATTAAGTACATCATTGCCAAATTTTAGTGCATAGCTAGATATACAAAAATGAAAGATGCATATAACTGTTATGTGCAGTCTGGGTTTTCCTACACTTAAATATATTTTTTTTCTTTTTCCAAGAGGAAGTGCTGAAAGCAGATCCCAAATAACACAGCAGTTACAACACTCCTGCTAGTCACTCATGAATAATGTTCCTCCTATTGCTTACTACTACTGGAGTTGCTTCAGCTTTAGGAAGACATTCTAAGGAAATAAGTAGCCCCTCATATAGATGAGGGCTATGCTGTATTCTATTAATAAATAGAACTTCACAAAAGTGGACAATCCAGAATTCCAGTACATTCTGTACACTCTTTCTATATATTCTCCATAGCTAACTAAAATACGTTTGGTTTCTTATTATATTTGCTTTGGACCTGCAGTTTGTTGACTGAAGCTGATGCTGGTCATACTGAGTTTACTGATGAAGTATATGAAAATGAGAGTCGCTATCCTGGAGGGGAATGGAAAGCAGCTGAAGATAGTTACACAGATGTGGTGAGACTTACATTTTTCACTGGATAAGTAAAGGTTTAAGAGAGGAGTTCTAAGATTTGCTACACAGTGTATATTTCATCTATTAATGCACGAACTGTTATGTTTTCCCTACATAAAAGAATGGAGAAAAAGCTCCACCGCCACGTGAGTTCACGTGTCCTCTTGGATGGATGTGGGAAGATGATGCTTGGAAAGCTGATTTAAATCGAGCAGTGGATGAGCATGGTAAGATTTACTGTTTATCTGCTGATTATTAGGACAATGTGTCATAGTCTATACTGAAGGAGGATGGATGTCAAGACTGTAGCAATGTCCTAAGCATGACGGTGGTTGCCGTGTGGAAAAATGTCAAGCAAATATTTGGATAACAGTTGCTTAAGGAATCAGATAAAATGACATTGAGAAAGTGTTCACTGTTTGCATCTGTTTCTATTTCCATTTTAATCACTACTCCATCAAACTCACTGTTCTCATTGAGCCTTTTCTTGGATCAAAGGGGACCAGTATTTTCAACAGTATATGTAATAAATGCATTTAAAAGTGCCTACTAGAGAAAGAATCACATAATCTAAGAAGCTGTACATTGGTCTTAACATCAGTAGCAGATGACAATTTTGAGCCAAAAACTTTGACAAATTAAAAAAATTAAGGCTAATGCAAACAACAGTCTATTAACATGAAAGGTTCCAGTTGGAAAAACTCTATGTATCAACAGTGTGCTTGGAAATAGAACCCATCCTTGTTTGAAATAAGTTTCCAAAAACTTTCTTCACCAAGTCCACTGTTAATGCAGTCCAATGGTTAGAATTGGGCCTGTAAGACGTGGATTAGTAGCAGTAATTGGGTTTTTTTAGAGAAGTCAGAAGCTTAACTTGAGATTTGAAGCCTCTGCAATTGCACCAAGAATATGTGGCAAAGCCAGGTTTGGTTCTACCTGGTAATTTAACTGGGAGCCTTTAGCCAGGGGACAAGTCACCAAGCAATGTTAAGAGGTGAACCAGGAGGTCTGGGGACCAAAGGACGTTAGGAACCTGTTTGTGTTGGTTGCACAGCACACAAGTGTCTGAAGGATTCCTATATCGTTGAGAGCAGAATAACTGCACTGAATTTGTGTGGAAAGGGAGCCATGCAAGACTGATCAGGATGAAATCTTAACAGTATGCAACTGATTATTAGGCAATTCTGAAATGAAAAAGACTTCAAAGCCTTTCTGTGAAGAATCTGACTCTGCTAGACATGAGTTTTTCAGATTAGTTGTACTACTAACCTGATCAGGTTAGAAAATCCTAAGTGCATAGAGCCACCATTTTTCCTGGAGTTGCTTTGACTTTCATATGCTTGTTATTTAGACTAAATTAAAACTGTTACCAGCTTAGAAAGTTGTGATATAAACAATCTCATAAGACCATAATTCAGATTCTCCAGCAATAGAAAAAAGCAGTAAATCTCTCATAGCAAAGTATTTACAGGACATTAATGGTTCGAAAACAAAATGAATAATAAAAGCAAAAGGGAAGGTTGTAGAAGATCCTGGAAAGCCCAGAATTTTGCAAAACTATCATTAATTTTAATTTGTTCTAAACCAGCTGAAAACTCTCAAAAACTTAATGCTTTTAAATAATGTAAATATTATACTATAAAATAAATATTATTATATTAAATAAATAGCTATTTGAGTAGAAAAAATATTTTATCTTAAAGACTACTGATATCTGTCTGGAACTGGAACCTCTTGTAGGAGTCTGCAGTAACTTTTTAATAAGAGATCAATCTAAATAAAAGTCTGAGTCCTAGATACATGACAACTGAAGTTTAATATGTAGAGCCAAAATACAGTAACAGGTTTACCAATTCTTAAAGTTTTTTGATCAGAGTTCAAATAGTTAGTGTTCCTTTAAAAGCCAACCTGCTGGAGTTGCAAGAGTACACAGGACATTCCACTCTTACTTAAAATTAAGGATGATTTTTCCCTGTGGTAAAGTATAAAAATGTGGTATCAATACACCTAACATTTGAAAAAAGAAGAATGCAAAGAAAACAACTTAAAATGTATTGTATGTGTTTTAATGTAGAGATTTTTTTATTGTCATATATATTATAACATAGCATCATAAAATGTCATCAGTTGCCCCCTAGCTATTGGGCATTTAGGGTTTGCAATATCAAATAGTCTTGTGTGACTAAAGCTTCATTCTGCGTAGGTAAAATAACTCTTATTTCCCATGCTTTTCTTCTTTGTATCTTGCTTGTGTTTCTGGAAATATACCAACTAATAAATTCTGTTTTAGGATGGGAATATGGAATTACTATTCCTCCAGACACTAAACCAAAGTCATGGGTTCCTGCAGAGAAAATGTACCATACACATCGACGACGAAGACTGGTGCGGAAACGTAAGAGGGATCCAGCTCAAGCAGTAACAGCAGGAAGGGTAAGCAGAAGAGAGATGCAGTCAGAGACTTGCACATTCTAACAGTTTGAGTTTCTTTTAAAAAAAAAAAAAAAATCCGCATGAGCTTACTCATTTCCTGAATAAAGAAAAAATTTAATACAAAACGAGAAAAATCTAGAACAACCTTGTGTGTTTTCATTATATTACTTTTCTTTGTCTTTTTGTAAATAGATGTTTCCAGCTTTGGTTTATGAGGGGATCACGATGCCTGCCAGAGCAAGTGCCGATTTTTTTCATTTCATTTGTATGACTCTGGATAAAAAGGATGTATGTCTTCCAGGGAATATCATCATATGAGGATCAAGAAGGATGGGAATACGCTTCCTTGATTGGCTGGAAATTTCACTGGAAACAACGCAGTTCTGATACTTTCCGTCGAAGACGATGGAGGCGAAAAATGGCTCCCTCAGAGACACATGGTGCAGCAGCTATCTTTAAACTTGAAGGTGCTTTGGTAAGGGACAGAGTATCAAAAAAGTCTTTAAATATTCAATCTGCTAATTTACACTAAATAAACAATTATATCAGCTACTTTAGTCCCTGAATTGTTAGATTGATATATAACTGAGGAACTAATACAGTTTATACTGTTTAAAGTCTGAAAGGGACCATTAAAGTTGATTAGAGACTTTTGCATAATGTGCTTATTATTACTTTATTTTTCAAATTATTATTACATTGTGTAAGATTTAGAGCAAAAGGCCAAATTACTAGATGAGCCTTCAGTAAGTAAAGTGAAAAGATAGCTCAAGCTTTTCATGCACGTAATTTAGAAGTATTAACATCAGCACAAGAAACAACAGGCACTGAAATAGCTGCCCCTGATTAATATTTGCATGTATAAACAACCAAACACAAGAAAGGATAGCAAAGTGTTGGAGAAGCCAGAATGTCATACACCACAAATAGATCACCAGAATGTAATTATTCCTCGAGTTTTCAGATTAACACAGCTTCATAGATAAGCTCAATTTACCAAAATACAAATTGGAGCAAATACTGCAAGAAGGCTACTTTGTTTTTCTAAAATAATGATTCCGAGTCTGATTGCATAACATTAATGAAAGTTTGTGCTTTTTTCTTGGTTTGTTTCTCTTTTTGTGCACCAAATGTTGACCTATGATTCATGGATAGCATTTTTTTTCTCGACTTAATTTGGTTCCACAGAGTTTAAAAATTTCTGTTTCAGTTTCTCTTCTGACTATACTTCCTGGGCTATGGCTAGGATAAAGCTGTAGAGCAGTTCTCTGCAACAGCGCAGTGCAGAAGACCTGCAACCTCTACTTCAGTAAGAGCTGATAGGTAGCTAGTGTATCTCCAGAAATATGATGTTCTGGTAAGTAAGATGAAATGACTGGATCTGATTTCTGCACAGGTTCAATGGCAATAAGAAATGACCTTCGGACATGTGCAAACATCTTTTTAAAGTACATTTACTCAGGAAAGTAAATTTCTCCTTGTCCTGGAGAGGAGACCAAAACCCATATATTCACACACAGAGTCCTTCTATGTTTGTAAATACATAGTAACTTTTTTTTCTATATATAACTTTAGGGAGCAGACACTAGTGTGGATGATGGAGAAGGGAAGAGTTCAGACAAAACCAAGGAGTCAGCTACAAAGGTGTTCGGTGCCAATACACCACTTGTCTCCTGCTACTTTGACAGTAGGTTCTTTAACAATTCCTTTCTTATAAATCATGTCTGTTTCTCCCTGGACTCAAACAGAATTGTAATTCTTTGTGGTTTACATCTAGGTTTATATACCTTCGGTTATAATTACTATCTGATCATTGATTGGGCCCTATTTAGGCTACTAAAAGAAAAATTACAGTTAGTAATTTTGATATTTCAGTCCACTGTCACACAGACATTTTTAAAACCTGTATGGGACAGGAATTCTAAAGCTAGCTATTGCAGCACCTGAATGTCAGGCTGTCTTAAATGATGCATTTTTAGCATTAGGGTCCCTCCATAACAATGCAGGGACCTAAGCCAGCAGAGAAGATGTATGTACAGTTAATTTTTTGCTGGTTTAGCTCACTTAAAGCAGCTCAATGCAAGGGCAGACAAATGCCTGACCCAGAGGAAGCAGTAAGACCGTGTAGTTGAGTTGGCAAAGCGAACAAAACTGACTTTGCCAACCTGGATTGGCTTTAAATGCCTTGGAATCACTGTAATGGGATTCACAAAAGCAGGGACACTGAGATGGGAGCCACCAGTGTTAGTTAATATGAATAGAGGCCAATCGCATCCACTCCTAAGACTTAAAATCCTTTTTGAGGATCTCTGACCAGAATACTTGGCTTTATTTGGACTCTGCAGAACTTGATCTCCCTGCTGGGAATAGGTGCCTAAATCTTCAATCTTGTCCCTCACCTTCTGAAAAAGATTATTGTGGTTTCTTCTAAATAATCACCACAATAGGAGGAAAATGGCACCTTTTCCTGCCAGAGTTCAGAGATTTCAGCTCATTAAGGCTATGAGCGGCTCAGATTTTTCCAAGGACTGAAAGGGTTAGAGCTGACATCTTCTAAAGAAAAGCTGTAGTAACTTAGCCACATGCTGTCCTGGGTTTGGGATGCACTCACATCTTCCTTTTAAACTATTCCACTTTGCCTGCGGTGATTTTTTTTTTTTTTTTAACCTTTTAGCCAAAGAGGCAGAGTTGTAATTGGAATAATTTTCTAGAGCTAACAGCCAAAAATGTGAAACTCCCAGGTCCCTCCAACCACTGTAGTTAATACTTAAGCACAGGAATGCCCAGTTCTTTATTCTCTTTGGAGGAGCTACATTATCGCACTGTTTCAAACAGGAATTTTTGAATACAAGGATTTTTAGATGATCATACAGTGAAAAAAGCCCAAATAACATTAGGGTTTTTTTTCATTTCTGCTTTAAGTTGTGTTGGAACAAATGTTCTCAGGTGCCAACTTGTTGGTATTAGTAACTTGTCACTAGAAAAGAAAAGTAGAAATGTTACTACAGTGCTTGTGCTTGAGTTAAAATGTGTAAGGCATTTTTATAAACTCAAAGTATCTTCATTACAGAAAAGAAGCCTGTATAATGCAGTTGAACTCTGTGTTTCTTTGATACAGGAGTATATACTTACCACCTTCGCTGTTACGTCTACCAGGCAAGAAATCTCATGGCTTTAGACAAAGACAGTTTTTCAGGTATGGAAAAATCCTGCTAATGGTGCAGAAAACCCACAACCCACTTCTGCAATGAACTACTAACTTGATTTAGCTATATAAGGTCTGTGCGTAGGTCCCAGCTACTGAAACCGCGCCATAAAGTAATTCTCAGTTTCATTGCATGTAATCCAGATTTGGTTAGTACTGTCCCAGAAGCTGCCAAAAAAGAAGTGCTCTGAATGCGCAGCACCTGCTGCTGCCAATGAAGTCTCAGTGAGGGAATGGGAATTCAAATAAGGTCTGAATTTCCCATGATCAGTCCCTTCCCTATGCCTTAGCTTTTCCTTCTGACCAAAGCCTACATGCAGTTCCTCAGCTGTCCTGCAAGAAGCTTGCACAAAAGCAAGGATGAAGAAAGCTGATGGTCACCAGCTGCCTCTCAGTGTTCAGTATTTTATGTTAATTCATTACTGAGATGAGCTTGTAGAAAACTACACTGTGCCTTACTAATAAGCATGGCTTTTGTTTGTTTACACAAGTGTACCTGTTGCCCTTTTATTTCCAGCTCTTAGGTATTCCTACACACAGTGTTGTATCCATTTGGCATCTTTGTAGTCAGGCTAATTCAATACGCATGTTATCAAGTATTTAATTTTCACTAATTAGAATTAAAATTCCACTGGGAAGTCAGAGAGCAAATTGAAATTAGATTCTGTAAGAATATGACTTTACACTTCCTTTAAATAAGTTCAGCCAAAGACAAAAGT
Source organism: Haliaeetus albicilla (assembly GCF_947461875.1). NCBI lineage: Eukaryota > Metazoa > Chordata > Aves > Accipitriformes > Accipitridae > Haliaeetus > Haliaeetus albicilla. The sequence continues at coordinate 23,349,490 of NC_091493.1, forward strand.
GAAACAGACACTTTAGAATTTTCCTTCCCCGTCAACCTCCATTTGCATCCTTCTTTTTCTCCCTGTTGTAATTGATGAGTAAGTATAATACATTTGTTAATTTGTTACAGAAGATACAAAGCTAGAGATATTTTAGTGCTGTTTTCTGAAATGTACAGCTGCCTGTATGTATTTGGTCTTACTTCAATACACAGCACTTACTTACTTAAAAACAATACAAAGAAACAAGAGTAAATGCCTCTAATTTGCCTATGTAGAATTCAAGATAGGTACCTCAGATGCAGTCACACATAAACTAGCACATCTACATCTTATTTTCCTCTAAAACTAGTTTGAAGAGCTAGCCAAATTTTGTAAAATTCTGATCATGTACGTAGCCAGAAGCTGTTGAAACTGACCTAAAGATAACCTTTAAAATAGCCTCTAGTCCTTAGTAATTGCAATTTGTACAGGAAATGTTAATGACCATCATCAGATACCTTCTACAGAGCTTCTGATGATTTAAAGACCTGCCAAACATTGGGCTTAGACCACTCTAATCATTCAGCTGTTTCACAAGAAGAGGTTGCTATAAATAAGCATGTTTGAAACCAAAGCTTGGTCTGAGCAATACAGCCTGGGAGAATTTGTTGTTCAGCAACTAGCCAGAACTAGAATTATTTCTTTATATTATTTATGAGGCTGTACAGTTGTATATCAATGGAGACAACAAAAAAAGTTTCTAAGGACAATATTTAAGAGGAGATTAGCATAGCCAGTGTTTCATTTTAGTTTTCAGGTTCTCTTTCTGATTTGCAAGATGTTTTATCATTTTCATTTATTACTCTGTTAATCAAGACTTGTATAAAGGAAGCTATTTAGTAATTAAATGGAATTTGCCTTATATGTGTATGTGTGGGCTTTTGTTTTACATAGAATGGCTTATAGAACTGGTAATGAGAGAAGAAAAATAACATTTGATAAACATTGTGCTTGTGTGCCTTATGGCTTGATGGGGTTGTTTCTCTGTAACTCTATGCTTTTAATCTTTGTATGGTATTTCAGATCCGTATGCTCATGTTTCTTTCCTCCATCAAAGCAAAACAACTGAGGTCATTCATTCAACTCTAAATCCTACATGGGACCAAACTCTCATATTTAATGAAATTGAGATCTATGGGGACCCACAAACAGTAGCCGAAAACCCACCTAATGTTGTTATTGAACTTTTTGACAGTGACCAAGTGGTAGGTGAATGCTTTTTACCCTGATTGTTTTATTATTTATTTATATTAATTGAGAATAACATTAATGGCTATGATTGCTATTTTCGGTTGCAGGGTAAAGATGAATTCCTTGGAAGAAGTGTTTGTTCCCCTATGGTCAAGTTAATCCCAGAAGAGGACATCACACCAAAACTGCTCTGGTATCCTGTAACAAATAATGGCAAAGCTAGTGGAGACATTCTTTTTGCTGCAGAACTTATTCTGAGGGACAAGGTATATATTTTTTCTATATAATTTTTGTGTGTATATGTAATACAATTTATTATATATCCTTTTAACAGTGAGTCATAATGTGAAGAATTGTCTTAATACTTGCAAGGTATTTCATTTAAGGAAGATGAGAGAAACTAACACTCATGTTTGTGTCTTAATAGGGTGGTGCCAACCTTCCAATTCTTCCATCACAAAGAGCACCAAAGCTTTACATGGTACCTCAAGGGATCAGACCAGTAGTTCAACTCACTGCTGTTGAGGTATGGCTTATTCTTAAGCTAACTGAATACAAGTACAGTCATCTCATCCTCTAAATAGTATGTTTGTGTATTTGCTTCAAGAAAAAATATTTCATAGTGAGAAATATGGGGGATTTTTTAAGTCGTTTTGAGTTTCATTTTTTCCATTAACTTTCCTAGAACAACCACCTTGAAATATTTTGCCAGTCACATTTTATTATTGAAAAGACTTAATTTCTCCTTTCCTACTTCTTGAGTATCATATTAACCATATTGATATCTCTCCCACTTGTTCTTATATTGGATTTTATTTCACAGATTCTGGCTTGGGGGTTGCGGAACATGAAAAACTACCAGCTGGCACCTGTTATGTCTCCAAGTCTCATTGTGGAATGTGGGGGTGAAATGGTGGAATCCGTGGTGATCAGAAACCTCAAAAAGACACCAAATTTTCCATCTTCTGTCCTCTTCATGAAAGTTGTACGTTGCAAAAAACTATATAACTGATTTTGCTATAGATCGCTGGTATCTCATACTTTTAAAGGTCAAGGATTTGTTATGCAAGAATGAACAGAAAAACTTGCACATCCTTTTTTGACTTAACATAAGGAATTTACTGAGCCTGAAAATTCTAATAAAGATTCTATAATTATAAAGATTCTAATAAAGATCATGTAAACATGTCTGTACAGTCATTGATAAATTATACAATTTTATATGCACAATCCAGTGCAGTATATATATACATATATATATATTTATTTGAAAAGGCATCAGTTTACATGTAGATGTGTGACTACTTTCCTACTGCCAGGATGGGAGCTGTGCAAGAGTCAAGAAAATTCAAGATTCGAGGCAATTAAAATTATTCTTACTGACTTGTATTGAATCATAATAAAAGGTTTGAAATTTTCATTCACCATACAGCCGTAGAACATAGTAGTTCAATATTAAATAAATTAAGTAACAGCTGTAATTTAGCGGGGGGGGGGGAATCTTTAGTCTTCATTTTCCTTCTGTTTGCATTATAAATAAACTCTAACCTTTCATTTTTAGCTTTTGCCAAAAGAGGAGTTATACAGTCCATCTCTTGTTATTAAAGTAATAGACCACAGACCATTTGGACGGAAGCCCATCGTGGGACAGTGTACTATTGATTTACTGGAAAGCTTTCGCTGTGACCCCTACACTACTAAAGAAGACATTGCACCACAACTGAAAGGTAGACAGCTGGAAAGTGAAAAGTTCTACTTTCTTAGGAGATGCTAGAATAACCTATCTTCAGTGTTTACATACTGTACTGATGAATAGTCATCTTGTGTTGTGGACGTATTTGGAGATAACATGATCTGAAAGAAAAATCTAATCACAGTATTAATCACTGCAAAGGCAAGTCCACTCTCAGACTTAGTAAGCTGGTTCCCTGAAGTTCCTTTTTAGTATCAGCTTGGAATTTAACTACCTGCAGATTACCCCTGCACTAAGTACTAAAGTAATGATCCAGTATTCCAGCAAGAATGCTCTGAATACAATGCTGACATTTTCCTCTATATTTTTTCCAAGTTTTACTCTTTTTTTTAATTCTATATATTTCGGTAATGTTGGTGTATCCTGCACGAAAATATGTTGTGTATTTTTAGAAAAAATGGCAACTAATTGCTTTCTTTAAATGATCAAACATACAGCCAATGAACTATTTTACATCTTCCGTAACTGTCTGGATTTCAAATCTGATTAAAATGTTCAGTAAGATATTTCTCCTACACCATAGTGCCTTAATAAAATCTTTGGCTTACAGTTAGTCTACTATCTGCTGCACCTCGCCAGGATACGGTAATTGAAATAGAAGACACACAGCCACTGCTAGCAGCTCAGGTAATCTTTGAAATTTGATGCTTGACTTTCTTCTTCAGATCTGTGATTTCTGAGAAACTATCAAGACAGCAAAATTGTCAGAAACATATGCAACCTTCTGGAAAGCCAGATGGAATAAAGTTTAATTGTTTAATTAAATTGTTAATTGTTAATTAACCTTAATTGTTTTAACCTCTGTTTGCCTATAGTAAACATCAAACTATGGCTTTTTGTGCATGGTAAAGTTCACCCAGTAGCTTAAGAATGAATTCACATGTTCAATAGCTACTGAAAGCATATGATAGAACATTACCCAGTTGTCCACTGGTGATGGTTACAGCAGCCTGATCTTGCAGAAACTGAGTGGTTCTAAATAAAGGAGCTAGAAGTAGGTGCATGCTTTGGTGGGTACAGAATCAAAGGCATGGTAACACAGACCTTCAGCCATTCGTTTTATCACAGTTGTGGCTTTGCCTCTCTTACCATGAAGTCAACCAAAACTGATAACACTGAAACAATTTTTTCTGCACTAACACTTCTTTTCTCTCCTTTTCTGTTGTGCTTTGTGAATCTCTCTACTGCTCTGATTCTTTCAGGACTACCACAATACAATTTTACTTTCCAGGTAAAAAAAAATTCAGCTTGCAGAATTTTACTCTTGAGTTGAAACATGAATGAAGACAAATTCCAGACAGTACATTTTCAAGGAAAAATTTGCAATTATTTTAGGACTGTAAAATGTTCCCCTTACCTAGAAGGTGTTTTCATAAATTGCTGATGACCTGTTATTTTAAAGGAAGCACAAAAGTTATGCCCTTTAATATAGTAATTTTGCAGGCTCTTAACCCAAAACTTTGATTTTTCAAAAATGCAGAATTTTTTATTTTGTTACAGAGGTCCCAAAGTAAATACTACTGAATTTAAACTTTCAAACTCTCACTGCTATTTGAGTATGTTTTTGATTGCATTGTTCCTCTTTCACTTTTTCTTCTGCATCTTAATGTTATGATAGTCAGACTCTAATTTAAGTATCTCATAGGCAATGTTCTTGTATTTACTTTTATCATACATCTAAATTGTCTTTAATTTAGAACAGTCTCTAACTTTTATCTGAATTAGGCCTTCCATTCTAATATAAATGCTTTATAGCTGGTACAGAGAATTTTTATTTCCTTTAAAAATTTTAAGAAAAGACATTAAAAAAATAAATCTTAGCACTTTGAACTCACTGGCAAAATTGATTGAATTTGTGTAGTTGATTTCAACTATAAGAGGGAAAATTTTAAATGTTACATAAGGTGAAACACAATATCTTTTAGAGTTTGACATCACCCGAGCCAAATATAACACTAGGTACAGTGATAGCATCTATAGGAGACAGGAAAGAATATGCAAAACAATTCAAATTGAAATAAGTACCACTGTGGAAAATGTAAGTGATATGCAGACAAAACCCTGAGGACGCAAAATGCCAAAATTTCATCAATTACATTCCAATTTCCAGTGTTTAAGCAGTATGTCAACAGCACTCAGCAAAATGGCTTCTCCAACAACAGTGCATGTATGTATGTACCAAGCTAATGCATGGAGATGACCAGAATGGGGTTGGATGGGGAAAAATGTTAATGTGATGTGGTCATGAGGCTGTACTTCTCTTGGCAATTATTCCATACAGAGATTTTGGAGGAGATGATGCTCATGAGTCTAGTATGATTAGTTACAAATATTAAGGTATCCTTCTTCAAAGTCTCACTGTGTGTGCACAATATGTATGAACTATCAAAAACTTTCTTTGTGTGCCAGCTTATTTGGAATCTATGTATTAAAAGCACCAAAATCAACAGGAATTATTTAACCACACTATTAATATTTAAACTTTGTTTAAAAGTCTACTTTCTGGAGAATAAAATAAATCTACAGTAAATAAAATTCTAACTCTTAACTCTAGGGATCCATTGTATCTCTTGGGTTTTTCTCCATGATTTCAAGAAGTTAAAAAAGCTAATAGTTCAGTGTTAGTGTCTTGAAAACTTCATGTATAACAATCTACAGTGAAGTCACTGGGTACGTTAAGAAAGGACCGTAACTGTTACATGATGTTTACCATGTGAATATTTCACTCCAAAATCTCAAATTTATCATATGGCATTCTGTGAGCAACATCCTGCTTACCAGTTTTAGCAACAATAATATCCAAATATTGAAGACATATTATTTGGTTTGGGAATTTTAAAGAAGGTCTTAAGGTTTTGATTTTTTTTTTTTTCCTTAACCTCTTCCTCCCAAAGCTACCAAGTGCATTATTTGAAGAGACATTTGAAGGTATATCAAGGGGAAAAAAACCACAAACTCACAAACCCTAATTTAAACTCTTCCAACATTATGCTTTGATGAAAGGTTCAGAGTTCTACACAGTATACTTTGTGAAAAAGCTTTAAATTGGGAGTTTAAATTATTATTGCATAATTATGCAAGCTACCCTTCATGTTGTCAACATTACAAACCAGTGTTTAAACAGTCAAATTTAAGTATGGCAAAGTATTCAAAATTACCGCATGAATTCTGCCTGTAAGTTTTGCAAATCACTAATGATACAGTTTCTGAGAATAAATCACTCCAATTGCCTTTAGAAAATCTGACAGTCCCATGCAAATCTGAAAAAATTATGCTGTATTTCTGATTTGAAGTTAGACAAGACTACTTAAATACAGTAGACCTGAACATCCCAGCAAAATAATTACTTACAGCATAGAAATGGGAGTAAATGAGTATGATATACCAGAGTGATGTCCTGACCTATTGATGCATTTGGCTTGTATTCATAAAATGTTCTGCATATTTCTTCTGCTTTGCACAAAAATTTATGGAATATGCCTTTAAATTAGAACACAAGATATGATCTATAAACACTAGCAAAAATCACACGTGCTAATCATGGCTTCCAAATGGGATGCATGGTGGACTATCTCTAATGGACTATTGGGTCATAATTAACGTATTTGTGATTTAACAGGTGAAGCATTTTGGATTGTGCAGATTGTTATTACACTTATACAGATAAATCTATAGACACATATACTGGTTGCTACTGAACTTTATAATTCTTCACATTTTTTCCAGACTCCTGAAAATCCACAGCCGGTAAACAATTGAAAAATGATCGTAGAAGGAAAAGGGAAAAGGCTGTTGAGCATTAGCAAATTGTTTTATAAAGGAGTAAATATTTGAAAAGGGCAAAAAATCACTTGAATTTTACGTATGTGAAATTTGTTTGGAAAAGAATCTCTGGAATAGATTCAGTTTTGTAAGTGCTCTTAAAAACCTCTTTCATCTGAAATGAATCAGATCCAGTGCTCTCTGCAACCACAGATGAAAGCAGGGAATGATGCTACTGTGGAAATCAATAAATAGAATCCAGAGTGTAACACTGCAATAAGAAAACCCAAGTTTCTCTCAGTTTTGCTTTGTTATGTGAAGAACAAAGCACAGGGTGATAATGTCTTACAGGCCTGAAAGCTTGCTTTTTAAAACTTTTATAGGTATGCTCCAGTTTAATATCTAGGACATACTGATATCAGCAGAAAAAAAAAAAGTTACACACATGGTATCTGAATATTCTTGAAAAGTTTTTATAAATTATTGGTGTTAGTAACTTACTTTACATACATACTATATACAAAACACAAAACTTTTAAAGCCTATTTAACTGTATAAAATTCTACAAATCATACCCTTATTATTTTTATTTTGCTCTTTTTTTATGAATTGATCCTCATGAGCAGCTTACAGAAAAGGTAATGTATACTACTTTTTAAAATCTACACATTGCTTTCTTGTAAATGAGCTCTCCAATTGAAAATCAGTATATCAATAATGCCTCCTAAATTAGCATTTTAAGCATGTGGATGAGAACAGTAATCTCTGAAAATGTTTGACATAAAACCTACAATCAACTTGTAAAATGGTAAATTTAGGAAAAATATGCAAGACTGAAACAATAAGCCCAAGATATTAAAAAAAAAAAAACAAACAAAACAAAGCAAAAAACCCAAACCAGAACAAAAAAAACCCCAGCCTGACATTTAATGATCTGTACAATATTTTAAGACTCTCTTTAAATCCAAACAATCTTAAAGATTTTTCCAAATTTACACAGTGAATGAATACTATTCATTCTTTTCATTCACACTGAATGACTACTATTCATTACTGACTGAAGTATGTTTTCAGGGGCAAATAATTATATTATGCAATCCCTATGGATACATACAGAAAATAGCACTTTGTTGAACAAAGTGATTATCAGACTTAAATAAATAAAAGTATTAAAAACCCCACAGAAATACTGTCTTAGTGGAATGTATAGATTGCTAGCATCTAGAGTTTCATGAGGCTCACTGAAGTATTATTTTTAAGAGGGCAAGACTCACTGCTGTTTCTTTTCAACTGCATTTGGTAAACATTAAGGTAGAACTCCCAACTGCAAGATTCTGTCATGAGACAGACAATATCCCCTGGTTTTAATGGAATGATGTATGGTTAGAGCAGTTATGGGTCTGTCCCAGTGTTATTATATGGCAGCAGTTTTGAAATAAATGGGAATGGTGAAAGCAAACTATTTATCCCTCAGGAAGAAGTCTTCAACATGCTCGCTGCAGTTTTTACAGTCATGCAATTCCTGTAATGAAAATACCATGTATGATGGTGTTTTTCCTTAACAGCTGGAATAATGACTGCACCAGCTAAGTGTACGTTCAGTTCCTCTGACTTAAATAATCTAGAACTTAGGCAGCTAGGCTGTGCTGCACTGCCAGAAGATGGAGGAGAGAAATATACACACCTCCAGAAGTCAGTCCTTTGAGATAGGTATCTAGATACCAGTAATTAATTGCTTGCTTAGAGATGGCTGGCTGTTGACTATCAATGCAGCTGGATTATAGACTAGATACCTAAACCTGGGTAAGAGAAATTCTGTCTTTTTAGCCTTAATATTTACATTCTAATTCTCCTTCAGATAAACATTTAGTATTATTAAATTGATAATAAGTTTTAGAGTATACTATCTTTTAGTATGCTTAATTGTTCATTGTTTCTGCTGTATAGCATGATACAAAAGAGGCATTATCTCCCAATAAAAGACTTTTTTATTTGCTTTTCCTTAAGGAGGAAGAAATTGTTGATTGGTGGAGTAAATTTTACGCTTCAGTAGGAGAACATGAAAAATGTGGACAGTATATTAAAAAAGGATATGACACTTTAAAGGTATTGCTCAGGATAAAATAAATTAACATAGCTTAACGTTTATAGGCCCAAAACCTGGTCAGAGCTGTGCCCTTTATTTTTTTAAATGCTCTTCAAAATTTAACTGTGCATGATTGCCTGTAAAGGGCTATTACGAATTCATGTGGTGAAATGAAGGTTTTAAGAAGGTATCTTTGCTTGTTTTCTACTTAACTACATTTATTAAGAGATGTATTAAAAGTTTAATCTAATCTTCAGTCAAATGGAATTTTACCCTTGACTTCTCTGGGTACCAGGCAGATCCTAAATAAACATACACATTGAGAAAGTATGAACACAGAGGATCAGTACTTTTACTGTCTGTTGGTTAGAAGTTGAAGCCAGACCACTTTCATTTCTCATCTAATACACATAACAAAGAAAGTAAAGATAAGCTTGTGAAATGCTATTTATGCTGTTTTTAACAAGGCTTAAATGAAGCTTGATAGCATGTTCTCCAAACATTGCATTTGCTTCCACTTCAATGTAAAAATAAAAATAGTTCCAAATGCTTTGATTCCTTAAGATATTTCATCAAACATACAGTACTCTTTGCAGTACCACAACGGTGGAGCTGATATGTTATGATAATTTCTAAACAGCACTTTTTTTTCATTTTCCATTGTTATTTCCTTGTTTTAAGGTGTACGACTGTGAATTGGAAAAAGTACCTGAATTTAATAGCTTAACAGACTTCTGTGATACATTTAAACTATACAGAGGCAAATCTGAGGACAGTGATGATCCATCAGTGGTTGGGGAATTCAAGGTAAATTTCAAATAATGGGCAACAACCAAATGGTAGATGCAGTCTTTTGTATGTAAGTGGCTATCATTTAAGTAAGTCTACATGCAAACTTTTCAGCTTAAATATGGATGCATGCATTAATAGGGGCAACAGATGGTCGTAACTACTTAGGTACAGGCCATTCTTTTTCAAGGAAGGTACAGCTACACATTGCTCGCACTAAATGTGATGCATGTTAATTTAAAAGAAATATCATCCCTGATAATGGGATCTTCCCTGGTACCTGTGGAACAGAACCTTCCCTGATAACCTCTTGAATAGGGCTTAACTTTCACCTGCAGATGTTTTGAGTGAAGTACATTTTTAGAATGAATTTGGAAAAGGTATTTTGTACTATTTCCGTGACTCTATGACTTTTAAAAATTAAAATAATGTTAACATTAAAAAAAAAAAAACAAACCAAACCCAAACATTAAATTATGCTTTTGGAGAGGGAAACAAATATGAAGTATGTGTTACATATTCTCAGCTGGAGCAAACTGAGTAATTATGTTGAAATCAAAAGAGCTGTATTGATTTAAATCAGCTAAGGATATAACCTTGCCTTTGTAGTAAGTCTTATCCAAAACCCACTAAAGTAAAACAAAAGACTTCTAAGTGACTGTGGATCAGGCTATAATTTTTCTATTCCTATATAAAACAGTGTGTATGTGTAGGATAAATAAGAAAAAACTAGCAGAGTGACTTTTCTACATTTATCTTGACTGAGTCTTTATATTATTTTTTAGGGATCCTTTAAAATCTATGCATTACCTGATGATCCTACTATTCCAGCTCCTCCTCGCCAGTTCCGTGAGCTACCAGACAGTGGGCCTCAGGAGTGTATTGTGCGAATTTATATTGTTCGAGCTTTGCAGCTTCAACCCCAGGATAATAATGGGCTGGTGAGACTTTTTGCTTTTGGAATACCTGTGAGCTAACTCTGCTGTAGTATATTTTACATAAAGTTAGTCCTGATAACTATTTCTTAACAATATTTTTTTCTTATTTTAAATAGTGTGATCCTTATATAAAAATATCCTTAAGTAAAAAAGTAATTGAAGACAGAGATAATTATGTGCCTAATACTCTCAACCCAATTTTTGGCAGGTAACAAACTTTTTTGTATTTTCTATTTATTATATTTTAGAATGTTTTCCTATTTTTTAAGATAAACCATTATTTGAAATATTCAGCGCTCTATTCATAGTTATATACTGACAGTTAACTGTGAGTAAAGTTGCATACATAAGGCATTTCCCTTTGAAATCACTGGGCAACACAGGTGTTCAGCTAGTCTATAGATTTTCTGTATCACATGGGTAAATTGTACAAGGAAGTCAAACAATGCATGTATCTTAAAACCACCCTGTCTTATGCATACAAGAATAACAATATGCTTATAGAATATGGAAAAAGTTTTAACTCTGTAAACTACTTGGATGACACGATGAGTAATCAGCTTAACATATATTCCCAGTACACTGGTCTTTCCTTCAAAGGCTAATGATATCTTTGAAATATATGAATAGAAAAATACTAATTAGGAATGGAGAGGTTGCATCATCTTTATAATTACTAATGAAATTCTGGGTCTGGTTTGGTGTCCAGTGTTAGAAAAGGATTTTGATAAATTAGAAAGTTAGGAGAGGAGGACTAGAAGGATCATAAAGAGTTTGGAAAGCATTCTTTGAAGTGATGTGCTACAGGATTTCAATTGTTCAGATTATGCAAAGAAATAGACAGCAAAGAGACTTGATTACAGGTAAAAGTACCTTCAAAATACCAAGTTTTTCCAGAATGATTCTGGAAGTCAAAGTTTAAAAGTTAGACTAGAAATAAAACAAAATAAAATAAAAAGATGCAGAGGATAATTAACCATGGAATATTTTACCTCAAGGGTAATGGATTCAGCAGCAGTAGAAACCATGAGGCTGCTTATCTGGAAAGAAAATTCAGAAAATTAATTTGAGAAAACACTACAGTCTGTTTTGTGTAGGACAACTAGATGACAGAATAATCCCTTCTAGTCACAGAAGCTAAACATTTGGACCATATCTTTTAAGGCTCCGACTGTGTTTGTATTGTGGTAAAAAAAATTAAAAATTTCTAATCATACAGAAACTATGGACTGAACAACCATCCTTTTTACAGAGTGGCTCGCAGAGCCACACTAATTTCTTTCTCAGTCCCAATTCAAGCTGCTGCACAGAACACATCTAAGTCATACATTGCGCAGAAAGGAAGGATATACTATCCATAGGAGTACAAACGGAATTATTAGTAAGCACAAATAGAAATTGGAGCACGAGTGGTAACTACTGCTAGATTTATCAGCATTGAAAGCATCCCTTTAGTATCTTGTAAAGGTTATTGATCAAAAATAAAGTAAAAAGTGGTTTTTTTAAGTTCAAAAATAAAATGTATCGCTCAAAAGAGCAATAGCGTTAACTGGACGTTTTTATGTTTAGAATGTATGAACTCAGCTGCTTCTTGCCTCAAGAAAAGGATCTGAAAATTTCAGTCTATGACTATGACGCATTGACTCGTGATGAAAAAGTGGGTGAAACTGTAATTGATCTCGAGAACAGATTCCTTTCTCGTTATGGATCTCACTGCGGCATCCCACAGCAGTATTGCATGTAAGTCATTTTGTCTATTGAAAAATTTTATTTGTAAGATCTAGTACCCAGTCTCTAAAAAATCTGGGCTTCCTGCATCTTAATTATATGGTTAAACAACAATGCTATGGCTTCTCATGGGTGTTTGTTGTGCTCACTCTATCATCTGAATTCCAAGTTAAGCTGCAAAGTCCTCGGAAGAGCCTTGACTGAAAACCATGATGTCAGACATTTTAATATTCTCTTTATACGGTAATGTGTGTGATTTCTATTCAGAGAACACACACTTAATAGAATTTTCTGACCTACTCGTGGAAATAAATATGAAAACATCTGTTAGCGTAAATTATTTTGATATGTAAAGAAAAAAGTACTCTGTCTTGGAAGGTAATTCAGCTGCTACAAAATTATGTCACTGTATCAAACTGAAGTGCCCTCAATCTAGGCAGTTACAGCGCTGCCCTTTCTGAATTAGTTTAATAAATATATGTTACATGACATGTAAATGCCCTGAATGCTGAATAATTTTAGGATGTGTTTCTGTTGCTTTCCTAAAAGTTCAGGTGTGAATACCTGGCGTGATCAACTAAAACCAACTCAGTTATTGCAAAATGTAGCCAGGTTTAAAGGCTATGCTCCTCCTGTCCTCTCTGAGAATGGCAGAAAGATTAACTACGGGGGACGAGACTATACTTTGGAGGAAGCTGGTGAGCTTGTTAATTTATTTTATATTTCTGTCTTAAATTCATACTGATACAAGTGTAAAACTTCTCAGTTATTTATGGAAAATTAGGAAAAAATCTTTGATTTTTTTTAATGTTGCGCACAGTTTTCTGATAAATTTTAAATATCTGGTTTTAAATTTTTTTTAAAGTTCAAATGCAAATTCTAGTTCATGAGCCCCTGTACTTTTTCCATTTCTTTTATTTCAGAAGCTAACAAAATTTTGCATCAGCATCTTGGTCCAGGTGAAGAACGGCTAGCCCTTCATATCCTCAGAACCCAGGGTTTGGTACCCGAACATGTGGAGACAAGGACCTTATACAGCACCTTCCAGCCCAACATCTCCCAGGTACTATGAACCAGTTTACTTCTGGTTTCTTGAATGCAGAAATGGAGCATTCCTGCATTTATGTCGACAGAGTGGTATCACTCAGGGGCAAGAGGGCTGCAAATTAATATTACTTGGCTGAGAAACTAAAGCAGGTTAGTCTAGAAACGTAACAAAATGCAGTTACGTTTTGCCATTAAGGCCCCCAAATGACACCTTAAACACTGACAGAGTGGAAATCAGGAAAGATTTATTTATTACTTTGTTACTGAAATAAACTGGAATATGTTTTTAATACCTCACCAACAATAAAGGAGGCAGCCTGGCTCAACAGGTTCCTGTCTAAATTCAACAAATGAGACCAAACTTGTCATTTCTCTACAAGATCCAGAGGTGCTAGTTTAAACACAAAGTCTTATATTGGACCTCTCTGTTAAGGTTGTTTTTTAAAGAAAGTTTCTGCAGCAACCAGAAAACTTACCTGCAAAATAAAGGGGCTTGCATTTGAAATACAATATAAAATCTGCAGTGGTTGCCTTACTTCAGAGTCTACTTAAGGGGACTGATCATCTGCACTGGGTAGGCCATCAGATGCAAACTATCAGCCACATGTATGACCCTGTACTTAATACCACCTCTGAGAGTACAGAAACTTGGACTTACAGAATGAGAACTATTTAGGCACCTAACTTGCACTGAATTCAGTAGGAATTAATATCCCTACCATCTTCTGAATTCTTGGCATTGTTAATTTGAAGCTTATAGGAATTGGGCTTGCTCCTATCTGAAGTCTGTAGAAGTTCTGACATTGGTAACGTGAGCTGTGCTCTGTGGCTAAAATTAGTACTAAGCATGTCAATAAGCAGTTCCATGGAATTACCATGACAAATCTGTAATGCGACAAACAACCCTCATCCATCTTCTCCACTGCTACAGGGAAAGCTCCAGATGTGGGTTGATGTTTTCCCCAAAAGTCTAGGACCACCAGGCCCTCCCTTCAACATCACTCCCCGAAAAGCCAAGAAGTGAGTATCCATATATACTATGCATTATCTGGCAGCCCTGACAAAGGCAATTCAATTCTCTTTCCCCAAACGTCTTCTCTCTTAGGTATATCTTGCGTGTGATTGTCTGGAACACCAAAGATGTCCTTCTGGATGAAAAGAGCATCACAGGGGAAGAAATGAGTGACATTTACGTGAAGGGGTAGGAGCACCTTGTCATGTAACTCTTAAAAATGAATGACGTTCAGAATGTCCTGGGAAGGCCTAGATCATGGGTTCCAAAGATGATTTGGTTCAGCCAAGTCAATGCACGCTACAGCCTCCGAAATAGTGCTAACCTCAGAGAAGTACAGAAGTATTATGAGACAAAGCATGACCAGTTAATGTGCAGTGAAAGATCCTAGAACTTCATCTCTTGAGATGGGAAGCAACTGAAAAGACAATGAGTTAGCTTTGGTGCTGTGTAACCTGGATTCTTACTTTTTACATTTCCTAGTCTTAATGTAAAAAGTTCAATAGAAATCGGAGAAATATACTACTAGGCTATTGATCCAATTTCTTCTAAAAAAGAAATAAAAAAGCCCTGCCAGCAACTCACCACTGATTGATACAGTACTGGTCTTAGCAGATCAGAAATTCAGTTCAGATGTTGCTATTTACAGTGCCAAATTGGAACCAAACTGAGAAAGGGTGTGAAAGACTCTCCAGCCCTCTGTGAGCAACTCTTACAGCTTGTGTGCAACCACTTAATGACATGGTTACAGTACAAACAAGCACCAGTGTAGTCCCACTGCAAACACCAGACACATCTCTCTCTATTTTCAGATGGATGCCTGGTAATGAAGAAAATAAGCAGAAAACTGATGTTCACTACCGATCATTGGATGGTGAAGGGAACTTTAATTGGAGATTTGTTTTTCCTTTTGACTATCTCCCAGCAGAGCAACTCTGTGCAGTTTCCAAAAAGGTAAGTATTTCTAAAGATTTCAATACTTAGAATACAGATTGTAATTAGTCTGATCATTTTGTACCTACATATTGAAGGAGACAGTGTGGCTCCATTCTGCATACTTTTCTCAAACTGCTATTGTGAACAGATTCAATTTTGCCTTTGAGCCAGGAACAACAGACTGGCACCTACAGGATCTCCTCTTAGCAAGGGCAAGATTAGATCCCTAGTACTTCCACCAACCCCAGAATTCACAAGTACTAACAGACCAGAGCTTCGAATTTTCATAAGTAGTTTTAAAAAGGTGCTTGGGTTTTGCTTTTTAAAATTTTAGGAACATTTTTGGAGTCTTGACAAGACAGAATTCAGAATACCACCCAAACTCATCATTCAAATATGGGATAATGACAAGTTCTCCTTGGATGACTATCTGGGTAAGACTTCTAAGAAAAGAATTATTGTTGTCTCAAAGTAAGATATAAAAATAAACAATTTTAAATTGTCGCATAAGGATTGTGTTTACAAAGTGAGCCACTGAGCATGCAAATACACTCCTGCTTTCCCACACAGTACAGAGTTACTTGTGCTCATGAGTGAATGAGTGAGTATTCACTCAGTAAAGGCCTACTTGCAGGTAAACCAAGATACTTTTCATTCAGGTAAGCCCTATCACAAAGTGCATGAAATGATAATGTGCATGAAAAAACTTACTTTGCTTCTTTCTTTAAGTAAAATTACTTAAAGCAAGAGTACTTCAATTCTAAGTAAGAGTATTTACACAAGGCTCTAATTTAGGTTAAGCACCATTATTAATTGCACTTCACACCATTATTAATCCCTACTTTTTCTAGAGATATTGCTCTGCAGAAGATTCTCTGCCCTGTATTAAGACAGCTCCAAAGTCTTTAGCAAATTATTTATAACCATCATTAAAGTTAGCTAAATCATGCACTTAACTATCAGAAATTACATTCGTATTACATTGCTGTATTTGGTTATCTTTTGTTTAGGTGTGTGGGGAAAAAAACCTCTATTAAAAATCAAGTGATCTTGCATTAAAAAAAGGGGAGTAGAGCTTGCTAAGTCCAGTTTATCAACCCCAGCAAGATGGGCTTAAACACAGCCTGATGTGTCCTACTTCCCTGCCTCACAACATCCTTAGACAAACAAGAATGTAATGTGTATGTTGATTTTTTTTCCTGTATAACATGTTTAGAGATAGGAAAGGTTGATGTTGAACCACTATGCTGTATGGTTGGTTGTGTCATGCAGTGGTTTTTTTTTACCCATCTCCTAGGCTTTGTGGAACTCGATTTACATAAAACAATCATTCCAGCAAAAGTTCCAGAGAAGTGCAATATAAACATGATTCCAGAATACAAGGCAGACAGTTCTCAGAAGGCTCCCAGGACCGCCTCTCTCTTTGAACAGAAATCCATGAAAGGATGGTGGCCATGTTATGTTGAAAAGGATGGCTCCCGTATTTTAGCGGTATGATTATTACCTCATTAAAAAGTACTTAAAACATGCTCATCTTGCTTTTCACATTATAAAGAAAGACTGTAAAGAGTCCCCCACTTAGCTCTTAGCTTTCAGTGGATAGACAGAGGAGGAATAAATAGAACATTCCATGCACAAGTTCAGGAATTTTGCTTCATCAAAAATTTTTTTGTTTTAAAGTATGAGTTTAATATTTATATTTGTTTATTTTGTTTTTAACTCTGTTTAACTTGAAGGACTCTGGTGCCAGGTTGATTCATGTTATCTCACCAGAGCAGACGAGAGTTATTGTGTGAATGCATTTATCACGTTATTGCTGAGGAGAAACACGAGACATCCTAAATGCATTAAAGACTAAACAAAGAAGTTCAAATCCAAAGCATTTTTCTACACAGCAAATATAATTTATATACTGAGAACCCAGACTAGTTTTGTGATTATGAGGGCAATCAGAAGACCTAAAGCATTTTAACCTGTACTATGAAGAATATAAATGCATACTTATCATTTGCTAGAATATTAAGCTGTTCAAGTGTGTCTGTGTCTTCTTGCTAATATTTTTCCCTTTAAACTTTATTACTGGAATTTAATAAATGAAGAAAAATATTCAGAAACATCCATCAGCCACAGCAGTATAAAAAATGAGATGCTTAGTCATTTGGAAAAGATGCAGTCCTTGGGTTGTTCTTGAAAGAAGAGAATTGGTTTTGTTTTGCTCCTGAAAGAAGAACTGGGTTTGTTTTGCTAAATCAGAAAAAAAACAATGTATAGATTAAACCTAGAACTACAAATGAATTAGCAGAACCATTTTATGTACTATGGGGTTTTTTTCCTATTTGTCATTCTCTGATACTGTGTTGTGACAGTGCAGAAATAAGTGTATTTTGACAAGGAAATGGAAAACAGACAGATGCACAAAATGAGCTGATCCCAAACTCTGCTGTGTAAGTACCAAGCAAGTACAATTAGTGCTGTTTCAATAAGATGCTTGTCTCATGCCACATGTTTTCTGAAGGGTAAAGTTGAAATGACGTTGGAAGTTGTCAATGAAAAAGAAGCTGAGGAAAGGCCAGCTGGTAAAGGAAGAGATGAACCCAACATGAACCCCAAACTAGATCTTCCAAAGTAAGATATTTTTCTCTCACTAGCTTCAGAAATATATAGTATCTGCTACTATGATGTTCTTGACAAAATCCGCATGCACTGAAGGATCTATTAGACATCAATTATCCTTTGCAAAACTTCATTCATAAAAGCCCGTCTTGTTTCCATCTGCAAGCATTAGGATAAAATGCAAGGTGGTTTCAGTATTAATGGCACACATTTACTGAAACTGCTATCTTATATTACAAAACTATCTGTGTTTTCTTCAACCACCAAACCAGAGTGTTTTAATGTGTTATACTCTCATGCTTAAGTATTCCCTGTTTTTATAGTATGAGTAATATTTGTTTCTTTCAAAATGCAGCCGACCAGATACTTCCTTCCTTTGGTTTACAAATCCTTGCAAGACAATGAAATTTATTGTGTGGCGCAGGTTTAAATGGCTCTTTATAGGCCTTATCATCTTGCTGATTTTACTCTTGTTTGTAGCAGTACTCCTCTATTCATTGCCGGTAAGAATTTTTAATTGTTACTGTTCTTCAGCTGTGGTATGAAGCTAGCTTGTATGTAAGTCATCAAGAGGAGTGTATCACTCCTTACTCTGAAAAGAGATTCTATTAACTCAGTTTTAGCAGAGAGATAGGGATTATATCCTTATAGCCATAAACAATTTCAACTGATTTTTATTGAGAAACAATTAAAATTTATGTTAAAACTAACCTATTAACTAACAATGGAGCAAATGAGTGCCTTAGTGTTAATAACACACACAAAAATAGTTAATAGATGGTCTAGAGTCTGGATTTCAGTCTACTTTAATCTGAAATATCTTACTCATTTTTACTGTATTTTAACTGAAATTACCATACCCTGAATACATTCTGATCCATTTTAATACCTTTAATGTCTTTTACAAAACTACACTGAAGTATTTTGTGTACATCTTTTTACCTCTATTGTTTCTTCCTTCCTCCCCCAACAGAACTATTTGTCAATGAAGATTGTGAAACCAATTTAAAGAAGAGTTTTTTACCTCATCTTTTCAAATAGTAATGAGATTTCGCCTCAGGCTGTGGACCAAATTCAGCAAGGCTCTCTATCCTCTTTATCTGCTAGTATTTGGAACTGTAAAATAGATAAGTAAGAAGTTAACCAAGGTTAGCCAAGGTTCAAGAGGTCATGACAGGTGTTTTTAAAAAACAAAGGATGAACTCCCTCATGTTTCATGTACTTTTTTTACTTCAGTAGTATCTACACATGGTAAAGTTCTGACTTGCTTGCTTTTAAACTAGATTTTTCATAAAAATCACTCAGGAGGCTGCCTGCTATTGCTGTCTCTGTTTTTTAATGGATACTTCCTTTTAAGAATTCCTTTCTATTGGGCACACTTTGAAACTCTGCATTTTAACTTAATGAAAAACAAGCACTACTTATGATTATGTATACGAAAGAAACCTCACAGTGCAATCAAAGAAGGGTCAGACATTGGTTCTAGAAAAGTTGTCAGCATCATGCTGCTTAAAATTCTTAGTTACTGTACTGTAGACTTGATAATGCTATATATATATCTTGACAACAACTGCATGCACGTAGAAATAAATAATATACTGTTTGTTTAGTATAATTTACAAATGTTTAAATAAACTTATCCACAAGTAAGATGCAAGTTTCCAGTTTTCTTCATCTATTGCAAAACTACAATGCATTAGGGTATTGTATAGTGTCTGTCAGAGGTAATGCCACAAATCTGGACTTTAAGGTATTTTACTGTTATCTTTACAGTAAAGAATAAGGAAATACTTCTGCATAAAGTTGTAATGAATTTCTTCGTTAATCAGGAAATTAATAAAGAAATGAAATTTGTTTAATAGTTTCATTATACTCCTTACATTTAGAGATTATCTTGAATGAAAACATAAGAGGATACACAACCCAGATTCAACCCTTGTTTGAAATCTCATCTGCACATGCTCAGTCTCCTGTCCCTAGGCACAGTAAAATATAATCTGCACTAAAAATCAGGTTATAGTCTGGGATTCCACCGCACTTTTATGGAGGGCCAAAGCAGAAGCATCTCTCTGAACATTCTGTGGTGCTTGAAACGTAGGAAATCTGCAGCAGAACCTGAAATAAGCATTTTATGATTGTCATACTCTTGACTGGATAAAGGCTTCAGCTGTCTTTAAAAAGATGACAAAAAGAACTGCAAGAATGAATTAGTCTTGAAAAATCTCTGTAATTGTATTTACTGGCATACTTAATGCTGTCTTATAACACAGCACTGTAAAATAAGCATGCAGTTGTCAGGCAAAATAAGTAAATTATACTGACTTAATTCTGTTGAACAAGCTAGAGTAAAAGCACTACATGAAATAATTTCCAGAATATGAAGTCCCATTGGCTAGAGTGGAGCAAACAGCAGTCATCCCGTCAAAAAGATAACAATGCCTATTTTTTGGTTGTTAAGAAACCCTCAAGCATCTTGACCTATGAACAAGAGCTCAGAGCTGCAGTTGCTCTGCCAGCCAGATGGATTGTCCCTTGACTAATGATGAAATAGCACTCCAGAAATAACTGGCAATTTGCGTGAGCTAATGTTTGATCATCCACTGTTAAAATCTGCCTCAATCAATGCCATAAATTTGACAGACGGTAAAAATCACGGCAGCCTTATTTTCATTGTAAGACAAGAAAGTGTGTTGGTTGTAATTAGAAAGCATTTAACTTGAAAGAACATACCCCAGAAAACAATTATGAAATGGAGTAGAGATCTGAGCAAGCCTGTTCACCTAGCATTTGAAGAGGGGCAGGTACTGCCCTTCTGCATCGAGTTCACCCTCTTCCAGATGCCTTTTTGTCCAAGCATGCATAGGCTTGATAGTTTCACTACAATTAGGGAATGCTAATAAAAACAGAAGTGAAAAGTCTGAGAAGCCCTTCTGTCTCCCAGCCTGCTTCAGCAACAAACAAAAGAAAATACATGTTCACAAGAAAGCAAATGTGATCATTAATATTTACATACAATACTGGTCAAATCTGCAATCCCTGGTGTAGCTACTGTGCCTGACTCCAACACACAATAGCTTTTTTTTTGCCTGGTTCAAACAGTTAGCAAAGATTTAGCCCTGTGGAGGAAACAACTTTATGCTGCTCTTGTTCTGCACTGAGTGCTGGGAAGTTCACTTTGGCCAGGACAGCTCTGCACTGCTCCAGTTGCCAGCAACTGACGTAAACATCCTTTGAGGCCAGAGAAAAAAGGGCAGAATATAGATGTGCCCGATACAGCAAAGAGTGATAACAGGAAATTACTTAACCCCAGGAATTCCTCCTCCTATGAGTTTGCTTTGCCTAAACTAATAAGCTGACAAATATTTTGGCTCACACTGATGGGGCCAGTTCAGCTGCACGCCTGTCACTAAGTCCCCAGGACACAGACTCTGTGCTTCACAGAAGAGATTATCTGGGTCTAACATGAATTCTCTGTTCTGGGAAAAGAGTATGTTTGATGAAGCTACCTCCTCTGCACCGGCATGTCATTCAAACATGAGATGCTAGCCAGCTGAACAGCCAGGGAAAGGCTAAAGCTAAACAGAAAGTGCCTGAGTCCTTCTGCCTCTGACATCATGTAATTTCAAACAACAGCAGCTGCGCTCTTTGAGACACTTGGGTATCCAAGCAGCATGTGACTTCCTATTGGTTGCTTGCTGTAGTCACCCCAAACCCTGACTCCTGGAATGGGCTGTAAGGAGGTTAACAGCTACTGTCATGTACTTTACAACTAGGCAGATCGTACAAGAAAGATTCATCATGCAGCTCAAGAAGAAATATTTGCACCTAAACCAGCTCACTGTAAAATAGACACAGTAAACTCATCAAGACCTACAAGCTGCTCTTGCATTTCTTTGAACAGCCACAAGATGACATCCCAAGTCTCATGTGTTCACAAAGTCCTTCCAATACTTCTGTTTTATTTCTATCCTAAATACATCTCGCATATGGAGATGAACAACAAGATATATTCAGTAGTTAACACAGTCCCATCAAAGTCCATTGCTTCTAAGTGCATTTGGCACCTGCCTATTACATTCAAACAGAAAGTGACTCCAAGCCGGGTCCCCGCTGACTTCAATGCTGTTGCGTAAGTAGGATTTCCACTTCATGCCACTAGATGCCGAAGTATCTATTTAGCAACTTGAAAGCAGTGCCAAAGAGTGAGATGGCAGCATTCGGTGGTGAATCTTGTGTCAATGCTAACTCAGCTAGTAAATAGCACTCAGCTTTTTACACAGTACTGTCCACTGCTCAGTTGTGTGTGTCATGTATACAGACAGGGACCTGAATTAGAAAAACAATTCTCTAAGGAAGGAAAACTAGAAAGCTCTTCAAAAATTCATACGCAGAAAAGAAACGGGAACACACAGTATGTCTGTTGAGTCTGACCGTGCTCTGACCACAAACCTACTCACTGAAAAAGTTTGTCTCCTTTGTAACCTTTGCTGTGGCTAAGAGCTGAAATCCATTGACAAGTGCAAGATGAGGAACACAGTGGAGAAACAACATACTTCCCTGAAGCCACCAAAAAACTCTGAATGCATTATAACTGCTTATGAAAGACTCCATGGCAGTTCTGTTCCTCTCCCAGACCTACAAGACGTCAGGACCAGCAGCAAAAAGCACTGGGGCAGTCAGAACGCAGCAAGAGGTACACAGACACCTGAATGGAGCAGTGGGACCGCCAACCACGTCAAAGGGATCCACGAGCGCCAGCACAGAGGAGAGAGGCGCTCGCTGAATTCCTTTAGGGGAGCTACCCAGAGATGGTCAGTGAGAGACAATGAGCCTACAGCCTGTCTTACCAAGCCTAAGTGCATGCCTTACACCTCATTGCTCGGGGCTGCAGCGGGGTGCCAGCATCCACGTGGGATCTGCAGACCTCCCCTCCATTCCCTTCTGCAACAGTGCTGCTACCACAACAGCAGTGCTGGAGCGTCCCCACCAATGCTGACTGCACCTGTAACGGCACGCTCAGCCAGGCAGCAGGTTTTGGTTTAAACCTTTCAGGCAGAGAAGTGAACTGCACCTGCACTTCCAGCCTCCTGTGTAATTCCTATCACTGTTAAGCCATTATGGTAAAACAACAGAAGACACGATCACCACCGTCTTCTAAGAGAAAGTGCGGGCATTCAGTACTGCAGCCAGTTGCATTCTCAGATTGCCCACCACCTCCAGCCCAGGCCTTTGGAGATATTGAAACTTTTGGTCATGATGAAAGTTAGGTGCTAAGCTCCTCAGCTGTAAGAAGACACCCATACTTCCAGGAAGGAATGGATGCAGAACTAGGAGTGACTGCAGGGTTTTATATAAGCCTTAAGTGCGACTGCTGTTAGGCAGTAATGGAACAGTTACAGATTTGCACCTGAGCACCTGAACTCCATCAGTACCTCTTTACACAGTTCTGTCCTCTATTGGGTCTGCCACTGAGAACAGCACAATATGAAACAGCAGTTAGGAAAACTAATAAAGTTAGAGGCATCATCAAAGAGGGAACAATGAATAAACCAGAATATGTTACAGTGTTGTATGGTCATAATCTTAATGTTCAACTTAATGTTCAAACTTCATATTTGATTTTGCTACAGGTCTCAAAAAAAGGCACATTATAAATGAATAAAATTTCAAATGCGGACTCATAATCAAAGTAATCAAGAGCAAGCAGGTAGGATAAGGCCTCCTGTACAAGAAAAGCTTAAGACGTCAGCACTAGCCTGGAAAGTGACAGAGTAACAAGAAAATAACAGATATCTAAAGTAAGCTAGAGAGGTACAGAACATATAATTGGACACCTTTCTTCAGGAACTGTATTAAACCCACGCACGTGCACATGAAGTCTCCTTCTTCCCCCTCAAAACCTTCAAACTAAAAGGCAAAAAATTTACAAAAGGTTAAAGAAGACATTTTAGTGCAGATTTTAGGTAACTGTTGGAACACACTGGCAGACCATATTATTTGGTTTAATAAGAACAAAGAAAAGCTGTAATACCTCCCTGCATTTACATATTAGGACAGCATTACAAAATACATTAGTTGTTATACTTCACCTCATCCCATGCTCACTGGCAGGAATCCCCAGAATGGTATTCCACTCACAGATGGCACTGTGCAACTGGGAGCAGGATTATACACTCACAGCTGTGAGAGATGCCCTTCCTTGCAGAATTCCAAAGTTTTCCAGCCTGGAGTGCATACTCCTTCCTACTCAGGTTATCAGATAAAATACCAGGAAGCAGTGATCTCCAAAGATCACAGACCAGCTTCAGAGTCACCATTCCAATGGGGCCATGACTTCGTAACACGTTGGCATTGGTGGCATTACTAACTTCAGATATTTATTCCTATTCACTACCATGCCCTCGACAAACAAAATCAGACTTTGAACAGAAGGAACCACCACCAACCTCTTCCTACACCCTTTCTGAATTTTTTTAGTGTGGGACTATTCTCTTATTTGCTTCAAATCATAGTACTATGGTGTATTGAAAGAAATCATGGGTTATGGCCTTAAGAAGAGTATCTTAAGTTGATGTAGTCATCAAACAAAATATTCTCAAACTGAGTTGTCAGCAAGCTCCTTTCCCTGAAGACTGTTTCAGGACTGCAGGCAGACTCAGGGAGACAAGAACACATCAACTGCACAGGAATGACCTTCAGAAGAATTTATTTGCTCACAGGAGGACAAATATAATAGGGAAAATAAATAAAAATAAAATTTAAAAAAATAAAGTAACAAAAAAGTACTCAGCCACCAGTCCGCATATGTACCAAAAATACGGATGGACATTGCAAACATGACAACTTATCAGTCAAGATAAAGGATTCTTTAAGAAGCCCAACACTTACTCTAAATGTAAGAGACATAAATTAGCACATGCTAAAACAATGAAAGCTCCAGCTGGTAGTAAAACGTTAGACATCACTATCTTGGAGAAAAGCATCAGGCTTCTGCAGCAAAATTCCAGATTTCCTAACACTCCTTTCCCTGATTTCAAGGGGAGAAACTTCACAGAAGTATTTTGTATATGAATCTGCTCTGGTTTTACTCCCGGATACATGAAGCCTTTGTTTTAATTAACATAGTTAACAAATGTTTTGTTCGGTTCTCTATCTGGCTGAGAACTGATAGCACAGTTAATTAGCACCTTCACTTCAGCCTTATGCCCTTACTTCTCTGGTGCAAGAAACACACACTGGCCTCCAAAGGCTATTTGTGGCCTCAGCACCTACCGGACTGCAGTGGTGAGCTCCTGCTCTAGACTTCTGGCACTCCCTGGCCTGGCAAAGCAGATTGGCTTCAGTGGGCTTTTTTCAAAGCTAGAGAGTTCCCATTTTGGAGTCAGAGGCAGCCAGTTAAACTTTTAAAACTGATGCTGCCCGCAGCAGATCAGTCTAGCCCAAAACACACACATTCTACCACATAATCCCATCTGCCCTCATGCAAAAGCCTGCACTGTATATGCACTATATATAACTGCTACTGTTAGAATATTAAGAAAGAAGAAAAAAAAAGACTGAGACAAGTATTTATGCAAGAAAGAAAGGAACCGAACACCTAGCGAGATCTTCATCTGGTGTTGCCATAGAGGGGCTCTGTTACTGGGGAACTATTCCAGTTTTTGGCTCTGTTTCTTGCTTTAAAAAATCCCGAAACAAAATGGGATGGTCCTGCTGTGCTGTGAGTTTAAACATACTAAAAAAGTAGACAGGTAGAAGCAATCAGCTCTGAGAAAGGATTTACTTTTACTTCAATTGCACAAGTGTATGTGCGTGTGTTTTTAATTAGAAATCAGATGTCTCCCCTCATCTTGCTCTGATCCATGCTGTGCCAACTTAAACCCTGCCAATGAATCTGAATAGTCAAACAAACTTCTATCCCTCCCCAAACATCCACCATTCACATTAAATAAAACACATAACAATGGAGGGAAAATAGACCTGAAAAGAGCTTATTTCCAAATGTAAAGGTCTAACCTGAGGATAGCTATTTTCATGCAAATCTGAATTCTTCTTGTTCATATATATGGACCAAGAATTATCTGTTCCCTTAACACTCTAAGCTTCTCTTATGCGATTAACAGGGAGGAGCAAATTAAAGGAAAATTGAATGGAAATCCCCCAAAGCAATGAAAGAGAACTGTACCTCCCCTGCTCCCAAACTAGCAAAAGACCCTGAAAACAAACTTGTGCACTCAGGCCAGTAAAGAGGGAAGAAAATTGGCTGGAACCACAAATCCATCTTGCACAGCAAAAGCCTGGCAAGCCTGCCAAATCATGGGAGAGTTCTGCTGTTAGCATCAGTTTTAACGGCTGATCTGCTCTCCATCCCTTTGTCCCATTGGAGCACATGGGGAAACGTCTTCAAATCAGCCAGCCTCCAGATCAGTCTTATCTTGGCAAAGCTCACGCAGTACAGATGCTGATGCACCTCTGAAACACCTTCCTACAGCAATTGTTCAGCATGTGGCCACCTGCTCCGTAAAACTTCACCTATATTATACACATCCACTGCTGCATGTCACTACTGGTTCAAAAGCTGAGTTTCCAGTTTGGAAACTGGAAATACCAAATTTCACCTCCAATTTTATTTTTTTTTAATCTGAATGCAATGAAAAAAAAATTGCTGTGAAAATTTGGTGTGAAAGCAATTAAAAAGGGGTAAAGAAAAAAATCCATTGCCCATCTGTGAAAACAGCATGGTTGTTGGTTTTACCATGAAGAGCAGTTTCAATGAAAAGCTGCAGAAAGCTACCAGAATTGCCTGTGGTAGCAGTAGCTACATCTAAACTGGGCAGAGGAACCTACAAGCCCGATGCAGTGCTGGAGCTGTTAAAAGCTCTCAGGAATACAGGCCAGGATGTAATAGACCCTTGTCCCTGTATCTGAATAAGATGAACAAACTCACAACACCTCAACTGAAGTTTCAAGCTCAATGAGCTGATGTTTTCTTCTTAGGCATAATGAAGTAATTACATTTAACCCTGCTTATCTGAATCAGAATTGGTCTCTCTACTGGTGGCTCTAACCAAATAAGCTACTCAAAGCCTTGCACAAGGTAGAAACTGTTTCTATTAATTCACAGAGGCAAGGCCAGGTGAATTAGCTACTAATTTAAGTCCTAGTCCTTTCTTTTATTATTAAATTTTTTTCACTGTTCATGAGTATGTCCCAGGATTAAAGCAGGACTACAATTATCAATGGTATGTATATAAAAGATCTGATTCACATTAACACTTACAAGGATGAAACTAGTTACTGTAATTTTAACCACAAAATCACCTAGATCTTATGAGAATGAGATGAAACACTAATAAGAATATCATGAACTGGTCTACTCTAACACATCCTGTCCTACTCCAGTCATAAGACAATAGTGAAAAACCATATGGAAATAGCTGGCAGACGCAACACCATAGAATGAACTCTGATGTGAAAGCCAAGAGCTAACATGAAGACACAAACTCCATAGACCTTGGTGAACTGTAGTCTTAACAAGTCAGCATTTTTCATGAGCTATTTGTAAATGTCTTTCGTCTTGCAAGAGAATGAGTAACAGGGAA
Organism: Haliaeetus albicilla; assembly: GCF_947461875.1. NCBI lineage: Eukaryota > Metazoa > Chordata > Aves > Accipitriformes > Accipitridae > Haliaeetus > Haliaeetus albicilla. The sequence goes on from NC_091493.1 coordinate 23,376,968, forward strand.
GGAACCAAAAGGAGACAAAAATTAGCAGTATATTGAATTATACCATATGAGCCACTGCCTTGTAATAATGTGGCTTTACAGAATTTTCATGCTTTGTGATGCCAGTAAGAAGATACATTAGGAAAAACACCAATGATTTATGTTCCTGAAGAAAAAAAAAACCACAAACCAACCACTGGAAAGCAGTGATCTGGTGAGAATAACATTATTCAGTGAACATGACTGCTTCTGTGGACTGCTATCATAGAATCATAGAACAGTTTGGGCTGGAAGGCACCTTTGAAAGTCATCTAGTCCAACCCCTCTACAATGAGCAGGGACATATTCAGCTACATCAGGCTGCTCAGAGCCCCATCCAGCCTCACCTTGAATGTTTCCAGGGATGGGGCATCTACCACCTCTCCGGGGAACCTGTTTGTATTGGTTTTATGTGGCAAGGTTTTGGTAGCGGGGGGGGTTACAGGGGTGGCTCCTGTAAGAAGTTGCTGGAAGCTTCCCCTGTGTTCGAGAGCGAGCGAGCCCATACCAGGCGGCTCTAAGACGGACCCGCCGCCGGCCAAGGCCAAGCCAATCAGTGATAGTGGTAACGCCTCTGTGATAACATTTTTAAGAAGGAAAAAAAAGTTGGGACGGGGAGAAAATAGCCACCAGAGAGAGGAGTGAGAACATGTAAGAGAAACAAGCCTGCGGACACCAAGGTCAGTGAAGAAGGAGGGGGAGGAGATGCTCCAGGCGCCGGAGTGAAGATTCCCCTGCAGCCCGTGGTGAAGACCCTGGTGAGGCAGGCTGTCCCCCTGCAGTCCAGGGAGGTCCACGGTGGGGCAGATATCCACCTGCAGCCCAGGGAGGACCCCACGCCGGAGCAGGTGGGTTCCCGAAGGAGGCTGTGACCCCGTGGGAACCCTGCGCTGGAGCAGGTTCCTGGCAGGACCTGTGGATCTGTGGAGAGAGGAGCCCACGGAGCAGGTTTTCTGGCAGGACTTGTGACCCCATGGGGGACCCACGCTGGAGCAGTGTGCTCCTGAAGGACTGCACACCGTGGAAAGGACCCATGCTGGAGCAGTTCGTGAAGAACTGCAGCCCGTGGGAATGGCCCACGTTGGAGAAAGTTCGTGGAGGACTGTCTCCCATGGGTAGGACCCCACGCTGGAGCAGGGGAAGAGTGTGATGAGCCCTCACCCTGACGAGGTGAAGCGGCAGAAAATAACATGTGATGACCGTAAACCCCATCCCTGTCCCCCTTGTGCCGCTGGGGGGGCTTGGTGGAGAAATCCGGGAGTGAAGTTGTGCCCGGGAAGAAGGGAGGGGTGGAGGGAAGGTGTTCTGAGATTTCGTTTTATTTCTCATTTACCTTACTCTGGCTGATTTGTAATAAATTGAGCTAATTTTCCCTAAGCTGAGTCTGTTTTGCCCGTGATGGTAATTAGTGAATGATCTCTCCTGTCCTTATCTTGACCCGCAAGCTTTTTGTTATATTTTTCTCTCCCCTGTCCAGCTGAGGATGGGGGAGTGATAGAACGGCTTTGGTGGGCACCTGGCGTCCAGCCAGGGTCAACCCATCACACTGTTCCAGTGTTTTACCACCCTCATCATAAAAAAATTCTTCCTTTTATCTATTCTGAATCTACTCTCTTTTAGTTTAAAACCATTACCCCTTGTCCTATCGCTACATGCCGTACTAAAAAGTTTGTCCCCATTTTTCTTATAAACCCCCTTTAAGTACTGAAAGGCTGCAATAAGGTCTTCCCAGAGCCTTCTCTACTCCAGGCTGAACAACCCCAACTCTCTCAGCCTTTCCTCATAGGAGAGGGGTTCCATCCCTCTGATCATTGTTGTGGCCCTCCTCTGAACCTGCTCCAACAGGTCCATCAAAGGACTCTTTCTCAAAAATCTTTTTTTCCAAAAATCTACATTACTCATCCACGACTGTTAAACAAGAAAGATCACAGCACACCAAGTTTCTCATAAATGTAACACTACTTTGACAGAGTTACACCAAGAAGGACCCTATCTCCTCTTCATGTACAATGTATTCCTCATTGCAAAGCAGATCTGCCGGCACAGGTGTCAATGTACCTTCTTAGCTACCACTTTCATTGTGGTATTGGATAATCTGCTATTAACGATACCTGACCACCCCAAACCTAAAATTTTGCTTATGTTTCTTAGTTCGTTCAGGTTAAGTACATCCCTCTAGAACATTTATGCCTGACAAAGATGAGTATTTTTAACCAATTTCAGAGCAAAATGGTATGTCTCAAAGAAAACTCAATTCTGAACTCATTTGTCTTAACTCGTAACTCAGAATTACCCCATTAAAATCAATTATTTGGCATAGGACATAGAATCACTAAGCAGCTCAAGGAAGGATATAGGGTTTGGGGAGGATTTGAGGGAGAGGAAGAGTTTACATAACAACAAGCATCAGCATGTGATATTACAGAGGAACATTCACAAGCAATGGTGCCCTTATGATACCTGAGAAAATAAGTTAGCATTTATAAAAGGCACTATTAATTTCCAAATGTTTTTTTCTGTTTATTTCACCGAACAAAATTTCTAACAGTATATAAAACTAGGGCAAAAAAGGTCTAAGAAGGACATCATTATTCCTAAGGACGCTAAGAGAGTGCACAGTCAGGAGAATACAAGATCCCATACCCCAGCTGAAAAAGGACAGGGGAAGAACGGCTCCTGACGAGGTTTCCTCATGACCTCAGCAGCCTCAGCTCCCATGCAACTCTTCAGCCACACACTACTCTGACAATCTGCAGAGCCTCCACTTGCCAACACAGTCTTTGAACAAAAATTTTGGTGCGTAAAATGCAAAGAATAATGGTGATAGCATGATCTATACCTGCTGAATACGAAAAGCTGCGTGGCTAAACTTAATCAGCATTTCCTCCAAATGCATCAAACAATCCTATTCTTTCATTGTGTAAACCATCTACAGAAAGAAGTGCCACAGCAGGTAAGGAATTTCTTAAAATATATTTCAAAGTTATTAGTAGATATTACCTTTACTACACTACCTCCATTTTTCCCACGTTACAACAAGCAAGGTAACTTCAAAGTGTAGCTGTTCTAGTTCACTTACCTACGTAATTCTTTGTTCACTTCTCTGCACTCTGACATGATGGCTGGAAGGGTCCCCTTCATAATAAAGACAGCATATGCTAAGCCAACATTCTTGTGTAATACCTCTTAAAAGTTATAAACACCTGAACTGTAAATTTATCTCAAATTATTCAGAAAATAATTTACTCTAAAACAAACCAAAGCCAGTGAAATTTTAGGAGACCTACTTTTACTACAGATTATCTTACCTCTTGAATGAAGTTTGCAACAAAAGAACTAAAAGGAGTAAACTATGTTCATCAGCTCTCCTAGGTGGACATCTGTTGAGTTTGGAAAGGGACTTTTTATCAATTCAGAATTCTGCCTGTGAAAAGACCAGAAGGGACTCTTGTGATCCTTTGGTTTTTGTCCTGCACTCAAACCCACAGGGAGACTGTCCCAATATCAAACTGATATTCAAACATTTTAGCTTTTTGTCCCCAGGGCTCCACCTAGGAGCATAGCTGCTTAGGTCTGGAAGACTGGATCACTGGACCCATTATTATCAGTCAGGTCTTCTCTTATGGTCCAGCTACCTCAAGATAAAAGCCTTGCTGTTTAAAATCTAATCAGCATCCTGTTTGCATTATACACAGTAAATCTCCACTGAGCTCAGCCTGCATGTAGTAATGGGCGTCTGAACTCTAATTAGCACAGAAAGCAGCCTGATACTAGTACTTATTATGGCAAGTAAGCAAGTAGTCCTCTCAGAAGACAGATCATTCAGGCTGTGGATTCGTCAGCTCCTACCTCCCTTCAGTAAAACTTGGCTGAAGCCTCACCCTTGAGCATCTCATGCAGAGCCCATGATGCTTCACTAAACTTGGAAGATCCTGGGAAATCCTTATGAACAGTTACCTATGGCAAGCAAAGGGTCATCTGCTAATTTCGTTCCTTCAACACAAAACGTTATCCGTGATTTCTGTTACACACACAGTATCTTCCCTGCACTCTCTGGATTTTAGAAACTTAACAGTAATTCCATTTTGCCATAAGGGGAAAGAAAAGGAAAGCATCATTATTAGACTGTGCTAAGTGCTCTGCTAACAGGTAACTGCAGGCTTGATCTAGCTGTCAGTGGAAATGGGTAAGACCCTCGTAGACAGTGTCGATAAATGCTTTGACAGGTGTATTTTAGAACAGTATCTCCAGACTATAAAAGCACTGTTTATCAAATGAAATATATTATGCTTAAAAATTTCATTATATGCATTTGAAGGGAAAGAAATTTTGCTGCAGCAAATATACTACTAAACTGTTTCTGAGGTACAAATATCTCATCCCCAGTTCTTTCAGAAACTGCAAACAAATAATTAGCCCTTCTGAACTCCAGAGTCTGTAGCCTGTAGTTAATGTGATTTTACTAATGCATTTATAAACACCAGGCTCCAAAGCCAACACTGAGATATTCCATCATAATTTAGATCTCTCATTAACTTCACCACCCTGACCAACATGCTGTCACTGGCAGAGTGTTTGACAGTTTACATTACCTGCAGACATGAATTTGTGTCAATTCAATTAAGAAAGATTAATTCCAGAACTGACAATGCATAAATATTTTTAAATTACACCTGGCCTTGTTGGCAGTGCTTACTCCAAGGCTGACTTTAGAAGAGAAAACATGTCTTTAGCCTCCTGGGCAGAAAGGGAAACTAGAAGGAAGGTGAAAGAAAGAATTTATTATTAATTCAGTATTCCATCATACTGTCCAAGCCTATCTTTTTTAATCCCCCTCCTCTCTCAATAATTAAACAAGCTTATCTCTCACTGTCTGTTACAGAATGGAAGGAAACAGGGAAGATTTGATCCAAAGAGCCACTGCCAGAAAATTGTCAGTGACATCTTTATGATGATCATTTGCTGACTGGTTTAGGTCTAATTTGTGTACATTATTGCTTTGGAAGGCATTCAGATACCATGGTGATAGACACCATATGAGAATGTAGATAGATAACATTTGACATTTATCTTCATGAACAAAGATCTGGGTAACTCCCCACTGATTGCACTTCTGATGAGTGAAGATAAATGTCACATCAGACTAAGCCATCTCGTATGCTAGTGAAACACTCTTACTCTTGGCTCTGGTGTGTAAAAATATCTAGCTTCAGTGCATAAGAACCGGCTTAATAGGTAAACATCAAGCACAGGGTGATAAAATTATTTGCTCACTATCATCAAACAGGTCAGGATCCAGAGGAGCCAGATTTATTGAATTCTGGTCCAAGGTTTAATCTATTAGAAAAAACATTCTCTGAGATTTCAATGTAAAAATTACACAGCCATTGTGTGAAAATAGCATTTTAAAAAGCAAAAACTCCTTACCGCTACAGCCAAATCAGTGCCATACCCAAACAAATAAACTCTGTTGAGAAAGAGTGCAGTCCCACACGAGTATCACTAGCACCCTGCTTTTGGGACCAGAGCCTTATCTTTGTGCTAAATTATGCTGAACTATGCAGATGCACCAACTTCAGTGATACTAACATTGGCTGATGCTAAACAAGGCGGACGTCCTTAGTGCAACAGGAGTGGGAATCTCTACTAAAACATAAACTGGGAGTAGAAGAGGGAGCATTCAGCCAGCAATGGGAAAGGCAGGGAGAGGTAACACGCTCCTGCCGTTTTTAAGTTGATGGCTCATCCCATGGACTGTTTCTTCTGTCCCACTGAATGAGCTTGGAATTAGGGTTAAGCGGGACAAAAGCACTTACAGAATCCAGAAGGACCTGACATAAGCACTGAAGATTCTGATGCTTAGACATGACTTTTCTAGTTTTTCTGCACTCACTGGTTGAAAAGATGGGTTGACTGGCTTGCAAGGTTATCTTTAACTCACGAAATCTGAGTACTTCTGTACTAGCCAATATGTGGCAGCATAAAAACCAGACAAATACAGCAAGAAAAACCAAACCCAGAAAGTAATAATGTTTTCAAATCCCTTCTACGGTACAGGTTTGAGCAGATCTTAAAACACTGGCCCAATTCTGGGTTTTAGCTTGGTTTCCTAAGAAACAAAGGCTTATGCTACTGTATTGTTCATCCATCCCTCTCTCATCAGGTCTTTCCTAATAAGGGTTGAAGCTGCCGGCCAGGCTCCATCTCATACACACAAGGCTTCTAGATGACCAGCAGCATATAAGAAAATCCAGGGTGGATCCAACAGAAGGTGTAAGCACTTTCATGTTGGACAGCAGGCAGATGTTATTATTAGGTGCCTCTATTCCCTATGAAGTGTATAGAGTGAAGTAAATGGCACAAAATCAAAGCCAAAGTAGTCAGCACATGGAGCAGCCTACACCTGACCAACAGAGAAGCACTCGGGGCAGGTGTGTCTGAAATTCACCCTCTACAGGGCTCAGCTTTCTTCATAGACCTGAAGCCTCCCCTGTGGGTAGAGAACGACATCGAGACTGATGCTTAGCCCACTCAACATGGAATTTTAGCCCTCAAGGACTATTGTTCATTTTATCCAATTATTATCCTGTGTAAAGGTGGTGCTCTCTTTTGTTTTTTTCAAAGTATTTTGTTTTATTTTTAAATCCTGGACTATATTTGCAAGAGTATTAGTTGTTCACCACTATTGTTATCATAACGTATGCAAACAACAGATTTCCAGATTCTGTCATCAGCTTATGGGGGAACTTTCAGTTCTGGTTGGAATTTTTTTTTTTTTCCAAAGGCTGATGATTTTTAGGATCTATCTGCCAGGAGAAACAAATGTTTCAGAGGTTAGACCTTTTTCAAGTCACTTCAGGATTAAAAATCCAAAGAGAAATGCCAAAAACCAACTAAATAAAATAAAATAAAATTTAAAAAAAAAAGAAAAAGAAAAAAAGAAATTGGTCTCAAACACCACCAAGGCAGCATCTAAGTCTTTTCACATATTCAGCCTCACATGACCCAAAAAAACCTGACACGATGTGGGGAGAGGGGGAGAGTAGTCCATGTGCGACTACAGTAGTGGGCCTCTGTATAAACGAGATATGTCCGAGTGTCTGGAAAACAAACCATATATACACACACATTACAGTTCTCACTTATCCAATCAAGTTTTACTATAACATACTACATCTGACCTGGTCACCACACATATCAAAGATATTTTCACCAGACTCTCTCACCCTGCCTGCCAAAGGCACCCACCTATGGGTTTCCTCCTTGTGGTGAACATAGACTTGGCCTTTTGAGCACTAAAATTCATTAACCTTAGCAAAGCTGAGAGAACTGCAGCTGAATACAATTTCTCTGGAGGTCCTTCATTACAGCAAGATTTAATGCAATTGTATTCTTAATTCCAGAAGTGCACTAAAGAAACCTGGACTTACTGATGATGATGCTAAATGATGTTGAATTTCAAATGTCTCTAAATAAGCAATTTGTGAACTAACTGTTGGCATTTTCTCCCATTTCAGCTTTGGAGGAGATGTGTTTCAGATTGAATAAAATTTTGATGATGCTCATTGATTAAATCTTTTGGCTTAATTTTTAGCATAGGCGGTTTTGTTTTGTGTTGGGTTAGGTTTTTTGGTCTTTTGGGGGGGTTGGTTTTGGTTTTTTTTTTTAACAAGAGGACTTTTTTTTTTTTTTAAAGCCAGGTTTTCTTCAAACAAACCTCCTCCAGTTGGAGGCCACAATAAGCTTCGGATCCAATGGAAAAACTGTTGAGGCAATTTTTAGGGGGAAGTCAGAATAAACCTATAAAAAAAACTGTATTAAAATAACAAATTTTATTTTTATGTGAGAAGACATTCTCTATTCTCAGTCTTTCTTCCTTCCTAACAGCCATTTTTAGACAGCTGACTGACTTAGCTATGCTGTCTTTCCCTGGGATATTGCCTTAGCTGGAGGAGAGCCAGCATCATCACTTGATATCTCAGGAAGGTGACTGGGGCTTACACTATGACTTCTGTCAAGGACCAGCAACAAGGCAAAACTTGCATCTTTAGGTAGTTGAAAACCTGCAGTTCCAAGCTTTGGGCCAGAAGTCTTGATTCATACCAAATCTGTCCTACTGCTGGTAAAGTAGAATAGCTGATAAATCTCTTCTTTGATTTAAAATCTTCTTAAGAAGTTTTTTTTTTAAGGACTTCTGAGTTCCAAACCCTTTTGCATGCAATTTCCACTCACACTGCTCCCTCCACTGCATAGTCTTGTTTTTTCATACAGAAAACAAGTGATTAAAATGAAAATTTAAAAAACCCAAACCAAATAAAATCAAAAGGCAGCATGAGTGCAATAGCAGAAAACTATGCCAAAGCTTTTGGATTTAAGCCAGTTCACAGATCTTGAACTTAGAGCTGAAATACAACTTTCCCAGCCTAGCTCTTTGGTTCATTTAGTAATTGTTCTGAAAGTATTAATGTTCACTTCATTAACAGTTTGATAATTTACAGAATAGTGTGATTTTTATGAAGTGGGGACAATGAAAAAAAAAGTTTCTTTTTTGACAATCCATTCAGTGAGATTATGAAATAAACCTTGAGGAGAATACTGCAGTGGCTGTTAGCTTTGAGTCCAGCTATCAGTATTGCTTGATGTACTGCATTATTTTTTTTAAATTAGATTAGCTATAGAGACAAATGGCAGCTAAAATAACAAGAACAGAGTGACTTATTTTATGTTCTCCTCCTCTGCAAATAATCTGCCCTGTTATTTGAATTGCAAAAACTAGCGTCTGCGTTCTTCTTTAGCTTCTCCGTAACCACAGAGGAGACAGAAGTCCACTGCACTTTCATTCTTAGGGACAAAAGCATCCTGGTATTGGGAGTAACTGGCTATGTTCGTGTTTGGGAATACATATGTGCAAGTCACACTGTTCTTGCAACCAAGTGAAAGATGTTCCAGGCTGCAATATCCTGGGGCTAGCAAGCATGGAGTAGACCAGGAGTAAGGACAGCAGTTTTCATTCTTGCTTTAGACATATTTTTCATGACCACAAGAGAGATACCCAGTGGCTCTGGCATAGCAATATCACTAGCAGACTAACCAGCATTTTTAACAGGAACCCAAGCGCTGGAGAGCGATTCCCCCAAAGGCCTGGGACAACCAGTTTGAAGCAGAATACAAACTAATTATGTTTTACAGCTGAAAGAAATGTTTGTACACAAGTGTGAAAACAGAAGAAAGGAAATGGAAAAACTCATAAAAGTTGCATGATAGATTAAGAAGGGGTTACACAAGAGACAACCAGGCACCTGTGTGCAATTAAAGAAAATACCCAGTAGCTACAGAAAGCAGCTAGAAAATAGAGTAGCTACATAAAGCAGCAGAATGGGCAAAACAAAATAAAAAAAGGGCAAGGAGAAATAAATAAAAATGTCCTTCCTCCCTTTGTATCCCATTTGTTTAACTTGTAAGATCCTTAGGCACAGTGCTACCTTCTTATGTGTTTCTAACACCTATAGCACAAACTTTCAGACACTATAGAAATAAATAAATACTTCAGGAGAATCACAGTGTAGCAGATGGTGCAGTATCAGAACAAAGAAGGCACTGAAAGGCTAATATGTTTAAGGCATCTTATATTTTGGTTTTGGTCATGGAGGTGCGATTTTGTTCTGACTTTGAAAAAGAATATAATCTACATTACTACATGACCAGCCTCTGCATCTGCATCAGGCAACAGAAGACCTCCTTCTGAGATGTTTAGACCCCTCTATGTTTTCCTGAGTCAATCCAATATGACCACAGGGAAATCTAAGTTCCCTAAAAGAAAGGCCATCAATGACATCAAACAGCATACTTCACTGTTAGCTTTGAAAGCAGGTATTTAAATTCTGTATAGGCTTTATCCTAATATTAGGGTTTGGTACAGATTTTTTTTTTCTTTTTTGCTACTAACAAATGGCTGCGGATAACTTTTTGCATTTACCAGTTTTTAAAGTCTCAAAATATGAAGAATACTGTCCCTCACATTTTAAACCAGTTTCTTGTCTGCATGAGCCATATCTAAATAGCATCTTCCAAACACAGATGATCTTTGTCATTCCTTTAGAAGTCCATTCTAGGCTACGTTAAGATAACCAGTTTTGGTTGGTTTTTGTTCCTTGTACTTTTCAATTTTGCATAATTTGCTTTTTAAACTGCAGACATTTTGCATGTTTTTAAAACATACCAGAACTAGAGTCATAAATCAACAGCTGCATTAAAATATAATGCTGATTAAATAATGCCAAAAGACCTGGCCTAAATAGGCAGAAAATTAAAAGTTACATCTGACACTTCATCTTTAACTCAAACCACTGAAAAAAGGTTAAAATGACAAAGATTCATCTATGAAATTCATCTGAGAGACTGAAGAGTGAGACAGAAGGCGGTAGACTATCTGCAAGTTGTGCCATCACATAGTCACCTAAATAGTTTACCATCAACCTGAACAGACAGGAGAACACACAGGACAATCCAGGATGCTGTAAGCAATGGAAACAGGGGTTAAGCAGGTGGAACTACTCCCACCAGGTGCTCCCTTTGGCTTTGGAGCATTCTGAACCCTACACTCAGCTACAACAAGCACGACAATATTCCTGATCACTTCGATCATTAAACATTTCAGGGCATTTATAGCAGTAAATATATAGATTCCACTGGACAATTCTATTCCTTCTTCTACTGTCCTTATAGCTCCACAGAACGCACATCCTTCATTCCTTTTCTTGGAAATAGCATGGCTCCATTTTAGGAGCAGATGAAGTGATTTCAAATGAATTTATAAATCTCTTCCAACTGAAAAACATTGTCCTAATCCATCTCTTCAGTAATTTCTCAGTCTGATGTATTTCAGTGTTGTTGAAAGGCACCTCCAAAAACTGCTATGATTCAGCTGTTCTTAGAGAAGCAAAAATAATAAATAGAAAATACAAGAAGATTGGCAGACCTAAGACCTGCTCTGTCTAGAACAGCCTTAAGAGAGATTCTGAAATTAGCTAGAGCTCTCTGAAACACCACGAAGTCGCCCTTGGATTCAGTGAACTAGAGATTTGGAAAGCAGTGACGACCAATGAGCTTGTGCTCAATGAATATCAAAAAGGTCTGGTAATTATCCGATCACACCAGTATCAAGGGAGAAGCTCACTTATCAGAAGTATCTAAGCAATGTGGGTCCCTATCTTAACAGTAAGATTACTTAGACACTTCTAGCTGAGCAGATATCCAAAAAAGAAACCAGTCACCCAAATGGAAAGCTGATACACTTTGCTGACTCATTTCATAGTCAGGTGACAAGAGGATGTAATAAACCACAAGAGATTGCCTTGAACCGTAAAAGCTTCATTAAGTGGAAGTGCTGCCCTAACAGTTAATGGACCATGAAGAAATATCCAAAAGGTTATGGGTGAGCTCGGCTTTCTCCTTAAGTGGAAGACAGATCACTAAGTCTTCATCTGCCTTTGCTCTTTTACTTCTGTAGGAGTTCCTCACCCAGGAGTCAAGAAGATTACAGACACATGGATGACATTAAGCAGCTTCAGTGGATCCAATGGACGCATTTCTGTGGGGATGAACAAGGAGGTATGGGGCTAAAATTGAGAGTATCCATAGCTCTTTTTACACTGGTGGCCAGAGGAGCTTGATCATTGCTGGGTATGGTCAGCACTGAACAGTGTCCCCTCTAGCAGGGCAAAGAATCATGATGTGATGCTGCCGGGACCCACAGAACTCAGCATACCTGAGAAGCAGCTAAGTGCCATTCTAGACCAGAAACACATCTACCCTGAAAGCAGAGCATTTGGACTTACCTTCACCAAAAATGAACTAAGAAGACTTGAACAGATTACTGATGCAAGAGAAGACTGACAACCAAAGCTATTAACAGAATTTGGCCCAGGTTTTGTGGTTTGGGGTTTTTTTTCCCAGCAGGCATTTACATGGACTGAAGACTGATGATAAAACACCAGCAAACAATAGTAGGACCAAAATCGTCATCATTTCTCTACGTGAGAGAGAGTTCTTCAGCAGAATGTTTTCTCCCCCAGGCAGCTGAGAGGAAGCGAAATTGTGCTAGACATACTCCACCTGCACTGAATGTGAGAGACAGCACAGCATGAACACACACTTTCCATGTGAAAGCAAAAAACTGGTCAGTCTCAGAAGCAACAGCACTGCACACTTGCAGTGTAAATGCACTTGCAGACTATCACTTCAAAAAGAACACTGTTGGGTCCAAATATCAGACATGATATATAGGATCCTGTATTACACTCAGGGTAAGACCTACTTAGCTAATGACCATAATACCACTTACTAATAATCAAAAGGATGAAATCTAAAATATTATCACTCTTACACAAATATGCAATGAATAATCAGCAGCACTGTGACCAGACAGGAAACAAAACCAGAAAGTCTGTCTTGAAAGCAGAGAAGTCAGAAGTTCAAAAGCAGAGAATAAAGGCCTGTAAGAGTAAAGACCTGTAACACAAGAAAGAAGAGAGGGCACAACTGTAAGGAGTGAGAGTCCAGCAGCTAAATGAAAACAGGCCAAGTAAAGAGGAACTAAAAACAGGATACATCCAATGTGTGAAAAAGATTCATCCCTAAGAGTCCAGACAGAGAGAGAAGAGCAGTCATGTTTTGCAATAGACAGCTGTGGTCTGTGTTAAGCATGACTCTATGTCATACAGTACAGTCACAGCTAAGCAGCTGCCTAGTCTCCCTCCCTCCTTTCCTCTTTCTTCTCTGCTTAGACTATGGCTAAGTTTGCACCAGTAGGGCAACAGCTTAAGAAAAAAAAGAGTTTAAAAAAAAGTCTAGTTTAGTAGCATTCTGACCTCTTCCATGTGTGACTTCAGGTAAGGCTCCTTGATCCTCTGGCAAGCAGGCATGAGTAATCTAATGGTCTCAGGGTGATGAGATCAAACCAAACAGTGGAATTAGTAAAACTGTGATGTGAAAGGTAGGTGGTCTCCTCCTGCCTTCTTTACAGGAAGGGCAGGGGATAGACCAGGACAAAGATGACATTGAATTCTACTGAGTAGGAAGAAGACACTGCATGCAGTGCACATATTATGAGTGAAGAAAATACAACAAATTTAAGAAAATATTTCTGAGAAATCTAAAGTTTTAGCTTTTCAATTACCTTCCCTCAAAATGACACTTCAACAGAAGTTCTTTTTGCTTTCCTAACATTCAAAGATTAGATGGTTTAAACAAACCTCATCTTTGGTAAAAACACCTCTCAAAATCTGTGGGTAAAGGAAATCAACAAATTTTATGCAGATTAATAATGAGAGTCAAACACCACAACTGCTTCAATGGGTGAATAAGGGATAAGGAAAACTATCTACCAATGGAAGATAGTATCAGCTTATCTCAAAACAGTATTATACATCTCCAGCCAGCAGATTTCTAAGCATAGGAGAACAGCTTTTTCTTTTTTTTTTTCCCCCCGCAATTTCTTAAGACACTTCCATAACGCATTTAATAAGCTCAGAGATACATGCCCATTACCGAGTTTTTAACATCCCCACAAGAAAGTTAGGTCAGAAGGCAAAAAAATTGTCTGAACACAGTTATAATATGAGGAAGAATTCCAGTTTACTGAACAAGTATCATTAATATTGATATTACTTGATGCATATTGTATTTCACTCTGACTCAAAAGTTTTTTGCCCCAAATCTTTGTAATTAAATGTATCATGGCAAACACACACACACATTCATAAAGAATATCCTAATTGTACTTGATCATGAAATCTTAGGGACTCTGTATAGCACTCCAATAAATAGTAAAAGATCTTATCTCTAAGTCTCGTTATATGGGTCATGAATAATATTAGAAAGGATTGCTGTGTCTCAAAATTGGACAACAAACAAGGGAGCTACAGAAGAGGGATAACAAACACAATGGACCAAAAGAGAGAAACATACATCCAAGGCACTATGTCACTGCCCTACTTCATTTATAAAAGAGTTGGCTAGTAATGAGCATTAATTTAGTTTACGTTTTTTAATGGTACGACATTATTCTAGACATACATCTTCAGTCAAAACAGAGTAGTGGCACATTAGCTTACTTTTGTTAGTTTTACACCCAATATAATTCCAAAATTAGCTAAAAAGCAAAACCATTTAGGAAAGACATGCAACTCAAATAGGACATACACAAGGAAAATATGTTTTAATCACATGATTTACCCAAAAAGAAGTGTAAAATCAACATAAACAGGTCCATTTTCATCTTGACTCTCTGTAAATGTTTAATGTGAAAAATGTGATAATTAACGTTTCTATACTCTTATGCTTAAGGAGTCATTACAATCAGCCTTTGTTTGCTACAGAGTTGGCAGCACAGACCTGCTGCATTTGAGAAGGGAATGTTTTAGGGTCATTTAACATTATATCACTCTTGGTGATCCAAGAGCTGCTATAATTCTGCCAAAGAGTATAGAGGGTTTCCCAGTCAAGTTTCATCCTGATTTTGATTATTGTTTATCTCTAGTCCACGTCTGAATAGTTGTAGTAAAATAGAGGAAGTTTTACTCCTGAATTTGAGGTCAGCTTGTAATGAACCATGGTTTCAATCGCATGAACAGCTGCTTCTTTTATAAGCAAAAAGGGTTCACTTACAGTTCAGGGTAACACAGTAATAATTTAAGGAACAAGGAAGCTTCTATTCATTTCTTTATTTTTTTATATGTTTTTGAAACATTTTGACATCTGAGTGCCTATAGAGGACTTGTCTGAATAGAATGTAATATTGACACTATTCTTCTTTACAAAAAAAATGAACAAAGTGAATTTTAAAACCAGAAATACAGTAGACCTATCAATCATCATATAAAAGCCTTTTTCATTGAGAACTTCATTTTTCATAGCAAGAAAAACTATTCTTGAACTTCTAAAACTTTGTAAGTTAAGTTAAAAGGGACACAGTAAAACAGGTATGCTCTCTGAAAACAGGACCAAAATGGAAATGACAACAAACCAAAGAGGGAAAACATCCAAAAAACCAAGACATTACTAAAGTCAGTAGGACATAAAATTTCTTACAATTAACCAAGACCTCAACAGAAATAAAAGGGGTTGGGTTCCTCCCCCCCCCCCATCTAATTTGCAAATGTTCTTCTGGATGAGTTGGAGTAATTTCTATGAATTACAGAACTAAATAAATAAAAGATTAACCAGAAACTTTACATTTGTTCTCTTTTGCTCATTTGTCCAGCTAAGACTTGTGAAAGTACTTGTACATTGAATGGTTTTAAGAGGTGAATTTAACAGCTTTCTGGCATTTGTCATCTCAAACATACTATGGCTTCCTAGTTTTGTCAAAATCCATGTTGATGCTCTTTCGTTAATCACCCTGTTTGCCTTTGGCAGTGCATAAGTCACTGGACTGGAAGCCAAGAGACCTATGCTGTATACCTGGCATAGCCATTAACTTGTCATATGATCCTAGGTAAATCTCTGTGGGCCAGATTTACTCACAGTGATTCTTAATCATCCAAGTAATCCCCATGGCAGCTCACTGAAGCTCATTTTCAAATAATTTCACATTTTAGCATTGACCGTCCTGTATTAAGGGCTCTGCAGTCAGTCCCAGAACTTCTGTGAGCTCAGTTTCACTATCTGTACATGGAGAAGATATCCATCTCAGAAAGTCCTTTAAGATAAGACTGCCATTTTTTCACTTTATTTATGTTCCCATAAAGATCTTACACACTTTGGTGCATGTATTAGGGTTTCTCCCCTGAGCAGGAGACAAACTGATTTGTTGCTCATGATCATGGGCTAAGCATGAAGCTGGAGGTTTTCACTTTTCTTCCCCAGGAATAAAGGAATATCCCTGTTTCCCACTGCACATCCTTCCTTGAAGGTAACAAGATGGTATTCCAGAAAGTCATTAACTGGAATACAGTAGTAATTCAAATTTTAAGCCTAAAATTTAGACAGATTTCTGAACTCTGCCTTTATCTGTTTTTTCCTTCTTTGATACTTTCAAATACCCAGCTGTTTCCAAGAAAGGAAAAAAAAAAGTACCTTTGATCATGAGCATAATGCAATTCAGGAATAAACATGAATCCAGAAGTATCACAAAAGCAAAGAGAATTTTGTAAATGAGATTCCCTCATAAACTTAGAGATCTCACCTCAAATCAGTGCCACTCACTGGATCAAAGCAATCTGAGCTGTGCTGAAACTGCTGTAGGGTCAACACAGACTGGGCAAGGAAACATACCCACTGTCATTGCTGTGAGACTCTCAACACCTGCCTGTTTCCTTCTTCTCACTTTAAAGCAGGATTTTTCTGTTCCCTGGGCTCTGCCAGTGCCTAAGTCAATCCCACTCTCATAAGGTACTGTCAATACTGACTTCTTGCCTTCAGCCTACTCACTCCAAATCATGCACAGGGATCCTCTGCATCCCAGTAGTGTTTGTGTTGTTAGGATGAAGTCCCAAAGGGAAGTGCAGCACTGATTATAGGAAACACTAATTATAGGAAGGCAGTTAACAAGGGGCAAGGAATAGAAACATAACTGACAACAGAAGTGTATCTGGCATTCAGATCCACTCCAGAGGTCACTGATGACTAGGATGAGGCTGCTGGCCATCAGCTAGTACCACTTGATGCTTCAGAAGTCCAGAACTGGAAATGCATTTGAGATGTTGAGTATTACTGTGTAATATTTAAGCACACCAGCGACATCCCTATAGCAACACAGAAAACACATTGCCGGCCAGACACAGAATTAAGCTGCTGCCTCCAGTCACAGTTGTCCTGAAGACAACTTTACCAGTTCTCCTTCCTAACCTTTACAGAAGACTTTACCCTCTCTGCTCCTGCACTGTGACTTCAATTCAGCTTGGACTTCTCCAAGCAATTCCACACCTGTGCAACTCTGTTCAGTGGACCTGCTCCTTATTTATAGCAACTGAAAAGGTGAAGAGAACCTGGTGCTTTTACTTTACCTGACTCATTTCATTACTCAGCCCTATGCACACATTTTTCCAGTGTTATTTTACTGATATGCCAAGTGTCTTGATTTCCACCAGTCCTTTCAAACAAGATTTTACTTGTCAATACCAGCACACCCACTCACACCAGGCTCTCCCACTTACAGGCATTCATTTAAATGTATCCAATTGCTTTGCAATGCACTTGAATTTCTGCTTACTTCTTTCTTTAGCAAGTAGCCATCATCAAGGACAAATGCTGCTAGCAGTGATTTCACAGATTACTAAAGGTCCACTAAAATTTAGTGGTGTTGGGGTTGGTTTCTTTGTAATGTAATTTAGTGTGGTCATAGTAAGGCCAATCCAAATCCAAGTGTCTGAGAGTTTTATTTTACCTAGGAGACAAAGCTATGGCAACTTCCAACTCACCTGAAGGAAGACTGTCACAAGGAACTCTAAAACCTAAACCCAATTCTAAATGGGCCAATGTCCTGAATCTAGAGGTAAATGGTTTCTTTACCTCTTGGGAAATACTCAGCTGTTCACAGGAGAACTAGCTGATGGAGAGAGAATCCCAGGAGGAAAGGAATGAAAACATTTAACATACAAAAGGGTACATGACTTCCAGGCTACGCCTTTAGTCCTCTCCCATGATTGAGCTGTTACTTGTCTGATAACTCAAACAGGCTCTTGGCACCTTTCTGAAGTGGCTGAGGTAGGGATGAGCTAATTCAGCATTTTATGTGACCTAATTCAGAAAATATGCAGCTATTCCACTACAGCATACACTGTTCCGCGAAGTTATTTTCTTCATGTCTATGTATCTCTAAGGCTTTGGAACACTTGGAAACTTACATTTCTGAAACCTGCTGCTCTCCCCATGTCCTCCTTCCTCCCTAACACTTGCTGTAATTCACCTCTTTACCAGATGAAAAAGTAACTGATTGGTCAGGGTACACTAACCTCAGATTCCTTGTTGGATTGGCCATTTTTAAAATGTCACAGAATGGCAGGACACACTTCCTACCATATTCAATGGCACAACACACTACAAAGAATAAATAGCATGATGAAAGCAATCTCTCCGGGCCTCCTAGCAACAATTCTTGCCAATTCTTAGAGCACACACTTGTGGCCGCTGGATTAATGCAAGTTCCATATTTGAAACCTTTTTTATTCATTCATTTTTCATGGAGAAGAAGCCTTATGGAATCTTGACATTTCTAACTTGCACCGTTGCTTCTTTTCATGCCCAGTTAGGTTTGTTTCCATTTTTCTTCTTCCTAACCTCTCATTTTTCTATTTTTGATGCTTCCTAAAGTAAGGATTTCTGCCTGAAGCAGAAGCATGACCAGCAAAGCAATGCTGTTTATAATGCCCCTTAATGACTGTACTATTCATTACAAATTTTCTTTCCTTTCTTGCTATACGAAACTAAAATATCTTGGTAAGGCATACACTCCACCCCACGTGTCTGTATGTGTCCTTTTATTTAAAATTTAGCTTTGGGATTCTTGTTTTGAACTTGAGCATTCATTTGCCCTGCTCAAACTACAAGGCATACAAATAATCTTTAAGTGCAAATAATGATTTATGTAACAGAAGTTTTTAATCTTTTACTTTACCTATCAAAAGAGATTAAGAATTAGACATATTTTACTTTCTCAGTCTTGAACACACAGAAGTATTTAGTATTGTCTCAATGAGGTACAGATTCTTTTTCTAAAGCTGAAACATTCTCAAAATGCTTTCTAGTTATTTGAAGTTACTAATTGTTTCAAAAAAAAGGAATGCTTTGGCAAAAAAACAAACAAAAAACCCCATACCTTTAAGAGCAAATTATCTCCTTTTCTTAAAGCCTGTGGAATATATAATTCCCATTCACACCTCACATACAGCAATGAAGAGACTATTTATATAAAAATGGAATCTTACGGATTATAGAAATGTATTAATGCTGCTAATTTTAACACATCATTTTATTTGTACACAGAGATCTTCCAAATGTATATTAATATATTAAAACTGATAATTTTAAATGAAACTTTAAAATTGTATAAGAATTGTGTACACCTGAGATCAGTATATAGGCTATGCTACAGGTGATAGTGTTTTTCTGAAATATCCCCCATAAAATTTTGTCCCATACTATGCAGAGCTCCCCAGAATTGATTAAAAGAGCTCTTGAATTTTTTCCTAGATGTCTGTCTTCCTTCTCTAGTAGCACAACATGGATAAGAACCAAATGCCAGCTTATAGTTAAGCATATACATAAAATGAGTTCCTTTTTTTCCATGAAGACAGACTGATGTATAACTTGCCTACAATTCCAGACTAGAACCTTGTAAGGGAGACAGAGAAAGAGGTGGAAGAGAGGAAGGCTGCTCTGAGCCTGCTGGTCCTTCCTGATTCCGGCCAAGCAGAGTTCCTTGAGCGCAACTCTGGTTTCACACTGTTCCTTTTTGTCTCAAATAAAACCAACAGTAAGAAATTAACAGGAAATTACCAAACTCAGAAACGTTTTGCTGATTTAAGTTTTGGGAGCCTCTCTAAGTGCATCCATCTACTCCAAGCTTCAAATTAACTCCTGGGTTTTAATGAAAAGAGTCATTATTTGGAATGAAGCATTTAAAAGTTTGCAGCCTATACAGGAGGTTCCCAAAGTAAGCTTTTCCTTGATTATACACAAACTGTATACAAACACATATGCCATGTTTTCCAGCTTCTGTTAGCTGAAGACCATTACACACAAATTATCAGATCAGCAGAACTACAACAATCATCCCTGGTTAAATTCTCTTTAGGAAGTTAGACTTACAATCAACAAGCAGTAACAGAACATGAATTAAGTTTAAAATGTGAAGGAAAAAAATACGGTAGCACTAATAAAGCGCATTGCACCAGCCAAGGTATGGAACAAAAAGCTTACACCTAAAAAAAAGACAGCAGATAAGAAATAGAGACCTAAAGAGGCAGTAAGCTGCTGGCAGCCAACAAACATGTATTTATTTAATGGATGTTATTAACCACTCTGCATTAGCAAGCTCTACAAAGCTGGTCAACCCCTACAGAAGTCATTTATGAACAATTATAAACAAAACAAGAAGAAAGTAAGCACTGACTAAAGTTATTGGAACAGGCCTACATGTAGTGTGAAACAGAGTAGCCTCAATCTTTAAGGTTTCTAAACGAAATAAGAGAAAACTGCACCTCTGGCAAAGGCACGCTAGGTGCCAGACTCCTTGAAAGACTTGTTAAGATTTAGGCACATGTATTTCTTAAGCCTTTGAAAGCCTCCCTCACAACTTGGTTGACAAACCACTCTGTCACATCTCCTGCAGTAACACAAACCTTTCTACCTCTGTGTTCCCCTCAAGAAATAAATTCAAGATAAAAGGTGAAGCTACTGGGTGTCACAGGTCCTGACCCTCTAGGAATTCTGAAAAGAACTTAATCACATTTTGTTTTGCTGCTTCCTTATAAGCGTGCTACCCTGTACTTCAGGAGATCATTGTTTTTAGGCAGCAAAACCATGCCCTCTAAGATGTTCAGTTCATATATAGCAGTCAACTTCTAATAATATTCTGAAAAGGAGAAATACGGAAAACACACCTTAGATGAGATCTACCTATTAAGTACATGTAACATTTCAATTAATAAAAGGACTGTTTATTTCTCAAAGTCAATTATAAACAGTATACTACAAGTAGGCAAAAAAAATCTCTTTGTGATCCAAAGCACAGTGTAGTGCCTTGTTTTTATTTCCACCTTGAATTGGTCTGCATTTTTGAGTTAGGTTAAATCTTCATGTGCTTGTAATGATTCCTGCTAATACAGCTCATCTGACAAAGAAAAACACCTCTGCAAGTAGTTACTAATCATGGTTCACTACTTAACAGAACTAATTTTAGAGTTATAAAAACCAGTGAATCTACCACTTTACCAGGTGGCATCACTTTGTTTCACTGAGATGTTTGTAATAGCAAGTCATTAGCTAAAACCCTATCCATCACATTAACCCAAAACAGTATTAAGACTCATCACTCATTCTTCTTTTCTCTTTTAGCTACTAAGCTTACTACTGTCTTTAGTTCTTCTACTTTCATTACCATTTGCTTTTCATATTAATAGTACTTTGGTTCAGCATTCCTCTGAAGGTCTGTTTTTGCTAAGATAGTGCCAAGGTAGGTATCTGTTATTTTGAGGATGCAATTTACAATCGGGGATAAGGAATAACGCAAGGGACAAAGCAAGTAAGCCTGAAGAAAACAGAATGCAATCTGACCAAAAAAGGGGAATACTGTTGGTGGCTTAGTAGTATAAAGTGACAGAAGGCTATTACAAGTAACTAGAATAAAATGCACAAGAGAAATTTCATGTTCCAAAATGGTGCAAAGGGACACTATACTGTGAACTCTGATGCTGGAATTCAGACAGCTTTGCTGTATTCTGCTCTCAAAGCACAAAGCACACGGTAAGATACCAAGCAGGAGATGCACGTATCTGACAGAGCAGGCATAGTTTTTTAAACTAACCATAGCACTTCAAACAATATTTAGATACCAAATACAATCACAAAGGAAAAACAGCAATGCTAAAATGTAAGGGTGAAAAGGAAACTTTAACAATGTTCTTCTGTGTGCACAATAAGAAAGTGTCAAGCATGGCATTTCCGTATCATGCCAAATACAGATTCCTCAGGATTTTTAAGAAATTAACAGCAAACATACACACACATAGAAACATGAAAATGTTTTAATCACTTACAAAGGCAAAGACTTAAAGAAATAGGTGCTAAAGTCTCAAACTTAATGCTATGACTGAAAAAAATAACTATTGTGCACAGGGTTTGCTTTCTTTGCTTTGTAACATTGGATGTTTCTGTCCTGGTTACAACAAGCAAATCCAGCTACCATTTGTGTTAAACCAAGGAAGCAGCAGCTCACTGAACTTCCCAAGTTGAAATCCACAGGAGAGTTAACAGGAGTTACAACAGCCTAGATTCTGGTACATTCAGTCACACTGATTAGTACTATTAAAAGCCAATTTAAAAACAAACACACAAACAAACAAGACACAAGCAACAAAACTTTCAAATATTATAGAGGCTAGCTTCCTTACTGGTCCAATGTGAACATGCAGCCCGCTCTTGGCCCAGTATAAACATTTTTCAACCAGGTGATGTTTCACTTACATGCCTCCACCAAAGAGGAGTTTCCTTTACACAGATAAGACTGCAGCATGCGCACGTATGTATGTGTGCATATGAACAATGGAATGTGTCTTGATCATGGAAATCCCATCAGACTGTAAACGTTTATGAATGAAATCCAGAGGCCCCACAGAATGCCATCAGTGATGAGCCATTTTATAGACTGGGAAATAACAACAAGACTTGAAAAAAAAGGAATCTGTAGCCAGAAACACACTAATGTAAAACAGACCGCTTCTTGAATTGCACGGCTGATAGAACCGTTCTGAAACATTCTCTTGATAGAACCATTCTCCACAAAAAAGTATGCCAGAAGTACTGGTACTGGCATACTTTGCCCTCCCAACCTGCCTAATCTCATAAAACTGTAAACTATGAGCAAAAGATGACAGTTTTACTTCTGTGGATACACTCAGGTTATCCAGACCCAGCTTTCTGCCAACATATTTCTGTAACTATTGTGTAAATTCAAGTATTGTCCTGTCCCTCTGATCTGTTTTAGAAATACAAAATTACTAAACCAGGACTCAGCTACAACTTTCTTTAGGGTTGTCAAGTTACATGAGGAGGAATAGAGACACTTGATGTAACTAAATACTAGCTGAAATAAATGGCAAGCTGCTTTGTTTAAACAGGTCAAATCCCATGGTCAGCATTCACAAAAATTCAGAGTGAAGTTAATGGAATTCCTCCCTAGACAATTATAGCAAATTGGCCCCTGTGATAATGAAAATAAATTAATTCTGTAATGTCAAAGACTTGAAGCAGATTAGAACAACCAGGATACGTTTTTATATTTCCATCTTAATATATGGCTGATTGCATTATATTTAGAGGATGACTGTTTCTTCAAGGCGCTTTCTCAAAGTTACAGCAAAACATGACAACAGTCACCCCTGTTTCAGTCACTAGTCACGCTACTTTATTCTACATTATTTACTGGATCACAATGATCATATCCTTCTTTTGACCCCAAACCTTGAAAAAATACCACAGACTGTTAAAATACTTACAGTAAAAGAATCCATCTAATCTTTCTACTCGAGCAAAACAGTATGCTCTATCAGGAATGAAAAACTGGTTTCACGGAGCCTCACTTGACATAGGAATGAACCCACTGAGTATGGAAGGTAAAGACAAAGGGTGTTAAAATAGGAGTGAAATGTTGCAAGGAGCGTTTCCCCTTAATGAATTACTGGGAGATTTGTAGCAGGCCAGCCAGGGTAAGTCTTTCAGCATGTGTATCCAGAAGTGTCATGGACTTGCTGCACTATATCGTTGCTGCCCTTTCCATGAACTGGGCAGTTTCCTTTCACCAGTTTATTTTCACTTCTATTCTGGCAGCTGTCTACAGCAGTAGGCATTTATCTTAAATAATTTGCTACTTGTTGAAGAATTCATTGGGGGGGGGGGGTGAAGAGGGAAATAGCCATTCTTGGTGCACCATGTCATAACTGATTAAAAAGAAAATTCAACAAAGATAAAACAGATTTCCCACAGATTTTTCTCCCACTTCAGAGGAGATCTCATACACATAGGTACCTTCCCCCTCCCCCAAGCAAAACACCACCAGAACTTGCTGAATTTAACTTTCTAGTTATTGTAAGTAGCAAAATCTGTGGAAGCTGTTTGCTTTTACTTAAATCCTCCAGAGGATTTTCCTTACAGAAAAAAGCTCAGTGATGACTGCAGTAAAAAAATAAACCTATAATAAAGAAGCGAGAGTTAGGGCTTTTCCTTTCTTTTTCACACTACTAACCTCTTGCAATAATGAGGCAGAGCCTTTGATGCAAACTACCTGTTCCTATGTTCAGCAACTAACATGAAGAGTAGAGATTCTTGAACAAGATAGGACAGTGTAAATTCAAAAGGTAAGAGCAGCATTTAATGGAGATTTTTGCTGAAATGTACTTTACATTAACTTAATTTCTGTGTCATGAGCAAAATGATCATTTGCCCAGTTTATAGAGTACTGTGGAAGAAAGAAGAAATGTCAATGTCAAGTGTTATTGGCAATATAAAGGGCTGTTCCAAGCAGGAAAAAAAATGAACGAAAAAAGTAAACATTTCCGTTCTCCTTACTGGCTACAGTTATGGAAGGCTGGCAAAGTACATTGCAAAGTAGACCTTACAAAGTGTTTGGTAATTTTTATTAAATAGGAGCGAAAGCAAAATGGGCAAGAGTGAAAGTAAAATTACATTCTTGTGTTGCACATATGAAACCCAAGGGAGCAACTGGTATTCCAAGCACTGGTTGTTACAAATGATTTGGTGAAAGACCGGTAGCTGTTAAACTTTAATGCTTTTCTAGACTTTATACAAATTCTGTGAAGTCAGAAGTTCACTGCAGCAGGTGAAAAACCACGCAAGCCTCCCTAGCCCTCATTTTCTTTCATTTGAATGCAACAGTTTACACTGCAAGTTTGCATACTGTAGCCCCACAATGAAGTAAGCAGAACTGTAATTTGCTATTTAGAGTAGCTCATCTTTCCAGACTGAGCTAGCACTAAAACTAACCATTTTGCAGTTGCAGAGCTTAAAAAAAAAAAAAAAAATCCATTGCTTACATAACACATTCATTATATTTACAAAATGCATACTGCTTCTGTTCCGCTATCTCAGAAAAGTTTCAAAAGCAGAAAAACAACAGTCAATGTTGGAAAACAAAATACTTTCTTTTCACCATGAAGACTAACTAACTGGCATTCTCGAAATGGAGATTAACAATGTTGAACCAGATGTTCTCCATTTCACAAGTGTCTATGTCTCAAAAATACCTAAGACAGATATCCTTTGGAAAATCCTACCTCCAGAGTTCAAATGCAAGCTTAAACAAAACAAAACAAAACTGAACCAACACCCTCTCCCCCACCCTGCAACCTCCACAGCATGCGACACTTCCTCACTCTGTGTATATCACTATAAACTGATAACCAAAATGAGTTTAAAAAGTTATGTGTGCACATGATTATGTGAAGTCTGTCAGAGAGGAGTTATAATCAGAACCTCAACTGCAATGCCCTGATTCACCTAACATTTCAACAAAAAAATCAACTGCAGCTATGCAAGTCAGTCAACTTGAAGTTGTCCAATACTGAACCAACAGCTTTGACTCCAGTTAAAATCAAAACCAGAGAGATTTGCTCCAGTTCTAGTCCGTTAGGAGCTGGTTGAAATTTTCATGAGAATATGAATTTCCATGAGGACTGAATTTCAAAGAGCAGACATCTTATAAGAATTGCTAACCTTTAAATATTTCCCTTGGAATCTTATGGCATGTGGATGCCATTTCTTCTGTGCCCATTTTTTCAATGCAACCTTAAATTACAATGGGCCTAAACCTCTTTACTCAATATTTTTAGGGAAGTACCAGTGAGAGTGCCATCTGTATTACCCCCTGTATAGAGGCTTACAAAACTATTCAAATTTTAAATTCAAATTTAAATTAAAACCTAGCAAGCTGGTTAATTTACATGTGTGGTGGAAAGGTCTCAGGTCTGCTACAGCTATGTTTACCTACAAGAGAGAGAATCTAAAGGGAAATGAACATCAGTACTGTGTTATAAATTCTGAAGATCATCAAAAACATTTGACATAGGAACCAGTCATCTCCGGTAATCTGCTTAGCTGACCAAAAGCAGTGTGACATCATCACACTTGAGTACTTTCAAAATTAGATGGCTTCTCTATTTTAAATATCCAGCAAAGGACTACATAATGTATCGTCAGGAGTGCTGTTATTATTGGTTTATAGTAATACAGATATGCAAGTCAAAGCACTGATGAGAGATTTATCAGTAGTCTAGGATTAAAAGTGAATTTAGCCACACATTTACACATACAAGGTGTGAAAGAAGGCGGCATCAGCCAGGGGCCTGTATGTCATTCAAAAGAAAATGGGAAATACAAAGTTGGAACACAGGTACCTAGCAAAATTAGTACAGTCTATGAGTCAAGTTTTATTTTCTTCAGAACTCAGCCTGATGGCTGTATTGATAACATAACAGCGGCTCTTGCCAAACCAACGTGCCATTGTCTGCTTCATTCTATTCATAGCTGATTCAGCAAAAGCTAAGCTTATCCAATATTTTGCATTATAAAAGTCTCTTTTCAACTGCCTATAATTTTGCAGCTCTCCAACCTATTAATCTGAAACTCTTGCACCAACTTCACTGCACTTTTATCATACTTTATAAAATTGGGGAATGCCCCCATCACGCTGTGGAGCTGCTCTGAAAACAAAATGTTTTAACTAAGATGTCTGAAGCCTAAGTGTTCCAGAAGGCACCCTTGAGAAAACTCAGTACATATCACAGATAAAGAGGGTTTGAACCTCAAATTATAAACAGCAGTATGCTCAAATTAAATGGAAGAGGCACCCAACTGCAATTGCATGCAGGTACAAAAGGAGTCAGTCTGTCCAAAATAGTGTTATATCATGGCCACAGTTAGGCCAAACATTTCTAGATTTCTTCCCCTTCATGTTTTGCTTCCTGTATTAGTTGCTGATAAAAAACATTTTGCCACTACTTAGCTGGGCAGAGAAAGAGACAAAGCCAAAACCCAAAAAGCTGTTACATGGTTTATTTACTTAAAAAAACATGTTTTCATTGTAATCTGAACAAGGCTCAATAACTACATTCTGGGAATTAAAGATTCAAACTCAGTGTTCTTAATTTGTATTTTTCCACAGAGCCAAGCCTTTCAGAGATGCTGCATGGTCTAGTGATGGTCAGAGGAGAAGACTGGGAGCCTTTAGGATACTGGGTCCTAGTCCAAATTCACAGCACTGACTCATAGTCTGGGACAAGTCACTTGACCTCCTATGCCTCAAACAGTCCAGCTGGAAAATACAGAAAGAAAAGCAGCAACCCTGAATGAGAAACAGTTATTATGACTAAGATCAGCTCCTGGATAAATCAAACATCAAATAAAATGTGTTTTCCATATGGAAGCTTCTTTCCTAAAGTGGAATAAAATGTAAATGCCTGTCAGTTATAATGATCTGAGAGGCAAGTGGTGAGAAAAGCAGCCCTGTGACAGACCAACAGGAGACTCAGCTAAGAATGAAAGACAGTTTTTGAGGTGCAGAGACATGAGAGACGGAAGGTAGTCAGGCATCTGGCAGCAACAAAGGTGAAACCGTGATTTGAGGAGGTCAGAGACAACAATGTGTCTGAGTCAGAAAAGGCCACTTATTCAATATTCCAGCTGTAAGATGAAAGAATGCAAGTAGAGATTTTTCAGAGCAGAGATCACAGATGCAAGAACATCTAAAAGGTGGACTGTTATTTGAAAGTACCATTGACAGATATGATGAATCCATCCTCTCAGGCCAAACAATTTCTCATCAGCTCTTGATTTTACCTCTTCCTTCTCTTCTTTTGCACTTCTCTAAGCAGTCATCCCTGTTTCCCTGAGTTTCCATCCTGCCCAGGAATCCAGTCTTTTCACTAAATTTCAATAGGCCAATCCTAACTTCAGTAATACTGCACTGCTCTAAATATTGGACCATCTGAAGAATTGTGACCTTCTATGACTCTGCTAAAACCCTCACATCACAGAAGCACCAGTACAAGGAGATGATATATCCCTAGGAAACAGTGCAGGCAGGTCTTGGAGTTGCACATTTTCCAGCAGATCCAAATGCTGTTCACCCAAAAAAGACCATGGATCTCCTTCTGCCACTCTGCTGCCATAAAGACATCATTACGGAAGCTTGAGATAGAAAGCTCTATGCTTTCTTTCCATATAGAAGATGAGTCTGGAACCCAGGTACTTCACCTATTCTGGACCACACAGTAGCCCACCAGCATTCAAGCAAGATTGATCCCAGCACGTCTGCATGAGAAGCTAACCAGCTCCCAAAGTAAAGGTAGAATAAAGGTGACATTTCCTCTGTTCTGCCTCTCCTGAGCTGTGCTTTCTGCACATTTTTGTGACAGAAAGCCATTCCATTAAAATACAGTGTTTTCAAGAAAAAGTGTATTTCCTATACTAACAGAACAGCTGAAGTAGCAGTCTCATTCCTTATTGGTATTTACATGAGGCTTATACAACGGTGAATACATGAGACTGCTAGTAAAACAGATGAGTTTTAAAGAATTAATACCTTCTAGAAGCACACAGAAGCCAAACCGCAAAAGAAACAAGTACAGCATCATTTGAACTTGGAATAGATACTGATCTGCAGGAATAGATACTGATCTGCAGCATGTCCACAAACTTTCGGATTCACCAGCTGAGACCTCATGATTTTAGAGAAAACAAAAACTATAAAGAGGTCAGATGTCCTTGAAGTAAAACATAGGCTGAACAGTCAGTGTCAGTAAGAAATTGTGAACCAAGTGAAAGAGCTGGAGTCTAAGAGGCAGCCATCTACAGACTGAACAGTGTACAGTTTGAAGAAAGAAATTTATTTCCTTGGACTGACTTTACAGAGCCAAAACAAATTATGAAACTGTTGTATGAACAGCACTATCCAGTTCAAGTTGGAAATATGCCATCAGGAAGTCCACTAATGTAACTGACCAAAGAAGCAGCTCCTGTGGAGATTGGTAAAGTTTGTTCAAAATATTAAAAAGCAAACACATGCAGAACTCGAGTTTAAAGAACTGGCCGTATCAGAACCCTGCAGCAGTGGATGCCCTGACAATGCACCAGCATTGTCATTACAGTGAATTAGCTAATCCTCTAGAGTTTTTACTGGGGTGGGATAACCTCCCGAAGCACAGGACAAGCCAGCAGCAGTTATGGCATACCAAGGTGGAGACGTACAAACCAGCGAGGAGTGCGACTTTATTGTGTGGCCTCAGGCAGGTCCACAGGGTACAGAAATGCACCCTGGCAGCTTCCTACTATAGCACAACTTCCAAAATACTGCGGTGAAAACTATCAATAGCACAGAGACTTTTATGGGCTGTGAAGCCAGTACTGACAGTTCCTCGCTTTCATCTAGCCAGGAGAAAATCGAAGTAAAAAACTACTTTTAACAGTTATAGTAAAAGCAATTTAAATAGGGAAAGAGAAGGCAGCAGCTGAGCAAGTGGCTGAAGGCTAAAGGAGGCAGCGCTGAAGGCCCAGGCAACCTATAGTCTTGCAGTCAGCAAACAATACAAAAAATTAGACCTGCTAACCACAACTTGGCCAGGTACCTGATCTGATGAAGAGGATAAGAAACATGAAATTATGTTAACTTATGGTTAGCCTGCTATCAGTCACTCTCCCTTGACAGGAAAATGGGAATTGTTCTGTAAGCTCAAAGCAAAGCTCTCTCTTGACAGGTCAAAGAAAACACTTGAGAATCCCAATGCAGACAAAAACCAAACTTCTTGTTGGAATTATTACAGCTGAACATTCTCATTTTTTCTCTTTCTATTGTTTTCATCATCTGTTTCTTTGCCATTCACAAGTAAGCTGCTATGTATTTAAACACTCCTGCTATGGCAGTTAAAGACACAAACACTTAGGCAAGTCACTAGAAGAAACATCTGACTGCTCCGGTGGACCGGTGGACCAATGGCAGAACTGGAACTATTGTAGCTACTGTCTTTTTGCCCAAACTAGTGCAAGGCTTGATCACACTGACTTAAAAGTTGGGACTGCAATTTACCACTTCCCTGCTCCCTTCTGGCAATGTATCAATACTACTAAATTATCTTCAGACTTCTGAGCAGTCAGAGGATCAGGTTTTTACACCTTTTGGTGTGCTTTCTGTTAACACAATAAACACATGCACTAGTGCAGAAGCCTTTTCTCTGTGGTCTTAGTGCCAGTGCCAGCTTTTCTGTTGTTCAGTCCTTATTTTAAGTGACTTCAGTTTAAACTCCATGTCAGTCCCCAGAAGACTGGTGAATCTAGTAATTAACCAAAGTAATGACACATTTATGAAGTAAAAATGTAACACTGTAATATTCACTCTTAAAGGACGCTGTTTGAAAAAGGATTTCAAAGCCTCTACTGCATAGTATGGATAAGATCAGGAAACACTGAATTAGTAATGGTTCAACCACTTTGGAAAAAATGTACAAATCTTCCACCATTGTCATCCAAAAATATTTTAAATGTTTTTATGTCAAGTCTAAACAGAATGTTTCTGAAATCACCTTAATGATTTTTCAATCTTACTTAACTTGCAAGCAGAGCCAAAAGGCCGAAATACCACTGAAAATTCTCTTCCCCAAATATGTGCAAATGGACCAGTAAGAGGTTAATACCAGAAAAAACCCTTTTGTTTCAGGTTTTTCTGTCAACATTTGAAGTTTCAAGAAGCTTGGGAAAAAACTGACACCATTTTAGGTGCTTAAATCAACAAAAATTAGAACTTCAGCATTGTTGAAGCAGGCAATGTGCTTGCTTTCTATGTTGACACACTGTCAGTACATCAACATAACTAACAAATAAAATTATTTATACAATTGTAATACCTAACAAATGTAGCAAATGTCATATTTGTTAAATAATTTGTTATAAGAAACAACAGATTACAATAAATAATTAGAAAAGCCTAGTAATTCCAGCTTTCACAAGCAATACAATACTTATGCCTGTTTTTCTCCCATCCTAGAGTTATTTCCATTCACTAAATAATCTGATCCCTCCAATTAACAGCAGTCTGACTGGAAATATGGATTGTATTTATCACCAATATTATTCTATTTCAGTCAAAACAATATGAGAGATGAATACAGTCTAATTTATGAATTGGTACTAGATGAGTTTGTCCTTTTTTGCACAGCTTCAGTAATGAATCTCAGTGCCTATAATTTTTTGCTATTTGTACCTACACAGAACTGAGATGACCTATAGGAAGAAACCATCTAACAAAAAAGTGAGTCGCACTTGGTTTTTTATTAATATTTTGATTTTCTCATTATAACTCTAAAATACATTAAGTGCACTGTATAGCAATTACTATACATTTAGGGGAACTGATGATAAAAACAGGAGACCTATTTAGGAGTTTTCACCTGTTAGGATATGCCACAATGAATTAGACCCTGAATATCTATATATGCAAGAGATATCTGTAAGAAGTGAAATACTGCTCTTTTATTGCTTCACTAAAGTTGATTAAAACAGACAATAAAATGAAAAGTACTGTATTCATGAACATTATTAGTGCTGTAGCCTGGTTTCAGTAGAATATTCTTTAGTAAATTCATGTTCCCAAATGGAAGAAGAAAATTATGTTTAAAATCACTGGCCATGTTCAGAGTAGGAGAAAAATAACCTACCCTTGCTAGCTCTTCATCTGCTATACCAGCCTCAACAACTGGAAGCAATGAAGGGCCACCTCAGCATTAGTTAACTCTATCTTCAGTTAGAAATTTACACAGGACTCTGGTCTAAACTGTACCTTCCAAAAACAAACAAACAAACCAAACAACAACAACCACCATCCCTGAAATTCTCTTCAGCTCACAGGTTATACAGCACTTTAGGAAGATTGTACATATGTTGTACCTCTACACGGATGCACACAGAGCTCTCAGAGAAGGGACAGAATGCTTAATTGGCCTTAAAGCCATCTCTGTGCCTCGTCTGATGCTAAGATGCATCACAGTGTCTCTAAGGTCACTTGCTGACAACATTATGGAAGGCTGCCCAGAGTTCAAGTGATGATGCAGCCTATGGATTTCATCTCCATTGACTCTCCTACCACCAACCCATCTCCAGAAGTGCTGGAAGAGAGGGCAGGAGAGGTCTCAGAAGACAGCCTTCCTCAGCTAGACCTAGAATTCTGAAAACTTGCTGTACTGCTCTGTGATTTTTACCGAGCATAAAGGGACTAAGGAAAGACTTACATGCATATGTATAAACTAGGTTACAACCAAACCTTCAGAGAAGGTCTGCAGCTCCCACTGCAGATCACTGATGTGGTATATAAAGCTTCCTGCCAGCACTAGTAGGAAGCTACTGTCACTGAAATGTACTGCTTGTATTCTGGAAATTCTGCTTTGGCTTCCTTGGCTTCTTCCCACAACAGCCTGAAAGCAGGAAGAAAGCTCATGCTTGCTGCAGCAGAGCTAGCCCCATGAGTTAACTATGACCAACTCCTGGAATAGGTGAACTTGGTTAAGATACTGCAGCAGAACGGCTCAAGATAATGAACATTTGCAACTATCAGAAAAGACATGCAATGCACTCTTTCTTATAACATGTATTTTTTCCATTTAGCAGCTGCAAGCCTTCAGAAAGAGGGAGGAGAGAGGGTAGTGATCCTAATAACAATCACAACTCAAATCACAAGCTTGATCACAATCTCAAATACAACTATGGGCTTAGCAGCACAGATTTTGGACTGCTGCAGATGTCCACCAAATTTGACGTTTCCTCATTCTCCTCTCTTTGTTGTTCACAAAGAATATGATTGCTAATTTCTTCCCTATGCTTACATCTGTTCTTTGCTGAGTAATGCAAGAATAGCAATGAATTATTTCAAACAATTAAATGACTCCTTCTGCAAAGTGCACGTGCCTCACACAGACACCAAATACAGCAATTTTAACAAAAATCTATAAATATGTTTTCCTTAAAAGAAGAGTTCCAAGAGTGGTGGTGTTATATGATAGGCCCCCAAAACAAGGTCCCAGCTCTTCCACAGCATAAAGAAAAGTTCAAAAATTCAAACTTCTTCTAATGTAAAAATCAGAAAATATATGTGATACTAAAAAATACATTTCAGATAATGCCATGTTGGGTTTGTTGTTGGGTGGGGTTTTTTTAGAACAGATGTAGCAATCCTGGGAAACCCTGAATTACAATCTATGAACAGTCAGGGACAACAGCCTTAAATCAGTTGTTGTTTCTGATTCCAAATTTAAGCCTGAAAAAGAAATGCTGCTTCTTCCTGATAGATCGAGTCTCCAGACCTAGTAGGAGGAAGGACAGAGTAGGTATAAGTAATTCCTTTTCATGGAAAAGAAGCTGAATTTATTACAGGCTCTTCAGTTTCTGGTAAGTTTCCACATTTAAAAAATAGTTTTGCACAAAATGTTTTTGCCCACACATTTTATTATCTAATAAGTAGGTAAAAATTGCATTGACTAATTTTTCATTCCTAACAGTCTTATACTTCACATACGCTTGTAAAACCTCCTCAACTCAAGACTATATCATGAGATGACATAGATTCAAACTTTAAACAAATACATAAAGCCATGACCCATTTGTTTTGATATTCTGCAATGTTCCAGACGGGGAGAAAAGCCATCACTGAAACCATGAGACATACAAGACTTCACAATTTATTAAGAAGATTAGCTGGGTTTAGTTTGTGCAGTAATGATTAGTCACTGAATATGTGTTGGTTTGAAAGCCTAAAAGGTCAGGGATCAAGGAATTATTTGGCTTAATTGTGTTTAGGTTTTTTCCATCTTTTAAATAGTTAAAAGTTTCTTTAAGTCAAGCAGAACTTTGCAAATGTGGAACTCCAAGTATATTCCACGCAGAACAACAAATGCACCTTAAATATCACATGTTTTTTCACTTTTGGATTATATTTGTAGAACTGCCTGCTGTGAAATGACAAAGTTCATGGTTCATCTGAACTTTTGAACTCAAGTGAGTATTTGACACAGCAAAACAATCTAAATGAACCTAACACAAAGTTTTCATAGTTTAAACCTAGCTTTCAGGCCTTTGTCTGGGGCAATTGGGTAGGAAAGTTCTTTATTGATGTTGTAAAAACTACCAGTTTAATAACAGGCAGAGAGAGTGGAGAGATCAGTGGAAAGAGCACCTTAGCATTTCTGAAATAGTGCTGGTTTGGTAGTTCATTGAACTTTACCTGACCCCATTACGAAGGCTTCCCCAGGACAAGTTGTAGCTGCATTTGTGACAAGACTGAAGCTTCCTATCTTATTTCAAATAGGCTCCAGGGCTGGGAGTTCACAGATAAAGTTAGGTTAAAAAAAAAAAAAAAATACTCTGCACACATGAATTCACTTGGCTCCCTGCACTGCTATTTCATTTTTATGTTCAGGCTGGATTCTCTTTATTATGGAGAAGTTGAAATCTTTTTTTCCAAAAGGAAAAAGTTTGTCACCTGCATTCCTGACATATACCAGAAAGAGTCCATAAAAAAAAATGGGAAAACACAGTGCATTTAATATTCTTATGCTGATGTTCCTTACAGACCCTATATGTCGGCCTGCTTGCACATGACTACTATCCCTTCTTAACATTACTAAAAATTCTACAGCAGTCTCAATACATGCTTTATCAATTTCAGACCTATCAACCAACAAAACTTGGAAAATGTTTTGAGGCTTTTAAAATTACTTTTAAGACACTGCAAGATGTCCTGTACTTCAAGTTCACAGTTTCATAACTCACTAGCGCATATGAATGACAAAGATTTCTGAGCACATTACAAGTGCTGACTGCATACTACATCGGGTTCAAATGAGCCTTACAGTATCAACAGATGAGTGATAAAACCCTACAACTGTTCAGTCCCCTGTAAATTCCCTGTGAAAATAACCATACCAGACAAGAACCTGTATTTCACCAGCCTCTAGGGCTGAAGTCACTACTTCCTTCCATCCAGAAGAGTGAAGAAAAGCAACCCAGAGACTAAAGAGAGCAGCTGTAATAATCACTAACAATATTATAGTTAATGTTGCCCCTCAGATGCAGCTTACTAATAAAGTTATATACATGTTTTTATCAAGCTGAAGTAGGACAGGAAGACAAGTTCGAGAATTAGAAAATTCCTAAAGCAATTTAAAGACGTTTGGCATTACTAACTTTCTTCTCCAACTAAATCTTCCCAATTTACCATGTAACGCCAAAGCCTACTGATGTAGCTGTACTTCTAGCCCTCCCACTTCGTCCGCTGTCAAGTTTTACTTCCAAGAGATCCGCTCTTTTTTTCTGTTCACCCAAGAGGCCAGCATTCTGAAGCGACGAGAAGAGGAAACGCCTATCTCGCCGCATCAAAAAAGCCCCAAGCCAAACCAAACCCGCCAAACCCGGAGCAGGAAGAGCCGGTGCCCCCAGGGACGGCCCCTCCCGGAGCGGCCCTCCGCCGCAGGCTGCCCCGGCGGCGGGAGCCGGCCGGGATGGCGGCGGGGGGCTGACGCTGAACCGGGGGCATTCCTGCAGCGGCGGGCCTCGGAGCCCTCGGTCCGCGGCCGGTTGACGCCGCAGGTTGCGGGGCGCTCTCCGCCGCTCGGATGCGCGCAGACCAGACCTCAGCAGTCACCTACCAGAGCCTTCTTCACAGTAAACTAAGGAAACTTTGCCCTCCGGGGCCGCGCCCTCGGACTCTTACTCCGCTCCTGATGACGCAGTTAACAGGTGATGCGAGAGCCATAAGGAAGAACTTTAGCTGGCACCCAAAGCCAGCTGCAGACCCGCGTAGTTTCAAACAGCTAGACAAAGGGATGCCTTGTACCTGCAATTAACAGTCCCGGTATCTTCTCCTATCACTTGCAAAACGCGCTGAACCCGCGAGGCTTCTGCCGGGGGGGGGGCGGGGCGGGCAGCCACCTCAGGCCCGTGCCTGAGCCGGGCACCGGCCGCGCCTGCGGCCGAGGCGGCCGGAGCCCGGAGAGGTTTTCCACGGGACGGCAGGGCGGAAACCAGCCCGTCGGCGGGGAGAGGACAGGACAGGACGGAGCCGGCCGGGGCGCCGGGACCGGCCGCCCCCCCGGGACCGGCCGCCCCCCCGCCGGCGCCGAGGCTCCGGGAGCTCCGCGAACGCGTGCGGCCCGCGCGCACCTGCGCGCCCCCACCCAGCCCAACGGCCGCCCTGCCCGCAGCCCCGCGCGGGGGCTTCTCGGCAACGGCCTGCCGTGAGGCGGGCAGCCGGCGGCCGCGGCTTGAATCCAGCCCTCGCGTTCAACGAGGGAGGCCCGTCAGTGGCGGCCGAGGAATTTTTCGGAATGTGCTTATTTTCCGTTTCAGGACCCACCTGTGCTCTGCAGTGTCCTGAAGTACGTGAAGTAGCTGACAGTGAGTCCCCGGCTCACCTTTTGGAGAGCGACACCCTACTGAAATCCCACGTAGGGACCCGATCTAAAGCAGTAACATTTTGCACACTCCAACACCTGTATTGTTATCAGAGATGTGAAAAATAATCACCTCAATCATTGCTTGATTAGCCGTACGTACTCTCCATCAAGTATCTAAATTCACACCCTAGACGCTCTATGAATCAACCTTCCAAACTCTTCAAGGAATGAAGCTGAGTTTCTCCATTCCCCTCCCCAGTTTTCGAACACCCCCGAGATGTTCCCTGTCAAGAACCACAAACCCAACCAAGCCTGCACCCAAGGTGCAATATGCGCCCTGCAACTGTGCCATCACAAATTTACGCTGCAGTTTCTGAGCACCGGCTGCTGTACTAAGTAAGCCTTG
Source organism: Haliaeetus albicilla (assembly GCF_947461875.1). NCBI lineage: Eukaryota > Metazoa > Chordata > Aves > Accipitriformes > Accipitridae > Haliaeetus > Haliaeetus albicilla. The sequence continues at coordinate 23,413,556 of NC_091493.1, forward strand.
CTGGGCATTGCTTTCCAGTCAAACCTTCTTGTATTGGCTTTGTGTGGCAAGGTTTTGGTAGCGGGGCGGGGGGTTACAGAGGTGCCTTCTGTGAGAAGCTGCTGGAAGCTTCCCCTGTGTCCAACAGAGCCAATGCCAGCTGGCTTTGAGATGGACCCGCTGCCGGCCAAGGCCGAGCCCATCAGCGATAGTGGTAGCGCCTCTGGGATAACATGTTTAAGAAGGAAAAAAAGTTGCTGGGATGCAGAAATGGCAGCTGGAGAGAGGGTGAGGACATGTGAGAGAAACAACCCTGCAGACCCCCAGGTCAGTGAAGAAGGAGGGGGAGGAGATGCTCCAGGCACCAGAGCAGAGATTCCCCTGCAGCCCGTGGGGAAGCCCATGGTGAGGCAGGCTGTCCCCCTGCAGCCAATGGAGGTCCACAGTGGAGCAGATCCCCACCTGCAGCCCAGGGAGGACCCCACGCCGGAGCAGGTGGGTTCCCGAAGGAGGCTGTGACCCCATGGGAAGCCCGCGCTGGAGCAGGCTCCTGGCAGGACCTGCGGATCTGTGGAGAAGAGCCCACGGAGCAGGTTTTCTGGCAGGACTTGTGACCCCGTGGGGGACCCACGCTGGAGCAGTGTGCTCCTGAAGGACTGCACGCTGTGGAAAGGACCCATGCTGGAGCAGTTCGTGAAGAACTGCAGCCCATGGGAAAGACCCACGTTGGAGAAGTTCATGGAGGACTGTCTCCCATGGGAGGGACTCCACGCTGAAGCAGGGGAAGAGTGTGAGGAGTCCTGCCCCTGAGGACGATGAAGTGACAGAAATAACATGTGATGAACTGACCGTAAAACCCATTCCCCATCCCCCTGCGCCGCTGGAGGGGGGTAGCTAGAGAATCCAGGAGTGAAGTTGTGCCCAGGAAGAAGGGAGGGGTGGAGGGAAGGGGTTCTGAGATTTGGTTTTATTTCTCCTTACCCTACTCTGGTTGATTGGTAATAAATTGAGTTAATTTTCCCCAAGCTGAGTCTGTTTTGCCCGTGATGGTAATTGGTGAATGATCTCTCCTGTCCTTATCTTGACCCATGAGCCCTTTGTTATATTTTCTCTCCCCTGTCCAGCTGAGGATGGGGGAGTGATAGAACGGCTTTGGTGGGCACCTGGCCTCCAGCCAGGGTCAACCTGCTACACTTCTGCAACATAAGGAAGAGAATTTCTTTTCACCTCCAATACCTGGGAGGGATTTTGCTGCTCTGTGAAAAGGCTGTGGGCTGGGATTTGTCTGAACTGGAGAAGAAGTGGCTGTTGGCACCCATTTTGTGATCCAGGGAGAAAGTGATCTCTGGCATCTGGAATGATAATGGATAGGAAAGATTTTTTTGCCAGCCCCCCTGAGGCTGCTGTTACCTTCACAGTGACAGGTGTGGATGACCGATATGTTTAATCCTTCAGATCCCCTTGTCTTTCTTCTGGGAAGTTCAGAACAGTGTATCAAGCCCATTCCCCAACTGAAACACTGAATCCTCTGTGAGGCTTAGGAAGTTGACCCTTGCTCTGTAGACCCTGTGTGTGCCCCTGCTCTCCCATTTCTTTCTAATTTGTTGTAGGACTTGTAATGGCAACCTATTACAGAAGCATCAATCAAATGAGCTCCTAAAATGGCTTGTTAGACTGCTGTGTTGATGCATGCATTTTTAAGAGATTTGGAGGGAGAAAGTTTAGAAGCAAGCAATGCCACTGAAATTGGCTGGGGCCAGTTTTATTAATTCTGCAGTAAGCAGATGCAAAGTAGCAAATACATGTGAACATGCAGAGTGCGGTGTTTGGAACTATGCAGCAAATGCCACAAGCTTTTTAAAAGTCTGTGTTTTGATATGACATCTTTAATCACACAGAATCTCCCAGCTTGGTGCTGAAGGAAGGTCAGGTCTACAAGGCAATTCAAGACGGCCAGTAGATCATGCAAAAGTTAAGTCTTCTATTTATGGGCTGTTGTGTGTAGCTATTTCATAAGCTACAGGGTAACAGCAAATAACTGTGGCCTCTGGCAGACATAATTTTGTACACAGTGTTATTAATTGTTCTTCTGTTGGCATCACTGCAGGTCCTAGCAATGTTGCATAAATGCAAAGCAGAAAAAGTCCTTAAGTCCATGCCCCAAACAGCTCTACTATTAAATAAAAGAGACAAAATTACAACAGAGCTTTACAGCAGAACACCAGAACAATACTTGTCAGCTTGAGGAGCAGGCATCTCAGGACCCCAGCAGTCTGTTGGTGGCAATTTTTTTGTAGGCATTGTATCTAAGGGCAATGAAGATAAATAGGTTGCACTTCTTTAGAGGTTCTTAATGGAGCTTCTGCCAAATATATGGATGAAAGCACTCTGGTGCTCTTTTGAAAATGTAACAAGTGGAAAATAGACACTGGCATCATTAACAGATTAAAAATAGGAGTCGACCTTTAGATGCTGACTGAGAAGCTCATATAAGCTATGAAACTCCTCAAAAGAAAAGACAAATCACTTATGCTGACTTAGACTATGGAGAGAATGATTGTGAGAGAGAGGTGAGTGAAATAACAGTCTAGGAAAATAATTTTTTAGCCATCTTTCAGAACAGAAATGAACGGAGAAGAACTGAATTTATGAAAACCAGGCAAAAAGATGTATTAGAAACTGAGAGATGAGTGGGTGAGAGTTTCATAAAAAGGTTTTAGCTGTGTAGGTATCTGGAGGTCACGGATCAGGAAAAATCTGTAAGATAAATATAGTACCATGGTCAACACTGATACCAACTCAAGTATGTGGTGTCATGCAGACAAATGGGTGGGGGTTTATTACATGGGACTCAGCTGGTGCACGTGGTTTGTGGACCAGTTCCTTGAAACTGACTCTAGCTGTGACCATCTCCTCTTTGGCAGCTAATTGCAATGATTTCTTCTTCAGATTGGATGTTGCTCTGGGAATTTGGGTTTTCTCTACCAGTTTTGAACCATGTCAAACCGTATTAGAGGTTAAAGTGTTAACACAGGTAGAAATATAGACTTGGCACTCAAAGAGTTCTAGGCTATAAACTCCAGGGCAAAGACTATTACGTTTCATAACCATAACAATGTTTTTTATAGCTAGGATTTGAAAGAATGTATGTTAGGTCTACTCAGATTTGTCTGAAAAACATCATATGGAAACTAATTATTTTGTTCCTCCCATTGATCTCATTGCACTTCTCTAATCACCAATTATACCTTTTAGTTAGTTAGGTTGAATGTAACTGAATTGTGCTCTAAGTCCATTAAGAGAGATGTGCAAAAGAAATGCACTAAGACCTTCCACAGTTATCATTATAACTACAAAGCTGTATTTTTCATACATTTAAACCAAAGGACATTTTTTATCTTCTCTTTCTGGTATTTCCTGTACTGCTTTTATGTAATCAGTACCAGCTGTATTGTTAATATAGCTCCCAGCAATGTAGATTTCCAGCTCAAATAATTGACAGCTTTCTCCACTGACCTCATCCTCTATTGAGGCATCGTCTCTAAAACACTTTCCACAGACACGCTCTTACTGTTTGTGTACTCTTAACTCCTGCCTCTGGTCACTGTACTGTCAGATTACATGTGGGTCTCTGTCCATCCATTGTTCTGAAGTTTCTGGAAATTAATGTGGTGATGTTGCTAAAGTATTACAAAATGTTTTCTTGGTCATTCTGTCATCTATAGTAAGACCATGATTTTTGCAGAGCATCCTTTTTATTTAATGTTCATGCTTGTTTTGTCACCAACTGTCCTTCCTCTGTCAGTACCTAATACTGCTCTTGTATTACAGTCTTAGCAAAAAATCAGGGATCTACATAGGCCACTAAGTTTTTGGCGAGGTGCCCATTGACTTTAGCTAATTTGTGGTCTCTGTTGATTTTGTTCCGTTTACTGCTCTCTTAATTCTCTCAGGAGTATGGTTACTCACTTAAGGACATAGTCTGCTGACCAAGATCTGCCCTCCAAATGAGTTTTCAATGGAAAAGGTAACATTGCAGTCCCCTCAAACCCTCCATTTGTAGGTGGTATCAGCGCTGCCCTTGCTGTGACCATACTACCCTGACATGCTCCCAGATAAAACTCTTAAGAGTAGATGAAGTAGTGCCAATAGTTCCTCTGCCTGATCATTCAGCAAAGATTTCCCACAAGATGATCTTACATCTTTTATCTGTACTAGTGCAACTGCCTCCCCTAACTTGTTTGTGACAGTACCTTTTCCTTTAAGGCCTTTGACTTATACATTTTATCTGTTTCACATCTCTCCATCTGATCATGTTTGTTTTCAAATCTGTGTGCAGTCTTTAGAAGTTGTGTGTCATTAAAACCAGCTAGTACCAATCACTGTTAACTGCTGCCTCCTTTTGCAATGAGGCATGCTGTCCTGCCTCTGGATCTATTGCCCCAATAAACATCACATCTGTGACCTCAGCTCATTCTCTTCTGTGGACCTCTGTGTTTCTCTCCTGGGACGCACGTTTTTTGCAGAGGGGTTTTCTTCACCTTTTGAACACAGATTACCATGTGCTGGCAGTTTTGCTTTTAATGGGATGATTGGTGCTCCATGACTTGCACCCTTTCCCAGTTCTCTTCGCTCTTGGCTCAATGTGCAGTTTGTAGTCTACCAAACCTTGCACTTCCTTGTCTCTTCTAAAGCAACACCTCCTCAGATCAAATTAGTTTAGGGGCTACTGTTTAGCATAATCATCCACCTGGCCTTTCTATTAGGTGTCATCCAAACCCCACTTCAGTTGATTAAAAGACCCTTTCTGAAGTAACTGAACTCTGGATTGGACCTTTTAGTATTGAACCACATCAAGTTAGATTGTACCTTGCAGAATAGTTGATGACATAGAGTTTTCAACATTTTTTCTACACAGAGGAAAAATAAGTTCTATTTCAAAAGACCTCTGTTGATCTTAGAGTCACAAAAATCAAACTTTATCCTACATCTCACAAAAAGGCAAAACAAAACAGAAAAGTCTCCAAATCCTTCTGTGAACTGAGACCTATGAAAGCTATAGCATGCATATGTATCATTGCTTTTTGTGTAACAGAATGCACTTTCATCCATGGGCTCTAAGCTGTCTTGGCACAACTGAAGCAGGACTCCATCGTGAAATTTGTGCCTGTCATACAGATTACTTTATGCAGTAGGATGAACATCTTGCCTTACAACCTCTGCAGTGTTGCTTAAAGATAACAGGAGTGCATTATGGCATTATCAGGGGACTACTACTTTCACTCTTATGAACTTCCAGTGAAGTAAGTGGGATTACTCACTTGAGTAACATAAGCAGAATTCATTCTCAAATGAATGTTTTCAACAGATCTGTATGTAGACTTCACAGAAGACTGACTATTGTAACATTTTTTCAATAAACGTCCATCATTGACTTTATATATTTCGCTGCTGGATTTTCTGCTTAATTTTAAAATTTTCTGTTCAGTATTTTAACATTTTTAGTCTACCCAAAAAGTAAACAAAGGAAGAGGTGAAGGTGTTTCACAGACACAATTGCTTCAGGCAACTGTCAAATGTAAAATTCAGTGGAAAGCTTCAGCATGTCTCTAGTTTAACTCAGTTGAGGAATGCTGCAAAAACAGGTGTTGTCTGACACAAGCAATAATTATCTTTCACCTTGATGGATGTTAGTTTAATCTGTTTTTTACATGGTAGCTAGGTCTCAGGTGGGTTAATGCCAGAAAGCAGATGAGATGTTTTGCGTACTTTGTGTATGACAATATCCCAGACAGTTTTTACTCCCTTTTTTTATTTATTATATGGAACAGTTTTAATAGTCTCAGTGGTTTATCCATTAAATTTTAACTCTAGATTCATTTTATGTTACACTATCAATGTATTTTAAATGAGCTCACAATTAAACTGTTGGCTGTTGAGTACTTTACTGGAAGAAAAGAGACTAATGAACAGAATATGCTTCTAAAATATGGATGGTTACTGATGCAATATTCACAGAGCAAAATGGTTTAAAGCACAAGGTTAGAGGAATAAACTTAAAAAAAACAAAACACAACTTGTTGTCATTCCTTTGCATATATTTAAACTAGAGGAAAAAAACTTGTAAATTCGATTTTTAATCCAAAATGCTTTATTAGTTTCTAGTGTCCAGTGATTATACTTCATCATATTAAGCCATTCCAAACTAGACTACACCCTTCCTATGCCCTTGGGCAGACTTTCTAGCCCTGTGGGCATGGGAATGGTCTATAAACCATGCTAACATTGAACTTGGCACAATTTCAGGGATTCTCTTTGCATAAAGATAAACAGTGTTTTAACAGTTTCTTCAAGGTGTTAGGCAATAAATACAGCAAGTTAAACAAAAGGCACACAGGGCCTCCCGGTTTGGCAATGTTTTTTACAAAGCTTAAATTAACAGGTGTGTGGTACACCACCTCTGAGTTATGACTCTTGGTGGTATTTCTTGGTTGTGCACACACACGATGTTACGTGTTGGAATGATTTCATACTAGCACTCATACTAGTTGCAGCTGGCTGGTGACTGATACCAAAATGTATACAAGTACATGCTAATTTCCACGAGATTATGTTGTCCAATCAAGTGTCCTCTGTTTCTTAGGAACTCCTGATGGATAAATTTTCTGAGCGCCTTTGTGAATCAGCTACCTTCAGGAACAAGAAGAGGTCAACATTCATTGGTGCTGCACTGCTTCTCTTATTTACACTCCACTTCTTAGTAGCTCTTATATGACACAGAATTTCAGCATGACAGTAGCCTTATGCACTGAAAATGGTAGGTTAATATTAGCAGCGTTGGATTGCCTCTGAACATACATCCTACTTCTCCCACTGTACAGACCAGCCAAGTTTAAGTACACTCCTTGTGATACAGACTGGTTTTTTGCATGTGAAGGCTATGAAGTTTGTTTAGCTGGCATTAAAAATTTACTTCTAGCTTTCAGCTTCCTAATTCTTTCTCTTAAGAAGACTTGAGTTGAAAGTTTTAAAACCTTTGGCATACATATGCTTCTCTCCATAGTCTGCATGCCCTAAGATTCTCACTCATTTCACCTTAAGACAACTACCATTACGCTGGTGTTGTGGTATTAGGCTAAAACAATATGAAAGCACTGTTCCAAAGGACAGCACACAGCAGGAGCAGAAGACACGACTACCTGAAAACCTTTGTTGAAAGCAGACTGTGGTCTGCAGAGCTAACAGATGCACAGGAAAAAGTTGTCCCAAAGTCCTATTTCTGAAAGAGACTATTAAAATGGATTTCTTAGCCCCCAGGAAAGCAAAGTACTGAAAGAACACGGAGAACTCTCTATAAAGAGTTATCAGTAAATTTGAATGCTCTAGGATGGTGGTAAATTTTGTAACTGTGCCATTTCCCTCAGAGAAAACAAAAGTCAGGTAATACAAATTAAAAGACCAAAAAGTGCAAAAAACATTACAAGAAAGACCTACGTAATAAGGCAGAAGCCTATCCATTCATCATAGAACAGGAAACCAGAAAAATAACAGAGCAACCTTCAAAGCTGAGGAATTTTATTTCAGTTGAGTACCTTTATGCAAAAAATATGGAAGTATTGTTGAGTCATTTAAAAATCCTATCCCATGTATGTTTTCATTCCCTACTATTAAATCGGGTGCAATACTTTTTCTCTAATATACTCATGCTTTTCCAGCAGGAAATGATACCAGGATTATGTTTTCATTTCTAGAGGACAGCTCAAAACGACATAAAACAAAAGTGCCTGCATTTGAGGGCAACATTATATGTACTGGGTATACAAAATAGTTTCACAGTTGTACATCCATTTTTTTCCTCTTTCAGGTTCCCCATTTCAACATGACCCTCAAATCACAAACCTTGCACAGAGTACAATGTTTGGCAGATTATTTTATACTCTACGGAAAAGAAACAAAAGATAAAAAGAGACGACCACGTGTGCTTAGGTATTGAATAAAAATACTTACGGGTATCTTTTAATTAAAAGTGAAGAGTAAGTCTTATAACAGGTGCCCAGGAATTTCTGTGAAAGACATTCATATGAAAGATTGGCCAGCTTTCAATATGGAATCTGGTTCTATTTTGTCAATGTTTTTAAGATGGCATTATGATTTATTTAGCAGCAGCTGGAGATATCATTACTAACATGTGTGCCACTCCCAGGGTAAGTGTCAGAAACACTCGGCAGGCACCTCAGATACAATATTAATGTTTTTGGATGTTGCTACAATAGACAGAGAAAGTCCATACTTGTAAAGCAAGAGAAGAAAAACCCCTGCACCTGTGTAGATAGAAAATATGACAAAGAAGAAGGACTCAAATTTGTATTCAAATTTGTACAACAGTTCGTAAGCATTTTTCATCCAAAACCTCAGGAATTTCAGACTATGTAGAATCTTATGTCTTTAAAGAGTTTTCCTTTAAAAGGTTGATATAGAAACCATCCATAAAATACAGTAACCATACTAAAACTCCAGTAGTTAGGACATGAGTTGAGGACCTGAAAATCTGTGTTGAAATATGTCATTCAGCAGACAACTGGGGCCATTATAACCTGAAGCATGCTGAACCATATGTGAAATGGGAATAATAACACTTTCCTCATTAAGAAAAATGCAAAGGAAATGCTTTGGGACTGCAGTACTCGGGTATTACATTCATAGTAATGACAGGACAGACCAATTTTAAAATACCTCTCAGATGGTGCTGTTCAGGAAGCTTCCTAGTAGTTTGGGAGTGAAAATTGCAAAAGAATGCTTGAGCTCTGTATAGTCATGGCACAGAAGCGCAGCTATGATCACTGAATATTTTAAATAAAAGTTAAAGACCCAAGGAAGAAGGAAAACCAAATACCACTCAGAGATTTACTTTAGGGAGCTCATGGAATATATGGTACAAATATACAATCATTAAGTTAATGAAGAGTAGAAGAAAAGACAAGGTGACACAGATAATCTTTCATATATATAAAACCACAAAGAACTAGAACATATTGTCAAGCTGATGCTACTCTGCACACTGTTTAAAGGAAAACTCAATACATCCTTTATTCAAAATCAGCAAAATTAGGGGGAAAAAAAGGAGAGGCAAAACATTTTTTCTAACATTATTCTGAACAACACAAGGACTGTCAAAAATAAACAATAACGTTTGTGAAAAAAGCCAAAAGCTGAACTGCAAAAAAGACCTTTCTTTCTTTCTTTCTTTCCCTCTCCCACTTCCTCAATAAGGCAAAAGAAATTGGAGACCTGGAGATTGCTGTAAGTAAAGAAACACCTTCCCAGTGCAAAAGCAATACCAGGGCAAGCAATGTAGCCAATCTTGATTGCTACTGCATGTTTGGATGCATGTACCTTGGGGAAAGTTGACTACTATCCCTGGTCATATCTTAACATAACTTGACTGTTGAATAGCAGCTGTTGAGTGAGTAGACGCAAAACTTGAGAGGCAGCTACTGCTAAACTTTGAGAAATTCCAGATAAGGAGTAGATTTCCTCCTCCAACACACCTAGACTGACATGAATATACTGTTAAGAGTACTTTAGGCTTATATGGGATAATGAAGCTCTAAAGAAATTATATGAGACTGACCAGCTCAAACTTTTTTTTTTTTTTTTTTTTTTGGGGGGGGGATGACCATGAGTTGTTTTCTTCTCTTTCTCTTGGACTTACTGATTAGCAGCAATCTTTCTCCTTTGCACTTGTGAATGAACTGTTCATTGTTGAAAATGGATGAGAAACAAATTTTTCTGCTATACTGCTCAGAAGACCACATTCAACACAACACTGCCTTTCTGTAGCCTTTAATAAGCGTCATGTCACTAACATGGCTAAAATGAAGAGAGTATAGAACAATTAAAGCTGAACCTTAATCTGTTTAGATTTGGCAGTCTTCAAAGTATATAACATACCTTTTCTTTCTCCTATTCTACCCTCTCAAAGCCAGGTACTGGAACATGTAAAAAATTATTGGAAGAAATTTTGACAGCAGGCAGATGTTATCTTCAGTTTTGTGAAGTGATTGGATCTGACCTTGGAATAGTATCCATGTTTTAGGAAGACAGTGTCTCCCTTCCTGTGTAGTCAGTCTACAATTCAGATTTGAATTAGATTTTTGATGTGATATAACTGATGAGAGCTACTACCTTCTTTTGTTTCCCACCATTTAAAGAGATATATGGCAGTGAAGAAAACATTTTTAACTAGATAACCTTGTCTTATCATGGTTTCAAACCAGCTGGAATGTAATTATTTCTAGCATTTGTTCCTTATTACAGATCTCATTATAGATTATAGATCACCCTGTAAACTGAAGAATATGTCATGTAGGCATGAAATATACCTATAATTTTTTATTTTTAATAAATATATTTTATTATTTCGTATTTCTTCTCCCGAAACAGCACATTTTTACTAGAAACAAATACTTCACTCATGTAATAATAACATTTATCTATCTAGTTAACATCACTGGCATTTTATTACTGAACAAAGCATAAAATATAAAAGGAGAAAGATTTTTCGCTTAAATGCAAAACCCAAAGTGGAAATATGCTTTCTGACATGTTAAAGAAGGAGCTGCAGCATTACCAAAGGAACACAAATGAGTGAAGTTTTTTCTTCCTTGTCTTGCAGCTGATCTTAGATGGGTCATTTTGACATCCCTATGAAAGGTATGAAACTCCTGCATCAAGGAAATTGCCTATGATTAAGGGATAATGTGAAAGGATGTTTAATCTTTTTTTTTAGCCCACCTAACACATGTTAATGACCATCAAGAGTTTTTACCCTTTCTTGCTAAATGAATTACTTTCTATTGTCTTCTAAAATTACCTTAGCCATTGTTCCTTACATTTGACTTGAAACACAAATGCACACAAACACTAGAACAAAATATGTAGTCTATCTCTTCATGCTACATGAATTTACTGACCAGTCAGAAATTATTTAGCTAGCAGTAGTTTGTATTTTATTGAAAGAACAATATACGTGCAAAATCAAATTACATCCCTACTAAATGTATGAAATATGTACACAGTACAGACAAAAACTGTTATGGCTGTATATCTGTTGCAAGAAATAATTTGGCATTTAATTATTTTTTTATTTCTTATTTTGACTACAAAATATTAATACAAAATTAATGGAATGTGCTACTTTACTGGGGGGGGGGCTACAAAAAAAAAGGTATGCTTCATTATTTTTATGTTTTGCACATATCCTCACTGTTGCTGACAGCTCCACTAATTTCAAATTCACTTTATTGAATTCACCCCATTATGGAACAAATTTATATAGGTTCACTTATTGTGTCATTACCGAACACAGTATGTATACCTAAGAGTTTAAATTATTCTAAGTTTATGCCTGTGATCTAAGTTCTTATACCAATCACAGATCCAATTGCTTTATATTTTTAAATTACTTACAGGAAAAAAAATAACTTGTAAGATTTGAAAAGATGAGATAAAAGGACAGTCACTCAGACTGAACTTCTAGGATTCACTGTAAAACTATTTCCCTATCAAATTTTTATATTAAATGCTTGCATTCTAAAACATGGTAATGGCTGGTTTGGGATGATGACTTATGAGGCACATTCAGCAACATGTAACAGGAAAAAATCGATTTTCCTTTACCAAATGCCAAAGAAGAAAGCTGAGGCTTTGGTCACTCTGGAAATGGATTACATAGTCAATCCATTAAAGAATTATGGAAAAGGAGAACTATTCCTGAACCACAGGAATAGAGATGTTAAAGATTAGTAGTAAACAATATGCTGTTGTACAAATATTTATTTTCTCAAGTAAGTCAGATGTTTAGCAGTGCTATTACAGCATTGGCATACTTCATGACTTCTCTCTTTTAGAGAGAAGATCCAGATTAAACAAAACATCCCCAAAAGGCCTCAGTTGCATTTTTTAATTATTTACGTTCAGATTGGCTATGTTATTAATTGTACTGCCTTCCAGGGTAAGTGAAGCTGGGTAAGGCAGGTACAAAACCTAATGATTGCTGTTTCATACGCTTGGTTTCAAATGTCCCTGAGTTTTAGAAGTAGGACATTTTAAAGAGAACCACTCATTCAACTCCATACTGAAGGCGTAAGACTAATATTTTGAAAACCTCTAATTCAAAGACCTGTTATCTTTGCTTGACCTTATTTCCTGTCATTGGCAAGAAGTGAGTTGTTTCTATTCACTCTAATAGCCATATAGTATAACCCTTGCTGTGAACAACTGCTATTTATGCATCCCTTTGTAGAATGCTCCAATCTTGGGAAGTCATATGTCTGCCTCAGAAGGGTCATTTACAAACAGCCTCTTGTTTGACCTAAGGGATACATCACATTGCCTCGCCCTGTACTTTTTACCTTGTATACTGTACTTCCTTCCTCTCATGTTTAACACAGCACAGGTGGTTCTGTGGTTCAAAACCAGGTGTCTAAGTCTGAAGTCATCTGCAGAAAGGTTTACTTTCTTATAATTTTTAGCTGGATTTCAGAAGTTATGAAAATGCAGTTATTTTTATTTGAGAAGGAAAAACCTATTTATCATGGCTTCTTTCCCTTTTTTGGTGCCTTACCTGATGTATTTGTCATCTGACCAAATATGAGTCCAAACCACACACTTATTCCCTGTTCCAGAAAATTATTAATGATAAGTCATTGATTTAAAAATATACAGGAACAAACAAGTACTGGGAGTCTGTATCTGAAGAATTATAAACCTTTTCCACTATTAAAAGCAAGGTTAATATACAAATTACAGAAGATATTTTACAAGAGAGTCCAAGCATGAAAACTTTTTGAAGCCTCTCTACTTTTCAATTCTGTTTTTTTAATAGTATACAGGTAGCTTTGTATAGGTAATTATATCTCCTTGAGGTTGTCCATAGCAGAAAAAGGGAAAGTTCCTTTTTTTCTTTCTCAATTCTGTTGTGCTTCACAAATATCTAGATATCGAAAGAACGTCAAATCATAAAATGATACAGAAATGAAAGCATTAGTGTATACAAGAAGGCATTAGTATATACATCATCTCTATGTAATTAGGACAATATTAATATTTCCTGAAGCATGGGGGGTTTTTTTAGGACAGATCAACTATGCCAGGACCCTATTACAAAGATTTAATCAGTCAATAAATAAAGATGATATTTTGCGCAACTCTAGTCATGAGAATTTTTTCATCAATTTCATCATTTTGATTCCGAGTGGAGAAACCAACAGACAAAAAAAGCAAGTCAGACAAGCATTTAAAAAAAAAATTATCTTGCTACTGCATTCTATCCCCTCTGTTACGGGAGGAATTAGCTATTGAATATTGCACTGATATACCACAAAGCCGCACCTGTTAACAATACCATCATCCATATTTGAGATGCATACATTTCGAATTTTTCCTGACAAGTTAAGTATTGTTTCGTAGGAAATTGTACAGAACCAACATATGAAGCTCAGCTCTACCAGTGAGAATTCATAGTAAATATGTCAGAGTGGGTGAGACATTTTATGATGGTTTGTTTTGAGAAAATTAGAGAATTTCTGGGCACAGCAAAAGCCTGCAGCTAAGCACTTGATGCTATGCTTCATAAGTGGTTGTTAGTTCAGGTAGAGAAGGTAGGAGTTGAGAAAGTTATGAGGTTGATGAGAATTTTGCTGGGGGGGGGGAGGTGCTGAAGGGAGGAATATTTGGTCAGAGGTAGTTAGAGGAGAAATTACTACTGCAATTTCTCAATGATCAGTTTTGTGACCATCTTGTTTCATAAGATGACAAAAAGCCAGATGGTAGTGGCATCCAAAAGAGAATGATCAGAATGGCACATGAGAAACAGATGCTCTTGAAGACTACAGTAGCAAAAGTGGGATGAAAAGTAATATAGAGAGTACAAGTATATATTTAGCAACTAATAATGAGAATTAGACTGAGGGTCTCATCAGCTGGAAACAACAGAAGAAAAAAAAAAAAAAAACAAAAAACAACAAACCATCAGGAGGTATTACCTGATCATGGAAAGACTGAGTTGCCAACAGGATATGGCAGTGAAAAGCTGAAAGTGATCCTGGAATATATGAGGTGAGGCATTTCCCATGGAAATACTCAAATATTCGTAACACCGGAGAAGGTGTTGTTTGAGCCTCATCTGCAATACTGTTCACATTAGCCCACATTTTAAATTAATCTTTGTTCAAAATTGAATGACCAAAGAGAAGACTAGCTGCACTTGCAGGATCCTGGAGAAGAGAATGAAAAGGCTTGTGTGGTGCAATAGAATGAAGTCTTCTAGGATGGTTCTCTAGAAATAAAAGAAAAAACAAATACTCAAAATAGGAAAAATCTTATTTAATTTTAAAACCAAATTAGTGCAAGAATAAATAGACGTAATCTAGCTCTGAGCAACTTTTTTTCTGGAATTCGATGAAGGTTTTAAGTGTTAGATAAGTGACTTTCAGGAAGAGCTTTCCATTAGGAATAGTGGAAGCAAAAAACATATCTGTTTTTAAGACAGAGTTTGATACACTTTGAGAATGGGTTTTGTGACCAAATAGTAGTTACCAGCAAACAGCAGTCTCAAAGAAGGTCTCTGCTAGTCCAGCGCTATGATAACATATATTGCTTATGATAAAAATACTAGCTCTGATATAAAAACTAATACATTGTTGCCATTATTAAGTTATCTGTAAGATAACACCTGCAAGGTATTGACATATTAATATAGTTTCTCTCAAAATTCAAATTTAGAAACAACAGTTCTTTTTCTGCCCACTTACTCCCACCACTTGCATCAGCAGATACTAAAGTTCGCAAGAACCACTTTACTAAGCAACAGTAATGGTAGGAATATATTATACAAGATGTTGACCTGGTTATACTGCAAGTTTGGTATATTGTTACTTCCAAAAGAAAACATACCTTAGAATGTGGTGTAGTGTAGAAAGATCTTTTTACAGTCAGTGTGAATATTTTAGTTTCTAGTTTTTGTGGCACATGGTGATACTATGCTAAGGAGTTATTAGTCTGTAGTGCATGACTTACTGCCCAGTCCTGCTGTTTTAACTCAGACCTATCACAACTGCTTTTCAGACAAGGCAATTCTTTTACATTAATTGTGCATTCGAGTAAGGCATGCAAAATTGGATCCCCACTTACTACATTGAAATAACATGAACAAACCAAATGGGCTATGAGAGCACAAGGAATTTATATTTTGCATTGATTCAGTCCATAATACAGCTGTTTTCCAGATTTAACCCTCATATTCCGAATTCTACTACTACTTGATAAATCACTCAGAAAAGTTCAGGTCTATGAATATCTTTTATTCAATTCCTTTTTCCAGGTAGAGATAATAAAGTGGACAATGTTCACATTCAAGCACGGAAACATTGATAGCCCATTAGGAAATCTGAGTATTTCTGCAGTAAGTCAGTGTTGCTGCTTCTTGCCTCACTCTTGTCAGTTTTAGCTACTATTCCCAGGACCACAATGAGCAAATACACTGCCCAGTGCATTGGTCTGTACTGACGTCATAGGAAACAATTGAACTAAATCATGGAGGGTAAGACTTGAGCCTGTGGAATTAAGGTCCCTAGGAGCTTAGCTTTCATCCTTTGTAGTATTCTCCTCAGAAATCAAACTCGCTCATCATTAGAAAGGTTGAGTGTTTGTTATCCAGTGCTAAGGTCGCAGGCGGCAGTGTAAAAAGGAGATAGAGTTGAACACATCAACTCCACACTCGTCTAGCCATCTCAACATCAATGACAAGACCAAACTCATCCTCAGCCTAATCAAGCTTTCTTCAAAAGATGTACAACTTCACAATGGGTTCAGCCAAGCCCCTCACTTTCAGACAAGCACCCCAACTCCTGTGTTAGAATCCTGCTTCGTGGCCAGACCAGTGAATACTTATAATCTTGCTCTGGCACAATTGTACCAGGCAAAGTCAAATTTCTCCCCCGGAGTTGAGCACTCCACCATGCTGCCAGAGGCTCTGTGGTTAGGAATGCTTCCCCAGCAAGGGGGAGAAGCGTGTCACCCAGCCAATGTATGACGGATGTTTCCTAAGTCTTGGATGGCAACTTTCATTAGCAGGCAATAAGATGAAAAGGAGACACCATTGCTATTTTCCATCCTTCAGTTGACATCCTGAGCATATCTAGTAGAAAAACAATGCATCTAGGGCCCTCAAGACCTGTAGATTACTGAGCACAAAGATGGGGCAGAAAATACTTTCAGACTTCTAGTCCATGCTTGAGATTCCTAGATGCTATGACAAAATTTTAAATAGTAACAACATAAACAAGGATAGGCTCTTTATAGGACTCCTGGGTAAAGACTGGTTTGCTAGAGAAGTCCTGCAAGAAATTTTGGCTAGATAGAGCCTGGCTTTTCAAATTCAAGTAGAGTTTTGCTATCAGCTCAAATGAGGTTCTCTCCCATATTATACCTTGCTTTTGTATGTAACTTTGCATGGTCTCTGTGTTAGACAATGTCATCTTGACATCTTATCATTATCAATTAACTCAATTTGACTGTTTTAGCAATTTCTTAGCATCAATTTAGAATAACATATGTAACAAGGATTGTTTGGTTTTGTTGTTTTGAAAGAGTTTGGTGTAACTCAGCAAAAAGGTAATAATGCAGCAGCCTACAAATACTGACAAGAGCCCAGTTAGGATTCATTTCTGAATGTCCACCTAAAATTCCAACCCATCAGAAATCAAATTTCTCTTCCATAGTCTTCTATATACCAACATACATATTTTATCTTTTTGGTAATTTGTCCAGCACCTAAATATATCAGAATCTAGAGTTTCTAACATTTCTGGTTTTCCAACTTTTTTCATATAGGCAGCTGTGTAGGGTACCGTGACTTTCAGTTGTAGCACATTAGACAGTGTGAACACAGTAGCTGTTACTGCCTTCACCTGAATGTTACCTGTTCCTGAAGGATTCAGAAATGAAACAACTGGGTGCCAGTTTTTCTCAGTAAAACTAGGCAAACTTTTGATCTCATTATGATCTCCAGAAGCTGCTCCTGAAAGCACACTGGATGTGAAAGCCCTCCAGAAATTCATCTCCCTGCCTTTGAAGTGACATAGTTACCTCCTTAGATTCAACTTGTTCTGCAAAGGCCTTCTGCATGGCAGAGATGCTGGGCAAGGACAAGCTAATGTGCAGAATCTGGTCAGGAGAAAAATGCAACACCGTCTGTGTTCCTCAGCCTGCAACTCTCACACAGCCAATGTGTTTGGATGAATGACCATGACTTCTTGTAGAAACTGTCAGCCTGGGGAATAGAAGTCATACCTTTCCAGTAATTTAGAAAATAACCACCCTCTCTGTGAGGGAAAGGGTCTGATGATCAAAAAATGCTTCCTATGAATTTAGCACTGTTATCAGGATGCTGAGCAGGTACTATAGCCATATAAAACTAGAAGGGGTGCTTTGTATCTAATATCCCCCAAAGAAAAAAAACCTGTCCTATATGAAAAGTAATCCTTAACCAACCTCTCACATACCTACAGATTCAGGTAGAACACACCATTTAATACCAACATGAAATTCTTCTATCGAGTGCTCAGTCATCCATAATCTGAACTTATCAGTCTATGTCATAACTGGCACATACCAACCAGAATGTTCATATGGAAAAAATATATGCCACAAATTACCCATGACATGCTGACACTTTTCCTTACTTCATTTGCACTTTCAACGGAAAACAATTAGCCAGCTAAACTATTATTAGTAAAGTTTTCCAAATACTGTGTATATTACTGGTTGCACAGAAACTGTGAGAAAACATTCAGCCTTTTGTCTGAAAAACCTGACCCACTGATCACTTTCTGCTACCATAAAATATTTCTGTTTTGGAATTACCAGCCAAAGTCAGATTCCGTGCCTCCACAGCTAGCAGGCAGAGCAAAGTCTCCCTCCATGGGGTGGAAAGAAGGGATATGTAATACTTCTTACGCAGGTCCCCTTACAACAAGCGGATAGTTTGGGTAAGCCTAGGCACCTTCCCTTCAATGAATCCCATCTATTACTCTTCTCACAATTTAATGGACAGCTGATATTGCTACCATAATTTTACATTCAAATTAAAATAAAATATGTGTAAACAGAGTTCTGTTTTGTTCTTTCTTTATTTTTTTTTGTGAAGATGTATGTAAAAGACTAACAGAAACAAAAGTTTCACCTTCCCCAAAACAAGTCAATGACTCCATTTCTCCACCTGATGAGACGAAAACCTACACGAATCCAAAATGGGTGCTAGTGTCATTGCTTAGTGCACTTTTGGAAGATGCTCAAAGTGATGAGCACAGCAAGAGAACCTACACAGAACAGAACAGATGAAAATCTAGCACAGAAAATAAACAGACTTCTGGACTCAAGCAGCTAACATGAAAGAGCTGTTGGTACAGGTTTGCCTACAACAGCATTTTGGGCACTGGCTTGGCCTGTATGCACCAGCGCAACAGGCAATCTCTTCTCCTAGCGCCAGGTCATTCTGATAACAACTTTGAATGGAGAAGGGTTAATGGTCAGGGACATCTGAACAATGGTTAAGTCATCGTTTTAGTCATATTACTGCATTGTGCACCAATGATAATAATGCCTACCATCCAGTTACATGTGTTCATAGCTCTTATGCTTTCAAAGGAGAAAAACACTTTCTGCAGGGGCAGAGACACATGAAGAGACATACTAAAGGTGACAAGTCAGGAATCAGGAATCCCAGGAAGGGAACTCAAGCCCCAGCTGAGCAGTCTGGGACCTACTCAGAATATGTGGAAACCTCTTTTCTCTTTCGTAAAGAATGGTGAAAAGGGCGCACACATTTGTCAATAGATAGTGCTGCACTCCATGTCAAAGCGGTGCTGTAATTGGCATCCAGCAGCCTCCGCATAAGGCCACATGGTTAGAAGAAATTGCTAAATTATTTGACTTGTAAACCCAGTTTGAAATGCTAACTGCAGAGTATTTGTCTGAGTGATAAACTCTTTAAGGAGAAACCTTTGATCTCCAGTCAAGTAAAGACCCTTAAAAGTCCTGAAGTCTGCAGCAGCCAGCCCTAAAGACCTTTGTCTGCAGCCATCACTGGAAGAGGGGGAGGGAAAAAGCATTTTGCACAGTGATTGCCCAGAAGTTTGGCTTTGCTTGTAAAGCTGGAAGGTGAAAGGCCGCACAGCTCCCTTCCCTCCCCCCAACAAAAAAAAGGTTATCCAGCTTTATGGTATAAGGCAGTCCTTAACTTTAAACTAATGACTTGGGCTTAGCAAAGAAGACTGTAACCTGCAAAAAAAGGTTTATAGACAGTGAATTTTCTTGTTCATGAAAAAACATTTTTCAGATCAAATTTGAAGTGGCCCGTGGTATCCCTTAAGCACAGCATGTTGCAATGCATTTTTGGTTTCTAGCACTAAAATGGGAAAGAGTTCAGTCTGCATACTAGCTCTGGTAGAAACACTTATTCCCTTTATCACTGAGTTCAGATCAACAGGGCCAGAGCTTGCATGTGTGCTAACCGTCATTCTTCAGCCTCGCTCAAACAAAAAGCAGCAGAGCGTTGGGCTGCCGCTGCAGTCCTCTCAGCAGAGTAAGAGGACAGCTGAACCATACGTGAACTCTCTCCTGCCACTGCACAGGCAACCTCTAGGGCAGACAGGCAGGGCTACTAACCTTTTCTGCCTCCTGAGTTTATTCATGGATAATATTCTCAATTTCCAAAATTCCTTGTGACAGAGGGAACTAGAGTTAAAAAAATCTACCAGAAATTGGTACGGCCCGAGTGTCACTCCTCCTACTTCCTCCTGCGTCCTTTCACCACCACCACCCCGGACAAAAGTTCACAGCTGACTAGCAGTGTCTGTGAATGGCAGATCTTTTACTGCTAGCTTTAGCCTCTGCTGAGCTCCCAAATGGGGTGGTGTTGCTTGATGGGGTCATCTGTTTACTTAAAACAGGACTGGGATCAAAAGTTCATTTTCATAGACCATTAAATGACAGTGATACGTTAACAACTTCAGCCACTGCTGAGTTGGGCTGGATGTGACTCGTAGGTGAATGACACCATATGCCAGTCACCCTGTTTCTTACAAGATTTATTTCAAGTACCTTCCCTATACCTCTCAGGGAATAGGGAATCAGCCATCTTCCATACCAGTCTAGAAGGTGTACCTGTAGGCAATCTCTGACACATTATGTTCCCCTTAGAGGTCACTAGCAATTTATTACAGCGTATTTACAGACATCCCATCACCCACTGGGATTTGTTTTAATGAATCAGTAACACTCAATTTCTGACCAGCAAAATCTTACTAATCTTCCACTTTTTTGGTCACATGGAACACTCTGAGAGACTTACTGCTTGTGGAGTATTAAATACTAAAGTCAGCACTTGTGATCCAGACAGAGGGTGAGGGAGAGAGAGGGAAAAAAAAAAAAGAGAAAGAGTGAAAAATGTAAGTAATTTCGAAGTCTTCAGACAGCAGAACTGAAAAAGTGAGCAACAATTTACATTGCTTCCAACAGGCAGCCCCCTGAAAAGTGGAAGAAATATGGCAGTGAATGATTTTTGGTGTAAAAGCCCAAGTTATTTAGGCTTTTAAATTATTTGACAGTGGTTTTGCCAATTAATGACAAAAGCTCCAGTCAAATTTTTACAGAAACACAAAGGAAGACTTCCTTAATCAAATAAGGACACTCAGAGCATGCAGCTGAGTGACACATCTGCTGAAGGCCCAGCATCTGCCTGTAAAAAATGCTTTTTCTCCTGGAAAAGTGTGATTTCCCCCTCGCCCCCCGCCATGGCATGTTTAAACACTCAAGAGAAAGCAAGGGCCCAGGTCACCAAGTGCCACCCTCCTCCGCACAGCACCCAGTGCACAGCTAACTCCAGGAGGACATGGAGCCCTGTCTGCAGCTTCAGCCGTCAGTCCTTCCCACGCAGGTCGGGTCCTGCCCAGCTCTCCAAAGCCCTCTCCAGAGCCAAAGCCTCAGGCCTTTAATGACACGTCGTAAGGCCTTTTCTCAACTCGAGGGTGTTTCTCCCTCTGTAGTATGGTGTGTTTTGACCCGTCAAATCCATTAGAAAATGCCAAGGAGTGTTGTAGACCAGTGCCAGACTGGAGGAAAATCAGAAAACTGGGAAGGGAGAAGTGGGAAACCCCTGTGCCCTGGGCAGCACTAGCACAGCTTAAGGGACTTCTGCTACGGTCTGTAGATCACACAAGTGTCTGGTGGCACCCATTAACTGCTTTCAGCATAACAATGGCTCTTTCTCATCTCTGCCCATCCTCCCCGTCCCAGTTAAATGAGCTATTTCCCAGACAAATAAAGACTGGAGAGACTGCCTTCACTAGGTGTAGGAGGCTGGGGAAGGGAATTCAGATGGGAGCCTGCTGAAAGAGGTGGGGAGACGGGGCCGGCCTGAGCACTGCTGTGGGAGATGAGGGGAAAGGGAAAGCCTGCCGGTAGGAAAGCCTGGTACAGGGGAAAGAGGTGCAGGGAGCATGAAACCCTATTTACCCTCTGTCCAGGGATCTGCAGGAGGGAAGGGAAGCCACGGTGCAGGGGCAGATATTAGGGGTCAGGGACACGCAGGAGGTCAAAGGAGGGTGGGAAAGGAGGAAGCTGACAGGGAGGTGGCCCTGGTGACTGCACCAGCTCAGCTTACAGGAGCTGCAAAGTGCAGAAGCGTTCAGTAAAACCAGCAGGCAAAGGGCTAGGTTGCTGCTCTCCTCACTTACTGTTTTCTTAGCATACCTATGTCCTCTCCATCCAAAGAAATTGAGCAGGCAGGAGGGCAGCCACACTGACCTTGTCCCAGCCTGGTGGCCTGACCCCACTCCTACACCTTTTCTGCTTTGGCTGCAAGGACAGCACGTCTGATACAGAAGCTCCTTCTGAAATGCTTGTTCTTCCTCCAGCCTCTGGGAAAAGCAAGCAAAGAAGGAGCAGCAGCCAGGTGGGACACACACTGCTTTAAAGGTGACAGGTCAAACTTCAATTCCACAGTGTATCTGTGTTTCTTTGCATAGTGTAGGCAATGTGAAGATAAAAAAACTCTTTACATATTTCTACCCGACTTTATATAGCTAGATGTATAACATTTGTATAGCATGGGTAAATATTTCTCTGTCTAACCTGACTGCAGACTTCATGCCGTCAGATAAAGGAAGGAGTCAGTTTTAAGGAATTCAGGAATACAAGATTGGTTTGTAATATCACTATTGTATTTCTTCCCCTTCTACTGAAAACAACTGTTCCAAAACCACAGCCAGCCACAGTGATATAGCAGAGCCCAGAAGTAGGCCTTTGAGAAGTATGAAGTTCAGTATATGAAGAAAGAATAGCAAGACAAAGACTTAATTTGTTAAAAGACATTGAGCAAAATCTTTCTCTACAGCAATGTTAATTATAAAAAAGCAGTTATCAAAATAGTTCAAAGAAAACCACTCTGAGTCTGCATCACTGTAAGCCAGCTCAAGCGTAATAGCTGTAAAGTAAAAAGCTTTGGGACCATCATTACTGGTGTATCTAACATCTGTAACTCAACAGTGACCTCCTAAGCATCTTTGCCAAGGCAGCCACCCTGGGGATTGAACCTATTTTCTCCTGTAAGAGTTTTGTTTACAACCCTGCTCTCCTCTCCCTGGGGGTGAGAAACAAACCTCTCTGTAAAGTGTGAGGTTGCACCTTTCTTGAAACAAGGCTGCTGGACCTATGAAACTCTGTGTGGTGGGACGCAAGGAGAGAAACCCCTACAGTACCGCACAGCTGCTTGCTCAGCTGGCTGAGCTGCGTTAGGGGTGAGTCCTGCAAAGGAGACTCATCTTAGGGGTTTCTTTTAACTCAGAGGGTTCGCTGGGAAGCAGCTGTCAGCAAGAACGCTGTAGCAATGGCACCTCTTTTGTCACCCAGAGGGCAGGGTTAGGACACACGGTGGTAGTCTGGCAAGTTCAGAGAAGGTCTCCGGTTTACTGTGAGGTCTGCTCGGTTTTGTAGAAGATAAGCTGTAACCGTTGCATCCTGCCCAAATCTTCCACACCAATCTTTTCCCTCCTTGTGCCTTCCCTAAACTCACCACTGGCCTACGTTCAGAGTCAAACTAGAGTAGGATCTTTTGACGTGAAAAAGAGCCTGACACTAGAAGTGTGGCCTCGTGAGCCACTGCAATGAAAACCCTGTTTTAACGGAAATTGTTCATTGCCATCAATATATAGGAACTAGAAGATTAATGCACCGCTGTACTGTCACAGCTAGGAGAGGGCAGAGAGCCTTGGGGAAGACAGTAAAAGCATATTTGGGAACATTTTGATCACAGACCTCCTCAAACATAATTCTCTGTTGAAAGGATGAAGCTGATCGGCACTGCAATCAGAGCATTACTGGCAGGCGCTGACTCAGCCTTTCCCGGATATCTCCTTCCCAATCCAGCCGCTCCTTAACTCCCTATTACACATGTACTGATGCTTCTGTACGCAGGACAAGCCTGCTTGTACGTGCATCTCTGCTCACCCTTTCCGCAGGCTGCAGTAGCAGGGAAGTTAGCTGAGGGCATACTCAGAAGAAGAATGCGTGCAGGAGAGAGTTTGCAGTGCAGTTTCCCCCTTTTCTCTTCCAAGTGCACTCTCTTCATTATGCCCCTTCTTAACATTGCTGTGACTTTCTTTTCCCCTTCATGCTGCAATAGTGGTGCTGAATTTTGATGAGACAAAATCAGGTGCAGCTGGTGGCATTTATTTATTTAGAAGCAAATGCAACATTTTGATAAGTATTTTGGAGTTACCAAGAAGAATACTAGGTCAGCTGCTTCTCTCAATCCAGAATGAGTTCTTATATTTTTATGTGGTCAATTAAAGGAAGCACTTGCCTTGAATCCACAACTGTATTTTTTCTTTTAGATATTCCAGATGCTTTTGGTCTTACATTAAAGTTAACGTTAGCTTTTTATATAATTCATACAGTAGCCACAGGCACCAAAAAAAAGTTAATTTCTTAACTATAGCTTTCCTCTTTTTATGTTTGCAATTTCAATTAACTGTTCTAAATAACTGACAACATGGAATATAAAACATTCCTGCAACAATGTAGGTCTAACAGCAATTACGTTGATTTACTCTGGACCATGTTAAGTTCAGGGAGTAGGATAAAGAGACAAGAGTTTAAAACTTCTTTCACACTGATGTAATAAATTCAGTACATTGCTTTAAAGTTAGGGCAAAATAGCTGGTAACTGAAAGTCAAAAAAACCCTTGTTTTGTTTTCCACTGTGATAGAAAACAATAGATTATGGGAAAGTTCTTCAGAAGGTGATCAGAGGAAAAGTTCACCAGCATCTATCATGGACTGTGTCTCTGTGGCCTGCTGGGATAGGAGGGAGGGACATAAAGGTGTCAGCAGTTGAACTGATACGGTAAATCACAGTAGGGCTAGTAAAGCGCAATGGCAGCCTAGTGTAAATGCCTTCAGACTTCTATTTCTTCTCCGAGGTTGTACTCGGGACACGTCCCCTCTTTGTGACCTTATCTCTGGGGCAGTGGGTTGTGCACTGGTCTCTCCTCTTTAGTTTACAAGGACTAATCCATTTGCAGGTTAATAAAAGGTGAAAAGAACAATCACCAAGGAGCCACCAAAATAAACAAGTAGTACCTTTGACTGCTTAAGGATTCTTGGTTTTCCTCACCAGCATGCTTGGCCTGTCTCCTCGCTCTCCTTCCAAATACTTTGCTAATAAGTACATCTGTAAACTGTTGATTAAAAAAAAAGTACTAACACTATGCAAAACAGAACAATAAGGTGATTCCATAAAAAGTAGATGGTTCCACTTTGCAGGCATGTAACTTGTCTCTGTAAAATGTACTTTTCTGTGTACGTCCCCATGGTTGAAATTTGCAAATTTTTCTAGAAATGCTGACTGACAGTTAGTGCATTTCAGTAACCCGCACACTCTCAGTCCCAGTTAGAGGAAAGGTTCCCTCAGAATTGTCACAAATCTGAGCCATTTCATACAATGAGCAAAAAGGTCACAACATGCTGTTACTTCAAGCAATCTGTTGATAAGATTAATGAGCTTTTCTCTTTAACTGCTAGATTTATAATGTGTGCACTAGCTTGCTGCAGTGCTGTAGGCAGCATCATTAACATCAATAATGTATATTTAATATAACAACACCAAGGAGCAAGAGAAGTTGGGACAACAAGGATGACACTAGGGTGAAAACCACCACTGCGTTATGCAGCCAGGGCTGCGGTGCTGCGCTGGAACGGTGGGGCTGTTTTGCCTCACTGGTGGTTTCCCTTTGTTCCCACCCTATCTCCTTCCATTCTTCTCAAATTTAAGGAAAATTCACAAAAGAGACTATTGCCAGGTCAGGGAGCAGTTTGCCATTACTCTGTGGTCCCTAGGCCTCCAAGGGAAGCTTTGGAGAGAAGCAGGGTGTTTTATGAGTAGGTGTATGATGTAGACTTATAAGTAAGAGGAAAAAATCTCAACCCTATTCACGCAGGCTGGCACTACTATAGCTAGTAGGGCACTATCCAGGATACGGATAGGTTGTTAATTCAGAGGGACCTACATATGAAATAAAGGCTATTAGGTGAAGCATACCACAGCCCCTTGCTTCTTTCAGTCAATTAAATCAGCAAGCCAAGAAAACCGAGACCTACTATCATTCCACTGCAAATTCAGAACTAATCCCCCAAAGATTTTTGTTCTGCTGACGTTTTACACAGAAAAGCAGTATATTTCTGAGATACAGATATATTAAATTAATGTTGACCCTATACATCTAAAGCAGGAAAAAACCCAAAACTTAGTTGGTGCTCTTCCCTCATAACAGTGATTCCTGGAGGAAGCTATTTCATTTAAAGCAGCATGAACAAAGATGTCTTAACACAATCTTGGCAGATGTGTGCCTGTGCATGTCTCCTCCTTAAACTGTCTCAGTGGTACCTACGTGGCTGCTCAGGACCCAGATCTCTGTATGACACAGATCTTTTCAGCTTCCAACCACCTCAGAAAGTTACTGACCTGCCTCCCACCTGAAGGAGTGCAAATGGGACTGCTTTTTGGTTACTTTTATCTCTGGAGAGATCCTGTGAGGGGCCCTCAGCTCTGGAATTTATTCCCCCCTTTGCTCAAAAACAGCCTCCAACTATCTTTGACCTTCTGAGTAAGCTGTGTGGCCCAAATCCAAGGATTTGTTTTGGGAGAGGAGTAAGAAAGGTTGGCATTTGTGGGTGTGGTAGGAAAGCATGTTGTCAATAGCTGCTTCAGTCCTTGGTTTATAATTTTCTTGTGTTGTGGCAGTTATCCTGTATGGCAGTGTAAACTTAACCCGTGGAGGCTTAGGCTTTCCTAAATGGTCATAAACTGAGGGGGGAAATGCATTTAAATCAACCAGTGTATGAATGATTGTGTGTTTGTGAACAACGTGACCTGGCAAACAAGTACGTTGTAAGTCACTTTTGCTAAAATGATCCTTCTAGCCTTGCAGATCACACAAGTTCTGCATGTGTCTCTGGGGCACTAACAGCATACATCAGTAAAACAGCGTTGTTGGGACTGCTGATAAAGGAACAAATAACACTTTAATTAACTGAGAATTCTTAATATGTTGCCCTGCCTATGTTGCAACTGAAAGGTGAGCTGTAAACACCTATTAAAACAGCACTATTATGTCCTACTACCGAAGTTCTCTTGTCTGTCACCTTTTAAATATTTTAAGCTGAGATTCTTTAAAAGCTGTCTCCACTGCTCTTACTCTTTGGATGTAAACAGATTTGTTAAATATATTATTTCCAACCCACCCACGAAGTTACATTAATTTACATAACTTAATGAAGGCTGCATTATTCATTGAACTTCTCATATAACATTTTTCGTAAGACATTACTAAACAAGTGAAGCAAGCCAGTCTAGTAATGAGTCTTCTCTAAACTTGCTGCCAGTTATGTTTCCTTTCTCCTAATCTATCACTCTAATGGTTGCAACTAATAAACTTTTCAAATCTTTGCTGCTAATCTGTATATGTTTTGCATTGCATGCTGGATAGTATAACTTGACAGAGAATTTACAATACAAACCACCTGGCAAACAAAACTATCTAGATTAACAAATGCTACCCAAACCTACCCACTCTTTTTTGTTGTGATAGAGAAGACAACTACATGTAACGTAGTACCTTTAAGCCATAAATAAAGTAACTAATTTGGGGCTGGAACATACCCTACTGAGCAGTGTATCCCAAACACAAGATGTGTGCCTGCCTTTTATAATTTCAAAAACATTGCCAAAAGTCAGCAGATTGAAGTTTGGTTTACATCAATGTTCAGCAGAGTCACAGCCTTGTAGGCTCTTCTAGGAAAGATGGTATGCAATAATTTTAAGGTAAAGAAATTCTGCAATTGGTTGCTTGCACTTGGGCTACTTAATCTGTATTTGGGACTGAATCAAAAGTAGTTAGATTTTCAGGGAGCCTGAGCAGTGCAGGTCCCTTTGAGACAGATAGCAAATTTTGAGAATTTATAGCTCATAAAACCAAATTCTAATGCTTAAAAAAAAAAGACAGATGGATCCAGGGGTCTAATTTTATGCATATTAGTTTTAAATGACTGGAGCATATTCTTTTATCAGCATCCACCCTGAACACCTCTGCCGATGTGTAGAATTAACAAAACACAGCAGTGTTCTCTTCTCAAATGTGACTAGACCCAGATTTGTAAAAAAAGTTTTAAAAACTTCCTGTAGCACTTAGGACTACCACTTGAAAGTCAGAGATGGAGTATTTTACATATTATTAAGTATTTTTCTTGGTACCTTTCCAAAGGTTATTCTAAATCACTGACTGGAACAAAATAAGAAAACATACGATAGACTGAAATGGGGTAGAAAGGAGGACAACCTTTTTGTCAGCCTCTCATCTTGCAAGGTCCGAGAAAAGACACCTGTAGTAGAGGTAAAAAATAAAATAAGATGTCAGAAAAGTAATTGCAAAATCTTAAGCATACAAGGCTTCAAATTATACTGTCCCTTCAATAAGTGCTTTTATGAACCAAAAGAAAGAAATCCTTTCCCAGCTCAACTGCTGGAAACAACGTGAAAGTAACTAGGTTTCACTAGGACAAAATAAATAAATCTGATCAAATTATTTTTAATCAATCAATATTTTTTCCCCCCAGTAAGTCTTCAGCATTCATCTGCACATTTTTTTCTCACTCATATAACCATTACCAAAATTCACTATTACCTGTTCTGACCTCATTTGGAAATACTAATGCCTTTCAGTCAGGAATTGATTTATCAAGTAGCATTCCTCAACATCAGTTTACACCAATGCCATTCTTTAATGTAATTTTTAGTCAAGAATGGATATAACTGTATGTTGTTAATAACCACACATTTAGCATCACAGAGATACTTCAGAAATTCTAAGCACCAAAGGTGCTGCTGGCTGGCAGGAGCTATTATTCACGTGGGTTTAAGAGAAGTGTGGGATCCAGTAACTCACCTTACCCTCAGAGAAGAACCAGCATGCTACATATAAATCATGGCTTTTTACTCCAGGACCAAAGCCTAGCACCAACCGAATTGTATGGGGTTTTGTGGGTTTTTTTGGAGGGGAGAGAGACCAAGTCAAAGATTTTTCTTTTAAATGACAGGTTAACTAAGAGGAAGAATATGAAATACCCCAAAAAGGACCAGTTA
This sequence comes from Haliaeetus albicilla, assembly GCF_947461875.1. Taxonomy (NCBI): domain Eukaryota; kingdom Metazoa; phylum Chordata; class Aves; order Accipitriformes; family Accipitridae; genus Haliaeetus; species Haliaeetus albicilla. Next base: position 23,442,294 of record NC_091493.1, read on the forward strand.
GAAGAAAGGGGTGAGCACTCCTCACCAAATCTGGCCCTTTAATGAGTTTCAGCTTGTGAGCCTTGGAGGACCAGTCACTTACAGTAACACATGGCAACACTTGCAAAAGGAAAGCTAGAGCCTGGCTCTAGGAACTACCTACCTGTTAGCAGAGGAGCAGGCTGAAGCAGCTGCTGCCTTTTCCTGCCCCCTCCATCTCCACCGCAGCACCGCAGCACCCCAGCACAATGTTCACGCAGGGAGCTGGATCGAGGACCTGGTCTGCCCAAAAAACAATTAGGTTTTCTGTAGACAATTTTTCAGCAAGATCCTTTCCTAGATCCAACATACTAAGAGGGGTACAAGCTGGGGGTACAGGAGCCGGTCAGCCCTTAAATAGCAGCCACAGTCTCAGCGTGTGCCCACACCAGCCGCTGATGAGCGTAATACATAATACGCAGCAGAGCTCACCTGAAACTGGTCTGCAGCCAGCATCTAAGCTGTCAAGATACAGCTGCATAGAGGAGATTAGCAGGGGCTGTAAAACCTGCTCAAGAAGTTGGGCAAATATTTTAGCAATTAACCCACACTGAGCTCCATATTACTGGAGCTACACGGCTACCATTTCTTGGGATAGCTTGTTTAAAGCTAGCTCCAAGATGCCTAAATTACACAGCAGTGACAGTCCGTTTAACTACAGAGATAAATTATACAGGGGCAGTGCCTAACACAGGTTATGTTGTCATGATTTACAACAGCTGAGGATGTGCCCCCAGATGTCCAGACAAAATCAAATTAAGTATATGATTTTTTTTTTCTCCAAACATAAAAGCCTTGGAAACTTGACTCAAAAATCAAAAAAGTAAACAGAGAAATGCATCTATGACCTTAGACTTACACTGTGAAAGAGTGTTCATATTCTCCATATAGCATTTAGATTCCCATTCTTTATAAAAACAAAATATAAACTAAAATAATATGAAGACCATGCAAAAAGTTCCCACATATAAAAGACTTCAATTAAAAATAAACAAAACATTTAAAGAATATCAGCATCTATTTGGATTTGCAGAATGTTGTAACGTTAAGGAAGAAAATGTTAAGAAGGGATACCAAGGCAAGAGTCTTGCTGTTCTCCAGACTTCATATCACCTCCAAATCAGGATCACGGTTTGCAATTTTCCACTACTACATGGGTAATAAAGGGGTCTTAAAGGTGGATTATTCATCAAATCCCTGAAAAACAAAATGTTACAAGAGGTTTGCATAGCAAAAATTATTTAATATTTTAAACACTTAAAGAAGACTCAGGCACAATCTAAAAAGAGTATCTTTTGTATTTTAAGACTACAAAAAATTTAATATGTAAAAGTCTTGATACTCACGCTCATATGTAGGTTGTATGTAAGGTCTTACATTAGAAGCTTATGTATTTAAAATGCTAGCTGGAAACACATCAAATGTATTATAGAAACACTCCTAAAAAAAAAAATAAATCCAAACCCTAGATGCTATTAAACACCTGCAGTGATTTTGAGCAACTTAACTCCATCCTTAATTTTGACCTTGGGAGAACATAATGAAAAAGTGACTGTTTTCCAGAAGCAAACAAAAAATTAAATTAGTCTATATGGTGCTATAAGTATTCGTGACACTGAATTACATTGGTTTACTTTGTAGATGTTTATAGAGCCAGCCTATGTTGTTTGACTTTTGAGGGAAGACTAATAGGTATAGTAATGGCGGGGAGGGGGGGAGCACAAAAAACCTTATGGTTAAGCCAAAACAGGGGTCATGCCTAGGGCATTTTATCTGCCCTGCTTACACACCCCCAGGGAATTGCATCTCAACAGTTGATTCCCTGTTAATCAATTCACATTAGTGCCTGCCTTTTAGTTTTCACTTTGCTGAATTCCAGAAAAGAAGTTTGTAAATCAAATGCATGATCTTTCTCTGACCTAGTAAGAGCTGTTGCATTTCAAGAAGAAATCAGCAGATTTTCTAAGAGATACCTTCATAAGTAAAGATTCCTTGCCAGCAGACTCAACACCGAACAAGATCCAGTGGTCTGTTTAAACAGGTCAGCAGTAACATGGGAGGAAAGGCCATTTCTGGAATTTTTTTTTTCTCAACCTATTTTCTCCAGCTACAGAGAAAGACTCATGTTACACATTATTCTTCTGTTTCCCTTTACTTTCTTATTTATATGGCTCAAGATTATGTGCTTGATAGGGAGAGCTGGAGCAGTTGCTATCACTCCATACTGTTTTCAGTGAGCATGCATGTTTTTGCACTGCTATTGCCACTTACAGGCTAAAACTTAAAACAATTTACTATTCACAAGTGAGAACCACATTGCGGGTCGGAGACAGGGGAGAGTTATGAGCATAGAAATAGCAAATAGCTCATTTACAAAAGCAGATCTGACTTTACAACCAAACCCTTTAGACCCACTGGTTAAGCTGCTCTCTAGCATACACGCAGATCTTCATACAGAGGATCATAAAAAATAAACTTTATTATCAAACTTAAAATTCACACATTAAACATAAGATCTAGACACAAATAATACTGAAAACATTCTTAAACAATAACCATTTTCGGTAATTAGGACAAGTAGCTAGTTACCATTGTTGCCTTTAAGAATATTTCTTAATACATAAACCATTGTGAAATGTCTTCAAACGCTTAGCTGGCCAGTTTTCAGTAAGATTTTTAAATAGGGGAAAACTTATTTCTATAGAAATAACATTATCTAATTATGAATCAGAGACCCATAATTGTAGTGCTTGGGGAAAAAATATCATAGCCTTTTGAAATATTTAGAAGACATAAATAACTATTGCAGATTTACAAGTTTAAATATTTAAAGGCCTTCATTACTATAAAAAGTTACTATGTACATATTAGATGCTATATAGAAATCCAGCCGGAGGCAAGCGTTGAGCTCTCAGATTTGGCCGCTGAAACCTATGAATTTGGTAGGCAGATTGTCCACAGGGTACACTATGGGGCCCGTTTTCATTGTAGGAGGTCCATTCAGCAGCTGCCAGTCACAGCTCCGAGCCAACTCCACTGTAAATATTTTCAGAAGGACTTTTGCAAACTCTTTGCCCACGCAGCTCCTCAAGCCCCCACCGAAAGGAATGAAACTGAACCTAGAGGAATCCTCTGGAGGTGGAGACATGAAGCGATCCGGGTTGAATTCATCCTTATTGGTGAAGAGGTCTGCCACATCGTGGGTATCACAGATACTGTAAATAACGTTCCAGCCTTTAGGGATCTGGTAACCCTATCAAAAGAAGAGAAAGGAGACATGAAGCGCCTTGCTGTCTTAAATAAGGTGAAGTGTCAGCACAGGACACGTGGGTGCACCCCACCTCCCCTTCTGGCTTCCTGCAGGTCACTCTGAGGCAGACGGGCTACACGAACGCGTTAGCGCTTTGCGGCTGCTCTGAGGAGTTGAGCCCAAGCCCCGCTTACATTTAGCTCAAGGGTCTTGAGCGCAATTCGAAATCCTCCAGGAACAGGCGGGCTCAGCCTGAGGGTCTCTTTGATGACACAGCCCGTGTACTTCAGCTGCTCCAAGACCTCCATGTCCAGCTGCTTCTCTTGGTTGGGACTGCACAGTAACCCCTAGAAAGGAAGAGGCTGTCATGACATTCATGGAGCAGGCAGCCAGGGCTCCTGGCACTGCAAAGCAGCCACCCCTCAGTGAGCGGTGTTTTTGTGCCACCCCCTAAAAGTAGGGCACCACCTGGGTTGAGGGGAGCCCTGTCTGGGACACCTCTCCTGGAGGTACCTTCCCAATGCCCCCTCCTGTGGAACGGCTCTGGGGAAGACACACACCTTCACCTGCAGCTCTTTCCTCACTTTCTGCAGGACGTCGTGGTGGAGCCCTAGGAAGGCGATCAGCGACGTGGCAGCACTAGCAGTGGTTTCATGGCCCCCAAACAGCAGCTCTGTGGCAGACTCCTTCAGCTCCTTACACAGAGGACAGAGGAGGGATAAAACAGGTCTTGAACACAGTATCTCCGCCAGGCCCACTCTACCACCACAACGCTGTGCATTGCTCCCAGACTGGGGCAGACACCCAGGGGCCAGGACGGGGGTGGTGCTTGTGCTCCCTGCGGACACGGCTCCGCGTCCGATGGCCTGGTTACAGCCTCTGCACCCCAGTGCACTACACAAGCTGGTTTATTTCAGGGGGAGAGGGAGCACCTCCTGCTCTCTCCTTTTGGCCCCAAGAAGATAAGTGTGCTGCTGACAGAGGGACTGGGGGAAAGGGATGGATCTGGCCCTGGGGAACCTCACCTGCATGTTGAGCTGCTCCCCGTTGCCCTGTGTGTGCTCCATCAGCAGCTGCAACGCATCCTTGTAGCCGCCCTCGGGCTCCTTGCGGGCCATCTTGGCACGGATGTTCTCCTCGATCTTGGCGTGGATGATGTTGCGTGCCCGCAAGCCCTGACCGAGCAGCAGGGAGAGCACCGTGGGACTTGGGCCGTACTGCCCTCCCTCCCCTCCGTTCCCTGCTGCCCTGGCTGCAGGGGCTCCCCTCTCCCGCCTGCCTGCCGGGAGCCTTACCCGGTAGAGCCCGCTGAAGGGCACGTCGATGGGGAGGGAGAAGAGGTTGCGGATCATCTCCTCGAAAGCCTCCACCAGCTGCTGCTCGCCATCGGGGCTGGCCTGGCGGGGCTGGAAGCCCAGCAGGATCCTCATGGCGATGCGGAACATGAGGCGCTTCACCTCGGGGTACACCAGCAGGCAGGGCCCGGCGGCCCCCAGCCACCGGGCCAGGCAGGCGCTCACCTCCTCCTGGATGACGGGCACGTAGTGCTGCAGGGCGTCCCGGGAGAAGGCCCGCATGATCACCTGCCCGGGGGGACGAGGGGGAGGAGGAGGAGGAGGAGGATGGGGACACGGGCTCAGCCGCCGCGCCCGGGGCGGCCGCCCCCGCTCCCCACCCGCCGCCGGGGCCGTACCTTTTTGCGGTGCTTGTGCTGCCCGTTGTGGAGGTTGGAGAGGCAGCCCGAGCCCAGGATGGTGCGCACCGAGGCGGGCCACTGCACGGAGACGAGCCGGTGCTCGCCCAGCAGGATGTGCCGCACGTTCTCGGCGCCCATCACCCGCACCGTGGGCCGTCCGAAGAGGTGAGTCTTGTAGATGAAGCCGTATTTCCTGCGTTTCATTTGCAGGAATTTCCGCCTCTGGGCAGGGCAGGGGAGGGGAGGAAACAGTGAAATAGGTCTCGAAAAGGAGGAGAGGAAGGGGTAGGGAGAGCAGCTCTTTCCCACCTAGGCACGGGAGCCCGGCGGAGCTGCCGCTCGTCCCCCGCCCCTGCAGCCAGAGGAGGAGCCGGGGCGCTTCTCCGCTCCCCGCGGCATCGCCTCGCCTTACCTGCAGCACCATCTGCAGCGTCTCCCCGAAGAAGGGGAGCCCCATGGTGCCCGGGGGCAGCGGGAGCGGGCAGCTGGGGTCGCGGCCGCTCACGCAGTACAGGTCCCAGAGCTTGACAGTGGCCAGAAAGAGTAGCAGGGGCAGCAGGAAGGTGCACAGGGCGCTGGCGACCAGGGCGGAGAAGCCCATGGCTGGGGAGCGAGTCCAGCCCGGCCCCCCGGGAGCTCCGAGTGCGCGGCCCGAGCTCGCCGCGGGCCGCCTTTTATAGCCTTCCCAGGTTGCTGCCCACCCTACCTTGGTCCGATAAATTAGTTCACCCAAAGTTCATCTTTAATTGCGGATTGCGGCCTGGCTCCTCCCCCCGAAATGTTTAACTATTTGCTTTGCGCGGCACATCCTGCCCGCCGCAGACAGCCGCCGGGGAAGGAAAGGTGCTGCCGGGCGCGGCGACAGCGGCGGCTCCGGGCTCGCTCCCCGCTGCACCGCGCTCAGCCAGCGGGCCGCGGGACGCCGCCGACAGCTGACAGCCGGGGGCCGGCCGCCTCCTCGGATTTATCGCCGATGCTCGTTAGAGACCAGCAAGTTGCGCCGAGAAGCGTCCCGTGCCAGCACCCGGGGGCCCGGCTGCCCGGAGGCGCCCACCCCCCGGCCGCTCCCCGGCCGGTACCGGTGCCGGTGCGCTCTGCGAGCTGCCGAGCTCCTCCGCCCGCCCGCCCGCTGCCGTCGCCGGCCGGGAACGGCGAGCCAGCGGCCGGAGCCGGGAGAAGCCGGGCCGGTGCTGGGGGGCGCCCGGACGGGGCGGGCGCTCCCCCGTGCTGGGGGCATCCCGGTGGCCCGCCGGGCAGAGCTGCAGCTGATGCCGCCGCATCGGCGGAGGAGCCTCCGCTGTCCTCTGGTTCACCTCGAAAGGCCCGGCTTGTATTTCTGCCGGCCGCGGAGGAAGGAGCCGCGGGCAGCAGTCCGTCTCAGCCTCCCGATGCAGGTTCAAGCGCGGGTCACCGAGGGAAAGGGAGGTGAGCGCGGAAAGGAAACACCAAACCCGCCGTGCCCCGTTCCCCTCCCCGGGATCCGCTGCCCGCCCTCGCCTGGGGCTCGCCGGCAGCCCGGGGCCGTCGGGGCCGCCGCGGCCGGGCAGAGACGCTCGGCACCGGCCGGGCACCCCGCCGGCGGCCGCGGTTCGCGGAGGGGCTGCCTCCCGGAGCCGGCGGGCAGGCACCGGGGGTTGCTCGCCGGAAAAGAGCGGCGCGGCCGGCGGGGCCGCGGGCAGGCTGCGCTCGCTGGGGCTGCCGCCGGGTCCCGGCGCAGGAGCCGCCGTCCAGGGGACGCGGCCGCTGGGGAAGGGGCGCCGGCGCGGACCGCGGCTGCGGGGCCGCGGAGGGAGGGACGGGACCGCGGGGCGCTCCGCCGGGCACGGCTGCTACCAATAAACTATCGTGCTCGGGTTTTTCCCCCCTTTTTCTTTCCGTTTTTTTCCTCTTGCCTCCCTGTTACTTTTGCTTTCTTGCTCCCGGACAAGCTCAATAAACGCTGGAAGTTGTGTGTGTGTTTGTGTAGGGGAGGGGGAGATGTCACTTTTAATTACTATTTTTCTGGCAATCAACGCGTCACACGGGACCCTCCCTCCTCTTGCGATGCCTCGCGGGAGCGGGGCTGCCCGCCTCCGCAGCCCCGTGCCCAGGAGGGACCCCCCGGGGGTGTGGGGGTACTTGCTCGCCCCCGGAGGCGCGCAGCCCCTCGGGGTACGGCGCGGCTCCCGGCGCGGCTCCGCGGGGCCCGGCCGGCGCTGGCCCGGAGCGGCGGCCGCGCCCTGACCCGGCGCTCTCCCCTTGCCGGGCGCTGACCTGCTTGTGACCTACAACACGGACCGTGACATCTGCGTGAACCCGGCCGGCAACCGCGCCAAGTTCACTGTCTATCAAAATAACGAGATACGGTGGCCTGAGCACCGATAATTGCCACAGGAAGGCTTTATTATCTCCCCAGCTGTGTATTCCCCAGCCATCGGCTCGAAAAGAATCAAATGGTAAAGAGTGAAAGGGATAATTAAAAACATCTTGGAAGGGGGTCAAGAAATTAACAGCCTAATATGAACAAACTTTGATTACAAGTAACAATTATTACACTTCATTTGTAAATGCTCGTGTTTATCTGCAAACAAAATCAGTTTCTAGTCTTTTTTTTTTTTTTTTAACTAGATTCATGTTACATTTTTCAGCGGGTGGCTACAGGGCTCGTTAGCGCTCGGGGTAATTTTTATGCGGGCTGCTGGAGGAGCCCCGTCCCTTCCATACCCGGTGCTGGGCACTTGCAGACCCAGCCCTGCCCACAGCCCTGCCCACAGTGGGAGCCTGCATCGCCCGTGGGTCACAGCCACGCCAGCAGCTCTTGCTAATTAAAGTTAGTCATTGCCACTCTTGCAGCCACCGCCTACTGATTTCACCTCTGATAGCCAGAAAGATTCACCTTTCAGGACAAGGTCAGGAGGGGCAGAGGCTCTGGTTCACTACAGGGTCGGCCTGCCAACGGCACTTAGCCCAGCAGTTCAACCTCTTCCAGATTTGACCTGTTGCATCTGGGAGCCGCATTTCTGCCCCAGGTAGCGTTGTCCTCGCTGCGCAGCCCTCTGACAGCTAACGGCAGCGCATGCCTGGCTGCGGTGCCCCAGCATGGATGTGCAAGGGGGACTGGCCAGGGCGAGGTCATCTGTAACCTGGCATTGAAGCAGGATGATGACAGGGGTTCAGGGGACAGGGGAGCTCCCCAGAGCCTTTCCAAAGGGACTCTGTCCTCATGCCACATATCTGGCCTCACAGGTCAGGCTGCTGCTGGTTCTTCATACAGAGCACACCGTGCCACCAGGATGCACCAGGATGCACTGGAAGGACAAGGCAGATGGTTTCCCCCACTGCTTCCATGCAGGACACCTGATGGTGGAGAGCAGAGGGGAAGCTGAAAGGAGTTTATAAACACATGCCAGTGGAGCAAGGACCTGGGCCCGGCTCTGTTCTCAGTGCACAAGCAACAGGACTCACTTCATTTTACATGGGAGAGAAATACCCCGTGTCTCAGTGAGGCTCAAAAGCCACCTAAAAAAGGTGCCCTCAGCACCCAGGCTTAGTCCCAGGTACCACCCCCTGGATGGACCCACAGAGCTGCTGTCCTGGCATTTTCCCTGGCAGAGCTAGGCTGCGGGAGGTGACATGGTCAGTCTGGCCAGCCAGCCACCACGGGGCCTGGGTCACCTTACAAATGCTCCCTCTGCGATGTGAACAGCATCATCAGGAACAGGGGACTTTCTACCACAAATCAGACATATTCAGGAATGTCTGTTTTGCAAATGTTTATTCCCCAAAGCCCCCTCACTCCAATCCCTCTGGCAGGCTGTGGCTGGGGAGTGCATCCTGCAGAGACCCCAGAGAGGGGCTTCATGGCAGACCCCGAGCAGCAGCACGGTGCTCGGGCACAACATACACAGCTACTACTACTGGGTGAATGAGATATGTCCTCTTTGTGCCGGCTCTAATGGGAAGTGAAGGAATGAGATTAAATATTTACAATAAAAACCACTTTGCACCCTATTATTCTAGCTACAGCTGACGCCATGGCTTGGGCAGCCCTGGCCTGTGTTCTCCTGCAGAACCCCCCCATCTTCCCTCTTTTTACATCTAAAAAGCTACAGTGTGCAGGATGTCTGTCCTGCCTCTCCTACAACACACCCACAGGAGATAACCCTGGGACAGAAAAGCTCTGGGAGCCTTAGCTGTGGGGCTGGGAGTTTTGCTCCCCATCCCTGGTGGCTGGCGACCTGCATGGGGCAGGGGCTGGCTAAGCCCCCATGGGGGATGCTCTCTGTCAGCAGCTTCAGCGGGTTTTGCCCCCGGGGTGGGGCTGAGGCTCACCCCGATGCTCAGGAGCAGGACTCTGCAGGACCCTCCCTACCGGCTTGCAGACCAGGAGGGGAAAAATAAAAAGACCTTTGGGGTTTTGTTCTGCAGTGACCCAGTGCCATACCCAGCCTGGGGCAGCAGAAACCTGCCCCTGGCAGCCGTGGAGGGGCATCGATGCCAGGGCTGAGGGGGGCAGCGTACCCCTGGCTCAGGCTTCGCTGCCGTGGCCGGGCTGCAAGGGGTGGAAGTAGAGCTGCAGCCCATCGTCGACAGGGTGCACGATGGGCACGGTCTGCATGGCGGGGTAGCCAGGGGTGGCCAGCTCCCAGCGGGCCGTGCTGACCAGCTCGATGGCCAGCAGCTTGAGGATGGCCTGTGCCAGCTCCTTGCCGATGCAGCTCCGTGCCCCACCGCCAAAGGGGATGTAGTGGAAGCGGCCTGCGGCCTCCATCCGGGCGGCACCGAAGCGGTCTGGGTCGAAGCCGCCGGGAGGGCTCTGGTAGACGGCGGCTGTCTCATGCGTGTCACGAATGCTGTACATGACGCTCCAGCCTTTGGGGATCTGGTAGCCCTGGGCAGGGGAGAGAAGAGGGGAGGAGAGGAGCATTACACACTTGTGCAGCCAGCTGTGCTAGTGGAGGGTGAGCAGAGGGTGCCTGGGGACAGCCCTACCACATCGCCCATCTGCTCCACAGCTCCTTTTCTCCCCAGCCCAGCTGGGACCCACAGAGGTTGCTGGGTGCCACCTTCCCCTGAGCTACACTGCCAAGCACCACCACTGGGCCGGACACAGGGTGCTTGCAGACAGTGGCAGGCAGCAGCTCCCTAGCAGCCCATCGGCGTGCAAGGCACTTACGTCCAGCTCAAAAGTCTGCAGTGCTGTCCTGTAGCCTCCGGAGACGGGTGGCAGCACCCGCAGCACCTCCTTAATCACACAGTCCAGGTAGCGCAGGCGGCTCAGCTTCTCCAGGCTGATGTCTGAGGGGCAGCGACAGCTCTGCCCTGATGGCGCCCGAAACTGGGGGCCAGCGCAAGGACCGCTCTGGGGGAGGGTGGGCTCTGGCAGGGTGTGGGGCTGGGGGGAACCGTCCTCCATTGGGCACAGAGGCTGGCTCTGGTCCTCGTGAGCATCTTTGGCCGTAGGGCGGAGAAGTGGCTTCTCACTGTCCCTGCTCTGGGCAGTCAGGGTGTCTGGGCAGGGTCCCACAGGGCAGTGCTCACACTGCTGGTACAGCTCATGGGACTTCAGCTCCTGCCTTATTTTTTCAATCACTGAGGGGTGCTTCAGTAGTAGGAGGATCAGAGAAGTGCTGGCACTAGCCGTGGTGAAAAAAGCAGCAAATATGAGCTCAATCGCTGACTCCTGAGAGAGGAAGGAAGGTGACAAGTTTGAATGCCATTTTAAACTGGTTGTGATTCAGATTGTTCTCACCTTTTGCAGGTTTTGTGTCTGTGCAGAGGGTCCTGCTCCCCCACCCCCACTCTCCACAAACCTGCACCTACCCTGGGTTGGCAGGGACCAAAACAAGACACCTTGTTCTTCCATTTCTGTACAACCGGGACATCCACTTGCCAACTAACTGATGCAGAAACATAACTGAGATGAGTACACATCACCTCCGATCCAGCTCTTCTGAGCTTTCCTCCCCCAAATTACAAATTTTAAAGAAGCATTTTAACATGCATTTTAGCATACTGAGTGAAGTTCATTTCAAGCATTACACTTTTTACCTTCATCTGCCAAGTCCCCTTTGCACCCAGCTTTTACCTTTTTGCCCAGCCAGTGGTTATGAGGCTGTGTGTTTATGCATAAATCCTAGATGTGCTGGCACCTAAAATGGGTTGCATTTGATCCATCTCCAGTTATAATTGACCATTTGCTTGTCTGGGAGGGGAGTCAAACCAACACAGTTGAAAAGAGAAAGATGTCCCTGCTACAGCAGGTCAGCCCGGGAGGTGCCGTAGCCGGCAGGGAGCTCTCCCGCAGGGATGCACACACCAGGCAACGGATTTGCTCGCTTTTCAAACTTTACAGCCTGAAGCACAGCAGTGTTCCTGACAACTCCGTAGCAGATGTGTCCGTAACAGGTTAGGAGGTTAACCAGCTCAGACGGACCACAGCATGGTCAAATCCGTAATACGTGCCTTGTCCCAGCTCACGGATCCCCACGCAGCCTCCCAGTCTTTCAGGGACTGTCTGCAGGGTCTATATGGCACAGCACATGTCAGGTTGCTGTGGGCTGTTTGCAGCACCCTGTGACCAGCTTTTGGCAATTGTTTTCCAAAAGTTAAGGGTTGCCCGGACCTGGGTCATGGTATGTCACATCTCTGACAGCCAACAAAATGCTCAAACTTACAGCACCACCTGAAGGTGCCAGCGGCTCCCTGGGCTGGGAGCACTGAGGCCAGATCCAAAAGCCATGGAAGAAGCCCAAGGGAGGAGCACAGGGACCTGCCACCCGGGGAGGCGCTGGGACCTGGCTGGCACTACCGAGCACTAATCGCTCCAGCAAAGGGGCAAAGCGGAGCAAAATCCCCAGGGAAACGGACCAGTTGCCTTTCACACAGCTATGTGTCTGGATTTAAAATTGTTATGACACAACTGGTTTCTGGAGAGGCGAAGCCAAAAACACAGGGAAGGATACCTGAAGCCTGAAGGTACCTGGACCCAAGTCTGGTAAGGTCAAGGGTAATGTAACAAGGATTTCTCTTTGCTACCGTCCCCAGCGCCATATATTGACTGGACTAGAGGCTTTTGCCAAAGTGCAGCTCTCAAGGGCATCTTTCAGATGAAATAAAACCTCTGAAATAACAGACCCCTGTCGACCCCTATCGTACCTCCTGCAGGCGTTAGCAGGAATTTTTACATTCACAAGATAGCAGGCCCAGATGAAAAGAAATCTCTCAGTTCCACCATTTGCAATTAAAACCCAACATTTCAATACAATGTGAGGAATTTAGGGCAGGCTCTGTGATTTGAAATAACAGCCTTTATGACTCCCTGCATCAACCTCTGACAGTGCTGCTGCATGAGTTGTGACACCGAGCTGCTGACTTTCCCTCCCTGCTTTTACAAGGCCAACATAACCGGTGACTGGGAGGCAGCATCTTCCCACAGCTTCACCAGTATTGTCCCTGTACTACAGCCTGACTCCCCATCCTGGGAGGCAGGACTGGTGGCATTACAGTTCCACCTGTCCAGCCAGAGACAGCACTATTATATAGAATGTTGTTTGGTTTTTTTTAAATCCTTCCAAGGATTTACTGTTTTAAAACAGTACTTTTGCCAAAGTGACATCTTTTTAACAACGTTTACACTTCAAGGGTCCTGCTGAGTTCATGCCAGCAGTGCAAATCACAGTGTATTTAGGAAAATTTCTGGGAAAATGGTCCTTCAAAATTGTTTGAACAAAAAACAAATTAGTAACTAGTGTGTGCCAGTGTTTGGAGTGTCTCTCAAAGTCAGATATATCCACAACTCTGAGAGAGCTTTGGACTTTTTATGAGAGCTCTACTACTGTTTTATTAGAGTGGAGAATATTGGCATAATTGCAAGCATAGGCAGTTTGGTTTGCAAGTCATTTTGTTAAATACAGACAAGGTAGAAATTTTCTAACTGTAAAGGTACAGGACAGCATAGGAATATAGTATCATTTGAATCAGCTAGCCCGAGGTCACTGCCACATCACTCTGCGTTACATTTAATATCCCTTTATTCCTACTGTTAGTGTCTATTTGTGGTCCAAGCCAGGGACACAATGAGAGATCATGTAATTGTTTGTGGGTAATATCCATGTGAATACTAACAGAGATTAATCAATCTTAATCAATCACATTTTGAATCTGGCAGTTATTTTTTAAAACATAATGATAATAAAAAACATTCTATTAGAATAAATAATAAATATTTAGAATAAAATTACTTTAAGAATATATGCTAGTTTTAAATGTATCTAATAGTCACTGTAAAGTCTTTCAAATATTTTAGACTTAGACATTACACTTTTACAAAATATTTATGAAACATTAGTCTTTAGATAGTTTTCCTTACATACCTAAATAAACGGTAAAACTATGTATGTTCAATACTTTCAAACTACATTCAGCTGCTGAAGCCATGCAAAACTGCTTCAAAACTTGTTATAGAAATGCAGTGCCATCTGTCATCCACTGACACCAAGTGACCTGGAGCTACGAATGATGCAGTACCAATGACAATTTTTTCCCAAGATCTTTGGCAAAATACTCTTCACATTCAGTTGGTAGTTTTGGCTCAGTGAGGACTACTGGGTTCATCCCTAAGTCACAGTAATGCATCATGTTGCATCATAGCAATCCACAAGCTAGATGATCTAATTAATGATGAGGTGATAGGGAATGACCCGGAGTCCGTCATTCCATCCCTGGACCCATTTTGACATACTGCCTCAGAGACTTCTGGGCTCACAGCCCTGAGGACATGATCTACACGCCGTGCCATGCTAGATGCTGGAGGAGGTTTGAGGAACACACAACAAGCTCTAAATATTTCCAAGATCGTACCTTGGAGGTTACTGAGTGCACACTGACGTACAAAGCCTTAGCAAAGCCACATAACCCTAAGAGCACCCTAAGTCAGGCTGAAGCCCAGTGGCCATGAAGAGGAAAGGTAGAAGAGGCATTTATTCCCATTTTAAATACCAGCTCTCTTCTAACGCCAAGAGACACAATCCTATGAGAGCATCTGAGCACGCCGAGTCCAGGCATTCTCGCTTGCGCTGGAGATAGTGACCTCAGAGTTGGTAAGAGGAGGGCAGGAGCCAGCAGCTGGTGATGTGTCCCCACACAACCCTCCTCCTGCCCCTCAGCCCGGGTCTCTCAAACAGCCACCAGGTCAGAAGGGACACTGCAAGGGAGGGTTCGCCTTACCTTTAGCTCCTGCATGGTGAATTCTTTGCCGTGCTCCTTGGCACTGTTTATTATGAAATCCAGAGCATCGCTGTGATCTTCGGGGTTGTTTCTCTGCAGTTTTTCCTGTATAGCCTTCTCCATAAACTCATGTAGCATGTCCCGTGCTTTGATTCCCTGCGGGAGGCAGACACAGTTCAGGAGAGCCTTAGGAACCGTCCCCCTCACCAGAGAGACCGGGGGACCCTAAGTGTGGCAATCCTTAATCCCAGGATCTGTAACAGCAAGAACTGTTTAATCTGTTGCCCAGCCCCAGAGCCTTGCAAGAGGCAGCAGTTTGGGGAGAACTGCTGCAAATTCAGTTGCCTTGCTGTTGTGAATCAAATACGACAAGTCCCAAGAAACACTCTGAGAGGAAAAGACAGCAGTAAACCCACGGTACCGAGTCCAGAGGCGTCTGCGCCGAACAAACCCAAGGTCTTGTCAGGTCCAAAAGAAGCTTGTCCAAAGGGACAAGAAGGGGTAACTTAATAAAACTGAGTCCGAAGCAAGGAACATCTGAGACAGGAACAAATGAGTGGCTTTACCAGAGTATATTGGATAAAGGCACGTGAAGCGCACCAAGCTCATCTCCAGTTGTATTGCACTCCTGTGCAGCAAAATGTTTAGGAAGATGTCAGTGAGTCAAGTATCAGCAATTTCTTTGCAAAGTGGGGATGGATGGAGTCACAGAGTGTGTGGCTGTGTAGCAAGATGCCTCCTGCAAAAGTCAGAAGGACCAAAGATTTGGGATGAAAAATGGCCATGACGAGATGTTGGGAAGAAGATACAAAGGCCGGGAGTTGAGGTGGGAAGGACTGGACAAAGGAAACAGGACAGCGAGCAAGGGGAAGGACAAGGGGACCTAAATGCCAGTTGAAGAGGTTGGTTTGGGGCCAGACAGGCTGTGGCTGACCTGGGAGAAGGCAGGGAGGGATAGGATGGGGGGTGAAACCTCGCACTGGTGACAACCTGCAACGGGGAACTGGACAAGGAAAACAAGAGCTTTGAACTGGTGGAGAAGAGCAGCAGGGAGGCTGGGGGAGAACTGGCACCAGATGGGTAAGGTGATCCAGTGGGGCAGAGCTCACAGGGGAACTAAGAGATTGGGCAAGCCCCGGCTAAAGGGGCAGGAGACTTGAGCTGTGGTAAGGGTGGAGAACCCAAAGCCAGAGGAGGTAACACAGACTGAAATGGGAGGGGAGGGGTGGGACGCAGGATCGACACCTAGAGCCGGAGTGTCGGGAGGCAGGCAAAGAGGGTCAGGACAGCAGGGAAGAAACTGCGGGTTGAAAGAAGCTGTCTCTCTGCTGCTGAGGGACAAGGGACCAAAGACCGTAAGTGGGTCTCGAAGTCCTTGGCCTGCCCTGAGGTGCACAGGGAGTGCTGACCTGAGGCGTGCTGTGCCCACCTGCCTTTGCGCTCATGCCCACGGACCCCTCTACCGTGGGCTGACATGAGTCCAGGCGGGATGAGATGGGACAGGACCAATGTGATGGACTAACCAGAGCCAACACAGGCAACATGCGGGGTGAGGGAGGAAAGGAGCCCCTCGCTGTACAATGAGCTGGAGCCAGCACAGGGAGGTGCTGGAAGCCAACGAGGGGCAGGTGAGAAGGGGAGACGGCTAGGGTGGGCAAGGCACCAGGCCCTCAGACCCGTAACGGGGTGCTGCAGAAGTCCCAGCCCATCGGAAGCGCCCCTCGGCGGGCCTGGGGATGGGGGGTCTGTGCTGCCAGGGCCCCGGCCCCTGCCTCCAGGCAGAGGGAGTGGGGCAGGCGGCAGTACCTTGCGCAGCCCGCTGAAGGGTATGTTGAGGGGCAGGGAGAAGAGGTTCTCCACCAGCTGTTCAAAAGTTTTGGCCAGGTCCTTGAACTGGTTTTCCTCCAGGCGGAGCCCCAGCAGAATCTGAGCTGCAATGCGGAAAGTTAAGGTTTTAGCGGAGGAATAAACTGCGATGGAGCCCGGCTCCATGCACCAGCCCCGCAGCTCCCAGCTCACGACCTTCTGGATCCGTGGCAGGTAGCTCTCCAGGGCGGCGCGGCTGAACACTCTGGCCAGGATCTAGGAGGAGAAGGGGGGGAACAGAGGCAGGCGGTTAAAGCGGGGGGCCCCACGTGCCACCGAGACCCAAGCCTGGGCAGGAGGTGCCGCCCGGGCTGCGCGTCCCGTCGGGGCGGCGGCGAGGCTCACCTTGCGGCGCTGGCGGTGCAGGTCACCGATGGAGCCGAGCAGGGTGTGGGAGCCCAGGATGATCTGGGTGCTCTGGGGCCACTGCGTGCTGACCAGCGTGTGCTCACCCAGCAGGATCTTGCGGATGTTGTCGGCGCCCGTCACCCGCACCACCGGCCGGCCCAGGAGGTGGGTCTTGAACACGTTGCCGTACCTCTCCCGCCGGGAGCTGTGGAAGCGGGAGCCCTGCGGACGAGCCGCGGGTCAGCCCGGCGCTCCCGCCGGCCCCTTCCCTCCCCGTCCCCCTGCCCCTGCGCCTTACCTGGAGCAGCCAGTGCAGGGTCTCCCCGAAGAAAGGCCAGCCCATGGAGCCCCTGGGCAGGGGCAGGGCGCTGGCGCGGTCCCGGCTGAGGCTCCAGCGCAGCGCCCACAGGTGCCGGCACAGGGTGACCAGCAGCGCCAGGGCCAGCAGCGCCGGCGCCGCCGCTTCGGGCCAGGAGAGCCCCGCCGGCATCCTCCTCCCGGGCGGCGGGAGACGGGGCGGGCGCGGGGCGGCGGCGGGTCCCCGCCCCGGGGGGGCGCGGGCGGCTCGGGGGGCGGCCCCGGCGGCTGTCAAAGGCGGGGGGCCGGGCGCCCCGCGACTCCGCTGCCGGCGGCGGGCGCTCCGCGGCTGGCCCTGCCGGCTGCTGCCCGCCCGGGCCCGCTCGCCTCCTGCTGCCGGTTCGCCCCTCGGCCACATTTATATAGATATTGGCCACTTACGCCCGATCCACCTTCGGAGATGACGTATCCGCTGCATATTTAAGCAGCGCGGCCAAGTGCGGTGATTGGAGCGGGAGAACCGGGGAGAGTGGCTGAGGGGCGCGGGGACGCGGCCAGGGCGAGCGGGGGCGGCCGGGGCAGCCCCCCCCCCCCTCGGGGCCGGGGGCCCGCCGTCCCGCTCCCGCCCCCCCGCCCGGCCCCTCGGGGCGCCCCCCCCCCCCCCCCCCCCGTCCCAGCCAGCGCCGGCTCTGCGGCGGGACGGCTGCCCCTCGGCGCGGGGTGCCCCCATCTGCCCCGCCGGGAGCCCCCCCAGGCGCCCCCTCGGGCCAGCCCTTCCCGCCGTCCGGGGAAGGCAGCGAGTGCCGCCCCGGGCTCCCCCGGCCGGGGAGCGTCCCCAGCCCCGCTCCGCAGGCCCCGCCGCCCCCAGCCGCCCCGGACTGCCGCGGCAGCCGGGGGGGAGAGGGCGATCCCGCAGCCCCCCGGGCCGCACCCCGCAGTCGGGGCCGCCCGGACCCCCGCCCGCCTGCCCCGGGGTTAAATCACCAAGGGCCGGAACCTGTACGGGTCCCAGCGACACCAGCTCTGAGGCGCGTTCCAGTGCGTGAAATTAAAGAGGAACACGGGTGAGGTTTATATTACTGTATTTAGACCGTCAATAACTTAAAAATACAGCGAAAATGTACATTATTTTTACATGTTCCATTTGGTTTGTATTTGTTAGACATTCTCGTTGTGTCTAAAATAGCCAGGAGGGGACAGTGCAAAGAGACCGGCGGTGGGACGAAATGCTAATCGCTGGGATAGGTCTGGCGGTAGGAAGCGCATACTGACAAACAGATGCGGCACGAAACCAACAGTGGCAAATCTATTCTTTACTGCAACCTGGGGAAAAGAACCCGGGATCTTACAAAAGTACAGTTAGAAACAGTAACCCTGAGGAACAGAAACAAAACAAAACGTCACATTATAAAGAACTCAAATGGTTATTTACATTCACAACCTCAAGATTAAACCCTTTCGGAGAACAAAGCCTATAAGCCCTAATGCTAAATAAATATCAAGTCTAGTTCTCAGGTAGTTTTCAAAGGTACTAAAAATCAGAAGATTTTTTTCGTACCTCCAGACTACAAAATCTGGTATACAAAATTATGTCCAATCACTTTAAGGCTAATATACATTTAATGCAGGAAAACGATAGGCGGCATCTGAAACGCAAGTATCTCAATGCTTAAAAACCATCAAATTAGCAGAAAACAGCAACTAAGGGATCATTTCTCAAATAATTCCTACCTGGAGCAAAAGTCTGGACACCGTGTCTGCAGGTATTTAAATAACGTATTTACAGTTCAGCGGTTCCATGTACAATACGATTGAGCTGGTTTTTATTGTACAGTCTCGTTTTTCACCATTTGTTTACAATATACAAAATAGTATTCAATCCATTAAAAATACGTACAAAGAATTGTTTGCTGAAGACTCTGTGTACAAGCCATCTACTGCATTTTTCCTTTACTCGGTCAAACAAATGTCCTAACTGATATCACTGTTTGCTTAGTAGAAATAGTGGCTGAGAAATACCTCTTGGCGTGATGAGATACCGTCAATTTAACAGGCCTATGTGTGCTGGGACATACCATTCACTAAACTCCTAAGTTGCTTTACTACGGTCTCTATTAGCTTCTGCTTGTCACGATCATTCTTCCTGAACTGAGCAAAAATGTTGTTCTTTTTGCTAGAGTCTTTCATTCTGGAGAAATAAAAAAGCAAATGACGCAGACACGTTAGAAACATAATTTGAAGAGGAAAAAACCAACTATTTGAATAGGTTTACATTTGTTCCTCTTTTGATCTTTCTGCTAATAAGAACTGAAAGATTACAAAACCTATTATCTATGTGCTCTTAAATTAAGCTTCCACAACGCAGAACTCGTTCTAACAAATATTATTTCACAAATTGCCCGTAAGTATTAAGCAAATATCACTTTGGCAGGAAACTGGCCCTACCAATTACGTTAGGAGGAAAGCAAACCAAAAAACCCGTTAGTATCACTTGCTTCCGTGGTAAATTCAGACTCGGCAAACGGGTGTTTTGTTCACTGTCAGATTACTCGATATCATTACTGCTGATCTCCCATATATCAATGGATTTAAAAAACGAAATTCGGGAAATAAAGTAAATTGAAGCAGCAGTATTTGGTAACAATACAGGCGATACGTACCCTCTGTGAACTCTGCAAAATACATATTCATCGCAGGCAGGAGAGGAGAGAAAACACCGTTAGAAAATGCCTTTAAATCACAGTGTGTTTTGATGCAGTTCTTAAAAGCAGGTTGCTACTCAGCTGGCGGCAACGCGCTCTCCCATACCCTGCCCGCCCCAGCCCACTCGCCGGGCCAGCCGAAACGCTCGTACCGGCTTTACCGGCGGCGAAACCCCACGCGTTTCCCTTCCCTAAAGCGGCAACTCGGGCAGCCGCGGGCTGCTACCGGGGCTCCGGCACCGCCCGCCGCTCTGCGCGGCTCTCGGCACCGGGACAGCGACGCGCTGCCGCCGGGCTCTCACCGCCGCAGCTACCGGGAGGGCGGCCCCGGCCCCGGCCCCGGCCCCGGCCCCGGCCCCGCGGGTGCCGGGCGGGGAGCGCTGCGGCTCCCGTCCCTGCCCCGCGCCCGCCCCGCCGCCGCTCGCATCCCCGCGCCGGCGGCCCCGGCCCCCGCACTTACTTCTCCAGGAGCGTGAGGGCCGTGCCCGGATTGACCCGCAGGTACTTGGAGGTGGCCTGCCCGTAGTCAGCCAGGTAGGTGGACCAGTCCCACACCATGAAGAGGTCCAAGAGCTGCGGGGGGGTGGGGGGGGGAGAGGCCGGTGAGGGACCGCGGAGCGGCTCCCGCGGGGAGGAGGCGCCCGCCCGGGCCGGGCCCAGCCGCAGCCCCTCGCCGGGAGCCCAGCCGGCAGCCCCTTCACCTGCCCATTTCTCTCTTTAACGCCTTCTCGCCTGTGCAGGTTCGGCCCTCGGAGGGGATGCTAACGGCTTCAGGCTTTGGTGTTTCAGGAGCTTGCTTTACCGTGGGGAGCAAGAAGGGGATACTCGTGTTTGTTGCTGAGCGCTCACAGTAATTTAAACCAGAGGTTCAGGTAGTCTCAATTAAGTGAATTAAACAACCCCTGCTGCACTCTCCATGGTGACTGATCCTTGTGACTCAACCCCGAGCCCTGGGCACACTTCTGGCCCAAACAAACCCCAAACACTTAAACAGGGGAACAAAAAGCCTCCAAGCGCAGTCCTGCATCTGGCCGGAGTTTTGAATCAGGCCTTTCACTCACGATCTCGGAGCTGCTGTTCAACAAAACAACCTGCATTTACAAGCGGCCGCGATGCCTAACCTCCGGCAGCCAGCACCCTCGCAGCCCTCAAAGCCTAATTCCCCCTCCACCATCATGGGGTGCAGGCCAGGCACCGCCGGGCACCCTGCCCAGGCTGCCCCGGGCCAGGGCACAGGCGGCCTGGCTCCGTGGAGCCTTTCCCACGGCTACCTGCGGGCCGGCGGGCCCTGCTCCCATTGACGTCAATGGCAGGGCACCCCCAGCTTCCCCCTGCATCTGATGCCTGGCCTTGTCTTGCTGCTGAGGGCTAACGCGGGCTTGTTCTCAGGCTGCCCTGTATTAGCCAAACCTACGGTTAAAGCAAGCATGGGGAACCATTAGCAACACTTTGCTCGCCATGCCTGTGGCTGCTCCACTGAGCTGGGTCCTCAGCGCAACCTGGAGCCCCTGCTTGCCTGGAGGCCTTGCTACATCGGTAATGCTGGAAAGGTGGGGTGGAACAGGATTTTCTGTAACAAAACCACTTTAAGAAACATAACAGACTACTGCAAGTCGTACCGTTTTGCTATTTAAATAAAGAACCCTGTTCACTTTAAACATTTGCTTCTGCTAAGCCACACCGGAGCTGTTACAACCAGGGCACAAACAGCATCGGCCTCTGCTCCCACAGGCAGAGCTGCCGCAGGCGCCCGCTCCTCTGACTTCACAGACTACGCCAAGAGAAGGGCTGCACCTCTGAGAGCCTTGCCTTACTCAGACTTCTCAGTCTGATAAAATGTCACAGGTCTACAGTAATGCTCATCCCCAAAATTATAACACCAACTTCATTACAAAATAAAAGCATACACCCAGTCTTCATAGCTTCAAATTCATATGCCTTTTTTCTCCAAATTTTTCCACTTCCTAACCCCTTTCTTACGTTATTTTCAAATAAAGTACCTCACTTGAATTCTTTTCTAATTAATTACTCCGTCCATATTCATAGTAGTCTTTTATGATACGCAGTAACATTTCCTGGCTTTATAATGGACATCTGACACAATTACTGCTCTGTCATTCTGAAGTCATTCAGGGACCATTACAAACCTCAGTGACATCTAGATTTTACATGTAACTATCTCGTATAGGTGAAAGGTGTATGAAAAGCAAGGAGGCTATTTAATTCTCTACTGACTACATATCCATGATAGCCATCAAGGTCAAATGCAAACGGTTCTTTCTCACAAAGCGCCTTCTCAGGATGGGCACCATCAATTCTCCTACTGAGCTGAAGAGAACATGCCTTTAGTCACTAAGCAAACAGACTTGGGAAGGCTCTGATAACTCAGGAATCAGTGGCATTTGTGAAACTCCACAGCCTCAGTTGCTGCTGCGTATTATTCATCAGTTCTTATTACCTGTGTTACAACAGTTGGTAGTGCCCAGTCCTCACAGAGGCTGTATGAAATATTCAAAAGCACAATCAAAAGAGTGGAAAGAGAGGACAGGCAGATGCGCCACACAAGGTGGGAGGATAAAGCTGACAACCACAGGAACCCAATTGGAGACTTCTTGTTTCCTCTCTCTTAGAGAGAAGCAAACAGAATGTTAATAAATTACTACTAATTACAATGCCACTCGTCATCGGCTCCATGTGGGAGATGGCCCTTAAGAAAGAACCATGCCAATGCTCCCGCAGCAGTTGTGTTCAGTAAATGAAAGGTGAAAGATTTCATTTCTTATCCCTATGGTAACATTGAAATTGAGGATTCTGGGTAAATTCTAAACAACCCTGAAGCTCTGTATCCTGTTGGCAATGTGTGGCCCAGAGCCGTTGATGACTGATACAATTACAGTGCTGACAAGTTCAGAGAAACTTTCCTGCCAATATTGCATGAGCAATTTTCATACCATACTTCCAGTGCTTGAATCAAGCATCTGATTGTGTTGTGGCTCTGGGACATCTCGGTGATACTGACGGCTGGGGTAGAAGATTACACCTCATTTGTCACCTGACCAAACACAATTAGGCATGTAGGGCTCTAAAGAGACACCATGGAGTCTGCTGCTTTTCAACATAAGAGGTAAAACAAATGTCCCAGGACAACATGAAGCATATTCTGTGCACTCTGAGATGGTCTTGGCTCTGAAGAGTGCACACCCTGAGAGACATTATTGGCAAGGGGGAACGTACCGAGAGCCTCTTCCCTGCTCCACACTTGGTAGAAGAGCTGCACACAACCAGCCTCATGCTAATAAACCTAAGTTAGAGCAGCTGTTATGACATGTGGCAGGTAACATGAAGGGCCAGGGACATGCAATCAAATGACAAATGCTTCTCAATCATAGCTCCCTCCCCTCCTTCTGCGCATGTGTTCAGGGGCTGCAGTGTGACAAACGTGCCCTGCTGCTGGAGTAAACGCAACAGGGAGCTGCAGACTGCTAGAGACTGGACTGCTGCTGTGCACAATTATGCATTGTGCATTTTGTCTCCCTCACAGCTGCAGTTCTGCACTGTGGCATATTGCTGTACATAATGGGCTTTGACAGCACGTACTGTACACTGTGGGTGGGCAAGAGCTGCCTGGTGTGCAGCTCTTCGGATCTGTGTCCTGGCCATTCATATCACCTGCATCTGACTTGGCACTTGGCAGATGTACAGTCAATGCAGGCACTTTGTGAGGGGAGCAGGTTGGCCAGCAGCCAACGGCAGCAAGGACAGTCTAGCAGAAATGAGCTGCTGGTCCCAGGACCTTCACGCATGTATGGGAAATAACTTCAATCCACACATAAAAAGCATCCCTCGAGCACAACCCCGAATTCACCTTCACTCCTACAGCCATGCTGGAGAGGTATCAACCCTACAGTCTGCTTCAACTTCTGCCACTCTCTTCCTTTCTGATTTACACTGCCTTTTGCCACCCAAATGTGTGCCTTACTTAAATGAAGCGCATTAATTCCTCTTCCTCGTTTAGAAAGACCTTTATTACAGTAGGACTGTCTTGGCCGCAGGCATATGATCTAGAAGACAGCCTGTCCATTCAAAGATGCAGAAAAATATTTGGGCTACTTCATGTGATTTGAACATACTCTCTGAAAGACAAAACTGTTAATGAAATACTGGCCTACATAATCCTTTGGTAGATTATTTTTATTTTAGTAAAGGATAAACTTATCTTGACATTTCTACATAAAGATTACTGAAGAGAAGAACATGAAGATGCAAAAAAGTCTGGATTTTAATTCATGCAAATAGATAGCTACGTGAAATTCACCATGAAAACTTGGCCAACTCTTGAACAGAGGATAAAAAAAAACAAAACAAACAACTTTGTCCCTATATTTCTGCTGTATTTTCATTCACAATAGATGCATATTAAAATGATTTTATAATGTGACAGGGACTAGGTGTGTGCAAAACCACAAGGAGAGGGAACAGCCTTTGGTAATGTTACACGGTACTCAGGGTGAAGATATAATGGAAATACTTTGTGGATTTGGCTTGACATGCTGACATGACTCATACTACAGAGATGTAATATGTGGGATATGTTAAGTTCCTCTGAAATAAAAGAAGGTTGTAAATCTCTGCAGTTTTAAATACTGTGATTACTACTAATATGGAGAAAGAAAAATTGTATCAAGGGCAAGTCTAATCGTAACAGCGTTAATTTTGCCAAAAAGAGTATCAGCTACAATTAAAAAAAAAACATTTAGGGGATTTAAGTTCAGGTGAAGCCCCACGGCTTCTCAGTTGTGAAGCATGAAGTACAGGAGAATTTTCTGGTAGTTCTTATTGTGGCAACTAGAATCAACCTATTAAAGGCCAAATTAAAGCAACATTTCCCTACTACTATTTTATCCACTAAAACTGTCACTATTACTGAGACAGTAAGTGAAAATGAGATGTATTGTCGAGCAAGGAATGGTCCACACTGACATGCACTGTAGAAATACCTGCACGGAGTAGGTCCTGGCAATAAGTACTTTCCTGCCTCAAAAAATCAATCAAAATCCACACAGTGTAGCACATCACACTGGTGCTGCTGGCTGCGACTTCTTCAAGTTTAGAATGTGCATTATTTGCCTTGAAATTACAACAGGAAAAATGTTTTTTTTTTCCCACATGCATCTTTCCAAAGTTAACATGTATCGGAAATACTTCAAACCAACAGAAAGGCAGTCTCTCCTGCTACTCTCAGAGTCCGGAGGCAGTGCAGACCATTAGCTGTTAGTTAGCCACTCAGCCCCACCTAAGGAGCCACCCGAGGGTGCTCTGTCAGAACCAGCTGAAACACTGTGAAGCACCTAATAAACTAGAAATACTACTCTACTATGAAAGAACAATGGCACTGTTGGACACTCTTTATCCCATAACAACCATAAAAAATAAGCTAAGTCAGAAGCCCTTCTGACTAAGAATAATTTGCAGGGAAGTGTACATACTTGTGTGTGTCTGAGTCGTTACCAAAAAAAAAAAAAAAAAGGAACAAGCTTTATCCTTTCTAGTATATCAGATAGGGTGTCCAACAGACTGTCCGCTTACTTCCATTTACAAGATAGATAGGGTATACACTTCTGCCTTATTTAGAGGATTTGCCTCTTCTAAAGATGTGATGGCAGGGGAACCTTTATCCAACATCTTGGAACCATCAGGGCTGACGATCAGAGAGCAGCATGTTCCTTTTACTGTATATGAAACAGTGTTGCCTTCTCAAACCTTCACATTATTAGTCACATATATACTTCTAACACTATAGATAACTTAAGCCTCTGGCTGCTGTTTTGCACTTGCATTTTGAATGACACCCTACAATACTTTGATTTTCTAACTTTTTGTTCATGTCTATGTATTTTCTAAATGCCTTTTATGTCTAACATTAGCTCTTTCTGCTCTAAACACCACTTGGAAAAAAAAAGGTGTTTTTATATATATACACTTCTATAACAGGCTATAGTCATCTCCTACATTATACAGATAACACCGCTATTTTTAATTAGAAGACTTTTATTTTAAACACAACAATTTTGTTGTAAAATACACTAAACTATTTTTTTGTTAAAAGATGTCCTACTTCAAGACCTTGATAGCTAATGGGTTTGGTTAACACAAAACATTACAATATTGATGCTACAGGGGCAAAAAAGTTCTTAAGATTTTAGGGACAGAATTCTGGTTTCAAATAGGGCATTTTGTTAAAGGATTTTCAAACATAATGAAGCTCAAGGCCTAGTTCCCTTTACAACTTGCACCTATTCTTCAACATCAGTACTCTTGCTTTTTCCCAATATTTAGGTGATATGGCCATGTTTGGATAGAAATTACTGGTAATCATTGCTCAGTAAAGCTTTGTCTGATATTACCTAAAGTCCTGAGCAGCTCAGCCGTAGTCCTGTATTTAGGCCATCTTGTAATTATGTGAGAATCTTGTGCGCTGGGAACTGCTGGAATCGACCATCCGGCCCTTTCAATGCTGTTTGAGCCTCTTGTCACATCCTCAAATATCATACAGATGCCCTTTCCTTTTTACTTTTGGGCAACTGTCAGGAATAATCTTGGAAGAGAACACAAGTTGGGGAACTAGCTATGCACAGAGTCAACACAGCAACAGAGAGAAGGAGGAGACGAGGGCTTTGCTGAAGGAAACCGGGGCAGTGTCCATTAGATGCCACCAATTGTGTTGGTTATACTGCAAAAATCCTAACTGTAAATTATCGAGGTAAGCTTAGTACAAGTTGGAGTGGTGACGTTATCTCTTCTGAAGTAGTAAGAGTGCCAGCAAATAGCTTTGGTTGGACAATAGGCACCAGTGATTCAGGAGCTGGAGATAAAAAATGAGTTGTACACTTAATACCCTGCTTACCTTTCTGTGAAGTCAAATATTCCATCAAAAGAAAAGTAATTCTTTTAACGTATCACTGTCAGTTATGTCCTTCTGGCCCACTCTCCCTGCTCACAAGCTGAATATATTTCTTATGCTAAGCAGTTTATTAACCCCTAATCACCCAGCTACTTCTGGACTTGATTGCATGTGTAATTACCTTTTGTCAGGTACAATTTGCCTGATAAACATGTCAGAACACTTGCTGCTTAGTCTGTTGAAACAGATAAATGCTGTCTTTCCACAGCCTTGGGGCATAATTAACAGGGAAAAAAAAGGCAGTTATAAAAACACACAGAAGCTGATTCAGTGAGGCAGGAGTTCACAGCATGCAGCCCGCCAAGGCCCACTGCCTGGCCCGCTATGCTTGCCTGAGCGCTTATTGAGTTCCAGCCTGCTGTGACAGGGCAACAGGGGCAGCCCTCAAAGACTGAGATTTAAAGTAGGTTTCCACGTGAACTTCAAAAAAGAGTGGGATGATGCCTGTTTGGAAAAAAAAAACCAACAAACCAAAAAACCCACAACAAAGTGAAGCAGCAGATAATGATATTGGTAGAGTCCCTGTCATCATTATGTGTTACACGCTCAAGTAGACTCTCTGGGATGGGACCAGGAAGCAAAAAAATTAAAAGAAGGCAGAGAAAAAAAAATATCAGGAAAAGCAAACAGGGCAAGATTAAAAAAAAAAAAAAAGCTTTGTGGCATTCTTGGGCTCAGCTTCTGATTTCTGCCCTGTAGTGTTTGCAGGTTATGTACCCACGCACTACAGGGAGTACAAAAAAAGAAATCCTTACCTGACCTCTGGATAACCCAAACAGGAGATTAGCCCATTTCCAAGCAAAGCAGGTTGTCACACTGTTAGGCCAATTGCTTCTATTGACACTTTGCATAAACATCTTACACAGGGTGATCAGAAAGGACTGTTATGCCATTAACGCTCTTTTTATTTTTTTATACCTAAGCCTTACAGAATAAAGGCCTTTCTGAGTAAGGGATAACAAAAGGGTCAAAAGGTCACAAACATTCTTTTAAGTAGGCAAAAATCAGGGAAGTTTAGATTCATTGAAAAGTGCAAATTGGAACTTTTTGCATCTTGCAACATTCCAGCATACTCAGCTTTTTCTAATTTCACTTCTAGCAAATTCATTAATCTACTCAATTGTGCATTTTTACTTTTACTTTTAAATAGGAAGATGCTAAAGTCTTAGTTTTAGGAAATAGCAAGCTGTCTAATCTTCTCAGCTAATCAGTAATCTAAACAGATTTAGACATTACCATTAAAATCCTCATGAGGAACAGTGTGAAAATACATAGATTTTTTTTCTTGAAGCAGTAAGACTGAACAGTCAGTTTTCACCTATAATTTACACAGCATGTGGTTTGCACTGTGTAGAGCAAAATAATCTATATTTTCCTTTGTTTTGTTTTTGCTTTGATCAGAGATGGAAACAATCTCCCTTTAATAGTATAAAAGCCACCTGCTGGGCATCGCAGACTACAGCTAATTGGTAAATTCTTTGAAATTTTGATATAATGGATTTTGACCTCTTTAATTAAAAAAATCCTGAAGCCTAGAATACTGGTGAACTCTTCTGGGAAATGAACAGTGCCAAGCATATACAACTGCAAGCTACACCCAATCACTTTTCAGGAAAGAGCACAGAAGAGTAGAGAGAAATAACATTACAATTTTTTCCTTGAGGATGTGTGGCTTTTGACCCAGGAAAAAAAGCCCCATGACTCTTGCTAGCTATGCATCATTTAAGTCATTAAGATAAAGGAATAGCAAATACATTAATATTTCAATTATTACTAATTTTATTGGGGTTTGGAGCTAAAAAGCTCCAATGATGAAAGGGACTTTTCCATTTTAAACACAGTAAACTCACAAAAGCCTCTCACAAATGTCCCACTCCTCAACATTTCCCACCCCAAGGAGCTCACACTGTACCTACACACCTTGTATTCAGAAGAACAAACAGGTTTGAAGACCAAAGAGGAAGCCTGTCAACCAGAATCATTGCTGTTTCATAATTTCTGACATAACATTAACCTTTCAGGGGAGCTATAATCTCATTGGTTTGTGAACTCTGAGGCAGTACTGTCTTCCTTTTCTTAAAACACTTATTTATATTCTGCCCAGCATAATGGGACCATGGTCCATGACTGGGACTGATAGGCACTGCAATAACACAGCTACACAACAATGACATTTTCTTTTTAGTCCCTGCTTACATTTCATTCACAAGTACACATGAATATATGTTACACAGGTACACACTTATTTCCAACGAATTAACAAAAAAACCCTGCATGAACATGAAGATACCCCTCCCATTAGTTCACCAAATGTTATCTCCCTGTTTATTAAAGCATGCACACCATGAAAGCACTTACTAGATTGGAACTAAAATGTGAAGGACCAGAATCAGAACTGGACAAAGACAAGTCTTGTTCACTCTAAGCATTTCCTGGTCACAAAGCAACAACAGAAGTATTTAAAACATAGATATTAAAGTCCAGCTTACAAGGGAAAATGACAGAGTTTGCTAACTGTGGAATAACACCTTACCAAACAAACAGAATTACCACTTAATCAGTAGGTGTTTGTTATTGCTGATAAATATCTTGTTAGCCTGGTTAGCAAGTCTGCCTGCCACTTGCCAAAATATTTTGTTTTATTTACTCCTGGTGACTTATTTTGTGAATGTGGTGAATTTTAAAATCCCCCGCTGATCACATAACTGGAATAACACACACTGGTCTTGTATTTCAAAGTGTAAATTGATCTCTTGATCTGTGAATGTGTCCCTATAGTTTATGCTACCTTTTTTCTGGATTGGTATAACAAATGCATTTTCAAAGTGATGTTATGGGGACTTAGCTATGCAATTCCCATTAGTGTCAATGGGGGTCGCAGGCTAAATTCCTAGGCAATGCTTTGAAAACTGAGCCCTGGATTTTCAAAGGAAGGATAGTTTGTGTGAGAAAGGTAGTGTCTTTCAGCTTTTAAGCCACTGCATTAAAACGTCTTTTTTTTTTTTTTTCCTAAAGCACTATGTATTTAGAAATTGTGCCTAAATTGGTGACAGTTAAATGTTCACAAGCATGAAACAGTTTTGGATTTAAAGGCTTCCATATGTTTCAAATTTATAAGTGAAAATCATATCTGTCACTATCTTGAATGTTGGGATACAATCTGTAACACATTCATAAGTGTACAATGTATAAACTCAGAGGTTATGACAACCGAACCATTGGGAATTATTGTTACACTAAGAAAAATAAGAAGTAATTTGCATTCAAATAAATCCTTTACAACCTAAATTCTTCCAAAGGGCAGAATTCTTTCCTAAAATCTGGACCTTGAGGTACACTCTGAGAGATGCCTGGTCTTGTTATATTCATGAGCAAGCCCAAACACATTTTTTATTCTTTGGCACTTCAAACAAACTTAGACCTGCCTACAAAATAAAACACTTGCTGTTGAAGTCATGTGAACAACCTTGTTGCTGTTACCATAACCAGAAAAACACTCACAATGTATAATTTTTATAAATCCTATTACAACTTCAAGCAGCCCAAGATGTAACATCTGAAGAAAGTCACTGAAAAATAGTCACTGAGGCAAATATAAATAGCTAGGCCCTATGTAATACACAATACAGCAACAAGTAATACCTCTTCAAAGATTTGTTTAATTACAGTGCAAATGTTTATTATGAAGTGTGTTGTTGTTCATCATTAAAGAATAAGCTGGACTGGTAGCAAAAGAACCGTCTTTTGAGTCTAGAAATAGGGAAGAGTTTGAAAAGCAGGAGCCTGGCAGACAGTCAGGCTCCAGAGGGCACGGGCTCGGGCCAAATTGCTCCTGTCAAGCCTGTTAGCCCGTACATGAAGTCCCTTTAGACAAAGCATAAAACTATGTCAATGGTAAAATTTGTGCGGACTAAAAATTGTGTATTATGCAATGGTCAGGTCATTCACCATTTTGTTTTGTTTTTGAGCTTCTGACACCGAGGCGTACACGCTCAAACAGCACGCAGGGGTGACAAGTGCAGCCCCCCAAAACAGGACATCTGCCTCTGACCTGAACAAGACTTTGAAAATAGTATTTCAGCTGTTAAAATTATGAAGCATTTAATATAGCACAGTTAAATTTAATCTGTCATTTTTGTTGGGCTTCTGTTTTTTTTTAAACACAGGCTTGCCAGTAGTACTTAAACACTGACATTTACCAAAACCATTATTAACTGAAGAGGCAACTTTCACAGTTAAGTTTATTTAAACTTAAATTTTCTATAAGCAGTTTTTTCAACTGCATGAGACTTATAACAGGCTTGCTTTAAACTATTTGCTTATCTACGAAATAATGCCATAAATAGCATGTGATGTGGCACAGTACCTTAAGGTAAGTTTCTTGGGGATTAAAACTGTATTGTTTGTCTCAATCCTTCCTGTAGAAACCCATTTGAGGTGTTTCACTAAAAAGATGTATTCAAAAATTTCAAAATCTAATGTTAAAACTAGATTTTAACCACCTTCTGGGACTAATTTTAAAAATCATCTAACTTGGTGTAACTAGAATAAAATTTACACACAAAACACGTTCACTTCAACTTCCATACTGTGTTCTAGAATTGAACACTCTTGTCCCATCTGTTGTATTTAATATTTAGCAGTATCCATGTGAGTAACTCTAGATGCCTGCAGTCTCACCAGAGGTCAGCATATATACTATACCATGAAAAGTCATTATCTGATAAATGCTGTTATGAACTAACTAATCCAAATTGTCCTTGCATACATGCACATCTAATCTATAAAGTCAGGCTGCTGTACCCTAGAACTAAACATCCGTAGTGGTCTGCCCAAGTATAATTACAACTCTAAGTTTAAATTTCAGTCCGATTACTTCTAGGAGTGAAGGAAGGAGTTTTAGATACACTGCCCTGGCGTGTGAATATAAACTGATGCCTACAGGAAGACAAGTAAGCATAGCACAGCTCCACAGCATCAGCCTTGTGCTCACAGAGGAGGCGAAGACTTCAGCTCATTGTGTGAAGCTGCAGCTCACAGAACTGACCCAGGAAGGTGCCAACCTGGCCACAGGGAATTAGCGATTCGGTGGTAGAATGGGATATTTCCTTCTCCTAGCTTTCTAGTTATTCCTTGTCATATTCTGACTTGGACCAAAGCACCAGAGGAAATTGCATCTAAGAAAAATACTGAAATTACATTGTTACAGAAATTGAGGCTTCCAACCTAACAGGAGGATATACATCAGGTCTATAAGGTTTATGAGCATCTCTTGAATCTGCAGCATTTGGTCTCCACAGAGGTCCATGATCTGTAGTGTGCACTATGAAACACATCACCTCCACTGAGGTAACCTGGGGTTCTACACCACGTAGGGGAAAGTTGTTTCAACACAACAGTCTATTTTTTAATCTATAACTTTTTGGGTTGGTTTATTTTTAAGATTTGTGTGGTTCTCAAAAAGCTGCAGATCTAAAATAAAAGAAAAATCACAGTCTCAGTGCTTCAGATTCTGGCCATCAAAGCCCTCAGCATTTTATATACAAAGTGTCTCTCTGAAAAGCCTCTGCAGGTAGCAGATACAAATATAGCAACTATTAAATAAAGTATCTCAGCTGATCTTGGGTGCCCAGTTAAAATACCTTGAAAGCCACTGAAATCTAAGACATAACAGGCCAGAAACCAGCATCATTTTGTTTGTATCCAGAAACAAAAATCCAATGCAATTCATAAGGCACAGACACTTACAGATGCGCTCATCATTAGTTTACTGTAAACAGACAGTTATTTCTTCCAAAGTACTGCATTCAGGGTATGGCTACATAACCACCCTTCATAGCAGATGGAGTTACATCCCCTAGGGAAAGCTATACTAGACCTGGGAACCACTGGACAAGGAATTCCACAATCAGTAGCTCAGGAATGTAAATATAGACAAGTTAAAAGCAAAGCCAAATTCACTAGACAAAAGTTTCATATTCTTTCCCGGATAACCTTTGCTTTCTTCTTCAGCTACTACAAGATGTTTACTTCCACATTTGTATCTATCAATTGACTTTAAAAATGTTTCAGCAAATACTACAGGCCTTATAAAATCCTGGTACTCGTTTTTGTTTTTCTTGTCTAGATAACTTGGTTTAGCAAAGGCTTCTGAGCCCAGTAAGTTGCAGTAACAAGAAACCCAGAATTTATTTTTTGTTGGCTTTTTGCAAAAGATCTTTCTTCTCCTGCTGCTATGTTTGCAAACATATTAGTAAAACCCCTTTCTGCTTAATGTCAATAGTCCAATATTACTTCTTTTCTAAGAAACACATGTTCAATAAATTATTCTCCTTAGAAGCTGATCTTTTTCCTTTAGAATATGCCTTCTCTCCTCACTTCTCAGGTAACAGTATTTTCTTAAAATGTTTAATCTGAAAAATTATTTGTTACAATTGCTCTGGAAGATAGAATAATTCCAAACTACATAATATGTCATTTGTAATAAATACCCTTCATATTTTAGCTCCAACTGATCCCAATACAGATGGAACTTTTGCTGAGTAATGATGGCACAATTCAGCCTCTAATGCCTCCTGCAATTTGAAAACCTCTTCCCCTGATTTTACTTGCCACTTTGAAATGTTATCCCTTTCTAGTGAGTAATCCTGTGCTAGATTCTTTTGCTTCTTAAACGAACATTATTCTCACCCTTTATTGACTGACCACATCTATTATCACATGTAAGCAGTGTTAATCCTCTAGTAATTAACACCCTTATTAAAGTAATTTTAACTCAAAGAAGTTTAAATCGCATTATTGGTTTTATTTAATTAAGCTATGGGGACTGTTTTACACTGTCATTTGAGTTTTCAGCTTGTGCCTTTTCAATCTACCAGTTACGCAGGTTGCCCCCACACCCCCCCAGTTACCTGTGTATTTCTGTCTAGGAATTATTCAGTATTATTCTGTTTCACTGTGAACTTTTTAAACTATCACCTATGTCAATGGACGCAAGACTTAGACACTATACTGAACATATTACCATTCCCAAAACTATGATTTGGATGTGCATTTCAATGATATTATCAAATCTATCCTTCCACAGGGCTCAGTGTCTTGTTAGTGCTTAAAATGAAAGAGCCACTTGTAATGTCCTTCTCATATATCCTAAGCAGGGGCAAAGTTTTTTACTTAAACTTCAGACTGTCAAAAAGAAACGAGAATCTGAATGCACTGAGTTGTGCCACTTTGAGAGGCTGGCTCAGCACTTTTTCTGTTACTCTGAAAATAAGTCAGGTTTTAAAATTGCATTTTTCTTGTATGTGTCCACTACATGTTCCTTTCTATGGGAAAATATCTGATGGCCTATGTTCTCTTACGGATCTCAGGTAAGCTACCCAACTGACATGTTTGACACAGGGTCAAAAGATGAAAACTGTCTTCTGGTTTAACTGCATCATGTTACACTGCTCACTCTGGAAGAGTTTGGGCTAATCGTGTGTCCTCCTAGAACAATTTCCTGGAGGCATGCCACTGAAGCTGGGAAAGCTTGCGTTCTCCTGGGAATAAGGCAACCTGATGGTTTCATGGACTTTATACACCATTAACTGTGTACTGAAAGTCCTTTCTTTCCTTTGGGTAAAAACATATCTTCAAATTTCTACTGTTTAAAAAAAGAACTGTTCTTAATAAGTCTCAGCATAAACAATGGACAATGATAAACATAGAAAGAAAAGGGTAAGAACAACAAAGTACATTTATGGACAGGAACTGACTTTTTCTTTTTTTTTTTTTTTTTTTTGTCCTTCATCCCATATCTTTAAGTTCTTCTTTTCTCCCCATCATCTACTGCTTCCACCTACTCATCTTTTGACCTTTTTTTTTCCATTTCTTTGCACTTCTGTTCTTATTCATTCTTTTTTTCTCCCACCATCACTGTTTCTATGATTGTGGGATCTTCTTAGTTGCACTGCTCTGTTACTACTAATGCTCTAGAGAAAGTCCTCTGCAAGAGTTTTTCTTTAGGCTCTAAAACATAACTTATATGTGAATCTTCCATGCAAACTTTACTTGATATTTCAATATTATTTAAAACAGTGCAACTTGTAAGATGACAAATTGCTCCAAACCTGACACACCCGTAAGAGCCATGTATGTTAGCATGGTATAAGCCAATATGAAATAAAACTCCACCTAAGAACGTTCTGGTTCAGTCAAATTGTTTATAGTACAATTTCACATAACAGTTTCAATAATTTCTTTTGCCACCTATTAGTATCTTTGTACTAACAGAAAGAAAATACAAGGGTTTCATCTCCCAGATTTCACTGACTGACTGGAGGCAGTCAGTCTTTTTATTTGTATTTCTGCAGTGCTAAAACACTCAGCTGAAGATCAGTGTCACATTATGGTACATATTGTACAAACACTTTTGAAGATATGATCTTTTTTTCTAAGACACTATGATCCAAATTAATAAACATTCATTAACTACATTTCACTTACTCATGTCCTTGCCATACTATGTCTATGCAGTTTCTTCCTTGTGTAATTATTGTACTGAAGCAGAGAACAATTCTTATTTTCTTGTTATAAAAGATTCCTTTGATTTTACTGGATTTTACATTTGCCCTATAGTGACTTCCAAAGAAGAGACAGACTAACTTTCTTTTTTACAGAAGAAACTAGGTAAAGGAAAAAAAATGGAATATTCTGCCTGTTGCCTGTGATTGACAGATAATTTAGAGAAGGAATGGAACCTAAATATGTTGATTGATGCAACTCAAAAAATATTGAAGGCAAGTCTGTAGGGTTAAGGGGTTAGTAGTGTTGCCCAATACATACTACAAACCAGCGATACTACCAGTTTAGTTAAGGCTGGAGGATGTAAGCAACCATGGGGCAGAAATTGTTGAATATGCTAATGCAGCTACCAGTCCTATGGCTCCCTGATAGGAGACTAGGACTCATAAATGTTAAGAGAATACAAATAACAAGTAACTTGAAAGAAAACAATAATTTTCTTCTCTTGTGTTGTTCAATTACCAATGCTCATTCAGTACTCATAGGAACCACATACCACCCACAGGATTCAGAGGAAGTCCTGTGGAGCTGGAGGCTCCAAAACTGAACTCCATCCATCAGCTCAGGGCTACAGAAGGGCCCAGACACAATGGTAGAGATCCTGCAGCAACTGGCTGTCAGCAGGAAGACAGCAGCTTGATATAATGTATTCACAAACTTCATGAAAGTCACGCACCCAAATCTTCCTTCCTTGCATTTACATCATTTCTTAAATGTCAAAGATAAAGGCAAGGATCAGATGGGGAGCAAAACTGTAGCAGAAGAAAACTTAGAGAGAGGCTTCATTCCACTTAACTTCCACTGAATGGGATGTGTATCAGTGACTCAAAGAAAGGCTAAGCAGGAGTTCACAAATGTAACAGGCATAACACAATTCCAGCAAGAGATTCGTTAATTGAGAAATTATCTGAAAGTGAACCTTCTGAAACTCTTCTACCAAATGGTCCTTCTCCAGATAAAAACCTTCTCCAGATAAAGCTTATTTAGTGCTTTCTCTCATAATGGCCTTGGAAATGACCGCTTCATAAATAGTCTCCCAGACATGTAGCATGCCAGTTACTGAAGAAATTTAGTATCTCACCCAAGAAAAGTGAAGCCTTTAGGTTCTGGCATTATGGACAGGTTATAATCAGAATATGCACTTCAACTACCAAGGATACAATTTTAGTGCCATTTAGGCCACGATCTTACACGAATTTCCTCTGTAACTATGGGATAAGCTTTCTTGAACAGAAAGGCTTTCCAGAGATACAAAGTTTTCATCGTAAGGACAGCTCTAGGTTTTGAATGAATTGATTAACTATTTCTAAACCTTGTCTTGTGAAAGTACTGATGACTAAGAAGAAGAGCTGAAAGCTGATTAAATGTGACAGTTAGTAGTATTCAGATAGGAACTTGGACATGTCCATCTAAATAGTCTTGACAGCAGCTTTTGCCTACCTTTTTTTTTTTTTTTTTTGTAATATCTGCTTTGATCAACGTCTCCAGTGAAACTTTAGTAATTTCTATGATGGTAGTATTTAGAAGCTGGAACTCCACTACTCTAAGAAGTCAAGTGTTTCACCTGTACATGACATGTGAGATCAATAAATGTTATTTCCTGTCTCAATTCCAAAAATTATAAATTCACCTACCTCCCCCCCCCCAGCTTTTTCAACTAAGGCTCATGTTCTTATGCAAAGGCTGTTAATCTGCAGGTCTCTAAGTCAAGCTGAGCCAGTGCTTCATGAGTTCTGTCATTTTCTAAATACACAGTACAGATTTCTTGTCAGCTCATCTAATTCTTGTGTATATCTTGTTTGGGAAGTGGAGAACTAAGAGAATTGTATCCCTTAAATGGACTAGCTTAAAGAACAACATACAAATTATTTTCTTATTTTTGATAACTTCCATGGTTTAGGTACCTACAGCATTCTTTACTATCAATTAGGAGATGACTTTCAGTTTAAGCATTACACCTTTCACAGCATAGTCTTTTGTGCATAGTCTACTATACTTTCCTCTGGAGAAACTGGTATAGTTTTTGCCAAAGGTAGTGTATCTTGTAGTTAAATAGCCATATGTATATAATTTTAGTTAAGTAAGGCATTGACAGGGCTACTGAAAATGAAGTAACAGCATTTGTACACTGAGTTTTTCAAACTTGTTTTCAGGTATGCACCCTCATTGTCCATAAGTCAGGATCTAGAGTGAAAACTTGTTAAGCTATCAGCATGTAATTTGCAATTCTCTGCTGAAAAGCAGGTGTTCAGATGTTGGACTGGATACTGTCTGTTTTGCACTGAATTTGATGAATGATTTAATGTCCCAAAGAACATACATACACCTAATACCTGGCACATATGCTTAGTTCCTGGCAGTTAACAGGGTAGGAATACCTACTGCCAGGAAATGACTGACTTGCCATCCTGCTTTAATTCTGCAAATCCTTATCAAGATAGTGTATCCACAGCCATGCTTGTTTTTGACCCTCCGCTGCTAATTTCTGTGTGTTTGTTTCCAAAGCTTCCTAATTCTTACCAGCTGGCAGATATAAATCCCATCCCAGTAATGAGCTGGCCTGTTTCTCTGTACAGAGCACTGACTGAGATCTTCCTCACAACTATCTATACACACAACTTGTGATCTGAGCCTACTGCAATTACCTACAGGCTTCACAGAATCTACTTGAAAAAGAGAAATCAAAAGTAAGGGATTCCATTGGGAAATATAAGTGCTTACAAACTAATTGTCATGTTTATGTGAAGAATTCCCATTTACTTGTAAGAATATAGTACTCTGAAAAGACATTGTGCATCCCCTGCAAGCTGGCTAACACACATTTAGCATGCAGTCATACTCAAATAACTGTGTCATTTTGAACACAGGTATACATATGCATGCTACCCCTGTATGATGCAAATACATGAGATATCGAGCCTTGAAGTGTCTCTGTGCTGCTCACAGCGTGCCTCAAGCCCTCCTGCTTTAGTGCAGAGTCAATTTTTGGAGAAAGGGAAGGCCAGCAAGAACATTGCCTTCCTCTCCCAACAAAGTGAGGATCTATGGTCTGAAATCCAGAGAGGTGCAACTCCTGTTTTGTTGCTGTCTGAAATCTGAGCTCCTTTCTTTAGCTGAAAAAGCAGCATTGCACTGAAAACTAGAGAAGCACAAATCCCATTACATAGCACCCTGAGGCTGGGCTTCATGTTACAGATGTAACATGCTACTCTGCTTGTTCAGAGAAGCTGGGGAGTGCATAGCGGGGGGAAAGGGATCAGTAAGCATTGTGAAAGAGCTTCTGTGAAGATGAAAGTCTCAACAAC
The DNA here is from genome assembly GCF_947461875.1 of Haliaeetus albicilla. Taxonomy (NCBI): domain Eukaryota; kingdom Metazoa; phylum Chordata; class Aves; order Accipitriformes; family Accipitridae; genus Haliaeetus; species Haliaeetus albicilla. The sequence goes on from NC_091493.1 coordinate 23,480,509, forward strand.
CATTTCCCTCAGGAAGCAAAAGATGAAATATTCTATACTACTTGCTAATTAAAAATTCAAACTGTTGCCTTATGAAAGAGAGGATTACTTTTATCTTTAAACTCTGAAATTTTTAAGACTTACTCCTAAACACACTGTTAGGGATTTCTCCCTCTTCAAATATCCTGATGTTTTTTCAGTTCAAGACTCGTTTCTCGAGTAGAGGCCAGGGGTGGGTGTACCCTACTAATTTCAAAGCCTAGGCACTGTGTGAGCTGGCAGCCTGTGAAGGAAGCCACAGCACACCTTTAGAGCCCTCGACCTCCAAGAGTCGTGGTGGATAGGTTTGGCAACAGGCTGCAACTTATTCTCTGAGATCTGCTGTAGGGCTCAAGAGCATTCTCCACAGGCAACACAGATGGTGAGAGCTTTGGCATGCTGCATGTTGGGGGAATCAGGGACAAGCCAGAGCTGAATGCAGTTACTACCACAGGAAATGAATTCAAATTAAACACTGCAAACAAAACAGTGAGCTGTCAGCCTGCCTTTAGTGGCAGACATTCCCGTGGCTGGGATTGAAGCCCAGTGATCTGTTACACAGTTCCTACCTACAATGATTTACTTCTGAGTTTATCAGAATAACAGTATCATCTCTCAGTAATGAATGAGAAACAAAGAAGAAAGAGGAGGACTATATTAAGTACTACTAAGAATTTTCTTCTTCAAATGAACTTACATGTTGCATACAACACTACAGTTCAGAAGATTAGCAATATTTCTCACCAACAGTACACCAGAAAATGCATTACAAAGCAAATGGACAAGCAACCCAAGAAACTATCAATGTAATTTCCATTATGCTTTTGAAAGAAGAAAATGTATTATACTTTTAAATATCAGGTATCAATTTTAGAAGGATACATACGGTGTGTTATCAGTAACTTGAGCTCACAGAAGTGCTTATCCACATGCTTATTTACATAGATCATAAACAAAAGTCTGACAAAAATGTATCTTCTAATGTTTCCACAGTACATTATTCTGTATATTAATCACATTGATTGCATTATGACTTTATGTCTAATTTATCTCTAATGTTAGCAAAACATTAACAGAAATTGCTGAAAATCTTCAAGAATTTTCTCCCATACATATGCAGAATTCATGGAACTTGTCATTCACAGCCCTTGGTCTCCCAGACTGGGGGACACCACTATCAAACTGTAAACTCTATGTTACCATGTGGGTGGAGATACTGCTACGGTGGTTGCTCAACTCTGGGGTTACCAACAGCATATGATTATGTTCACTTGAGATGGCTGCCCCTGTTGCAGGACCAGCACTGACAGCAACTGGAGGATATTAACAATGGAGGATATGTACTTAAGTGCCAAAAGAACAGTTCTCCTCAGCCCTGGCAAAATACGGAAATTCCACAATCATCAAGCTAGCAGAGTACTTGTCTGAGACCAGACAGTAGAGGAAGAAGGCCTGTTTGAAACTAAGCAGTGCTCATGGTGGAGAGAAACATTAGAAACAACTTGTGAAGTCAACAGTGAAAAAAAGTCAAGCTACAGTTGCAGCTTAGGTTATAACTCTGCAGGCAATGATCTGATTTCAAGAATAGGCATTTGTTACCACCCAGTTGGTTAAGAATCAGGAAATTTGCCCTAGGACAGCAACTGTTGACCTCTCAGGCTACCACGAGGTTATCGTTCCTGTCCACTACACACTACACTGGCTCTCCAAAGAATAATGCACAAATTCTAAGAATCAGCCCTTTTCCTCGCGTATTTAAGTGTCCAGGACATCCAAGAAACTGCCTCACATTCCAGAACTGTAACCCTAGTCTTTAGGCACTAAAGAACAGATCATAACCAGGACAAAACTAATTCATGTTGGAGGCTGAGCTTCCTCAGAGACTAAATCAAGTAGGATGAACTAAGACCTGTTTATTTTTGAAGGTTAACTCCAATTGAGCTAGGATCTGAATTGGTAGCAAAATCCCCAAAGTTCAGTCAGCCTCACTTTGGGCCACTGGACTCCTTACCCAGGCTCCCTACATAGACAGTAGCAAGAGATTATCTTCAGAGAGTGATGCAAGTCACAGGAGAGCTGGGTCATCTTCACAAGATGCCAGAGACCAGTCTCTTTAAAGCAGCACATGCCACTTTGATAATGGCCTTGCTGAGCTGGCCTGTCCCTCAGTGACTTTAAGTAAGTGGGGTGAAAAGGTGCATGTAGGTATGACCTCAAGTCATACGCTAAGACAAGTGGCATGAGGCATGACACAATTACTGCAGCTGTACAGAACCATGAATCCATCCCAATTTTCTTAGCAGCTGCTTGCTGCTTGCGGATCTGCTAAACTAGCTGGAGCTGCAAGTTTCTAGATGCTCATGGCCATGTGATTCTCTGTTAGTATGCACTATGTGTGATTAGCCAACCACACAAAGTCACCTCTGTAAGATGCTGAGATATTATGGTTATGGGAAAAGTGCAAATATCTTTATTGACTAGAGTTTCTACAGATTACTAAGATCCTTAAGGAGCATGTTAAGTATGACAAGAGCATAAGAGGGGATAGTATAAGGAGGAAGAGGTGGCTCATCAAAGGCGACACTGGTAAGTGCCTGCCCATTCATGATCCCTGGCCTCTAAGAGCTTCCTGCTACTAACTACTGTTCTCTTCTTAGAAGCAACTCTTTCTCGTGCCAACTGTTTCTGTTTGCTCTTCTACATCTGTGGAAGGAAGAAGGAAAGAAGTGGGCTTGCTAGGGACAACATACTGTCCATACATTGTCTCCAGGGAAAAATGGAAGATCAGGAACTCTTAGGATGAAAATACCTATGGCAATTCTTTTCAAAGCTGCTCCTCCACCCATGGTAATAATCCAAGTGTAGCTCTTCCCTCTCTGTCTTCCAAGCTGGCTCCTTGTAAGTGACTTTACTTCTTTAGTAAAATGTGCTACAATATTCTACTGCCCAGTCCTCATTAATCTTACACATTGCCCTAGTACAACAGAGAGAGAGTAAGCTGTTGTTGAGATAACTGGCTTCCATTAGCAACCATGTGATTGGCAGGACGATAAAGTCTTTTCCCTTGCAGGTCAGCTGCTTTTTAAGAAGAGGGCAATCCTGCTGATCCATCTTTTAGCTACAGTCTCTCACTGAGTCCCAAATCTCCTGCCTTTTAGCTTTGATACGGTTCAAGCTTTTCCCCTTGTATCAGCCCCTACCTGTCATCAGCTCCTCTGTACCAAACAGCCAATATCAGGAGTTTGACCTCAGGGCACAGTCCGGGTGGGCAGGTAAAACCTGACCACTGGACCTACTTCCTTATCTTTCATATCCTGCAATTCATGAAGAAGTATCAAATTCAAACTAAAAACCAGAAGCCTGACCTTTTATAAGAACTTTCTGAAAAAGGCTCTGTTGCCTTTCTAAGTATTCTTGAAAAGAACTGTCATCCACCCTATTAAGATAGAAATGGATCACAAATAAGGAAGAGAGGGAAAAGACTGCAAATCCTTACTAAATGGTAAACGTTTTTGATGCATGCTTGCAATACCTTTTGGTGAGGCACATAAAATATAGTAAAAAACAAACCAAAACAAATATACTAGAACTGTTCTACATCTACAAGCTCCAGTTGCAGCCCAGTAAAGAGAGTTGCCCAGACTGTTGCTGTTTATAAAATATCTAAAATCGATCAGATTCCTGTGGCATACAGAGCACCCTCTACAAAGTGTTACTTGCATCAAGAGATTTCTAAACATAAGTTGCTAACATAAACTGAGAGCTATCACAAGCACTATAATCCCTATTTATGTGACATGCTCGAGGGTTGGTGTTTAAAACATACAAAAATATTTATTTCCTGTAGCAAGTATGTACACACCCTGCCCTCCTGCATAGCTGGAAATCACATTTTCCCTTGAAACAAACACAGGCTCTGCAAGGATTTATACCACTTAGGTGGATGACAGAAATGGTGCCAAAATCTCTCAACATCCTTTCCCTTCAACTAAACTGACTTAGTACAAATTGGAAAACGTTTAGTCACTTCTAACATTGATAATAAAAGGAGAATAAAAAAGATTCCAAAAGAGGAAGGCTGCTAGTCAAGGCAAGACTGGTGGTATTTGAAGTTTGGCAGAGTACATCTTTACATACTGAATTCTGGAACTCCTAATGTAGAACTATCACATGAACAAATCTTATGGCCGCGATCTATATCCTCCTCATGTAGTCCATGCTTATCCCATTGTAGATATTTTTCATTGTTATATTACTGTAAGAATGTAACAGATAACTCTATCTTTGAACTTTTTCATTTAAAAAGACACTTTAATTATGTCCTTTCTAACTATTAGGAGAAACTGGAATACTTTTGCCTCACGAATTTTCCCTTCTGAAATGCTTTTTCATAATCTTGCTGTGAAAAACCTACTAAATTATTAAAAGCAAAAATATTCTTACTACATAGATAATTTGGTATGGAATTCTTTCTACATTTCTCTTCTTTTCTGATGACTTTGACAGGTTCATAATGGTGCTGAAAGACATCACCAACATCTGCAGAAAGGTAAAGACCCTCCATGTGCAGTTAATTATTCATTTCACTATTTAAATGACACTTATACTTGCAATTTTGTGAAGTAATAAATCCTTTCTAAAAGCTTACTTCAAGTATGAAAAGTTTTTGAAAATGAATTGCTATGGGTGGATATAGTGTCAGAATTTATAGAGAGCAGGGAATAGAAATAACTACATGAAATTAAAGTAAATAGATTTTAGTCTGGAAAAACCTTCCTTTTGGCAAGAACTGTGGAAAAGTGCTTCCAATATTAGGGCATTTAGAATTAAATTTGATATAGAATAAACATCCGCCAGTTGGAATAAAGCTGCTTTCTAAAAGTTTAAAAGAATTCTATGTAACAAATTAAGGAAAGGAAATGCTAAATAATACCATGCCCCATTCTGCTCTCCAGGGAGTAGTTTTGTAGACAGGAGCAATTGCTCAGAATGGAATCAGGCCAGCACACACCAGGGTAACATGTACACTCTTGAAAAAAGGCATCACAGGATCTTTACAAAATCATCGGGACCAAAATTCAGTCTCATATCCATGTAACAGTACCACCAGTAGCACAGTGCCCCCTAACAACACATTGGAGGAACACTTTTATGCTAAATTACAGGGAATAGTGCCACTAATAACACTTCAAATAACTGCTTTTCAAAACTAATTACGTAGGAATGCAAAAACATGAAAGGTTCTTGAATTTAATAACTTCAGCAATGGTCAAAAGGGGAAATTAGCAGGATAAAAAACAACAACTAGTGTCTTACTTGTCTGAGGTCGATGAAAGCTAACTGCAGGGTGTCTCCCTGGAATCCTGGCACAGGCTCAGAACTAGCAAACACTGCAAAGAAAGGTTAAAAATATTACAGATGTAGATTTTTAAAAATCTAACAGAAAATCAAGCTCTCTGCAATATAAATGCTAGCTAGCATTAAAATGAAACTGGTTTGAGAGAAATAGATTAAACTAATAACTCACAGTGATTAAAAACAAACAAACCAACAACTTTCCCATCATTTTTCCAATAATCCCAAAGAACAATACCTTTAGGAGTATTATTAGGAATTTTGCTTAAAATTCTAACCCAGTAGTAATGCTACAACCACAGAAACCAACATCTTTTTTTGGCCTGAGGTGAATGATTACTGAAGAATTTAGAAATAATACCAATTCCATGGCTGTCAACATATTTTCAAACATCTGCTTTTGTTACAGCATCCATGCTATAAAAAACCCACCTCTAGCCAAACAGCACTAACAGAAAAACACTAAGGTGGGAGTTAGTTTAATGTGTGGATGACAGGTGGAAAGCTCTACGTGCCAGTCAGAGCAGAGCTGAAATGCCTGTTCATGCCTTTTAGTCAGCTTATCAATAATGAACAACTGCTGGTTTTGAACCCAAAAACAGGCTGTCAAAATTGGAAGGCAAAACTATATTCAAAATACAAAAAAAATTGCAACACTTATGGTAATGAAAAAAAAGTCAGCTGTTTGTTTAAATTTGGAAACCATCAATAATTGTCAAACTTAAAAATAATATACTTTTTGTTGTTCTTATCCCAGTCCCATGTTAATAACAAAGACACTTGCAGAAGCACCCACTGCCTCATATCCCCACTCAAGTTAGACATCTTACTTCAAAAGAGCTTAAGAGAATTTTTGTTATGCTCTTCAGTTAGAGCTCTTAACAAAACAAAGTAGATATTACTGCTATAGTTTAGAGAGGTATCATCTGAGTCAGTGATAGGTAACATTTTTTTCCAAGTTTGAGAAACAGGTCATTCAGTGGTAGAGGAAACAGAACATATGTATCCAAAAAATTTCCAGATCCAGTGCTCAACTCTACTGTGCCACATGGACTCCTACTAACATTTAAAAGTAACACGAAATCCTTAATAGATTTTTTTTTTTTAGTGACTAGCTAGAAAATTTGGATCAAGTGAAAGTAACATCCAGAAAGACATTGGTGTCTGAGCTAACATGATGGTAAAATAACAGGCTTAATCATTTACTTCTGAACATATGGTTTCAACTTAAAGCAGACTAATGAATTCAGGTAGACTATTCACAAGTCTAAAAATTATTATATGGAATGCAATTGTAAATGAAAATAATAAAGATTCCTACTTAAGTGGTACAAGAAGCTACCAAGACCATCTCAGAATATCTAAGAATAGCTTAGTAATAGATGACTATAGTAGCAGAGTAGCAGCTTTACCAGTAGAGGTAGCATTTATTACTTGTATTACAGCAGTGCAAAAATTTTTATGGACGGTCGTGTAATAGGAGAATGAATTAAACTGGAATATGACTTGATTCTTCATCAGCTAAAGGAATAAAAAATACCAATCAAACGCCCTAGAGAGAACACTGTAATGTCACAGACAAGTATTGGTAACAGTTGGCAAATGCTCACTGATTACTGTATTCAAGTCTGAATTCTAAATTGTCTGGGTTTCCTACTTCATAAGTAACACCAACTTTCCAGGGAGTTTTCAGGGAATTTCAATCTACCATAAAGATGCTTTTCAAATAAAAAAGAAGAAAGATAAAAAACAGTAGAAAAAGCATATCCTAACTCCAGCATTTTATAGAGAGAGTTTGCTTAATAAAAAACTCTTTAAAAGCAGCAAAGAGAAAACAGTTTGTACAACCACCAACCTGCAGAAGAACAGAAGGATCTCCAGGCCTATGAAAGCACCCTTCTGAAAACCCTAGGCTAAAGAGTTGGGTGTCTCCATGGCTGTTTTCTGCAGGTATTTCACGGCCACTGGGACCACCCTTTCTTCAGGGACAGACAGGCCTATGATGCTGACCCCTGTGGTCAGCCAAACACAGCGTTTAAAATGGGAACACCATACTATAGCAGGGAATTCTTAGCAACGCCCCATAGCAAAGAGCTAAAAAGAGATACATGGGTTGTCAGCTATGGCAGCACACTAATAAGGAGGACAAGTGTGATGTTCAGAAGGGGTGTTTTCTATATCCCCTAAACAAGAAAGGAGAACCTGTCCTATTCTTGAAAGATAAGGCCCATCTGTATCTGATCCTGTATAACTGCCCATTCATACACAGTATGCTGAGACCAGCTTCCCCCGCTAGAATCTGAGCTCCTCCAGCTACTCTACAATGGTAGCACTGGGAGAAGGAAACTTTATGGCAAAGGAGTGGCTACAGAACTGAAAAGTGAACATAACTGAAAAGTGTGACCTGCCGCAAAACTTTTCAGTTAGCTACTGGCACTTTATACTTCAGGAGGTACCTTCCTATAGTGGGATAATTTTACTTGCCACACGGCAAATATTTGCATCCTTTCTGCAGCTTATCAGGCTAAGGTAGTTTGGAATTTATCCTAATGCATTAAATAATGCAGTATGATTTAGTTTCTCTACATAGTGCCTACTACCATTGCAGCTATAGAACAAGAAGCACAAAAGGTACCAAACTTAATTATTGTATAAGCTCTGTTCTCTTTAACTACAATTTTATATTATGAATGAATTTACAACACCAGGGACACCCATTAGAGCACAAGCATTTATTTTCACATTTGGGTCATTTTTGACAGGTGACTACAGTAGTATTTGTTTCATTATTACAATTTCATTAGTTCAAAGGGCAAAAAGATAATCTACTTATAGTAGCAGTCAGACAGTTCCCCCTCCGCCCTCAGCTCAGGGCTTTTAAGTTTTGTTAACAATTTTTCAAAGCTAATTAAATATTTTCTGCTGCACAGCGTTTTAGGAAGATGTTATAAGAACAGGATTAAAATTCTTAATGTCTTTGTCCTAAGGGTTCTTTTCCAGATAGTAATGAAACATTGTCATATATACATCTTTTAAAATATCTACCCCCTACATTCATTTTAGGCTTAAAGAGGATTTGGAGGGGTAGAGGGCTGGTTGGTTGGTTGGTTCGTTATTTTAGTGTGCATAAGAGCATTCAGGAATTTTATAATATATGAGAATGAAATGCAAAGGTCACCATTAAACTGTCCCATATAGGGGCAAACAACTGGCTGCTTAGCAGTTTGAATCAGAAACTTCAATGGTTTGGGAAAAATAAGCTGAAAATATGCATTACATGAATCTGGTATTCACAAGGTTTTTGTTAACATCTTCTTTCCCTGCACTTTGCTGATACTGTGTAGACCTTTTCTATGTATATAGAACAGGATCTTTGCCACAATGTGTGCCCACAATATGTATAATCTCAAGGTGCTTCCTACAACAGCCAGTTTGGGAATTTACAGGAGGTAGGATCTAATGAAAAAAGTATGTAATAATACAAAAACAGGCTGAGAGGTAACACATACATGAGAATGGTAAATTTAAATATTGCAAAGATGACTTCAGTCCATTTTCTTTTTAATACATTGCTTTAATCTTTTAATTACATTCTGTATGCAGGATATATGTGAATTGATATATATACGTTAATGGATATCTTATGAAAAAGGCTGTGTCTGCTAAAATGGAGTTTAAGACATCTTTAACTGTAAATTGTACTGAACTTCTATGCACTTCTAGGTTTATTAACAGGTCTCTTCATTTTATTCTCTGAAAGTTTTAGCCATCATCTGGTTGTGCCTCTCTGTTGGTCTGGGAATTCAGTACCTAATTCCTGACAAGTACTTCCGCTGCTCAATGGCAGAAATTAAAATCAGAGTCCAGACTTTGGATCAAAAGCTAAATTAGGATAGCTTTACTTCAGCCTTATCGCACTGATTCACAGGCAGGACAGCAAAGCTACAAATGTATTTTTAAAGGAAGAGTGGAGAATCAGGTGACTATCTCAGCAGCCCTCAGCCACTTTGCAGCCCTGTTGGATGCTCCAGCTGTTCAAACACGCCTGGAGGGGAAACTCGCTGAGGGAGCTGCCAGCTGGCCGGGCAGCAGCCCCCAGCCCTGCCCCCAGCACCAGCAAGATCTCGCTGCTTCCCCTCACTCGCATGCTGCCATATGTGACCAGCAGATGAAGGATGGTCTCAAGTGAGTTAAGTTAACCTGACTTCCCAGATGGGAGAGGAGGCAGGTAAAGTGAGGGGCCTTCAGAAGAGAATATAGTGCCTTTTCAAGAAAAAACAGGATTTGGGTTCCTCAGCTTCTGGCACGCCCACCTGGAGATTACCTTCATGTATGCTCAACAGAGAGCACTTGGGTCACGATCTCTCTTGCTCTTGGATACTGCAGCTCTCTACACAGTGGGTGACAAAGCGGGGACTGGCAGGAAGCCCTATGTAGGGCTTGTTAAGAAGGTATATTGCATCCTGCTTTGCGCTAATTCTCTGCTAACCCATGCTTATTTATCGCAGGACCCAAAATGTTTTCATCCTTGCACAGATTCCTGTCTGGGTGAAGAAGGATGCCCACTGAACCATACCTCCTTCTGCCAATTAATCCTGTCTCACAATTCACCTATGTTAAAACACAGAAATTATAAAAATTACATTTAACTCTTCCAGCAACTTGAATTTCTGACAAGTTCTAATTCCTTAACAAAAAGCTGATGTAAGGTATCTAGATCTGGATGGTGTCTCTGAAAAGCTCATTTTCTATTATGTACACGTTGCTTCTCAAAGTGAGATACAGCAACCCAGATTTGAATTTCATCTTCAAGAAATAGCAAATGCCTTCCCTCCCCAACCCATTTCCCTCCTCAGGGCACTGAAATGTAATGTCCAAGCACAAGACTATTCTTCGGGTTTTATTCAATGGGATCTAGTACATTCTATTTTTCTGAACACTGTTGTAAGAACCCCAATCATCCTAGTGGAAGATCACCACTGAGAAAGAATGGTGTAAAATACAGAGGTAAAACACTGCTCTAGGTTATGAAATACGTAGAGAGATTGGAGAAACACTTCAATTAGAACAGGACAAACTGAAAGCTTTTGGAATGTTTGGAAGGAAAACAAAAAACTTACTAGAAGCAGAGCAAGATGATTGTAACTTTTCTTTTTTTAAATAAATCATCAGAGAAGACCACCTGACACTACTACTATTCTTGAGCAAAAGTACCAGATACTTCCAGATTTTCTGCTCTGCTTTTTAAAGTTAGGTACTTTGCACAGAAATGCAACGCAAGATAATGAAATCCCATATTTCACCACAAAATCACGTCCTTCCCTTCCACCTTCTTTTCTTGGAAGTCCACTTACCATTCTACCTATTTGCTGGGACTAAGAACTTCAGCATTTACTGACTTTAATAGATTGCTGCTCATTAACAGATTCTTGGGTTGTTGGTTGGACTGTTGATTGCTTTTTAATGGAAAAGAAAAAAATCTGCCAAGTAATCACATTTTCCTGCTTTTATTTAGATCTCCTCCAGTTCATATAAAGAATAAAAATGTAGTGTTAAAGATCAGAATAAATATCTAGAATACTGCCAAGAATTTTTAAAAATATATCTTCAGATATTCATAACTTTCTACATCTCATGTAACTTCTTAGTTCAAAATGCATCTGAGTATACTCCATTGTGCCTGTAAGTAAAATGTCAAACCTGTGTATGCAATACAGTAGGAAACTACTCAACAGTTGTGAATTATTTGCACACTCTAAGCACTAATTGAAATGTCACTGTCGTATCCATTAATCCCAAAGTGTCAAAGAATAAAGCTGGGGGAGGGTGATGAGCAAGAACATAAATCACAGGCATCACAGTGAAGCCTGGAATGTGCCTGTGATGGACCTTATGAATGAAACCACAACAGCAAAGAAGTCTAGGCAAAATCTTGCGTCGATCCCTTATTCCACAGATTGTAAGATGTCATTTGTTGCAACATACTATTCTGACAAGCTTCCATAATTATATTTAAACTACTCAAAGCACTTCTGTGGAAAACCAATTTTTTTCTAAGGTGCTTTAAAAGTTTTGCAGAAAGGAAGAATTAAAGTTTACTCTATTTGCATCTGTACAGCCCATGCTAAAAGTTACGCAATGGTGGAAAGAATGCATTTTTCAGTCTAAGTTACTAGTTTTCTGAAACTTTCTCATTTTGGCCCAAGTTTCCCATGTCCTATCCATGCCATATGCTCAGTATAAAAGCTACATGTAACAAAACACATTGTCTTAAGGTTATATTTCAATCTTAAAATAATGAATTTTTTATTTAATCTAACGTGATAACCTCTACTAAGATCTCTTCACTGATTGAAATTTCCACTGTGCAGCAACCAAGGATGGTAGAAAGAGTGGTAATAGAAATTAGGATGGTACATAACAGGGCAGAGGCTGAGAAGAAAAAGGTCTGAGAACAACTCAGAGACAGACGACAGCTGGACTTGTTGGGACTTCTCATTACTTTGCTGTAAACATACTGTTCATACTGTGAAAGTCACCTGCAAGGCATGCATTTTATCCCCTGTACTACTAGAAATCCCCGAGTGAAACAGTGAATTGGTTAATCTATAAAAGTAGTGAAGTACTGTGTTGTTCACAGATGGTATTTTAAATATGAGAAACAGAATAATACTGTAGTGGGCAAGCTTTCTTCATTGTTACACTATTTGTTCAGAAGGCAGATAACTGTTTAGTAGGTGCACCAATTCAGCTTGTCTAGACGAATGATTATGGTGTCAGTATTACGAATACTATGGAATTTCTGTTTTTACAACTGGGATCTTTTTTACATCTAGGAGACTACACAAATGCACATACACATATCCCTGCCCATCTACCTGAAAAGAACATTATTAAATTTGCAACATCAGGCATACTAAAAGTAAAAAAAAAAGTCAAACCATTATCTGTTTGGCCAACTTGTGCAATCACGAGACAAACTTTAATGTCATGATCACAAATATTTTTTCAATTGGACCCTGATAATCCTGTCAGTTCATTCCACACACTGAAAGGCCTTAAGGCTGTATAATAAAGGACTGTCAGAAAGATGCTTGGTCTACCTGTTACAGAGTTTAGCTGGAATGTAACAAGTAAGGCAGTAGAAGGAAAGACAAGCATATGGTTAAAATGTCAAAAATGCCCCTTAACTCTGTCTCTGGACTCCCATAAGAACACTTTGTGATGCTAACTAAATTGCTTGAAATCAAATTTCCAGTTTCCCATAGGCGGCTGCTAATTGAGTAGTCATCAGTTTTTTCATGTGTCCAAACTATAAACCTCAGGATACAACTTGCAGAACCGCCCCATTTTATAGCTGTCATCAAAATCATTGAGATCCATGCTTCAAACACATAAGAGGAAAGATAGTTCGAAAAAACAGAGCATAAGAAACTAAAAATATGCATTGAAAAAAACACTAGTGAGCCTTTTCACTGTATCTCAGTCATCAACTATAAAACCAGACCTAAAACCTATTCATAAGACAAAGATGTTATGGAAGTAAATTCCTTCATACAGATTAACAGCTCACCCTCAGCAGTGAGCTCCATGCAAAACATGAGGAAATTAATCCTGCCTTTAGCACTGGATTGAACTAGTTTTATAAAATAATTCTGATGCCGTATTTTGAACAGTGAGAATTAAACAACATCTGATGTTTACTAAAGGAGTAATTGTAGTTACAGTGAGTAACGTAGTAGTAGTAGTCGTCGTCATCGTAGTAGGGAGGAAACCCTATGTAACAGCACATTTAAAATCTGTATCACAATAAATAAACTCAAGAGGGAAAATTAAAATTTCGCAGACATTTGACCTTTTTTTCCTCAACTATAAAAGCACAACATTTATGTAGTGGTATTGGGCAATTTTGTACTACACTATAGTCTTTTTACTGGATATAGCAATTATGATCCCATTAGGAGTGACAACAGATGTATGTTTCAATGAGATACTTCAGCTAAAAAAAAAAAATTTCATAAAAAAATTTCCCAGAAAAGTCAACATAACATTGATAAATACTTTTACAAGAAGCTGTACCGTAGTAATTTTTGTTTAAAAGACAAAGCTTAGTGAATTATGGAAAAAGATCACTATATGGATTGCATTACAGAACTTTTTTGCAGTGTTAAGACAGATATAGATAGGAATTCCAGAAGATCTACTTACATTCACACTGTATCACATCTAAATTAAACTGCTGAATTGCTCCCATGCTTATTTGTTTTAATTCACTGTCCAGTAGCATCTGCATTAGGGACGTTGAAAGATGCTGGCAGGCTGACATGCAAGCTGTCTGGGCCACTTTTCCCTAGTAGAAAGAGCAACAGGTTTTAAGATAGAAACAAATGATAAGTCACTAAAGAGCTGCTTATCTGATTTGACTTTAATATACACTCAAAGTCTTAATGAGGCAGGACTTAGATTAGAAGGAGAAAGATCACACTTGGTGTTATTGCTTTGACCTGTTAGTTTTGTTTCTATTAAATCAATCAGGGAACTAAATTAAATATATGTTAAAGCAATTATGGATATTTCTTCTAGAAATCAAACAGTCTTCATGAATACAAGGACATTTCCAAAATAATAACAATATAAATTGCTGAAGCATATGAACAGCTTTGAGGATTTTTTTTTTACCCAAAATGAAAGCAAGAATGTAATGAAAATCAACATGCTGCATGTTTTTCACAATAGTCAGTTAAAAAAACCCCAAACTTTATATAAACCAAACCCATTGCTTTCATTTGGGGCATTTCTCATAACAGCTTGCACTTATTATTGGCACTTTAATTGTTCGAATTCCATCTCAAACCTTGTTGCTAAATTATTTAAAATATTCATGCTTATCCATCATCTTTTCAGGTGCTTAATAAATCAGTGCTGTCAGTAATCAACTACTTACAAAATGAAATGTAGCCCTCTGCTGTACAAAATAGAAATAATTTGCCAACCACAGTCTAGTTAGTAACATCTCTTTACAATGTATATGTAATTGAGACAAATGATTTTCCAAACATAAGACCAAAAAACAAACTACAAAATCAGACATGTGATAAATTATTAAAAATTTAGTACAGAAAAATTAAAAGATATGAAAATTCGACCTTAGAATTAAGAAAACCAATTAAGATCAGATATCCGATCAGATGGCACCGTTCTATTCATAGTACTGCAATCTTTTAGAGCAGAGTGATCTTAACTTTCAAATGCAATTATATGAATCTCTGTAGTTTAATGTACTTAAACCATGCTTTTCAACTGACATCTATGTTACAATACATATTGAAACAAAGGTAAATATTAACATGCTTCCACAAAAGAAACCATAATTACATAATACACCTACTGGAGCACACACCACTATCGTTTTACTTATATCCATCAGTAAAGTGATGACACCTATTTCTCTAAAGCAATGGTTCCCCAGCTGTTTTCTGCAAAGTCAGGTTGATCAATTCACTGTTGACTCACAGAAACACACATAAGCAATGAAAAATGATAAGGATAGACAGCAGTTCACTGTCCCAAAAAGTTTGGAAAGTTATGCTCCAACATCTGAAAAGCCAGATCTTGTCCTTAATAAGACAACTTGCTCATATCATTGAATTTTCATGTATATATATAACAGAAAGCAAATTTGGCCCTAAATATTTTGTACTTTAAAAATCCATTCTTTGTTAAAACATAATTAAAATGTAGACAATACAATGGAAAGCATTCACTCTCCTCAGGTGTCACAGTGAAACATTAAATGGCTTTTGCTAATAACTCTTTAGCATTAGGACACCTTGAACTGTTAGGAGCTTTATATCTGAAATGAGATGTCAGTTTCTTAATTGAAAAATCTCAGAAAAGCAAGTAACATTTTTGACCAAAATACATGAACTGACAACGAAGAATGTAAGAAACAATGCAAGAACGGCATGCTTAAAAGTCTCCCAAATCCAATGGTAATTACACTGGGAGACATGCAGGTCTATTCCCCAAGCAAAACAATATCAATATGAATGGAAAAAAAAAGAAAAGAGGAAAAAAGGGGAAAAAAGAAGGAAAAAAGGAGGTGAGAAGGGGAATCAGTGTACCACAGTTCATTTAATTACAGTGTAGTAGGTTTGAAATACTTAATGGAAATGTCATTTTGATTTAATGGAACATCTAGTGCATCTCTGTTTAATGTACTGCTCCATCAAATCAGCTCCATGTCCTATTTATGCTGCCACTATAATGTAATAAAAGTTGAACCAGATTAATAGGTTGTCAAGAAAAATTCCAACATTCAATTTATTTTATATGCAAACAATGTGTACTCCTCTTATTTTAAATAAAAGACAGAATTTTATATTTCTAACAAGCATCTGTAGTTAATTGTTACAGGCTGGCAAATATCAATAGTACTGGAGCACAAGATAATGGTTACAATACAGAAATGACATGGTAAAAGCCACTTGGACTTTAAATAAGTATCAATACATGTATGTTTAATGTTTATTTTAAAATTTCATAAAATGGAAACATCCTAACATTTAAATTATTTCCAACTATGTAACTTGAACTACAGGCTTATTGTTCATGTGACATATCAACAAATAATAGAAGTTTACTATACACAGTTTATGCTTACTCAATACAATCACTTGATTTTCTTAAATCTGGAGAAAAAATGAAGCTATGTATATCAATCAAAATGCTGAATTCTAACTGAGAGAAATGTGAACTTTACTGTTCTCCTCTTCAAAATTCAGTGCTTCCCAGTTCAAAATACGTTGGATGTATGATATTGAGAAAAGAGTGGAATTCAAATTTGTGTTTGACAACTGAGATTTAGTTAAAAATCTATCTCCAAATTTGCACCATCCACCAATTAATCAATTCCTTGCCATTTTTTCATAATGCATTTTGAAGAGGAAATTTAAGGATTCATGAACATAGCAATAACTTATTTCTTTTCCAGAATTAAACAAATCTCAGTTTTAAAACATTCCTAATGTTTATTATTTGTCAGTTTGTTTTTTTTCTTAATTACTATTATTATTATTTTTTAAAGGACAGTGGCATGGTTACTGTATCTAGCAATTAAATACCTATATTCAATAGCATGCAGAGATTCAGCAGTCTTCTCACATGCGCTTGAGTTTGCCTCCCATATCTCCGCTGTGCATATGCTAATTGCTGCTATCTACAAAACCTATTCTTCCACTCAACCAATGTAAAGTTTAGGAAACAAGGACCCTATTCTATAAGCAAAAACACCTGCTAACAGTGTTAAAGGCAACTGTTTTTTCACCCAGCCTTCACATTTTGCTGAAATACAAGTTTGTAAAAAGAAAAAACCTTTAGACAAACTTCTTATATTTCAAAGGAGCTTGTAAAGAGAATCTGCTGACATATTAAATCCTTTTTTATAGGACCCAAAAAGCTTTTCTCCTAAGAACAATTGCAGTAAAGAGACATTTGGCTCCTAGGAAATTCCCAAAGGGTCAGCCATATGCATCCTTCTATGGCACCTTCGTGGTACTGCTTTCTAAGACCCATGCTAGCTGTCTCAAAAGCAGCTTTCATCATTCACTATGGTGTCAGTCAATATGATTTATGGACTGCATTCAACAAAGTCAAAGCATATAGAATGAGAAATATGACTACTATCTGCTAATTTGTTTTGTATTGAGCCACTTAGGAGTCAAAGACCTGATGTCAGACTGAGACCAGCAACACAATTAACCAGCCAGTGACAGATTCATCCATCCTCCCTGCCAGGCTGTGCCAATCAAAGACAGCATGAAGCAGCATTTGGAGAAATCAGTAAGAAAACCCATTCTCTAAGTAGCCCGTGGAGGCTGTTGATTGACAGTTTTTGAATATAGCTGCAGAAAACCACCACCCCTTCACCCTCACTGCAAGCTGTGAAATTAGGCTTTTGCTGCCAATCACAGAAACAATAAAATAACACAAACTGCCACCCTCAGCATAAAAGGAAATAACAAAACTTATCTGTTAAATCTAAGAATTTAAGCTGAAGAATTAATTTAACAACATGAAATGGCATAATGAAAAATTTTCTGAAAATGCAAAGGAACTAAACATACAGATTTTATCAGTCATAATAACTAAAGCATTGTATTACTTAACATCAGCACTAAAATCCAACTTTTGAAATATTGATAAAATACAAGTATACTAAAACACACTAATGGAATTTTTAACAATCAATTTTACTTCCAGTCTCTGCCTCAAATTCTACTGAAATAATAAAAAATATCTACTTGAAAGTAATTTGTAACTGTTACTTTTCAATAGTCATTCTTTACCAAAGAGTTGTCCAATACTAACTTTGTACTGACAAAGCACGTATCTAGAACAAAACTTCAGCTAATTCTAAACTTCAGTTAAAAATACTTACATGTACACCCTCTATAATTTCATATTAACTGATCTGAAAATAAAAAGTATGATTTTTCTTTAACTGTTCAAAATAAAAACTAAAAAAATGCAGGTCCTTAATAACAAATTTGAATATCCAATTGATTTAATGAGATTAATAGCTGTATAATGAATTTTTAATTTGCATTTTGATTCGAAATATCTAATGGCACTATAAACTGCAACACGAACTTAAAATGGGCTGTAAAAGAACCTGAAAACAGCATTAATCTCAAAAGACTAAATTCTTGCGACTTTAGAAAACAGAACCATTCAAAACTGCATGACTCTCACATTATAACCTTCCAAAAGCAACGCAGCATCTGTGCTCCTCATTGCTGGAATTCTGCTAGTGCTCGGTTATGACATAACCAGCACACTGACACCTATTCAACATTAACAGGAAGTATTTCTACACAAAATTTTCAATATTCATAGTGCTCATGACACCTATCAGCTTGACAGTTCAACATGAGGCTGAGTATTCAAATCATAGAAATGTTCACTGGAATGAACCACCAATGTCATCTAGTCCAACCCCCTACTTGGAGTAGGACTATTGCCAACACTAGTTCAGGTCCTTTGTCCTTTTTTCTGGCTGAGCCTTCAAAACAACTGAGGATGGGAATTCAACAGCCCCTCTAGGCAACCTCTTCCAACACCACTCTACTCTCTTCGTGCAAACTTATTCCCTAATGTCAAAGCTTCACCTCCCAAGCTTCTATCTGTGATCATACCCACATGCGAAATTGTCAGTCCTACCAGGAAGAGTTTGGCTCCATCACCTTTGTATCTGTTCTTCAAGCGGTTGTAGGCTGCCACTAGATCTCTCCTGAGCCTTCTCTTTAACAACCCTAAACCTCCATTTGTAACTCATGTGCTCTAGGCTCCTAACAACTTGAAAGCCCAATGCTAGATCCTCTCTCCAGATCCACAGAGCTACTACTCAGGCAATTGCTCTCCAGATTGTAGCAATGAACACGGTTACTCCCACACTATGTACTCCAAGTCCCTTACACTTTTGTTCACTTAAACAGTGAACAGCACAGTATACATTTGTTGCTGTACGCTGCTTAAGTGAACATGATTCAACCACATTATTAGAAAAAATCAGTAAAAGTAAGTTCAGAAATTCAGTATTCAGAAGCCACTCTTAACAGAATAATATTATTTTCAACACTTTCATTATCATGGAAATGCTTATGCCAAATCAAAATAAACTCCTGATACAAAAATTGATGAGCTGAAAATAATCAAGGCTTGGAAGAGTTCTTAAACGCAATCCATCATCTTCTTAAAAAAAAAAATAAATAAAATTGAGCACACACATTGCCTTGACCCCAGGCAGATGTAGCAGAGAAATGATGGAACTTTCACTGATTCTTTATTCTGTTATACCACTCTATCCTCATTCTGCATTCATGTCTCATAGCTGCATTTTGATACCTGACCTCTCTTCCAAAAGGTCTCAGTCTCCTCTAAATTATCTCATTTGGGATGCAAGGCATACCCCACCAATGTTCTGCAAGGTTCTTAGGGCTCCTGCTGTCTCAGCGTACGAAAGCCCAATGTTAGTCATTAATTTGATCCCTGCATGCAACCACACAAGGTACGCAGCAAGTCATCAGCAAAATAGAAGGGTCTTTTTATTAAATGATTAAAAATTGAAGCAATAAGCCTGCAGGCAGTTCATAGTTTTTCAGTTCACATGCTTTTTCTTCATCTTGCATCTACTTACCGACATAGCTGCATGGTCATTGTTGTTATTCTGAGAAGGAAACCAGTAAGGCAATCAAAACAAAAAAATTAAGATGTACTGTCAACATCAAAAAAAATAAAAGGAAAAAAAAAAAGAAAAAAAAATTGGTAGCAATAAAAGGTAAGGAAAAGCTTCCAAAAAGAACAATTACAGCTACATTAATTCCTTATTTTTTTTTAAACCTGTGAACTTATATAGTATTTTGTTGTGGCATAACAAAGAGATTATAATTGAAATAATACTAATTTGGCAATAAAATGTTTTTCTGTAATAAGGAACTGTATGCCAAAATATCAAAGTAGCAAACTTCAAATGATGAAGCGTCTGTTGATATGCCTTTCCAGAAAGTTTTCATGATAAGAAATAATATAATCCAAAATACTTAGGTTAAAAAATAAATGCCATGTTTACCATCTTGGCTTATAGAGGCCATCTGTATGTCATTAACATATTTTGTTCAAGCAAGACTTAGAATGGCTCAGGACAGTAAGAATCTAAATGTAACACAATCCATTAATAAATTTTAACATAAATCTAATGGTAATATAACTGCAGGGTGGAATAAAGCTATTTTCTTTTCCAAAACTGCTTATTAAGTACACTAAACAAACACAGAGGAGAAAACTAAGATGCAAAACTTCAGAGGAAAAAAAAAGTTTCAGAGACGGAAGACATTTCCAATGATTCAATAGAGATATCAGACCCCAACTAAGTTGTGCCAGGTTCAGTAAAACTGAGATCATGGTCTACCTGATTTAGATCTCTAATGTTCCAATAAAAATAATACAAATTGCATAAAACAGATCCGTAATGTAAGATGTATTTTTTAAAAGTTATGACTACATTGGTACAGAAATAATTCAGTATAGCCCCACATGGAAGCACAAAAGGAGACAGATCCCTGTGCATTTACACAACTTACACAGACAGCTAAAATAAAACAAGACTAACGACAGGAACTCAACGACTGCATCAAAAAATTGTTAAAGAACATACCATAACACTTCTACAGGAAGACTAGAGTTTGAAACAATATCAAAGAGAAAGTCAGCGACCCTTGAACGAGACTATGGAGAACTAGTGTGGCCAACTAGTGCCCCTAGCCCTAAGCACAGTGCCCTCTAACATAGTCGGATACGCTAAGGTAGGAAGAGAAGAGATTCCTCTACTTGTCCTGCTCTTTTCCTTACTACAGTTACGGCCAGCGGCTAGGACTTTTGTTCCTTGATTTCTAATTACAGAAAAGGTTCTGAGAAACTATTTTGAGTAGTGGAATGTTTCTGCCAGCCATACAAAAATTATTATGGAAATAACACTGTGACATTAATGGAATAATCCATTAATGTAAATGAATACTAAAATGATTCCAAATCTTAACTATGGCATATGAGAATCTAGCTTAGTTTAGCACACCAAAGCATTTACTATTTTAATGAGTTATGGAACCTAGTTCTGGGCTTATCTTTGAAAATGCTTTTACTATAAATTTTCTCCTAATGAAAATACCTTACAATTGCAAATCTAACCAGAATCATCATAATGAAGCTGTATACACACTTTCACATAACCTTCACAGCTCATGCACAGCAACATTCATAGGACTGTGTTTCTACAATTGGCCAAGCTAGAACAAGGGAGCGATACACAGGACAAGTCAAAAATTACAAGAACCCTCTTGCCAGACCAGACTAGTCATCCATATAGTTCTACATCCTGCCTGTTAACTGACCAGAGTTTGAAATTACCAAATAACCTCTTCATAAGAACTAGCTTTCTCCAAAGGTTGACTTGTGCCCCCAGGCACGTATTTCTATTCCTTTCACACTTTTCAAATCTTAATGCCACAGCTGCTTCTTTCCATCCCTCTTAACACATTACTTTGTTCTGTCTGTGGCTCATTTCCAAACCGCTATATCACAACATACATTCATGACAGACTTCTGCACATCCTTCACTAGAAGTTGCACATCCCTTAACTGCTATATGCATATGACCACTGAGGAGCAGCGGCATTGGTTCACACTGCTTTGTATGTTAAGTTACAATGAATTTAATTATCTAACAAACTTACTATTCTTTATCAAAAAATGCTCAACTGATTTGGCACAGAAGCACGTCTCACACGTCACATTCACATCAATAATATGTGATACATTTTGAGTGGGTTATGTCTTTGAGTCAGCAAAAAAAAAGGCGACTGGAGAATCACAGCCCCTTCACATGTGATTTGGAAGACCAGATAAGCCCACTATGCCAGCAACTTCAACACCTTGCTGTGCACGTACAGAAATTATGTTTTACTTCCAGTCTGGAGCCTCAAAACATTCTATGCATTGAGGACTTATTCTTTATAGGCACTGCATGTGGGTAAAGCACTCAGACATCAGTGTGACAGTAGCAACCAAGGACAAGCTGATGAAAAGCAGATGTAGCTTGAAAGATTTATTGAAGTTACTCCAGACCTATAAAGGTATAAACTAGTACAATGATAAATCAAACTAGAAACAGTCTTTTTTGTCTTAAAGCAAGGGGAAATCAGACAACAGAATGTAACGATTAGTACATAAAACAGGTTAACAGTACCCTTTTACCCAGGACAAAATAACACAGAATATATTTGAATATGAACAAGGATTCATTTCGATGAAGCTCAGTTAACTAGAATCAAATGACTTTTTATTATCAAAACTATTTAGCTAAAAACAACCTTGGAGAATCCAAGACCTCCATAAACTTATACATAAATGCAGGCTTTGCACCAGTTCTGCACTGTTTGAACCAATGCATGTGTACACAGATCCAACATGGTTAATTAAAAAGGCCATCTGTTGCTCTAGAAAACTGCTGAGTTCTTACCCTATTTGTAAATTAGCTGTTGTTAATAATATTACTAAAGTATTTGAAAGTATTTTCTAAGTATTACCATGGGTAAGCATCATCAAGATACTGAAACACATCTAAAAATACATCTGTACTGAAAAAAATTTAAAAATACATCTGCCAGCACGTGCATAATTCAAAAATCATATCTATCTTCAAAATCTTAGTATTTTAAAATAAAATAATGCTCCAATAGTTTGAAATTAAACTTAATTTTGAACACTTACAGGTAAATGAGTAAAAACTTGAAACGTGCTTCTTAAAAAGTTAATAAGGTCCATTAAGTATCCACTGGCTCTTCCATCCGATTCAGACATTGTCCAATCATAATCAGCAATCTGAATAAATTCATCTATTTTTTGGTTAAGTTTTGTGTATATTTCTCCTTCTGCAGCATGCCTTGCATCCTGCAAAAAAATCACGTGCAATTGTCAGAATTCTAAAATATTATTAGAATGCAGACAAAATTATATTCATCAACAAAACGGAAGTCTTGTGTTTTTCTTAGATTCAAAAAAATATTTCATTTAAATCAATATTTTAACTTCTGTCTTACAAGAAGTCTGAGGCTGTGGTTTTTAAAATACTCCCATAATATATACTATAAGAGTGTTTATAACAGAATATGCCTACAGAATAATCTAAGTTCTCAGAGACAAATGAAATTAATTTGAATTTGGAAACAAAGCAATTGCTTCACTCTCTTCACAACAATCACCTTTAATTCAGCCTTACAAATTTATCAACCCCAACACAAAGTTTATTTGCCCTCTTTTACAAAGAAATAATGAAAGAACCTAATTATTTTATATGTTACAGCCAGAGGTCCAGCAATCATATGATTTTTATGTAATTAACGTCTTAAATCTGCATATCTGAAGAATACTCATCATTTTTCATCCTCCTTTAAATATCCTGATCATCACACACCATGATTCAGAGCATTCCCCTACTTCCTCCCACCTCTACTTTCTGTTCTGCCACCACCCAGATTCTCCTCTTTGGAACAGTAAAGTCTAGCATTTACTGTGAAGTGAGGTTATGATGCTAACTATCTGCCCTATCTGTTCAGGGGACATCCTCATAGATGCAATGGGATCTATGTACAGATGCTGGATAAGGTGTGTTTTGCTGGAAAGGCATGCTTTTGCCAGCCTGGAGTTTAAAGATACTTGATAAATTCTATGTTCTAATTTGGGCTCAACATGAAACTTTCTTCACTGATCTCGCAGAATAATTCAAGACAGATATTTGAATTAAGTGAACGGGTCAGCTGCTGAAGCTTTTTAGAGAGTAAAAATTAGGCTGGATATACTGGAGCAACATAAAGTGGATGAAATTCCCATTGCTAGTTCCCTCTGGGAGAAAACAAACCAAAACCATGGCACTTCAGAAAGCTGCAAGTAAGAAAGGCAAGAAGAAGAAAGAAAAAAAATAATGAAAATTATCTGAGCTCAAAGGTGCTGTCACATTGAATGTGTCAAATGCACTCTTCAGTAAGGCCCCAGGCCATGAGGCACTTCAGGAGGAAGCAAGAAAGCATGTGGCTCTACCATGCATAAATATCAAAGTACAATTCCCTAAAATTAGCATTTTTGCTGCGAAAGCAACTTGTAAAAGTCTCCGCTGAACAGCTCTCCCAATCCAACACACAAGAATCTGGCAACCTGTTAACATGTCAAATAAAGGAATATGCTGACATCCAGAATTTTGTAGATGGCTATGACAATAAAAGCTTCAATTAAAGTCAAGTCTATATTTAAAGTTTCTAATTAACAATGAGACCTCAGTTCCAACAATCTATAATGATGGGACTTGCAAATGTATCTGCCTAGGTTTAGTGCAATTGCTTGGATTTTTTTGTTTAAAAACTAAGTCATTATGGAGTGGTTGTATCGCAGAATATACCCCTCTTAATCCAGGAGGAAATAGTTAATGACCTACTAAGCCATTTGGACACTCACAAATCTATGGGACCAGATGGGATCCATCCAAGAGTACTGAGGGAACTGGCAGAGGTGCTTGCCAAGCCACTCTCCATCATCTATCAGCAATCCTGGTCAACAGAGGAGGTCCCAGAGGACTGGAGGCTTGCCAGCGTGACGCCCATTTACAAGAAGGGTCGGAGCGAGGATCTGGGGAACGACAGGCCTGTCAGCCTGACCTTGGTACGGGGGAAGATTATGGAGCAGTTGTCCTGGTTTCAGCTGGGATGTAGTTAGCTGTCTTCCTAGTAGCTGGTACAGTGCTATGTTTTGAGTTCAGTATGTGAAGAATGTTGATAACACTGATGTTTTCAGTTGTTGCTCAGTAGTGTTTAGACTACAGTCAAGGATTTTTCAGCTTCTCATGCCCAGCCAGGGCACCTGACCCAAACTGGCCAACAGTGTATTCCATACCATGGGACGTCCCATCTAGTTTAGGAACTGGGAAGTGGGGGGGGCAGGGATTCGCCGCTTGGGGACTGGCTGGGTGTCGGTCGGCGGGTGGTGAGCAATTGCCCTGCGCATCATTTGTACATTTCAATCCTTTTATTACTACTGTTGTCATTTTATTAGTGTTATCATTATCATTATTAGTCTCTTCTTTTCTGTTCTATTAAATCATTCTTATCTCAACCCAGGAGTTTTACTTCTTTTCCTGATTTTCTCCCCCATCCCACTGGATGGGGGGGGAGTGAGTGAGCGGCTGCGTGGTGCTTAGTTGCTGGCTGGGGTTAAACCACGACACAGTTCATCTTGAGTGCACTCAAATGGCATGTGCAGGACAACCAGGGGATCAGGCCCAGTCAACACAGGTTTACGAAAGGCAGGTCCTGCTTGACCAACCTGATCTCCTTCTATGACCAGGTGACCCACCTAGTGGATGAGGGGAAGGCTGTGGGTGCTGTCTACCTTCAGCAAGGCCTTTGACGCTGTCTCTCATAGCATACTCCTTGAGAAGCTGGCAGCTCATGGCTTGGACAAGTGTACTCTTCGCTGGGTGAAAAACTGGCTGGATGGACGAGCCCAGAGGGTTGTCATGAATGGAGTTAAACCCAGTTGGCGGCAGGTCACAAGTGGTGTTCCCCAGAGCTCAGTACTGGGGCCAGTTCTGTTAAATGTCTTTATCAATGACCTGGATGAGGGGATCGAGTGCACCCTCAGCAAGTTTGTGGATGACACCAAGTTGGGAGGCAGGGTCGATTTGTTCGAGGGTAGGAAGGCTCTACAGAGGGATCTGGACAGGCTGGATCAATGGGCTGAGGCCAACTGTATGAGGTTCAAAAAGGCCAAGTGCCGGGTCCTGCACTTGGGTCACAACAACCCCATGCAGCGCTACGGGCTTGGGCAAGAGTGGCTGGAAAGCTGCCCGGCAGAGAAAGACCTGGGGGTGCTGGTTGACAGCCAGCTGAACGTGAGCCGGCAATGTGCCCAGGTGGCCACGAAGGCCAACGGCATCCTGGCCTGCATCAGAAACAGCGTGGCCAGCAGGAGCAGGGAGGTGATCGTCCCCCTGTATTTGGCACTGGTGAGGCTGCACCTCGAGTCCTGTGTTCAGTTTTGGGCCCCTCGCTACAGGAAAGACATTTGAGGTGCTGGAATGTGTCCAGAGAAGGGCAACAAAGCTGGTGAGGGGCCTGGAGCACAAGTCTTATGAGGAGCGGCTGAGGGAACTGGAGTTGTTTAGTCTGGAGAAAAGGAGGCTGAGGGGAGACCTTATTGCTCTCTACAACTACCTGAAAGGAGGTTGTAGTGAGGTGGGTGCTGGTCTCTTCTGTCAGGTGGCTGGAGGTAGGACGAGAGGAAATGGCCTCAAGTTGCACCAGGGGAGGTTTAGATTGGACATTAGGAAAAATTTCTTTACTGAAAGGGTTGTCAGGCATTGGAACAGGCTGCCCAGGGAAGTGGTTGAGTCACCATCCCTGGAGGTATTCAAAAAGTGCATAGACAAGGCACTTCAGGACATGGTTTAGTGGGCATGGATGATGGTTGGACTCAATGATCTTGAAGGTCTTTTCCAGCCTAAATGATTCTATGATTCTATGACTCTATGATCTTTACCAGTTAAGATGATTTACTGGCAATGGCAAGACTAGTCCTTCAGTTTTTGCTTTGGAAGCCTGTTTTTGGCTACCTTTTATTTTGCTTTAGTTATTGGTTTACAATTGGAGCGGTGTGCTGCCAGTACTTTAAGCAAAGCATGTTGCTGTATTCACTGAGAAAACTGTGAACAACCAAGCAATTGGATTTCAAACCCAGAAGTTACTTCAGAGAAGCAGCACTGTGAAACCCATGCACAAGTCAAGAAAGAGTGATTTAGCAGTATTCAGATTTGGGAT
Organism: Haliaeetus albicilla; assembly: GCF_947461875.1. Taxonomy (NCBI): domain Eukaryota; kingdom Metazoa; phylum Chordata; class Aves; order Accipitriformes; family Accipitridae; genus Haliaeetus; species Haliaeetus albicilla. The sequence continues at coordinate 23,507,301 of NC_091493.1, forward strand.
GGCTCCTAGAGGTAGATGAATTAACTCCATCTCTTCTTTTAACATGGTGACAGAATTGCATCAAAACCTTCTGAAAGCTCACCAGATTTTCCCCCATTATAAAGTGAAAAGGGCAAACAATGTGGTTTTGTTAAGTGGCTTTTCTCTCAGAGGATGTCCTGAAGCCCTGCACAGCATTTGATGCTATTTATCTGGCTCTCCAACAGCCATTACACAGCTTAATGCTGAGACCCTGGGCTCAGAAACTTCTGTCAACTAGATCTGCAAATACATATATTTATGCTTAGCACAACTGCTAATTTAAACAAAGGAAAACAATGTCATGCAAAGCTGGAAAATGGGGCTATAAATATTGAGAGCAACAACATTTTTTAATATGATAAAATGAAACAAGTTTTGGTGGGTTTTCTGTTTTGGTTTTGTTTTTTTTTTTAATTTCCACCCATGTGAAACAATGCTTGGACAGTTTGAAGGACATCTTAAAATGAGATCTTATATATGAAAATAAAGTGGGAAAAACAGCCCTCTCAAATAGTAGCCATGAAATAGGTCTGAAGGCTTCTATTTAAAAAATACAGCGTAGATGTATTTATAAGATCATCTCATGGAATGTAAATGTGATCAATGCTGCTAATAAAAGGAGATTTTTGACCACTCAGGAAGAATGGAGGTGACATGATTTGCCACCAGGAGATGAATTTAATAACAGTAGAACATACCAAACTCTGTGAGGGCCCAGTTGGGGAACTGCAAGCAGTTTTTCATTTAAATAGAGAGGGGAAAAAAAAGGGATTAATGAGAAAAGAATTTTCTACTATAAGTGGAGAACATTGTGCTAACAAGTTCTCCAGGGAAAGAGACAGGAGAGAAACCATAAAAAAAATTCTCACATTTGTCAGTGTTCATTCAATATTTTTCCAAAGTGCATAGATACTAAGCTCACTAAACAGAGATACAATATTCTGTGATTCCCTCCAATAGAACTTAGGTAGTTTATAGGATAGTTAAACATAACTTACAACACAGGCAATCAGCACAAAATATAATGCAAACTTTCAACTGCATTTAGTAAATGAAATTAAAGGATAAAGAACATCTTACCTCTTAATGAAATCAAACACTATGGCTGCATTAAGTGTTTTGTTTGAATATTAAAAAGATTATGGATTGACCTTACACTATAGATAAGCAAATTCAAAGACACACATGCACTATCGGTACACAACAAACAAACTAGGCAGCCTAGATCTTAAGGACAGGGCAAAATTAGTAAAACTACTGGTAGGGCAATGGTAACCTAACTACAGTTGCTAGGCCAGAACCTTTCTGTTTTGCCTTGTTCATTAAATCCTTAGCAAAACAAATGACAGTTAATGGGAAAATTCTTGGCAATCAACTGGAAATATGAAATGTCTTGCAATGATGATGTCTTATTCCACCTCACCCACCTTTTAACGTCTATGCCAGAGGGGATATTATAATAGGATAGGCTACATATTGCATCAAGAGAAAAATGAAGTACAGAAAACAGAACTACTCTCAATAGGATTAGTCCTCTTTATCCCATAAATACAAGAAACCACCCTCCTTTGTTTCAGTGTACACTGAAAAACCCCCAAATAGCTAAAGTTCAAGTTGCAGCTGCTTTGGAATCCCTGATGACTTTTTGTTTTGTTTCTCTTTCAAAAATTTCTGTATAGAAGCCCCAAGCGACTAAGGCAGCAACACACTGGCTGAATTAATGGCACAAGGTAACCTATACAAGATTAATTCTTCTGTGAGAATGTTTTCTTCGGAAAGAAAACTCCATATCAGTCCCCAAGCACACACATTTGCTTCTATTCTAAACCAAAAAAGCTACTCAGCCAGGCTCGGTCAATGAAATAATTTCTGCCATACTTTATGCATATGGGTACCAAAACTTGCTTCTTCAATGTACGCAACCATCTGATGCCTGAAAGAAGTACCTGGCACTCAACCACCACCACAGCATGAAAGATCTCTAAGCATCTCTACACCCATCCCCAGTGCCAGAGTGCAGGAGGGTTTCTCATGTTGGGCCATTCAGTGGCCTGAGACCAAACCATCTTTGCACTCAGCATAGCTAGTCCAGCTGTTGGGATCTTGTTTTAGAGCTTACTAGGGACATTATGACATAAAATAGCCTGAGCAAGGATCAGAATTTTGAATAATTTATCTTAGAGATAAATCTCAGTCATCTTGAGTTACCTGACATTATGTCTATCAGTTGTCTTCGGCAATTTCATTTTTACGTGCAGGTTTCTCATTAACAACACACGTGTCTGCCTTACAATTGAAAAAGGACTAAGGCCTTTTGAGCAATATTGTGGAGAGGGACTTCAAAGATGAAGGTATGGGTTTTGCTCTGCCAAGGACATCAGATGTGATGATTCAAGTCACTTGGTATTTTTGCTTTAGTTTCCTCTTTTCAAAATCCTTCAGAATTTTTGTACAGACAAATGCAAGAACAACTAAACTAGGAGAATTTCACCTACTAATGAGATGAAGAGCCATATACAGAAAGAAAACTACAACATTTTTTTATTCCAGGATTATTTTGTACTCAGCTTACAAAAGTTGCCATACTAATTGTTGAAATTACAATTGGCTATGCTGAGTATGCACCACCTACGATTTACTTTAATTTTTTGAGATATAAGCTTACGTACTTCTGCCGTTTCTGAAAAATCTCAGAGAAAATACAGCTTGTGCAGATAAACAGTTGCCATACATTAGAAACAGTCAAGTTCCCAGTAATAACTTTAACAAGTATTATTTTGTATATAAAGGACATGTAAAAAAGACAGGAATTCTAAAAAGATAATTGAGTAATTTATGCTTTGTAACACATTCTTAATACTGCTTTTATATTACTAAATTACACAATTTGAAAATATACCACAAAATATTTCTATTGTAGAATAAAAACAAATAAATAATACAAACATTTTAGATTAAACTAGCTGCTTTACTTGATTCCATTCACAAAGGAGAGATGTTACACAAAGTGGAGCTTAATCTATTGAAAGTTTCTGGTGCAGTTAAGCTTAGCTTGTCATTTCTTCATTTAATAAAAGATGCATCTGAAAGATAATATTGATCCTTCTCACGTACTGACATATTTCAGATCATACTGATAACATAAAACCAGAATTTATCTGCTCAGTGTTACAATTGAATTCTTAACAGTTCACAATTGGTTTAGAGTAAAAAATGAGAAAGCACGCAGCTTTGCCCTCACACCCTTTTGTTTTCATTTTATTTTCATTTTGCTTCATTTATAGTGATTTTAATGTACCTTTTCAGACAGTCATATAACAGATGACATATATCATACCTTAAACGTAGAAAGTCCATAAAGTCTTGCAGTGTGAACAGACACTTGTGAAATATTTGTAATGTTAGATATAAAATCCTCAAGGTATTTACAAGCTTGTTCCAGGTGTGTTGTGTTTATGATGATTTGAACAAGCTACAAGAGACAAAAAATTCTTGTAAAATCCTTTTTGTATTACCCATTGAGATTTGATTATGTTCAAGAACATAGAAAACCACATCTCAGAAAAATTGTATGGCTTGTCTTACTAACATGGCAATATATGATTTATAGGGCTCTTTCCTCATGTTCTTCTTCATTTCATTTATACAAGAGGTTCTTGAGTTTGAAACAACATTCAACATGACATGACACTGCTCTAATGGCAACAGCCTAAGTCCTTCTCAGCGTGTTTCAGTAGGTACCTGCTGTGTCCTGACACTGCATGTACCTGCAGTGAATGTTCATAGTGATTCATTGCCTCACCCTGTCTTATTCTCTCCAATAAACAAATTAAACCAAGAGGCCCAATGAAGAAACAACATGCACAAACCTACTAAAATATTTTAATTGCAATTACTACAAAAAAAGTTTCATTTGTTAGAGTGAACTTGAGATTTTAGATTTCTTGATTGGGTAGGTTTACTCTGAAACTTTACACAGTTCACGGGAGAGGGAGTGATTCCTCACACCCCCCCCTTATTTTTAAACAGGAAGAAGAAGAAATTCAACAATGTGCTGCTAATTGCTAGACAGGAGCAGAACACATGAACCATACTTCATACGCAGCCAAAGAAGTAAAAGTCTTTGGCTTATTTCTTGCAAATCTGTTTATCATATAGGAGACAGAACTCTTTCATTGTCATCTCTCTCTCTCAAAAGGCATCCCTGTGTCAATATACTTGCAACTAGACTCAACACTGTATTGTTATTATTTATGAAACAGATATTGATGCTTTTCATCTTTCACCTCTTTAAATGTTCAAATTTAAAGCAACCACTACTTGTTTTTCTTACACAAATCTTCGTATCACAGTATATCTACATTTACAAGAATAGTTTTAGCACTAATTGTCTTAACACAGTTTTGAGTATGTTTTTTAAAACTTACCTCTGTTAAACCTATATGAGGTTTTTTAATTAGGTTCTGTAAACAACTACTTAGAGTTCTTGTAAGCAGCAAATTTGTAGATTTTCTGAGCATATCATCTATTTCTGTTGAGCTGAAAAAAAATGTTTATTTTTACTGTACGGGACAATATTTTGACAGTAATACTTAATATTTTTATTTTTTTCCCTGCAAAGGCAATTTTTCATGTTAAGAATTCCCTATATGCATTTAATTTCTGGTTGCTCAAAGTCTTCTGTGATCTAACACACAGAACACCTCTTTCACTTACCAAATTATCCATTAACTGAATTTCAACACTGAAGCAAAATCTGTTATTTTTAGATTTTGGACATGTTTATTGACACAGCGGTTCGGAAAGAGTAATTTGTGGGTTTTAATGAGTTACGAAGGAGGTCAACATGCGCTCATTAGTACATGTAAATTATAAACAGTATCAATTAAGAATGTGTGAAAGCAAGTAATTTACATCTTTAACAGTGCAGAAGTTGGTGACTGGCCACGAATACCTTCCAGATTTCAGATCTATGAATGTTATTTTATGTAATTAAAACTAAGCTTTTGAAGGCCACAGGAGGAAAGGAAATCGGAGAATTGTGATGTTTTCCATGAGAAAAAGGTGGGATGGGAGAGGGAATGAGGATGCAGCACATTTTGTTGCAGGAGAAATCATTGCTACGTAAACTCAAAGCACTGAGAAGGGAAAGACCATTCGAAGTAATCAGGGATGCTACACAATTATTTCTGAAATGGTCAGTATCAAAGTATATTTTTCAGATTTTACATGCTTTGTTAAATAAATAAAATCTCTAGATTATTCAAACCAATCAATACTGTTTAAAAACCTCCAGCAGTGTTTTAGACAGCTTACTATGCCAAGCTACCCATACAGACATACATATATTGTATATAATATATACACACATATGAAATATACGCTATAGCATTGGGAATCATAGATTAAATATAAATAATTATATATGTAAATTATATGTAAATTATGAACCAAGCAGAGCTAACAAGTACACAAGAAAACATACTTTCATTTTGATATATATTTTTAGGTCACCTGGAAGTTATAGGTTACCTTATAGTCACATTCCTGATACCTTTAAGCTTACCTGCGGTGAAGTGACTCTGAAAACTTAAGGCTTGCATAAATAAATTCCTTAACCTGGATATAAATCTGAGGCACTGACTGAGACATTGGAAGCTTCTTTGGAAAGGATTGCTGTGAAAATAAAAGATAATACTATCTTACACTTGAAACTGATTCTAAAGGACAGCTTGGTATTAAACACAACAATTAGAAAGCCACTTCACACTATCAATATTTTAATCTATCTTAAGCTTTTCTGTTTCTCATCAAATACAAACAGCGGTATGCGTTGAGCTGACTTCTACATCTGTTTAAATAGCGTATAAGCAAAATAGAACTTTATCACTTATTTAAATTACAATAAAGTTTGGAAACTTTATGTAATTTAAGATCCCTCTGTAGAAAGCAATTTACAAACACATTAAAAAACAGGTCTCAAACTGCTTTTAATCTGAATGAACAAGATAGATGTAAGTGGGATGGGAGGTTAAAAAATGCAAATTTCTTTTGCCAAAGAAAGCAGTGGGGGGAAAAAAAAGGTTTGAGAAGTTCAATACATCTGGGATTTTCAAAGCATCTTGAGAATGTTTAGGCATGTATATTTACTATCATACATTTACTTATTTTCTCTCAATGGTTCACAAAACCAAAGCAGTTTGAATTCTTTTCAACAATTTGGATTAACATGTGAGAAATACTAGTAGTCTGTAGGAATAAAATCATGTTTCTTACTTCAATTTTAAAGCTGATATTGTATTTGGGAGGACAAAAAGAAATAAATTCAATTAAATCTACACATACCAAATAGGTATTTCTGCATTGAATACATAATTTTTGAAATCTGCAAAACAATTAATTTTCTGTTTACTCTATGACTAATAAATGAGAAAAATAATTAACAACTGGTATCATCCCTGGAGAATTTAATTTCTCTAAAAATAAAAAGCATTAATCAACAAGAGCTCAACATATGTGTATTAAAAAACCAAGACAAAACAGATTACTTTGACATTCTCCTAATCATACCTCTTTATTTAAGATTAGGTGGTGTGACAAATATGTGGTGTAAGCGCCAGGCTTTTGTGTCATTCAATGATAGCAAACCTTTTTAACAATAAAATTTACTTCACATGTGTGTTCACCTGATTTAAGCAATTAATTTTGACAGATTAAACAAGTGTTATTATATAGAACTATTCTGGATCATCACAGTATTCTGTAAGCAGGGCCTGAGTTTCAACCTTCATATATTCAATGATCTAAGAGAAGCAATTCTTTATCCTCTACAGTGTCTGGCCAATAAGGAGGACACAACACTTCCTGATTATTAAAGCAGGCAGCAAGAAAAAAAAAACCAACCGACAAACAGAGCTACAACCAATTGTTTCCCTTCTGAATACAGAAAGGGAGTAAAATTAGATGATATAATCAAACCATGATAGTTTGGCACATTCAATCTAAACAGCAGAGCACAGACAAGACTGTTTTAACCAGTCAGATTGGATTTGCTATGTTAAATATCTAGTAGGTTCTGGTCATAATTCTGCCTATATGCTGCAAGCAACTCCTATTATAAACCTACCTGTAAAATGTGAGGGTGATTCATCCTAACCTACAGTTAAAAATGAGAAACACACTCATGTTTGTCTCTTTTTATACTAAATGGAGAGAAACAGACATTTTCAAAGGTGAAATTCCCCTTAATCTGTAAAAGGTATCAGGGATGCATCAAATGGAATTAGCCCTCTGGGGTGTCTATTCCTCCCGATCAACCACACAGGCTCCTTCAGCGACTAGCCTGAACTTACACATCTTTTTTTTTTTTTTTTTTTTTTTTTGAACATCAAAATGTGGATTATATTAACCCATCCAAATAGGACCTCCCATTGCCTTATAGGCTGAGGCAAGAACAGAGAGGTGAAGTGGATGAAATTGTAAACAGCAACCAATAGAAGTGATGTTGGACCATTTATAGTTTCCCCTCCATGTGGATTCCCTGCTATCTAATAACACATAAGGAACACACTGCAGTCTTTCTTTCAACAAAGATACTTAATGATTCTTTCTCCTCTATTCCACTGCCTAGTTGACAAAATTTTTACGAAATCAATTATCTTTGAGACTTCTGCCCCTTCGCTAAGTTTGGTTGAAGTCAACTAAACTGCTTCAAAAATTGCTGGGATACAAGAAAAAAACCTCAGGCTGCCTTATTTCTAATGATGTCCTTCTGCTTTACATACAGGTTTCAAAGTTCTTTTCAGAGATATGTAAAAAAAATGTTTTCCCTGCTTTACAGATGAATTAACAGGGACAGAGAGATGTGAAATCACTTACCAGCACCACACAGCTGGTCAATGATAGGGTTGGGAACAGAATCCAACCTGATTACCAGCTTTACTCTCAAGCTCTCCAGCCCAAAACCTAAGCATCAGTGACATTCTGCCCATAAAATATCTACAAAAAGTGCTGCTCTCTATGAAATGGAAATCCCTCTCAGTGTCATATTCCAAAATAAAAATTGTTGGGTACAAAGAATACATTTCCCTTCTGGTGAAGTAAGGGCCAAAGCTTTGTATTAATCACACATGTATGTAATTACACATGCCCGCACAAGTAATGTCCATACACGCATGCTAATGTATCAGACAGAGTGAGAGAGGCTAGCAGATAAAATTATTTAGTGCAAGTTAAAAATCTCTGTAATTTATTAGCAAAATATGTCATGCTAAATAGTATCTGGGGGGTGGTATACTTCCAACACTGTAAGGGATTTCCATTGTGTTTATCTTATTTTAGTATTATAATGGCTAAGTAAATGAATTTGATGGAGGAAAGCATCCAGAAAGCACTCTGGAGTCTTATTAAAAAATCAGCATAAAACCCACCTTTCCTTTTTCATCTTCACTGCAATACTGTATTAATGACATGCAGCTGTATGTTTGCCTGGTAAATCCCTGCTGAATCATAAAATTATAGTATCTTTTTACTTTTGCAGATATCTGTAGCGATGGATCGTGTATAAATCAGCTTCCCTCTACAACAGTTACTCCCACTGTCATGTGGTTCTTAGATTTAGTTCACCTCTACAGACTCCATCATGAGCCTGTTATTTCTTCATCGGTATTACGAAAACCGTATTTGAATAGCAGAACATATTAATCACCTTTCTGAGAAAGGAGTTTGGAGTGAAAGAATGGCTGAGGCTATGAAAGAACATCCTATTGGAATGCTAGTATGGCAGAATTATTCACAGTCCCTTCACGTTTATTTTGCCCCACATGCACAAACACCAATAATTAATTTTAAAAGTGAAACACAAAAGTTGCTGTCTCTAACTGATCCGTTTTACACATATTTTTGCGATAGTACAGCATATAATAGACTGAGTTACTAAACCCAATGAGCTGAAACAAAATTCAACTAATTAAAGACTGTATCAATTAAACTGTATTATTAATTTGTTTACAAAACAATGGGTTTCATTATTCACTCAAACATCAGAGCAAATTACTAAAGCTTTAATTTTCATATTTACTTATGACTAGATAATTACACACCAAGGTCATTTAGCCTCTTAATCTACCTAGCTTTTCAAATTTTAATTGCTTTTTAATTATAAAAAATCATTACTATCCCAAGTGTCCTTAATTGGATTTCAGCAAACTTTTATAACATAAAACTTGTCCTTACCTTATCAAGTTCTGGATCTTGAAAAGGAAATTTGCTTATAACTATTTTGTATTCCTCTTCATTTGCTATAGGAATAGGGCTATAGTTGTCTGCTTCAAAAATATCCCTGGTGAATTAGTTAGTAAAATAAAAAAAAATTAGGACATGTAACTTTTTTTACAGTATTTTCGAATGTTAAAACATGTAAATGAATATAAATTTTACCACCATACTTAGGTGTGCAGCTTCAAAAAAGTTATGACCTGCAATCATCATAATTTCAGACATCCAAACTATTTTTAGATTAATTTGAAAGTACCTTTTATATGCTAACTCTTTATACTGTGGCTAATCACAGAGAAAAAAACAGCTGAAAGCATTTTAATACGTATGACTCAAAGCATAATACAGCAAAGGAACTTTAGATTAACTACTCTACTACAGGGTAAACCATAATGAGATACTTAATAATTATGGTAGCCTACAATTTGCCTACACTAAAGCAGATATTCAGAGAGTCTCACTTAGATACCTCAGCTACATATTGTCAATGGAGACGATTCAGAGAACTTCAACTAGGCATATGGCCACAGCGTTATTTAAGTACCCTCTGGGCTTTTCTGTTACTCAAATGATGACACTAGGAGTTTAGAGAGCTGGAGAACCTTAAGTGGTCAATTTAATTTCAAGGTTTTCTGTAATACAATGTAACATTTTTTAAGGTAAACAATTTCTGCACATTTAGACATCACACCCTATCTGCAAACAGGCTTTGGAGTACAGTCCCAGGCTGCTGTGTTCCTGGGTTTACAATTTACTCTGTCAAATTATTCCAAGGAACAGGTGGAAACCAACCTGCATTAAAAAACAATGAAGACGTACTGACAATGTCAGTAGTCTGTCAGGGAGATATGCCTATCAGCTAACTGCAAACACTAAGACAACCTAAGTTAGGAACCTAATGCCTTATTGCAATAGCCTAGAGTTACTAGGTTCGTAATGAAGAAAAACAGATGTCTCCTGCTTGTTTCTCCAATCATGTCCTTTTGGAGACCCTCCTTCTCTCTGTTAACTACAGAAGCAGTACTCGATGGATCTTCTAAATATTAGTTACATGTGATGAATATCTTAGTCCTATCCAACCCAAAATTCATAAACAACACTGAGTTAATAAATTCTTCCAGAATTACAAGTCTATCAAAAAAACTTGGAAGTTGGACAAAAACAATAGATGCAATACAAAAGGCACCATTATTTTGAAATACTAACCTGAACAATCCAGACCACTTTTTAAGAAGTGTTTCATTGTATTGGTCTCTTATCTCAAATAAAAGATCAAATAGTCGGTTCACAGGAAAACCATAGCCCTAAGGTATAAAAATACAGTCAATTCCTATCCCATGAATTCTGGACTCTGAGATGAGACTTATTATTCAATCTTGTCACTTTTATTAAACAAATTATAGTACTTTAAACACACCACTACAATTAGAAGATTATATATTAAATTCTCACCAAATACTTTATCCTATGTTACCAGTTTTCAAGTAGAAATTTGTCGCATTTCTAACATTTTAACTTGCTATTTATGCATATAACTAATCTTTTTTTATCAGTGTGTTAAACATTGCAAGAACATTTGTCAAAGGTGTTCATTTGGTCTTTCAGCTGGAGAGTTAATGATAACTGGAATGCTATTCTTGCTTAAGAAGTAAAGCATTTTAAAAGACAAAAACGTACACAAATTACAAAGCTAACATTAATTTTGCACAGATATGAATAACCGGATGCTAGCTGGATAGCCCAGAATGCATACAATGAGTTGATAATACTGAAAAGGAGGAACCAAGGCAAGAAATACATATATTTTAAAAATGTTCTTGTGTAATTTTGTTCTTGATTCATATATATGATTCAGGAAAACCAAAAGGAAAAATTTGACTCTAGGATTTTCAGTTAAATTACTAATATAGTATGTACCTGCAAAGTATCAGCAAATACTACAATGAGATTCTTCAGTTCCAGAACAAGGTCGGGATCACTGCAATATGACTGAAAGGGAGAAATTCTGGTTTTGTTAAAAGAATTTAAACTATGGGACATATGTTTTCAAAGAATATTAGCACAGAAGGTTAAATTCTCCAGCCTTATCCCTTTACCTGACTGACTGCCTTAGTAAAAAACAACTGAGACTCACTTGTCTTCACTTAGTCCAGCTACATAAAAGTATTTGTTAAATTTTTATATGAACTATCAGTAGTATAAAAGCTCAGAAAAAGTAAACTAAAATATGAGATTCAATAAATATCAGTATGTTGTACTGAGATTCAAAAATCGGCAAATTACATTTATTTCAGTGGAACAGAAGCACACGTCAAAATGCTTTGCTAAATCAACATCAGAGAGGTTTCCACAGGACGTTCTTTTGAACACTAAGCCTGGGTCTAACTAGTTCTAACTGTGCCACCTCAGACAGCTTCCCAGCTGTATGGGGAAAACACTATAAAATACTTTCTAAGTAAGTTCAAATTACAAATTTGATGGTAGAAAGTCAAGACATTAAGTTATTTACTCTACTAAATGACTGAAATATGGAGGTGTGGAGTCATACAACTAAGGATTTCACCTCAGCTTCACTATTTGCAATACTGGATGAAGTAAAAAAATATTTATATTAAAATAATTTAAAGCAGCATGAGAATATAGTATTAGTTAGAGACTATATATGCCTGTTTCACCTTTCTTTAATTTTTGCTCTTAGCATACTTTAGTAAAGTAAGGGTTTGGTTTACAATACCTCATAAGACCACATACACTTACCTAAAAGTCTTTACTAGGATGACGTTAGAAAGAGATTGTGATAGAATTTGTTTTGAGGGGTGTTATGCATTTTGAGAAGAAACAGTGATCAACTACATGACAAGACACTGAAGAGTTCTTTAGAGATTACATTACTTTTACTCCTTAAATTACCATATTCTTACATAGGTGTATAAATCCATAGGCAGACAATTAAGTTGCAATGTATTTAGCTTAAAAAAATGCTGAATATATCTCAATTTATCCCAATCCTCTAAAATTAATTAAAAAGCATGAGAACATCTCATTTATCATAGAACCTTTACTGATCAGTGGTACAACTATAGTTGCAATTTGAGCTTTTTCCCCATTTTTCCTCAGCATATATGAAATGTGAAATACTCCTTCAATTAAAGATCAATTGTAATAAAAATTAAAATAACATTGCATAAAGGAACTGCTTCTAGCAAACATTAAAAAGGGAAAGATAAAACTCTTCTATTTTTTCCAATAATAAAAGTTATACCAATAGTAAACTCTGAAGCAAGTTACTATCAGTCAGTTTGAGTGAACAATGGTATTCCATTGGTCTTCACAGAGGAGTAAGAAATAGCATGCAGCTAGTCAGCATCATTGGAGCCAAGGTAGAAATGTAACTTTAGGAGACACACTTTTAACATAGAAAAATTCTGTATCAACTGAGGATTTCAGTGATACCTTTACTTCAACATAAACATATCACTACTATAGCACTGAAGAGATAGCTCCAAGGGTTTTGCTGGTGGAGTTTATTTTGGAAACACTGCATTTGGAATGATAATTAGGAACTATTTCCTGGTGGTGCTTTCAGTGCCGAACTATTCAATCTGATCTAATGAAGAGGTCAGTTGAGACTAATGAGGAAGGATTGCAATAATAACAGCAGATTAACTCTGCATATTCTAAACTGCTGGACTAAGAGAAGGTTTGGAAGACCCAGTGAGTTGTAAATCAGTGGAGGATTATGCAAATAGTCCATGGCTGCAGATCACAGCCTGATACTGTTGGGAAAAACAAAAGCTTGGCAGGCTCCCTCCCAAATCTGAGCAATTTTTAATCACAAGGAAAAGAAAACACGAGAGAGGTGTAATTTTTCACTTTGTTACTATCCCAGCTTTAAATATAAAGAGCTCTGAAGTTGGAGGATTTAAACTGCAATACTGATAAGACTTCTCACTTACTGAATGTGTTCTAAGAACAGCAATGATCTTGGAAAGGGCCATGTTCCAGAGTTCATCGGTATATGTTCTAGTTACCAACCCTTGGGTTACATGTAAAATGTGGTCTTCTACTACAAAGAAACTAAAACAAAATAATGCTTAAATTATTAAGTTGTTTTCTAATATTAGAGCAAATTCTACCCTTTCACACACAAGCATAGTCAAACCCTTCCCCACTTGAGCAGTGACACTTCGGTAGGTTTGGTGTTCTGCTTTGCCCAGCGTGAAGTCAAAATGTGGAAAGTTTGTTTCATGCCAACTGCAGCCCAGGCTGCTGGGCGGTCCTTGTGGGGCACTGTACTGGTAGGATCTGGATGCTCTTCCCTGCTCAGACCCAGCAACAACCACCCGCATGATTCGTGCAGAAACTGAATCTTGCAGAAGAAAGTTTTTGGACAATGGGAGAACGGAGGGTGAATTAAGAATCAATACAGTAAAACTGAAATAAATCTTAGTTTAGAAAACTTACCCTACAATTTGACTGAAGTATCTTCTATAGCCTTCTACTGTTTCGTGCTTTCAGTGAAAAAGAAAACAAGTTTAGGAATAAAAATACCACTAAGGACTACAACCCAAGTCAATGCAAAACCAAAAGTATTGGTTACCATGCTTGACTGTGGCTGCAGAACTAATCTTGCTTGTTTCCTTCTTTGTTTTCTGTAGTAATTTTCAAATATTTCTCCATCACCCTAAAACAAGACAGAAGTAGTTAAAACGAGAACAGTACCTCAGTATGAAAAAGGCACTTCTTAAACTAAGGGTCGAATTCTCTTGAACTAAGCCACATATCTTGCATTTACTCCACACGTAGACCTCCAGCTGACAGCAGCAAAGTTTTGCATGCATTAAAATATGCAGAAATTACCTTCTTTTCTTTTTTTTAAAGTAGCCTACAGAATATACTGTAAATAAAAATTTTGCTCATGTGCCTACATTTTGTCAAACAGTATTACCCATTTTAAGCAATATTTATGTTTTTAAACTACAGTTTTCAGAGTATATTAATATTTATAGACAAGGCATATTAACTATTACTCTATAACTGAAACTCACTGTCTTCTACAGTGTTTCTTTAGGTTATTCAAGAAACTAACTGCGTTATAAAGTTAAGTTACAAAAATGCTTCTGTGAATATATGATACATCTGAACACTGCCTGTGTTAGCGTTGCCTGAGAAAAAAAAAAACCACACGAGATTTATTTAATATTTGCTTATTCTCTTTGGAATTGGTAAATATAATGACTGTGGATTTGGATTTTTCTCCTATCATGGTGCTCAAAAATACAATACCCTCTGTGCCTAATGATTATATTGTGAGGAATTCAAGTGACATCCTACCCATCTCATTAAGATGGCCATTCAGCAGAAACCATCTGTCCATTTGAAATCAGTGCTACATTGACTCATCTATCTACTGAACACAATGTAATTTGTATGCAAGCAGAATAAAGCAGCTTAGCATTTTTAAGGTTTGTTTTCACTTCATGTGCCAATCATTAGGCTAGTGCTGTTTAGAATTCCATTACTTGGGCTTCCAAAAAATCTTCAAATGAAATTATTACAGAGATTGTACATTACTAAGCCAGCATTACTTACCTAACTCCTTTATAAGATATAACAAAGAAAGTTTAAATTTAGTATTTTAAGTTCATAATGAATATTTAATCATATTTAGAAATACTGCTAACCTAACAAAATGTAAAAGTAAAAAAGAGACTTGGCTAAAAAACAAAAAAATCCACTTGAAACTGAGATGCAAATTTACTAGAACACTGTTGCAGCACAACTTTACACAGTGTGTTCTAATTCATACTAACCATTCACCTCCAGCCCAAATATTCAATGCAGTTTTCAGATGCACAAAGCCATTACCGAATTCTACTTCCAATGCCAAATCTCTACTCAGTCCTGACACAAGCTTCTCAAATGAAAGAGTAGCTGTTCTTCTCAAATCCACACCAAAAATGGAGATGTAAAATATCTTACGATTATTTATAGACCGTGCTATTCTATGCAGTCAAGATCAGCAATTCAGGCATAACAACTATTTTAAAGAGATGTTCTAAAGCAATCAGCAGAATACAGCAACAACCCTGATGATTCACTCACTGAATAAGCAAAGGAAAGGCAAATAAAATATACCGAAGCAGTGCATTTGTTTTGCCCAGCTTCCAAAAATTCATGAGTTTATATCAATAGAAATAATAAATCAGTTCACATTAGGTCATAAATTCTAGGGATACTGCTCATATATCAAGTGTTGTTTCACACTGTAGTTACATTTATTTTATACTGCTATATAGCATTTAGTTAAAAGGTAACATTACATGCTAAAGAGATCAAGGGTGTTTTCACCAGAAGTTAAATATACAGCATCTCACATAATATATGGGCTAAAAAAAAAAAGCTCTTTATATATATATTGCCCAGAAGTCTCTAGTCTAAAGAAAGGTTACTCATCAATAAATACAGTCTGTTTGGTATGTAGGTATCTTACGATCACAAGCTACATAGTATTCTGAGGTATATAAAATTCTGCTTTCTTCTTCAATATGAAGAAGCAGAGTAGAAAACTACTGTCCTGCATAAAAATAGAATATTTTCCACAATTTTGTAGCAGAGAGAGAATTCGCTGAGAAGGTGACATTTGCTGTGAGATAAGTCCTTGATCTAGAAATGTAATGAATAGCCACGTGGCATCAACTCCCGTCCTTTGCTGTCGTCATGAAGTTCTCTAAACTCCAAAACGGATGGTTTACAGCAGGAGGTAAATGAGAAGGACTCCAAGAAGGGGTTAATGCACAACTCTTGATAATGCTACCATGGCTTATTAATTAGATTATGCTGGCAGGAAAGACAGAAGCCCTATTCTGAAGACATCAACAACCCTTTCTGGTATCAGAGAGCACTCCAAGTTGTTTTCTGTCTCCAGTAAATTTGGAAGCTGGCAAACTTTCTGTGCAAACCCAAAGAGCATATCCTTGGATCAAGGATCCAACATCAGGATCCTTGTCAAAGTGAAAAACATACTCACATATTACTTTTAAATGTCATCTATTAATTTTACTTCAACTGGTGTATTTAACTTAACACATTCTTTTTCATGTGTTATTTCACACTCATTTCCTCTGTAAAAAGAAATGGTCCATTCTTTTTTAATAGTTCTGGTAGCCTGTCTTTCTGTCTGTCTTGTTCTTTCATTGAGATGAATAATTACTCATGTAATTACTGATGCTTTTGTTTGGATTCTTTCTTTAAAAAACAAAGTAATTTCAAGGTATAAGTTTCCATGTTACACAGCTGCAAGGATTCCATAAAAAGAACAACCCAGCCTGAATGCTTGAAGCCAGGTCCAGCTGAAATTGTAGGATTAACAATACTTCAGAGTACTTCATCTATATGCCCTGATACTTATTTTATATGTAATCTGACTTAAAAGTAATTAAGACATAGGAAATGTGAGAAAATAATAAATAATTTATTACCAAGTTTCCCCCAAAAAGTTTTCATCCTTGTTAGCTTGTGCATTGTATCTCTTTTACAGCAGCTAAAATGGGCTACTGTGTCTCTGCCACTGAATCCCACCTAATCTGCCTGAGCTCAGCCTGTCACAATCTCCAGTGTTTGCTTGCTGTTTTCCTCTACTATTCCGATTTCCACAAGATTCAGACTGAATGTTCCTGTATTTTGTAATATTGACCATATCCCCCCAAACATTTAGGTAACATGGAACAGGTGGGGGAACTGCAAAAGTGCCGATACCACTGTTGAGGCAGACATGCATATTTTACATATATTCTTAAGAACACTTATGTAATTAATGTCTTGCTGTGTGTCCTTTATTATGCATATAAAATAAAACATGTATCCATGCCCTGAGTATCCATACTCTACTGACCTCAACTGGCTCATCCAGAACTACTACTACTAGAAGCAATATGCTTGCTTGCTTAGGAACCATTACAGTATGAAAAATACAAAAATAAATATTCAACTTCAAAAAGTAAAATATCTTTTTGAGGTCACCTTAATACATACCAAAACTGAATAGATGTGCAAACACCTATAGACTGGAGAAAAGTCTACAAGATCTTGGGCAGTTAAAACCTGAAGAAGGAAATGAAAAAGAAAAGTATACAAAGCATAAAAAGCATATAATGCGCAAAATGTGATTACATGACCAACAGAACTTGTCCCCTTAATAAGGACCCAAAAATGGATGGGTTCTATCACAAATGTAAATTAATTGCTCGACTCTCCCCTCCCTTTGTACTACAGTACTAGATTTTATTCGTGTTACAAGACCAGACTCCTTTCACTGTGTTTTCAGAGCACCAGATTTAAGGTCTAAATACTCACTGTTTTATTCAATTTATGAATACTGGATATTTGATAGCGGAAAGAGTTCTAACACAAGCTGAAGTCCTCAACGCAGAAATGCTGACTTTAGCAAAAGCAGAATATTTCAGTGGGTGACATATCATTTACAGTGGGCAGGTAATACATAATGTAAATTGCAACTGAATTCCAGAATAATTACAAGTTCTATCCCATTGAATGTCCCCAACCATGATGTTAAAGCTAGCATTAGTACAACTAATATTTTGGCACTGTTTTTTCGCCCTAAAATGCTGATCTGGACTGGTGTCCCTTGAAGGTGTTCTCTGGTTCCTCCTAACTAATGTTGACCATCTACAGGCAGCATAGTGCAAGTTTTGTTAAATAAATCTATAAAATTCACTTTAAATAAAACATGCTGATTTAGTATTAAGTTACCTCTTCTTCGTGTTCATCATCATCTTCAAACGTTCGCTTCAATGTAATTTCATTCTTGGATTCCAAAATTCTACTTCTACCTAAATGCATATTCCGACCATAGTTTAGATTATTCTGCTTCTGAAGAGTGGTACTAAAGGTTTTCTGCTGCTGTGCCTGTTTTAAGAGTAGTACCAATAAAGAGGGATGTAATGCAAATTTCATCACTGATGAGTATATGCTATGACATGAAAAACAGGTGGTGCTATTGAACACACATCAGTGTAACTGCAAGATGTCTGTTCTCAGCCTACACTGATGATTTTGTCTTTAATCAGTTTGGGATGTTAAATTAGTTCAATAGCTAATTTCTGCATAATTTTTCCCTAATCCCCAGAATACAATTTTAAAGGAAGAAAAAATAAAAAAAGTAATCTGTAATTTTCCTGATCATAAATTTTAAACAGAGAATCGATATTTAAATGAAGTACAGTTATCACAGAGTTTCCAGCTATTTGTTTGCTGTCTTCAGTTAAGTCTTAGTGAGCAGACAGCTGCAGAAGCCAAATACACTATATTGTCCTTACTATTGAAAGAAATGCAACAAGGTAGCAGAGTATAATCTTGCGATTAAATTTCATTTATAATAATCAATGCTGCATTTTACAGGAACCTTTCTTTGATGACAAAATGGCAACCCAACCTGAACTCTGCCCAACAAAAATTAAAACTTTGCTTGCTCTCCAAATAAATTTTAAAAGCATTAACTGCTTTAAAGCTTGCCCAGTACCAGTGCTTTGAAGTGGCAGATTATTCTGTGATGGAACAGGCAAGGGCTCCAGCTGTCCCAGGTCTCCTCCTGGCTCTCACCTCAGTCCTCTGCATTAGTAGTACTTTAGAAAGGACGAAGCAGCTATCTCAACACTTTTTAGTCTTATTCATCCTTGCCAGCTGGCCAGATAGGCTGCTCTTTGTTTTGGTGTAGTAGCTGCTGAGTTACAAACTGTCTAGGAGTTGACTACTCAAAGTATTTCACAATTTGTCCCTTCTTGTCTAGGACACATACAAATTTGGAAAGAAAGTTTGAGGCTACTGAAGTATCACACTGCTGCTTCCTGTGTTAGCCAGGAACCACTAGAATGACAACTTCATGTCCAGGAGAAGAAACTACCCAAGATGTCAGCAAGCATTTCACAGCTCTCCATCTTTACTCAAAGGTCTATGTGATGACTATAATCCATAGACAAATCTTCTGGGCTAACCTGAGACTATCAACACTGGTATTTTCAGTAGATAACAGGACTGAAGTCATCCTGTTAGGTTGGCTTACCTGCTTCATGGCAGTTTCCCCAATTCTGTCAGAATGCTTTCGAATACTCTCTAAGAAATCCTTGAGATCAGACATGGATATTTCTTTTATTTCTTCACGCAGTTTTGGAAGATTTTCTATCATTATCTGGCAAAACCGGTATTGGCTAACTCTAGGAAGATATAGATTTTCTAGCTGTTCCATTGTTTTTAAAGCAGAATAGTATCTACAAAGAGATTAAAATCAAATTGTGTAGCTTCTTATAAAATTTTAATAAAATACTTTGTATATCAAATATAGGATATCATTATCATGCATGCAATACATACCTAATGAAATTACCCTGTTCTTAGAAAAATTAAGAAACAAAAGGTCAGCCATATAATGCTTTAGTTTGGAAAAAAAAACCCAAGAGTAAACTGTGAGAGTGACTCAGTCAAGTCAAAATTTTAAGTAGGCTCCTATGGTATTAGCTGTTCTCATCAATAGAGTCCTAACACCACATGGAGCATCCTGCAGAATTGAGGCACTAAAGCCATAACAATTATTTCCCCTTCTAGATTGCATTTATTAGGGGGTTTTATGAGTTCTTTTTTTCTGAAACACAAATTGCCAATCACCCAACATTGCCGTATACGCACCAAACAATGAAAAAAATCTTGGAAAAGTGTGCCTGTATGTATCTGCTTTCTTTAGGTACATGTGAACATATACACACATCCACACCCCACCCTCTTTGCACCATCCTTAGCTGGAAAAGACATCTATACACTTATCTAAAGCAATATTTTTTCCAGCAGCATATCATATTTTGCTGTAAAGCATGAATCTATTTAATTCTTCTGACAAAATACAGTATATCACATCAAGAAAACAACTACTTTGAAAAAGCATTAAGGTCAGAGGGTTTTAAAAAACCCAAACCAACAAAGACTGCTTAATATTCTCTATACTTCCGTGTTCTATTAGCCTACAGACTATTTGTAGCAGAAATATGGAAGAATGGCCTGAGGGGGGGGAAAAAACAAAACACCAATAAATACTTTCTCTCGTGTCCATACACTATGCAGATGTTATACCATACATTCATAACTGTGTTGTGAAATTTTACATATGGGACAATGAGTTTAAAGAAATACTGAAGTTAAAACTAAGTGTAAAAAGTGATTTAACTGCAAAATAAATTAAAAAATTAAAGAACGACTCGAACAATTTTCACAACAGAAAGCTACCAAATACTGAGACATCAACTCTATCTATTACTACAGTTATTTACCTCTCTTTGCTCTCAGTTCTCTCATAGATTACAGGGGTTCTGGGGCAAGACTTACTAAAACCTTTTATCAACTTCAGGCCTGTAGCGTGTAAGTAAAATCTTGATGCTTTCAGCTGATTTAGGGAAACATTTAAAGAAGGAAATTTTAATTGAAGGAAATTGGCTTTCCATGCTTTCTCTTATAATCAGTAGAGAGATGAACACCACAAGGAGGTGATTCAGAGCTGAGTCAGGCTCCTACATGCCTATTCCTGAAGTCAATACCTTTCTCTTTAACTTTCAAATGTCACA
Organism: Haliaeetus albicilla; assembly: GCF_947461875.1. NCBI lineage: Eukaryota > Metazoa > Chordata > Aves > Accipitriformes > Accipitridae > Haliaeetus > Haliaeetus albicilla. The sequence continues at coordinate 23,528,225 of NC_091493.1, forward strand.
CAGGTTTGTAAGGCAGAATGCTTGTGAAAATTTTTACTTTACTGAAAAGATGAAGTAAAAAAGAAGTGGGTCAATACTGAGATAGACAGCTAAACTAAGAAGGCAATAAACAGAAACACCACGATCAACGAATTTGTAATGTCAACAACATTTTAAAGAGAGGTGCAGGAAACAGGTTAAACATGAATAGGACAGCAATTAGTTGTAGATGTGACAGTAATTTTCCTTTACACAGTATTCTCACCAGCTACTCATCCCAGGAGGCTTTTGGGAAAATGCATTTACTTTGGCCTATTAGAACAGAATAAGGTGAACCGATGCCTTCTAGCTTGGTCTTGGAACAGGAAAAGCAGAAAAACTGAGATCAGGCTAAGTTAATTTGCTGTTAGTTCCAACCCTTTCTTTCCACAAATACAGGGTAATATCCTCAGCCCATTTTTAGCTTCTCATATTATAACCTTAGTTTCTTTTTCTTCCTGAAAGTCCTACACAATCAGTACTGGAAAATTGCCAAATCATTTTGAAAGGGAAAAGCTGAATATGAGCAAAGTCCCTTCAAATGTTCAAGAAAACCTGGAAAAGTATCCTTTCCAGTTCTTTCGCTTCTGGATATTACTTTGTAGATATAGTGAGTAAACACTTTCAAACTGAAATACAATTCAAGCTGTTGGCTCCCCTTCTGTAGACAACCAATAATAAATTATTAATACTACAGTCATAACTTCTTGTTCCATTCTGAAGTAAACACATTGTTTTGAATTTTCTCAATCAAGACATTTCTAAGTTAACAATTCAGCATAGCTGGAGGATGGGAAAAATCTTCTCTTTTATTCAAGAACACAACTGCTTTCCGGACACTGCAAATAAAGAGGTTTCAAGTGTAAATTAGGAGCTTTTGTTTATTATATACTTGGTTTATATAAAATATACATAAGGTGACGGGAATGTTGCAGATAAGAAGGAGTCTGGGGGTTTTATGTGTGTGGTTTTTGTTTTTTTAAATAGTAAATGACCAGGAGTGCCACATGGTGAGACTTCTGGGGAATAAAACCATAATAGCATCAAAATCGTATAAAAGGTTTTTATTTAAATTATACGGATCAGCTTATCAGAACACTGTTAGTTCATCTGGAAGGTTTTTGAGTGCTGTCTCTAAGATCAGAATTAACATAATCCAGTTTAAATCCATTCTAGAGTCCCTTACTAATTATGTATCTATATGGAGCTCAGGACCTTGCCCTTTTAACATCTGTTCTGATAAAGCACTGAAGTCTTATTAATTTGAAGGTCATCTGCAGGTCAGGATTTAAACTAAAAAGTTTTGCATATCATTTCATGGAATGATGTATTTGTATATTTTGCTTTAAAAACATTCCATAGATTTAACTCAATGCTGAAGTTTTTGACAACAATATTATTAGTTCCCATCATACATTATCAATCATGTAAGGTGAAGATTGCCCATTTGACTACAAATGAGTTAAAGAAGTATCTTCAAAGCTATTTTTTTATATAAATACAGCAGTCCTCTGTCTATTCTTCTGAGCTAATCTTGTAAGAATATGTTCCCCAATGCAGAATTTATAATGTAAGCTTTGAAACTGAAGTCACAAGTTTGAAACACCAATAGAGGTCATATGATAAGACTGTTCAGAACTGATCCATCTTGTCATCAGAACCAGAAAACTGCAAGATGGATTTTACCAGCATCTCCAAACTATAAAAATGGAAACTTCTAAAACTAGCAAGAAGCGGGACTGGAAAAACAACAACAACAACAACAACAACACCCCCCAAACCAACCAACCAAACAAAAAACCCCACCAAACAAAAGATTAGTGGTTTGCATCATCTTATTCTAAAATGGAGCTGGCATTTTACAAAATGTCCAAGGCCCAGGCACAGAGTAGTCAGGTCTGTACTAGAATTTGAAACATCAACACACAAAAAATCCAAAAGAAAAAGAAAGTGACCGTTACTTTAGAGTACACTAAGTATTAAGTTATTTTTTAAATGACAGAACTTTTAAGATTTTTATCAGCAGAGTGTCATTTGGAGGCAGTTAAGAGAAACACCATAACTTACTAAAAAAGCCCCATCAAGATAAACTAGAGCAGTCAAGAACCTACACAGGACAAGAGCAAGATGAACTCAAAGGCTGTGAATTTTACTGAGAATAAGATATTTGTACACAAGCCTTTTGAGTAAAGAAAGATATAGTCATGTCCCAAAATTTCCTGCTGAAAAAACAAGAGGTGAGACAATAACCTTAAAATTATAATTTTATTTTAATTAAGGAAACAATTTACAAAGAAAAAAATAGTAGTGTTCTTCAACTTTTGTGCTTTGCTCAGAGACAAATACTGTATATTCTTGCTTAGTACATTTCCACTGAGTAAATATGGAAAACTTTTTGTACTCTACTAAACAGATTTAAGGGAGTTCATTGGAATTTTTCAATAATATTGTGGAAAAGTCACAATCACAGAGATCTTGAAGATGATATATTGAAATTGCAATTGAAAACCATTCACCACAGGAACAACTATCTATTTATTTTGGTTTTAGATCTAGTTGCCTTAACAATTCTAAACCTAATTTTAAACTTCCCCAGCATACCAATTTTATCAGTTGCCCCAAAGGACCACAAACTGAGATCAAGGCACTACTAACTGAAACTTCTGTAAAGTGAGTCAAAAGCTCAATATTTCTTAAAATCAGATTAAAGATTGCTATGTGAAAAAAAAAAAGATCTGTGGAATACCTTCTTCGTCCATAATGATGTGGTAGGAGATTTTAAACAGAAATTATCAAACAAATAGGGTTGCGAGAACAGTGAGAAAGCAAGCAACTGACAGTTCAGTATCAAATATATATTTTGATGGGTTTTTTTGCCAGATCCATGGTACCTCTGGTAAGTATTGATTTGCAGTTGGTAAAATCCAGTGCTTCATTTTGACATTGTTCCAAAACAATGCAGAAAACCAAAATCAAATCACCATCACTTGTATCTGTTCCAATATCTTTCCATATAGACATGGGTAGAACCAAATTATATAAATTAGGAAGTTTTCCTATTTGCTTCCTTTATGTCTTACGGTTTATTTGAATGCTTGGAAGGGCTGCATGACTGTCTCAGTGAGACTTAGTAACCTAAATAACTAACCAACTCTATCTTCCCCACCGTTCAGAAGAAAGCTTATAGTAAGGTCAGAAAACAAATCCAAGTCTTTCAGGGCAAAAAGCTCAATCTGAAGACCATGCTCTTTCTTTAGTCCTTCCCACAGTAGATTCGAGAAGATTCAGCAACCACCTTAGCAGATTGATTTATTGAATTATTTTCATTGTATGGCAGGTTTGGGGTTTTTTTTGTAATACCTATTGTAAAAACACCAGTTCTAACAATTCCCCATTAGACCACAATCACTTGAAGCAGCTGGAAACTTTCTCCAGAGACACATATCAAAATCCAAATGCACAGGCCATGGTAACAGAGCTGTATAAAATGTGTGATGATCTTATCTCTTACTTAAAGATCTAGGTAGTTCAGTTTAAATGCATGGCCTCCACTAGGTGTTCTGGAGAGCAGAGGAGAGACCATGCCTCTCCCCTGTGCTTCCTCAGCTAAGACTTTAAACCCTGCATAACTCTTTCCAGCCAATTTTGTCTCTTCAGAGCAGATTCCACAGTTGCTTCCTCTCACAACTATAGTTCTTGTCAACTTGTGTTATCCATGGCTCAGGAGACAGATAAATAGGATACAGAGTCTTTCACCTCTAGGTCATCAGTTCAAACATAGCCCATGTTCATAGGGACCAAAAGTTGCTATCAATAGATGGCTTCTTGGACTCCAGTAAACCTCCATTCCATCTGCATAAACCAGTATGTATTCCACACCCAAAATCCTGCATTATCTTAAAAGGTGTCTGCCATGGAGAAAAGGAAATGGAATTCCAATCTTTATCGTAAAACAACTGTCCCCCAAAAATACAGAATATCCACACTTTCATCTTCCCTTCCTTTAAACATTAGAAATGCTATGTTACTCACAGTGCAAGACTGTAAGACAACAGAATAACAAAAATATATTCTGACAGGCTGCAAGCAGAGAAAGACAAAAGAAAAGAGGTCTTTTTAAAAATGACCAGTGAAAGCTTTGCTGCATTAACAAACCTCAGTAAAGGTTTATGAGAAAAATTATCTTTGCCTAAAATAAACATTCCTCATTGTTTTTGTTAAGACAGGGATTGTGAATGCTCCTCTCTCTGACTCTTCCAGGAAAGCTTCACAGCAAAACTTAGGAACATAAGTTTTGAAATCCCCTGTATCTGCACACATCAGCTATCAGGTCTTTGCGCTGACACTATGGGTGTCTGCTATTGCTCAATCACTTAGTGATAAAGGCCAGGATACATTCACTCTTTGGATTTGTGGCCTGCTAAGCCACAAGGAAATTACCATTTGAATTACCTGCAAGCTTCACAGGATAGCCACCTCTAGGGTGTATTATAGGGAATTTTAAGTCACAGGCAAAGTAGTAACTGTAACATAGCTAATGAAAGAGATACCTGAGCTGGAGCAGTAGCCTGCAGCAGAGTCTAAGCCTTCTGCACTCCATGTGATTTCAAGGTATGGTACATCAAAGCTATGGCATCTCCCCTCTCCCTTAGATCTTTTTATGGTATGACAATGACATGTCCAAACCCCTCAATTCAGTATATCATCCTTTAACTTTTAAGACTTCTTGTCTGGCAACTCCTTCCGCAGGAAAATTATCAGATCTGAATCTCTTAAATAATAGAAATCTAGTTTTAGATTTAAAGAGTACTGATGATTTCTCAGAAAGCACATCAACCATCAGTGGACTCTACAAAACTCCTAGCAAACATGAGTCAAAAATGCTAAAAGCCATCTGCAATTTTACCTCACCTAAGTGATCTCGCTGTGATGACATTAGGAACTATAACTTCCCTTGTAATTCTACAAGCAGCCGGGATGCTGCTTGTCTTGCCTAACAGAGTAAGGGAATGGCAGAACGCAGGCCTTAATTCCAATGTTTTCATATTTTCAACATGCTAAACATAGCGTGCTCTACAGACCACCTTGCAGATGGAAGCAGTGCGATTCAGACAGCACACCCTGCAGTCTGTTCTCTGACCAGACTAGGAAGAGCACTGGACTGTTTACATCTTTCTGCTGAGCTGCTCCAAGAGCACTGCAACAACATGCTGCCAGCTATTCTAAGCAGATATCAAATCAGTGTCCTGTTCAGAGGAAATAGCGTATAGTAGTCAAGCTGATAAGATCTACCACACTGGTTCACATCTAGCAAGTTTTGACTGTTAAGAAGAGACAGCATAGTGCCATAGCTATTAGGTTATTCTTAAAGCTCTTCTATTTCTGCAGCAGACCTCCCAGACAGCATGTGCGCACAGGTATCAAGTAGGACATATACCACTGTCAAAGATGCATCAGATTTGCTGCGATGCTGATTGATCTGATGTGTACAGTACATGTGATGCATTTTGGACATGTCTGCACACAGGCTTTAGAGCTGATTTACTCATACACAGTGGCCTTTGTTGAGGATTTTCAGATGTCCAGTGGTATGGCAGGAGGTGTTGGCTACCCAGACAACAGAAATCCAGACAAACAGTCCAGAAGTAAATCTAGATTACACAGTAGTCCTGTAGACACCTTACTATGCATAGCTAGTTCCAAATGGAAACAGGTCCAGACAGACTTGTTAGCAGAAGCTTGCTGCAGTGGTGCCAGGTGCACAAAGAGGCAATGACAACGATCATGAATCCCGCAAAGGAAGACACAGAGTAATCGGTGTGACTGAGGCTGTATGAAAAGCAGGCAGGGATGAAGGTGGCAATGAGGCTGTAGAAATCAGGAAAAGAGAAGCAGTGGTATTCCTGCGGTGAGTGTGCATGAGGTACAAGGCAGCAGCAGCAGCCCCAGTGGGATAGGATGACAGCTACAGGGGGGCAGGGGCAGTCAAGCTGTCACACAGAGAGAACTGGGAATGCTGGGGTTACAGCAGCAGTAAGTGGCTCTCTGAGAAGATGGAAAGCAAAGACACAACAGAGGAAGGAGCAACTGGTCATGTACCAGTTCGAAACCATTATTCTAGAAATTTATTTTTAATTATGGTTTTATTTTAACAAGTCATTTTGTCACAGAGCGAAAACAACCCAAACACCAGCACATTTTCTGCACTTCATTCTTGTAGCCCCATGTACACAACAGATTAGCACAGAGATACCAGATAAGTCTAAGGAAAGGTATATGAAGTGAAATGTCCTTTTTTCTTGGATTATGAATTCAATTCAAATACATTATGACAGATTAATCAGGTATTAAGGTACTCTGAAATATCTTTACTCCCTAAGGATCTTATGATTCTTGCTTCTTAAACTGTTTTAAGTATTAAAAAAATAATACACTTCACATTTTACAATTGTAATTTCACTGCATGTTATGCTTATTTAAGTAAACATTATTTTTCATGGCAATCACTAAGCTCCTAGAAGTCTTTATATTTAATATAACATTTGTTCACTTGCAGTGACATTCTTGAAACACAGACAAGGTATTATGAAAAGACAACTACACATACCAAGCTACAGGACTTAGAATACTTACATGTCTACATCAGTGTTTGGTTTTCTATCAGTTTACTTACAAATGTTATATTTTACTCATAGAAATAAGTTCACTCACCTTTTTACATTCATCTGTTCTTTTAGTTTGCTGTACATTTCCAGCACTGCATAAAAACAAGCAGATTAACCCATGGACCTTACTGTGGCTTTAGTTAATAAAAGAGGAAAATATATACTGTAAAGGACAAAATAAACCACAGAAAAGGATATGCTAAATTTACCTTATTTAATTCCTACTGTAACATAAATGTGATAAAACTAGCAAAAAAAAAATTAATTCTAGAATGCAGCTAAGAAAAAAGAACTGAACTCTTAACAGCCTTTAAATGAAAAAGAATTAAGATGAAACGTAACAGTAGACACTGTATATATCAAGCATATTCATTCACTTACTACATACCATAACTTTATCTGCATTACCAGCCTATGACCTGTCTCCATTAAATGGCAACAGTACCACCTACTGTACTCATAACAAGTCAACAACAAGACTTTGCAAAGAAAAATTCTCAAATCTGTTTTACGCCAGTATCACAAACAGGATGAAACCCTTATAGAGTTGTGTGCAATCCTACAACATGACCCTTCTGAAACATCATTTAGAGCTCTTATGCTTTATAAAAAAAAAAAAAGCCTGTAAAGACACAGAGCTAAAAGTACAATGTTGAAACAGAATCATTAGTATTTTCCCTAGAATTCAAACAGTAAAACCCAGCCTCTTAAGCAACAAATTCATTATTTATCATATTAAAATATTATTTCATTTAAAGTTGTATGTGGCTTCGTTGTTTGCATCATTTAGATCTGTCTCACCGGCTCCTCACAAAGTGTCATAATTACTCTATGTCAAGTATTGTAAAAGAGATGGAACCTATGAGTTGACATTGTTTTAAAGCCCACTAATTTTTGTGTTGAACTGGATGTTACAGGACCACAACTTAAAAAACAAAATTCTTTTCCATTTTGGCTACTGTGACTTACTGTATTTAATTTGCCATCGTATTTAGCTATAGGTCACTCACCTGGAAGACACAACTGTAGTTTTTCCACAACTGTTGTAATATTCCGTTGCTGAACTCTACATCGGATGATTTCCTCTGTTTGGGCTATCACCTTAGAGATTTAAAAAAAAAAAAAAAAGAAAGAAAAAAAAAAGAAAATCACAATTAAATTAGGCAAATAAATTTAATTTGCTACAAATATTCATAATGCCCATATAGGAAGCACCACTTTCTCACCTCTTTCCCAGCATCCTGAAGCCTTCGGTTGGTATCAGTAACTTGGACCTTAAAAATAATTTCACCTTTGTTAGACAAATATGCATATATTGCCCTGATGTGACTGCTCACCCTTGTAATCAGATCATGCTTCATGAGAAACTTAGAACAAAGAAATGCAAATTCAAATTAACTCTACAGCTTGAACTTGAACTTTTGATCGCAAAGGGCTTTTGTTAACTTCAATTACTTATGACAGTTCTTTCTAACAGATTCTGTGGCAAACTTCTCAAATTTACTTGGGATTTTTGAACTTTCCTTGTTTCTGTAGGTCTGTCAAACAATTCAAATCATTGACCCAATTGACCACTGGTCCCTTTTTGATAACCTCAATGAGCTCTATGGGCCATTCATTGTCTGTAAGAAATGGTGATTGCATTTTATGGTAATTAAACATTCATACTTTGCTGAATGCAAACACTGGGTGGTTGATTAACATCAAACGTGGAAATCTCCAAACCACAGCAACATTTTAATGCTGCAGGTGCAGGCAAAGCTCGACCTCAGATTTTCCCACATAGTAAGTGACTCATTAGGTCATCATAATAAGGAAGCACATTCTAGTTTATTAAAAATCTCATTAATTTCTGAACAAAGATGCTCAATGACCTCATTGATGCTGTATTTGGTCTCTTGTTATCTGAATATCCTTTATATAATGCTCTTCTAATCATAACCTCTGATGAACTATGCTCATTCTGTCTGGTGTGCATATTTTGCTCTCAAAAGTGTAAAGAGAGCTAAAAGGGACGGATCTCATAATTCACTATTCTGCATTCTGGTTTGGGAGTAAATCTTAGTTCTCATTTCTAATGAAAACTACTAACTCCACCTACTCTCCTACTCATTACAAAGTAAAGAAAATTTATTTCTCATGAATAACTGCAGTATTTTTATTTTTCTAATCAAGGTTTTAAATTTTTCTAAGGTCTGACATATAAACACATGGTTAGAAAAAGACCTATGTAAGAAATATTGGTTTTGCCATTTGTTTGTTGTTCGTTACCTTCTGAGAAAGCCTTTAAAAAGGGCAAAATAATTTTGGTAACATTTGCTGAAAACATACATTAAAAAACAAAAAAAATCAGAATTAGACCTAATAAAATACTCAGCTTTGTAAACGTAAACTACTGGATCAGGCAACAGCTCTAATTACAAATCTTAAATAATCCACTTTTAAAAAATTGTTGTATACATCAGAGTGTATGTCATAATCACTAAATTCTTATTCTTCAGTAGAAGAGTCAAGTTCCTTTTTTTAAATTCCAAGACAAATAATATATAAAACTCCGAAAAAACTAGTTCCTTACCTTTAATTTTTCTGCATCAGCCCTAACTTTAAGAAGTTCTGTAATAGCATCCACAAAGCCCTGATGGTGAAAATTGCACATCTTTTCTATCTCCCTGTCATGGTTACGTATGCAGGCATCTAGTTTTTCCATAAACCTCTGATGTGCATTTGGTTGGTCATCATATACAGACCTGTTAAATACAAATAAGAAAATCAAAGTTTACTTTTTCCCCCAGCTAAAAATAGTATGCAAGGATCTTTATTGAAATCTCTCTCTCAAAAAGAAAATAAAAGCACACAAACTTGATGTTACGGTGGCATCATTTGTGATCCACTCCACCAAAATCACCATTAAAAGAAAGAGATGGTGCAAAACTGAGAACTGAACCCAGCCCTTATGGCATTAATCCAGGTGCTTAACCAGTTACATCATGGTTGACCTGAGCCTCACTGGTCTGTTATTTATGCCCTAATACTATGGGTACAAAAGAATCAGTTTCTCCAACCACCTCAAATAGCATGGATCGCTTTTCCATCAAATTCCACTCTTTGCTAAATATAAAGAAGTGAAAACATACAAATTTGCTTTCCTGGTATTCCTGACACCAGACTTATCCAACTAAATCAGGGCTGGATGCTTCCAGCCATAGCGACCGGAGCACTGTGCAGCAGCAGCCGGACCCCTGGTGGAAGGCAATCCCCACTGCTCCCTGCCTCCTCCTGCCCACGCTCAATGTCTCCCAGAGCAAAATGATGACATGCACATGCCTAAGGCTGCTACCTCAATGGGATCTAACTTTCAGGAACGGCTAAAATCAGGTCTTTTGGTTTATTTTGCTAATTGTTTGAATAGTACACTTATAAACCTCAAGCAGGAAACATGACTCCTGGAGAAATTACCAGCGTAGCTTGTTGAGTCAGAAATAGAAAGCTGCAACGAAAAATGCTCAAGCATGAGAACGAGCAAAGGAGATGGGGCCATTTATAGCTTTAGACTTTAGCAGAGGAAGCAAGAAAAGAGGTATTACAGAGAACTGTACTGGAAATCAAAGGTATAAAGTCTCCCAAGAAATGTAAGGCAGAGGCAGTTCCAAAATTTTATTAATAACCTGATATAGCAACAACAGCAAAGACAGGTAATTTTTGAAGCAGCTTTTCAGATAGAATGAGAGCGGCAATACGAGGATGATATAGTCATACATATATAAACAGGTTTCTACTGCAAAGTAGAAACGTTCAAAAGCATCAGGAGATCAAAAATCTTTAAACTGCTTTTTTTAGCCTCTATTTCCTTTCATAATTACAAAGTTTTCTCCAGAAATCTGTAAGAAGAAGCTGCTTTTAAAAAAAAAATTTTTTTTTAAATCCTTAAGATGGGGGACGGGGCGGGGAAAGCTGAAGTTCCAACGGTCTCAATGTTGCTTGTAGAAGTACAGTCTTAAGTTCAAGATCCAGGCAACAGTGAGTCAAAGTCTCTAAAACTCTTGAGGAGAGAGAAAGTACTTCTCACCCAGTCTTCTTGGAGAAGTATGACTTCCCATATTCTTCAAGATCCTCTTTTCTAACCAGACAGCTGTGCTCTGCCAAGATCTGGGGTCATCATCACCCATTCAACAAACCTATAGCTGAGTGCCTGACAAGAACTTGACCTTTCAAGGAAGAAAAGGGTATAGAAGAGATTGAAAAGATTCTTGTAACTAGATTCTTCATCCTTTTTGAGTTCCTTTTGACCTTGGACAATATACTAAGAGAAGCAACTGAAGTTAGAGAAATGAGAAAGGTAATAAGCTGTCCTACATGCCAAAGGAAGAAAGCCAATTCCTGATAGCCTGCTTGCTATAGGTATTTTCTCAGGGAAAAATCTATTCAATAAAATACTCCTAGAATATCCCCCTTTAGCTTATGATAGGAAAATAAGGCTACAGTACTGAAAGGCAGGCTCTTTCCTCCAAAGTGCACCAAGGGAAAAATGTAAGATTGTTGACCCATGAAGTGGTTCACAAAGGGAAAAATACCCCTCACCCTCTCCACCACCGCAGTTTGAAATGACAGCTGGAAGGAGCAAATGTGTGACAGTCAGTCTGTCCTCTTGAGGTTACTGTCAGGCTGCCTGAAAGAGACCCCTCAAGGCTGTCCAGGATAACTGAGGTTTAAAGGGCTATGGTGGAAGATCATGAGTGAGCCACACCTGTCAGTGGGAAACACCTGCACCCAGAACCTGGTGCTGGCTGGAGGGAGAAGCAGCAACCTGGCCTGGGAGGAAATAAAGGTGCAAGACACATAGTCAGCATTAAGTGATCTCTCATTAGGCAACCTAACGTTCTGCATCTGAAGACACAGTGGGAAGCATGCAGACAGTATCACTGCTACCTGTAAAGAAATGGGAAAGGGGTGAGAAGAAGATTCAAGAACTGATGTTGCAGTGCTCCAAAATACACAGTACAAGCTGGTGACGTGAGTGCTGCTCTGTCTCTATAAGAAAAGGGTCACAGATGTTGGAACCTACAGGGTGGACACAGAGGGACATCCACAGGTCTCCAGAGTACCATTCCTGGAGAAGAAATAAAAAGATTAGGAGGACCAGAGGCATCAGATAGTGCCTTCACAGATATTGGGCATGCATGAGCTTCCTCTGAATGGGCTGGACTCGCCATCTATACTGCACTGGATGCTAAAGCAAAAACCAGAAAAAAAGTTCAATTTATTACTACTTCCTCGAGCCTTTTAATTAAGGGTGGAAGATGTCTACAAGTTCAGGTCTCCTTCCAGAGTTCTCAAAGGGAAGTGAGAAAGGCGTATCATTATCACAAAGATAGGAGACTTCCATCTATCACTATGGACTCATAACTGTAAGCTCTGTAACATAACTGTAAGTGAAAACAGTAGTAAAACACACACAGACAGACTAAATATACCTAAAATGAGAACAAGACTGTAAAAAGATGGTGCAAGAGGAACTCCATACTTGAGTTTGTGGTAGCACATACTTTCTTTGGTGGTAGCAATGCACTGTCTTTTTGGACTTAGTTATTGCCTGATGATTTTGGGGTATCCAGTAGCTGCAGTTCAGCATGGCTGTCTTGATACCTTTTTATCGATTTCAGATCTGTCAACACTGGCAGACATGCTGTTAAAATACTGAGAGAAGGAAATAATTTGTCATCAGGAGATTTCTCTTTAAAATGTTGTCAAACAATTCCAGACAACATAGCCAGAAATACTGGAAGCACATACGATATAGCATAGGCAATACAGTATTCACTGTTATAAAAACCAGTATTTATTATTTTTTCTCAGTATTAAAGCTACTTATACTTCAGTTTAATGAAAATAAATAAAGTACTGATTGATAATTCTCAGTGGTATTATCACAATATTTAATTCAAAATCATACAGGAAATAAATGTTTAAAATTGGGGAGGAAGAAATCAATACTGTGTACATCCCGACACACTGCCTTAACCACAACATTCCCCACCTTATTAAAATAATAGTTACTATTTTATGTTCTACATTGTACTGTTTCCTGCAGGGATACTAATAAAATGGTGATCTGTGATCTAAACCAGTATTTTGACAGAGCTCCTTAAAATTCACTAGTGGTATAAATTCCATATTGATTACATATGTAGACAGCTCCATCTTGTGGGAACAATACAAATCAATCCTCTTCTGTACACTAGTGAAAAAAATCCTGAGACAGAACTGCTTACCTCTAAAGAAAAAAATCATCACAGCATTTAAAAGAAATTCACACTTTGTATCACAACTCTCTGATCTAGGTGAGAAGTAAGAAGGCGAATTAAACAATTCACTAACTTCCTTAAAATGGTATACTCTTAGGACACTATACACATGTTATTTCAGAGGCTTCAGAAGGAAGTCTGACCTAAAGCACTGGCCTTTTTGAAAGTATAAGTGTACTTGAGAGCGCCATGCCATCTCCGGCCATGGACAGAAATTAGGCTTTTTCTCAAAACTGCAAACACAACTGCGGCAATGCACATCTAATTTACCCATTATGGAACATCACACATAGTACAGTATGGTTTAGTTCTGATACTGAAGCTCATTTTCCATACATACATTTCAAAAATTACCTATACTTACCTAAATAAAGTAATTTCTACCTTAGAATTATTATCTGAAGGTGTACATTTCAACAGATTATGGCACTGCAAGCAATTATGATAGCAATTCTGCACTTTCCAGAGTTAAACTACCAGGCAGACAAATCACGATATTGCAACATCTTGGAGAGAGACATGGAATCCTGAAAGCATCCTACAGCTAATTCTTTTAAATTACGAGACAAACTTAACAGAATTTACAATGCACACACACACAGAGCTCTGTTGGTAAGACAGTGAGGAAATGGTAACCCTTCCAGACCCGTTTCTTCAGGAGATGACTATTACATGCACTTACGTCTACTCCAAAAATCTCTCTCATTTTAAGTTGCTTCACATACGTCAGTGGGAAGTGTCATAAAAAGGGGCAAACATGCCTAGGCTATCAAGAGAAATTTTACATGTGTAATATATAGTTATTTCAATTTTTGTTTACATTTATACACCTCTGAATGAAGAATCCCAAGGATCCTCTTCAGCTTTATGGACCCCTGAAGTGGATGCTGGTGATCTGAAATATAGCACAAACCTGAACCAAGCCAAACTGAAAGACCTGATCAGTTTATATTACAATTGCTTTCAACCTCTGATCTATACAGCTATAGAAACCTACAGACTGCTAGTGGCTGATTCACACCATGAAACTCTAAAGAGCAAGCTTTTTCTCAGTATGAGTCTTCAAACTGAAAAAAAAAAAGGGAGAAAATCACTGATGTTGGAGACAGAAGTTTGTACTTGATTTTGGCACACACAAAAAACATACGCAATATACCATCTTAATTTTCAGTCTGGAATGAGAGAACATTCACTTGAGTGACTAGTTAGACACCAGTACCGCGAATCAGTGACAGGGCATGTACTATTTTCATTCCTAATTGATGGGGCAAGCAGGGCATCCATGAAGAGCACAAGCAGAGCTGAAGGATTTTTCTGGTAATGAATGGCAGGTTATTTGTGTAATATTTCTAAAACTCTGTATATAGAGACTTTTTCTTCGGACTTATCCCAACAAGTGGACAATACAAGTCATTAATGCCAGTCCAGGTAAATACAAGATAGTGCAGAAAGTACTTGAAAGAGGAAAAAAATTAACTAGGAATAGTCAGAGACAGCTTAACCTAAAGGAGAAAGATGTCTCAGTCGGTGGCTCAATTTAATGGCAATAAGGATATTTTTACCTTGATCTTTTCTTACCAGCTGGGCTGAAGGGAGAAAGACAAGCATAAGTAGATTTGAATTCAGTTCTCAGTAAAAAATTAAGGAGAACTTTCAGATATGCAACCATTTTCCAATTGAAGAAAATCAAACAAGGTTACTTTATAACATTAAAAAAAACCCTAAAATTTTTATTTTCAAAACTGAAAAGGTCTTAATTGACAATTTTTTTGTTTACATGCAAAAATCTATTGAAGCACCAGAGGGCACTATCCTATCCACAAAAATACCAGCCGCTGAGCAAGCAAAAAGGCTAATCTCCAGAGAGCTAAAATTCAGCCAAGAATCGTAAAACCTAACCTGCTGTGAATTCCACCTCACCGTTTACAAATTAATAATTTTAAAAAATCAACTATCCTCAAATAATCTGATCCATTCTATAATGACAACTCCATACATATGCATTAACACTGCAAGCCACTATCATAGATCTCTTCACAAATGGTTACAGTACAGCTTCAAAAATACATTTCTGCTACCATTTAAGTATTTTCTATGCATGTAACCAGGATACATGTCATTAAATCCCTGAGTGAAAATGGGATTGAAAGAGGATCAGCATTTCACTAAGGAGGAAGGAAATAAAAAGTTACAGGCCAAAAAAAATCATAAGCCCATAAATTAATTTAATACATTGACCAGAGTACTGGAAAGATAGGCAAGGGAGTGCATATAGACTAGTAAGTATAAAAGCAGAGGAGCCTGAAAATATTTTTTGAGACTACCCCAAATTTGCTTTTTCCCTCCTTATCCCTTCACATCTACATCATCTTCCTACTAGAAAATGAGAATAATCAGAAACCTGAACACAACTTCCACTGTAATCTACTTGGTGGGAGTTTAGTATGGAAAAGTGAATTGCAAGAGTAATCAGAATGAGAACTGAAGTAATTTTGTCCCTTATATCTATGGCAATAGCTGTAACTTTTCAATGGTAAGCAGAACTGCTCAGGTATGCAGGCTTCAGGCAAAAATGAACTTGAAGAGTTTATTTTATTAAAAATAAAAGCTCCATACTTTCATATGAAAATAATGATTCAGAAGACAATATGAATTCCTGGTTGGTGATAAATAACTCTGTCAATTGAAAAATCACTACTAGAACGGTCTATTAGATAAAGAAAAAAATAATATTTAATAAATCCTTTTGGGGTTTTAAAAAATCTGTTACTTCTTGACAGTTTTGGGGTTTGGTTTTTTGTGTGTGTGTTTTGCTTTTTTAAATGGGCAGTGATTTGATTTTTAATTGCAACCCATATTCAGGTGAAACATCTCTGAGCTTATGGAGCATTACTGTAAATTTTTAGAGTGAACAATTCTCTTCCTAGTAATTGTTTATAATAATAGGTTCTAACAGCAGCAAAGACTCTTAAAACTGATCATCTATTTAAAAAATAGGAAAAAAAAAGTGTCAGAAAATAGAGAAAAAAATACCGATCTTTTTACTGGACAAAGTAGCTCCTCATTAATGACTTGCTACCTTTCACCATTTTCACACACCCCCAACCCATCCTGTTCTGTCCCACTTCTAGGACAAATTGCAGGTTCCCCACCCCTGCCTACACTGCCACAAAGTCTTTCATTTCCTGATTACACAAGACATATGAAGCAATTAAAAACTGTATACACACATTCTTTTGAGGCTACTGATAACCACTTAGTAAGTGCCAATCTGTTACATCTCCATGAATGCTGTGACGATGACAGGAATTGCACATATCTGCACAGTTGTCCAAGTTTGTCATGGAACGTAAGCCTGACCATGCAAATTCTGAACTGCAAGGGATGCAAGCAGAACTTTAGATTTAGCATTGTGAGAAAAAATAAACTGTTAACCGATCACTTTGATCAGTTAAACCAAGTCACAAAAAATAGAAACTTGGACATAATTTTTTTTTCTGTTTTTCAAAGTAATACTTAAAACAAAACAAAACACACACACATACAAATAAACCAACTGCCAAATGAAGAAACTGTGCTTGTGGAAAACCATGGGTTTAGAATTCGTACCTTGCTACCAAAGTCAATTTTGTACTGAGGCTAGAGATGCTCTCAACTAGCTCCCATACACACATTGCAAGTAGTGGCCCAGTAGATGTTTGTCCTCTCCCTCCATTTCTTATTTGATTAAAAAAAAAAAAAAAGAGCAAGAGATTAAATAAAGTTATAAAATAAGATATTTACAATTCAAATTTGCATGATGAATTCAGTGGGATTTTGCAAGCACAAAACACTGACCATGCAAATTAAGATTCTGCCTTTAAACAGACCTGTCATTGTGACTATAACCATGGCATCCCTAACCATGATACTGTATCACACACTCCATTTAAGCTGCAATTTCACAGGAAACACTGCAGAAACTTCCTCTGTCTTACAATAAACAAAGATATTTTCTGTTTACACAAACTGCAAACTTTGCAGGGATTTTTCCATGGAGTAATTTCATATAGGTTGCTGCATACACCCTAAAAAGCTTTATAAAATAATGTCCAGGTGTTTCCTGTAATTCAACTGGAGTTATGGTAATAAGCACATTTCTTAAAACCTAAGCAGCCTTTCTATGCCAGGTGCTACCTAGGGTCCAGTTCTGCCATACTTACTCATAATTACATCTCACCACTCTATTTAAAAGATTGCGTAACATGCTAGAACGACGTAGAACTCAAGCAATGGCCTAACCAGAGAAAAGATTTTATTAATCTTAGTTTAGCTTGCCTGGTTTTCCTGGATGTGCAATTTCTGTGAATTGTTCTCACTAATAGTATCCTGCTTCTATGAGCAGGAAAGGGCTGAGTACAGTTTGTTAGTTAACATTACTTCCTATAAGCAGGGTCCATATTCTGTAGTAGCAGCACTACAGCAGTCATTGTTCATGCTGGATAAGCAATGGATCACGCTGATGGCTGTTAATGGACATCCTCTGCAGCGAAACATGAACTGATAATCAGTAAACCCAGATTTGCAATAGACTTCCTCCTTCCTGTTTTTACACTGCTGACCACGGAGATGCCTCTTCCTGCTAAGCCTTTGTGTGACTTACTGATGTATGAAGCAAGAAACTGAAAAACAAGTGCTGCGCTGCTATTTTTTTCCTAATTTTGTGTTGTAAAAGTAGATTAAAATGACAGCAAAAAAAATGCCAGCTTCACTCACTTTGGTGCTAGCTATCACCATGTAATAAAATGCCAAGTCTGGCCCTCTGTTTCATATACCTAAAGGGATACAGTGGACATAGTTGGAACGTATGTGATTTTATAGAAAATAAAATAAGAAACTGGAGTTCATATAGCAATATTCTTATCTTCCCTTAATATTTCCACAGACTGTAACATAAATTGTTCCATTTTAGGAGCAATGGATTAATCTATAATGAAATTGTGAGCTTCTAACTTCTTTTTAAAGATTTGATCAGATTGCTATTACACATTTCCCACAAATAATTACCCATCTATTACAACCTACAGCTAATCTTTCTTCTTTATCTGGGACACTTTAGACATAATCCTCAAGACAAATACGTACCAATCGTTCCAGTAGAGACTTCAGGAGACATATGAAATAGAACAGAACACTTAATGTCACAAATGCCTAAGTTACTTATTTCAATAGGCTTTGAATACCAACACTACACAGATGCAAATATATTATTTTAGAAATCAAGAAGTTCCAGATAAAATATCCAATAATTAAAAAGTTTCAAATCCAATTGGATTAACAATGTATTGTATTCAATACAAACCAGGTAATTCTTTGATGTGTCACATTCTTCTGCAAATACATAACCAAAGCATATATTTTCTAATAATTTTATATTATTAATTTTTGTTAACTCTATGAGCTCACACAGCCTATACATAGAAAATCATCATGTATATCTCTCATGCAAATCAACAGCCTGTACTATATATACTTTGCATATGCACGTCGCCCAGGATCACTGAAGAAAATGAAAGATGATTTTAAAAAAAGTATGGTTTTAATTCAAAAGCCCAACTAAACTAACTCACAGTGTTTCTCTCTGTTGGGAAGCAACTAACTGTGTTGAAGCAACTGACTTCTACTACTCTTTGTTACCTTACTCCAGTCCTCTACCTGGTCGATAAATAGACTAAGCAGCAGAAAATCTGTTCATGCCTTAGGGAAAAGCGACACTCCAGCACGCCCCAGAAACTCAACATTTCAAGAGGAGGTAGCATGCATTGCTACCTCATTACCGTTTCCTAAATTTATAAAACAAACAGAACATACATACAGTATAAACCAATATCATCTATGTTACTTTTATGTTGAAATTAACTAAAACCAGAACTCAGAAGAAAATGTTGCCTCACTGAAATCAAGGGGTTAGAGATCTTCAAAGTCACTCTACACATAAGAAGTGTGCAAACTGTGAAAGTCCCAATGAGAGCTGCTACCAACAGAAACACCTAATGCCTGTAGTAGAAAGGAGAGTGTATTAAAATTGAAGTATGCAATACTTGAAAGTTTAAACACTTCTTTTTGAAGTTGAAATGGCTCAAAAGTATTCCCCTAGGTACACATACTACAGTATATGCATTATTAATTTTGTATTACTCTGATTCATGGGAGAATTGCAAGTTGCACTCACTGCAGTTTTGCAAGCAAATTACTTTCTCTAAAACACAGTGAAAATCCCACTCAGTATTAGAGCTGAACACCTTTCTCATGCTATATTAAAAAAAAAAAGGCCCAGCCCTCTCTGCAGGTCCCTAGTGCAGAACTGTTCAAAGACATCTTTTAAGTCCTCTCTGTCAAATCCCAAGTTTTTCCATCAAGGTTGATGCACTCTAAAACCTGCTTCTTTCCTTCTTAATACCTCCATCAGTGATTAAGTTCCCTACTAGTTTGGTATTACTGGCAAAGGTTGAGGTACAGGAAAGGCTTCAGCCAGTCTCCAGGAGAGATCGTTAACTCCTTCCTGTATGGGACACAGTTTGTCAGTCATACAAATTATTTCTTAGTAGACATGGACAAGATGAGGAAGAGATGCGTTGTTGAGCATACTTTAAGCTGAACATCAAACTGAACATGATGTCATTGTTATACCAAGGTCTGTGGTGACAGGGATTAGGTTTGGGCATTTCAACCATCACCAGGTAATAGCCAGGAAGACTGGCAACAGCTAGAATTTTTTAACTAGCCATAGCAAGCCCTTCAGTAAGATAAAATCTAATGTGATTACTTGATGCTGACGCAAAGCTAGGTTGATGTTTTTGAAGGAGTTAGTACCTAATACTTTACTACAACCCATAGAAATAGTTTCCTATTTGCGAATCCATTCCTGGCATTATCTTAGAAGCATTATTTAAGAAATATCAATCCTCCTAGATTTTTTATGAGGTCATTTTAGTAGTATAATCTATAAAATGCAACATGACAAAACTTGCTTAACTGCAGTTGCTGCAATTTCAGCCCTGTATGTGCAAACACTCTAGCACTTACAGGTCAAAAACAGGTTTATATTTAATGGAATTATGCTAAGGCTCCTCAGGTAGACATCTGTATTGAGGAAACTGCAAAGTCTCAGATCAATGGTACAGCAACACACACAGAAAGCTAGAGTACAGTGTATGCTGTTGGCTTCCCCAAAAATCTGCAAGAAAGTAAGTATCCATGTGACTGGTATGTGTGAAGGATGTAAAATTATGCATTTCCTATGCATATGGCAGGTCCATAATCTGGGTCAACAGACACTAAATAAAATCAGCTTGAGAAATAAGTTGATGAAGAAATGACATGAATAATAATTGGCTTTCCTGAATTTAACTGATGTTACAGCGAATAAACCATTCATATGATGAGAAGGCTAAATTTAAATGAGACATAATGATACAAACTGCACCTATCAAGTACACTATTCTGGATCTCTCGGCAGATGATCCCTCTATTTTAAAAGCTTTAATGTATTTTCAAACATGTTTCCTAAACATGGGAACAATTTCAAGCTCTTTGGTAATGCTTGTGAAATTAGAGAGCTATTTCAGAAGTATTATTCACATAGGTTACTAGTTAGGTTAAAGCTTCACTTGGCAGTTGCCCATTTGGAAAACACTGCAAGAACTGAGTCAGAAGCTGATGCATGAACACTTAAAAAGATCAAGATAACCTGATTTGCAGACACATATTTCATGACAAACTTAATCAGCATTGAACCTAAAGATTCTTCACACAACAGAAAAATGCAGTGCAGATATGATTACCCACAAACAGTTTCAGGCTTTATAAGAAGTAGAGAAGTACTATGTTGAAACTTGCAGTAACGGAAGCAAATCCTCGCTGCCTTCTAAAACACTTTTTGTCACTAATGGCAAATCTGCCTGAAATATCAGGCTAGCCTACAGAAAAAACAGAATTGCAGTTTTGCCACTGAATATATAAATGCCAGCTTAATCAGTCTGCAGCACATACTCTTCTTATGCTGTTTGACTCTATGTAATGGACTAGCGATAAAAAAATATTGCTCCTTTATAGCAATATACATGGTGATAAGACCTGCTCACATAGATCGTTGCTTTGACTCTTGCCTTTCAACTTAAACACTCAGAATATCATCAAATCCTGCACCAATTAACAAAACCTGCAACCAACACTACCAGCTAGCCACCAGCTTTTCAGGATACACTGTTCCCAGTGAGCAGGCCATTCTCCTTACTCTATAGCAACCCAGTTGCAAAACAGGAGTTAGCTATTATAATAAAGATAAACTGATATACAAATATACATCAAAGTACACTCTGTGACCTGATCCAAAAAAGACCACAGCTAACACAAGGAATTTCTAGTTCCTTTCATTGGGCTACTTTCTAACTTCAGTTTGAAAGGGAACTAGGAAGGAAACACATTAACTTGAAAACTAAGCAGGGCTTGAAGATAGACCATTAACAAAGATACAGAGTACTGATTTTCAAACTACAAAAATAGCTTACAATATTGTATAACATCATCGTACTATTTGAAATTGAAAGACATGATCAAACCATTTCAATTCTGATTCAAAGCATTGGTTTGATGATCTCAGAGTCCTCTTACATTTGCTCTATATTTAAAACAAGACTGAGCTATAGACAAAAATGTGAACTGCTGGCTCATAATCCAAACCCAAAATAATGAAAATGGAGAAAAATGCCTTTAAACAATCATACCTGGCAAGTAAGACCACAGGGCAAAAATGAGGGCAACCACATTTTGTCATTGGATAACCACATCACAAATCCCAACAGCCCATAGGCAAGCACTCAGAAAACATGTTTCCCAGCCTGCAAGTGTGTTAATGCTGTACTATCTTCCCACACCTAGAGAAGTCATTCATACTGCCTATGCTACTGCTTACTAACTATTCTGCTAAAGATACAGAATCACATAACTAAATCACGCCTGCTAGTAATAATAGTGCATACTTTCAGTAAAACAAGTTACATTGAGGCTTCAGAGCATCCTGTCATACTCCAAAGGATATTTTAGGTGCTTTGTTCACTTGGCTTTGGACAGTCCCCTCAATGGATACAGGAATATCTCCCAAATACAAATTACAGCCCCCAGTCTGGGCAAAGCACCTGCAGTTGCACAGCATACCACAACTCAGTAAAAGCAGCAGATTTTGACTCTCGCTCCATATTTCTACCTCTGAATTGTCTTAGAAACCTTGATCAGAAGAGGACAAAACAGTCTTGCTTGGACCACTATTGCTACCTTTGCTTCCTCAATTTATTCCTCTAATGATGCCTTACTGAAGCATGCCTTTTACCTTGAGCTTTTCTGCAACAAGGACAGAAGTTCAGAATGAACAGTTATCAATTACTTCTAACACTTCACCCATAATCACTTATGAGGCTCACAACAAATCTACATCCTACCTCTAAACTCTGTTCAACCTAGATGAGAAAAAAGCAGCACCATGCAGAAGTGATTTTGGTTTACAGCTGGGTGCCTCAGTGCTGCCTTTACCAGTGCAATGTAGTCCTAGGTCAGCGGAAGGTCACCGCAGCATATTGCAGCATCAGACAGAAACGCATTAACCTAACAGCTCTTGTCAGTGTGACTACTGTAGCCAGAGACAACATGCCAGTGAGATGTCTTCATAGGAGTCCCTCTAATAACTCTGCAAAGAAGCTTCATGGCCAGCACAACTTACAACAACCTAGAAGATGCTCTAACATCTACCAAGCAATAGCTTGGTGATGACAGATTTCAGGAGCAGAGGAACAGAGAAGTTGCTTAAAAGCATTTTTACACTGACTTTCGAGCAGCACTTTCCGAGCTGCGACTGTGGGTCAAAGCCACAGCGTACATCCCACTTACAGATACATCAGTAGACATAGCACCTCCTTATCAACTTCACCTTAGCTACAAAATTTCTGTCATCGATTCCTCCATAATTTTTAAATTTTATTTTACTTTTGTACTAGTTGTTCAATCAACTGATTGTGGGCATGGAGGTACTCCTCTGACAGGCTATACACAGGGATCACAGAACACTGCAAACTCAGTGATGTGAAGCTCATGAGGTGAAGTGTTCCAAAAAAGTCTACCATATGCTTACGCAATACACTGCCAAGCTACAGTTTAAGAGCTAATTAACTTACTTTCAAAAAAGGGCTTTGAATTATTACACACTACTACAAGCTCAAAGAAAGTCGTAGGTATAGTATATCAGGCCACTGCCAGAACAACATCTTCTACTATATTGAGCTCCACTTCGACCTATTTCAACCAACATAAAACTAACCAACCAGCAGATAAGGTCAATTATTTTCTTCCGAATAGAATTTATCTTATTAATTACCCTGGCATGTCCAACAGAGTATTCAAGAAGTGTGGAGACACTCTTAAAAATTGACTCTTGAAATTCTGTTAATATGTATTTATATGGAGTTCAGTGAGGGCCTGAAAGTTTTTTATTAATAACTTTTTAATATATTTATCTTTTTTTTTTTTGGAGAGGGATATGGGAATTGCCTTTCTTTTTGTCTTTTTCCTTTTCCTCTATAAAGATTAGAAATGCACTGACAACTCTCCCTGGTTTTGCAAAGCCCAACAGTATGCATATGACATGAATTGTAAGACATTAACATGTTATATAGAAAGGTGAGAGTGATGAGCCTTTAACAGGTGTTGTCATTAATCTCATTTAGCCATTAAAGTTAGAAAAATGTTGATAAAAGTTTCACAGTCTGCTGAAAAAAAAATTAACCCTGGCCTGCTATATACACAGTCTGCCTATTTAATGAAAGGCATGTTACACAGTTGATTTAAGTCTCATTTATAATGACTCAGTGTGTGTCACTAAATTTAAAGATGCAAGTTAAATACCAGCAATTTTAAATCAATAAATTCATTCACTTAAAATTTAAAAAGAAAATTAATTTAGTCAAATACGATACAAATAATTTAATCAAATACAATGTCTTCATTTTATATTTCTTGAGATGCAGAGCAATCTTTAGGAGCTAACTTACTCTCCTAAATAGTAAATAATCCCAGTTGTACTAGCTGTACATTGATTCCTCCTATAAAGGACCTGCGTTTCACATTGCTATACATGGGTGGATCTCAGCACTAGAAAATCACCTGCAGGATCAGTCTGTATGTTGTTCCTCATCTGTAAATTACACACAAAAACATTATATATCAATATATGTTATTATTTTTTTATATCATAAGCACAATTGCTGCCACTCTTCTAGCAGGGTAGGAAACAGCACCCTAGCAGAGACAGCTATACCAAACTAGCAAAGAAAACACTGAAGAAAAACAAGAGCAGAAATGTGTTTCCATGGAATCTACATATGGCCCACAAAAAAATTACACTTCGTTTGTGAAGCATGGATGCATTAGGAAGATATTAAGCTCTTGATATGAACAATTAAGGATAAGTCAGATCTTGTATATCCTGTGATCTTCAGCATTTAGTATTACCTCATGCTACTTATCCAAACCGCTCACCTCAAGTCCGTTCTTTTGTTCTGCTATTTAAGTAGGTATGTTGGTACTTTATTTCATGTCACGATGCTGTAAATATTCTCGTAGCATTAAAGACCATAGATTACAAAAATATTCCATTTCACATAATGAAATGAATGTAATTTCAGTCATTACATGAGACAACCAGCATCAATAGCTTCCATTACTTGAAATCAATGGATCGCTCTATGTTATATAGCCTTACGCAACTGCACACAGAATTACTCAATTCTTTGATTTATATTATTTAGCAAGTAAAACCTAGATCTTGTGCAGAAAATAATGCTCCATTTTATGTTCACACTTTTGTTCATTGAAATAGATCCTGAAATTAGATGTGGGATTTTAGACTTTTCAGTTTCACACAGCAATTCACTAATTTTAACAGGCATAGCTGAACAGATAGCTACAGTTTTGATTTTAAACATTGCCGTTCTTATAAAGTAGCAGCATATTTCTGTGATGTTGGCTGAACTTCTTTCAAAATACTCAGCCAGGTGTAACCATTCTTTAGCCTCATTTTTTTTATTTGTAAATGAACACTAGAGGTTAAATCAGACCAACATGCATTTTTCTAAAAATTCTGAAAGTCAGCAATGCAAAACTCCCCTTCTGAAAAGTCAGCAAGACAACAAGATAGATAAGATAGATGAGATACAAATAGAAAAAGAAAGGACAGAAACATGCGAAGAAATTATGAAAATAAATGTCCATATTTATAAAAACTTGTTTAAACATTTTAAATCTTTAATATGGGTAAGAGATTCATATTGTGCCTTCCCCCTTTTACATCCCTCCACCATCCACACCTGTGGTTCCCAAACATGCTTTCTCCCACTGTGCAGCCTAATTCTCTGTATGTCCTTTATGTAGGTTCCTCTGATATAAGCTCTATACTGGAGATGATAGTGAAACTGCAATTATATTTAATATTTTGTTGCTAAGTTTTTTATTTTGGTGTGTTTTTTGCAGACATAAGCTCCAACCTGCGTGGACTTGTTAGCTGAAACATGGCTAAACTGCCGCCAGGGACACCTCAAGTCTGAAAGCATCTCGGCTACTTTCTCTCAACCTGAGCTCACAAACTCTCACAGGTGAAACTTCTTGTGATACTCAGCTTCAACACCTCCACACTGTATTCCCAATACTGGCTGTGCTTAAGGAACAGTAAGGGGAGCTCAGAGCACAGTTTGCTCCGAGCTGGCCCCCAAGACCAGGCTGACTCCACTAGCAGGCCCTGGGTGATGTCTGGGTCACTCCACCACACTCTCTATTTGGGCTCTTTGAGGACTGATTAGCCCCAGCCTCACACAAATGCCCAGGCTGCCACCTCCCACACAGCCCTCCGTGCTGGAGGACCCACTGCAGACATATGAAGCCAACCACAAAACCATTTGGCTGTGAAATGCGAAATGACACCTTTCATGTGCAACGTACATTTTTCTCCCGTCAGTTCTCGGCAGGTTCCCCATCTGCGTACCCCGTATTTGCCCCTTCCCAGCCCTGCCCGTGCTCTCCAGCAGACACCATCCCCTCCAGGGAAAGCCAGCAGCATCGTGTTCACCACCCTGCAGAACGCTGCCACGCAACCCGCCTATTCCAGTTCCCTGCTCACAGGCTCTCTCTATCTTCCCAAAGAGATAACATGCAAATTCACAGTTCTCTCTCTCTCTCTCCCCAGTTTGACTAGTGTCCATGCTTTTTCACTTCTTTCAGGCATCTCTAATCAGGGAAGTATCAGCACAGCTCCAGGATGAAGATCCCCTTTCCCCCTGCGCCTCCTCCATACCCCGACTGACTCCCTCCAGGCCCTGCCCTTCTCTCCCCAGCTCAAACTGAAGGGCACTGACACGTTCCTTTCTGACAGGAAAGATTAAGCAAAACCTCTTCTTCAGCATGCAGGCTACGCCATTTGGCAGTATGTGGAATCCGAGGGAAAAGAAAAAAAAACAACACCGAAGCCATGGCATTTCAGAAATGCTCTGAACACTGTCATATTTCCAGAAGGAACCTGACCGGGGCAGGGGATTTCAGACTGCGTTAGGAAAGGTTGCACATGGAGGAGCCCCGCAGTTACTGATGCGAACACCCACCCACAACAGGGATTCGGTCCCCTTCTCAGCGCAGGCCCGGGGGTACAGGCACACCCCAGGGAGATGCCCCGTGCCCAAGCGCGGGACAGGAGCCCTCCCTGCCCGGGCGACCGGGTCACGGCGGGCACCCCCAGCCCGGCCGCCCCCGGCGGGCCCAGCCCCGGCGCCCCGTCCCGAGGCCCCGCCGCGCCCACCCCCGCCGGAAGCCGGGCAGCGGCCCGCTTCCCCGGCAGACAATGACAGAGGGAGGCCAGCCGGGGGCCGGGGCATGGCCGCAGCCTCCGCTCGGCCCCCCCCTTCCCTGGCAGCGCCGCCGGCCCGGGGGCGAGAGCCGCCCGCGGCCGCGCCGGCCCCGCTCCCTGCCCGCACCGCACCGCGCCGGCCCCGCTCCCTGTCCGCACCGCGCCGCGCCGCGCCAGCCCCTTCTCCCTCCGCCACCCCCGGGCGGGCCGGGGCGGGAGGCGGCGGTCGGGTCTCCGCGGGTCGCCCCTGGGGGCTGCGCTTCCCCGCCGGGCCCAGAGCGGCCGCTCCCGCCGGAGGCGCTGCGGGCGGCCCCGCGGTGTCTCTGGGGAGGAGCTGTCAGAAAGCGCGGCCGGGCCGGGCCGGGCCGCGGCTCTCCAGGCGGGCGGGCGGGCTGACAGGGCGAGGCGCGGGACCCTCGCCCGCCGCCGGCGCCCCGGCCCCCGCCGCCCCTCACCTCAGGGTGGGTCCCACGCAGGCCGTGTCGGTGCTCTCGATCTCCTGCAGGATCCGATCATGCTCTGGGAGACTCTCCGCCATCTTGGATGGGAGGGACCCGGCGGCCGCGCCGCTGCGGGAGGCGCCGGGGAGGGACGGAGGGCGGAGGCGGCTGCGGAGCCGGGCGGGGGGCAGCGGGGGCCGCCGGGGAGGACTGCCCGGCGCGGAGGGGGGCAGGCGGCCCGGGCGGGGGGGAGGAGGGCGAGGAGGAGCAGGTCGCACCGGTCCGCGCCCGCCCGGTTTGTCCCGTCCCGCCGGGGCCGCCCTGGGAGCCCGGCAGAGCCCCTCCGTCCCCTGGGCATCTCCGGGCGCTAGTGTCCGGTAGAGACCGCGGGCAGCTGCCGCTGCCTAGCACCACCCGCTCTGCCCCGTGACAGAAGAGGGACACCCAAAGTCCGACCCCTCTCCCGGCTACGCTACGGACGGACCAGCTGCCCTTCCCGCGCCCCGTTGCACCGCGCTGCAGAGACGGCTTGAAGGCTTATAGGGTCAAAACCGGCCTTTTCCTCTGAGCTAGTTCTGGTTTGTTTCTTGGGGTGTTCGGTTTTGGGGTTTTTTTTAATTTATTTGTTTTGCTTTGCTTTTAACTGCTCCCGCTCACGTACAAGCGGGCCGTGCTCGTCCCAGCAGGGAGGCGGCGACGGAGCGGGCTGCCGGCGGCACCGAGGCCGACGCGGGGGCTCCGCAGGGGGTTCTGCACTCACGTTAGGTCACCGACTTGTTTCCTTTCTCTCCTTAGGTGATAGAAATTTGGGGGTCGGGGTGAAAATAGAACAACCAGAAAGTGCGCCTGTTTGTGCGTTGGCTTGCTGTGGTTCATTAGAAACTGGGGTATCGTTTCCTAGTGCCCTCGAGCATGTGTACAGAAAAGCTTCGTTTTTCAGTGGAGGAGGAATAGCCCATTTTCTGTTTAAATTATACACTTTGTGGTTTGTGGCCAAAGATGAGCTAGTCCTTGGGTTTTGCATGCTCAGGAGACAGGATACACCTGCTTTCTGGGCAGAGTTACCTGCGCACAAGTGCGAAGCCAACATAAAGTAATAGGTCTGAAGTGTAAAACTTCAGGGTGATGTGTGGCTGCTGTTCCAGTCAGGAACTGACAGCAGTTTACAACTGTGAATGCATCAAAAGTCTAGACACCAGCCAGCTACAATTATGTTTGGCACCCTTCCGGTTATTGTAATCAAACCCATCATCTGTCCTGCCCCGCTGCAACTACACCTAGATGCTAGTTAATAAATGGCACCAAAGACCGTGTACATCTTGTCTATGCTTGTGGTTTTATCATATTGAATCGGTGTTGATTCAGATGAATTAAATTGATGACACCTACTAAATCAACAAGGACTATTCCAAATGTAGACAAGTGCCTACAAAGTGCATGCTGCAGAAAGAAAGCAG
Organism: Haliaeetus albicilla; assembly: GCF_947461875.1. Taxonomy (NCBI): domain Eukaryota; kingdom Metazoa; phylum Chordata; class Aves; order Accipitriformes; family Accipitridae; genus Haliaeetus; species Haliaeetus albicilla. Next base: position 23,557,025 of record NC_091493.1, read on the forward strand.
GAAAAATCCTACAGGCTACTGCTGCAGTAGTATGTCCTTCAAGAAATGACTCAAATGCAGTAACAATCTTCCCACATACTGCTTTTTTTTTTCCATCACCAAATTACTGAAGTAATAGATCAACACATACATTTTTCAGGGTAAATTAAAATTTCTTTCTTCAGCCTGACAGTCACTGCAACTTGACACCTGCAGTGCCAGGCAGGCTATTTTTAAAACTCCTCTACGGATACCGGCAATATACTTAGACACATAACATCATAATCTTTTATGTATTACTTTTTTATAGGGATGAATATGCAGAGGAAATTTTTTTCAGTTGCACTCTTACCATTAAACAGTTTCCATAAGCTGCAAATGAAAAAAATATTAAAATCTTCAGATATTTAGGAATATCAACAGTAAAACATTAATTAGTTGTCTTTAATGATTTTTTTTAAAGTTGCATTTATTAAAAATGTAAGAATAAGAAATTATTAGTCCTTTAAAAATGTAGCTGTTAACATCAAACTAAAACCACCGCTACACAAAAGAGCAAATGACCCCTTGTTTTCATGCTTAAGAGTAATTTCTTTCTCAGAAGAATCTGCAGCTAGCTTTCAGTGACAGATAGCTTTGTCCTGGTGAAAAGAGCGAGCTGGGTAGGTGACCTTGGTTTGCAGTTTTTCATTTAGGGCCAATCACTTTGAAATTAAATTTAATTTTCCTGTAGATTTCAGGGTCAGGAAAACAAAATTTCTAATATATTGGGCTGACTTAAAGAACAGCTATAGAATGGAACAAATCCATCATGAACAATATAATATTATCTAAAAGATGCATACCTTAGGGTGGTTCCAAGAGGCAGGTGAAAGGACTGGATCTCAGCAAGGGCATTTTCATATATCTGATCTTTGTTTTCTTCTAGATATAATTCTGACAGATTTGACTTGCTTTTCCTTGCCATAGATGAGCATAAAACTAGTCTAACTTTAGGAGAGGACTTTTATTCTGATTATCGTTGACTAAGTGACTCTGTAGTCAGCAAAACTAGACATGAAAAAACAGATCCTGCGCTAACCTCGTGACTCCTGAGGACTTTGTGTCCAAGAATGGTGCACAGCTGCTGTTTTCCTGTCTCTGCTGGTAACATTTGCTTCGTATGCAGTACCCAGGCCTGCACAGTCTTTTTTCTGTGTGCTTCCAATTCATTTATCTTAACAGGAAATTTACTGGCAAAAATCATATTTTTACATCATTGTAATAGTTCACCAGTAATAAATATTAAGCCTGAAATGTAGTCTGTTTGAAAACACAATTTTAAAGTCATTTCAGACACTAGATATCAATGCTCAATTTCTCTGTTAAGTTTTATGAGATTAAAAAGAATAATTTATAAAAAATATTGTATTTTTCCTTTTGCTGTATAAAAAGCCCACACACACAAGAAATTAGCTGGATTTATGAAGCAGGTTTATGGACTTTGTAAAGCAGACTGGAAAAGCAGAGAAACTTCTTTTCTCGTCTTTTTCCTTTTCAGCATTAGTAGATGCTACTTATAATAATAGAGTGCAAAAAATGCTCTGGGATAACTGTGGTTTTTATATGAGTGTGCAGTAAACAAAACTGTTACTAATTCATTACCTGTGTGAAAGAAAAAGAAAATGGATAAACTACAAATGTTGAGAGCGGTGCTGCTGTCAAGTCATTGTCATTATGATGATGGCAAAGAAAATAGTTTGCGCAACTGCCACCAATTACTTTAATTTCAGGCAGTTATTTCAGACGTGAGACTGAAGTTCTAGATTTTTCAGTTTAAGCAACTTTTAGAAGCCTAATTCAATATTATGTGGAATAGTCAATCTTACTATATTTGGTAATTTTCAATATGTCAAAAGTTTTAATCAAAATTTGGCTATCTCAGTACTGCTCCTGACCAAATTGATGACAGTCTTGACACTCATGGTGCAGTCAACAGTTAAATGCAGGAAAACAGAAATTACTCATTTCTGACCAGGGTGATAGATTGTTTATTCACTTCTCCGTGCCCAGCGGGAACACTGGGGAGATGACTTCACACCAGTAGGAGTGGGAAAGAGCTCCAAGGGCTACAATGAGTTACACATGTACAAATCTGTAATGTGTGTTCCTTTGAATAAGCTGCTTTAATCACCTGCTTATTTTTAAAACAAAATTAAGCAATTGCTCTGTTAGCATTAATATCCAATGCATTTCCTGCTTTCGTGTTCTAAACAGAGTTGTGAGCCATTTTTACACCTTTCACAAGAAATGGGAGCCTGTGATTGACCCATCCAGCCACTGGATGTCACACAAATGCAGGTGAAAGGATATTGTAACTACTCGTTCTAATCTCAACAGACACCAGTTTCAGTATTAATTTATCAATTATGAGGTGACACTGTGGAAGTAAACTGCAGAAATGATGACACTGAATAAGCTGAAGCTTAAGCTTATTCACGTGATAGAAGAAAGTACAACTGCTGCCACCGTGGCAGAGCACAGGCAGTAATTCGGAGATGCCTTGGACATCTACACCCAGCCATCACACACTGTGGCTTTCAAGAAAAATAGGATGAAGCAATGGGAGCATGATGCTTTTTACAGAGTGCTTTTGTGAATGTTTTTATGTGATTTTAAGTGAGTTAAATACTTGCAGAGGCTTTGGGTACAATTTCTTCTTCCTTCTTTCCCCAAAACTCACACAGATGCTTGCTTTAGCAATAAATCAACCAAAATAAGCAGTACTCTCATCTGTTGTGCAAATGTTGTTGTAGATATCACAGCTGCCTGGAAATAAATATGTTTAATAACAAAGCAAAACAATGTAAAAAGAAGCAAACAAATACAAAAGTGAATGACCAAGAAATCGACAGGTGTTACGGTCTGTTCAGTTGTGGCAGTGGGTGTTGAGGTACCTTGGTTCTCTGTACAAAGTTAGACCGAATTACACCAGGCCGGGCTGCTTGGCTCTCCACAGTGGTTTACACCCACGCTGACCCTGTGTAAGACCATGACTTGTGGAGAAGGATCTAAGGTATAGTGGTGGATCTGCAGCTGACCCAGATCCATGGGCAGGAGTCCGTTAATAACTGCCAAAAGCCCTTTCTGCTGCAGGTGATCCTGCTTCTTCGCCGTGCTGCCTGTCCAACCTGCGCTCCCCCTCTCCGTTGCTGTCTTCTGCTGCTCCCCACCTCTTCCACAATCCCGGTGCTGATTAGGCTTGCCCAAAGTCTATGTCTTTCAGTCACATGTGGTCTTTTCCTTTTCCCAGTCGAGTTCAGGGCCACTCTCAGAAGGCTTTAGGGAACTGCCTTGTCCAAGGAAATAAAGCTTTTTTCAAAAAGACAAAAGGACAAACTCAGTACTGTGACATGACACAAGCTGATACCTTCATCAACTTCTGGCAGAATAGTGTATCTTTACTTCACAACTATACATAACATGCTCAGAGGCTGCAGCTAAATAGACTAACAGCAAAGACAGTGCTAAGTATTTAATTTAATTTTTTGTTTTAATTTATGGTACTCCCCATGCTGAAAAGGATAGTGGCAATTATCGTTTCTGAGGCATCATACTTGTACTAGTTGAAATTTAACGAGGCCAAGAAGTCTGAGAAAGTATTCATCTACTAGAAGTCCCTGACAGAAAAAGGGAAGATATTTTCTGTGCTTGTTAAATTCTCACTATTTCTGTGAAGGAGCTATTTCATTGCCCGGACAGGCAGAAACCTCATGGCCTGTGAGCTGTAAAGACAGCTGCTGCCATCTTTTCAATCATCCTGAGATTTTTCTTTGAAAAAATATGCCAAAGCACCTATTTCTTGCTGAAGGTGTAAAAATGGTTCACAACTGTGTATAGAATAAGAGGGGAAATTGAGGCAAATATCAACAAGATTGTGAAGCAAGATTCAGAGGCTTATTTCGAGCAAAACCACTTCCGCCCATGCTTTCTCCCTTTCCTCCCCTAATTCCTACTCTTCCCCAACCCCAACGGCATACCAGGGGGCCAAGAACTGCTGGTTTAAATCTAGCCTGCCTGTGTTAATGCTTTAAAAATATTTTTTACCCACATGACAATTACAAAAAGAGTAGCCTGTGCTGTAGTATAGAGTCACCCCTACTGGGTATGTAATTCCAGTGTAGATTACTTTTTCTTTTAAATTACCAGTGCAGTTTAGCAGCATCAAGTCACCAGAGGTTTGTTTCATTTTCTTTCCCAGTTGGATTGGAATCCATTTTGCTGATTCATGGAAAAGAGGGAAGGGGGAAAATGTCCACCCTCAAATGGAGTTACTATAGATAATTTTCACAGGCAATGCCATCCATAACAAATGACTTCACTGGTCATTGCCCAGATATCTCCTCTTTACATCCCTCCACAAGGACAACAATGGTGTTAGTCGTTTCTCTGGCATCTCCTGCTCTGGTGCTGCCTCCTTTCCTGGGCTCATCCCCAAACTGGACCCTTGTAAACCAGCTCATTCTCCCTAGAACCTGCTCCGGCTGCTCCTGTTTCCCTTGTGCCTGCTTCTTTTTTGGTGGCCAGACCCATTTCTGCCTGCCTCTCAGATGAAGCATGGTGGCAGCAACCCTGTCAAATGGTTCTTGGGAGGGACAGGCAGATAAGGAGCTGCTGGAACTACCGTTACCGTCTTTTGCCTCAGTGCAGATATGCTTTAAGAAATTTTATTTAATCTGTAACCTGAATAACCACCTGAACTTCTTGACAAATACTGCCATCAGAGATTTACCAGGAGGAAGAAGGGAACTCTAACTTGTTTCTTGCTTCTTTCTCTACCCCCCAAATACCTCTAACCACCAACACGCACTTGCCTGTACCTCACCATCAACAGTACAGCCGCATCTAGCTCAGCCTGGCCCACTGGATCAGGACAAAATGATTTTTCTCAAGTATACCCTTGAAAGTTTGGAACAGGAAGCTCAGACTAATATAGTGCTCAAGGCTATGCCACCAGGAACCAGGCACCTTTGCCCAAGCAAATATAGCAAGAGTAACTATGCAGCAACGACTAATTCAGTGTAACCTATGCAGTAGTAACCTAGGTGCAACATAGGCTGGGCTGAATGGACTACTTAGAGAGTATCAGCTTGGGCTGGCAGCAACATGCTGGAGACGGCAATCTTTTCTCTATAGAAAGGGACTTCCGGTACCTTTCTAGGCCGCTTCATTCATTATACACAAAAAAATTAATCATGGAACTTTTCATTTTTTGAGAAAAAACATGCAATTTTTTATGAAGCAGGAGTTTAAAAATAATTTTAATAAAAAGTATAGTGGTTACTTCTTATACTTTTGATCTTCATAATCTACTGCTTTTTCAGATTAAATATTTCTTGGACACATTAATAAATTTGATATTAACTTTTAGAAACTATAAAATAACCTTTCCCAGGTTAGGTAGAAGGCCTCTGTGTATGATTCACAGCCATTTGATGCAAATGAATATGTTTTTTAATTGTCCCAAATGCACTTCATTATGATAAGGGTTTGCAGGACAAACTGTGCTTTAGGTTATTGCATATAAAATTGTTACTTCTATTTAAAAATAGCATTTATTGTCAGGTATTACATACACATATACACACCATAAGCCAAAGGAAATGTGTTAGGAATTGTTTTAGCACTCAAAGCACTACCATGACTAAAAATCTGACTGTTCTAGAACTGAATTGCTACTGTCTCTCTACAGTGCATTACTACTAAAACACCTCTTTAGCAAGCATCTGATAAAATGCATTCTTTTAAGGTTGCTGACTTCCCTGATCACTTCATACTGCCAGTATATTACATACCAGCAGGGAAATGAATTTGTTTTTTCAGAGCATTTAAGTGAATTATGCTTCCTGAATCATAGTCAAAATCTGTAAATACATTGCTTTTTGTTTTAATTACATTGGATTTAAGAATTGGACAGTGCACATAATCTTTACCAAAATACTGAGGAAATAACATTCTATTGCACATTCACACCTGTTATTTTTATAGTAAATTGCTCAAAACAACACACATCTCTCCCGTTAGGAGGGCAGCACATCACTAACTACTTTTGACATTTCATTGACATCTTACAAGTGCCTAAAAATATCAGGAGAGATCCTCAGCTGGTGCTGATGTTATCTTTGTAAAAGTCAATAAAGCCATCAAGACTACTGGCTGAATAGAGGCACTTCTGTTTGACAGCAGCAGGAATGAGAGGAGAATCACTCTCATCATACGTGTTTATATTTGTTTCATTGAGGAACAAGTACTATTTCATTTTCATTGCAGCATACAGACCATGAAATAATGCTCAGCTCCAGCTCTGGGCACATACAAAAAGTAATTAACAGTTCAGACTAAATAAATACATCTGCTATATTTTAACACAGCATTTGAATTTCAAATTTGAAGGAGACAGCACTTAATGCAGGACAATATAAAGTAGCTTCTTTATCGTTCCCCAGAACAAAACACTGATGCACAAAAAAATTTTCTCTCTGCTTACTAGCACTTTTAAGGAACAGGCATCAATTAAAACCCTGAGTCAAGGATGTGCCCCAGGAACCTGAGGGCTTTGCTTCCTTGCAGGCAGTGAGGAGCTGTATTACAGATGCTGCCCTGGAGGACATTGCTTTTCTGGAACTGAAGGACTTTTTTTTCTCCCCACATTAAGAGCATCTAGCTTAGCTAGCCACAGCGTTTAAATTCCTTGTGTAACCCAGGAGAACTTTCCTGAGAAAATCAGCCCCTGTTCTAGTTTGGGGTATGAGCAAGTCAGAAATTAAAATGACTTTTGAGGCTAGGACAAGTGTATGATGGACATCTGACTGGCAATGGCCAAGTGACCCCAGCTTGGAGAGTTGCTCTGTCAGCTGGACCACAGTGACTGACACTGCGCCCGCTCTGAGCCTATCCTCACTGCAAACCAAAACGCTTTAATTGAAACCACCACAAACAACCCACTCAGAAGTGTGATCATTTTTATCGTGGCCTATATTCTTTAAGTGCTTTGGAGAAAAAAGAAATCCCTTGTCTGAATATAAGCTTGGATCACTTTAGCTAACAATTAATTAAACTAAATGTCTCCATGGGCATTTTCAGTCTCTCAGTTTATTATTTCAGTTTAGTTAGAACTCCACCTAATTGACTTAAGTGAAATAACTCTGCCTTTAAAAAAGGAATATTATCAGATAGCTTTTTGCACCAGTTCTCTGCAGATCAGGCTTATACTTCTGCTACATTCTCCACTCGTGCTTCACTGAAGTTTGCAAGAGGGCTTAATTAACATTAGCTTACCATTGCGTGATGGTTGGTATTTTAATTATCCTACTAGTCAGACCTGACCAGAGGAAATCTTCAGAATTAATTTTGTTGAAAAGCCCATGCCTAACTATTTAACAGTGTTAACAACAATAAGAAAATTTAGATGAAGTATCTTGACAATATCTCCTGCTTAGATAACCTGGGTTTTATTACTCTGAAAGATCAAAAAAACCCCAGCCATTGCCAAAGTACCCAAATAGTACGATACTTCAAGAGAAAATCTTTTTTCCAGTAAATGAATGCAGGAATTGTTACTTACAGTATCACACCATACTAGCTACTTTTTGGTAATATTTCCTAGCTATATTCAATTAACGTAGCAGGTTAGACCTTGTAAATCAACACTAATAGCTCTGAAAGGAACCGCATGTTTTTGAGAACGTTCCAGTCCACAAACACTTTTTCCAGTGAAAACTGAACAATTACAATAAGACTGTGTTTTGGTAAGAAAATAGGAAATGATGCTAAACAAAAGGGAATGTTTATTTAGAAATTCCAAGGCCATTAATTTATATTAAGAAACTGTTTGTGCTCAGAGACTATAATCAAAAGGTGATGTGAATCATTGATCACAAAAGGACTTCATAGATAAGGAGCAAGTGCAGTGCTGGGTGATTGTATTATATATTAACAGCTTTCATGAGCAGCTTTTGCTGATTCATTTGGCAGGAAGTGAGCTGCCAAGAGAGATTTCTAGGGGAGGAACAATCAACAATATTTTCATATAAAATAACCTCCAGTTACTGTATTGTTCTCACAACATTTGATAATGAATGCTTTCCTGTTTAAGAAAAAAATCATAAATCACAAAAACAAAGGTAGATCTGGTTTAGTGTTACGTGGCTATAAATACACATGCAGTCTGGCAAAGTAAGGAAAGGGTCTGATCAATTAAAAAATTGGAAAACTGGCAAGTATTCCTTGTGAAAATGCTATGGAGTTGGGAATTAAAGATATGGTAACTGCTGTTCTTTTCGGAGGAAAAAAAGCCTGTGCCTTTATCTGCCTTCTTGGTAGGAAGCTCACTGGTTGTGGCACGGCTGGGATTTCCTCCAGAAAGCAGTATTTGGTTTCCATTCAGGAGACCAGGACCTCCATGGACACCAAAGCTGAGTCACACTGGGGGCTAGCACCATGCTGGGAGGCTGTTACAAACTATAGGGGAGCTCGATGCTTCAAAAATTGAAACTGAATCACCATGGGCAGACCCAACACAACAGGACAGATCCAACACCCCAGGACATGGATGTCACCAAGCCAGCCCCAAGCCCACCAGCATGATCCCAGGGCATGCACCACGGCACGGTGGCAGCTTGGCCCTACGAGCGAGACGGCTACAACAGCAGCACAGCAAGCCAAGCCATCGGGTCCCTGCTGCTCTGCCAGGGTGTGGAGAGGTTGCTGGGGTTGCGTTACATATATATTGTATTACAGCTAGTCCGCAGCAGGTGAACGTGATGAGCCCGCAAATCCTGTGCTATCTGGCCCACGCCAAGGATGCTTTGCCCACAACGTCAGCAGGGGTCATTCAACTTTCTTAAACTCTTTTTTTGCTACCACTGGTACAAATAGACAAAAAAATACAAATGCCTATAACTAATCTTAGTTATAACTTGATCTGTGATGTGACTGCCCAAACACAATGCGTTTGGGAGCACATGGTGGAGAAAAGAGGATGGGAGAGAGAGCATGTACCAGGAAGCCCAGGAGAGTAAAAGATGCTGCAGTATATCTTGTAGGCACTTTTTGTAGGTTCTGCTCTAACTGTATACCAGTTAGATGTTATTCACGACCAATTTTGTAGCTCTTTAACACAGACTTCCCTATTACAGGAATTTCTACATTATTTGTCCTTAAATGCATAGTAACTAAAAAGGGGCAGATTCAGGAAGCAATCTATTAGAATGACTAATAAAGGTTTCAAAGAAATTAAGAAGCAAAAAATAGAATCCAAATAAGTTAGCAATTGTGGATTTTAATTCAGCACAGCACCTGGCAGGGTTCTGGTTCAGCATCTTTCTTTTTTTCATTCTAAAACATATAGCTCTTACCTGACCCAGGAAATACTAATTAGGCAGCTATGGAAATGTACTATTGCAAAGGAAAATTGCCATGAAATTCCACTAATTTTACCACAAATGACCACCAGAGAAAGTACTGAATATCAAAATCCTGTCAGTCAAACTTATAAAAAAAAGATTCTAAAGAAAGCATTTTGAGATTTTTTATTAGAACATCTTGAAGTGCTGTGATACGTCAGCAAAATTAATTAGCATAACTGGAGCCTGAAATCAAGATACAACTTGTGTACAGTTCATGTAAATACAGACTTTGGAGAATTGTTTAAAATATCAGACATTGATGCCAAATAAATACTCACACTCTCACCTCTGCTGCTGATCTCATCCTGAGAACACGGACACCACATCTCTCAATAACAATCCATTATAAGATTAGGCTCTCTTGATAATGTAGCTCATCCGAGTGACAACTCAACCAACAAGTAACTATAGTCTGCCCAGTTTCTGCAGGAAAGACAAGCTTAAATAATTATGGCAAAACACAGATAGTAGGAACCTCGGAGATTCCTGATTTGAGAATCAGTTGTTAATAACATAAACTATTTGAAACCATTCACATACAAATACTGTAACTTACCAAGATAGTGAGGATACCTTAAGCAAAAAAAGTTACAAAACTGCAGAACAACAAATTGCTTTCAACAACGTAGACAGATTTTGGTAATTAAAAATCTATTATTTAAAGACCTAATGATGATTTAAATTGTATTTTCCTCTTTACATACAGCAATTTACCTGAGATACAGAGAGGCATCAAAAAGGTAGCAGGAAATATTATCTGTTCAGTGGAATTAATTAATAACAAATGCAGGGATCTAACACAATTTATCTCCAATTACGCAGGAAAGACAATAAAGATATCTGGGTCATGTTAAGAATAAAACCAAAGCTTTTATCATGTCAGGCTTTACATTAGGCAGCAAGAGGGATGCATTGAAAAGGTGAGAATGGATTAATTCCTCTATTTATTAGCCAGAGAGGTACATTTATAAGACAAACTAATAAAAGAGACATGCAAGATGCAATCCACAGAAAACAGGGTAATACTGAACCTTCACCAGTACTGTGAGGATTCAGATTTGCACTGCACATAGAGATTCTGAAGTTGAAAAGCAAACAGTTATCTGACTCAGAAGAATTGATAACTTAAGGATATTTTTATTTTCTCTCCTCTTACTTTATAACTAGTCGAAGAAACAGTCCTGCAGTCAGACAGTCCTATTTGCTTAAAAAATTGTCAAACTGAAATAAAGGGTGATTTAATACATATATAAACTCATATAGTTTTATATATTTATATTTTATAGTTTTAGGTAGTTATAAAATATATTTTTTTCTCTCTATTAATAGCCATTAGAGAAATGTTTAACTGTGGTGGGTGTCACTTTATAAAACAGGTCTTGACTTGCTTCATAGATTTCAAGTAAACGAGACATATGCCTTCCATGATTAATCTTCTCAGTGACTAACTATGCCTGGAGATGCTGTCCCACAAGAAACTTGTATGTTAGCCATTGCCTGCCACCCTTCTCCCCCATCTCTCAGTCTAACGTAAACTTTACATTTATGGTTCCCTTTTCTTCTTAAAGGCCATGTGTCATTTTCAGAGGTTATAAGCCCAGCAGTGTAAATTCTGAAATGTAGCATGTAACATTGTGCCCCACGTGTTCTTTAAAACCTTAGGGGAAAAATTGCTCAATAGAGACACGAAGTAATTAAGGACAATTAAAGCTTCAGCTTTTTTTTTTTTTTTTTTTTTTTTAAATGCTTTGGCTACAGACTTGCTTTCAAAAGGCACACAGGTGTTTTCCTTGCCCAAGACAAGCTACCGACAGACTTGGAGCCCACCACAGACCACTGCCCAGGCACAATGGGAAGGAAAACCAGCTTTAACTGTGAATTTTCCTGTGTGTTTAAATCAGATGCTTAATGATTTTTTTATTTTTTTTGTAAATGTAGGGTTTGAGTTTGAATAGTACTTTAAGCACTAAACTGTCTCCTTAATGTTTGGAGGGGATTAAGTTCAGAGTTCATTGTGTTGTCTGTCATTTTAAAAAGATTAGATAGTTTAGTTCGGCTCCTACTGGCAATGTAAAAGTCTCTGTATTTATTGACTGTCTGGAGTCATTATCAAAGCTTCCAAAACCAATCGACACCTTGTAAACAAAAGTCCCATTATTTTAGCGATCCTGATAAGATTTACATGGCATCGACATTTTTGTTATGATTGATTGAACTGTTAGAGCTATTCATACTGTAACGGGTTATGTGATAAATGACTACAAATTCAATTAGCAAATTAATCTTTACATTGGTTTGAAAAATGTGAATGAATGTAACCCATCCTAGTTTATGTCAGATATAACTTCTAGTTTTGGATTTGGATTAGGAAAATGCTGAAAGGTTTCAAATATTCTTCCAGGAAAAAAAAGATCCTTTCAAAGGGAGGAAATGGTATTTCAAACTTGGGGATTTTTCTAGTGACTGCTAGTAAACTGAGAAACAATATCATGTGGAGGAGTTTGACATCCTAAAATAGTAGCTTTTGGTCATGTAGTAGGAAAGCTGTATACCACTAAACTACTACTATATAATTGTTAAATTCTATGAACTATTTATTTTTCAAATAACCATACAAAAAATCAACTTGAATTAGAGGCCCAAAGTTTGAGAATCATTCCCAAGAAATGACTGAAGGGTTTTAGTTGGTTTATAAAGTGCAAAGCTAAATGACAGGGCTGTTAACTGAACAATCACATTGTAAATATTACTGACATAAGCAGTCCTGTTGACGATGCCCCAGGACTTGCATTTTAAGTCAGATGCTATAAACACAGCAATGCATTGCAGTGTATTTCTGAAACAGAATGATGTGTTTCACTGTAATTATTTAGAAGAAGGTGGATTATTAAACTATAAAGCATAACTGACAGACTAAGCAAGTTCAATTTGATTTGAGAATTTTGGCATAATTTTTATAACCATACTGTCATGGCAGTGTTCTTTTCACCATGATCATGTAAGGAGGTAAGTTAAGGTACTCCAGGAGAGGTAAGCACTTTTCTTAGACCTGATGATATAGCTGGTTAAAACCCCCCAAGTTTCTGAATACCCATCTTATGCTGAGCACATATATCTTGTAGGGCTCTGACATAAACTGCTTTTAAGGAAAGCCTGTTCCTATTGAAGTTCAGCTCACATTGTGCAACAAGTCATTTTTTTGTGGTGATCCTTCTGCTGAACTTTTGTTTGCTGACATTTGATAAATACTTGCTACTGCAGATGTTAATCAAATGGTGTTAATAAATCAAATCAGTTTGTTAAAACCTCGTGTGTTGACAGTGCCAAGGTATCCTGTAATCTATGACAAAAGGATCAATAGAAGCACATGAAAACATTACCACTGTGGGACAATATTGATTTTTGTCTTAGAAATACTTACTTAGCTCCTGAACCAAATAATTAAAATCAATGGAAAGCCTCCCATTGACTTCACTGGGCTTTAGGTCAGGTTTTTAGATTGACAATTCTTGATTCTGGTACTGTTTTTTAAGTTTGCAGGTGTAGAGCAGAATGGGGTCCTGATCCTTAATGCAAGTTCCAGGCATGCCTGTGATGCAAATAATAAGTACCCCCGGGGACAGTTCTATTGGGTGGTTTCTTAGGAAATACGAATAGGCAACAATTTAATCTGCCTCCATTATTACTACTTCAGTTTGTGTGACTTGGTTTTTCAAACTTAAATCATCCCCTTCTTTGTTATATTTAAACACAATGCATTAAGTAATGCCTCTTCCCATTAGAATAATTTCTCAAAGAATTTATAGCCTTCAAGGTAAAGGTCTGTGTAATGGGATTATAACCATAACAACTACACAATAGCATCATTAAGGGTACTTCAGTTGCATTTACTTTCCCAGTGCTTGAATTTATTGCTACAGTGTAAAGTCTCTATTCAGAAAAAAATACATTTAGCTCAATTTATAGACCTGCCTTTGCCTGAGAGACATTAGAACTAAAATGATTTGAGATAGAATCAAAGAATTCCATCTTTTTAATTAGTCTGTTAAAGGCAGGAGCACCTAATACAAATATTTAACTCTGTTGTTGAACACTACTGCTGAAGTCATGAAGAGGAAATTTATAGGGAGCTCTAAAGTCACTTGACAATTATTTTCTTGGGTTATGACTTCTCAAATTGCAGTTTATTGCCAATAGCACTACATTTCGACATAAATAGGATCATGGGATTAGTGCACTGTCCTGGTAAAGTTGTTTAATCTTCACTTTAAATGAGATATGGTAATTGAACCCCTTTCTTGTTGTAAGAAGTGCCTTTAAACAAGGTTAGCTATTTTTATACATACTAATGAATCCCTAGCTAAAAAACCTTTTTGGTCAGATGCCAGGCTTGCCTTGTTACCTGCTGTTCTCAGTAAGTATAAAGCATGAGGTTAAGAAGGGGAAAAGGAAAGGAAATTACTACTTAATGTTCTAATAAGAAAGAAGACATTAACCAATACTGCTTAAAATACTTGAGCATCAATGGGATTAAAAATGAGAAAGAAAAAAAAACCCTTGGCCACTAAGTAGCTGGTTCAAATCCAGCCAGTTTAGTGTTTAAAAAAGTGATTTTAACATTTTGGTTTGGGTTTTTTTTAATAAGTTTGAGAAACTCTTTTTTTTTTTTTTTTTTGCGACTGGACTGAAGCAAACCTTAGCAGACAGCTAGAGACAGGATTACGTCTCAGTTTTAGGATGAGCCCCTTCAAGCAGAGTTAAAGAATGCTCATGATTCACAAAGGGATTTGCTTTGTCAGAGCCCAAACAATTCCAAAACTTCCAGAAAAACAAGGGACCCAGGCTCCCTGCCCATTACTTCATCATTCTTACTGGTTGCAAGATAGCAAGCGTTTTAAGATCACTTTAAATAGTTGAGTACAACACAGAGCTGCTTATTGTTGGAGTCATTTAAAGTCCCGTGCCATAGGCAGTCAACATCTTTGAGATAGTCTCAGAAGCACTTTTTACTGAGCCTTTCAATTCTCCTTCCTTAGCTACAGGGGTCATTGCAGCACCGTTTGCAGGATGAAAGTACCATACCTGGGCATTCCCAGCACAAACTTTCCATTTAGATAGGTACACAGTTGCAGGGGAGACACAGATGGTGCCGTTTTAACATGTGCTGGTTTCAGCTAGTGAATTACGGAACCGGGTTTTTCCATCTTTGGCATCCCTCACTGTCAGGGTACAGCTGACTTCTATTTCTGTAAGGCATCAGAGGCTGCACTTATGCTAGGGAACTAATCCGGGTTGGGACCTTTTCTGTGGCTCTGTGGGGAAATGGCACAGCACAGCTCCCACCCACACGACTAGACAATCTCCTGCTGTATAACAGTATTCCAAGGGTACTAGGCACAAAGTAACCAGGCTCTCATCCCTCGAAAAACATTGCAGAGTCCAGCCACGCAAAGAAAGAAAAGATTTGGCCAACAACGTTTAAAATCCCCCCATCCAACTGTGAGAGGCACCTGTGAGGCAGGGGTAGGAAAGGGAATCGGCAGCAGAAGCGCAGCCCCCTCCTTGCTCGGTGGGGAAGCCAAACCTCCAAGGTGGCCACCCACGACACACATTGCTGTGGCCTGGGCAGGGGGTGCCTCGGAGCTGGATTTGGGGATTGTGTGGTTTTCCCAGGCTGAAGGACTCCGCAATAAAGCAATCTCCCTGCTGGCTCTCTTCCTAGAAGTCCTCATTTTGTACATAAGGACAAATTCTTGTTTTTCATACTGAAAAAAAATGAATTTTTGGTCACTTCTGATTTCTATCATGAGAAACAATGACGTAATGCCTTCTGATTTTGTGTGATTGCCAGAAAGCTGCTAAATGACTTCTTGGTGCCTTAGAAGTGTGCGTTCTCACATCTGATGTTCCCAAAAGTTAACATGCAAATTCATCAATGTTATTAGGGCACCAAATGCAAAGATACGTATTCATCATCTGTCCCTTCTTTCAGAAAATGATCTCATCTGCTTCTCCCTTATTTTAACTTACAGATTCTGAGACAGTGGAATTCACATTTGTAGGCCACTGGCCTGTGCTGGTTAATTCTTGTTAATGTTAATTCTTAAATATCTTAGGAGGGCAACATAGGAGCACTTCATCAAATTTAGAAATGTCTGGTTAAGAAAGTAGAAATGTCATTTTTCTCATCTCCACTCCCTCTATGTTCCCTTGTGAGATCCCCAACTATATTAGACTGTAGCTGTGGTCTTCTGTGCCAAAACAACATAGTGACATTTCTGAAAACCAGTGAACAATTGTTAAAATTCATCCAGGGCATTTTGCAAATATAGAAATAATTTCAAGATAAAACATTCAGATTGCATTAGTAATATAACTGGTATCGAATACCATTCTTCACCTATTTTAACTGCCTTTTTTGGATAACAATTCTTCAAAAAAGTTAGAAGTTGTTCTACCTAGTTTTATGATGCCTGAATCAGTGATGTCCTAGCAATGATTCATGTAACAATGAAGTCACGCCAACAGATCCCATATTTTTCAGGATTCATCAAATCATTCTTTCTGCACATGGAGTTTTCATAATTCTTCCTCCCCTAAATATCACAATGTATGGAATCACGAATTGCAAACTCCAAAAATGAAAGTTTATACATGTTTTCAAATGCATTAAAGCACCTGTCATTAAAAATGAAGATGTCCAACTCTCTACAGGTTAGAAGGCAGTGGAGTTTAGCAAACAGGCTAGGGTATGTACATAGAGCTGACATCTTTTAGACAAGACCAGAACTATTCCACTCTGCTGAAGTCCCTTACAGGTAACCCATGAGCATATTTTAATTAGATTATTTTGATGTCATACCTGAGCACAGTTGTGCAAGGGGACACAGCTGGTATCTCATAGCTGGAGGGAAAAGAAGAAAAAAGAAAGTCCTACACTGAATATAATGAAGCATAGCAAAAGACAGTTAGATCATTCTAGGTAGTGCACTTGTATTTACCTTCTGCTAATGGCACAGTACAGCAGATGTGGTGAGATATTCCTCATTGCACTTGCTGGTTAATTTAAGAGTCAATCACTCATTGACTAGTGCCAAGAATTCAGAGTTGAGGATCATGAGTTGTCTCTCCCTATGGCATTTATGCAGTTAACCAAGGCCTATACCCATACATTCAGCCACCAGTTGTTAAAGTGCTAAGAGGTCACTAGACACTCCCAATTTGTATAGGTCTAGACAGACTGTAAAGAAGGGAGTGTTTAGCAGAGTCCTGGCTTTTATAGACTCAGAAGCATCCTACGTACAAGCTGAAAGTAGAGACATCTACTCCAATGTGTGAAGAACCCTCGAAGACCAAACCAACCTCCCATCCCAATCCTGCAAAACAGCTTTACAAGAAGATTTTGAAACAGTGATTGGTGTGAAGAACATCTGTATGTTACCCAAAGAAACTCTTGTTCAGCATAAACCTCCACATTTTCATAAATCAGATTCTACACAACCATACAGACATAGGTCTCCTTCTTTCTAGCAGTCCTTTAAAACAGAACTGGCCTATCTAAATCAAATACACAGTTTACCAGGCAAGGACTTAAAGACATGAACTTATTCAATAAGGACTACTGTCAAGCTCTTTAAAACTGTGCAACTAGCTTTGAACTCCTTAAAGTTGGTTTATATTCAATATTGAATCCAATCTTAGAACTTCATCCACTACTTTGTTAATCAAATGCAATTATTCAGAAAACTGTGCCTACATAACAAATCCAATCATACCCAAAACCAGCTTGCATATGTTTTCAAAAGTCTTGTGTCAATTATATACAATGTCATAACACCACGGTAACTAATAACCATACCTGCCTTTGGCAAACATTCATCTAAGAACAATAAATGTGACAAGCACCGAAAGCTACATCTTCTTACTCCAACTTACTCAGCTTCTGGATTTCTTAGTACTTCTGAAGCAGCTAGCAACAGTTCCTGTTTCCAGGTTTTACATCTGTAACAAAAAACACTTAATTTTGGATGTGCAGTTGGCTTCAAGGTCTAAGTAATCTTTCATTCATCCTTAGAGCATAACTGCAATGAAAATGCCTTTGAGTTCAACGTCAGTCTTTCTATCTAAACTCATGTGTGCATACAGATGTTCTTTCTGATTGTACAGTCTTTTAAAAAAATACTTAATATAAAAGCAGAGAATACTATGAAACATTAAAAATAGAATAGCATAGTATCTGTATCATGGTAATATATTTACATAGGTACCTAGCTATGATTCAAAAAGACAGCTTACTCGTGTAATGGCAAAGAAATTACTATCTTTCAGTAAGTACTACTTAAGCAGCTACTTAATAAAGAGCTTAGTCATTTGCTTGAGAATAATTTTTAAAGTCTGGGTTCCTGTTAAGCACAATGGAGAAGCCAATATGTAAACCATTACTTAGTAATATTTTAATAAACTTTAATACTTGTCTTTTTTGAGCTGGCATCTGACAGCTGCTGAGGCAGCTGTGATGAAATTCTTCCTGAGAATCTAATTACTTGTAAGGCTTTATTTTGCAATGTATTTTGCCAAGTAGTTTGCTGCAAATAGTTTTGTTCGTATGGTTTGAATTTCTAACTAATGGCACATATGCTGAATCCAGGATTAAATATTCTAATTTTTGTACTTATTTAGCCCCTTCAAAAATTTGACTCATGAAATCTTGCAGCATATTCAAAGCGCTAAGTCATGAAAAGGGGTAACGTGTTAATAATTTGTTATTCATATCTACTATCTACAATGATATGATAAGCTACATCATTGCCTCTTAATATCTTTTGACTGAAGAAGGACCATGGGACTTGATGTGGTCTTAATGTAATAACTAAGGATTCTTGTAGCATTGAAGAATCCTTGTCAACACCTGGCTCTGTGCTACACTTATTCTATTAATTTTTGTAAATAAAGGATCTAGAGAGCAAAAATCCTTCATTAAAACTGGCAAGTGAATTGATTCACCATTCCCCAGCCTAAAAAGTATAGTGTTCAGGTCATTAACTGGAGCCAGGGTTGATTAGACCTGTGGCTAGCCTTCAGATAAAGTCATTTATGTCCCATCTTTCAAATGCACCATCCTCTTGTGCATCTGGGAATACGGTTCTGGACGTGCAGAAGAGTCAGAGTGGGTCATCAGGAAGTGAGTGTGTGAGATACTAAGTTGATCTACAGAGCCAAGATCTCTAAGCTTAGGGTCAAATCCTTCCTTCCCTGCTTAAATATGGAGCCAGACATATAGTATATACATGCACTGCCCAGTAATTAACACTGCTAGGTAAAAGTATGACTATGCTTATTGCTCAAGGTTTGCTAACCATTAGGTCTTGATAGAAAAAGCCCATTTTATGAATGCCTTACTGAAAATAGTACGTCTTTAGTAACTCCTTATAGGAGGCCCACTGAAGATGGACTGTCTAGCACATCCCATTCCAGGTTAGCTGGCTGGGAGTGACACTGCCACAACAGAAACACACAGAGCTGCTTAGGACTGGAATAATATATGTCTCCAGAAACAAACACAACAGCTTGTTCTCCAGCAGGTAAAAACAAGATAAAAATAATGATTTGGGAAATAAAAACAAATCCTATGTTTATTTAAACTTGACAGCATTTTGTTGTTGTTCTAAAAGAGCCTCTCTGTGCTCGCAAATGCCTCCAAGCACCACAGCATCAGAGCATCGCAGAACCGTGAATGAACTTATTATGCTCCTTTGAGGTAAGGAGATATCAGCTGTTTCACAGATGGGAATCTGAAACATAGACTGATTTTACTAAATAACTTACCTGACGTTAAACTGCAAATGAGAAAGCAGAAAATTGAATCCATATTTCCAAAATCCCAGCCCAGGACCTTCAGCACAAGAAGACCCATGCTTTGCAAAAATAGGTGCCTCTGATTTATTTCTGGTACTTCCAGGTTCTGATGGGGCCGGAAGTATTCCAGCAGAAGAAGGAAGTGGAGAAGAGTGTGAAAAATGAAACAAATGCAAGCATAACCGAACTTTTTTTTCAACCTCAAACTTGGTTTAAGTTGAGGACAAATCTTAGAAATTTTTTTCCAGAGCAAATCAATCGCTAAATAGAAGTCCATGACTTGTGATCTGAATTTCCTTTTTAAAACGGGTTAATAACTGTACCTAAAAATATGAAAAAGAAAGCAATTTAGAAAGTCAGACATTTGAGGTTCAGTCTTAACTTACTGCTGAACACAGTCTGATGGAAGATTGTTGCCCAAAAGGTTGGATCTGCTGCCCAGGATACAAGTTTCCTGACCTCTCCCCAGACTGGATCAAGGAATGAGGGTGGCAGAAAATAAATTGGTTTTCTTGATAGAATTAGTTTTCTTCTGTTTTGGCTCTCTCTTAATGGGCTGCCTGCCAGGCCAGACAACCACAGCTCCTGGTGCAAGAAAAGGGGCAGGAAACTATGGCACAGAGAGAAGTGGGACTGTGCTTTTCAGCAACAGATAGCTGCCACAGCAAAGCTAATCTAACACCAAACCACATTAAATGAGGAAAATTTGGTCACAGATTAAGGTAGCCATTTCTTTTGGACTGAGAGGAAGAAGGGCCTCTCCTCTTTGCTCTTACTTGCTTGGAGTATTTTTCCAGACTGGTACCATCATGACTGTACCAATGTTGTGGTCTTCTGAGCAGCTAAAACTTCTATGGGATAGAGAAACCCGTCTCTGACAGTCATTGATGCTAAACACACACAAACTGTGGGTCTGAAACACTATTGGACTATCTTGTACGATAAGTTCAGACCTGATCAGGCATGAAAACTTATGATCACATACATCTTGGTTAAACAACTATGTTTAACCTTTAAAAAAGAAATTTACAGAAAGACTGTGTGCTATGCTTTATGTCATAGAGCCCTGCATTTCTAATCAGGTACAAGGTTCCCTAAAACCATCTATTGGAACCACAGCCAAAAATTTACACACATTGTATAGAAGCTTGTCTGCATACTACAGTGTAATTGCTTTAGCTTCCAGAAGGCAACAAATTGCTAAGATAGGTGATGTTTTTCAGTTCAGCACCAGGCTCCCAACAAGACGAAAACAGCTTGTGGTAAATATAATAGCTAGCAGTCTGAACAATAGCAATTAGAACAACAGCCTAAATCCTGTGGTGTCTCTGGAAAATGTGTGAATGGTCTTGCTAGTGTGGTGATAAGAAGTTTAAATTAACATGCATTAGCATCCCTGGGAGTCCTCCAGCAGCCCCAAGCCAAAAAATCATTAAGCTGGTGCTTCTTCATCCTGGTTGACCTTGGCTGGATTTAAGCAGAACTTTAAAGTTGACACCATCTTACATGCTTTTCTGAGCAGAGACACAAGGGCCCTAAACAAGGACCAAAGAAGAGGAAAAAAAAACCCCAATGCAAAAACCCCCACCCAAAACAAAACAGAAGGAATTCATCACCTTAATTGGAAAAGTAAATCTAGTAATTCAGTTGATTAGGCCTTTCATGGCCACTAGAGTCCACAAGCCGTAGACTGTCAGGAGAGGTGGACCCTCTAGACATCCTCAGTGACACATAGGGTACCATCGCCTACTTGAAAATTTAAGACTTTATAAATACAAAAAAAAAAAAATCACTGCATTAATCAATATAGACAACAACAACATCTATAATTACAAACATCAAGAGGAGATCAACGTTGTCAAGAGAGTAACTGCCAACACCTCGTTGTCATGTCCCTGCTCCCCCAAAAAAGGGCAGTTGAGTTGTAGAGTGCAGTTTTAAGGTGGTGTGAGGTTCCACAAAGCAGAACTACACAAAACTTCCAGTTTTCACTGTGCCAATGTGTACATGCAAAAAGCTGTATGGTTGATTAGTACCTGTAAACTTGATTCACAGCAGTGATTATCCATATTGACTAACAAAAGCAGGGTTTTTTCCCCCCACAGTGAAAATGGAAGCATTCTTCACAAGGCAACAGCGTGTATTTGCTTCCTGCAAAGTATTGTTATTTTCAAAGTAAAACTATTTTGGAGCAGCAGGACACTTTTTGAGGTGGGATTCTGACTTTCACTTTTGCTATATAATCAAACTGAAAGAGAAGGGGAGGAAAGTTCAGCTTCTTTAAAAAAAATCCTTGGTTTTAAGCACTTTCCTGTTTTCTGGCCAGCAATGAGAGTTTGTTCCTCACAAAGGACTGACAACGCTCAAAATTACAGCACAGAGCAGCATGTCCTACACCTTTCAGAATTTTCCTTAGCTTCACTGAGTGATTGCTAGGGCCCACACCACCCCTCCTGTGGAAAAAGTGGTCGGAGGCAGCAGTTGAAGGCAGGAAGACACAATAAAGTGCCTCTCAGGGTTTCCTTGACATAGCAAGGCAGAGTGGAAAACAGTGGAATTAGAAAACTGGATTATTTCCCAGCTTGCTCTCAAGGATTGACAGGAAAGAGCCTGCCAGGGTCTGCCAGAAGCTCGAGTCATTCCTACAGGTTTGGGCTCTGGGGCCCCTTCCTTTAGGTGCGATGGCTCTGTTCGGGTCACATCTCTGACTGGCTCCCCCAGCAGTTGCTGGACAGGATTTGGAGTAATCTCTTGATCATGTTCATCAACCCATGCAGCAGTTAAAATAATGAGAAAAAGGAGTAAAAAAAACCCCTCAACCAGTTTCTGTCCATGTTCTATTCATAACATTTTTTTTAAACAAGTAAGAAAAGAGACATCAAGAGAGAATAGACTTTTACTTTGTCTTTTACTGCTGAGTGATTTAAACTTTTTTTTTTTTCCTTTTTATAGTACTAGCAGATATTAGTAAACAGAGAGCATGTTACATCATGGATCTGAGGGTGGATACCAGCTTAACTTCATATTCTCAGTTTTGTAACTATCATGTGGTTAAAACACACACCAGAAGCATGTGGGAAGTAGCAGAAATGGACCCGAAGCTGCAGCTTCCCAGACTGGCAAGTGGGTATCAGGCTCCGCAACGGCCGGACACTTATCAGCTAACACGAAACCAACTTGTGTTAAGTAAAAGGGCCAATGCAGTTAAGTAAGATACTGCAAGGGGCGTGGGAGAGGGTGGTATTAAAAACCAGAGTCAGCGTAGAAGAGCTGTTGCTTAGAGCAGAAGTATTGCTACACAGTTTGAATAGGCTTCCTGTGGCTGCCCAGAAAGACTAACATCTGGCAATGCAGCCTGCTATACTGAAGAGGGAACTCCTTTATCAAGGGTACAGAAAATAGAAACATAACCACAAAGGTGGGAGAGCAGGTTCATAAGCTGTAGGCAACCTCCTACAGTAACTGTTGTTGTTATTTGTTATAGTCTTGTTATTTGACACAGAGTTGTCTAGATAACCATCTTCGATTTTAGATTTGCTGGAGCAACAGCCAGCTGAAAACACATGGATTCAAAATTTTAGAATGTTTTTGTAACACAAGCCGGCACCACAGCAGTGCACACCAAGTTAATCCCAGCTGGGTTCGGTTTTTTGGGTTTTTCTGATTGTACAAGTAATATTTTGGTTTTTGTCATAGTTTACATAGTATAACAGGCAAACCATGTCACTTTTTTCAAAAGTGATAAATTTAAAAAGAAGAAGTGAAACAGTGCAGATACCTGAAACTACACCAATTCTGCTAGCTTTGCTACACTACCAACAGAAATAGTCCTGTCCTGTTTAGATAGACTTTGTTTTGCTACATGACTGCATATGCAGTGAAGTGATATCAAGTCCTGAGGGTCCACTCCTTTGATGAGTTAAGCACACAAAGGCCCACATTTTGATGCAATCTGATATCATATATTTAAGTCCTAGACAAACTGCAACTGTGAGGAAGTGATAAACAGAACTTCCTGCACAAAGCTGCCTGAGATAACACTTTCCATGGACTGGAAAAAAAGAGACATGATTGCTACAGAACTAAAAGGGAACTGTTCTGCTCTTAATAAATAACCCTTTCTTTTTCACGTGGCTATTGCAAAAGCCGAAGCACAAATGACTAAGATTTGGTACGCTGCGGAGCAGTTCTACTCACACATTTCTGAAATGATTCTTTGAGCAACTACACTTAATTCTTAGCTGCAGATCTGTGTTCTCCTGAAGGCTCCTGTGCTGCAGCTGGAGCCCTGCAACTCAGAAACCTCCCAGCTAATATTTTTACTTACATTTTAGAGAAAGTTTTAAAGAAAGCTAAACTAAAAAGTTTACTCGAATGGAGGAATAAGGAGGGATTGTTTAAAGAATAAGGCTAGATTGTCTCCAACGAGGGAAAAATCCTATAGGAAACATGATTAATTCCTTCTCACGAAATTTCCTCTCAATTTTGCATCAATGTCACCTCAAACTCCAAGAAATTTTAATACATTTATTATTACTTTGTGTTCACTTTGTGAATGTTTGAGCAGCCAAGTTTTCCTCACACTGGAAGTCGTGGGGGAAATGAGCTTCAAATGGGAGTACTTAACATATACCAAAAGGTTTTTTTGAACTAGAATTTAGAAAATGTTTGAAATACGGAGGTATTTCTTTATATACAAACTGACTAGAACACAAAATAAAAATCCACAGAAGTTAAAGGTCCAAAGTGCATGCAACTTCTAAGGCAACATGTCAAGAATTCATAATAAACTGTTCACCAATCGTTAAGGGGAGGGGGGGCGGGAAGTAACATTTGCAAAATAGACTTACTTGTCAAAAGCACAGGCAAATCGCTGAAGCCTGGAAGAGATTCCACAGGTACTTCCACAAAAGCTCACCTGCTACGGAGGCATCTACTCTATCCTCACGCGGTGATGTCCTAGAACCAGCCCTGACCTCGAGTCCTCCTTCTGAGACACCAGAAGGGGTCCAGACTCAGAGCATTCCAACCTGTTCTGAGATAAAGAAAAGGTCTTTGTTAACTTTTGTGTGTTCTGTGCATTCCTTTTTATACTTTCTGTTTATATTATTTTTTGAGAAGCTCAGACTGTGTAATGTGTCAGGAGAGAAGCAACTGCGGTATATTAAAAAGCAATCAAATGCTACCCATTGTTAAAGA
This sequence comes from Haliaeetus albicilla, assembly GCF_947461875.1. Lineage (NCBI taxonomy): Eukaryota > Metazoa > Chordata > Aves > Accipitriformes > Accipitridae > Haliaeetus > Haliaeetus albicilla. The sequence continues at coordinate 23,581,504 of NC_091493.1, forward strand.
GTTTTAGAACTTCTGCTCCTGTTGCAAGTTTGTGAACTAAGAGGGGAAACACAATGATTGATTAACTTAATGTGACAGCTCTGTGGTGATATTGCCAGAGATTTGCCCTGTACAGTGTTTCTTGACACGTAAAGAGCCATAATATCAGCATTTCTCCTGGTCCCTTTTGTACCCCACACATGGCAGGTTGGACCTAAACCTTCCCATGAGCCATGCAGTGAGCTACGATCAGAGCAATGTTGAAGATGCCTTTAGCACAACTGTGCTGAGCCCAGGCAAACCAAGCTGGAGCTACACAGCGCTCTCGCTCTGTGAAATACCAATTTATTAAAAACAAAAACAAAACACCTTTTCAGCAGTCTTTTTAATTGGATCATTTCGGGAGGCTGGGTTAGAGCACAGCCACACCAACAGGGGAGCAGCCACAGCAGTAATCTGTGTGTCAGGCAGGAAGGAGAAGAGGAGGATCAGATTTGGCTCTGAAGAAATTGTAAATGGAAACACAGCCCGGTGATTGCTGACGACTATGCAGTCAGAGTAACAGGCTGCAGAAAATATCAGGCCTAAAACTGTGGTCTTTCACAGCTCAATAGGTTCACCACAGCAGGAGCTAACAATGATTATTTTTCTGATAGCCTCTTAGCCATACACTCGGGCAAAGAACCAAACACTATGGATGACTATAGGCTTCTTATGATTTAAGAGACAGTAACTACCATGGTAGCAGCAACAAGTAAAAAGTTCTTAAATAAATGATAAAATACACAAATGCTTGTCAATTTTTACTTATTTCTATTGTTTCTACAATATATTGCAAGTATGGAAACTTGCTCATTTGTAATCTAATTAAAAATTTATTGCTTTCCCTTTAATCTTATACATTGGCTAATTTTATTCTGGGGTCTTGTACATTCCCTCCCCTAGAGGGATTCCTCTTGCAGATAAATTAATGTAATCAGTTAGATAGCGATTTGTATTTTTCAGGTGCAAGATGTTATTTAATAACAATTAATGAAATTACTTTTCTTCATGAACTCAAGGGCTGCTTGTTCACTGGGGAATTATGGTAGAAATTATTGAACAAACATTTTTATCATAGTCAAAACAAGTTTCGTTTTCGTTATACTAAGTTATCTTGAAAGCAATATTTAGTATAACACTTGAGTGACTAGTTTATTGTTACTTAGATAGCCTGGCGATAGGCACCTTAGAAAAAATGAAAATAGGTAGTAGACCAAACTATAAGTAGCAAACACTCTCAGTCTCCTCCAATTTTAGGATGAATACAACTGAAAGTCTTCACAGTGGTGGTAATCTCGTAATGAGCTTGAGCTCTCTATCTTGGCTATGAATGAATTATTGATTTTTCAATTGCAAAAACAAGTCTGCCGAGCAGACACTTGTGACTACAGAAAGAGTGCTCATCTGATGTGAATCAGTGGACAGAAGTCTTGTACGTCAGCAACTGATTCTTAGAACAAACAAAATGCCACTTAAATATTGTAAAAACAACAAACAAAAAAAAAATTTGATTTTTAGTGCTGCAAATGGGACACTGCCAACTTTGCTCTGCATAACAAGTCTCAAGAAGCTCTCCTGGGAATGTTTATATTGTGTTTCTACCCAGGCCTCATATTTGCTTTGAATTGTGACAACAGTTTGACCGTTTTCATGTTAAAAGCTTCCTGCCTTTGTCATGAAAGGAGCTTTTCATCAATATCTATAGACAGCAGTGAAAACAGGAATTCAGGAATACGCTGCTAACTTTATGAGCACCCACCTGGAAGTGCCGGTGCCCCAGTACCACCCCTACATCCCCCCTTGGTCCATGTCTTCAGCAAGTGCCAGTATCCTAAACCCTGCCAAGAGCGAAGCAGAGGGCAGTCAGGCCCAAATCCCGCTACTGCTGCCCATCTGGGAGTGGGCAAGGGCCGAGCAGGAGGCGCTGGATGATTCTGGAAGTGGAAGGACAAAGAGAGATGGGGAGGAGAAGAAAGCACGGAGAGGGACTCCGGGTGCAAGGACAACAAAAGGGGTCTGCTAGGATGTCTCTTGGAAAAGCCTGTCTCACACCCCAGCATGTTTTAGTCAGCATTTATAGTTACGAAGGCTCTTCTTTCAAATATAATCTGACAGAGGATTTCAGAATGGACTGCAAGATCTGTCCTGCCAATCTTAATTGCACATTTCAGAGCCCCTGGGAACGCAGGAGAAAAGCTGATAATAAAAAGCTAGCTATGCTATCAGTTACAAAAGATATGTACGCATTTAAAACTTCTTGGAAAAATATTATTCATTTTCTGTTCTAGTATGATAGAATAAGAACTTTGACGAGCATGCTCAGATCCTACTACAGTGTGAAAAGTAACTAGTACAAAACATTTTAAAGAGGTTTTTGTGTACATAAATACACATAAACTTGTGTGCGTGTGTGTGGATATATATATATATGGGAAAATCTTGGATATGAAGACCTCATGTATCAGTTTGCATTTTGATTTTTTGTATTTAACACTGCAGAGCAGCTTACTGTTTCCACCACTCCCAAGTCAAATATTCATGTCCCAGTGTCTTGGAATATATTGACTTCCACCTACGGGAAATTCTACTTGAAAGACAAGACTATGCACAAGACCGAAATAATAACAACTGATCAAGCAGAAGTCACAGTGTCTTTCCTTGGAAGAATTAGCTACCTCAAAATTTCAGCACAATGAAGAGAAATCGGAAAGTATGATTCGCTTTTTAGATTGTTTTAGTTGAGTAACGAATAGACTGAACTTCCTTTTTTCAGAGTCTAGTCAAATAGTGATTATGCAAAGTGTACAATTCTAAACAGCTAATTAAACAGCAACCCCAAATCTTTACAGCTGAATAAGCTGCTTTTAAAAAAAGCCAGAAAACCTGTGCCTTGTGTACAAGTTTAAAAAAAAAAAAAAGTCATTAGCTACTCTAGTGATTCATCTCTCCACACATTTTTACCTGTGCAAAAAACAACCAACTACAGGATTCAGTGTATTTTTCTGTCAGGGCACTTTCTGTCTGAAGCTCCCAGGGGAGATACTCGACACTCTATTTCCTAATCAAGAAAGTAAACCATCAAGAAAGTAAAAGAATAATGCAAACAACTGTGATACCAACTGGCTCTCCGGTATCTTCATTCAGGACTAAAACTTAACCTAATTACATCATACCAAAGACACAAGAGCATCTTACACTTTTCCAAAGGTCGTTTTAAGATGACCTTTGAGATGAGTGTACTTTATTCCCATCAGATATGTACAGAAAAGGGAACAAAACAGAAAAATAAGTTTGAGTAAGATTCACATACTTTGGGAGACATGGCAGGATCTCCCAATAACTACAAAGTAAAAGACAATTTTTGAACTTTTTCCTTGAAGCAAGCTAGACATCTGGGACCATGTAATTCCAGTGGTTTTAGAGAACTATTCAGCACAGTGGAAAAGCATACTCCAAAACTGATGTATTTGTTTACACTTCCTAAGCAGTGACTTTAATAATGTTACTACAGACTTACTCTGGTAAAGCCAAAAGTAGTGGCAGCATTTGTTTTTAATGCCTACTTGAAAAGTTCTGGGATCCTCTGGCCATTGATCGGTCAAGTGTAATTTCTTTAAACTTCAGTGAAAAGCTACCAACTGTTGCTATAAGAGTCATCTTCTAGTACTTTTTACTTCATTTTTTTGAAGCCTGAAGAGAACCTGAAGTAAATCAATTCTTGGTCAAGCACCACATTAGTCCCGTCACAGAAAGTTAGCCCCTCAACAATATAATTGGATGCATTTAGCTGTTCCTTATGCACACTAACGAACACACTTAACTATGAAAAACAGCCATCGGTACCCAGGAACTGTTTTAGCAGGAACAGCTTCTGCAGCAGTTTTTTTTAATCAGACATTGAACTGTTTCTTTCCAGCTCCCATTATTGTAGGTAGTTGTATTCAGAATTGTATGCTGAACAAAAGCTAGCGAGCATCACACAAACAGGCACCTAAAGGATACGTGAGTCATTTGGATCAAAAAACCCCTTTGCACTCTCTCTTACTTTATTAGGGAATGTTCATTAACATCTTATTTGGATTAGGACACTTACTTATTAAACGCATCATATCAATTTCATTTTCAGAAATCTCTTAGCATTTTTTAAATTTTTTCTCCACATTTAGATATGTTTAATGGTGCATTACTTTATGATGCAGATTGTCCATTGCTATTGGGAGATATACTTTTAACTTTATATTTTAACTATACTTTAACAAAAAAAAATTCTGAAAGCATAAAATATGTGTAATGGGCACTATTACTGGATTTTTACTTTAGCAGCCAAGAATGCTGACTTAAGTACTTAGCTTATATTATCCTGTTATCTGGGAGTGGGGTCCTCAACAGTAGAGAAAACTATGTGAGACATTCTTGATACTCTGTTTAACTTACTTTACTATGTCTCCAAGGTGTTAAGTGAAGTCTGTCACTATCCCAAAAAAGTTCCGTAACTGTGGCTTTCGCAAACTTATATATCCCATTTATCTCCCAGTTCACCTGGGGATTACAGAAGACCTCAGCTGAGTTGTAACCTTTAATGAGCTTATGAAGAGCACAGGGCTGAGATACCAAGCTTGCTCCTCCCCTGGAAGGCTACGACTCAGGCAGACATACAAAGACGGCTGTGTCAGAGCACAAGCTAGACATGCTTCCCTTCTACTACCTCTAGCCAGATAGCCAGGAAAAGGCTGACTATATGATTTCTGTAAATCATTGTTTCCTGAACATGGTGGGTCACCGAATTTCAGCTAACCCATAACAGCAAATTTTTATCTGTGCTAAATGTTAAGATGCATAGTTAACTGAAACACTGTGAGGTTACGTGCCTCAAAGGTCTTGCTGAGGTTACCCAACATTACCTGGAGAAGCTTTGCTAAAACTTGGGTTTCCCAATAAATTCAGGATAATCTAAATGCGTTCTGTGACTGAAAGAGGCAGCCCTGCCCCTACTCAGATGTGTGTTCTTACTGTGTCTCTTCTCTGAGCATGAGCAGTCATGAAACTATGTGGCCAGTTAGATCAGGGAACTTCTGCTGAAAATTAACCTGAAAAAATACAAATAAAGTGGTTAGTTTTCACTAGCGTGAGTTTTCACAAAGCGTATGGGAACACTGACTGGGGAGAGAAGGGCCAGAAAAACCCTTTTGGCTGCAACTTCTTAAAGCAATGGTGGAACCATCAGGAGGGGACTGTGAGGTACCATGGGGCTAGCAGGAGGTTTTTGCAACCATTTAAAACTGGGTTGTTTTGAAATAGTATGTTGGCCGTATGCTTCTGTGCCACCTCCTGCTGAGGATGCTAAAGAGCTCAGCAAAGCTCACAAACAGCTTCTTGGTAGGTATTATCACTCCTGTTCTACAGGAACGAGGATGCGGACAGAACTTGGATCGTTTACCTGAAGCAAAAAGCAAGTTAGTGGAAGACAGATGGAAAAACAAGACCACTGATCCTTGATTCCCACCACTGCGTTAATTAATAAATCAATTGTGACCAACACGCAGAACATTAAGAAATGCCCCCTGAGCATTTGCTACCGAGTTAGGCAAATGAGCAGCTGTGTAGCCCCACCAGTGCTTGGTCGGCTGCACAGGCAGGGAACGGCAGAGCACACAGGACGGGCACCCGCAGGGCTGTGCACTCTGCCGGAGGGGGGGCCTCTCAGTCTGGTGAGAACAAGGGTAGGTGACCCAGGAAAGACAAGGCAGGATTTAGACATGGATACAAACCCAGCAGATTTTAACAGCAGGTTCTTGAGGGTGCAGGGTGTTGGCTGGTCTTGACCCTGTCCTGTCCGTGGTGGGGCTCTGCACCCTGCGCAGGATCTTGCTGGTCAGGAGATACAGGAGGGAGCCACTATTTTGTCATCCCTAGCAAGTCAAGAAGAGCGTGCAGAGCCCCATGTGCCTGTTTTTAAGTTATACCACTCCCAGATGGGAAAAAAAACCCCAACTATAGAGGAGGAGGTATTTTATTTTATTCCATTTCAAAAAACACACTTTACATAAGGATAGAAAAATCTTTATTGTTGCTTCACAGCCTGTAGGAAGCCATGCAAAAACATATATTGCAGCCTCTGGTGTTCCTTTGAGCCTTATGGAGAAAGCAATGATTTACTTCACTGTACGGAGTAGTAAAACTCAGATTAACACCCAATTTAGCATAGTTTCTGACCCTGCGCTTCTGACTTTCTTTTACACCACTCTGTATTGACATAAATGATGGCACACACTGTGGGGTAATGGATATTCAGATCTCACCTGTTCAAAAGGCAGTTGCTAGTTGGCTGTTAAGTATTTTTATCTTGTGGTTTTAGAGCCTCCACTACGACAAGTGAACAAGATGCCTCTGCCCTTGAAACCATGAAGACTGCAGAGTTAACATGGGCCTTTGAGGTGGCATCAGAGAGGTAGCAAGACCTGATGAGCACAAAGCCACTGGGTCCACCAAGTAAGATTTGGTGTGTACCGACTCATTTGCACCTGTCTTCAGTATTAATAATTGTGCTTATAAGTATTTTTTTCTTTTTGGAGAAGTCATCTTAAACTACAGTGTACTAAATTCTGTTCTGACATCTCAAAAATTTCTTGATAATCCAGTTATTTATAACATATGCTTGATTTTAAAAAAGGTCTATATTCTTCCAGGTTTCATTCCTCCAGACTTTGGACAATGTCTACTGTTCATTTTTGAAAAATATCTTTTACAATTGCATAATCCAACTCCTTCCCCTAACACTGGGGGCAGATTTGATTTCCCTGGCGTTTACCCTTTGCTGTGCGTATGAGCGGGCAGGCCTTTCCCAGTGTGACCACTGTTGCCTGCCTCAACATATCTTGGATATCTGGTCTCACCAGTTGTCTGGCTGATGCTATGCGAAGGCTTACTTTCTTTTCTTTCCTCCCCAGAAGCATTTCTAACCACTAATAGAGGAGCTGTTTTACTGAGCCAGGAAGTCGAGAGACTCATCAGAATCAGGTATTTTGGCTGTGAAGACGACGCAGCAGAACAATAGCGACAGCAGCCACGGGGGACAGGGATGCTGTCATGCGACAGACCTGCAGGCTCAGGTGAAGCATTGCTTCAGGTCTCTTTGTGTTCAGCTCATTCGGAGGGGCTCGTGGTGGACATGCATCTCTGCGCTCATTCTTGTTCTGCCTCGGCAGAAGCCCTGGGGTGGAAGCAGTGACAAGGATTTTTGAAAGGACAGAAGTTTTTTGGAAGAGAAGAGTGACCTGTGGTCTGGACAGACATCAGTTTGGTTCTTCACTGCTTCCCAGACTCCAGGGGAGCACCAGTCTGGAGATCCTAATCAAGGAAGCATCTGGATGTCTGATTTTAATGCTAGACAGCCTTTCCCAACCAGCTGCCATGCCAAGTGCTTCCTTCTCAGTTCCTATACCAGGACGTGCATGAAACTGACCCGTGACATTTAGACAAAATAAGGCCATAAAAGGGAGCTAAGCGATGTTAAAACCATTCACCGGGCATGGATTTCCATTGGAAGTGACGTACATTAGGAGGGCTTTTCCCAGACAGGAACAGGAGCTGGAAATGTAGGCTCCAACATCTCATCAGCGCCACAGGGTTTAGCAGCTGCTCTCTTTCTTTAAGCTTCCTGCTGCATATACCCCAGGCACAGGCACTAGCAAACATTGTGAGAGAAGTCACAATAATTAAAAAAACCTGTATTAATCATGGAACCTTACAAAATAAAATATAAAATAAACACTGTAAGAGTAATTATTTCCTATGTGATTTTATCCTCTGAACTTTCTGGAGTCGGTTGAACTGGAATTTTTACGGATATTTGCTACAGTTTGATTTCAGATGCATTAGCACAAACTCAGAATAAACAACCTAGAAACAATGGAGGAGCTTTGTGCTTCCACTACCACGACCAAGAACAGAACATAACCCACTGAAGAACATCCTCAGGCCAGACTTGGGGAATGCTTAGAAGATCCAACACAGCCAAAGTCTTTCAGGCAGGAGTCCCTCCTCCATACCATAAACAATATATTAAAGGCAACTTCCTTAAATCTTTTCTGGAAGGCAATTTATGGCATAGTTACAGGCATTTCCCCCAACATTTTCATCTTTGTTGTTTCAATCTTTGATAGTGTGGGAAGGAAATCAGACAACTTGTGGATATTGCTGCTACCCTTCAGTTCTACTGATAATAGTTGTGGAAACATACACATAAGAATAACTTCCTGAATGAAACAATATTTAGCGCATATAGAAGCTTTTGTTCTTGTTGCCTAGAGGATATATACTTTTACACAATTGACTGACATTTAAATGGCCATAAAGAATACCACTAGGATGTGTGAATGCTCTCTTTCAAAAAAGAAAAGCAGCCAAATCAGGTGGGGTTTTTTCCAGACAGAAAGGACAAACAGATAAGTGCTAGCTCCATTTTTCTTAAGCCAGTTGTATCATAACAGGAAGTCTTACTCATTCTAAATTTGATGTTGAATTATTTTACAAAAAACTATGACAAGCAGCGGACAGAACTTTCCCCTTCTTATTTCATAAACCTTGACCGATTTTTCAGGAGAAGAAGCCAATGTGTCATCAGCAGAAACACATTCAGTCACAGGGCTTTGATTTTCCTGCCCCTGAAATTAGAGAACCTACATGATTTTGTTTGACTCAAGCATAAAAAGAAGAGAAACTCCTGAGGAATAGATCAGTCACAGCAAGATGATAAAAAATACAAAAGAGTTAAGTTTCCCCAAGCAATTAGACTTCATACTCTTGTAAGACAGTAATAATTTGGGAGCATAAAACCAGCTATATTGGATCAGACCAAAAGTCCACATAAGCAAGCATCCTCCAGCAGTTACTTACAGTGCTGGATAATTAAGGAAGAGGGCAAGAACAAAACAATAACTAAAAAAACAGAGAAAGTTAAAACAGCCTCTTACAACTGTATATGCTTACCTGTTTATTTCATCAGAAATGCTAAAGGACAAGAAGGACCTAACTACTGCCCCTCCCAAATCTCCAGAAGGAAGGCAAGGGAGCTAACTGGACCAGAGGAAGTAAATTAAGAACAAAGAGACAACAGGTGTTTCTTATTTTCGTTCATGGTAGGTGAGTAGTAGGCTTGTCATTTCCTGAGGCAGAATTCAGACCATGATTTCTAAGAAATCATGGGGTTTGTAATGTTATTAAGCTTAGCTTTTCCTTTCTCTATGCTGGAACATGAAGAGATTATTAGATGCCCATATTTCACCTGCACTGTATATTTAGCAATTTTATTTTCTAGGCTACGTGGTTGTGACTTTGCATGTATTATTGCAAAGTGCTATCACTACGCGCCTCTAATTTTAAATCAATGCAAAATTGGCGGTTCTGATGTTACATAATGGGTTAAAAACCACAGCATTTTCCACTTCCAAGCCAGTGTTTAACATAGTTATCCAACTCTTCTGAACAGGATTAATTGAGTCTGACATTGAATGGAAACAAAGCATGGTCATTGCTTTCTCAGAATTTTAGTATATATATGTAGTATTTAAAATTAAGCTTATTTTATTCACTTAAGTAGAACAGTTATTTCTGCTCTGGCTGGCTAGCAGGTTAAGAGAAGGCCTTGGCATCTTATATCAGACATGACAAATTTCAAGTACAATGCTCATAATTCCCATCACTCTGCACACCTTGCATAGTTATTCACCCTAATTCTAGGTCTGAATTAGTAGTATCTGATAGGCGGCAGAAATTAGACCTGCAGATTTCAATCTACAGTGTTTTGAGGTACTTGATGCCATATCAGAGGACCATACTAGACCTCACCATGTAACAAAACCAATGTGTTTTATTTCATTTATTTCAGCCTAAGATGACAAGGACATAATCGTATCTGTTCTCAGTCCTTCCAGCTGCCTGAGTAAACAGTAAGCATTTACAAGATCAAGGCGTGTGTGGAGCAGCGTCTCTCAGTGTTTAATTAGAAAAGCAAAGTAAAAATAACTCTTCTGCATTAAACAGGTTGACTTTAAAGTTGGAACAAATCTGAGTGTTTTTTAAACCGAACTCTGTAAAACAGCCTGATGACTGCTTCTTTACTCTTTCTGACTATGTCTGAGATTATAACCTTAATCTAGGTTTATAACTTTAATCTAAGTCTTAATCTAAGAATGTCTCTTCCTTTGATTTTCTGACTGGAAGACTGAGCTGTATTATAACAGGGATGAGATGTCGCTGACAGTCATATGTCCAGGAGCCAGCCAGGATGGCTTTGTCCACCACTGAGGCAGGGAAGGATTTTATTCTGAAATTCAGTGAATGCAGTTAGGTCAACACCAAATACTTTTGAAAACCTCATCCTAGTCAGGGTATTTCATCTTCTGTTTTGCTCTATTAGGTGAGTACGTAGAGGTTTGGGGTTTGGTGCTGCACTTACCCCATCTAAATGGCAGTTACGTAAATAATACACTGGCCAACCAACATGCTGGCCTGTCAACTAATAAGTATGCCACCAGCAGCAGGGTCTGTGTGGGAAATGAAAGGGGACAAGGAGTGAAAAAAGAAGCTGTGTGACTTCAGTGTAGTTCCTTTTACCCCCTCCAGTGATCTATATAAGGAGAACATGATGCCTGTGAGAACAGAAGACAAAATTTGATGAGTTAGGAGAGTTCTTCCTGCCCTTGGTTTTTGGGTTTTTTGGGTGCCTCCACCCACACCGTTGTCCCATTAAAGCTGTGGCCAGGGCAACCCTGAGAACCGTGCATGTGAACAGGAGCATCTGCAGCAAGTTAGAGGACTTCAGAGGACAACCTTCACCTTCTCCGTTAACAATGTTAAAGCTATGAGTTCCCCTGCTCCAGAAAGTCAGAAAATTGAGAAAAGCATGTTTGTTCTACACATCAAATAGGGTAGATTTTGCGTTCAGATTCTTCTAGTCCTTTAGCTGCACATTTTCTAATTTTTCTTTGACAATTTCACAGTTACAGGGTCTTTGGACTTTTTTTAATAGTGAAAGCTCAGATTATCACACAACAACAAGAACTGAGGCTGAAAATGGAATCTAAAACTTGGTGCAATAAACTGCACTATGAGGAGCAGGCAACACCTCTGTTGTGCGACCCTGGGCAAGTCTGTGCCTCTTTGCTCCTTTTCCACTGAGTAAATAGATGCCAGAGGGGCGACTCTGCGTTCCAGCCTGACACGTGAAAGCTGCTGAGACAGTGAGATCACGGAGACCTTTGCTTTGGTGTCATCATCCTGGAAAGACAGAAGTACTGAATCAAAGGCGTCAGGTCTTTCATGTGAATAAAGTGCTGATCCCACAAGCTCGGAGGCCTCTGCTGACTGGCACTGCTGAGCACGGAAGAGCTGCCTTCACGCCAGGTCAGCAAACAAAAGGTGCTGTTCCAGTGGTCCCAGAGGCTGATGCCACCTCTGCAGGTTCCCATGAGAATGTTAATCTCTACGCTAGCACAAGTGCTAACCTCAACCCGCCACACAGGTAATTTTGCCTTGATAACGACCCAGCAATGTGAGTTATATTGGAGAATTGGTAGCTCCAACTGGTAGACCTGGGGCACAGGAACAAGGCAGCTACCTAGACTTGTCAAACACATCCCATGCAAGTTGGTGTGGGTAGGAGGGAACCTCTTTTTATCGCTTTTAGATGCACAGACGACTCCTTTTCCTAGCCGGAGGAGGACTGCAGGACTGTTCCCGGCCACCCGAGCATCTTTTCCCCTCCTCCCAGGCCCTGCAGAGAGGAAGGGCTCTCTGCCACCCCCCACCCCCCCCACCGCTGCCACCCCATCCAGCTAGGGCAGAGCCTCTGCACCCCTGGGGACAGCGCGGAGGGCGGAAGGGTGGGCCCAGGGAAGGAAGGAGTGGGTGGACTGCAAGCAGGCACAAATACGTATGACTCTCCTCCCACCCTCTAGTGGGTCTTACTGGGGAAATTGTTTTCTTTCCCCGTCTTCTGCTCTCCCCAAAGCAGAGGGAGAAATTAAAGCCCTGTCACTGAAATCACCACTGGTCGCAGCAAAGGATTATCGTGCCCTCAGGCTGGTGATGGGTGAACACTATCAACAAGGACAGGACTGGCCAGGAACAGAGATAAGTGACAACTGAAGTTCTTAAAACAGATTGTGTCCTCAGGTTTTGGACATCTCCATAGAATATAAGCTGTCAGCGCTGGAATTATTTTTCCTTCTGTTTTGGTGGGGGTAAAATTCATTTATGCCTGTAAAATAAAAAGCATTGTTTTCAATCTCCTGAGCAGCTGATTTTCCACATACTTTCCCTACCAAAAGCCAGTCACCAAAGGTAAATGCTTCTTTTACGCATGTAGATGCTGACATTGGCTTCAATGGGATCAACTGAAAAAAAAGGAAAGAGAATAGGCAGGATGAGTTGTACTCTTTCCAGGTCAGTGGCTTGATTGTCCTTGCACTTCTGGAGACAGGGCAAATTTCAGGTTTGACTTGAAATTCTGCAATTCATTTTATTTAGATAATTCTAAAAATGTGCCAGACTTCCTAAATAGACATACGTTTTGTACTTCTAAGAGAGTTACTACACTGAACACGGAGTCTGTTGTGCAACTAACTCACTAATTACCCAACAAACTCACTAATTATCCAACAGAGCTTCCACCAGTCCTGCAGGAAGCCATTCACCTGCCAGTGCAGGTGAGGGACCAAAGGCATGTTAGAGTAGCCCTTCTTGCTGGTATTGCATTTGTCTTTTTATTACCATTTCACCGATTTTGATAAAACTAGTAAAGCTCTCATTCTGTAAGCAGAGCCTGATGAAGTGAAAGGTATCACAGGAAAACCAGAAATACCCAGCTCTTTTTTAACTCCTTGGGCTGTCACAGCTTATCCCAGCAGTGCTGCAGCCCGGTCAGTGAGTCAGTGATACAGTATCCACTTCTAAAACCAAGAAGAAAGAAAGTGTATTAGAAATTAATCATAAATAGTTTTGCTGCATTTATAACAAGACGTGATGTAATTTGGACTTTACAAGAGGAGTGTAGCGCAGCATTTATATAACTTGAGAATCTAGAAGTCAGTAGGACTAATAACATTCCCAATGCAAATCTGAGCCCAGAGTACTCAGCACTGGCATATTCATGATGTCTGTAAGAGCTGGGGTGTAGACTAACACGCTACCTATTCCCACAACCCCACCTGGGTAATAGCACACGTCTGGAGAGGGGTTTAGAGACAGAAGATCCTCTGGAATCATCTTATCTGGTCAGCAGAGGTCATATCATTTGGTCCACTTCAGCTTTGCCATTTTGTGTGGAAAACCTTTTTTTCTTGCTACCTGTTCATAAAAAAAAAAAAAAGAAAAAAAAAGTCCTAGCAAAGAAAAAAATCCCTACAGAGAAGAAACTGAAAATAAGGGAAGAAATGGAAGTCCAGTGGTAGTTTTAACTCCAGCTTCAGCTACCTAGAGGAAAGACTGTAGTATATAGATAACTTTTGGCCACTTGGTCAATTTAAGCTATTTTTGTACCATCAAAACCTGATTTATAGTCTGGAACTTATCTACTGTAATACAGCCAAATGAACTTTAAAGATCAACCTGTTATAAAATGACCAAAACCAAAGGTTTTAAGGAAATGACAACTGGCCCCTCTCCATAGCAGCACAGTGCTACAAGAGGCAGCTGTAATGGCATAAATGGACGGTTTATCAGCTTTCTGCCAGGGACTGACAAAATCATGTCAAATGAGGCATTAAAGCCCTAGTTTTGAAAACTGTGATAAATACCAGCTAATCTACTGACATAATATATAGTGAGTCAAATATTTAGTTTTGCATTAAATCTAAATCCAACATTAGAGCATTTCCTCTTGATTAAAAAGGATAAAATGTAGATGTTATTTTATGCTCCAGTTCCCACGTCTAATTAATGCTTAACATTCGGAGCCATTTCTGACATTACAAATGTATTAGCAAACATGCCAAGGAAAGGGGGGGAGGCACAAGGGAAACAAGTGCAAAATCTATATGCTTAATTCATATTCCTCCATTTGCAGTGGCTAATATGTTATTGCAGAGACTATTTGCAGACACTTGCCCTCCCAGTGAACAGTTAACTTCCCTGATTGCTTGTGTAAACAGTCTTCTAGATCTGGAGACAGACATGGTAAGAGAGCACATAGCTAATTTAATTTTAGTATCATTAGGAATTAAAAGCAGGACATTAATAGATTCACAGTAAATGTTGGCTAGGCAATACAAGCATTGAATGACTTGACTATTAAAAGCCTTAATATTTGTGAGTGATCATATGAAAAGGTTTTTCGGAAAGTTTATTATCTTGGGAATAATATGTACCTAATTAAAGAAAAGATTATTGCTGAGATTTTTTGTATCATATATTACTGATCTTAATGGGCATGAGGAAATTCTGTTTTTAAATGTATATATATATATAGGCTAATTACCTACTCATATCTAGAAACAGAATGAGACAAATCCTTAACGAATCACTGAAATATCTTCATTCATTATGCATTATATTCCCAGCATTATGCTTTACCTGGTTCTTGGAAGGCAGAAGTTTGAGAAATGTGTTTTATTGTCAAATGCTATGACTTTAGACTCTTGTAGTTTCAAAATACACTGCACTGTAATTGCTCCTTTTCTACAGAACGTGTTTTAGAAAGCTTAAATGCAATCCAGTTCTGTGTAAGACAGCATGAGCTCAACTCAAATGAAAACAGAATGAAAGAAACAAAATAAGTAATCACCTACCACCTTCATTTTAGGAAATGTGTTCACTTATTGATTAGGAAAAAGGTCTTGCTAGACTGACACTCCTAGCTAAGTCTGCCACATAAATCAATATTAAGTGCAACCTGCAGGATTTGGTATAGCTCACGCTACCAGAGAAATAGTTCTTCATACTCTGAAAATAAAGTGAAAAATCACTGAAAGATTCAGAAGAAAACAAAACAAAACACAAAACTAAGGTGAGCTTAAAAAGATGGACTTCAGAATTAAATACGTATTATATTCAAGAAAATTACACCCTGATTCTTCTCCACCATTCTATTCTGCAAAGGATTCTTGTAAATGTATAGCCATATATCAGCATCTGTCCTTCAGGGTGCAGCTGAGGAGATATTTGGCATCTAAGAAGCTGCATGAACTTTAATGCCTGTCAAACACCTCAAAAGTCATTTACCAACAGCAGCGAGGCAGCCTCCTCCAGTGCACGGGTCTGTAAGGGAGAGGAGATTGCACGCAGAAGTGATAGTCTTATACAACTCACTCTTTTGGTGGGTAGTTGCTTTTATTCAGTTTCCTCAGTTTCTTATCTCAAAACCACAAAGACCTTAAGCAAAACTATGGTTCAGAACAGTTCTGCAAATACTTGGCCCTGGGCACCTTCCTGAGCTGGCTATTCCCAGAGCTTCTCTCTGCAGGACTTCCTACTGTACAGGGCTGTGCTCAGAGGAGAGCTCCCAGGCTCTCACTTCCACCAGGATGGCTCTCCTGGCCTGCTTACCAAGTAGGAAGTCAACCCACTGTTGATAGCAGCTATCACCAAGAAATGCCTTTGAATTAGTGTTTAAAATGGTTTAATTGTTCCTGTAAACAAATCACAGCCGAATCTGCTATCATTACAGAAACTGTGATGGTAAACCAAGTTATTCTGGCTCTACCCCTTCTGAAAATGGGTTTGTGCTATTTAAACCTGAGAAAGGTTTCAGTACCGTTTTGGACAGACAGGTTGATCACAATAACACTGGCATAACAGACTTGTCTGGCTTGACAATACCAGTGAGTCATGGAGTAGCTCTACACAGCTCCTACTCTTTCTGCCCAATTCCACAGTCAATACAGAGTGGTGCAGGACCAAGACATCCCCCTCCCCACACCCTAAAAAGGCAATAGCCAATCTGAAAAAAAAAAAAAAAAAAAAAAAGAAAAAAAACCCAGACCCTGAGTAGTTTTACAGTCCGAAAGACCTAAATGGATGTTGTCTTACTGAAAAGGTGGGTTTTGTCTTTTTCATGCCACTGTTTGTTTTACAACATAAAATACCTTCTGGCACCTACCATAACATTAAGGAAGACTCCCTGTGAATGCCCTAGAATTTGGGATCGATCTTATAATTTACATCAATGCCTTGTGCAGAATCTGGTTGCCAATTTACATAACCTCACAATGTAACACTAGCATTTTCATTTGCATTGCATTTTGCACTTCAATTAAGATACCTAAAAACCTAAGTAACAGGCATATAGGTAGTTTGGGAGCTACTGATGTATGGCAACTTATAACAGATAACTATGGTAAGATAGTAATTATATTTCCTGAGAAGTTTGGAGGCATGTGCTCTTAAGGTTGGGGAACTGGCACGCCTCTTCTTCCGTGCTATGTGCTTTTGTTGCTTCTTCGTATTTTGACAGTCATCTTTGACTCCAAAGAGACTGTAAGTGGTACATGGATTGGCAGAGAACCAGAAACAGCCATCAGTGGGAATAACCCCAAAACCTGAGAAGCCCTGGTGTTACTGAATTTGTTCTGAGTTATTTCTCAACTACTAATATCCCATCACCCCTCTGTGAAGAGGGAAAAAAAAAAAAAAAGGCAATTCTTCCTCTATCTCTCATTCTGGAACTTCATTCGCAACCTCTTGTTACAACTTTGCACTGAGAGGAAAACATGTCTAGCTCTTTTTGAGAGTTCACCAAGTTCTTGTGACTGAAGTCACATTGCTTGCAAGAATGAAGAAATTCATCCCAGACTCTTTCTTCTGCAAGGAAACCAGCTGTCTTTCTATGAACTGGTCTAAAAACAAAACAAACAAACAGAAGTATGCAAGGAAGCAGAATTCTTGCTATGTAGGTTTTGGAAAGGGCTTTGTACATTACTGTTGACTGACCACCTACCTTTTCTGGGACAGTCATCCTGCAAAATGAAAATGTGTCAACCTGGAAGAATGTGTTCATGTGATGTTTAGAAATATGTAAAATGCCCCACATTACTAGCAGTGCTTATGTCCATGCTGCACGCACTGTGGCATATAGAATCTGGGAGGTGCAACGCAAAGGCCCCCATCAGCAACTTCCAAAGTAAGAAGGCCAGGCACAGGACCAGTCGTCCTTGCTGCTCTGGAGTCTCCAGAGCACCGTTACCTTGTGCTGCCATGTTGGCGACCATAGCATCTTCACAGCATGGGGCTCCTTGCTCAGCAGGGATGCCAAATGCTCTCTTAGTTTACATTTATCCTTAAAATAAGCTCTGTTTTGTGCCTGGCACTGACCAACTTCTTACATTTATATTTGAAACAGATTTAATGTCAATAAATTGTGATTTTCTTCTTCCATCTTCCACTCGCTTGATAAGGTTTGAATATTTAGACAAAGCCTTAAAATATTTAGAAGTTTACAGTTCATTTAAGCAAACATAAAAACACATTTCCTATCCTTCTTTGTCTCTACATACCTGGCGCATGGTAGTCATTCAAGATATCTCACATGGAGAAAGCTTATTCGGATGCTAAAAATATCACATGTTTACACTTGTAAATCACCATTAGCAAATGATTTTCCTAATGCTTTAGACAATATAGTAGCAAAGTGCAGCTGCTTCAGCCAGAATGGTATTTTAGTGATTTTTAAGAACTTAATGAGATCAGGTAATTGACTAGTGAAGCTAAAAATTTTACCTTCAATTAAACAATCAACAGCTCCGTACATCAACATAATCATCTTCGCCCCTCCACCTCTCTGTTATCAAATCAATATGTGGGTAGCAGTTGTCTAAGAAACCACTTCCTCTGTGCTTCTAAACCAGTGTTCAGGACCCATTTTAAAGCATTTATTCAATCAGTCTGGTGTAATTTGCAAATAAGGGAAAGTATGTAGTAATGCAGATTCCATAAGCAACTAAGGAAAAATAAGGCCTTAATTCATTTGTTATTTAATGGCATTATTTATCCTACATTTGTTCTGGTGCAACCAACAAATAACTTAATACTCTATCTTTTAAAATATCATCATGTGTGCTTCAGTTGGCAGTGCTGGATATATTGATTATGTATATAGGAAATAAGATTGTACAGGTCGTGTTAATGAATCATGTGACTCATAGTTCAGGAGACAGTCATGAGGCAAAAGTATCATATTTGAAAAAAAATTTATAAGAACATAAAATAATTTTGTCAGGAAACACCTTCCAAGGGCTATATTACAACACAGCAATCTCATTTTGGAGTGGTTGATAATGAATCAATATAAACTGCCCTCCCCAACCACAACTGTGAGTGTAAGATATTTAGTACTTGAAGCACAGGGAACTTCTGCTGTCTTGCAAAAGATTGTGAAATTGAGAAGTCGTATCCCACCACACGTTACATTCAGAGGAGTTCTGTTGTCACGTCACCTGCAGGCGTCTGTAGCATAATTCTCTTCTCTAGCAAAAACGTTTGTTTCCATCTGCAGGTAGCATACATATTGTGACAGCAAAAATAGCAGGCAATGGTTAAAAAGGGAGAAGAACTGCAGTGCAATGTGGAGATGTTGACATGTAAATCAGTGACTTTCCAGTGTAAGGTTTTTTTAATTAAGGCATAAATATATTCTAATATATGCTGATATTCACCACCTGCACTTCCTGCGAGTACGCCCTGACCACCCAGACACTCCCAAAGGGGGGGGGGGGGGGGGGGCATAGCTGGTGGAGCGAACCAGAGCCGAGCATGAACAATATTCATTATGAGAGTAGCACTGGCAGAAAATGGGTGTCTTTTATTCAGCTATTGCAGCGTCAGCATTTTCTTCTCATACCACAGTACGGGAAACTGTGAACAACACGAAGACTACCTGCATGCAGTTCTGACCAAGATTTTCAAGAGCGAGTAGTGATCTGATAGGGTTCAGTCCTCAGCTTCCCAAAAAGAGTTACCGTAAAGGGGCGTGATTTTGGGGAAGTGCTGTACGTCTCCTGCCTGCTCACAGAGGTGAGATCCAGGTGGCAGAGCCTGCCAAGAGTGGCCGTCTCTGCTGCTGCCACTATCGCTCCTGCTCCACTGGATAAAATTAGGCTGCTTCATTCAGGGTAAGGTGCTTATAAAGCGTTATTGCACCAAGGAGACAATATTGTACCAGGCGCAATACCAGTGACTGGGCCAACGCTGCCTGTGTCAGCCTCCAGGGCCAAAGCCAGAGAAATGGGTTTAGCTCGGCAGGGCAGACCCCCTCCATCTCCTCGGCGGGGGGGGAGAGCAGTGCTGACCACTAGTTTATCTCAAAATCTTACCGGGGTGGAAAGCTACAGTCTGGTCCCTGCCAGGGCAGTCTTCACCAAAACAAACTTTACCCAAAACAATCACTTGGCAAATTTGTCTTTGTCATTTGACAAACTTCAGAAGAAATTCCTGGTTTGCTCCACTGCCTGCACCAGGATGCCATGGGGGCCACCATCCCATCCCGCTCTCTTTGCCTCTGAGCCCCTGAAGCCTCTTCTACTCACAGCACACTCCTCCTTGGCTGTTCCCACCCTTAATTATACAGCTCAGTGTTTGTTTTCAGCCAAGAGAGCAACTTATTCACAGTTCCTGCCCACATCTAACTGGCACTGACATGCTCAGAGCCAAATTTAACCCCATGTCTTACTAGCCAAGGAGCCCAGAACCAACCAACTAAAATCCCTCAATCAGCAAAACTTTCTCCGATGTGCCGGCAGAGCTCCAACACCCCTCAGCCAAAAGGAACCAAGTTAGTGCAGACCTTTTCTTTAAAGTATTACCATCCTTTAAACTGCTTGCATTAACATGGGCTATTTTCATTCAATGTAGGTTTGGAAAGGGCTTCTCTGGCAGAACCAAAAGAGGTGTGGTGACAACTGGGAGGACAAGTCCCTGGAGAGTAACCTTGGCCACTGGCCCAGCCTTTTGCAGAACTGGGTCTTTCTATACCTTAGGTCTACAACAGGTCTGAGATGTTCTCTGATTGACTCTGTGTGCTAGATTAGGTTTTTGGCTGGGTAAAAGGGTTCTTTCTTACATCGAGAAGGAAGTGGAAGAACTGATGTGTATAAAGCAAAGTTACTTCTTCCCCTTTTAACCTGTGATCTTTATCCTGGTAGCTGCAGTAAGTCATTGAGATACAATTGCATGGTAGTGGCCAGTCCTGACTCATTTTAAAACGGCTGTACCCCCATGTGGGTGTATCCTAGGCAAGTACTTTCTTTCAGTACGTCTAGACTAGGATAAAAGTTGTGTTTTTAAAGATATTAGCTAAGGCAGCTTGGCTAACACGTTTTGAAACCTTGCATAGATAGGACAAGTCAAATGCTAAAAGGTGTTAAAAAGTGTTTGTGAAGTCATTCTAAAAATACAACTTTTATACCTGTCTAGACAAAGACAGAATACTTTTTAAAATGACATGCCCATGGGAAGTCCCATTGCAACAGCCAAGGAGAATTACAGCATAGGAAACGATCAATAAGTTTCTCCACACAGGTTTTCAAAGCAATGGCACAGATTGACACGCGGGGAAACCCTGAAGGCTTTGTCTAGACAGCAAGAGAAAAAGATATTTTTTTTTTCAGTCGATTTAGTTCAGTCAGGCCCTCCTTTTTCAGAAGTAAAACTTACTAAAAGTCTACTAAGATAATCTTCTGCTCGGTTTTAGCAGGTCATAGTCTGGGCTCCTGGCTGACTGTAACTCAGCCTGCTAAAATCATGTTAAAGGTATTGAGTCTACATGTTTGTCAGATGGGATTTTTAGTCCTTAAACAAGCTTGATTAAATTAGGTCTCCTGGAAATGGCCCCTTCTCTAAGACTAATGAGATGGCAGCTCATTTTCCATGCCAGTTCAGTCTTTTAACCCAAATAATTTGCCTAAATTGTACCAACAAACGCAAAGTTCAATCTGTCTTTAGCATTAGTATTTCTAGCTGTAAGCACCGACTCATTTCCTACAGGCCACCAGACAGCAATTGGTTTTGACTTTGACTTCGTTTTTACTGAAATGTACTCAAACAAAACCCTCGATCTAATCTACTCCTTTAAAGAGCTACTTGAAAATATCTAGGCCACATGCATGCACACATACCCATTGCAATAATTGTCTTCTACAAAGTCAGCAGATAAATTCTTAGTCATTAATACATATCCTTATACTGCTTTGCTTCTACCAAGCTGACTGGAGAGTGAAAAAGTTAGAGTAACCGTTTCCTAGAATTGTAGTAACATCTTTGACATCTCAAACAACACTTTCAGGAAAGAAAAAAAAAGATTTAAAAAAAGGGAAAAAGTCACTACCACAATTGAAGAACAAGCATGAGCCCAACCTCTCTGACCGTTTAATGTCAGGCCCTTTTTAATATGGGGGGGGGGGGGGAAAGGACTATTAGTTCTATTTATTATTAAAGCTTAATGACATGGGTGGGTATCAGTCTGGTAGGAAAAAAAACTATACCTCAATTAGTCCCATTAGAGATTATGTCTTTATGACATGGGTGGGTATCTGACATTCAGGGGATAATTCACAAGTCACCAACTGAATTGAAAGAGTCCACCAACTAATGGTTTGCTGGTATAACTCCAAGTGACCAAAGTAACACGGTCCGGACTTGCTTGAGATTCCCGGGTTTTAGTAGTCATTTGTCAATAGCTCTCAAACAATGGAGCTGTGAAATGGAGCCACTTAAGTTATCATGATGAGGCTTTTTCACGATTGTGTCAAGTTTTTTTGGCCTTGGCGTGCACCACCTGGAATATTTTAGAAATACACATCGATTTCCTGTTTTGAATAAATAGGAAGAAAACAAATCTCCTATGTTTATAAGGCCTGTAGCCAACAAAGTCCATCATTTAGACTAAGGCAGAGACTTCACAGTCGGTAACAGCTCTTTGGTAAACAGTTGTCACCTACAGACCTGGACAAAAATCTTTCTGTCCTTGCTAGGTCCAAACCACCATTAAATGTTAATGGGAAGTTAATCCGAATCAGATCAGCATGCTCTGACCTGCTGTTGAAGCTTATTTCAGGTTTTCAGCACTATCTTGAAACTTCCTCACGTGCTAAAAAATTGCCTTTAAAAATCTAAGCTTTATATATACATGTATACACATAGCTGAAAGACAATAGTCCCCGTGGTCAGATCTTTTGTCTGTCTGATTTTTGTTGTCCTCTGAGAAGACACCTAATAGCAGATTTCTTCGGGGCCTGACACCATTTATTGTTGTCCGCTAAACTGAGTGGTAAACCCTCCGCTTACCCGGCATGACCAGAGGAAGGTCCTTTTCAGCGAAAGCAAACAATTAGGAGCCCTAAGTTATTATTTCCTATTATTGTGCAATAAAAGAGGCTCTGGCCATTTCAGTGTGAAGGATTAAAGTCTCCGGGACTGCAAACATCGTGCAGCCACTTTCCTCCTCCCCCGCGCACCACGGAACCACTCGAGGCTCCCTCGGCGAGCGCAACCGGGCTGCCCCACGCGTGTCCCGCCCGCGGGGGACGGGGGGACGACGACACTTGCCCTGCCCCGCGCGTGGGCGGCCTCCGCGGACCGAGGGGGCGCCCGCCCGCTCCCACGGGTGACTTCGGGACGGGACCCCCAGCCGCGGCTGTCCCCCGGCCCGGGTCAGCCCGGGCGGCCGGCGGGGCCGGCGGCGGAGCCGCTGCGGGCGGCGGGGGGCCGCGCTGCCTAAGGAGGCAAAGTACATCGGCGGCTGGGTCGATATCCTCCTCTTCGGCTAGAAACAGTTCTGCATATCAAAGGCCGACGAACCTAATGGCTAAAAATATAAGTACCTGACCCGGGGGATTAATCACACACTGTCAGGCTGAAATTGGTGCAATTCTTCCAATCATTAACGTTTTGCTTACAAAAATGTGCTTTTCTGTTTGTTTTTCTGCTAAATGATAACCATTTTCAAGTTGAATCGGCTGATAAAAAAGTCGAAAACAAGACGGGAGTTGTGCTGGAAAGGTCATACGTGCTAGTTCGGCATGAAATAGCCAACAGGCAAACAAATAGGAAAAAGCAGGGTGGCACGGAAGGGGCTCGAAGATTTTACCGAACGGTGTAAAGTGCTTTGGCCGGTTTTCTCCTGCCGAGGAGAAGAGACCGCCCGGGGAGAGCTCGCCCGCCTCGCCGTGGGCATCCCCACGCGGGTCTGCCCCGCTGCGGACGCGGGCTTTGGGCGTTAGGGACCGATGCTGCGCGGGGCGGGGGGGCATTTCTGACCGGCGGCTCAGCCCGGCCCCGCCGGCGTGTTTTGCCTCGGTGCCGCGAAGCGGTGAGCCCCCCTCCCCGGGCGGGTGGGTGAGCAGGGGCATTTCCAGAGCCGAGCCCGGGTGACAGCGCTCGTCACCTCTCCCGACGCCCTGGAAATCCACATCCCCGGGCCGGCGGCTGCAGACGATGCATCTGCCCTCCCCACCTGCAGGGAGCCGCCAAATGCCCTGCCACTGCTGGGAAAGCGCCTGGCTTTAACGAGCCCGGCTTTCCGGGACCCCGTTACACCGGCCGGGACGCAGACCCGAGCCGTGCCCCGGGCGGAGCCCCCACCCCCGCCATCGCATCGGGCCGGGCAAGTCTTTCAGCGCGGCTGGCTCCCGGCTTGCCCCGGCCGGGGGATGCCGGCCTCGCCCCGCGTGGAAATGGGGTTTACGGAGGCCCCGCAACCCCCGGGCCGCCGCCTGTCGCCCACACGTCGCGGCGGCTGTCCCACGCGTGTTCCCGTCCCCGCGCGAAAGCACAGCCGTAACACGAAGCCGCCCTGAAGAGGTAACGCCGGTTTCGTGCTCCCCGACCTCGGTCGGGACAGACAGAAAAGAGAAGGACAAACGGAAGGGAAAGGGCCGGGACGCCCCTTCCCGAGTGCCCCCCGCCCTGCTCCCGGGACACACACACGCCCCCTCCCGCAGCTCCCGCGGCTCAGCCCCGCAGACTCACAGCGGGCTGTTCCCGTCCCCGTCGGGACCCGGGCTGAGACCCGCGACAGAAACACTGAGCGAGAGGAAGACGCGAGAGATGGAAAAGCGTTTTGCTCCCGAGCGGAGCCCCGCTGCGCGCTTTCTGCTCCCGACGGCGATCTCCCCGCCTTGCGCGCACCGCGGCTTGCGGGGCTGAGGGGTCGGCCAGGGGCTTCTCCCCTTTCCCGGCCTGCACGAACGGGTGGCAACGGAACCTCCCCGTTTACTTTGTTTTCTGGCCCCGCTCCCGAACGCCCGTTTTAAAAGAATAAACCAAAGCTAAAGCCGCTCAATTATTCAGAGGACTCGGCTGCTGTTTCTCGAAGCGTTAACCTGCTCAGACGCGACGCACCGGCTGCCCTAAGGGCCGCCCCCCCTTGCCAATCAAAATAGTCATTTCTTGCTCCCTAAAATCCTTTCCTGGCACTAAAAGCCTCTGTGGCACCCGGCCGAGGGCACCTGTCCCCTAGGTGCTCGCTGCGGAACCCCGGGGGGGAGACACACACACTGACCCGCGCGGGTGTCCCCCCACGGGATGCCCGGTCCCGCGGGCATTTCCCTGCACCCCCGGGCTCCGGGGTCCTTCCCCGCGCCCCCGGGCCGGCATCATTTCGGAGAAAGGCCGATGAATAACCACTGTTGACTCAGGTGGGTCAGCGGCTGCCCTGGCTGGGGTCGATGCCCGGCCCCGAGCAGGCACCGCTCCTCCTCCAGCCCGCGCCCCCCCGGCTCCCCCCAGGGTCGGGGCAAGCCGGGGGGTAAACACCTACGCTCCCAGCCGGGGCTCGGGCTCGCAGACCAGGCTCTCCTCCTCCCGCCGCAGAAGCCTTTCCCGTGCAGGCACAGGTACAGGCAAAACCAAAAGGCGGGGTGGCAGGCTGAAAAACAGAAAAAAAAAAAGAAAAAGCAGCGAGCCCACACGAGATCCCCGCAACGCGAGGGTGCCCAGAGGGCTGCAGGGTGGCTGGTGACCGGCACGGTACTGGAGGGAAAAGCCCGATTACAACACACCTGGCAGGGGGGAGGCTTGGGATTTCTCCTGCCAGTAACTGGATGGCCAGCATGGCGGGTGGTGCAGAGTTTAGTTTTATTTCACAGACAAGTCCATCAAAAATTAAATACCAGGGTTTGTTTGGTTTTTTTAAACATTGAACAAATATGTACAAAATATGAACAACGTGAGGTATAAAACCGCAAGACTTTTAAAGAAAACTAATATGTACAGAAGCAGATACGTATACAATAGGCATTATCTTCCCACGGCTGTGTGCCTCACTTATCCCCCACAGCTGATGCCAGCTTCTCTACTGCAGCAGGGTCCTATCACTCCTTGCATTTTCTTCTCAAATACAGAATCTGTTAAAAACAGCGCTACAGATTTTCAAGGAGAAAAATACGGGGGTTTTTTTCCTGCAAATGGAACCATCCAGATTGCGGGGCAAAGTCCTCAAAAGACTGAGAAGGCACATTTTGTCTCACGCAAGAACAAAAATGAATCTGTCCGAAGACTCTACCTGATGAACGGAGGGATGTCTCAGTGGAGAGCACCATGGCAGGTAAAAGGGTGTGAGCATAAGGCACTTGTTGGGATGGTCAAATCCCTCCCTATTTCACAGAACATGTTTCTCTGCTTGCAAAGGGTGTTTAAATTAATCTATTTAAACTACATTTGTTTACACATACAAAGGGCTTAGTCCTGCAATCCATACTCATTTCCACACTACCTAGGGAGGAGTTTTGCCTGATCACCACCAGCAGCTGATTCAGACCCCTCCATGAGTAAGGACAGGGTACAGTATTATATTCCAGTTAGAACACCGATTAATGTACAAATATATCTTACAAATAATTAAATACAAACCATGTTCCTTTAACCAAATTAGAGATCTGCCAAAAATGGACTGTTTGCGGAAAATACATCTTTCTTTCTCTGCTTATTATAAAACGAGTCTATTTGGTGGTGGGTTTTTTTGTTTTCCTTTCAGTGGAACGGTGAAAGTTTTCTCCTGTAGCATAATGTTCTTCCAAACCAGCCCCTGGTAAAGTGCAAGCCGACTTAGGGTCCACTCTCCGCATGGGGCTGTTAGTGGGTAGGATTGTAATAGCCTTTATCGCCTTCAATGTCCACTTCTTGATCAGAGTCGTCAGAGATGTCTGACTCCAGGTCCTCCTGCGAGGCTGGTGAGGGGGTGTACTGCGAGCCGTCCAGGGAGACCTCCTTACCCTTCTGCTCGGGGGTCGGGCAGCTCTCCGGCCTTTGGTCGCTGTGACTGTCAGCACCTTCCACTTCTTCTTTTTTGGGGGCCTGGGGGTTCTCCTGCAATGAAAGAAGCCTGCTTTATACAGAAATATGGCCCACAGAGCCAGGAGGCCTGGGAATTCCAGCTGTGCTGGATGTGGGAAAACCACCCTGGGTTTCTTGCACGAAAAGGCAGGTGTCTGCTATACCTCCCCGGGCCTCCTGCCTATAAAGCTGCCCGAGTGGACTGGGGCCGGGTGAGGGCTCAGCCGCACGCACGGGCTCGGCTCTGATCCCGCTCCCCGGCAGCCACAGGGGCCGCTGCCGTGAATAAAGCTCCTTGGCGATGGTTATCGCAGCCACTTCAAAAGAGTCAGGAGCTGCCGGAGCCCAGGAACCTCTGAACTTTTGTCTTTAGCAAAGCAAATGTTTATTATGAGTCTACAAACACCGACACACAGCTTCCTCCTGCCCTGATCTTTCTTTAATTACACCCAAAAGCAAAAGGAGGGCGGCCGAATCCATCAGTAGCCCAAAAGCAAACGGGGAAAAAAATTACTAATTAAGCTAAAACTCAACATTAAAGCACTCACCATTAAAAACAAATCAAACCAAAACAAAACCCCATTTCCAAAGGCAGGAGTAGCCCTGTGTCGGCAGCCATCTGGGGAGCCCGGTCCCCTAAGGGGGCATGGAATGATACTCTTTAAAAGAAAGCAGGCAGAGACACGTACCCATGATATAACCGTGCGGGCTCGGAGAAATGGATGCGACTGAATGAAAAGGAGGAAATGACTTAAAATGGCTGAGATCCCAAGCGAGCTCTCCGGACACTGCGGCGCAGGCCAGGCCCTGCCAAGGAGGCACCGCCGGGGACCCAGCCTGCTTCTTGCCGAAGCAAAGGGATTTTATTAAAAAATCAACTGAAGTACGGGTTAAGCCAGGGGGAAGGTCACAGAACAAATACATCTAGAGCGTGGCACTGTCGTTAGTTTTCTTATTATTTTTATATTAAAGGCTGATTTACCAGTAAAACTCGACAATCCATGTCACACTTACTGAAGCCAGACTCAGGCCACAATGCAGGGATTTTTCACAAATCTTTGAGCCAAGGGGCCTCGACCTGGCCAAGCCGGGCAGGATTGGGCCCTCTGGGGCGTAAAAAAAAGATTTATCTGCTTGAGCACAATTTCTAAGGGAAGGGAAACCGCTTCAACCTCTGAGCCTCATACACTATAACTACTTGTAAACGAAAAGTAAAAGCTTCTCAATTTTCCATGCGGCTCCTCAAAACAAGTAAGGCATTTCTACCTGCCTCTCCCAACATTTGCAGAATAAATCGACTTGTGTTTATTAAGAGAGGGCGATTTAAAAGACCAGTAAATATTCTTCTCCAAAACAACTAAGTAATTTACTGACAATTACTTATCTTCTCCACGTTAATTGGCTAAACAACATATGGGTTTACAAAACAATTAGCGTGGAGTTTTAATAGGCGGTGTGTGAAAGCCGGGCATAATTGATATAGGAACTACATTAGGAGCTTTTAACGTTAGTGCTGCCTGAACGGGCCCTCATGGATTCCAGCATGACTATTTGTCTTTTTAATCAAGGTGAAGAGGTTAAACAGCCTTTCAGATGACTTCTGCATACAACCTGGAATAGGCGAGCACGGCATAAGATAAGACAATTAAAATACTTATTTCTATAGAAACGGAAACATCCCCGTACCTGCTTTAGACGCCTCCATTTGGCTCTGCGATTCTGAAACCACGTTTTGACCTAAGCAACGACAACAAGAGAAGGCACGGGGTAGTCTCAGAGCTGGTAAGCGCCAGGAGCCTTACCCGAGCCACAAAGAGAAAGCAAGAGCCAGCCCCCCGCCCCCTGGCCTGCAGGGTCCCCAGGAGCGATGCACCCACAGCAGCCGCACGGCAGGGGCCGGAGCGGGCCGGTGCCACCGGCCCCGGGGGCTGCCCCGGGATGCGGTGCGGTTCCCCAGGGTGCGGGCACGGCCTCACCTGCCTCTCGCTGAGCTGCAGCATCTTGGCCAGGCGCTTCCTCTCCGGCGGGGAGAGGTATTTCTGTGTCTCGAACTTCTTCTCCAGCTCGATGGTCTGGTCGTTGGAGAAGCGGACCTGCCCCCCTTTCCTCTTGTGCAGCGGCCGCTGGATGAAGGGGCTCCACAGCAGCGGCTTCCCTTCAAAGAGAGGCACAGCGCCCAGGGTCACCGGCCGGCCGCGGACACGCCTGCCCGGGGAGCCCGGGGCCTGGAGGCACGCCGGGTCCCGGGCCCGCTCATGTCCTTCGCCCGATTTTATTTCCCGCGGTCCCTAGCCTGATCTTTCCCCTCCTCTGATTTTACACCTCCGCTGAACAGAGAGACCAGTTAAAGCCACTCTACGGGCTTTGGCAACATTTCCGTCAATGTGTTTCCTGTTGGTCTATCTCGCAGAAAAGAGAGAGAGGAGAGAGAGAGAGAAAAAAAATAGGCAAGACCTTTGCTTCCTTCTGCTCTGTCGCTGCGATGCCCCAAAGAAACCGTCTCCGTTTCTCTGCACCAGCGCCCGGGTCCCCGTGGAGAGCGGGGACACTGCGGGGCTGGGCCGGTGGGGTTGAGCTGGGGGGGGGGGGGGGCGCGCCAAGACGAAGGCACGGGGCCCTCGCCCGCTTCGGGCAAGAAGCGCCCCAAGCCCCCCACCCCCGGGCTGGGGGCTTTGCCGCCGATGGCCGCGGGGTGCCCGCCAGGCTCAGCCCCGGGCTCGGGGCTGCGGTGCGGTGCGGGGCGAGGCGGTGCAGGCAGCGACACGTCGGGGAGGCAGCCCCGCTGCGGAGCGGCAGCCGCGTCCCGGGGCCGGAGGCTCTGGCCAGTGCCACTGAGTCACTCTGTTTGTCTTTCTGCCTGCACCCTTTGAAATTTGCTGCATTGTTTTTCAAGATTTTGCTTGCGTCAGGCTTTAGTAATTCTGGTGCAAAACAGACTCAAAAAATAGGAAGCAACTGGTTATTTTAGCTGTCATAAAGTCACATCCCACACAGAGGAAATGAACAATATCAGAAAAACGGATCCCGGCTATCAGAAGTCGAGTGTTTCCTGAATTTGTCTGTATTGAGGATGTCGATAAAGTAATCAGCAATGTGCACGACTCCCGGGGAAGAGCCTGCTTCAGGCGGCCAGGAAAACACTTAACAGCTTCTGAAACCAGATTTACTCCTATCGAGAGCTCAAGGTTTCCTGTATGAACGGAAAGGGTCAGCCTCTTTCACTGCACAAATGTGGTGAGTCAGGTCCAGTTTTGCAATCACTAAGAACAAGTGCTGCAGCCCGGGCGCGGGGCTCAGCCCCCGCAGCGCGGACGCTTCCCCCGGCCGCGGGCGAGAGGGGGCGGCCGGGGCCCCGGCCCGGCCCGGCCCGGCCCGGCCCGCCCCGCCGGGGAGCCGCGGGGGCCCCGGCGAGCGGAGCCGGCCTCCCCACTGTTTTTCAAGTCATCCGCAGGAAAAGGCTGAGATCTGCCATGCGATCTCCCAGCACAATTAAAACTCCCCACCAAAACCACACGCGACATTACTAAGGACACTCTCAGAGTCACTTGGTTGAAGGAAAACAAATCTGAGTCACCGCGGCCGCGCACTGCGGTCTCGCTGCCAGCGCCGGAGCGCGGCGCGTCTTTAATTTACTGTAAATCAGACGGGGGCCGGAGGGAGCCAGGGGGGAGCGCAGAGAGGCGGCGGGGCCGGCGGGAAAGGGGGGCACATTTCGGTCACTTCCCATTCCCCCCCCCCCCAGCCCCCGACGGCGGGACGGCGACGGGATGGGAACGGCGCGGCGGCAGCCGGGGAGGGCGGCGGGGGGGCGCGGGGGGGCGTGCATGGCTTACCCAGGGGGTCCTGCCGGATCAGGGCGTGCGCGTAGTCGCCGACGGCGCGGGGGAACGAGTAGAGGGGCCCGGCGTAGGGGCCGGTGCCGTAGGTGGCGGCGAGGTGGTGGGAGAAGGCCGGGTGGATGGGGGTCGGCTCGTAGATGGGGGTCCGGTACGGGGACACCAGGCTGGTGAAGGAGGAGTTGGGCGACGGCAGCGGCGGCGGCGGCGGGGCGGGCAGGGAGTGGGGGGCCGGGGCGGCGGCGGGGCCGCGGCCCAGGATGTCCTCGATGTAGAAGGGCGTGGGGTGCGCGGGCTGGAGCAGCGGCGTGGGCGCGTACAGCGGGACGCCGACGCCCAGGGTCGCCGCCGCCGGCGCCGCGCCCGGCGGCTGGTACTGCATGGCGCGGCCGCCGCCCGCGCACCCCCCGCGCCCCCGGCCGCCCCTGCGGAAAGCCGGCCCTCGACCGCCGCGGCTGGGTGCTGGCACCGCCGCCGCGGGTTTCTCTGGGCTCGGGTTACCCTTCGATAGGTTTCTATTGGCGCGGGGCGGAGCCCGCGTGGTCTCTGTCCCCTTCCTGCCACGGCTCCGTCTAGCCAATGAGCCCGGCCAGGGAAGGGGGAAACCACCCCCCGCCGGCAGACGCTCCCCCCGCCTCCCCGAGCAAACTCCCCGCGGCGCCAATCAACCACCGCCGCGGCCCGGGGGAGCGCGGGCAGCGGGGCGCGATCCGCCGCCCGCCCGGGCCCCGACGGCACCGCGCGGGGCGGGGGGGGGGGGGGGGGGGGGGGGGGGGGGTGTCTGAGGCTACGGAGCGGGGGCCCGGCAGCACCGGGCGGGGGGGCCCGGCGCTGCGCCCACCGCCTCCCGCTCCTCCACGCGCGCCTCGGATTTCGGGCTTCCCCACGGGGGAGAGCGCTGCCTCCCCCCACCGCCCCCCCCCCCCCCCGCAGCGTGGCCCGGCCCCGGACTGAGGGAGGAGGCGGAGAAGGGGGTGCGCGGCCCCCTCCCCACACGCTCCCTCCCCCTCCCCCCAGCGGAGCTCGGCGAGCCCCGCGGGCCCTTGGAAAGGCCCCCGCGGGCGCTCCGCCTGGGTGCGCGGACCGGGAAAGGGGCGGGGGGGGGAAGCCGCGGAGCGGGGCCGCGCGTGGGCGGAGGGCGGCGGGGCCGCGCAGGCTCCTGCCCCGTCCCCCAGGACTGGGCCGAGAGCCCCGCGGGGCGCGGAGCCGGGTGGCGGGCGCTGCCGGTAAACAGCGGGGCGGCCGCCCCCGGCGGGGCCGTGCGCGGCGCTGGGGACCCGCTCTCCGGGAGCCCCGCCGGGGGAGGCGGCGCGGCGGCCCGAGCAGCGCCACCTGGGCACCGTCGGTTTAATTCTCAAAACCCGCCGGCTCTTCCCTCCTGCGGCGGGGGGACGTGCGCTCCGTCCGGGCGCCGACGGCTCCCGGCCCCGCGGCCCCTCGACGACCGCCGCTGCCGGCCGGACTTGGCGGGGGGGCAGCGACCCCTGCTCTCCCCGCGCCCCGTCACCCCACCCTCGCCCCGACGGCGGCGGGTGGCGCCGCCTTCCCCCCCCCCTCCGTGGGAGCGGAGGCGGCAGGTGCCCCCTGCGCGTTCGCGGACCCCGCCGGGTCGCCCGTCCCCCGTCTCCCTCACACGCCCCCGAGCTGACAGCGAGCACGGAAAGCTGTTAAGGAACAGCAGGTGCTGGTTTAACGTTCTTTTTTTTTTTTTTTTTAAAAAAAAGAGAAGGTCTCCAGTTCAAACCCACGAAGATCTTAATAACCAAGAGGCTCAGAGCAAGACGAAAGGGTGTTGGTGAAATGGAAATATATATATTTTTAATAACATAGGGAGGTTGGGGTTTTTTTTCTTTACATTGTTAACAAATGCCAAAACTCACCTTTAAAGCGTGGTCTTGTGTCTTGTAAATATCAGGTACACGTATAGCGAGCTGACAGTTTTGATTATTTTTTCTCTCTCTGCTCAGTCTCCCAGGCATTGCTCTTTCCAAGGGGTTTAGCTAATGTTTTCATCTGGAAGTGTTGGATTTGCAGCTTGATTTACTTAATAAATGTACAGTAAACCGATGACCCGTTGCCCTCTGGAATAACGACGTGCATGATACGAGGCAGCAGTATGGAGGGCCCCCACAATATTTTACAAGCTGTCGATGCAAAATCCTGAGAACAAGTTTAAGCGAAAAGAAAAAAAACAACATGTTTTGCTGCATTATTGGAAAACAAATAAATAGAGGAAGAGATTATTCTTTTCTGACTTTTATACAAGCAATAGGCCTTGTTAAAAGGAAGTTTTAATGGCACAGTTATTACATTCCACTACCACTGCATAATCCCTAACAAGAAAAATGAAGCACTTAATTTTGCAGTTCTACAGCACCGCCCCTTTCAAATTCAATTGTTAGACCTCAGCCTTCCTCCTTCCACGGGTTGGAGACTATTAAATCCGCATTCATGAAATGTCACATTTATTGAACTACATAATTTTTTAATATCACTAGTGCAGGTTTTATAGTTGATTTTATTGTTTTTATGGCCATTCGGGGCTCTAAAACCCGGATTTTTTCAATGTTGTCCTTATAATTTTTTTCACACAGTCAGAACTAATAAAATAGAACAGTTGTGACTTTTTAATGCAAGGGGTCTCGGAGTTTCAATATTTTCACTCTGCTGGATACTAAAACCAATAAAAATACATGAGATTTTAATTATTTTCTGGATTAAATAAAACCTTTCCCTTTCTTTTGGAACATACATTTTGTTTGTAGTTTCTGTTGTGAGGGAGATAATGCAGCTTCGGATAAAATACATTATTACCAATATTGCTGCGATGAATACAGTTTTGACTGGATTTTAGAGTCTAACGGGCACGTAAAGTAAGGTGCTGTAGACACCACAAGATCAGCGCAACCAAGACAGTGCTTTAATATTTCTATTATTTCTTCTCCAGGTTCCCTCTGGAAAGCACTCCAATTTATCTGAAAAACCTCGGGAGAGGGAGAGAGAAACTACACTCCATTCCCGATTAAAAAAAAACCTTCCACATTAATTTTCTTGGAATGCGCTTGAAACACCCCCAAGTTTTCTTGCTAATCTGGGGATTTCTGGAGGGCGGCGGGGCGGGATGTGTGCATCCCCGCACTGGCACAAGCTCAGCCCGAAGGGATCGGCTGGAGAACTCATTATTTTGTGTAATAACTTCGGGGCCCTGTCCTCCCCTTCACTTTCTGTGAAATCCCCTGCCTTCGAGGAGTTCTCAAGGAAAAAAAAAAAAAAATTAAAAAAAAAAAATCAGGGACCCCACTTGTTCCAGGCGGCCCCGCTGCCAGCCCCGACGGCGGTGCCTGGGGAGCGGGGGGACGCCCGGCTCTCCTGCCGCCGCCCGGGACGCGCTCCCCCCGGGGCGGACAGAAGCAGCAGCTCAGGCTGGGGAAGGCCGGTGCAAATACGCTACTTCGTGCCTCTCACAAACCGGGGGGGCTGGCGGGGAGGGGGGCGGACAAGCTCCCCGGGGGAAGCTGCGGGGGCCTGGCTGCCGCCGGCCGTTGCCGGCCTCCCCCTTAACGCCCCCCCCGAGCGATGCTGCCACGGCGGCCTGGCGTGACAGTGTCCCTGGGCTGTGCCACAAGCCTGGCCCAGCCACGCTCACCGGCTGCTTCCAGCCTATTGCCCTCCCCTTCCAGCCCCCGTCCTGCGTGGAGCCCGGAGCAGCGTTCCCCAAGGACGGCGCCCCGCAGGTGCCTCGGGTGGCGGGGGCGGGGGGGAGCCCTTACCGGAGGAAGCGGGCAGCCCACGGGCTCCAGTGGGGCTCTGGAGCCTCCCGCCGGCCGCCGCTGCCTTCCTCCCTCCCGGTGCTGCGGGCAGCCGGCATCCCCGCGGAGGCGGCGTCGGGCCCCGGCTGCGGGTGGCCGGGTCTCCCTCGCCCCCCGGCCCCGGGGCGGGGGAGCAGTGCCGCTTTAATTTAGCGTTTATGTGTCACCGTGTTCGTGAGCGGCTTTTACGGGGCGGCGCTAACGTGAAACACCTGGACGGCGGCACCGGGGGCGCGCGCGGCGGGGGGGGCTCGGCTGCGCCGGTCTGTCGTCAGGCAAATGCGTTACGATAAAATAATAATAATAATTAAAAAAAAAAATCAAACACCCCTCCCCCCCGCAATGTCGGCAAATCAGGAAATGAGTGCTTCCAAAACCAGCGACAAATGCCAGGCGGTATTTCCACCGCACCCCCGATTACCAGTGATAAATGCCCCACGGAAGGTTTCTGATTCCTGGGGTGGTTATTCCGGGCAATACATAAACTGGTCCGTGATTTATAAGTGAAATGAGTCTCGAAGCACAGAACTCCCCCCTTGCCTCACAGGTTCTGTTACCACTAACATGTATTTTTTTGGCGTGGCACCTGCCTGGTTTCTGCTCTCAAAAATAAGAGTTTCACCCATAATAGCACCCTCTGTGACACTGCAGGCTTCAGGAGAGTTACACCAGAGATGAATCATTCCTAGCCGCAATAACTGCGCTTGGCTGTACAGAATTAGTGAGCAATCCAGCAAAGTCCGTCTTTTAACAGCCGGAGCGGGCTACCAGCAGCGTCATCCCCGAACGCTACAGGGCACTTTCCAAGAGGATCCAGCCCGCAGCCATTCCACCCCTTCCCATTATTGAAAATATTTCAAGACTCTTCCAAGAGAGGTGAGGCCACAGCCTTGAACAACTTCCAAGGAGGAAATAGGAGGGAGTTCACCTCTCTGATTTTCCTAGCGCCGTGGAAGCCAGACTGCTCCAGACAGAGGCACTGCGCGTTGCGGGGTGATGTCAGTTGGTGCTGCCGTCTTCCAGATAACTCATCTGATAGATATTCACTTCTCACATCTTCCTCCTCCTCACCGTCGTGATTTGATTTACTAGATGAGTTACAACCGCAATAAACATTAAGGCAGGTCAGTCTTAAAGGCATTCATTAGATGTAACAGAACAAGACAAATCTTGGTCTAAAAAGGGGTGGACAACATATGAACTATTATTCTAGGCAGAGCTGGCAGGAGCTTATCATTTTCCATCCTACATCCCTATATTCATCTGATTATGATTTTGCCAAATTTAAATCATCCAGGTGGAAAAAATTCTGTTCTGAGGGAATCTGCCTCATGCTGAGTATGTTTAAGGTTTCAGCAAAACTGGTTTAGTTGTTTCTGAGCATTGGGTTAGAGGAAAGCAGATTTTTTCACTGGCATTTAGACATCCTTGCCTTGTACTGAAAACCTGCGGTGCCCCACCACAAGGGAAGCTTCAGGAGATGAAAGTGCCGGGCAAGAAGTCGGCCAGGGGTTGCTTCTTTGGTTCTTCCCTTGCTCTTCCACTCAGAGCTGTGGTTTACAGTCGGGTAAAATAAAGATCCTAAATCTCTGCAGAGAGACGTGGACAGCTTGGGAATCTTTAGGCCACCCATGGGTCTGATTTGGCTCTCTGATGATTTGAAGAGCTTTTGTTTCTTGACACTGAATATTTGTGGGTATGAAACATGTGCTGCCATCAGCAAGTGCCCTTTTCCTATATGCTTTCACCAGCTCTGAGAAGAGGGGGAAAAAAAAAAGAAAGCTACAGAAAAGCTTTAATGGTGCTTTTGAGTCTCGTCAAGGATTTCCAAGCCAACACATGCCAGACGCTCAGGGGAGCATATTGGTAAGGTGCCTCCATTTCCTCTGGCCCCCGATATTGTTAATATCTCTTCTGGGACACCTTGACTTGCAAAGTGGGATATACAAGATTTATGGCTCTGTGGTAAAAAGAAGGAACACATGGTGCCATATTATAAATGTAGCTTAATACCGCTTTCCTTCTGGCCTGGGCTGTCCTAGTGATTACCATGATACCAGCTTCTGTAAACCAGAAGTGTGACATAATTCACCAGTGTTTTTTTCTGAATTGCAAAGAGGCATCCTATGAAACTATGTAGGCTTTAATGTTTTTTGGAATGCACTTTCCTAACCCTTCCTTGGTCTGAAGAGTTTCTTATCTGACCATTATGAGAATGTGGTGAACAATGCTATGAAAAACAAAGCAATATATTGTTCCTTACAGGCTCATATTTCCTATATATCTGCCACCACAAACCATGAGCTATTTTGGATCCTGCCTGTAAGTGCAACTGAAAGCTGCTTGGTTAATTATATTTATTTGGGGTGATGGCAACTGTAACATGTTAAAACTTCTCTGTATTCTTATATGTTGGCTACACACATAAAGATTACACCCAAAAACACATATAATTCCCAGGGGCTAGATTGTCTCTCACATCTTGCACAATCATTTACGTAAGTGCAAATTGAATATAAAACGCTGCTAACACAGACTGCTGGCTACCGTACACCCACTCTGTGTTGATATAAATGACTATAACAAGATACCAGACAATGGAGAATCTGCCTGAACTACAGTGATGACAAAACATCTTTTTTTTTACAGAGTAATCAGAATACAAAATATTGTACATTTCAAAGAGGACTTGTGCAGCAAGATTTTTCTCTGTAACAGTTCCAATGGGTCCAAAGTACACACAGCTAAATTTGATGTCAGTAGGAATTAGGTATGAATAGGGAGTGTTACTTAGTTATTTTTGTTAATGTTTTCCAGAGCTTACACATTCAGTCTACATTTTTTAGCAAACTTTATCATTTTGGCATCAAAAAATCAATCCCTAGGTAGGTTTGTTTTATCTGGAGCTGATACGCACATGCAGTTGCTGTTAATAGTCAAATATAGAAGCTTACAATAACAATCTAGCTAACTATTAATGGCTGTTTAACAGTGGAGTTAGAAGGATGGATCTGAAATCTGTCCTCATCTGAATAATAGATTGCTAGACTCTCAGGTGCAGAAACTCTTCAAAGGCTTCATTTCCATGCATAGGAGCCAAAATACATGGATAGAATTGGCACTAAAAGACTAGAGGAGGAATTGCCTTACAGACAAATTCAGAACTTGAGTAATGGCTTTGGAGCCCATTGAAGCTGACGATTTTCATAGGCAAATCATGTATTTTTTCGTACCAGAATGATAGAATATGTCTTGATGGATCCACATGGAAATATCTCGTAAAGTACAACATTAAATGGCAGAATAATTTTCCCTAAGGGAGATATCTCCCCCTCTTGCTCCTGCCCCTGAGCTGAGGTCTCCCTGTAATAGAAAGTGCATAGCCCAGAACTGACTGGTGAAACGCGGCAGCATCAGTCGCAGATGGTACCCAGCCTCAAGTCTCTGAGTCCATAGGACCTTATTGTACCAATTAGTTAGTTCACTAACTATTGTACCTCTGTTAGTTCACACCAGAGGTGGCAGGAGAGTTACTGCCAGGTCTGACCACACTACAGAGTTTCCTGATAGCGGCAAAATCTCAGTGTCCGGAGCGCTAGCAGCACTTTCAGCTACACAAAGAATATTTGGCACCCACCGATGAGGACTTTTGCTTTGTGATGGGGCCTCAGGAGGATGCCACATCCTCTGGAAGTGCAGCTAAACTGCCCCACTCCAAGCGCCGAATCTGGAAGGACCAACTTCTGAATTGTCTAGGTCTGCTGACGGCTCTGGTGTGGCCCCTGATAACGTTGTCATGGAGCAGAGAGGAAACCCACATGATTTGGGAGATAAAGCAAAACCAGGATACTTTCCTCAGTCAAGGTGGAGGGTAAGGGCTTCCATTCAATGTGTGGGATACAGGAGCAACTGACATCCAACCTGGAAAGTTATTTTATTTTTACTGTTCTGAAAGCATACATCATTTAATAAACAGAGCCTTGCTTCAGCTCTGTATTCACTGTTGGCTGTCTAAAATGATGTGAGCTCAAGGTGGCTCAGAGGAAGTTGTAGGTGAGCATCCTGAGTGGGTCTTTGCCATGTCTGGTTTCACTCATCCTCTCCAGCAATAATCACCTGTCAGGCAAGTCACTGTTCAAGTCCCTTCAGAGTCTGGAAATAAGGGGAATGCTTTTGCAAAGCTGCAGGCTTTCCCATGCTCTATGTGTTTATTTCATAGCCTTTTGGGTTTTTTTATTTTTCTTCCCTGGAGTCTGGTTGGGAAATTTGCCTTGGTTGAGCTATCGTGTTTCTACGCTTTGCTTCTCTGTGTCAGCAGTGCTGGTCATGGAAACCTGAAATGCTTGTGCAGCTGAGAGTACAGCTCTCCTGGCAGGCATGAAGTCAGGCTGATAGCAAGGTGCTTTGTACCAAATATAATTACTCCTGAACGGAAACTGGGACAACAGTATATGCTGGGATGGCAATATCCACACCACAACTTGTACTCATTATAATACTTTTGGTAAAAGCAAAGCAAAAAAATAAATCATGCTTGACATGAAAACAAATATGCTGATATAAAATCTGTATATATCTGTAAAATCTGTATTCAAAACATTACAGTTCTTTCCTAATACATTAAGGATTGGGTTTGACTAACTTTCAGAACAGCTGCTCTTTCTCAATCCTTTCTTAGTTTGACCATCTCATAATCTTACCTCATCCCAGTACTGGGGCCTGAAATTGTAGGTGCAGACATAGGAGTTTTAATGTTGCAGAATCTAAACCGTAGCCCAGATGTTTCGCTGAAGTCAAACCATGACATCAGAGCCAAACCCGATGCAGATGCTAATCCAAATCTTGATCTCTAACCATACTTTGTTTACTTTAAAATGCTTGCTTTAAAACATTACAGCAAAATTACTATTAAAAGATGCAAATTGGTGTCTGAATGGTATCCTCAGCAGCCAGGCAGGTGATACAGAGCTGCTGAGAAGAGGCAGCTGGACTTCAACCCAGAGCTTAGTGCTGCATCCTCGCAGATGCCTGTACACGGTTCAGCTCAGCTGCTGAATTAGCAGAGTAATTCAGAGGCAGATCTGCAGTCCACGCTTCTGCACCTACATCTGCTGGAGCAGGCACATGCAGGAAATGCCTGGAGAAGGAGCACCGCATTGGGGCTCCCCTTCCCCAGCACAGTCAGCAAATCCCCACCGTTCAAAGCATGTCTGCTTCCAGGGACTCCAAGGCAGCAACAAGCAGGGCAGTTTGCAGGGGTCGTTCACACAATGAGCAATGAGAAATGTTATGCATGTGGGTCACATGCCAATCCACGTGGTTCTTCACATCAAGGTACAGCCGAAGATATAATCGGCATATGAACAAAAATGGGATCTTTTAAATCTGTTCAGGCTCACTGGGTACGTAGAACATCTGGAAAGGCGATGCAGAAAGCAGACTGCTCACCAGGACAGAGACTTCACAGACACTGTGGATCGTGGGGGAGACCCACTAATTACAGAATCATAATAGACCAAAACAATTCCTTGTATAATATTACCAACATGTACTAGAAATTAACTGGAGAAATATCTTCCTCTTAGAAGAATAGATTCTACATTGCCCTCTGTGTAGTTGTGTGTTTTAAATTTGTGTAATCTGACTTTAGGAAATAAATGCAATTTCAGTAGTTTTCTTACAAAGGTAATGCAAATTAAAGTTTCAGCATTAATTAACATAATAGAACAAATTTAAACTAAAGGTGGAGGTAGCTCACATTTATTCTTTGAAGAACATCTGACAGCCTGGGAGGAACTGGGTGAACCCTGCCTGACTTCTGCCATTACATTACCTTCCAGGAGTTTTGTTCTTGAAGAAAGGAGGTCTTCCACAGTCTCAGATGCACTGAAAATCTGACCATAATTAAAGGCAGGTTTAGTTGGACCACAATTACAGAATCAAGTCACCTTACCTTTAAAGATAAATAAGCAATTTAATTTTAGGATGTGCCTAAACCAAGCCCTCACTGCATCACTTCATTTCTGTGGCTTCCCAAGATGCTTTCCCATTGGTTTTGTCTCCTTCAAATTACATTACATTTCAGGTCAGGACTGAATCTATTGGGAGACATGACATTGCTCTTTATGTAGCCTTCATAGCACCCACCCGACACCTGTAAAATATTAAACCGTAAGAACGTATGTTGAAGTCAATTATCCAGGATAAGTGTCTTCTATAGATAAATGGGTTTGTTTGGGAGAGAGCACCACAGCCTGTCAAAGCCCCTGTCTGTATCACCGAAGAGTAAATTCCTAAAGAGTCAGGATGCACTAGATAACCATAAAATCACAGAAAGTAGCAGAAGGAAGTCATGTCGGCCAGGTCTGCCGCACAGCGCGCACTCCTCAAAACCCTGCTGCAGTTACATCTGTTGCAACCCGATGCTCTTTCATCTTCTGCCTGTTGCATTTTCATTCCATGTTGCAGTTGCATTTTCCACAGTTTTCTTCATATTTGGTTCACGTATGGGCTTTGGACACATCAGTCTCCCTGCCTGTGAGTTTCACGACATGAATAGCTTCTTAGGAGTACACAGAGACCTATGGATAAAGCCCCAACAGGATTAGTCTTTCCATATCTGCCTACACCCCAACTTAGACCCAGGGTTGTGCTTTCTCCAGAGAATGCCTGAACCAAGGTCAAGGTCCTGCCAACTTTGCCACAGACAGGAGCACAAATGGGACATGAACAGCGCTTCTGTCTGCTTTTGGGACATGCAGAGCAACAACTCCAACGGCACCAACTGGGCCTTTCTGCTGGGCCACAAGCAGGTGGCTCCAGCCCCTCTTCATAGTGCAGGCAATGGCACTGATGACTTTGTGCTCACACTTCTCTCCGCTGGGTGAGAGCATCATAACCTGTGTGCTCCTGGAAAACACTACGCGCTGAGACCTGGAACACCCAGGTCAAACCCAGACCAAACCCAGGGGCAAGGCTGGGGATGGTGAAGTATTGTTATGACATTTTCTTTCTGCTGAGCCCGTCATTACTTATGCTG
Organism: Haliaeetus albicilla; assembly: GCF_947461875.1. NCBI lineage: Eukaryota > Metazoa > Chordata > Aves > Accipitriformes > Accipitridae > Haliaeetus > Haliaeetus albicilla. The sequence goes on from NC_091493.1 coordinate 23,622,468, forward strand.
CTCTCTTGTCCCACACTAACCTAGTTCCGCTCGTTCCTGCAGGTTTACGCTTAAAATGTTAGTTAATAGTTATTATGTCATCTTACTCCCTAAGCATTGGTTAGCAAACTCTATGCTGTCAGCTCTTTGTAGTTTTTCTCATCAGCCAGTTCTTCTAAGCACATAGCTACAGTTGGCTCTTCTTCTCTGAACTTCCTCCAGCTTGTCTTCCTGGTAACGAGGTGCAGAGAACTGTGCTCACCTTTTCCAGATGCTATTGCGTGTCAGTTCCAAGAAGAGAGGCTCGCTCGCTCTTTCCCTGTGGTGCATCTCCACAAGAGCCTCAAATCGCATCGACGTTTTTAACCGTCGCATCACCTAGCAAATTCAAATGCAAATTCAGAGATCCTCCTTGCGAAGCGCAGCCGTCAGCACATCTTTTCCACCCTAAGAAAAAAGGAAGATGGTGGACCTCGCCTTTCTGACAAACATTGCCTTTTTTGTAGGGAGCTCAGACTGTTTTCTAACTCTTTGCACTAATCAGGTAAATTGGCTTATTTATGACAGGGAGAGGAACGATAGGAAGTACTAACTAACCCCGTACTAGTGGTCAGAGTAAAGCAAAAACAAAGCCAGTTTCCAGTTCTCTGCGCTGAGACTGATTTTCCATTGTCGTTCCACATTATCTTCCCATTTAAGTCTGCCCATGCAATTCTGTTATGCATCCTGTAATTCTGTTTTAGTAGGTTTAAAACAAACAAAAGGAAGTACTTTTTCACACAGCGCATAATTAAATTGTGGAATTTGTTGCCATGGGAAGCGCTGGATGCCAAAAGTACAAATGGGTTCAGAAAAGGAGAAGACAAATTAATGGAGGATAGGTACATGGATGACTATTAAACATAGTAGCTTGCTTGCTCACAGCGTTTGGCTCAGGAAGCCCTTACACTGCTGTTTGATGAAGGCAGGAAAGGATTTCTCTATCTGTGCCTGTTTCTCACACAGTTCCCCTCAGTAGCCTCTTCTGGTCACTGGCAGAAAGAAGACATTGGAGTTAATGGTCTGTCTTAGTAGAGCAGCTCTAATATTTCTGTGCTAACGAGAGACACGGACATCAATAGGTGCCTGTAAGTTTAAAAAAAATTAATCTTTAGGCTGAAAATTGACTCTGACACTTCTGAATTCCTCTTTGGACATTTTTATCAGATCTGATCCAGCTGACATTAATACATGAGTTTACAGCAAGGTGTACAGCTGAAATGGGATATTTTAAGGCTTCGGGATGGCTAGGTTTGTTGGCCCAGCCAAAAGTTTGATTTTGCAGATATTACAGGTTAGATCAACCTCATTGGGGACTGATGGCAAGAGGAAACCTGTTATCTGTGCTGTGAAAGTTGTATCTGCTCTTGGAGCTCTCTCCCCTCCCTGAACAAACGCTCCCACTGGCCAACGTGGTGCCATCTCTTCTTGTTGACTTTGCTGTGTAATTCCTGGTTTATCAGTCTCTCCTCAGACTTCTCAATTTGTCTTGACTGAAGAGCAAAACGAGCAGAGCCACACATGCACATGCAGAGTCAGAAAGGAGAGGACAGCAGGCTGACGAGGAAGGAGAGGACGGCAGGGAGGGGAGCAAGCCCTGGCCCCGCGGCCGCCGCTCTCACCTGGGCAGGGAGCCTCACCCCACAGGCTACACCAGTTGCACCGGTCCAGGAGAGAGAGAGGGAAAACTGGCCCATAATTCTGATAGCATCATAAGTTGCCTTCGTTTCTCGTTCTGTGTTTGGCTGCAAAACATGTAGTCTGATTTCATCTGTATTGCTTTGTCATTGAGGTTTCCCACTTCTGCATTAGCTCAGACCATGTGCTAACTGCCTTAGTTACTGCAGACAAATTCACTCAGGCAAAGTAATGAACAGAATGAAGTGATTTATTTCTATTGTGGGGAAAGCTGTATATGTTTATCTACATTATGTTGTTAAAATGCACATGGTTAAAAGCCAGAAAACAGTCTGTTTGTTGGCTAAGGGCCTGCCTCACCAGGAAGGTAATGGCAATGCCAGAGGATCAAATTCAGAGGCTCCTTTTTGTCTGTGTCACCAGAAGGCCCAAAGTACAGGACGTTTCCTTGGATTTTGATGAACTTTTCAGTTTATTTGGTTGCAGGAGGAAGAAGGTCAGACTGCACAATCTGACTAAATTAGCCATCTGCTACTCTAGCTCCATCATGCAGTACTTTAACTTTGGCACCTCGATGTTATTAACTCAAATTTCCTAAATGTTGCGGCAGCTCCTTGTCTTGTATGATGGTAGACTCTATGGAAGGAAAGCTTACATTCAAGTCAAGTGTTAGGAGCAGCACTGGTTCTCTTTTTTTGTCTGAGTGCTACTGGTATGGAGAACATGAACTCCCAGCAAGGGATGCAGCAGTGACTACAGTAGCACTGTGCTGCCAGAGAGGGGATGGACAAGACCATGGTCTAGCAACTCCAGACTGGAAACTGAGGACCTGGACACCTACCTTTGCCATGGCATGCTGCTGCTGGAGCTCAGGTCACCACATCCATGCCTGTCTGTGCCTGTTCACCTGCTCCCTGACTGGTCTTTTAGGCTAAATTCTTCTACAGGTATGATCCACATAGTGCCCTGTTCAGTGTATCTTGGCAGAGAGCGCATGGAATGACCATAATTTAAAAATTAATTATGACACAAAAGCAGTGATCCAAATGTTCAAGCCATAGTCCTGAAAGGAGCTATCAAAGGCCACCTTATTAGCCCTGTTTTACTAACAAGGTAAGATGCCCCCATGAAAAACAAAGATCTAGCTTTTTTCTGTCAGTCAGTTATTAACATACCAGTCCTCAGTTTTTCCAGTGCCAATTATTCTTGTCTCTACAGACTGGGGTGCACTACTCATGATGCAGAATATTCCTTAGAAATAATAGGTTAAAATAAACTACCTACCGAAGACCAAAGGCAAAGAGCTAGTCCTGGACACCAGGCAAGATAATCAGGGAATAACTAACACAGATAATCAGCAAATCATTCAAACGAATTGATTTGGCTCTGGCTGGCGTCCCTGTTTCTGCCTGAAAGCTTCAGTGAAATCCAAATAAGTGGCAGTTATCTTACTGTCTCTTCCTGTTATCTGACTCTAATGACAGCAGGGGAGAGAGGGGGAAATCATGTCTTTGAACAGGATCACGGCCTTTCATTTAAAGTAAATGCTACATCAAAATGGAAACTGCCTGAAGAATGAGTCGGCCTTGGCTTAGTCCTGAGCAGATTAAGTAATGTATTAAAACCAGACAATATCAGATTCTTGCAATGGCTTCAGCACCTTCACTACAAATGCACACACAGAGAATCAGAAAGTGCTATTTATAATGACCTGACGGTGGCTAACAGTACAGTGTGAGGTAGCTGTGAAGAGTCAAAATTCAGCCAAGGCATCTGTATTTTATGTTTCAATAAATGTCTTTAACATTAAAAAAACACAATAGGAAAATTCAAAGTGAGTGATGCTTATCCCAGATTCATTTATGCACTTGTAGCATCCAAGTTAAAATCATTACCTCCTTAGGTTCCCATGTAGTTGATGGAGAGAAACAAGCAGGGCACCTAGCAATGCATCACCCTCCGAAGTTCCCATCTCTCTCCCCTGACTTTGCAGAGAACAGGGCATGACAGGGTTCTCACTTAAGTAGCTCTATTTAGGTGCCTGAACAAACATAGGTAGGGTAAATGCAGGCCATGCTTTTCTTTGGGAGGAAAAACTGGAGCCAAAAGGTGGCTTGAGCACAAGATTACAATCTCCACCTAAGCTTCACCTGGATTTCTGAGCTCCATCAACATCAACCACTGCTGCTAAAGAGGTGGTGTGGGCTCAAAGCCCATCTGCTGCCACACCGAGCTCCAGCTGGGTTTGAGATTGGGCCCTTCAGCACACAAAATGCAAGTGGAAATAATTGCAGCTCCATGAATATGACAAGGTACAAACCATGATGGTATAGGAAGAGGGCTGTGCTTTGACAGCAGCTTCTGTAGGCAGGGCAGGTAGGCAGCAGTGGTAGTCAGCCCTGAAAGCACGGCAGCATGAATTGCCAGCACCCATGTGTTAGCACCCTTCTCGCTTTCAGAGTGGGTACTCGCTTCTGACTGGATTTCTGTGGCTGTTCACACAGCAGGAATGCCACAGAGATGAGGAATTACTCTGTAATATTTGGATCCTGGCAGTGCAAGATCCGTACTTACCCTTGGAGAAAGCAGCAAAGAGCTCTGGGGTCAGATCATCAGGAGTGCGTGCACAAGAACAAAGCATCAAAAATATGGTGGGCACAAAGTGTTTTATAGCTCTTCTGATAGAGAAAGCTGTGCCAGTAACAATGCCATAAGGAAACCAGCCATCAATTTAAGTCACAAAGAATTTCAGTGCTTTTCGCTCTGGGCACCAAGCTGATTTGCCGTGTTAAAAACTGAACATAACAGACACACTGGGTTGGCATCTATGTTGCAGCCCAGCAACCAGCAGCCTGACATCTCTGGTACACTGTACTACTTGTGATGTGCTGCTCACTTCCTCTGTACTCTGCCATCTAGCTAACCCTTCTTTCCCCAAGCTGCAAAACCATGGAAGAAATAATCACAATTAGCTCTAATAATACAAAGATCCTGCAGCAAAGTGCATTTCCTTAAAAAACCCAACTTATCAAATATTTAGTCTTCACAGTTTAAAACAGTCTTCCTAAAGTACTCCCTCTTTCCTTTCATTACTGGTCCAAAACACCAAAGCCGCAATGACAAGTTACAAACCTGTAATGTTGTGGCAAATTAGAACTAGAAACCAAAGATTAATATTAAACTAAAAATATACTGTGAGCATTCTGACAGAATTACTTTTGTACTGGATAGTTCCCACGTTGTCAAAGCTCAGGACTGTACTCTTAATAGGTTTGACGACACTACTTTAGGTGCTTTTCCAAGGTCTCTAACATTTGCTGTATCCCTCCACATTTTCAAAAGATCTACCCAGATGGATGGATGGTATTAAAGGATGGAGAGATACATATCATAAAACCAATACAATTAAAAAAGATTAAGTAAGTTCCAAGTACTCTCATTTTTGCAAGGTCCAAATTAACTTCCTTAATAATTACTCTTTCTAATAATTAAAGACCCCTAAAAGTCAGATTTTATTGTAGATCCAACATCTTTTTCAACATACTATTCTGAATAATTTAATGACAAATCTGAGAAATGACAGGACAAAACTCCATTGCATAATACATTTATACTTAGTGCTTTTGTTTTGTTTTACTTCTATAACTTTAAAAATGTTTTGATCCTGTTTTATTGGAAGGAAAACAAACTGAAAGTGAGGCTTCAACCTAAACCATTTTTCACAGCAGTAGGTATAAACTCTGGAAAATAAAATGCAGTCTAAAAATGTTCAGGGGCTATTAAACATAATGGAAAGAAAGCACCTATCACTTAACTGAATTTTCGCTGCTAAAGCAGTTTTATGTTTGCTATTCACAGGTACTAACATTTATGATAGTAACCTTTATAAAGTCAATTTAATTATCTTTATCTTATTACAAATAATAAATTTAGTTGTCCTACAATGAAAATCAATTGTCAACATAAGCTATGGTTAACATCTAATAAAACAGCCCTCTGTAAATCCATGATTAATAAGATTGGCTTCTATATTAACTAACAGACATCATAAAATTTCCTTCCTTGCATTAATCTGTATATTCAAGGTTCATCCTGCTGGACTGAATTTCCTAAAATAAACTGTTAGAGTGACTGAGCAAAATTTTGGCACCTATCATCATTATAACCATTTGGATATATATCTATAGCTGAATGGTTTTGAAATTAATGTCATATTTTAATTAAGTCATAGAAGATGGTGGCTATAACAAATGATAAGTGATTCACTTTGTTTCCTTTAGCTTCTGAACATAATGATAATGCTGTTTATGTTTTGGTTCGGGTGTTAGGGGAAGCTAATTGAAATGTGAAAAACCAATTTCCCAAAACAGTCTTTACATATGATGGGGGTTACTTAAGCTCTTCTGTGTCAAAAAAAAATTGGAATTTACTCCCTCAGAAACATGTTGACAAGTTTCTACTACCAAAGTGGGAGTAATGGTGCTCAGGTTCAGCATGAAGTTACGTTCTAGAAGACAGGAGATATCTGTGCCATCCTTTGGAGGTTTAAAAGGTTCCTCTTCCTGTGATACATACTATGCCTAAGGACACTGGCATGATCCAGTGGCCACTACAATCAGTGCTAGCTTAACTGCCATTGGGTCTAGTCTTTTAACAGCAGAACAATAACACCATACCCATTCTGAAAGATCACAAAGTCATTTTACAAAGCAGGGGAAGCAGGTATGCTTGAAGTACCCATGAAAGAACATACAGAATTAGGGATGAGAACAACTTCCAGGCTTGCCTAGACAAACCCTTCTAAATGTCATGAAATCTTTTGGCCATAGAGATCAAAGAGGGCCTTGGATTTTGGGGGATTTTAAGCATCATTATCAATTCACTATGTACTTTGGAAAACAGAGAATCTGATCCTTCACCTTATTACTTTAGTATAAATCAAGTGACTGTAGCAGAATTAGCCCCGTGACTGGACTTGTGCAGAAGGAAAATGGTCCTTTGAGAAGAAGCATTCATTATTACTACTTGAACAGCTGGGGAAGAGGACAAATATCTTACCATGTATTTAATCTGTTTTGTTTAATATTTGTCATAAATGCTAATAGAGCATATTTTCTTTCCTGCTAATTGTTATTTCTCACTTTACAAAACTTCTGTGTTAATTAGGCTAAAAAAAATAGAAATATATTTTTAAAAAATTTACTTCTGCCAATGAAAATACAATTCCTTATCACATGAAAAAAAATCTTCACATAGTAGCTTTAGTGCTCTGGACATTGTCAGAATAAAATTAAGTCAAAACTATGTATATGTTATCAACGACTGTAGATGATTACATCTGGAAAGATCTGGAAAAAATCTAATGTACTTTTATGTCATATTTCTGGTTATTTCATTCTTGCATTTTGGTCATTTTTAATAAAGAAAATGCACTAGTCGAGTTCAAAGTTTTAGCCGTAGTGCCTCATTCTTTGAATTACAATGTTTAGGTTATGAACAGACCAAGAGTCACGAAAGCATTTCAAGTGTAACTAAGGAAGTCAAGGGAACATTTATATAGGTTTAATATTTTGGAGAAAAGGGAAACAATCCAGTTAGTCTCCATTGTTTTACAAAATCTAATTTTGTGCCACCTGAAAACTGACAGTCTTCTCATAAAGTTTTAGAAATTTGGAAATATGGAACAATTTTCAGACCTCATATAAAAACGGTAGCTTGTTTCTAACTTCTTCCCTGCCGAGAGACTGCTGGACCAAGCATTTGCTCCTTTTTGTCTGTCTGAAGAGCATTTGTGTAGCTATAATGTGCCTTCTTCTTGGCAGCTAGAGTCTTTAGTAGGGAACCAAAGATAATTTTAGAAGTATTCTGAAAACAGGGATTTAAACATTCACTTTGCTGCACTGCATTCATACTTTTAACATTTTCAAGATTGAGCATAGCAATGCTGCTGCAGATGGAGTTTGTGTTCAACCTACAAGAATGGCCTACTTTGCTAGGTGGTCTACATCTCACCTATAATACTGTGTCACATAAAGTCTACTAATGCAAAGCCTAGCATGATTTATTGTTATTTAACTTTACAAAGTAACTGTGTGGGTGGGCGTGCAGTTTATAGACCATTGGCCTCTATCACAAAAAGTAGTTTCTAACAGGGAAAGAAAAAATAGTAGTCAAATGGTTGTAAACACTTGTTTAAAAAGTATATATTTACCAACTATATATTTTAAAATTTATTTATTTTTTCCTGTTTTTAATGCTCTGAAACATTAGAACTCTTTCTTTTTTCTCTTCAATCTCTTTTTGATGGCAAAGGAATGTTAAACTTTAATTTTATTTTTCCAGTTCCTTCTAGCTTTATTTTTCCTTTTATCACCCCAGAGTTACAGGCTTCCTCGTTTCCTCTACCCATTTAACAGATGATCGCAATGGTGACTGACACCTAACAGAAAAAAGAGAGGCAGAGCCTAGCAACTATGCACCTTCTCCTCACTCCTCTCTAGCCCCACACAGTTGCTTCTGATACCCAAAATAAAACCAGCCATCAATAGCAGCCAGTCAGCTTAGTCTTCTTTCCTCTCTTCAAATAAACATTGCATCCTCCAACAACTCTGATGCAGCAAGTGCCACAGCTCCCTGATTTCCAGGAGGAAGCAGGAAGTTTCCTTTCCTCCATTTCCTCCTAACTGCTCATTTTTCACCTGAAAAGCAAGCTGGTGGCTCTGATTATCTGTGCTTCCTGTGGCCCTCTTATCACTCTCTCTGCATTCCCCCTTTACATCATTTAAACTAGTATTTTTCCTCATTTCATTTCCCCACATTGCATTCATCCTACCTGGGTTTTTCATGAAATTAAGAGCTGTCCCACTTGGCCACTAATCCAGAATCCAAAAAAATTCATCAGGTTAATTAGAACATGGCCATATACTACAGCCCCAGTCACCACAACTCTCCCTCATGCTCAGCTGGACTAATTCAGTCAGAGTATGACCTTGCTGTTTGTTCTGTGGAAATGGCTTCCTGCCCTTCTTATAAAGGATTCCTTATAACAAGGCAAATTCAAACCAACATATAATCGAGCCTGGACCATGCCATTTCTTCCCTTTGGGTTAGACCTGTGAATCCAGTTATGATGTACAAGAAAAAAATCTTGGTTTACTTTTCTTACCCTCCTTTTCTCCTTCTATCATACATCGTACAATATACCAAAACAAATAGGCATTGCTTTCTGCTTTGGGCAATGCCCACGTGGTGGGGAACCCAGAGAGGAGGTCAGGACAAGAATTTGATTACTGAGAGTGTCTATCAGCCCTGCAGCAAACCTCAAGATGTAGGTTGGATCATCTTTTTCTCAAATGCAGCTCTTGACAAAAAAAAAAAAACCTTGCCCAAGCTTGAATATGGAATTATCCTCGTGGAAGCATAAATTTGATATTAGTTTTTGAAACCTGTTCTTTTAACAGATGCTTGACAAAAAGCTTGGCAAAATGCTTATGTCTAAGTCCTCATTAGTGGCCAGTACTTGAGCTTTGGACTAACGCTTTAGTGTTAGAGCCATCTAGTGGGAGAAGAGACATGGACAGAGAAGCTAAGAAAGGTTCTGCATCTGGATTTTTCATCCTATTCAGCTTTCTGGTGTAACAGCATGGCCAATGAAGCAATGATCTGCGATGCCAGTATTGCAAACAAAAGAAAACATGACTCTGAGGGGTACTTTAGAAAAAGAGAGAGCATGCAAACAGGCCATGAAATTCATACAGCTGTTAAGGGTCCCAGCTACCAGGAAAGCAGCCTGTGCCTGTACCAGAGGAAACCAAATAGCCAAGGTAGACAAGACAGTTTCAAAGAGGATAAAGCAGGAAGCACAGATTCTGGCGTGATTTTATGGATGTGACCCTCCTCGGGTACTGGCTGTTCCAGTTTGTTCATACTGATCTTGTGAACTCAAATTGGGAAAATGAAGTAGTAGGGTGAAAGGCTTGCACAAGCCTCTCCCCTTTGGCTTAGGCCTTTCCAATACAGCTGTGGGACCAACACTTCTGGTTGAATTTTAGTTAATAAATGATTTCTTGAACAGTCATGGAAGATCATGCTAATATCTAGTCAGTGTTAACAGGCATGCAGTGCAAGAAAATGGACCCTAGGCCCTGGAGAGTTCTTGAGTCTGTTAAGTTTCTGGTGCCAGAATTTGACAATATGCCAAACACTATCTGAAGCAGACAGTCCTGTAGCTTCCAGTGTTTCAAGTCCCTTACAACAACAGAAAGATTTGGTATATAAGCTAGGTACCAAGATATCATAACACCCCTCTAAAATTAAAAAAACAACAACAAAACCCAAACATGTTTGTGTCTCTTACTCATTTGAAAGGGAATTAATGTTTTCCCTCCTCCTACCAGGCTATTAAGAAAAAAGCAATTAGCTCTGCCCACAGTGGCAAGAGAGGATAAAAAAAAAGAGGTAAGACAGGTGTTTCAGGCAAACACAACTGATTAATGGTCTATCTCATGTTAGAGTTCAGAGAATCAGTGCAAGGGCATACTTCAAACTATGTCCTTCTGTATTGGTGAGACTGCAGTGTGCTGTCTGAATGGTGTCCAAAGTAGATCTAGTTGGCATACTTGCTCAAAGACAAATAGACATATGGACCACCCATTTGAAGAAAGATCAGCTTAAGCCTGCAAGCTAGATACAGAAAAATTAACAATCTCTTAAATCGTGTTTTGACAGTTAGCCAAGAATAGTGCTTTAATGCCAATTAAGGCTGCCTTCCAGTGTCTCTCCCCACTCCCATCATAATCCTATTCATCTGCTTTTTTAGCACATCATAGCTTGAAGTTTTCTTCAAATTCTCAGGTAAGCAGAATGAAAAGAACAGCTGGTCAAATGCTACTGTCAATTACAGGAAATTCACTGCTGTTGTACGATATAGGAGCTGCATTTGTAATCAAGTTTGCATGTTTTAATGTGAAGTATCTACATCTTAAAAGAAATGCTGCCAGTTTACAATACAGAAGCTGTGGTTGACAACATCTTATCCAAGCCAACACATCACAGCTGAAGGTTAATAGGAAATATAAGAACAGTTAGGTTCAAAACTAATGAAAACAAACAAAAAAAACCCCAAAACCCAGTAGTGAGACTGGCTTTCATATACTGAAGAGGTACTGAAATAAAGCTGTTGTCTATTAGGAAACAAGGGAGGGAAGCATTCACACTTTCACAATATTCACACAGCTGAACATTGTTCAGCTCTAGGGCCCCCAACATAAGACAGACATGGACCTGTTGGAGTGGGTCCAGAGGAGGGCTCCAAAGAAGATAAGGGGGCTGGAACACCTCCCCCATGAAGACAGGCTGAGAGAGTTGGGGTTGTTCATCCTGGAGAAGAAAAGGCTCCAGAGAGACCTTGTAGCAGCCTTCCAGGACCTAAAGGGAGCCTACAGAATTGTGGGAAGAGACTCTTTTATCAGGGAGTGTAGTGATAGGATAAAGAGAAATGGCTTTAAACTGAAAGAAGGCAGATTTAGATTAGGTATTGGGAAGGAATTCTTCACTGTGAGGGTGGTGAGGCACTGGAACATGTTGCCCAGAGAGGCTGTGGATGCCCCCTCCCTGGACACATTCAAGGCCAGGTTGGATGGGGCTTTGAGCAACCTATCTAGTGGAAGGTGTCCCTGCCCATGCCAGGGGGGTTGGAACTAGATGATCTTTAAGGTTCATTCCAACCCAAACCATTCCATGATCCTTTTCTGACAGCACAAGACTTACAACACAGCTGCTAATGTTTTACCTAAATTAAACCTGGTAATATAAGATGAAAGTCACATAAGCTTGTTTTACTCTGAGGGAGGCGCTTATACATTTTTTTTTCTCCATGTATCAATGATTTATTTGAAGTATCCCAGTCAAAAGACAGCTATCTACTTCATAGAAACAGAAATCAGACTAAAAAGCAGGTACAAAACCAACACTTATTTACAGTTAATTAAAAATAAAATGGTAGCTAGTAATGCTGACAAAGCATTTTTCCACATACCTTTCTGTTCTGTTTTAAATCTACTGAGAAACAGAAAAGGATCTCTTACTTGACAAGATAAAAGTATATTTAAACATACAGCACCACCATCTGCAGGGAGTTTTGGTTTTGTGGTTTTTTTTTTAATTTTTAAAAAAGTCCGTTAATACTTCGCAAGCTACAGCATATAGAAATTGGACAAAGGCAGGACAGCTGGCAGGCCAATCTTTTGATCCAACTTTGCATCAACGTATCACTATGTACAGAGACCGAGACTAACTGAAGAAAGTTATGGCTCAGTAGACAGACCCAAGTATTTCAAAACAGGAATCTGCAGTGGATGTATCTTAGTTCAGTGCTCTTAAAGGAGGCTTAGATTTGGGAAGAAACTGTTCTGTCATATCCTCTATTTTGTTCTTCTCCACTGTAGCTGCAGATTTGTTCTCTTTATCCTTTTTGTGACTCCTTTTGTGCTGGGATTTAAAGAAAATGCCCAATGTTAAGAGAACACAAAGAAATTAAAGACTACTTGCTCATGTACAATGCAGTATATAGTGTTCTGAGAAAAAAAAAAGTTGGTATAACTCCTGAAAAAGGTTCCCAATATTGCATTTACTAAAGAGATTTATTGTAGACATCTGGAAGTTCAGCAGCTATTTTTAAGGGATCCATGACAAGTAAATATACCTCCCACCCTCCCCAAGCCAAATCCAAGCCTAATATACCAGGGATTTACACACTGATACATTGGTAGAGCAAGAGGGTCTAAAGGAATAAAGTAAAAAAAAAAAACAACAACTAAAAAAACCAAAACACCAAACCCAAACCAGTGAAGAATGCTAGTATTTCCATCTGGCCTCTAAGAAGATACTCCACATCTCATTTCAACTTTTACATTAACACACATGTGTTTGTGTAGTAAATTATGACAACTTTTTTCATGCAGGATTATTTGCTGAGGATTTTTCTACTGTCTGTCCAGCTCATCAGAAATTTGCATTATTTATCTGCTGTTAACTGTTATCAGAATCTGCTGTTATTTTAGCTCAAGTTTAACAAAGCATATTCTACAGGGTTCAAAGAAGTTGTGAGACTACACTAAATGATAGTAGGTGACTTTAGACTACAACACTATTATGGAACAATAATTTTCCTTCACTCTTAAATATATAGCTGTTTGGAATATCTGTGGAAGTTACCTGGAAAAAGGGAATGCCCCCATTTGCGTGGCACCATATGTTTGTATCCACAAAGGATTTGTCACTAGCAAGGCTTTCACTGGATTCTTGCAACTCTTCCTCCTCTTCCAACAGGTCCTAAACGAGAAGTTTTCAGAAAAGCGTATTTAATGTCTGAGTTCCCTAGGTGAATGTACTAAGCATGATCAGGTCTATAAAAGACATGGCACTTCCATTTTGAAAAACAGAACTGAAAGTCTCTAAATTATTAACGTCTTCTCTTATTTTTCAAGAGACTGTTTTTGTCAAAAGCTCAGCACATGTGACCGAGTACCCTGTAAAACACAAAGGCTGCAACAACTCTGGGGTTCTAGTCAACTCTCCACAATGGCATGAAAAAACTGCTAAAGATGTGAACTCTTCAATGAAGAGCCTCATTTGCCATTCATACACATACCTGATCTGCATTATCCTCCACCTCCTTTGTCACACTGTTTAGCATAGCATCAAGCTTTAGTTGCTTTTCTCTTAATTGCTCCAGTAGAAGTTCCCGGGGTTCTGTTCTCACAAGTGTGACTGGATAGAAGTAGTCTCTTCTCTGTGGAGTTGTCCCTTTAATGAAGATTGTATACTAATGAAAGGCGCTATTAAACACGATCAGCATTTGCTTTAATTGCAGACCATCAATTTTACATTAACTCAATACAGAAGTCAAGCTTTGTTCAGTCGCCATTCTTTGCATGCACCTTAAAAAAGGTGTAAGGCTGCTAGTTATATTATGTCCCCATTAACCTTCACTTACGAATTCTGCAACTCAAATTGCTTTCTTTAAGACCATTCTGTCCCCGACCTACTTTAAATACCTGTTGGAATATCCACTTTAAGATCCTCTTGCAGGAAACCATTAACCTGAGTCAGTCCATGCTGTGCTTCCTCATTAAGTGCCAACTTCTGCTCCAGAAGTATCTCCTGATCAACCTTTACCTGATCAAGAAGGCCATTTAGTACCTTCTCCTCAGCAGCTTTTTGTCTACCAGTATGGTCAGCAATTTCAGCTATCGCTTTATCACAGTTTTCTTCATTTTTCTGAAAACAAAACAAAAAACCCAACAAAAACCACCAAGTTAACAGGAAAGCTAAGGTTATGGCCTCTTTTCTAAGGTGTGGTGCATGATTAGTAACATGACCTGAAACGAACAACTGAGAGACCTCAAATTGAGAGGTTTCAGTGCCAGTTTTACACTCTCATTTTGAGAACTATCTTCAGAAGAGAGTCAGTTTCAGCACCAGTTTTACACTCTCATTTCGAGAGCTATCTTCAGAAGAGAGTCAGTTTCTTAGAAAGTATGATCATTTTAGAAAGCTACTAATAAGAATAAAGATGATGCCATCTGGTTCAGATCAGACTCCTCATGCTTCTATGCACAACCCCACACAGAATTAGGATATTCAAGTGAAAGTGAAAATCCTACAAGTACTAGAAGCTTTATGCGTTTGTAGGGGAAAAGAAGGAAAACATGTATTTTTAGCCATTCCCATCGGAATGAAACTCCTGAAACATTCAGTAAGTATAACACACAGGGGTGTCTTGAGACAGCAAATGCTTTTAAGTCTTTCTTTCTGAAAGTTAGCAAAACGTTGGATTTGCCTGTTTCATTACCTATTAGAACAATAAAACAAGAAAGGTGGGAAGTGAAGTTTGCAATGGAAATTAAAAAAAAAAAGGAATTCTCAGGTAAGAGGCCAGAACTAGTAGATACTAAAGGAACACTTTCTCCCATAATGTTAATCCATCTGACCAGTAAAGTAATTTGCATCCTCCAGAACGTAGTCTGTATTTGATCATTGTGCAAATCTTCCAGGCACATCACTGGTAGATAAAGCTTTAGTATTAGAGATATATACTACCAAAAAGATGTAAAAAGCCCAAATTACAAATGGAAGTCAGCCACATGGGATTAATCAGGACACCCTTTTTTGAGGTTATTAGCATTTAATTTTAAAGTCTTCCTCTTAAATTAAGCTTCTGATTTCCTCTAATTGCATCTATTTAAGCTGAGTAATACAAGCCTGCTGTGATCAGAAAATCACAATTTTGTTCTGGCTATAAGTGAGAACTTCCCCCCCCTACAAATTCTACTGTTAAAGCCTGTCTCAAAATGTTGTATTAGACTCCAAGTGACTATAGGTACCTTTTGTAAACACTGAAGTTGCTGTTTCTCATAACTGAAGGACAGTAGCTGCTGATTGGTAAAGTCAACTATCTGAGCAGTTGTAAATTCAGCCCATTTATCAGTATCCTGAGACACATTTTTGAGATTGCTAAGAAGTTGTTGACAGTGATCAGTGGATTCTTCCAGCATCATCTTGTTTTCAGCATTTATGATCCTGAGCTCTTGAGAGAAATCATCCAGAGATGCAATAAATTTGCTGTGATTGGAATTTGTACTGCTGACTAAGTCTGTAGTTTTCCTGCAACAACATATTTGTACCAGTTCAGAGACTGAAAGGTGGATTTTAACACATTCTACATTTAGAAATACAAGACCAGAACCAGTGAAGTAGTGCAGTTCCATCAAACCAGTTATGCTGTTGCTCTGTTTAGTAAATTTACGAATTGCAGCACTTGGAGCAGTAGGTTTGTTAAACCCCCACCCTCCAAACAAAAACCACTCAACCAAACCCACAAACAAAAACCCAACAACTTTGACAAGACCTTAGTTATTCAGTCTGCAACTGAATGAAGCATGCTGCAATAGATACACTATTATACTTCAAGCTAAGCCTTTATGGTATGAAGTTCTGAAGTCCAGCCATACTGAAGGTCACTCATCAGCATATTGCTCCCCAAACCATGGTCTCTTATCTGCAATATGCTCAAGAGACAAGTTTGACTAAAAGCCTTGTAGGGCTACCTTTTACTCTGGGGAAACATGAACTATGATCTACATTCTGTGGCAGTACTCAGCGCTAACATACAGGTCTAGTCCAGAAGACTTTATAAGCATATAAATAAGAAGAGCATGTAATTTTGCAGTTTTATCTTGCATCAGCATACACCAAAAGTAGTCTGCTCCTTACAGGTGAACATTTTCTTGCACAGCAGTAATGGCAGTCTTCAAGCTTCCATTTTTTATGAGTACATTAGTTAAGTTCTTCTGAGTCTCCTGAGCAAACAGGTCAAGCTGGCTTTGCAGTGACAAAATTAATTCAGCTGTGCTCTATTAAGAAAAACAAGATACATTTCACTGTTATTCTGCACTTGTTAACATTCTTAAAGGGTACTTGAATGCCTTTATTTAAAAATGCAGCAAATAAAAGAGCTTTATCATTCTAAAGCTGAAGGTACAATTTTTGTGTAGAGAAGATAGAGGCGCTTTGCTTTTGAAAGTATATGTAAAGGAATATATACTGGACATGCTTAGAGCAAGGGTAAGTGTGGGGTTTTTTTGTTACCTTCCTACATAAAGCTTCTTAAAGCAGCCCAACAAAGGCTGAAAAGAATTAGGATCATCAAGTTACTGTCCTAACATTTCTTCTAAAGCAAGTATAACAGTTTAATGCTACAAAGAGTTTAAATCAAAGCAAGTAATCACACTTGGTGTTAGGATTTCTTTTTACTCTAAGGATACCTTTGTATGTGCCAACCTCGTCATTTCCACTTCCTCTTTTAAATTCTCACAATCATTCTGAAGCTGAGCAAAAACACTGGCTGTTTCTTCCCGTAATGTTTTCAGGGTGAGAGAAAGATCTCCAAAGAAGGTATCCATTTCCTTTTTATGACCCTCCATCTTTGAAAAAAGTTTTATTTGAAGTTAGATACTTATCTTTAGTTAAGAACTGGATACTTTTCCCTAGCAAAATTTATATAGAAACAAACTCTACCCCAAGAGAAACTGTCAAAGGCACTAATAAAGTATTGCGCATAAAAGGTGGAAAGTAACACCTAGAGCGATCTGAAGTTACAGGCTGGAATTTGGTGCAGGCTTTTCCAAACACAAAATTTGGCATGCGAGGTAGACAAAATAGGAACACACAGACAAGGTACTTCGTTAAGCCAAGAGCAAGAAGCAAGAGCTGGTAAGCCATGGACTATTTGCTGTCTAAGCCTGAAAACCAATAAAAAGCCTCTAGACAAGGGGAGTGGATTTCACATGAGTTGTAATTGACAAAGGGGAAATTTTTCAGTCAGAGCAACAGGAACAAGGATTTACTTTTGACAAAATGGAAAAAAAGGAATAAAAGAGTGAGGCTGCAGTTCTACATAAACATCATGAGATAGACTACAAGTAAAAATTGAAGCAAAGGAAATTTTTTTTTTTTTAAAAAGTGGAGCGTTGTCTGCACTTATGGTTATTGTTAACAAAATAAAGCATCACATTCCCCAGGAATCAAAGTGACTACAGAAAAAGTTTGGTATGACAGCAGGAGAAATTGGGAGTGATAAGACTTAAGTTGTTTATTTTAGATTTCTAAAATACAGGAGAGACTATATTAAGGATATTATCAAATGTTTGTTCTGTATAGCTTTAAGCATCCACATTTTACCATTCTGCTGTGGCATTTAGGTGAGCAGTTGTGCCAATACAGATAACAAGCAAATACACCACACTCGGAAGTGGAAATGAAGTCTGAAAGAAAGAGCTAAAAGGTAGAACTCATGGGACAGAATAAAAAAGAAAAGGCCAGACCAGAAGTGGAAACACTCTGACACACTACAGAAAAAACACCAAAGGGTTATCTGTAAATTAAATAAAATAGAAGAAGACAAGGTAAGAGACAAGTCACGTGCATTACCTTGTCCGCCACAGCAGAGTATTTCTTCATGTAACTCTGAAACCGACAGTTTAGCCCCAAGACAAATTCTACCATTGGTGTCAAGCTATTTAATGCTCTTCCTAATCCAGATTTATGTTCCTCCTAGGAACAGTGGTGAAAAAAAAATAAATGTAAAAGCAAAAGTAAAACAGGATATGACTGTTCCTTCATCTACATTTGTAAGAAACTATCCATACACATATCATGAACTCTGCTCTTACAGTATTTGTTATATAATACATTACAGCTTGTGGTGGTGACATGGGAGGGGAAGTGGGAAGGGACATAATCATGGCCAAGTGCTGAAGCAGAGACAGGTAGAGAGAACGTCAGAAGAAAACCCCTATACAATATTTGCAGAACCCTTTTTGATCAAGAAAAGTTTCATATATTTAAAGTAACATAAGAGTATGTAAATTTACTAACAATTAATCTCAGCAGCTCAGCTTTACAATTGAGTGACAGATTCTCATGTTGTGTTATTTTCTCAGACATGTGAGAAACTTCAGTAGACACCAATTCTTTAACAGATGCAAAAGATGCTGATACAACTGATGCAAGAATATTAGCTGCTGAAGAACTGGTAGACAGGAGGTCACCTACAAAAGAAGCCAAGAAGAGTTACAGGTTTTTTTTTTTCTTTTCTAAAAGTTCCACTGTAAGATAGGAACTCTTTTTATTGCTCATCACCTTATTGCCTCTTACAACACAAGAAGGCTGTTGATCATCCCAAATATATTATTACTGGTGCAACTGTAATCATTAAATTGCTGAAAATAAAGCCTCTTCCACTTAATAAAACAGATGCATTTTAGGAAACGGTCTTTGGTACTACTAGTTGCAAAAATTCAGGATGACATACCAATACAGGTTTTACACTTACCTATAAAATTTGTGTAAGATGTCAACATCTGTTGCTGCTTCAAACTGTTTTCACTAACTGAATCTTGTATTTTGTTGAACAAAGCATTCATTTGTCCTGCAAATGTATTTTGGACGACAGCATTGTGTTGATCAACAGCCTTCTTACGGTCCAGTTTTGCATGGAGACCAGATACATCTTTTGTAGTTTCTTCAACTGTACTAAGCAACTACAATTTTTTTAAGTTATTTTAGTCAGTCTTTAAACAAGAAGTCAAGCATACATAAGGAAAAGCAACTGCGGTTCTGAGTTAAAGGAGAATTTATCTCCCTAGAAAGATAGCTATTTCCCTTTACATCATCAAATTACAACTGTTCTTAATCCTGATGTTATGTCATTTATAGTCTTAGAACACAGGAAAAAGTCACATACTAGAGACCATTTGTTCTGACTTTGAAACTAAAGCATTAATAAAGGACATCCTCAGTACTTAAGGAGTTAAGATAACATTTATCACAGAACAGTAACTGAAAAAAAATTCCTGACCTCTTCAACTTTTTCTGAAAGATTTGGCAGTAAATACATTCTTTACTAGTACTCAAGCAACAGGTTTCCAGTACTAGTTCTGTGATAAATAATTTTGAATTCAAACGTATAGTGGATTCTTGGTTTTGTAGTCAGTGCAAATAACTTCTGTACCTATTTATCTCACACAAACACTCCACAACCCACATGCAAAAAAAAAAAAGGCATCCCCTCCCAACCTTACAGGAATCTGAGTAGAAGGAAATTTTCATGTTGACTAAAGATACAAGTTTCATCACTTTGCAGTTTAAATAGCAGGACACTCTCTCTCTTCCCACATCAAGTTTGTTTCGATAATTATGACCAATCTACAAACACATCAAAACCATACCCTAAAATATAGAGGTGACAGGGCAACAGTTTCCATTATTCACTCAGTGAGTGTAAATTATAGCACACATCTCTGCAAAGCTTTTTGCTATTTTTCTACCCCAGTTACATATAACTTACTCTTTTGTAGGGCCAGCCACAAGTTTCTAGTAAAGAAAACTACTTATTCTACAAAACAAGTCATGACAATAGATACTGCAAAGCACTGGAACTCTCATGACAAACTGGGCCTGAAGGTAGCTCCACGCTAACCAGTGTGTTTAGCAATCAACTGTCAATATTAGCACAGAGGAAGTCCTGCAATCTTAAGTAGCTTTTCATCATAATATAATTTACAGAGAGCACTAATCCTAGTTTTCCATCATGATTTAGCAACAATGATTTCCCTGAACAGCCCATGAAACTCCTAAACATGGGAAGCTACTGTTACAGTTAGGTACAAGAATTGTGACCAACCTTGCTAGCTGTGCCATGAAGTTTTTGTTCAGTGTCTTCCAAAACTGAAACCACATATTCTTCTTCAGCCAGATGAACCTTGGTTTCTTGCAGATCTTTTTGTGTTTCTTCCAGTTCTTTCTCCTTGACTTGCAGGTCTGTTTTACACTGTTCAAGTTCATTTTTACTAACTGTGAATAGTTCAGTGACCTAAAGTGGAAGACAAACATCAATAGGGCAACACTGCTTTTTATAAGTTCAACAGTCCCACTTCACATCTCTCAAATTATGCCACAATACCAGAAGGCAAGCTGTCATCTGCTAATGTAGTTTCAGCTGTAAGGCTCAGAGGTCTTAAACCTGGACTATAGATTTGTATAGTCTCTGTATTCACTGAAAATATCACAAACCACACCATTTTCACTGTAATAATCCTTGCTTCCCCACTCAAACCACAAGACCAAACAATTGTTACAGCACAAGAAAAAAAATCTCACTAAAACCTAAGCAGACAGAATGAAGAAGAGTCAGTAAAACTGACTACACAGAGTAGTTACATATTCCAGCAAATATCTGCATTTCTTCTAAAGACAAAGCTCCCATTTTATGTGTAATTTGTTAACGGAGGCTCATCACCTTCTCCTCTCCCCCCTCATTCTTTGTTCCTAAGCAGGTATCTGTCAACTGAAATGATACTATTTTACAAGCAGATTTTTGCTGAAAACCCAGCAAAGCAAATTAAAGGTAAAGTGGTAGATATTAAACCAGCTTTAAAAAAAATAAATATTGCATCCTGCAACTTCATATATATTTCAACTTCCTAACTTCAAGGATTAGGAAGCTCCCACTCTTGACTAATTAGGGAGCTTTAAGAACAAAAACTCTTCAGACCATTCTTTGTTTAAACTTTTTTTCCTCCTTACCCAAGATTTCTTTCATTTTTTGGCAGATTTAAGCCACAGTTGAGAAACATCACTTACTCTTTTCACTTCTTCCTCCATGATGCTGATTTTGTCAATATACTCTGCAATTTGTTCTTCCTGAACTGTCAGCTTTCCACTAAGGGCTCTCAAGCAAGGATTAAAACAAACAAACAAATTAGTTAAGTAAGAGCTGATTTCAAGATTATCTACTGGTTTTTATACCACATATTTAGTATTTTCAAAAAATAAGTATTGTTAACTTCTGTATGAAAAGCAGGTAATTTTCACTCAGTGCAGAAAGGATTTAAGACAATTTTCCATTGTAAACTTTCTGCATAAACTAGGCCTCTTACAAAGTAAAATAAACTATATCAAGTTTGCTCTCCTATATGCACTTCCACTGAAAGAAAGGCTGCATGGCATACATCTGCATCCTGGCTATGCTTATGGTAAGTTCCACATAAATAAGATCCTCAGGGCAAAGCTACTCTTTAGGCTTCTATCTGTGTAATAATTAATTTCTAAAGAACAAGTTGACGAGTCACTTAAATTCTCCTGACTATCTTCAATTTTCTGGTGTGAAAATAGATCTGAAAGCACTTCTGTGTAAGGATAGGTACCAGTATCTGGGGTTTGTTGTTAGTAATTTTAAAGACATTTTGAAGACATACTCATAATTTTCAAGGGAAATATAGACTCCATTTTTTTCTCGTGCAGCAGCAAGGTCTCGCTTCAGACGCTCAATCTCTTCAGTATATTCCTGCATAAAGAAACAATCATGTGTAAACCTGAAAATTTCTACTTTGCTTTCAAGATTTAGCTTAACAGATACTTCACAAAGATGGTGTTCTACACAAGTTTTGCATAAGCACAGGAGAAAAGCACTTCTGTTCCAAATGAGTTCAGTATAGCACCATTTAAATTCATACCACTGGATACATGTCGGCATTGAAACCTCCCATTTGAATCATACCTGGTTGCATGTAGCAGCTTACAATGGCAATCACAGCTGCTTTAGTAG
The DNA here is from genome assembly GCF_947461875.1 of Haliaeetus albicilla. Lineage (NCBI taxonomy): Eukaryota > Metazoa > Chordata > Aves > Accipitriformes > Accipitridae > Haliaeetus > Haliaeetus albicilla. The sequence goes on from NC_091493.1 coordinate 23,644,291, forward strand.
CAGTCAGCTACTTTATATTGGCTCTTCTTTCATATTTACTGACAAGTTCAATTTAATTCAGGCACTTTCTAGGGAATGAAGCTGCTAATATAGCAAGTCCAGAAAAAAAAAAAATCCAGCGTCATTTAGTGGCTCTCCACTAACATGTAATCAGGTAATCCATACAGAGTCATAGCTAGTAGCAATACCCCTCTCTATCCAGCTTTAGTCTTAGCAAGTTTCAGCATCTGCAAAGTGACTAATGCTGTATCAATAGAGCAGCTTAGTTTGAAAGTGTTAGTTCAGTGATTAAAATCACCTCAGAAAAGCAGTGCTACTAGTTATAGCTTCTCCACAACTTCGTAATTCCTGCATAGCAAAAATTTTATTAACAGAATCAAACCTAACCTGTAACTTAATTTGTGAAGATATATGTCTAGCCTACCTTAATAAGAGCTTTTTTTGTTAGCTTCTGATTAACTTCAGGCTTGTTCATTATGTTCTTTGCTCTGTGGGCATATTCCAGTGTACTCAGTGTTTCCTATGATAAACAGATTTAACACTAGGTCAAGCTGAGGAGTTAACTCATATTTTTGTATCATTAGCAAAGTATATCTATTTTAGGAATAGATTTTCAGACTTAAATTTACTTCAAGATTCATAGATGCAGGAGAAACTGTGGCAATTATTGATGTTTTTGTTCGTCCTCCAAGAGAGTCTTGAAGGATTCTTGTGAGTTTAGATTCCCTGTATGGAATATGTGGGGCTCTTTCTACTAGAGCAGTAATAACTCTTCCTAGTGTCAGGAGAGACTGGTTGATATTTCCAGCTTCACGAGCTCTTCTGTCAACTGCCCCAGATCGACCAATGTTTTCACTTCCTGCAAGATCAACCTGAAAGACAAGAGGAAGGACATGCTTCTGTCTCAAACCACCCTAAAGAATGCTTGGCTCATAGCGTTGCAGAACACAACATAGCCGAACTAGCTTATGAGTTGTTCAGGAGACATTGGGGTGACAAATAGGACTGACATTTCTCAGAGTGACAAATATAGTTTATATCCCGTTATGAAAAACAATGATTTTTTTTCCCCCTTACCAGAAAAAAACCCACCTTAGATTCTCAAGAGAATAAGGTCAGATTATTCATACTTTTAAGAATATCAATGACATTTAGTTCAAATAACTTACCAAGTTTAGCTTCCCAATTTTAACAAGTTCTTCTCCATCTACTGTTGTTTCTTTCATATGGATGGTGATCGAAAACACAGAGTGAGAACGGCTATAAAAGAATTGAGTTTCAGACAGACATCCCATTAAAGCCAAATGATCTGCTTGCTACATGACACTGCTGCAAATTAGGCATCCATGCTCTTTTTAGGGAATACATTTGGCCCATTAATTGGGAATTACACATTTTCAATACGCAGTTATTCTACCAAGTATATTTTTGTGTGTATACATATGAATATGGTACTTAAAACCAGCGATGAAGCAACTGGATGATGTTTGTCTCATTCAATCCAGACAAATTTTATCTTATTTCAAGCAAAACCCGAGAGAAACACTTTGCTTTTGTTTACATTTGTGTGTTCTCAACTCACAGACATGTCAAGAAAACTGGCTTGTAGATTTTTTAGTCAATACACTAAGAACAGTTTTACAGAATGTGAGATTAAGAAATATAGTTTTCTTTATTCAGGCTAAGAAAATCAACAAGCAGCTGAATCCAGTGTTAAAAATTCAGAAGTTCAATTCAGTTTTCAATCTAAACAGTAGTACAGTTTAAGATGATTTTAGCTTGAGCTTAATACTTTAAAGGTTGGGTGTGGTTTTTTTTTTAAGTTTCAGATGAAATTAGTTCTGTGTTCAAATCTGTGGTAGCCAAATACCCATTCCCTTGTACCAGTAAACAAATGTGCTTAGTGTATCTTTAATTTAAAAGATGACATGGACAGGGTGTTCCTTGTTTATTGCAACACTGGATCACTACTTGTTCAGTGACATAGATATCATATCTGCAGTTCAAGAATGAGAAATCAGTAATAAACAATGATATTTTTGACCAAGGTGTCTCTACTACATTCCGACTACAAGCTGCAATCATATGAAGTAGCCTGCATTGCCATACAAAAACCTCTCAACCTTATCCCCAACTTCCACAATCCAGTTTGCAAGGTTTCAGAAGCTGGGGTTTGAAAAAGAGGGTCTTGTGTTGACCTGTAAAAACCAGATCTTAGCAGTGTTTTGAAATCCCAACTTCAGTAACAAAACCTAGTGTACCATTTTCTACTGAAAGGAAAGGATACTTGAAACTCCTACTTCAAATTTTTATTTGGTAAACAGGATTGGCAAAAAAACCCCACCCCCCAACTACCCATAACAGCTAGAACAAAGACAACCCACCTCACTAATACAGGTATATCAGCTAAACATCTTCCAAACTTGAAAGGACTACAGCCTTCTTTTTGAAGATGTACAATATCTACTGCAGAGAATATCGATCTCGTGCTAGTACGTACAACATATTTCAGTTATGTATCTGTCAGACTTCCATCTTTTGTTTCCATAGGCATAGACAGCTTTGAAAAAGTTAACTTCTTAACTTTGAGTAACAATTAAATTTCAATATCCTAGATGCCAGATTAAGAACATTCTGCTACTTGCATCTCAACTAGAGTTAGGTAGAATGCCAGGGCTACTGTTCCAACTAGACACTGCATATTAACAAGGGATATATTAATAACAAAGTATGCAAACTCTAAACAGGAGGGGAAGCTTATGTAAAAAGTCACGCAGAGAGAAACAGCGTGCCCATTTTTAAGATGAGACGCATTCAGATTTTATAGTGCACCTTCATACACCTATTAGAATCACCCCACAGGATGTGATAAGGAAGAAGTTCTAACTATGGCTTTCTAACCCACATTTGGCAACCTAAACTGCAATACACAATATCAAGATCATGCCAGGTTTGTGCTAGCTTTAACATCTTTTACTTCTTTGGTAAGATCCTGTTTAATAAAACAAGAACAAGAAGTTTCTGAAATGGGGAAGATTTGTACCTGGAATATGCATTCATGTAAGTAGCTGCAGTCGTTCTTTTTGCTGCACCCCTTTCCAGGATTTGGTAGACTTCATTTTTGTTGTGTACAGTTATTTCTTCCAAACCTTTAATAATTACACCCCTCTGTGAGAAAATAACGCATGCTTATTATCTCTCAATGATCCTGAAAGCCTTAAGATCACAAATTTTGGAAGACAGCACTAACCTTGTTTCGAGGGTCATCAAACATCTGCAGCTTTTCTCCAACATCAGGAGTAGGATTCAGAAGATCAAAAAGCTCCTCATTATAGATTTCCAAAAGAGAGACTTTCACTGAAAATTCAGTACCATTCTCTGAGAGTTTTTCAAATATTTGATGCAATGTACGGGGTATTATACCCGCTAGTGGATCCTGTAAATGAAAGCAAAGTATTTAATACATAAACGTACTAAAAGGGATTTCAGGGTGGGGAGTGGAATTTCAGCTAAATAGTCTGATTTGATATAAGCAAGAATACCTTGGATAAAGATCATCTTCCATATAAAGATCGCCAAGACTTGTATGATTGCATTAAAGATGTAAAGATTTGATTTTCATATAAATGAGTGAGACCATTTGCTAATTTACAAACATTTAAGGAAAGTCAGCTTCAGGATTTGAAAGGCATCAATTTAGGTTTTCTTTAGCCTTCTGCAATTTCTAACTTTGAACTACAGTACAGACAAGAGAAATCACATCAGTGAAAATATACCTCTTCCCAAGTATATTCCTCATTGGGCGACCGCTCCCCTTCCATTGTGAAGGTCTTACCAGTACCAGTTTGGCCATAACTGTGAGAATAAAAAATTAAAATGTAAACAAGAAACTAAAATTCAAATCAAATTTCCCAATAATAATTATTGGCTTACTTACGCAAACACTGTACAGTTGTAGCCCATAATAACTTCATCCAAAATGGGACACACAACACTCCGGTATACATCAATCTGCTTTGCCTGAGCTCCAAAAACCTGTTGAGGCAAAGACAACATATCCCATTTATCCATACAGTAATGTATGGCATCACACAGTAATCAGACCATATTAGAGAAATGTACTAGCTTGTTTCTAGAAGTCCCCAACTTGACAAGGCGTTACCATATCAAATGTGTAAGTCTTTCTTGATGTCTTATCTGCAACTCCTCCAGTGCGGACACTAACTTCCTTTCTTGCTTGATCACAGTCTACAACAGCATAGGAGCTTGCTTTACGTTCCGAGGCATTAAAAGGCCTAAAAAGACAGGAGTTAAGAATATCGGATTGATATCATTGCTAACAAGAACAAACTGACAAAGCAGTAATATGACTCAGTTTAAGGATCCAGAATAGTATAATTGGGTAAAAGGAACATAAAGCTTTTAATTTAATTTGTTTAATAATTGTTTAAGGAAAAACTGCCGCAATTTGGCAGTTTCCAGACCTTGTTTCTCCTTCCACCCACTGTGGGACAAGTCAAGTATCTACAGCTTTTACTTTGTTTACATATGTAGTTTTTAACAAGTCCATAAGCACTTTTAAGATCGTTTAGATGAGCGCACACAGCTAACTTGCACTAGAAAATGTTGTTCAGCTGCAGGGGGGTAGAAGATTAAACAGACCAAATAATTGTATAAATAAGAGCCTTCAAAAAAGGAAAAACTGATATGTGAAAGTTAAGGCAATACTGAATCAAACTAATTTTTAAAATTTCCTTTTTTATTTTTCATAAGCAATGAGGCCTACATGTTGCACTGATGACAAAATACTCTAAAGCACCAGAAATACTAATAGACCCTACTAATGGCAGAACAGTAGACAGCAATACCAGGACTTTTATAATGCTGATGTATTTGAATAGAATTTGTGAATAGAATTTAATAAGACGGACAAAACATTGGATTTCAGGAGAAAAGAAGTCCACATAGCTTTTTACTCTCAGTTTTAAGTTTAACAGAGGTGTAATAAAAGTTCAGAAACTTGATAGGGAGCATTTTGTTTCATCACGAATTTAACTTAAACCTGGTGCACACAATTTTCCTTGAAGGGACATTTGCAACAATTTCTTCCAAAAAGCATGGAAATGACCAGGGCTGAAGACTAAAAGCATGAAATGCTGCCTTATTACTTATTTAGTAGTGCTACTGCACTGAATGTCTATGCTACCTGTATAATTGACCTGAACAGGTAACTTGAAAATAGAACTTCTACAACCTTAGTAATCTTTAAAATATTTTGATGGTAGAGACACTTCAGATGCTGTCTCTTTAAATTATAATGTTAAAAAAACCAAAAAAACCCCACAAGTGCATGGCATCTCAAGTTTCCTGACTCTTGTGGCTAACATTTCTTCCTCAACATAGCACTGAGGCTGAAGTGTTAGATTCTGAACAGACCACTAGACACTTTGGTGCAAGACTGGCTGGTGACAACAGATGATCACTAAAATCTTGTTCACAGAGGCAAGTTACAGCTTTGGTTTTGTGACTTTTAAAATAGCAGGAGGGTGAACAAAGAATATATTCTCATCTGTAATGCTGTACCAGTGAACCAGTCAAACGCAGCAGCCTTATGATATGATAGCCCACAGCTGCGAAATTAGAGGAACAATTCAGCTAGGCTGGAGCATACATGCAGATCATCACCATGTGCCACTAGACAAGCAGCAACCTGGTATGCCATGGTGACACAAGTTCATCCCCTTAGGTATGAAGCATATTAACGTGTATATGAACAAAGCTAATACATGCATTTTGAGTTTCCAAATTTTTTTTTTTTTTAAAATGTTTTTGATAAGCTTGGACACGTCAGCTTTTGGAAGCAAATTAATGCAATTGCATCTATCTACCTATCTGTAAGATAAGGAAAACCTGACTGATGCAGAAGAAAAAGGAAAGGTGGAAGGAACATTCACTAGCTCAAACAGACCGAAGCTCTATTAAGAAAGAAAAGCTGTACAAGAGGCAAGAGCAAGGGTGAGCTAGAAAGTGTTTAGGCGTTAGAGACTAAATCTTGACATAGGACTTAGTCTATGAGTTGCAACAAAAGCAAAATACTACACCATGAACAATCCTGATGCTACTGTCACATCGAGTATTTTATTTATTTAAAATATACACTGATACTTAGTGAGGCTATTCCAGAACAATTGAGACTAATCAGATGAAAAAAGATTATTGCTCTTGACACAGTGTCAAACTCAAATTCTTCAATAAAGTTATTCTTCTTTTGCAATAGCCTTGATTTACAGCAACACTTTCACCAATCCCATAACATTTGTTTCAGCAGCTCTTTATCTGTGTTGCAAAAATAAGGGAAAATCACATTTAATTTCTATTTTTATTGTGCATCTGTAAAAGTAGAACTTCCAAGCCTGTTTGGAATTCCAGTATGATTGCAAAAGGCATTAATGATAATAATCATAATGTGTAAGCTAACATTTGCAGCTCTGGCTCAAAAAAGAAACCAAACCCCAAAAACTTTCAAAGTTATTCTGAACACTATTCTTAACCCATTAGCAGTATTACAGGTTTAACAAGCAACACTTTAAGAACATTTAAGATGCAGTATCAATAAGCAAGTCTTTAAAGTCACCTCAAAATTACAAAGAGAACCTAATTTTATGGTACATGAAATTTGTCATATCATACCAAAAAATAAATTAATCTTATCAGCCAATGCAGTTGATCATCATTAATTAAGAAGCTGACTCCCATAGCTTTTCCTCTGAATTCGGAGTCTGCATCACTGAAGTTACACGAAAGATATGCAAAAGTGGGTGCAGCAAAAATTTTATTAGCTGCTACATCATAGCGGCTTCCCACAGAAGCCCATAAAAGATAAAAATTCAGTTCGTTTTTTTTGTGTCTTGAATATCAGTCGTACTAACTCTCATCTAGCTCTTCTTAGCCTTCCTACATAGATTCACACTGGGTGTACCGAACCAAGTCAGGAAATTGCAACTTTTTGCCTTTTTAAGCTGTAAGAAATTATTCACAGCAGCGGTAATTTTGCGGAAGTGCCGATTATCTCCGCTGGCTAGAGGGGTCCGCCACACAGCGCGAACAATTAATGCCTCGGACAGGCATCCTAAAGCGCAGTAACGAGCGCCGTTCGGATGCAACGGCGGGCTCTTGAACAGCGATATACGCGGAGAGGCGTCACGCAGTTCCCTTTCCCCAGAGCCGCCGAGTAGCAGCTGGGCAGAGCCGCGGCTCTCCGAAGGCCCCTGCTGCGGGCCGACCTCCAACGCTTGCCCGGGGCGGGGAAGGCCTCCGCGCCTACCTGCACCGCACCACCACCTGGATGTTCTTGCCCTTCTCCTCCTTCTTAGCGCCACCGCTGCCCTGGAAGCTGAGGGAAGCCATGGCGGAGTCTCGGCGCGAAACCTGCCGGGGGGAGAGAGACGAAGCGCTGACCGCCTTCGCTCCGTGGCGCCTGGGGCCCAGAGCAACCGTCCGCCGCTCGCCTCAGCCGCCGCCGCCGCCCGCTCCGCCACCGACTTTGAATCACGCACCGCCCCCCGGCCCAGCCAATCAGCGGGAGCCCGCGGGGCACCATGGGACCGATGTTCAAATTTCGGTGGCGACGCACACGCACGGCGGAAGCGCCGCCGCCGCCCCCCCGTCCCGCTGTGAGCGCACTGCACGCTGGGGGCTGTAGTGCCCGGCCGGTCGCTATCACGTGACCGAGCAACGGCGGGGCGGGCGGCGGAGGCGGCACCGCCCCCGGCAGCTCGAGCCGCCCGGCAGAGCGGGCAGCGCGGTGAAGGGAATTAGACCGGACGGGTCGCGGGATGACGGATCCCGCGGTCACGGCGTCCGAGCTGGTCGCCTGAGGCCCGCTGCTGCCCAGCGCGCGCAGGCCGCACCGCTGCAGACCTTCTACCTGACGCCAAACTCGAACCTGCCGTGCCGCAGTGGTTTTGCCGCCACTACCGCGCGCGCTCACGAGGGGGCGGCAGGGAAACCCACCGCCGCCTCCGCAGCGGCCGCCGAACGGCCGCGGGTGCGAGGGCATCCGGGCGTCCCACCGTCCTTCGGGATTCAGAGCGCTGTCCGAACGGCGGATTCGTCACCCGGTGCGGAAGGAGACAATCATCATGCGCTGAGGAGAGGCGTTGTTTATTGCATATTTGCGCGAAGATGGGTGCTAGGCGGTAATTCCACAAAGCTAGCACACCCTGCAGTTAAACAAGCAAGCGATTTATACTCACCCACTTAGTTTCCAAAGTCCTTCCCCCAAATCATTATTGGTAGTCACTTACTTGCCACCATTTCTATTCGGCTAAGGTTTTCTCCGCTTCAAATTAAAAGTACAGTGTTCTTTTGCTCTACAGCCCGTGCTCAAGGAGTGTAGGGGGGGAGCAGGTCTTCTAGGTCTTGAATTGAGTCGGTGGTCGCCATCTCCCCCCGCCGCCTTACTTTTCCCCAAGTTCATGCTTCTTTGGCAATCATCTGGCCTCTGGTGCCTTCTGGGGCAGGATGTTTCCTTTTCATCAGTCTTTAGTTCCTTCTTCGAGGGTGTAGTCCTGCATCGTTTACACAAAGTAACCGGGCCTACACAGTGAAACTATTGAGTACTGGTCCTCCCTAAAGGACAGCGCATTGCGTTTAACCCTAAATTGAGCAGTACCACCACAGTTAGGCTGTAAGTCAAACACATGACTACATTCCTCATGTAATCTTCCCTCACAGGTCAAGCCCTCTGGCCATACATTCTTCTATCCCCACTGGCTCTCCAGTTAGACCACGTTTTCTTTAAATGTCACGTTCAAAATTAGAGAACACCAAGCCAATGCCCGAGGGAGCGGAAGCATTACTTTGCCCATTTAAAAAAACAGAAAATACCATATTTCTGTGCACACGGCAGGGCACAGTGTTCACTGTTCCCAGCAGGGCACCTCGCCGTCCCCTTGGTCAGTGGTGCCCTTCTGCAGTTTGCCACGCGGCCACGCGTTTGCAGCAGAACTGCCAGGCCAGGCAGGTTCTATCCCCCATCTGTGCACTTTGCTTCACCGGCCCTGCCTGCAGAGCTCCGCTCTGGTCCCTCTGTGCGTTGTGCATGCTTTAACTCAGGTTGGTCTGCAGTGCAATTCATCAACATCACTCTGAATTCTACACCTAACTTTTGACATGTGTACAGGCTGGTATTGCCTGCTCAATTACTGGGAAAATCCTATGTCAGAATGAAAATAAATAGTTAAAGGCTCAGGACAAAGCACCGCAGGTGCAACGCATCCGTCCTTTTGTTTTGAAACTAGATCATGTGAACCACTCACCAAGTACAAGTTTGCATCCTCTCACTAGCAGTTTAATTTATGTCACCCTAGCTCCCCTGTGAGAGCTTCCTTCGAGAAGGTATTAAAAGCTTTGCGAGGTGGAGGTCTACGCCAGGATAACAGCCCTTGTGGGTACAGGGGACGAAGCAGATGTTAGAGATTTAACTGGTCTGACATGCTTTGTTCTCAACAAATCCGCACTGGCTCCTACAGACTGTCATACTGTCATCTACCTGTTATGGCCTACAGTGCTACAGTGTTTTGCTGTTGTTGTTCTAGGGCCTTCCCAGTTGCTGAAATTCGGGTTACCCATCTATAATTTTGCAGGTGTCCCCCCGCCCCCTCCCCTTTTTTTTCTAAGTCGGCTGCTTTGAAACTTACACCACCTCCATGAGTTCTTAAAGTTAATAACAAATGAGTCCTAACCCATAATGCTTGCAGTAATTTTTCTGACAGTGACATGAAGCAGCATCACATTATGCTCCTCTACCATTTATCTCAAAAGTTAGAACAATGTCAGAACCAATCAATCTTATACTAGGCATGAAGAATAGGATCTGAGAAATACACATTATTTTTATAGAAAAGGACATGAAGTGTTGGATTCCTAGTCTGCTCTGAGCAGAAATTGATTCAGAAAACATTAGCATTCAACAAATTTGTCTGCCATTCTAAATACAGACTGATGATGAGACGGGACAAGAGCTATGAAATCTTTATAGTGATTAATAACAATTTTCATTGCCAGCCTTTCTGAGCAAGTACTTTCCGTTTGCTCCATATAAGACTTTACTGGTTGTATGCCACTGAAAACAATACAATCTTAAAAGTATATATAACATATAAATATATTACATGAAAAGAAAAATACTTTGCAAGGACAGACATTTGGAAGTTAGTAACTGCCAGATAAATTACTGCCCTACAACATTAATTTTTAACCTTTTGGCCTCAAACCTAGAAAAAAGGCAATGATTCTGTAGACAAAACTTGAAACAAAACACTTAAAATTTATATGCATAGACAACTAGGGAATCTGTATTTTCTAACAGTCTTAGGGCTTAACTTTCCAACCAAAATGAGTTTGGTGGGTTGATATTACTAAGACGTGCTGGTTTTTTTTCCTCTAATGAAACACTAAAAATCACAATACTACATTTTATTTCAGTTAAGTGAAGATTTAACCAAGTGGGAAAATTAATATAAGATAAAAGCAATATCCATTGCAAACATATTGAGACCACCTTTATTCTTACTTGCTTTTTGTATTCCATATATGCTAAGAGCAAAAATAATTTGTACAGACAATTGTGTAGGAGCTACTGCTAGACTGAAAAGTCAAATACAGGTATGCGAATATATTGAATCTTTACCATTTGCTCTATACACTCCTTCATATGGATCGTACAAAAGAAGGCAGCAATGGAACACAAGAAGTCTTTTCTTCCCATTTCTGGCAGTTTGTTCTTTCCTAGTATGAAAGTGTAACTTGCATTAGTCAGAATTTTGCTCAAAATATAAACGTCTCTCACAAACATGAAAGAAAAGAAGAGATCATGCAAACCTGCATTTAAACAAGAGAAATCTATTTATTTACTGGGAGTTGAATCTAGCTGATAGCTACCTTTGCCATAGCTGTGGTAAGTGGAAAACATGTACTTCTGGTAATGGAGTTAACTTAAAAAATGCATACAGTTTAATAGCTGCAGCTCTGTTTTACAAGGTCAATATATAGCATAGGTCATATATTTTCTTAGACTAGATAGAGCCTAAAGATACTAATACACTATAACCTCAGTAACAGGGAGCTAGCATTTCACAAGCAATAAATATGAGAAAAAAGAAACAATACTTAGGGTAGGCTTAACAGTGGTTTGGAGAATGACCTTTAAGAAGGCATGTACATCATCTGTGACAAATACTTTTTTTTTTTTTTTTTTAGAGAGAGACAAAAACATTACAGAAAAATATATATTAATACACACAACTGCCAGCGTAATGACTTCGGTAGAGATTACTAATCCCCACTTACTGATCCAAAAGGACAATTTTTCACTAAAGCTTGCCAGTAAGAAATCATTGTATTATAGTGATATTAATAGGCAATGCATGTCTCAAAAAAAAAAAAAAAAAATTAGTGTTTTCCTAGGATTTATATCAGATGACCTGGGTAATTATAGGTATGGAGGCCTGACAAATAGTACAATTGTTGTCAGTAAACATGATTAGCTAAGAAAGGTTATAATAATGGAGAGATATAATTAATACAAATTATAAGTTTGGATGAGACTTCTTCAAGGCTTAGTAACACCTGTTTTGATTACCAACATGCTACACAGTGTATGAGCGGTACTGAACATGTGGAGAGTTTAATATTATCAGTGACATAGGAAAAATTTACTGATTAATTGCATATTCACATTAAAGGGGAGATGACCTGCACCTCAGATAAACATAAAGCAATTTCTAAGCCTTTGAACAGCCTGTCCAGTTGGTCAGTAATATTCTAAAGTCTGTGTTGTCCACATACAGAAAATTAAACAATAAGGACTCACACAGCCTGTACTGGTATATTCTCAGCTGAGGACAGGGGTCTCCTTCAGTCAATGTAACAGGATAATTATTTCACCGTTAAAAATGAAAGATATGATGCAATAAAATAACTACTTTAATGTTAAAAATTAAGGACTCAATGCATACATAGCATGATTAAAAACAGAATTGGTTTCAACTAACCAGGGAAAATACACAGAATAAAGGATCTCTTTTTTCTTCATGTGTGCCAGATCACTGTCCAACAGAGACACAGATGGTAGCAATTTTACATCTTTTTATAGTTATAGTCACCATAATAAAAAATTAACACCACACGTAGGGGGGTGTATGCATTTGCGTAATTAACTCACAGTAAAGCTAATAATTTTCAATATGCTTACCTATTTTCAGTTAAGGCATGCAGCTGAATGACATCCTTTACATAAAAAGAAAAGAAAGAATGAATGGGAAAATTGGAAACATATAGACTTGATAGGACTCACTGAAGTCAGCAGGAAATGTCTCCTTGGTTTCTCACTATCTTTTGACTTTAATATTTTAAAATATAATTAATTCAGTATTTTTATACTGAGAGCAGTCAACAGGCGATCTTTTTTCATATATGCCTTGTCATGAAATCACCACTATTTATTTTGGACTGGAAATAACAATCATATGCTTTTTTCAGCCTGAGGCCAGTTTGCTACAAAGCCCTTTTATATACAATTACAATTTGAATTTAATCCAGAATTTTAGCTTGGTGGAAAATATGCTTGTATTAGAAGCATATCAAGACTGTACTTAAGAGTTTTACACTTGCTGCCTCTTAGCTTTCAAGAGGAATATAAAATACTGGCTTTATTCTAAATTAGTTGTAACCTGCTTACTCTGAGGATCACTTTCCCCGCACTGTACAGTTATGTCACATATCCTGAAGAGGGATTTCCACACTGCTACTCCATAAAGCTTCTTCATGGGAATTTTTGAATCATTTTCACACTTACTCTAAACCATACTTAAGTTCATTTGATATTTTGGACAACACCGGTTCTTCCACTAGGGCAGGTGAAGAAGGCAGGACTGAAAGCGCCAATTGTCTTCGAGCAATTAAAGTTTCATGGAGAAGAAATCTTAGTTGCTGGACTACACTGAGAAAGGAATTTTACTGTAAGGCCTCTTTACTTTTGCTGATGGTGTCGTATTAAAAATATCTTTAAAACATGGAAAAGATATCCAAAACACCAGATGAGTGTAATTTTGGGCAGTATAAACTGAAATAGGCAAGGGTTAGAATATAAGAACACAATCTGCTCTGACTAAACATCAGTGCCATTGAACAGCCGCTAAATAAGCTTACAGTGGATAAAATAGGTGTAAAGTACAGTAGGTGTGACCTCTATTGCACACCTCTGCTGCAACAGTTAGATGCATGAGGAGGTGTGATACTTCATCACCACAGCTCAGAAGCAGAAGCACTTGCTTTAAATGCAACTATTAGCAGACCACCACAGTTTTGCTGGTGCAGTCTACTTCGCTTTCCCAGGAGTGCCCCTGTGTATATCCTAGGCAAGATCTACAGGGAAAGGCAGGATTTATCAGAGCAGCTAAATATACATCAGGCCAGCATTAGCTAAATATATACATTCGGCTACATTAGGTTAGCAAACTTTGTCAGGACCTGAAAAACGAATACACTGCCTGAAACTCTGTATACTTTTATAGCTTTCACCCCTACATGATAACTGATACAACATGCCTACAACCTGTGTTAACAATAAAGGCAGAAGCATTTCTACTATACACCCAATCGATGAAAGCGACATCAATTCACAACCTCTTAATTCCCCAGTTGCTTCAGAGAGGGAAGAGATAGATCATGAAGAGGCACTCATCTGGCAGTCTGCTTTCTGCCAGACACAACGGCACTACCCTCTCTAATGAACTGGCAATGGCATGGAAGTAAGATTTAAGATCTTACCATTTATCCTGTCCTCTTTCCCTCCGGCCTGGTCTTCACTTTTACATACACCAGGAAATAGAAAAAAACCCAACCAACCAAACAAAACCCCCCAGACTGCCTCAAACTAGAATCCCATGAGGACAAAGATATCCTTCATTTTCACAGGAGTTAACATATTGTGTTAAAGTTAGGCTCCCACACAGTTCTAAATCCAACCAGTTAATTTAGGTGAAAACTACCAACTGCCTCGCTCCAACCAGGATTAGTTAACTTGAGAGACAGTTCTGTGTCTAAACTGAGGCCAGAAGTGTGGGTGTACTTGATGCAGACATGAATGTTTTAAACTGGGTAGCTCAGGTATTGGTAAGAGCGTCTCTATAGCAGCACAGACCTCAGTGGAAACCAGCAGCTGAATGTCTACCCAAATTCCCTGACAGATTTTGTTGACCATATGGAGCAGCGTGCTGCCACTTCTAACAGCTAATTTGACCAAAGCTGACTAGTTTGAAGCCACTTCCGATACATCTTCAGTCCCATCTCTAGGTACATAAATAACCATACCGAACTTGTCAGGTCACCTCTTTCTACCTTTTTATGACAGGAGGAGGGTTCTGTGAACTTCCAGCAGGGAGATACCACCTGTAATAAAAGACAAGCAGTGGGGAAGCTAAAATCAGGCATTAAATGTTGCACATTAAGTTTTTCCCGTTATCTTTTTTTTTTTTAGTGTTGAGAAATAAGACATAGGAAAATGATACATCTGAAGCACGTATATTACTAGAACTGCAAACAGTGGGGTTTTCTGGGGTGGTTTGGGTGTTTTTTTGTATTTTGCCTAGAAAGGAATTAAAGCAGCCAGCCGCAACCACGACCTTCCCACAGGGAAATCTACGAAATACAAACCAAATACATGGAATTACAACAGAAGTTCAACCTCATGCAGCATTTACACCTCGTAAACCCATCCTGCAAGGGTGCCCGAAGCAGCGGTGCCGCAGACCTCCCGCGGCGGGTGAGCGGCGGCGAGCGGACTCCCGAGGGAGAGCTCCCGCGGGTAAATTCTCTCCCCAGGGCGAGGGAAGATTTTGACACCCGCTGCACTGGGAGATCTGAAATCTCTGCCACTCAGGACGGCACCGCACCCACTGTACTCAAATTACGAGGCGTCTAATTACCTTTTGTCTTGGCTTTCGCCGGCAGGGACGCGGAGCGCGGCCACCAGGAAGCGGGCGGGCCGCTCCCTCCGCGCCGGGCCGCAACGCGGTGCCTTCGCGGGCGCAGCCCAGCCCCGCGACGCGGCGGGGCCGCCCCGGTGCCCTTCTCGCCGCAACCCCGTCCGCCTCCGCCGGGCGCGGCTCCCCCCCCCCCCCCCCGCCGCGACGAGTGTCGCCCCGGCTCCCCGCCCAGCCACCCACCCCCTCCACCGCCTCCGCCTCCTCCCAGAGGCCCCCCTGCCCCCTCCCCAGCCACAGCCGCAGCCCCGGCCCTCCCGGCAGCAGAGGCAGCCTCCCGCACCCTCAGGTACGGGCTCCGCTAGGCCGGGCGCGGTGGCGGCGGCCCCGCCGGGCGAGGAGGGCGGACGGGACCCCGAGGGCGCCGGGGAGGGATTGGCCAGGCGGCGAGGGGAGGCGGGCGGAGAAGATGGCGCCGCCGCCGGCCGCGGCGCCGAGGAGCGGCGCGTGCTGAGGCGAGCGGAGCCGGGCCGGGGCTGGGCAGGCAGCGGGGAGAGGCCGGGGGCTGGCGGCGGGGCCAGGATATGCGGCAGCGGCTGCTTCCTGCGCTGAGGCGGGCTCTGCTGGGCTCAGCGCGCCCCTGGGCCGCCCCGGCCTCCCGTTTTTTCCCTCTGTGCCGGCGGCGCAGCTTTCCCGGGTACGGTGCGTGTGCGGCGGGGGCCGGGGCGGGCGGGCCGGGGCAGGCCCCCGTGTCCCGGCACCGTGAGGTCGGAGGTCCGCTCCTGTGCCTCGCTGCGTCGCGTAAGAGGTGGCGGCGCGGCCGGTGGCGGGGGCACCTTGTGCGCCCAGGGGAGTGCCCGCCCTGCCCCGAGTGCGGCTTCACCGCCGGGGTCTGTGGGGGAGCCAGGGGAGCTCGGCCCACGGCCGCGCAAACGCGGGGCTGGCGGCGAAGCCCTCTGGGGGGAAGCGGGGGGGGGAGCCGGGGGCGGCGGGCCCGCGTGTGCCGGGGAGGCCTGCGTCCTGTCCTGCCCGCCCCCGGCAGGGCCTGCCCGGGAGAGCCCGGTGTGCGGCGGGGCTGCCGCGCTCGTGTGTCTCCAGCTGCACCTCCGTTGACAAAGCGGGCTCGGTCATCAGCCGTACGGCTATGGCGCGGCTTTAGTTGCCCGGTGGGCTTGCTTTGTTGGTGTGTCGTCGTGTCGTCCTCCCCCCCCCCCCCCCCAAAAAAAAAGAACAAAAACCCAAACAACGGAATTTTCATGTTGCTTAACTTGCCATGTCTTTCTAAGCCATAAATATTTAAAAAATTGCTTACATTCTTTAAAAAGAAACTGCTATCAGAGTTACACAAAGTTGACGGGAGCAGCCTCTCCAGCTTGTGACGAGCTGTCTAGTACTGGCATTGTGTGGGTCTTGGCTTTGTGTGTGTGTGTGTGTTACCAGTTCCAGCAGAGACAGTAAGTAACCTCGATCGAGAGAGGAGCGGGCGGGAGGCTGGCATGGCTCACTTTAGGGGCAAATTAAACTGCGTAACAACTCGGCAAAGTTTTTTCAGGAAGGGAGCTGGGTAAGGGAAAGAGGCTAAGTTGTTTTCTTTCTTTCTTTAACACTGTATCTGTTATCTTAATAGCAAAACCTATATTTAACACTGCAAAACTAAGAGACGTCAAAAGTAGCATGTTTCGGGAGAAAAAAAGTGAGTTATGATGACTCATGCTGTCAATGCTTGTGTGTCAAAATTCGGATGCACCGTTACTGTTCGTAATTGCTAGGTATGCTTTAGTATTGTAAAGGTAATCCACAATGTATATTCGGAGCCAATGTTTTTCTCAGGCTGTAGTTTCTCCTGCTGGATTACTCCTCTTTAAGCATGTGAATATATGCAGTATTTGGACTTAATTTTATATATGTGAGTAGGCCTGTTGTGTTTTCATACTGCCTACAACCATGATTTAATCATCCGTTTAATTTTAATTGTGAATTAGGATTTACATAAATAATAATGAAATGAGAGCAGGCATAGTGCTTTCATGTGATGATTTTTTTAAGATGGCAAACGTGAAAATTAAGAATCTTTTTCCATTACATGTTCCCTGTTTCCATTTCTGGTTTTTGTTCATACTTTCACCTTTTTTTCAGCTTTAATTTTTTCTTCTCATATAATTTTTAGCCTTTTTCTGCACACCAGGTAGCAAGATCATTTCTCAGTTAGAACTTCTTATCTCCTCCTTTTCATCTCATGTACAGCATTGAAATTATCTATTCTAGTTGGGAAGTCCCTAGAAGGGTTCATGTTTGCATGCTTTTTTTGCTCACTCTCTCCCTTCTGACCAGTCCCTTGTAAGGCTGTGGCTTAATCCCTTAGATGAAACAGTACCTTTGGGAATTTGATCAAACTGTCAAGGATATAACTTATTTTGTACATGAATACAAAAGCAGTTCCCTACCGTGTTAGGTCCAGGAGAAGAAAGAGAGCAGGGACAAAAAGTTCCTTACCTTTGGTGTTTCACTGAACTGGAAGGTGTTAGGCTCCTAGCTAGGGGTCATCGCAGGTTATTGTAGAAGTCATTTACTAAAAATACTATCAGACCATTTGACAGATCACATGTTGGGTTGATATTTTTGATATATTAATTCTATTGTATTAGATGCTTTCATAATAATTTTGATACATTGATCTTTTAACAAGATAGGAATCAAAAAGTTTGTAATAAAAATGTCTGTAGAGGAATTGATTTAGTCAGTTTTGTGTCTAGTTATGTATTTGTATATGCATGGTCTGTCGATGAGCATCTTTATGTTCTCAGCTTTTATGATGTCTCTAAGTTGATAAAATATGCTTATGAGGTAGCATTGTATATATGTAACAAGGTGATTTTTGGTGGAGTTTCTTTGAAAGTTGCTTCACTATAGCTTTCTGTTTAGATCTGACATTCTGCAACTTGTTTTTAGAATGAGTCAGAACTATAGCTTGCCTGAAAAATTGAAATGGGAAAAAATGCTGTAGAGTTGAGAGTTTACTTACAGTGTTAACAGTGGAAATAGAATTGAATTGTCCAAAATCATAAAAACTAAAATACAAAGTAGGTAAACAGCCAGGATTTCCTTTGTTGAAACACACCGCTGACTCTTGTAAATTGCTCGTTGTTATAGGTTATGTCAAAGCTGTAGTGTTAGATAAGCAATTGTTTTTAACATGGGATTACAGTACTTTTCATGATTCAGAATCCTAAAGTTCTGTTTTTGTTGCTAGATCAGATTTTTTCTTGCCAGTTCTCTCATCTTTCTGTGTATTTCTTGTTGTTACGCAGTATAACTGAAGTTTTAGTTTCATCTTGTTTTTTTAATTCAGACCTCACAAGTTTTTCTTTTTGAGGGTATGAGACAGATGGTAGCATAAAGTGTTAAGTGAGTTGGCTTTACAGAGAGTCTCGGGCAATCTGATGTGCTACTTGCAGATAAAATGTATGAAATACACATCAAAATACAGTTAGAGGTCCCTCCTGTAGCATCCAGTTTGTTTCCTAGCGTGTGCAGGGCCATCTGCTAGACACCACTGCTGCACTGTGGTTGTGGACCAAGCCCTGCAGCTGTAAGTTTGTGGAGGAAAAATGTCAGGGAGGGAGGAAGAGAGAATGAGAACCACTGGCTTGCAAGTATTCAATGCAATTAATTGAATTAATGAGTACATTTCTGAAGAAAATGAGGAAAATATACTTTCAAGCAGTTGGTCATGTAATGCAGAAACTAGTCTTATCAGTCTTGTTCTTAGCATGCAGTTTGAGACTGATGAAAATAACGATGCAAGCCGAAATACTGTGCCAGATTTGTGAAATCATTCTGAAGATCCTATATCATCATATCATTTAAAGAGTAAAACCAGATAATTTTACTTAAATTTAAAAAAGAACCAATCTTCCAAATAAAGAAAGGCTTCAAAACCCTTTCGGAATTTGCTTAATTTTAAGCAGTCTTGTAAAAAATTGAAGCAAAGACGTGCTAAGTGTCTTATATTTCTGGTGAACCTGGATAAAACTTGTTTACCCTTGGAGGGTGTGTTTTGATGAATTGTTTGGAGTAATTTTTGAAGAGAGAGGAGAAGTGAGGTGATGTAGAAATTTTTAAAAATTTGTTATCCTTTATTGCTGCGTCTGACATCAGATTGTATAAAAACCTGCTTTTTTTTGGACTTTTTTTACACAGTGCTTTGGAAACTGTGGAATTGCCAAGTTAAGGAATGTAGTTTTAGGGCAGTAAATGAGCTTTATGGTGTCTTGATTGTATATCCCATCCTGTTTGACCAACACAAGACTGTTGAAAACACACATCATTTTACTACTTGGACCAGTTACTCAGCTGGGGCCTGATCTTACATGTGAAGCTACCAGGGCCCTTGTTTTTGCCAAGTTCACACGTGGTATTGTCTCATTAATGCTACTGGTAATTCCTGTACACTGGTGTGTAGCACCAGTGTTTCTGCTGTCACGTTGGCAGTGAAACCTGTGGCAGACCAAGTTTTACTGCTGTGATCTAGAAGCTGTAGAAGCTGGACCCTTCTGGGAATGAGAGCAAGGCAGGCATCTGCCCTGGCCACCATTATTAGGAGGGAATTTTCCGATTCAGTTACAGACTTGGCAGAAAGCTGCAGACTGCAGTTCTGAAAATGCTTTAATTGTAGCAAGACTTCAGAATTTCTTCAAAATGAACTACATAACAAAACCTTATAAATATTCATCATCTTCAAACTTGCCTGATTTGGCATGATTAGTTGTTCTAAATAACTTGGTAGCACTGATTAAATCATTGTGGGTCTTTGTAGTTGGAGCTTTTGTGTATGAAGTAATATGCTGAATTCCTGATGAGTTTAAAAGTGATAAAACATGTTAACATTTTGAGCAGTTTATCTACTTATGCAGTCTGTCTGCCTGTGTATGCAATAAGATTTATTTAAATCAGCATCAGGAATGTGTTGGGATCTTATACGTTCTCTAGCTTCGTGACAAGTAAATTCACAGAATATCGATGCTTTATGGAAGTTGAATAATGTGAACTGTTTTTGTCTCTAAATATGTAAAAGAAGGATTGCTAGGTTTGTCTACTGATGAACCTGTAACCTGAAAGAGTTATGGATAGTCTCCTGAAGTATCCTTTATGGTAATGGTCACCTGAGTTGATTTAATTTGATTTGGTTTGGGTTGGGTTGGTTTTGGGGGTTTTTCTGAGATTACTCTTTCTCTGCTCCATTTTTTTTTTATTTATTACATTCTTGGTAACAGAACTTAGTAAAAAAATTTGTCTGATTTTAGGAAAAAAACTGTACTACCTACAGTTTAGTCTAAAAAATAATTTTTAATTATAGCATACAGTTGAATCAAGAAGTTAAGAGAGGAGGTAGATTATTGGTTAACTTACTGGTAACATCACTGTTACACATACAAAGATGTCACAATGCCATCGAATTCTACTGCTGTCGTGAGGGGAGGTAGGTGCAAGAGACAAAGAGGACGGGTGAAGACCTGTAGAAGAATGGGGATTTATTTTATTGTTGCAAAGCCACGAGCTTGCAACTGAAGAAGTTCACGGACTCCTCCAGAGTGCTCAATTCAGTGCTATCATCCCTGTAAGAGAGGTGAGAAAACTTTGGCTGGTAGTTCTGTAGCACCGGGCCTCGTGCCGAAGCACACAGCACTTCTTTCACTCCAGGCTTTGGCAGCTGAAGAAATCTTCATGTAAGTTACTAAGAACTGTAAACCAAGATGGATTAGTAAATAATATAGAGAAGACATTATCAATAGTAGCTCCCTTGCAGGACAGAGCAGAGAGAGGTTTTGGCTCGACAGAGGTTTCACTTCACTCTGGTAAATGGCAGGCAATTAAATTTGGAATTAAAAAAACCCTCAAACCTAAAAAGAAATGGATATAAATAAAACACAGAACTTGGAACAGTTGCAAAATGTGAGATTGAACATTACTGTGGTCTTTGTATAGTTTCAAAGACACATTTAGGACTTCAATAACAATTGTATTGCAGGCAGCATAACTTATCAAGTGTATTCAAGACAGATGAAACATGAGTGGAAAACAAGAGCAATTCAGATCTTAGTATGTATAAGTGTAGACTTAAAGTGAGCATGTTGCAATACTCACAGGTGTGTCCATAGAAGTAATTTGGGTTCAGTTGCATAAAAGCTTCAAGCAAACCCCAAATTTTAAGACAACTGATATAAATTGAAAGCAAGTACCAAAATCTACTGAGCTGGTAACTGTTGCCATTCATCTGGTTACATCAAGCTGATTAGTGTTTATAGCCCTTCATCTGGCTCAGACCTATGTACCAACATTTGAGTTAAATATGTGCAGCCAATCCTGGCAAAAAAATGTTGAAAAGCACTTTGGAGTTTGTGCTTTGGGGGTCATATTTTTATTAGCTAGTTACATTCTTGCATTGAAGCAACCCTCAGGAGTTTCTGTTAATTGGTTTTCAAATATGGTCCTTTAATTGTTCAAACATTGAACTTAGGTTTGACTACACTGGCTAATTTTTAATTAAAGTAAGTTTACTAAAATAGCTTTGAAAGATTAAAATAGTTAGGCAGAATCATATATCACTTAAACCCACTTTGTAATACTCTGTTTGCAGGTGGAACCTGGCATCCCCAGAGAGCCTCGCTGGTTCCAAGGGACTGCCTGCCTGGAAATCATTACAAAAATGGGGCCTCAAAGAACAGAATATAATTTTACTTCAGAGTGCTATAGTTTAAAATTCAGCATCTGTTGTAACTGATACTTTTCTTCTACAAGTGAAGTAATTTTGATGAGGAGGAAGAACATTTAATATTTCCTAGTCACTGAATAGGGACACTGCTCTCAGTTCAAACATCCCTATTCTTTTCTTTCTAGCTCTGTAATCTTGCCACCTGTAATTTTTGAGCCAGTGGAAGAATTCCCACTGCCACAGTAATGCTTTGTATTTGTTCCCACTGTCTTTGCTTTATGGGGTCTTTCTCTGTTGCTTCTGTTCTGTGAAAATAGTAGGACAATATTTCTTTTAATGACGTTTTTGTTAGGATAGTAGCTCTGCAATAAACATAGTATCTAGTTTGTGCATTAATTTCTTTGCTACTGACCATCAGCATTCAATGCTCACTGTAATGACAGCATAGCAAGTAGATATAGCACATGTACTTCAGGACAGCGTCTGAATGCAACTTTAAGAATTAAGCTACTTCTCAAAAAAATACAAGAAATACAGAATTCTTTCTGTTTCCATTACTTTTTTTTTTCCTATGGCCAAAAGCAAAAAGTGATTTGTAGTGTTTTAGGATTCTTGTGTGAAAGAATGGAACATGGTATTGTTATAAAGCAATTGCACTTAGAGAACTTAAAAGTTGCACAGAAAAGCAGTCATGTGAGGGAATGTTTAATATCTTACAGTTTACTCCTTAAGAAAAAGTCATTGTATAAATACCTGTATCTTAAGTGAAACTTTCTTTTCTAGCTATTGCATTGTAGTAACATAGCACCAGGAAGAGCGGTACTTAAGCAGGAGACTGTTGGTCTTTTGACGCGTTACCTTCCAGGAATATTGCATAGTTGATCTGCTCTTGCTTTTATAGTTGATCTGCTCTTGCTTTTATATGAGTTGTCTGGTACTACAGTTTAGTTTGCAGGGAAATAATTGTGGGTTAATCATGCAGACCCATTTGAAGTTGAAGAGAATGTTGTATTCACAATGCCCATTGAAATAACAATGAAGTCAGAGATACAAGTTTAAGTCCTTGGTTTGAAGGCTTAATTACTGCCAAGCTGGAGGTAGCCTATGAAGGAGGCAGAAGTAGGGAATGATAATAGAATGAAATGGAGGTGTACAGCTTCACAAGACATCAATTGAAATCTCAAGATTTCACAGAAGCTGCGTAATTTGATGAATCACATTGGAAAGATGAGTCATCTGAACAAAGAGTAAAGTTATGTGACTTGATGTGGTGTAGAAATAACAAGGAGATATCAGATGACAAAGACATTGTGTAACGTTAAAAAGAAAACCGACTTGAGAGGTTTATAGTATATATGCATCTTACGATAAGCAACTAGTATCTTAATGAGACAGAATGCTTTAGCTGAAAACCAAGTGATAAGTGTTCTTTAGCAGAGGTGAAATCAGGAGATTCAGAGATCTGCTTGCTCTCCTACATACTTGTCAGCCCAATAGAATTGTGTGCAAGTGAAATACAATTAACAGCAGCTTCTGTTTCATAGTTTCATCTATGAAAAGTAGTATCTATTCTCACTTAATGAATTTTACACAGTATCTTAAGCTTAATAGAATATTTCTACTTAGGAGACTGAACTTTGAACAAAGAGGCACTTTTTAAATCATAAGCATGGATTATATCAGTGTTGTTCATGCAGAGCAACATAGATCTTGCTGTACTTGGGAGTATCTTTGGTTTTGAATGGTGTCTGCATTTTTGCAGAGGAAGGAAGCCCATGGATATTCCAAGCCAGATTAGCCTGAGTGCAGGGTTAAACTAGTG
The DNA here is from genome assembly GCF_947461875.1 of Haliaeetus albicilla. NCBI lineage: Eukaryota > Metazoa > Chordata > Aves > Accipitriformes > Accipitridae > Haliaeetus > Haliaeetus albicilla. Next base: position 23,667,812 of record NC_091493.1, read on the forward strand.
GATAAATGACAGGTTTAAATGAGAGTGTAGACATTTAAATTTAAATTCAGCATTTCAATTACTGTTTAGTGGTTATGTTTGACTGTACTTTCTTTTCAAGTTCATAGCGCGAGAACCATGTTTTACTAGTGGAAGTGTTTCTTTCTAAAATGCATTGAGCTGCACATTTTATAGAATCATGGAATCATTTAGGTTGGAAAAGACCTTTAAGATCATCAAGTTGAACCATCAACCATGCCCACTAAACCATGTTCAGAAGTGCCTTATCTACGTGCTTTTTGAATACCTCCAGGGATGGTAACTCAACCACTTTCCTGGGCAGCCTGTTCCAATACCTGACAAGCCTTTCAGTAAAGAAATTTTTTCTAATATCCAGCCTAAACCTCCCCTGCCACAACTTGAGGCCATTTCCTCTTGCCCTATCTCCAGCCACCTGACAGAACAGACCAGCACCCACCTCACTACAACCTCCTTTCAGTTTTCAACTTTTTTAAAGTTACTTCATATTGTTTATGTCTCTTGCTTAGAGACATTCAGATTCTGATTATTCATTGATGCTTTCTGTACTTGGCTTCTATTTTTTTTTTATTTGAATTATAATTCCTGTTTGTAATTTTGCTTTCTTTCATATAAGGGCGTGTTATAACTTAAGTCTATTTAAAAGTTCCAAAGTAATCCTTTTACTTCTTTCAAAAGTATTCAATGATCTAATGCTTACTTTACTGCCTTTTTTTTTTTTTTTTTTTTTTTTTTTTTTACAATATTACCTTCTCCAGTTTACGTATTTATCTCCTTACTCAAGCATAAATCCAGTCTTAGACAAACTTTCACTCTGCTACAGGTAAAGTCTTACTTTTTGGTTTGGTAAGCACTTGTTTTTCACTGATTCTGCTGTAGACATCACGTTCATAAACTTTCTATCCTTAACATGCTGTGAATAATGAGCTCTTTATCAGCCTTGTTATAATACATAACACCAACACTGATGACTGCATCTGCTGGCTTCAAGTTGGCTGTTGTTTTTCTATCATAGAATCACATGAATAAATGGGAAGGAGATAATCCAGAGGGACAGTAGCTCGCAGAACTGCTTCCCATTTTGAGAATGATACAGTATTTTAGGAAGGAGATTTTATTAGCGAACTCCCTTTTTCATTTGTAATTTTAAACTGTAAATAAAATATATAATCAGATTTTGTTTTCTGAAGTTTTTTGTTGTGTATCTGGTAACATTGAGTATGCAGTTGATTTGCTAGCTGGAGAGTTATTTAAAATGTCATCATTGAAGACCTGAAACAATAAGTATGTTGAGAACTGTGCAGTCCTTGGATGTTCCACATCCTATACAGTCTTAAAGCTTGTACGTAGTCTTAAAACTTGGATGAAGTTCCTTGAACCATACAACCTGAAAATGAAAAAGTAAATACTGTGAAACACCTTGTTATCTATGTGATACCAACAGGATCACACAAAATTTCTCATGCCTCTGTGTATGTGTTGTGGTGGGGAGTTAGGCTTGGATCTGGTTTTCTTTGTAAGTGAAATTAGTTCAGTAATGACTAATGAAGCTTATGTAGTAAGTTACTTGGCAATATGGCAAGCAGCATTTCACCACAGGAAAAAATTGAGTTTGGTTGGTATTTGTCCTGGTTTCATCAGCAGTAGAGTTAATTTTCTTCCTAGTAGCTGGTATAGTGTTATGTCTTGGATTCAGTATGAGAAGAATGTTGATAACATACTGATGTTTTCAGTTGTTGTTAAGTTGTGTTTAGACTTAGTTAAGGATTTTTCAGCTTCTCATGCCCAGCCAGCAAGAAGGCTGGAGGGGCACAAGAAGCTGGGAGGGGACACAACCAGGGCAGCTGACCCAAACTGGCCAAAGGGGTATTCCATACCATGTGATGTCATGCCCAGTATATAAACTGGGGGGAGTTGGCCAGCGGGGGGATTGCTGCTCGGGAACTAACTGGGCATCGGTCAGTGAGTGGTGAGAAATTGCATTGTGCATCACTTGTTTTGTATATTCCAATCCTTTTATTATTATTATTATTATTGTAATTTTATTATTGTTATTATTATCATTATTAGTTTCTTCTTTTCTGTTCTATTAAAGTGTTCTTATCTCAGCCCAAGAGTTTTACCTTTTTTCTTCTGATTCTCTCCCCTATCCCATTGGGTGGAGGGGAAGTGAGTGAGTGGCTGTGTGGTGCTTAGTTGCTGGCTGGGGTTAAACCATGACAGTATTCTATATTAACAGGCCCCATTCTAAAACCCTCCCTGTAAAACAGGGTTAGAATTCAGTGGCTGTTACATACAGTAATACACCACGTGATTGGCTCAGAGCATAGCTATCTGATTCCCCTTTTCTGGGGTTTGGTTTTTTGTGTGTGTGTGGTCTGTTTGGTTTTTTTTGTGTTGGTGTGGGGTTTTTTTGTTTTGTTTTTTTTTTAACATGCAGCCAAGTGGTTCCACTCTGCCTCCCCAAACACCCAAGTCTGAATGTCTCATCTTTTCACTTGACATTTAAAAAAAAATGGAATAGCCAGAGTTTATAATTTCAGAATCACGCTTAGTTTCTTAGCATTTCAAAATTGTCCCATTAAAGAAGCATGTCTCATAGCATGTCTGTTAAACTAACAGTAGAAGTTTAAACATGTGAGACAGTCTATTCCTGTTTATGACAGCAGTTCTGCAGTGTGTTTGTATTTTTATGGCAACATTGTAAATGGTGTCACCCTTTCTTGCTTGAGTGTACAAATCCAGTTGTTTATTAGTAAAATTTTGTTTATCCAACAATTGCAAAGTTACAACATTCATACTATAACGATGAATTCAGACACATGAAATACTTTCCTGAAGCCTGAATGTATACTTGACAGCAATGTATGCTTAATTTTGTTTAATTTTTATCGTAATTGAATAAGAGGATGATATTTCTTTACTAAGTTATTTTTTTAAATTACCATTAGTATGAAACTTGAAACATTCAATAGTGATCTACAGTTTTATCATGTTCTTTGGTCTTCTGTGGGTTTTTTTTGTTTTGTTTTAACAGCAGTATCTCTCAGGATCTGAACTATATTTGTAGGCCAGTTCTATGAGTTTTGCACAGAACTAAATTTCTTGCTGTCACTATTGCCCAATATTCTCGAACATAATATTAAAATATTAGCAGTAAGTAAAAATAAGTAAGTGAAAGTAAAAGTAAAAAAATTATTTTAAGTAAAAATAGTAAGTGAAATTTCTTCTTTCTTTAAGGTTTCAGAAAGACACAAACAACAAAATGAACAATCCAGCTATTAAGAGAATAACAAATGAAATTATCAAATCGCCTGAGGATAAACGAGAATATCGTGGACTGGAATTGGCAAATGGCATTAAAGCTCTTCTCATTAGTGACCCCACCACAGATAAGTCTTCAGCAGCGCTTGATGTGCACATAGGTATTTAAAGCATGTTGTATTCATTACGACATTAATAAAAATGCTTTAAGTTTTGATATCTAATTGCAAATAAAATGACAGGAGTGGTATCCAGTTGGCAGCCTAGCCTTTTATTGTAATTTAGAGTTTGTTTAATTCTTTGACACATCAAGTTGAAAATTATTAGCGCTAATTAAATTCTCTTATTGTACTCTGTGTTTACTCAAGCGTAGCTCAGTCAGTAGAAAGACTTCTTTTAACCATTAAGTTTTGTGTTATGAAAGATCTTTTGTAAGCAGAAAAGGGGCGGGTATGAGTGCAATTATTTCAGATGGCTCCATTTGTCATGTCATACTTTTTTTTTTTTCATGTTAAGTTGTTGATGTCTAGAGGTGAGAAAATGCTGTAGTGCTGGAGGAGTTGGAGAGGCATTCCCTAACTCCAATGATGCTTAAGTGTCCTAACAGAAATACTGGAAATAGAAGGGGAAGGTGGTTACTTTGACTCTTTGGAATAATGGAAACCTTTTCTTATATCTGAGGTATTTCTTAAGCTTGTGTAGTTTCTCAGTTGCTTGGAAAGTATGACGCACGTATACATTACCTAAACATCCTTACTCATTACCTAAGCATCCTCTTGCCATGTTTGTAGTTGGGAGCTCTTGCTGCTATTGGTGTTAGGACAGAAGTAGTAGAGTAACTTTGAAAACTTCTGGCCTTTTTTTATTATGGAGATGGCTGTCACAAATCATTAGTTCAGAGGATCCCAAATGTGTTTTTGTTAGGTACTATGACAGTAATAGCCAGTCATCCAGTTCCTGCACATGTACTGGAGGAGATGTATCTGTTGCTTTCATCTCTACTCTCCCATTGCGCATTGTTGCATACTCTAAAGCAGGACTACTAGACTCAAACTTCCATGTTTCTGGCTTCCATTCTTGCACGTAATTATTGTCTTTTAACCTTTCTGCCTTCACACCTCCTAGCTGGTCATCAATAGCTGCTTATGTTCAGGCAATTACAGGTTATCGCTCGTCCTATAAACCACAGGATAAATACCTCCTTAATTGTGGTTGGCATTTGCTGCCTTTTAACACAGTGCAGTTATTAAAGTCAAGGTATAGAAGTCAGAACATTGTGATCTGCTGCGTCTTTACAGATTATGAGTCATGGGATTGAATTGAAAAATTGTCTCTATAAGGCAATGCAGGCTGATCTGGAGAAGCAATGTGAGACACTAATTGGTTCAGTTACTCATTCTAAATTATTTTTTTTTTAAAGATTTGGTTTAGTTAACGATAGCTGCACAAGTGTCTACTTGCATCTACAGAATTTATATAATTGCCAGAAGGAAACATACTGTAATATAAAGCACTTTAAAAGACTTAACATTTTAGTATTACTTTTTATGAATGGTTACATGAAATTTTTCTTCCTGCAGGATCCTTGTCTGATCCCCCCAACATTGCTGGGCTTAGTCATTTTTGTGAGCATATGCTGTTCCTGGGAACCAAGAAATATCCAAAAGAGAATGAGTATAGCCAATTTCTTAGTGAGCATGCTGGGAGCTCAAATGCTTTCACGAGTGGAGAACATACCAACTATTACTTTGATGTGTCACATGAACATCTAGAAGGTGCACTAGACAGGTAAACACATTTTTTTATATTTCATTTTTTGTTATATAAGCGCTATTTGCAATTGTGTAAAAGTTTTTTTGATAATCATTATGATATTAAAGAAAGAGTTGAGAGCATTATCTCTTGTTAAAAATGATACCAGATATTTTTCAGTTCAAAAGTTTTGCTCAGATTTTTTCAGCTAGCAGAGTTCTTAACTGAGGCAGAATTTTTGAAGTTCAAAAGTTGTGTTTACACTGAATATTTTTGGAAAGGTAGGGCACAGAATATGATCATGAACTTATGCATTATGCAAATACTCTGATTGTATAATGAAATACTATGCTTCCCATAGGATCCTTATTTCATTGATATCAAAAGAAAGATGAAGTCTAGAAATATATTAGGATGCCTTTAGTAAAAGGAACTCACTGAAATCTCTGCCTTTTGTGGGAGGGGACAGAAATTGAAAGGTGTGTAGTCAGTGAGGTAAAGAGTGGATTTTTCCCTTTGGATTTTCCCTGGATGTCTGACAAGACTGATTTGATTTGTGAGATTAAGAGCCTCTTGCAGCTAAACTTCAAAACAGTAGAAATTCTGAGTGTATGAATTACGATGCAAGGTCCTTGATCCTTGTAGTACCTTATACAATGAATATGTTATCTGTGTTTATAGATAAAGAACTTGAGAAATACAGTGAATCGGTGTCAAAACTGTTACAGAATTTATAAGTTCTGCATTAAAAAATAATATATTCAGCAGTTTTCAGGAGGTACCAAGCTTCAAACTTTTCTGTTACCATTTATGTACAGTACTCCTGACTTGAATTAAAATTTTTCTGTTTAGATTTGCCCAGTTTTTCCTGTGTCCTTTGTTTGACGAAAGCTGCAAAGACAGGGAAGTGAATGCTGTTGATTCTGAGCATGAGAAGAATCTGATGAATGATGCCTGGAGGTTGTTTCAGTTGGAGAAGGCTACTGGAAACCCCAATCATCCCTTCAGTAAATTTGGAACAGGTTTGTCAGAATATAATTATCCATCCATTTGAGTTGTGTAACATACATAGCATTATTGTTTATATAAAATTGTTGAAGACAGATTGAAACAATTCCCTTTTTTTCCTCTCCATACATGTTTATCATGGTGCTTTATCACATTTTCCACATCATAGCCCAAACAGAGCTAGACAAAAACATAGGAAACAGTGTGATCCAAGACTTGCAGTACAGTGATGAAGCATCCTTTATGATTCTGATAATTATGGCAGTGAATGCTGTTTTCCAATTACTGGATTTGTCATAATTTGGTCCTTTTAAGTCTTTGTGCATAACAAAGTGAATGAACTGTGTTTAAATTGTTTAGCCACATGCTCTTTTTGCTAACTAGTATTGCATTAGGACTAGATGACAGCGACTAGGTCAAATCAGAAAGATCAACAGAGTAAGAATATAAAAACAAAATCTTAAGCATAAAACACAACAGTAGTAGCTGGACAGATAAAACGGTTTTGGAGAAATCCCAGTGTTATGGCTGTAGGTTTTTTTCAGGCTTTATTATTCACAGAATGCTTCACAACAATTTAAACACCCCAAAACCTCAATTTAAAAAGCATTAAAGTAAGATACCATAGTTGTGGTCAAAACCACAAATGTTTGATGCTTTGGCAGAAATTTAAATTTTTTTTTTCATATTTTCTACATGAATTTATTTTTGAAACTGTTGAAGTAATGGCTATTAATTCATGCACTGCACTGTTTAATCCTTGAGCATGAATGTGTTTTGTGGCTGGGTCAGTTTGCTGGATGAATAGTTGATGCAAATATTTGGTGCAGTAGGATGATAGGAGGGCAGATAATGGGCTTTAAGGACTGGTTTCTTCCTCTGTCTCAAGAAAGAGAAGAATATTTTTGCACCTGTTGATGGAGGACATAGTTGAGGGGCTGGTAGCCAGCTGCTGCAAGAGCATGTATTGCTCTGTTCACCAATAAAGAGACGCTGTCTGAAACAGGGAAACTATAAATGCATTCTTCAAACAGGTAAATTTGAAAATAAAGTCTTGGGAACTACATATTGATAAGCAGGCAAGCATCCAAATTACATTCTGTAATCTCTGCTATTGAAGAGATCATTTATTTTTTATGTAGCACTCAGAAAACATAAGCAGAAGTTGCAGAAATAGTTTTCTACAATTTAAGAAGGTTTTATAGCTGACATGTGAAAAGTTTTCATGGGGAGAATACCCAAAATGTGCTCAAATTCATTAGCAATAGCCATACTCACCTGTTCTTAGATTAGGCTCTGATTCTGAGATTAAATTATAGCCTATAGCCTTCCTGTAGATCTGATTTTGCAGAAGTAAAGCCCAGCTTTGATGGTTTTTATTTACCCAAAGAGATGACAACAGTAATATCGTTTTCATGACAATTGCAGTTGGCGTCCTTCTTATTGTTTCCTTTTGACCAGCTGAGATGATGTTAGTCTAGCAGAACACAGGAATGACTCCATTTGATGCTTCAGGTCACTCCCTGTTGCTGTGCAGCCTGTTTTGGCAGGAAACCTTCTATTACTCTTTGTCTGTCCAGAGAAACAAATGCACCTTAATCTTCCAGTTTGCTTGTTAGGATGTGCATTTTGTCCCCAGATACCCTTCACCCATCTTTCTGAATGAATACCTATGATGGTAATTCTTCTCCATCAGTACCCTCAGTAGTGTCAAGTACTTTCCCAGGCACTTCTGCACTGTCTAGTGTCCATTTTCCTACATCTACAAGGTGTCTTCTGATTGTTGCCTCTTAATGTACTTCAGTACTGTAACAGCACAGTTAATGAGCTAAAGCTTTATGTTATGTTATTTTATTTTAACCTGTGTATTGATTCTGTGGGAATAAACACAGTGGGGTATCTAAAACTTCTGCATTTCATTTGTCTGCCGATGGTGACGAATATAGACAAAATCTTTTAAACATAATAACCTAATTATCCTTTTTGGGTGTCGTTAAGAATCCTTGCTTTTACTCACGTGTGAACTTTGAAAATTAAAGCAATATGTTGCTTCAGGCAGCCTCTCTATGATGTTGACTGTTGCAGTTGTAATTAGACTTGTATCTAATCACCAAATATCTGGACAATATACTTGTCTTATTTATGTATGTAACTTTACCTCATTGATTTGTATTAACTTATATCTGTGATTGTAGGATTTATGCACTGGGCATATATGTGTAGCAGGCATGCTATCCTCTCCCAGTCTTTTTCTCTCTTGCTGTTTTTCTGATAAACACATAAGTCAACTTTTCTGCTACATTTTGTTGCCTTATTTTTCCTTCTCATCCCTTGTTCTCTTCTGTACCTGGTCTGACTGTGGCTTGAGGGAGCTACTGATCAAAAAGTTAACAGATAGAGTATTAGTTTGCAGTTCTGCTCTGTAGATTCTGTTGACCATTTTGTGTGTCCATGTAGTAATGGGAAGTGGAGTTGATTAAAATTCAGTCTGCTCTTTGTAGACTAATTTTGCTGTTGTTTCAAGTTTTTACCTTTACCAAACAGGAGTTCTGATTTGACTATAAATGCGGAGTATGTCTTTAGAGTAAATTATTGAAAGCTTGATGTTGATGTAAAGATTGCACTAATTAACAGGAGGACAACTTAATGGAGAAAGTTTGGTATCTTCTGGTTATGGGCTTATTCAGGGAGAGTTGTAGTTCTCTTCCTCTCTAGTCCTGTTCCTCTATTGCAGCTACAGCGGAGCTGTTTGTGAAGCAGAAGCTGAACAGTCACAATTTACAAATCATGTTTGTAAACTAGTAATTATTTATTTCATTTAATAGTCTATAATTTGCGGCACACAATGCCACAGATAATTTCACACAGTGGTTCCTATGACAGGAGTGTGTATATGGGAGTAAAACCTACTCCAAATGTACCAAAGGAAAACCTTTTCCTCCTTCTGAATTAGAGCCTGGGCTTACTTACATTGCTTTGAAATAACCTATTGAAATAAAAAAGATTAATTTAGAAGACTAAAACATCTTCAGTTCTTTAGGAGCGTGCAGATTGAGAGTGGAAGTATTTATTGTCTCTGATAAGCTTGAGACAGTATCGATCCAGTTACTTATTATGGATTGTAATTATTTTTAAAATTACTATCCATCTGGAGGAAAGCAGATTTATTAATTTAAATTTTTCTTTTTGATTTCTAAATTCATAAACATCAAATATTGTTAACTTTTTTTTTTAATGTTACAGGAAACAAACTCACTCTGGAAACCAGACCAACCAAAGAAGGAATAGATGTAAGACAAGAACTATTGAAGTTCCATTCTACTTATTATTCATCAAATTTAATGGCTATTTGTGTCTTAGGAAGAGGTGAGTTTTGTTCTATTGGTTGAGTAAGACTCTACATGTATTTATGTTTGAAGAAAATGAAGTGTATGCAAGTGTCTGAAAATCTAAGGAAAGGAAAAAAGTAAAACTTGTACAGACTGACCAAATATAATTTTATGTTTAGTGAAATCTCCAAAGCAACTTGCAATGTATACATTTATGTGTTTATAAGCTTACAATAGAAAAAATAAGCTGAAAATTTTAAATCCGTTATTAAGTTACCAGTTGTTGTCATTGTATATTTGTCTTATGAAGACTGACACCTGTCTGGTTTCAGGTTGGGAGGGCTTTTGATACTGTTTTCATGTTTTAGACTTACACTTCCACTACAAAAATTTCTGTATTATCAAAGGATAAACCTAACCTAACATTTAGATAAAAAGTCTTTACTTCAGTGTCCTTCTGAATTAACTTAACAGAGGTTCCAGCTGCTTAAAATCTTCCACAGTCAAGATGATATTTTACATAGGTTTGCTAAAAGCTTAATAACAGTGTGTTCAAAACTGTTTGCTTTTTGAAAATATACTGGCAGACTGTTATTTGTATGGTGTTTTACAATAATGCTCCAATGGTGAGTGTAAATGGAATAAAATTCATTAGCAAAGTGAAATCTTCCTTTACAACTATTGGTTTACAGGATGCTGAGTATGAAGCTGATTAACAAAATGTACCTGTTTAATTTCAATCATAGCATATTTGAGCATGAATCGTTTTTTCTTGTAGATTTTTAAAGTGGGCAAACACAGTGAGGATTATGCTTCTTAACTGAATCCAAATTTTGTGCATACACTTACTACTGGATCAGTTCCAGGCTCCCTAATTCCTTTCAATTCAATTTATTATTATATGTCACCTGCTGTAACATCACATATTGATTAGACTATGGTGAAAGGTTTTTTTTTTTTTTTCACCGTTGCAAGCTGAATGTTAAAAAGTATTAGATTTTTTTTTTAATTGTCTTAAAGGTGGGGTATCAGATGTGTTACTAGTAGGTGTGTAGGTAATACCACTGGGGCTTAATGTATGTCATGTGTGAAAATGCCTTGCTTATTCTCCTTGTAGCAGTGGAAACTTTCTGCAAGTAAACAATGTAATAGTGATGAAGACAACTTGTAAATATTTTTCAATATTGTAAATTTATTTTTATTGCTATTTGAAAGAGGTGCTTCCCCCTTCTCAGTTTTGTTTTCTTCTCTTTATTTTACCTGAGGAAAAAAAAATCCTTTATTATCTTTGAAAATATTTATTTATTAATTGAAGTTAAATAGATATTAATCAGAGTTTAAAACAATTGAATTTAAATTCTCTTCCTCATTTAACAGCTCTGTTTTCAAGGTTTCCAGGCATCTTTTTTTCTTTAACTAGTTCTTTACTGGACAGGCAATATTCCAGGACAGACAAGATCTGCATTTCAAATATCAATAAAATGTAGAAAATACTTAAAATCTGTTACCTTTCCAACATTTTTTTGCAATTTGCACGTATGTATTTTTTTACTACAAAATACAAAAATTATTCTTGTTAAAATCCTGAATTTAGGTGGTTTCACTAGTCATTTTCCACAGTTGAATTCTTTCAGTGTGAGTTGCTGTTGTAAATAGTTCAATATTTAGAAAAATTAGGAGCCTTTGAAACATTGATCTTTGGGATTTTTCCTTTCAATCTTATAAAATAAATAAATTTTTGAAAGGTAACTCTCAGGCTTTTTGTTAGTCTGTTTGTATACAAAATGCTGTACAAGTACCCTTATTTGTCATGTATAAGTAGTTGTCACTGTAATAGTGAGGTGCTATTTGGACAAAAGTTGCATCTCATTTTCCCTGAAAAGACACATACCTTTTCTCACTCTGTTATTTGTTCAGGCAGGAGAATTATGCAATTGCTTTCCAGAAGGCTTTATATTAATGACTGATTTGGCTATTTGAGGGCTTGCCTCTAGCATCAAATTTGAAAAATTACAAGTTCCACATTCTTCCTGATTTTTTTTTTTTTTTTTAATTTGTTTTCAGGGAGCTCTGCCCATAAAAAGCAAACTGCAGAAAACAAACCTTGTTAGCATTATTCCATAAATTCCTTGCTGAAATACCTTGCTACAAATGTAGCAGTACTACTAATTAATGCATAAACAAATAGTTAGAAATTCTATAACATAAAAATATGTTGAGTTGCACACTGCAAGTCCCCCATGATCTCTCTACTGTTGTGCATTCTGAAATAAATGGATGTCTAAAGCTATGTGCAGCCGAGTAATTCTCTGATTTTCCAACCACTTTATGTATGTAATGTAAAACAAATAAAAATATATGTCACTAAAAAGCGGTGAGGGAATCAGAATATAATTTCTCTAGTAAATAGTAATAAATATTCAAAAGTTTGCTAAAATAATAAAATTAAATTTTTTTTTAATCTAATCAAAAGCAAAATTCACTGAGTAATCATAGAACAGTTTTAGTGCAGCAGTTCACATGTAGACTTTTTAACAAAAACTTTTTCAGTAAGAATCACCCTGGCAACTGGAAATCTGTCCTAAAGAAAACCCTTACTGTAGTTGTAAAGCTTAAATGAATGTGTATTTTGCTGATGTGGATAAAAAGTAGTGGTCTTTAATAAAATTACATGCAGTTCACAAAATTGTATTATACAGTGACCCATCTTGGTTTGCATTTTTTTTTTTCTTCCCCTGCACGATTCTCTCAGTGTAGTGTAGGAGCATGCATATGTTGGGCAGGAAGGATTCCACTTTCTAAATCTAACTGGGATTGTTTTGACTAACAATGTGATTGCTTTTTGAAATCTTTCAAGGATTAAGGTTGTAGTTTGAGACATCCAAGAAATGCCCATTTTTTTTCTTCAACATCCACCCTTGAAAGGCATGTGCTAAAAAACTTGATGGATGAGTCTTTCTTATTCTCACTTTGAGATGTGCTCCAAAATGCCTTTCTTTAAGCAGATAGGTATTTTGAAGGCAGTATTTCAACATAACAATATAGGTCAGTTTAGGTGAATTCACACACAACATCAAATTCTTTCCTCAAATGGTCTTCCTCTTGTTTTTGAAGAGTACTAGAATCGTGGACTGAAACTAGAATGGATGTAAAAGTAGAAGTGCTTAAACAGGTCACAGACGTGTGTGAAATTTTGGGGCGCTGAGGACAGATGACCCTGGCTCACAGTGTATGTGAAGTACTGGAGGTGAGCTGAGGCTGAAGAAAATCCAAGTTTTGGCAAAGATGCTTTCACTCTGGAAAATTTGCAGCTGTAATTGCATGTCCCTTAAGCTTTTTGTGGAATGTTTATTTTTGTAAATGTTCAATATCTGATGTGTCTTTTCTTCAGTTCCAGCTTAGATTCATCAGTAAAATTTAAAGATGTTTTTTCTACTTACAGGATTTATTGTGATCATGGTTGAAGCCTTCCTCTAATAAGCATGATGCTTATAGTTCAAAACTTAAGTGTTAATATAGATTTCCTTTCTGAAGTTAATAATCATCGTACAATTAAAACTACTTTTCTGTGTAATTCATGTGTCCCCCCAAAGAATATACAAAATCCAAATTTGCCAGAATCTTCAGATAATGGTTAAGGTTTTCTAATGTTTTTTTATTCTAGAATCCTTGGATGAGCTGACTTGCTTAGTGGTAAAGTTATTTTCAGAAGTAGAGAATAAAAATGTCCCTATACCAGAGTTTCCTGAACATCCTTTCCAGGAAGAACATCTCCGGGTATGTATAGAGATACATCTTCCATTAGGAGTGTATACATTAAATGATATTTTTTATGTCTCAGTAATACATTGTGCACTTCACTACTTCTGTATTAGTGTCCCTGTCAAGTTCCATATTTCTTTCTTAATTTTCCACCCACCTTTCCATGCTGAGTATAGCATAGTTTTATATAGTTTATATTAAAGGTTGTATATTTGATTGCAGCTGTAAGCAATGGAGAGATAATTAATTCTCTTTTTGTTTGCATCATGAATGGCTAAACTGTTGTTCTAAGTTTTACATACTTTTACTTTCGAGATTTTGTTGATATATTTGTAATAAAATGTGCGTGTGTGAGGGGAACATGATATGTACTCCTGAGATGAATAAAATAATGAGAGTTCCCTTTTGTTTATGGATCTCCTTGTTTATTTTCGCCCTCAGCAACTTTACAAAGTGGTGCCCATTAAGGACATTAGAAATCTTTATGTTACATTTCCTATACCAGATCTTCAGAAGTATTATAAATCAAACCCTGGCCATTACCTTGGTCATCTGATTGGGCATGAAGGCCCGGGGAGTCTTTTATCAGAGCTTAAAGCCAAAGGTAAGTCCTTTGAAGGTAAAGAATTAAAAAGTAATTTATTACACAATTTTTTAAAGCTTAGCTACGTTTCACTTAAAATTGACATCTGTATGTTAAATTTAAAGCCCCCCAACTATTTGAGTAATTTGAGTTGTAAGTCATTTTGTGCTTTATTTTTGTTTCTGTGGTGGGGAAAGGTAAATAAATAACGGGCACTCTGACTACTGAAGCTATTATTTCTTGCACTCCCCTTTATCTACGCCTGTTTAGAGAATTATATGAACTTTGACATAATGATCTTGTCTCTGTTCTGTCACTGAGTTAGAGACTACTGTCAGGTCCCTCAATGTCTGGAAGACTAGGTAGCATAAATTGTTACAGATTTGTTTATGTAATATATTTTCTTTTTTATATTATAGGATGGGTAAATACTCTTGTTGGAGGACAGAAGGAGGGTGCTAGAGGTTTCATGTTTTTCATCATTAATGTAGATTTGACAGAGGAGGGACTTCGTAAGTGAAGTACTATGTCTGCATTCCATGTTATTCCTCATCTGATGGGTTTGTGTTTGTGTCCAAAGAGACTAATTGTGAAAGCCAATTTATTTTAATTAACTGACTATTCTTATGTGTTTAGATCCTCTCAGTATGCTAGCACACTTCATCTAACATAAAAAACCATCTTATTTGAGGTTATGTTAAAGCATTTCATTAAATATTTTAAAGTAAATTTCTTTATAAGGAAAGCTGTTATACCTGTTTGTGCTACTTGATCATAGTATTTACACCTGAGTTAAATTATATTGTAAATCAGTATATTAACATAAGACGTGTTCAGTGCAGTTCTCGGAATTAGCTGGGGATTTACACACTTATCTTAAACATGTTTTTCTCAGATATGAATTTAACTTTGCCAGTAGGATTGTATGTGTACTTAAATATCTTGATGTATCAGGGAGTAATTAAAAATAAAACCTTACATATTTGTGTTCATCAGAATTTTTTCTTTGTGCAGAACTGAGTGAATTACTAAGCAAGTATTTTTTCTTTCCAGTGCACGTTGAAGATATTATTTTGCACATGTTTCAATATATTCAAAAACTACGTACCGAAGGACCTCAAGAATGGGTTTTCCAAGAGTGCAAGGTACAGTGATTGATACATGACATGTGGTGATTGTATTTTTACAAATTTTTGGATTATAAGTAGAAACAGATTCCTTGGCTGTGGAAATAGCCTTTAATAATCACATGGTAATTAAGTTTATTAATTTTAGATGTGCAACTTGACACAAATGACAAGTACATTCAGAATATATTGTCTTAATGTAGATGTGAAATGCTCTTATAGAACTGTGAGCTGACATTTTATGATAACATAATGGAGGTGAAGGAAGAAGTATCTTACTCTGTCTGCAAGGATTTTGCATAACCTTCCTTAGTCTTCACTGGAGGTGGAGCGGGGGGGAAGCATTTGCTGTGAGGGGTAACACTGAATTGGAAATTGAAGTGGCTGTTTTTCTACCCCTCTCTTCTTTCATGTTGAGATTGTAAAGGCGGTAGGACATTTAATCTGCTGTTTCTTGTCTCTCCTTTTGGAGCAGTGAACTAAAACTTTTCATGGAGTACTTTGGTTGTACGCTTCAGCCTTTGCTGAACTGTTCATGCTTCTTCTAAGTCTGTATGGTTCTGTGTGCACAGAGCAAAAATGTGAAGTATCCTATTAGAATTAAATAGTACTGCACTTCTCAATGACTGTGAAATAAAGCCAGTTTTGTTTATATATATATAGTCTCGTTGGTTCACTACAAATACTTTGGTAAAGATTTCTTGTTCCATCTTGGCTTTATTTGGTGAAAACTGTTGTTGAGTTTCTTCTGTCTAAGAGTAGAAATTCTGCAGATGCGTTAACTTTGTTTCTTGCATTTTGACACCATATACCTGTAAAAGAAGTCTCTTTACCCTCTGCTAAAAGTCCCAATGGAATTGTTTTACTGTCATTGTAAGCAAACACAAGATTTGAAAGAGGTAGTTCCATCCTCCCATCTCATCCTTGTGTCGTTCCCTTGCTCCTCTTGTATCAGTCCCGGCATTCCTGAGGCTGTGAGGTGAGTCAGAAGACCTGGCAAACTAGTTTGAAATGAATCTTTTTTTGAGTTTATTTTCAGCTGAATTGTTGAATTAACCAGACTCTCTGCATGGTTTCACAGAAGGATGGACGGTGCTTTTCATTGGCTTTATAGTCTTAGATCTCTTTAATTCACCCTTGCCATTGTATTCTAAGAATGATGTGTTCTACTTCTGTGGCTAAGACGGCATAAAGAAAAACACTTTTTCTGTCTCTAAACTTACCTTTTGGCTTCCTGAACAAAAGGAACAAAAAAGGAAGAGGGAAAGGCTTCAGTTCATTAACATACAATGAAGATTGCACTGGAACACTATGCATTGGTTGTATCAAAGTTAGTCTGTTTACAAATTATCAGGAAATTTAAATATATGAGCCATGGGCCAGATCTCTTACTACAAATAGGACTTAAAAGACTTGTATAACACTTCACATTGTGAGACTATCCGAAATTGCTTGTGAGTTTTGTGCAGCTTGAATATTAATGAAAACTTTTGTGTTAGGTACGTAACTAATGTAAAATGGATACAACAAAACTCCTTCCTTTTCTTAGGTTATAAAAAGGAAATAAGTAGCCAATAATTATTCTTAAAATAGTCTCTAATGTATGCTTTTCAACCCTTCCTACATTGTTTCCTAGGATCTAAATGCTGTGGCATTCAGATTTAAAGATAAAGAACGACCACGAGGTTACACATCAAAGCTTGGAGGAATGTTGCATGTAAGTGTCTGTGTGTGGTTGGTTGTTTGGTTTGTTTGGTTTTTTTACAGTATAGTAATAATTACGCAGTGTGTTTGATTATACTCTTAATAAATACAGGTATTTGCAAAGGTCCTTTGCACTTCTTGAGCTTAGGAAGCTAATATCACGCTGCATAGATCTTAGTCTTGGCAGTCAGTAAGTCACATTTCCTTCACTCTCTACCATTTTATACTTCTATACTTGCTAGAACTGATTTTACAGTAACTGGAGTTGCTATTTGATCTGTTTCAGTGTTTCTTAAGACATATGTACCTTGTCATTCTGTGTCTACCTGATAGCTAAATGTTCTCTAGGGAAATATTAGAGAAATAATATTTTATCACAAACACAAGCACTGTGTTTCTAAATGCTTCCATAGTTAACAATATTAAAATACTGCAGTAAGCAGAAATGTTCATATTAAGATAGCAAATCAGAAATGTTTGACTCTACTAATGTGACTACATATTGGTACTGAAAGAATTATCATGTAGCTTATACTTAGTCTTTATACTTCTTGGAAAATCCAGTTTCCACATATTGCACTAAAGGAAGATTTAGGTGTTTTTTGTCTAGTGAAAGTTATGCAACTTTTATACGTTGCAGCCATTCTCCATTGCACAGCTAATGTCTACATCTATTCAGAGGCATTTTTGGTTTCTTTGTAGGAATTCCTGTTAATACTCCTACACCTTTAATTTGTAAAGTCTAAAATAATGATTTTCAATTTTAGAATTGTCTTTCTGTTACTAAAAAGCATTAGACCTAACTGAAAACATTTAAATGGATATTTAAAGGAGCTCCTATTTGGGATGCTGTCTCTTGCCTTTTGTTCTGTCAAATGCATAAAATCTCTAACAAATGGACCTCTGACTTCTGAAACAGTCTTTCAGTGGTCTGTATTTGTTGGATCATTCCCAATAACAATTGCTGTTTCCAAAAAAATCAGGCCAGGAAGTTGCTGGGAGTGTTCCAAAGAGCAGGGTATTGATTTAGGACTTTTTTTTTTTCTTCACTGCTTTTCTTTTGCTGTGCTTTGCAGTGTGAATGGTAATTCTGATTCTGCTGTTAGTTGCTTAAACACTAATTGTAAACTAACTTTTCTAGTTCTTTTTATTGCCTCTGAGTCATGCTAAGTTTATGCTTTGACTTAACCAAGCTAGAACTGTTGTTTGGTGATCTCATACCCTTATGAATACTAGCTGTTTTTCATAACTTGAAGAAGAACCTGTGTATAAGTTAGCATGAGTAAATGTAATGTCATAAATTACTATGTATTTATCAAAAGGATTTAAACATTTTTATTCAACAAAACAGCAGTTTGTCTTTAAAGCATATTTGTGCTGGTCTAAGGAGTCAGCACTAAGGTCCTGCTGTCAAATTATATTTCATATTTGTCATGTGTAGGCTTGATGTTTTCCAGGTAGTTGTTCCCTGGTTTGCAGTGTCCTTTTTCTTTTGTTTTGTTTTGTCTCCTTAATTGTATCATTTTTTAAATTTCATTTTAATCTGATTGTTGTATCTAAATTGTTTTATTCTGTTTTATTTTAGTTACATTATGCTTGGACCTTGCGGAAAAGTAATCATAGAATCACAAGATGGTTGAGGTTGGACTGGACCTCTGGAGGTCGTCTTGTCCAACCCTCCTGCTCAAGCAATAACAAAATAACCAAATAAATTTTATTTTCAGTTCCAGTTGGTGGGCTAACTATGGCCTGTGTTTGCAAAGGAAATGAAGTGTAGACTTTTGGTCACTAAATCTGTATTGCCTTGGTAATTTCAGATTAGAAGTGCATAGATTACTTAAAATCTCCATTTATGCAGAATGTAGTTAAATGAGCATTCTTCAGTGTACAGTGAATCTTTTGGACAAGACCTTTCAAATTCTGGGTCTTCAGCATTCACATTTGAATTTTTTGTAACACAGGTTTGGTTCGGTTCATTGTCCTTGGTCTGTCGTCGTCGTCCCCCGTCCCCGCCCCCCCCCCTTTCTTTTTTCCAAAATCCTTTGTGTGAGTTACTCTATGTTCTGGAATTCATTCCACTGTAGTTTTTTGTATAATGTAAGTAATTCAGAAAGACATTTTATAATATTCTGGTCAAAAACAGTACACCTGTATGGCAAACTGCAAGTACTTGGTGCTTAGGTCACCTGGTATTTTCCCCTTGGTAAACAGATGTTAATCAACAAAGTTTTCCTGTCAACTGCACTAAGAATTTTCAAAGGAGTTTTAACTGTTTTTTTCTTCTTAAATTGCTATGTACCTTAAGAGATTTTCAGTTTGATCCTAAATAAAAAAATGTTAGAATTAAAATTGTGGAAGTTTGTATTATACTTTTAGATAATTGAAATATACTTTCCTTTAAATTACTGTAAATAAGAATTGAATTCTTAGAGAATCCTAAAAAACTTAGTGGTTTTTTAGGTTGTTTGTGTTTTTGTTTGTGTTTTGTTTGCTTTCTTTTGTTTTGTTTTTCCCAAATGCACTCTGGTGAGTGCTTGGTGTTCTTTTATCTTTAAACATTTCCTCCAGGGGTCAGCATTTACCGTGTTATTTTTACTTTAGTTACTTCAAAGCAGTATTTAAAGGAGAGTGAGTTTTTATACTGAGACATAAAATATTTCAAGATAAAAGAATGATAATATGCAGTATATAAAATTGCCTAATACAGGAGAAATATGATTGCATAGTTAGAGTACTACTCCATCTTGTTTAGTTTTAAGAGAAAGGTTTTAGGACATGTATGCATTTCTAATTTGAAATTACCAAGGTAATACAGATTTAGTGACCAGAAGTATACACTTTTATTTCCTATACAAAACAGTAGTTTTTTCTTGCTTAGCTTTTGTTTAATTCACCTACGTGTTTCTGGGCTTTGTTTTTTAGTATTATCCTATAGAAGAAGTATTGGCTGCTGAATATTTGCTTGAAGAATTCAGGCCTGATTTAATTGAGATGGTACTGGATAAATTGAGACCAGAAAATGTTCGGTAAGTTAAATTGCAATAACTTGTATTTTAACCCAAACATTGTAAGAAAGCAGATGAACTAATGGAAATAAAAATTCTTAGATGTCTCTTACAGCTCCAAAGTAAATGTCACTGAAAAAGAGCTAGTTGTTCTATGTGTTACTGTCTCTGTACCCATTGAAAATAAAAATTCTTAAGTACATGCAACTCTTCCTTTTCAGACAGAAACATCCTTTTAGTCCTCTTTATGCAGGGTGTCTTCCTCAGACTGAAATAGTTTTTAGGAAGCTACTGACTCAGAATAGCTCAACTGTTGCTGAGAAAAAGCCTAGTAAAATTATCCTGCCTCACTAAATTCTGGGGACATTTTACATGGAATGCTCTAATATTCATAATTTGCAGCTAGGTCTGGAAATCTGTTAAGAGGATGGCTTTTAGCTGCTGAATATATTTTATTTTCCCTGTGGAGAGCTACAAAACTTTGTGTGGATTAGCAGACCCTCTGAAAAATATCAATTTATGTGGGTAGAAATAGCTGTGCCTTTAGCTGCTAAAATCTCTCAGACTTCCAGAGCATCTCTTTGATATGAGTGTGACCATACTGCACATGCTTTCTTTGCAGAGTGAGCATGCTGCAGTACAAATTTCAGGGCTCAGTAATTGGTCAGAATAGATGTTGAAAGGAAAAGGGGAAACCTCTCTCCTGTGCTTTTGAGGATCTTCTGTTGTCACCCATGCAGGGTAGAAAAGAAAGGCTGAAAGAACAAATGTACCCCATGTCTATTTGAATATCTAGTGTGACCAGGAGAAGGGAAATAACACTTTGCTGAAATGATGATTTACAAGTGAAGAAATCTGGAAGCTGTTGAGAAGAAAATGAGGGCAGGTGAAAAAAGAGCATATTAATTGAGGAGGAGGAAGGGCTGGGCAAATGGTTAAGGAAGGGAGGAAGAGCCTGGGGCAAGAGAGCTGGCAAAGGACATCATGGGGGTAATGTAAGTGGGGATATTGGCAGCTGTGGGGAACTGGTATTTCAGTCAAGGATGGATAGAGTGGCTGGCTAGTGGAACAGTTGGGGATGGTTAAGTGCAGATTGGACAAAAATATGAGAGGGGGATAGGAATTGGGATTTATAGGCAGAGTGGAGGTACGAGAGCAAGTCTAGAAGAAAAGATTGTCAGGCTTAGCAAGGGTATTCAGCTGAGAGTCTTGAATCATGGAAACAGGGCAAACAGAAGAGGCAAAGAGGTCCAAGACAAGGAGCATGAGGTAGGACAGTGGCAGAACTGATGGGACCAAACCTGGAGGAACTGAGCAGAAAAGCCTGTGCAGACTAAGTGCAGTGTAGTCTACAAAGGGCAAAGAAACTAAAGTTTACCAAGTCTTTCTTTTCTGTTTGTTTGTTTTTGCTTTCTGGAGATGTATGCTTTTTTCCCTTTTTTTTCCCCCCATACAACTTCTGTTTCAGTTCTTACAGAATAGAAATGTTCTGGAATTACATGATAAGATGTCAGTACCATGTATTGCTCTGCCTAACCTACCAATGTAGTTGGAAGGTGTGTAATGAAAGTAACAGGAATCTGCAGAAAGAGGAAAGTAGAGGTTTGAGGTTAAGACTGTTCAATGCTGCCCAGGAGAACTGAGTATCTTTGCTTTGTCACAAGCTTCCTAAATGGCACAAGACAAGCTCCTAAAACAAACTTTTCACAGCAAGCCAGTAATTACTCATTCCTTTTTATTTTCTTGAGTATGCCTAAAATCTTAAGGCCTAACTAGAGGGATTGTTGTGCACCTGAATCCACAAACAACTCAACAGAAGCTTTGCTTTTAATGTATGAGGTACTATACAATGCAAAGAATTAAAAAGAAAAAAGTCTTAAAGTGACTATCTAAAATGAATGGGTACTGTATAACTTTGTGGATCTCTATTTGCCTCGCCTTCCTATCTCTGAAAATAATGTCTCTTGGGATATTTTAAAAAATGAAATTAGTTCCTGTAACACTGACATTGCAGAAGAGGCATTTTAGTAATTCTATTTATTTAGAAAAAGAGGTGAATATTGGAAACAGAAGAAGTTGAGTCATGCTTTGAGCATATTGAATAACTGTTTCTTAATTCTGTGCACTGAAGAGGGCAGAGGTTCAGTAGGACAATATGTACATTTGTGTGTATATATTTATATGTTTGTATAATGTGGTACAATCTTAATTACTAGAAGGTTGAATGGGCAACAGTTATACTAGCACTTTGGAGCCTGAATTTTCTTTTCTTTTCTTTTTTTTTTTCAATTTGGTTCTTTTAGTAGATCTTTTGTGTATATTGTAATAAATTATAGTATTAAATTAGTGGTGTAGATATGTTATTAAAATGTATGAAAACACAGAAACAAGCTCTTGCTTGGGATTCTGTATATCAGTCTTACTGTATTTGAACATTTGTTTTTCAGTGTTTTGGAAGCCACATATGTAATACAAAAAATAATGATTTTAGGGGTGGGGTGTCTGTTTCTGAATATGATCCACACTGAAATTTTCAGACACTGTTGGATATACAAGGCCAGCGAGGCATGCATTCATATATTTCTAGAGTTTATATATTTCAGCTTTCTGAAATTACTGTGAATTACTTAAAAGTTTGGGCATGAATCTTCACTCTGCTTGTATGACAAAATCTGTCTTGTATATTCATTTAGTTTAAGATGCATGTTACTTTATTTTCAAAAGATTGTACATTTCAAATAATTATTGGATAAAGTAGGATAAAATTTGATTATGAACTGTATTTGCAAATGTCATGGGGTTCTGGTGTTTCTAGGGGTATACAAGTAATGATAAAATGAATGGAGCTGCCTATGTCAGTGACAGTAGTTGCCATAGTAATTAATGCCCTTTAAAGAAGGGCCTATATCTTTGTGTGTGGGTGTGCATCTATGTGTAATGTGTGTGGGATACTGTAACTGAAGCTTGCATATTTCAAGAGATCATATTTTGAAAAACAATACTTTAAAGAAAATTTCCAGGTTCTCTTTCCTATTGTATTAAATAATTCTATTTTGAATGTATTTTCCTGTTGATCTACCACCCAACTTCTTGGAAATTTGATACAAGAGCTTACCTTTAACATAAAGACTGTTTTTAGTAATTAAAAGAGAATATATAATTACTACTTATCTGAAGAAAGCTTGACCAAATTCCACATGAATTTGAACTTTTAACTGGTTTTAGAATTGCTTACAAGCAATAGGTAAACCATTTTTTTATACTGATTTAGTAAACAAGCTACAGGTGCTTAATCAGATCTGATGTTTATTATAGCTTTGCATAGCTTTGAAATGTGGCTCTTAACATTGCAAGAAAACAGTCAATATTATCTTAGGGAAGGATACCTTTCACAGTGTAAATTGAGTCTTTGTTATTAGCCAGAGAACTTCCAAAGCATCTGCTTGCTTAAATTTTCAAAAATTGCTAGAGGAAGTTAATATATGTAAATACATTCATAGACTATTTCAGCTTATCAGATGCTTCTGGGTGCCACAGATCACTCATCAGTTTCCTGTGTTACTCCTGTTGGCTATGCCAACCTTTTCACACTCCCTTCCAGGTGACAGTACTTCAGCATAAAATAGCCATAATTAACCTTGTTCAAAAGGTATTAGTGTGAGAAAGGAAAGTGTAGAGAATACAGATAGAGGGAGAAAATTCAAGTCTATAGAATGTGGTCAGAAGCATAGGAATAGGGGTGACAATTTTTAGAAGAATTTAGAATGCTACATGGTGTGCTTCGTTCAAATGTGTAGTAAACAGCCATTTCACAATGTGTTTTTATTTTAGTTAATATAAGCCCATATTTGCACTTGCAGTTGCAATTCTGCATTCCTCTTTGTCCTTGGTTAAAAAAAACTGGGGAGGGGTGTCAAGAAAAGAGCAACATAAGCAAGAATCTTATTAGAGAGAGAGGAAAAAATAATCAGAGAGGGATGGTCATCTAGTAACTTATGTGCGCGTGGGTCTTCGTGTAATCTTGGACTTTAAACATCTTGGGTCTCACCCAGCTTTCTTCTAGCTTGTTGTTACTGTGCTTACTTTTTGGATGCTGGAAGAAATATGTTGCATTTAATCTTCCTTCAGGACTAACTACATTGCCTTTTCACTTTACCTAGCTTAAGAAATAGATTATAATAAAATTATATAATTTTAAGCATTTGAATAAAAAAAGCTAACTATTGGGAGATAAAGGGACTTTCAGAACTGGAATATACCTGGGTTTATGGCCTCTTCAGTTTATTGTTAATATATTCTTTTTGTTGTAGAGATTGTAGTAGGGCTTAAAGATAGTAAATACAAGGAGGTTAGTTCTCTGAAGCTTAAATACCCACAGCTGTGCCTACAGCTGGTCTGTTAAGGCTTGAATACAAATATGTACAAATTAGAGAGTGACCAAAGACTGATTAAATGCAGTTCTAACAGTGGAATTCATCAAAGCACTGATGTTCTAACATGGATCGAATGAGGCCTGCAGGAGGCCTATAATGATGTAGCAGCAGGCATACTTTGAGTTTGAATGGTATATGGTCAGAGTAATGATAAATGTATTGGTTATTATGGGTAGACTAAAACCATCCTAGCGTTTGCTATTGCCATAGCAACTATACATTCACATTTTAGTTCTTATGTTCAGACTATTTTTCTTCTCCAAAACTATAACTTATTTTTTATTTATTTCTTTTTGAAACCCCAAACATCAAACCAAATTTAAGATTAAGTGTCCTCTTGCTTTTTCCTGCTTCTCTAAATGATAACATTTTTTTCAGTGTAGACTCAAAAGTTATGGTTTGCTTCTATGTAGCTTCCATGATAATATTGCAAGCTGATTTTTCGCAGCTGTAAAAGTCTGAGTCCTGTCAATTTTAGTGGGAATTACATGGTTTTATTCAGGGCATCAGGTGTTTAAAGATCTGAGCTAATTAGACTATTTTCATGTGATTGAAACAAAATATTAACTTGTATATAGTACTATATTCCCTTTAGACACATTTTAAGCACTTATCTTTTGAAATTAAAAGTAGAATGAAATGAACGAGGAATTTTTTCATCCTTTTCTTAACTAAGATACTTCAAAGTATAGTAAAATATAACAAGGAATATAATTTTATAGTATCTTTTATTTTAAATTGCTAGCAAGATAAAATAGCTTGTGCGGGAGGGGAACTTAGTTAAATTTCACTAGAAGTGATTTTATGGTATGCTACAAAGATTTGAGAAAGCTACTGTGGATTTGCATTTTTAGTGGGCTCTCTTGAAAGAATTGAGTTGAGATTATAGATGTTAATAAAAGGGTCCCCTTTGTGTTTTAGTCTTTTATATTACAGCTGTATCTATATGCATGTAGTAAACTATCAATCCAGTAGCTCGTTTCCTTCTTTGTGTTTCCTTGAGCAAATTGTATACACTAATAAAAAACTGTGGACGTGTGCTTTTAAATATCTGTAAGTGTTCTGGTTATCTGCCATTTACTGATATTTATGTTCATGTTTACCTTTCTGTTCTCCCTTTTTATGGAAGAATTAGTATGTGCAACATCATCCTAACTTTGCCTGTTGGGTTTTTTTTTTTCCTGTGTGGTTTTTTTGTTTGTTTGTTTTATGCCTTGCATAAATTATGTCTTGCAATGGTTTAGTCTTCATTGATTTGAATTTTTCCTTTGTATCGTGGTTTTATTTATCATTTCCTTTCCATAACCCTACTGGAATTCACCTACACTAAGGACTTTTCTTGACATATCTATATTGGGGTAGCTGCATTCACAGTTAGAGACTACAGTTCAACGTCTTTGTTAAAAGTTTAGCTTTTCGACTGTTATTTTCTTAACAAACTGTGTTTTTTAAAAAGTATGGAAAAATATCCATACTCACAGATGGTAGCAAGTATCCATATGTGCTTCTATTCAACTGAACCATAACAGGAAGTTTTCATATTCTCCTCCCTCCTCCTGCCCCCGCATACTACTTGTTGCATTTAGTGGCTTAGTTTCCCTAAGAGAGAAACCTTTTTAAGATGTAAGTATCATTTTTACTTGCTCAAACTGCACTGGGTTTTGCCAGCCATCTGTGAAGATAAGGGAATAGACTTGGCATGTGTCGCTATCTTAGCTGAAAAATGTAATTTTCCCATCATTTCCAATACAATTTTTCCCCCCTCATCATCTGCAGAATAAATGCTCGTATTAAAATTTAAGAAGTTAGTGACTCATCAGATTAAGCAACTAAAGAACATTTTCCCCTGGATAGTAAATGGACTTTTTTCCTCTCTTCATATCTGAAGTGCAGCACTAGTACTATCCTAGCGGGAAGAAAAATAAAATGAATGCCAAAAATGTTGATACAGAAATTTCGAAGGGCTGGAATTTTACAGATTTACTGAACAAACAGTTATTTCAATGCAGTCAGTGATCCTCATCCCTGATGATAAACATGTTACAAATATGGAATATATGTGTTTGTTAATTGCATTGTATCTGAGTAAAGATTTTGAAAATCACAATTTGTTCACTTATTTCTTCCCACAAACCATTGTGTTTGTAGAAACTTAGTTTTATTGAATGCTAACAAATAACTTGTGTTTCTGGAGAATGATTAGAATGCTGCACCCCAGCAACATCTCTCTGCACGTTTTATTCTGTTTCCTAATGAGATCTGTGTGGAAGTGGCTTTGAGTAGCCTATATTGTCTTGCATCAGTTTTACTGATTGTTTTGGGAGGGATGTTATAAACAAATCTAGGCTTTTGCTGGTTTTGTCTCAGTCGTGTTACTTTATGCATTTGAGTAAGATACGTGTAATTTTTTCCATTATTTGACAATATCATTATTTGGAAGACAAAGTTTAAATTAGTTCCTAAAAAAAGCAATCATTCCTTTTAAAGTATAAATTCTTTTTTTCTGCAGCAAATTTGCTTTGACATGTCTGTTACTAATATCACAAATACTGTGGTCTAATTACTTTTTCACCCTTAGAAGCTTGAGTTTTATTACGTAAATCTGGAATATAATAGTTGATAATCTTTCCTGGAAGTACATTCTTTTTAAAGCACGCATTCTCTTCCCAAGTAACACTCTTCTGTGGATCTGTCACTTGTAGCTTCATTTTAGATTTCAGGAGAGTGAAAAAGAAGATGGTATCTAGTAAATAAGTATCACATTATAAAAATTGTGCTTGTTTTTGAAAATTGACCATAACTGAGGACTACAACAGTTTGCATGTACAAGAGTGTACATATAGAAGTAAATTGCACTGATAGTTTCAGCTGTGTTCCATGTTCATGAATGGCTTGGAAGCCTAATTGCACTGGTTGAGTGTAAATATGTTATAAGCAGGTCCTATTAAAGATTGCCTGATTGCCTGTCTTGCTTTTCCAGTGCATTTCAATGCTGTCTTAAACCATGTGGATGTTCATAGTGCTATACAGCACAACACAGAAATGAAAAGCAAAAGTAACAGTACATAATTGGTAACTTTAAAGGTGCATCATGATACATTTAAATAACTGCATAGCATTGTATTTCTATCTGTGGTGCTGCTTTTCCCCTATTCTTTTCCTGTCCTGGTGTTCATTACTGTAGGTGCTTGTATCTTAGTTTAGGTTGTAAGTCTCAGGCAGATGAAATGCCTTTTGGTTTGTTTCATGTGGTTGTGGGAATGTTTCTGAGAGCTCAAAATTTAAGTAATCATTCTAGTAGTGATTTGGGGTATAGGCAGGGCAGGAGGATCCCTTGAAGCAGAACTGCTTGAAGAATTGCAATGCAGATTTCCACAATTTCATTTTCTATACGTTGAGCAGACAATTATTTTTAGCTCTTTAATTTTAGTATGTTCCTACAGCAAATGTTTGGGTGCTTGGATTGTCACTACTGCTTGAGCATCGGTATGTTGGAGAAGGGTAGAAGGAGGGAATGTTAAGTAATAGACATCTGTGTATTATATCATAAAACACCTTTGTCTTGCTCCTCAGACTGCATGATTATTGGAATTTTATCAGGATAATCTTGTAGCTTAAGACTCTTTTTTTTCCTCTTTTTTTAGTTTTTATTTTTTATTTAATGGATGGAAGGGCCTGGTAGGTTGCTCTGAAATTCTAATAGGCTTTATGTTTTTATAGTCTCTTAGCAACTTCATCTGCACACGATGGAGCTTTTGCTCACCAGCTGTCCAAGATAAAATGCAAAACATAATAGAATATTTCTATGGCTCATTTTAATGTAAACAACAGTCTCTCTAATAGATTTCACCTTCATGACTGAGCTAGTGTCTGCTGTGTTGCAAGAACGAATATTCTCTAGGATTAAAGTGCTTAGTTCTTTGCTGAATATTTATTTAGTATTGTTCCTTTTGTATTAAAAATGAAACATCTAACATGTAAACAGGTATGAAACCATTTTATATGAAGTCACAATAAAAATGTTAACCATTTCTATTGCCATTTACAATGAGAGATGAAATAATGTATCTCTTAAAGATGAATATTCTCATTCTAGTTTGGATATTGCATAACTTCTGCAGAGGAGCGGGGGTTGTTTGTATGTGTATTTGTATTCATGCTAATCGTGTGGTGCTTTAAAAGGTGGGGAGTAAAAATTTCTCCCTTCCTCAACCCAGAGGAAATCTGCATCCCTGAAACATGAGATTTGATTGCCCCTCTTTAGTGTGTATGATTTAAAATATTGTCTCGAAATTAGACAGTCTGTAGTGCAAGTCCTACTTCAATTTTTGAATCTATTGCTAGAGATTGTCTTTACAGTTCCATGTGACTGAGATGTACTTGTCATTTACTTAAGTGCATCTGGTGCTAGCTATTTACCCCACTGTTCTGCTACTTGAATTGCAATGCACAGATTTTATTAATAATTGGAAAATCTTCATAGTAGGGGAATCTGGAACTAAATACAGCAGAATCCTGTTTTCTTCAACTCTGCTTGGATCATTTAGTCATTTACAATGTGTAAACATTAGGTGACGAAGGATGAGGACATAGGCATTTACAATATTGATAGTCCACATATTTAAACTTTGCAATGTATTGCAAAATTCATCCCAAGGGTATTCTCCACTGACATATTTGTAAAGTAAAATACTGTAGTTTGAGGTACATCCATATGCCTGTTTGATTTATGCCCCACTTTGCCATGCACATTAGAAATAAACAACAGAATGTTCCTGGCCTGAAGATATTGTGATTAAAAAAAGAACACTTACAATGCATATATTTTGATGTTTTAATGTGCATTTTAGCCATCTGCACAAGATTTGACAAGTTCGCTACTGTGCTATTCAGCATCTACAGATTGTTACATATATGTAGGAGGTAATTGTGCTACCTTTTTTGACCATTTCAGAATTTTTATAAACATCTATTTACTCTTAAAGCTAGCTACTTATTTCTGTTGAATAGTCTTTTTGTGTTGTAGGTTGATAAAAAGAATTAAAGGAGTTCTCTTGATACCTATTATGAAGACTGTGAAAAAAATACTGATAAGTTTGTAATTTTCTTTATTCTGGATTTCCTTTTATTTAGGTGTATTCTTTAGTTCAAGGTGTGTCTGGATGATGCTTTTAGTCATATGGTTTAGTTTTAGGTAGTCCTGTGAAAAGCAGGGAATTGAACTCATATGATCCTTATGGGCTCCTTCCAACTGGAGGTATTCTATGATTCAGGTTTCTAACTGAGTATAATTCTGTTGTACTGACTGTAAAATACATTAATCTTCCTGCTTTTGTTCCCTTCCCCTCAAAAAAACCAAACCAAAACAAAAAAAAAAAGGGGGGGAGAAACAGGTAATAATCTGAAATGAGAATATGAGAATGATACAAAATGAAGAAACCCTCTTACTATCAGCTTATGAATACAAGAGTGAAACTGCAGTGATGTAATCTGAAACACTAGGTCTGGCATAAAATTTCTATAGTCAGTATTTTCACATATCCGAATGTTGATATAGGTGGTATGAAAAATGTTGTCACTTCATTAATGTTGTAGATCTCAAGGACTTCTTTCTGTGTTTTCTGGAACAAGGACAAAGGCTAAAAAATAGAAATTGCGTGCAGCAATAATTGTGTGTAAGTCTAGGTTGTAACACTTTTAGAAAACCAGTAAAATTAAATTATGCTGATAACCTGATTTCATGGTTAACTTTAGTGTTTAGTTCAGTATATGTATACCTGCTATCCACATGCGCTCAGTAATTGTCCAGGGACCATTTTCAGAAATAAATGCATTCTAGTGATGGAACAGAAATAGTACTCTGAATAATTTCTCACAGTCTTTTCTCAGACACATTCATGCCAAAGTGCTTTGTCTCTTTGTTTTCAGAGTTGCAATAGTTTCCAAGTCTTTTGAAGGAAAAACTGATCGAACAGAAGACTGGTATGGAACACAGTACAAACAAGAAGCAATTTCTGATGAAGTTATTAAGGTATGTTAAAACTTTTAATATATTCTAATATCTGCAAGTGAAAGACAGCGGTAAATTCTTTATCCTAGCTTTCCCTTTAGTTGAAGGGAGAACTTAAATCTGCTGGTCTACATAGAATGAAAATTGTACAACGAGTCTGTTTAATGTTATGAGAAGTAAGGATCTTGTGTTAGTCTTTAGATTTCAAATATTTATTACATAGGACAGATGTTTTAATGGTTTTAAACCATGTTAAATACAGGGAATGTTATACCATTTTTGTTGTAAAAGATCCATAATAGGCAGTGGCTACTTAAAAATGTAAGCATAAACTTTTTAAAACTTAAAAGTCTCTATTAAATGTTAATGAACTAATCCGTTCTTAGGAACGGAATCTTTTTATAACTGCGATATCTAACTGTGTTTCTGAAATTGATTTTTGCAACTGACAAAATAACTATATTTTTCCAATTAAATGAGCTTCTAAAAATCAGAAGTCCAACAAAGGAGTTGGGCACATCCTTATTGAAACTTGTTATTGATCTAATCTTTTAAGAGATGGGTGTAAAATACACCCTAGAGCTAAACTGGACCTGCCGAGCATGCTTTGAACAGATGTTGCGTAGGACCACTTCACTTCCTTTAGGTTGTCCATACCTATGTTCTTGATTAGAATTCTTGCTTATGTATTTAGTTTAATGCCTCAATTAGAGTTCACAGTAGCAGAAAAGGTGAGACATAGAACTACCTTCGACTCTACTGTAAACTTTTCAAAACTACTTTTTATCTTTTGTCTTCTCCTCCTTCATCTTGCTGATAGCCTACTCCAACTTGGTTTCCTAGATATTTCTCTCTTTCCCTGTTATCTCAATAGTATTTACACATAACCTAGTGGAACATATTTTAAAATCTTTGGCTACAGCATAAATAAGTATATAACCATTAATTAAGCAGAAATTCTACTTAGCCTCATTGTTTCTCCTGTTTATCTAGAAATGGCAAAATGCTGACCTGAATGGGAAATTCAAGCTTCCAATGAAGAATGAGTTTATTCCTACTAACTTTGAGATTTTGCCATTGGAAAAAGATGCAACACAGTACCCTGCCCTTGTCAAGGTAAGCTATCTGTATTTGTTCTGTTTGCTAGCTAATGTTCTGGGAAGTTAGCAGTTAATTCCTATGTGTTTTTAAAATACAGATCATGTCATGTTCCAAAGTATAATAAACAAAAAATTAAAAAATTACAAGATATTGCTAGAAAGACAGTCAAAAGTTAATTCTTGCTAAGCTTTGGATTATGACTATTTGGTGTCCTGGTTTCAGCTGGGATAGAGTTAATTTTCTTCCTAGTAGCTGGTATAGTGTTATGTCTTGGATTCAGTATGAGAAGAATGTTGATAACACACTGATGTTTTCAGTTGTTGTTAAGTTGTGTTTAGACTAAGTCAAGGATTTTTTCAGCTTCTTATGCCCAGCCAGCAAGAAGGCTGGAGGTGCACAAGAAGTTGAGAGGGGACACAGCCAGGGCAGCTGACCCACGCTGGCCAAAGGGGTATTCCATGCCATGTGGTGTCATGCCCAGTATATAAACTGGGGGGAGCTGGCCAGCGGGGGGATCACTGCTCGGGAACTAATGGGCATCGGTCAGCGAGTGGTGAGCAATTGCATTGTGCATCACTTGTTTTGTACATACCAATCCTTGTATTATTATTATTGTCATTTTATTATTGTTATTATTATCATTATTAGTTTCTTCCTTTCTGTTCTATTAAACTGTTCTTATCTTTTTTTCTGATTCTGTCCCCCATTCCACGGGGGGGGGGGGAGCGAGTGAGCAGCTGCGTGGTGCTTAGTTACCGGCTGGGGTTAAACCATGACATTGCGTTCCTACAAAAATGAATCTACAAACAGCTTGAACTCTCTTTGCCCTTTTGAAAGTGTGTTAACAATTGATAGAAATAGTATTAAAGCTGTTTATTCAGCAGAAGGGTGACTGCCACTCTTATATTTTTTTGAGCAGTGTTCAGTAAGTCAAGCATGTAGACAAAGCTATTCTTTTGTAACTGTGTATGGAAAAAGCTTGTGATTGCATGGAAAAAGGGAGAGTGATGTAAACATGTAAATAAACATCACTCTCCAGTCTCCTGGAAGCATCATTTAATGATCTCAATATGTTTAGCAAATCTCAGTTGTTCTGAGTACCTAAAATTTACTAAAAATTACTTCTCACTACTACAGCATAGTTGTCTTTGCTAATGCTCATCTCTGTTCTAGGCTTAGTTGGAGGATAAATAGGAGAAGTCTTCTGCAATTACATGTTGTGCTTCAGTCTGAATACTCAATTCAGGAATACTTTTTGCACACTAGATTAATATGTCTACTTTAGTGCAAAGACATCCTTCAGGAAAACATATTTGTTCTGCACAGGGTATTTTAGCTATGTGCTTGAAGCTGTATTATTAACAGAGGAGGTCTTCGAGCATATGTTTACATCCATCCTGAACTGAAACCTTAAACCTCAGCGGGGAGACATACTACAGCTCTATTAAGTAACAGTAATTGGTTTGCTATAGAAACTTGATGGTCCTTCAGTGTCTCTGTAGCAACTAGGCAATTGATCCACACAAAAGCTTTGCTTTAAGGCATCACTGCTTTAGAAATGAATTTGTTTTTAGTTTTTCCTTTCCCTTTAAAATATGTTTTCTGAGTGAAAATGTTTTCAATCTTCTTTGATGAAATAAACATTGTCTATTTTGCCTGCATCTCTTTTATTTTCTCCCCAGCTGTATGTCTGTGCCGTTTTGCTTTTGTGGGACCTGGCATTTGTCTGACCTCACAGCAAAACATTGCAAGAACTAAACCAGCGGAGATGAGCTGTACAAAAAAAAAAGCTATTTTTCTGCTGTTTTATATGCCTAAGTGAGCTTACTATGGACTGGAGCAGTGTTGTGGAGAAGGGCAGGGATGGGAACATAAGTGCAGGAACAGGATGACCGTTTTCGCTGGCACTATGTCACTGGGTCACCTTTGTTGTAATGGCACATCTTGCCCTAAAAAACCCCGAGGAAAGAGGACAGTTAGGTTATGGGCTTTGGCCTGAGGGCCAGATTGTTACTATGGTGCTGTAGTGCTGCTTAATGGCACATCTTTTAATGCCAGCATTAGTAGGGAACTTTGTGAAGCTAACTCTTTCTTTGTCTCTGATCACTCCTGCTCTAGAAAAGTATTTCCCATTTTGATCATAACCTCATTCACAATGCTGCAGCCATTAACTGCTTGTTAAGGTGACATAGGGTAAGAAGAGCATCTCAGTAAGGATAGATGGATGTATACACAAATGTATATAGCAAGAATGTGAATTTAAGGGGACAATGCTAAACTGATATTTGAAGTGCTGAAGAGACTTTTTTTAAAAATAGTGTAACATGTTACAGTTAAAAGGTGACATAACAAAACTTCTTTTCTTGACACAGGACACTGCTATGAGCAAACTGTGGTTCAAGCAAGATGACAAATTTTTTTTGCCAAAAGCTTGTCTCAACTTTGAATTTTTCAGGTATGCGTTGTTAAGTATATCACATAAATTGCTCTCCAGAAGTTTGTTGCTTGTTGGGAATCTGCATTTCTGTGGCAAAAACTTTTTTGCATGTATTGAGGCTTTAAAACATTTGTCCTCGCTTGGGAATATGCAATAAGATACAGATAGCAGGAAGGCTCATGTAAGTTATGCGGTAGTTGAGCAGCAAGCAGTTTGAGGGGCTCCATCTATATTAACAGGAAAAGTTTATCTAAAAATACTTTAAAAACAAGTTTTCTTCTGTGTTTTATTTGCTATACCTGAAATATGCCTACCAATAGGACCTACTACATATTGCAGTGTACCTCTTTAAAAATGGGTGTGTATTATTTTAAATCAATGAATAAATTGCAACTATTTTAAGATAGTGGTTTTTTTAATAAAATGCTATTCTGATAATGGTTTTAGGTTCAAATTCTGTTTTAATTTGCATAACGCAAGCCAGGATAAAATTCTAAGTGCTTAAAATTGTGGCATTTTATTTAACCAACGACTGATTTTTTTTTTTTTTTTTTAGAAGAACACCGTCTATTTTATCAATGAATGGGTGATTCTCACTTCAAGATGCATGATAAAGTGCTGTAATGTTAATTCTGGTCTTGCATTATTTTTGTCACAGGAAAATTATTATTTTTTTTTTTTCTTAAAGTGAGCATGACGATGTACCTTCTTAGTGTTCCTTTCAAGTAATAATTTCTAACTTTTGAGTTAAAAAAAAATACTGCTGTCTTTAGAGTGCAGCTATTTCTGTGCTGGGCTGCTGAAAGTGAAAATAATTTCAGGAACTCTCCTTTGGCCTAATTAAATGATTCAGTGATATTGCTGGAAAGGCTATTATGTGGGCTCTGATAGATGCTCATAGATGCACTGTTGAGTCCTTGTTTTGAGTGACCACTTGAAATTTTTCTTGGCAGAATTTTAGGTAGAGGGTTTTTTCTGAGAGTGTCAGATCTTGGTACTGGTGTTGGTACTGGTTGGGGAAAATAGGTTGCCTGGGCATTTCCTCTTTCTTTTTTCTTTTTGAAACCATACGGCAAACATTACAACTGTTTCAACTTCAGTGTGTCAGGAAATGGAAGATCAAAATGGTAACTACAATTGCAATATTTTGCCACCTTTGCACATACCTGGTGGCTTTCGCTTTTACTATGTTTGGCTAAAATCCAAAATAAGATTTTGTTGAGGGACGCTGTGTTTGTTATATAGTTGTGTTTTGGGTTTTTTTTTCAAATCAATTCCAAATGAACTATGAGTGATCCAATCTCTATACCAGTTTGTGAGTAATTAAAAGATAATAATTGATTTTATGTAGAGCACACAAAGGTATAAGTATGCACACATACGCACAATATCGTAGAATCATAGAATGCTTTGGGTTGGAAGGGACCTTTAAAGGTCATCTAGTCCAACCGCCGCTATAACGAGCCAGGGACATCTTCAACTAGATATGTGGTGGTAGTCTTTCCCAGTTAGATTTGTACTTTCATGTCAGTGAGCCCTTTTAAAAAGCCAGGAGTACTTGAGCTTTGCTGACTAATGTAATAGAGTGATTTGCCTCTTTCCTCCTAGGAATGGTTATAGGTGGAAAGGTGGCTTTTTTCTTAGGGTTGGGGATGAGGGTTCTTGCTTTTTCTTTAAAAAAATGAGGTGGTAATTGTATATGAATGGATGTGAGGAGATTTTGACAATATTGGGTACATCATCTGCAAAAGAAGTTGTAAGCAGGTTTGTGTGGTTTTGATACTTAAGATAGATTCTTAGTGAATCTCTGTCTTTTGAGACTGGTAATGCTAATGGTCTTTGCAGGAAATGGTGAAATGTATAGTGTTTATTCACGAGACTTGATGAAATTACCCACAGCTCTTTTGACCAAGTGAATTGGTGAATAAAGCCATCTTAATAACATTGGTTTTCATAAAGTTTTAGCCTCAATTCTAGATTAGGATATGATGACTATGCTGCAGTGTGGCAGATTACAAGAATTTGTTCACACTAGACTGCTTCAGTAAGATAGAAAAACTAGAGGATTTCTTCTGCCTGCAGCCCTGATGATCACGAATCTTTGGAAGAATTCCTGACCCAGATGTTATAGCAGCAACTGCTGTGTAGAATTAAGAGGAAGTTAATGAGGGTGGTTTCTCCTTCAAACATACAAATCCAGTAGGAACAATCTGAGTATATGAATCTCTTGAAGTCACCTTGTTCCAAAACTGAAAATCCCTACATGGCACAGGTCTTGCATTAAAGAAACACTACAGTAAAAACCTCTGATGCGGGACTTATCATCCAGCCTAAGGGATGATGATAAGCTTTTGCTTTTGTATGAATTATGACTTAAGAACTCAACAAGTATCCTTTTTTAAAAGGAAGCAAAGTAACAATGTAATGTGCTGTTGTTTTAAAAACTTCCTAAAGGTATTTGTAAACTCTGCATTTCAAATTTCCCAAGGTTTAGAGATGAATGTTAAAAATATAATGCTAATTATTTTTAACTGGATACTTGCTACCTTCCAGTTTAAGAAATATTTCAAGCAACTTGAGTTGCTCATAAGGTAGCTCAGGATCAACACTTCAGTGTTGATTCCAGCTATGTCACAGTTCTGTTTGAGAGGGGAAAAGACTAGACTTTAAGATTTTTCAAATACAGTGTCAGTGATTGAGTCGTTCTGCTTCCACAAGTCTAGTCAAAAAATGGTAAACTAGAAATAAGCAGTTATTTACAAAGTTGTCAGTAATAGAAGGCAAATCCCAGAACAGTGTTATAATAATTGTTTTCTGTTATTTTTCACTTGAGGATTAATGATTTAGTAGTATTCATTATTTTCAAAACTCCCTATTGGCCTTTGCCAGCTAAATGAGTATACAGAAGTTATAACTGATACAGACATAGTAATCACTCAAACTGATTAAGTCTCTATTCTAGTATCAGAAAGGAAAATAATATAATGAGTTTGGAGGAAGGTTTGTGATAACATAGGATTGACCTACATCTTGCTTTGAATTCAGTCTCGATTAAAAAATTCAATATTAATTGGATTTGCATCATTGGGCATATTGACATTGCTCAGTTTTAGGAAATTCTCATTGTAGGGAGAAATGCAAATAGCAGAGTCTTTTTTTTTTTTTTTTTTTAACTAACCCAGTAGTAGTAAAAAAGCATATCCTAGGCTAAGATTTCAGACTATAGCAGGCTCTGCTTCTCTAATAGATTTTTTTTTTTTTTTTAAATTTTCTTTTTTACATCTATTCCCATACTTACTTTCCTTAATCTAGAAGGGAGGAGACGTCAAGGCGTTACTAAAAACTGCTAGGAACCTTCTTAAAAATATCGTTGCAATGTATTTTGAAGTTATCAGCATGTGTGTTGTGGTGATGTGATCTTTGTTTTACTACAGTAATGTTGGTATACACTATGAAATACCATGCTATATAGGCATAAAGATATGTAATAGCATGTCTCAGAATATGACCATTAGTGACTGCTTAGGAAAAATAAATGCAAATGGCGTGGTTTTGAATTGCAAGCCATATCCTGACAGCAAATTGTTTTAGATACTACTGATTATTTCTGTGAAATTGATAATGAATTTACATGCACTTCAGAAGCTTTAAAAATAAATATTCAATCATAGTACAAATAACTTGTCTTGACTTTGCATATTTTTAAAACACACAGATAATTAACAATTGGCACAGGTGAAACATGGCTTGAGTATTAGAGTTGCATTTCTCTCTTTGAGAAATTCGTAACAGCATTGTATGTGATCAGATGCTTCTAAAAAACAGTAGAGCTTGTATAGTTGTTGCCATTAAAAAGATAACACAAAAACTACGGTGGTATGAAAATGGATACGCCATGCTTCTTTCCTGAGCTGAACTTAGCATGTACTGCATATTTTTCATACCAGAAATTGCTAATCTCTTAATTTCTGTAATAGAAACTACTTTGTTTTCTGACAGTGTAGAAGTATTAATTACATTATATTCACTACATAGGCTTTCATTTCAGTCTGTTAAATTATGTTGGTTTATTCACGGTGTATTTAGTTTATTTTACTCCTGGTGAATTCTGACTGTGCAGCAAAGGAAACATAACGTGTCTTGATTTATGAGCACAAATAAGAGAATATCTCTGGAATCTTCAATATATTTAGGCATCGCTCAAACCATAAGCGAGCTACATAATTATTTTCCAGTATGTTCATATTTGACTTCAAAATAGGAATCCTTCATAATGGGATCCATCAGCATACTTGCAGTAAATATTGTTTCCTTCAGATCAAACTTAAAAGGCCAAAAGAAGCTGAGAAATAATTTTAAACTGCATATTTTACTTTCAACATTTTCTTCCAGCCCATTTGCTTACGTGGATCCCTTGCATTGTAACATGGCCTATTTGTACCTTGAACTACTCAAAGACTCCCTCAACGAGTATGCATATGCAGCAGAACTAGCTGGCTTGAACTATGATCTCCAAAATACCATCTATGGGATGTATGTAAGTACCCAAATCAAAGAAAAGCTTAGAGCCTTAAAGCTACTTCCACTCATCAACATTTTTACATTGATTTGATGGAAGGACTTTTATTTAAAAAATGGGTCTAAGGCTGTTACTCCTTTTGATCTTGGTTATTAACCATCCTTTCTTTAATTTGAATTTTAAGTTGAATTTTGTTCAAAGTCTTCAACAATCTTTCCATTCATATTAAGCAAATTTTCTTCTTTATTTTTATATCATTCATGCAATTAATTAGTTGTAAGATTTGTTCCTCCATTTAAAAAAAGAAAAAAGCAACCCTAATCCAAGCTTACATATTTATTTCAGTTTGTCAGATATCTGCTAAAAACCTTCTGACTGATGGGGTAGAAGACCCCCTTTTCATGCTATTAAATAAATGGTACACTTCAGCTTTCCTGTTCAAGAACTACTGATCATGAGGCTGCATATACATACTCTTCAGTCATGTTTCTTCATCCATTACGTTGTCACTGCTTGAGGTATCAAAGCATTTATTTTGTTTTTCTTTTTGTTAGTCGCTACATTTATGCTGATCCTCTCCATTGCAACATGACATACCTGTTTATCAGGTTATTGAAGGATGATTTAAAAGAGTATACATATGCAGCACGCCTCTCAGGTTTGATCTATGGCATTGCATCAGGAATGAATGCAATACTTGTAAGTAAGAAAAAAAATGCAGGAAGAAATGAAACAGCTTGGGAGTTGTTGAGCTTGGAGAAAACATTTGACTTCTGCATTTCTAAATGAGATGGTTAATGTTTTTTTCCTTGCATATATCTCATTAATTAAAGGCAAAGCAAAACGGTATTTTAATCAGTACTGAGTGACCTGTTTAAGATTGCAGTGTCTTGTGAACATGTGTGCAGTGCAATTGTTGCATTCTAGTTCACATTTTTACTTGCTTGCATGGTAATCTTGAAAGTACTATTACTGGCTTCTATATAAAAAGATTAACTTTTCTGTTGACTGAATCTCAACTTTACAGATTTTGTTATAATTCTCTAATTCTGCTGTAGTGAGCTGTGGAAATGGATTGTGCATGTGTTCATTAGAGTGCAATGCTGGATATTTATGGCTTTTCCTTAGTGTTTGTTTTTATTACATGTTTTGTAATCTATTTTAAAGTGCTGACAATACTTACTGTATAAATACTGGTATTATGGGAAATGGTTATTTCTTACTCAGCTTCTCCTGTGAGATTTATGATAGGAGATTGTAATAGTCTCTGTTGAAGTTCTGTTAAAAGCTTTTATTAACCATCGTTCTATTCCAAAACGTATTTTGAAATTTCCTGTAGAAGTACTATTTCCCAAAGCATCTTAGTAAGAGAATATACTGTATATTGTCTTTAAATTTTCTGTATGAGAGTGCTGCAATTTCTTTTTTTTTTTATCCAATGCAAATATAATTTCCTGGTAGCATTCACTTAACTTACTGTAAACATGGTTATCTGTTCTCAGTTTCAAAGCTTGCTGGTGTTTCCATGGTCAGAGTTAATTACTTTAAAAAGAAAAGGCAGGGGTGGATGTCTGTGTGTAATTTTCTTAATTTTTAGTCACAGTTTAGAAGTTTAGAGTTATTTTAAATGTTAGCGGGTTTTTTTGTAGGGTCTTTATATTCTTCTACTCTAAAGATTCTATTTTCATGTGTTAAATCAGTTTACTTCACTTTGATGTCTGGGAACTTCTAATATTCTTTTCTATATTGTGAGAAGTTTTATAGTCAATAGGTGTAAGTGTAAAATGTTGATACTTTAAGCAAGGACAGATGCTACACTGAAAACAGTCACCCATAGTGATTGTTGAACAATTTGGGGTTTTAGGCTAATTTAGAATACGAGCCTTTGTCATAAATCCATTTATGATAGCTTTTTCTTCAAATTCATGGTTCAGGTATGTTTCAGTAACTGTAGAACAAAGAATTCTTCCTACTGGAAAGCAGGAATTTATGTTGGTTTGTGTCCTAAAATGTAGTTTTACCTTTAATAATTAAACTGCACAAATCCAAATAAATTCTCATTTTGAGATACCAAATTTTGAAGTTGTTTTCCCCCCCAAAGGCCTTCCAAATGCCT
This sequence comes from Haliaeetus albicilla, assembly GCF_947461875.1. Taxonomy (NCBI): domain Eukaryota; kingdom Metazoa; phylum Chordata; class Aves; order Accipitriformes; family Accipitridae; genus Haliaeetus; species Haliaeetus albicilla. The sequence goes on from NC_091493.1 coordinate 23,707,980, forward strand.
TTTTCAGTAGGCAAACTTTCTGTAGCTTTATGCAATCATATAGTCATTTTTAAGTTCCTATGTTGTTTGGTTTTTTTTTTAATGACCAAGTTTATTTCATATATACTTTCAAAAAAATGGGTATGATCAGATCAATATCTCATCATGATTGTAGACTAACTACCTTGGTGTTTCAGCCCAGCACCATCCTGCTTATAAATTGTGCTGCTGTTGACAGTACCCCTTTTCTTGTAGTACTGCTTACTTATGTAAAATATTTTTTTGAGCAACAAGATAAACATGCAGCAAGGTTAAAAGTAAATTGGAGAGAATATTTAAATAGGCTGTCTGTCAATCCAGATTTCATTACTAAAATGAACAACCTAGAGTAAAACCATTTCAGTACTCCAGATGTACAGTTTAGTGACTGGACTCAATACTGGTAATCATTAAAAATCTGTATTCAGAGTACAATTTGCTTACATTGACATGAAATGACATTAATTCTCTGCATTCATAACTGCTGGGCAAATACGCAGTATTATATTCATCAGTTATCTTTTGATGGGTAAAGGGATTTTATTTCAGAACAAGTTTGTGTTGAATAATGTTGAATTTAGAGTAAGTGTTGAAAAGTGTATTGTTCATTGAATTATACAAGACTTGGTAATTGTTTTATTCTTTTTATCTTCCACATTTAAAGCAAATTATGCACTTTTTCCATAGCTTTCTGTAAAAGGTTATAATGACAAGCAACATATCTTGCTCAAGAAGATCATTGAGAAAATGGCTACTTTTGAGATTGATGAAAAACGATTTGAAATTATCAAGGAAGCGGTAAGCTACATGAGAAATTTACATTTTGGAGTAATTTAAAATGGAATGCATTGACTTGAAATGAAATCTGAGGGCTGATGATCCGTGGAAATAGAGAGTGAAATCCTGCCTCATTGGGACTGCAGAAGCTTTTTTTCTTTTGTCTTTTTTGTGGCCATGAGTTCTCTGTAGTGTTTGTATTACATTCTTTGGTTAAAAATAACTGGTTCTGGAATATTCTTTCAGTAGGTCTGTCTTATGATTGATCAAGGGATTGCAACTTGCTTTGATAGAAGTAGAAATCTAAGAAGGGGGATGGGAGGGGAAATCTTAACTTTATATCCTGTTTTACAATTTGGAAAGGCCCCAGTGGGATCTAGCCATAAAAGAAGGGGAAAATGGATGAAGGGGGAAAGGAAGTGTTGAAAAGATTTGCAACATTTCTTCTCCCCAGATGTGAAGAGGAGCTTTGCTCCTGGGCCAAGATCCTTTGGTGCAAAAGTAACCTGCTGGTTAAGTACATGCTGACTTCTGAAAGTCTCACTTCCTAAATTTAATGACTGATCTAGATATATGGAATGTCAGTTAGAGTATTTTTTTTTTAGCTCCTGAAGTACATTTATGAACAGTGATTACGTTTGCTCAGCCAAACAAGATACATAATTGTTGTTCTGGCTCTTTCTTTAGAGCAGGACAGGTAAAACAAAGGAAATTAACAAATTAGATATTGGCATTCATAGCAATGAGTTGTTGTGGAGGTATAAATGAGTGCACAAGGATTAGACTGGTGGTGGGGAATGGACTGACTTATGGCCCAGAAAGTTTGCAAATAGCGTGCAGTAGATGAGACGGCTAGAGTTGCAAGGAAGATCACCCCATGGTTGCTAAAGTCTGTCTTTAATCCTCTGCTGCTGGTGATTTTTTGAACAAGTGACTGGCCTAGACAGACACCAGGGCCATCTTTAGTTCATTACTATTTAGTAGGAAATTCTAAGCAGGTAGACATCAAACATGAGGTAGATTTATTATAACAGCACTTTATTTAGGGCTCTGTGTACCTAAGATACATTAATTGCCTGGAAAGTTTTAACTGGATGTGATAAATGTCAAGGTACAAAAACCCAACTCATGGATCTGTGAATTATCTGTTTTGGATTATTTTCTTTTAGTTTAAGGTGTTTGCCTGATTGTCTTTACAGTTCACTTGAACTTTTCTGTATTATGCATGTTTTTTCATTCTATAGACTTTTGTTACACAGGCCTTTTGTGTATGTAAAATAAGACAAAATACAAAAAAGTCAAATCAAGATGGGGAGATTGCAGTTTTTCCCCTCATGTCTACACCTAACAGATAAGAGAGATAGCAGCTTCTAGTTTCTGTTTGGACCAGATAGAAGGATGCATCCTCAGCACCTTCATGCTCGCTGTTTGTCACTCATGTGCTATGAAATTATTGTACTGGAAATGATCCCAGCTTGCCAAAACCGTTGGTTTGCACTTTTCAGTTCCTCTGGTGGAGGAAAAAGGTTCTGTTTATTTTGTAAAGGTGCAGTTGGACTAGAAAGGAGTTTCTTTGGAGAAGCTCACTGATTCTTCTCTCATGCCTCCTTTATCCAGGCAAAGAATGCAAAGAATTTCCCAGATGCTCCTGTATTTTTCTAACCAAGTCAGTCCAGGGAAGCAACTGGGAGAAAAATACATTTTCTATTAGTGATATTTCCCCACCCCACCCACAGACAGTCACCACAGAATATGTATTTCCTGGGTAGAGTAACTTGATCTAAATACTTATTTAGGTCTAACTGCAATAATATGATTTCCAGCCATTAATTTTATGGACAAGTTTGATTCCATGCTTATTTCAACTATCTTAACGGTTACTGCTTAACCCATGGGCTCAGAAGCCCACATTATTACGAAGGTAATTTAACACAATTTTTTAACAAGTCTAACAAGCAAGAGAATGTTCTTGACATTTGAATGTATCTTTTTTGATGATACACAAAGTTGAGAGTACAAGGTTAATATTTTATGTTTAGAAATAGAGTTCTATAATTTGAACTTAATTATTTTGTTTTAGTACATGAGATCACTTAACAACTTCAGGGCTGAACAGCCTCACCAGCATGCAATGTATTATCTCCGACTCCTGATGACAGAAGTTGCTTGGACCAAAGATGAATTAAAAGAAGCTCTAGATGGTAATGATCTGCCAGTTTTAAACTTAAATTATTTTATTTTTTTCTTATGGAAAATGTCTTGTTACTAAAGTAATTAAGGTACTTATTTTGAACTCTACCCATTATTCAAGTGAAGCCTCTGCAGTGCCAGACCTGAGCTGATGCTGGTGGATGTTGATGCCTCTGCAGTTGTCGTCCAGTTTCTAGAAAGTATGGTAGTTCAGGCAAAAGGCCTCAAATGGCAAAACTTGGAGGTAAAAGTTCAGGCTTTGTGGGCATGAGCCTGGGTATGGTGAATCCAGTGCTTAACCAACTCTGCTAAAATCATTTGGCTCTAATTGACATCTTGCAGACACATTGGAGTATATCTGCATTGTACTTACCAATGTGCATACTATTTTGTTTTTTCCATTATCAGGGAATCCTCACTCCTGTTTCTGTAGATTAAATAAAGAACTGTAGGCAATAATGGTAGTAAAGAACATTGTGGTTCTTAACAAAGAGCAGGTGCCCCCTATATTTGGAGGCAGAAGAAATTTCAAATTAGGGGTTTTAATTGAATTTAGTAATAGCTGAAGAACTCTTCCCTACCTGTATCTTACTGTGTTACAACAAAAGGCTGTTACTGGGACAGTTTGCAAAATATCTTGTAAGATCTTCTTGGAATAAACTGAGACGTTCTTTTCAAGAAGAATATCTGGATTTTGTATTTATTTGAGGGATTGGATTCAGAGTACATATCCATAGTTGTCAAAGACTTGACAGATACCATACTTTTTGAAGTTGTGATGCTGAAAATGGCTTCATTAAGATAGCCTCTATAGATGCCCTGAGCCAGCTGCACAGGGCTGTGTTTTTTCTGCAGGATTGCTCCAGGATAGAAATATAAATGTTTAGTTGTATAGTTTCATGAATGATTGCAGGCATCTCTGAGATTAGCAGTGGTGCCAGTGCTACCTGTGAAGTCAATGACAAAACTAACGCTGATTTTCATGGCAGTGGATTCAGCTATATGTAGGTCACTCCTTCTTTTAATGACTACTGAATTTTGAAAAAAATAAGAGGTTTTCTGTTCCTTGTGTAAGTTGTCTTTATAAGATTAATGCTACTGTATTCAGCATAAGAATGGCTAAAAATGGAATGCTGGAAAGGAATGCTGTCTACTTAGCGCTGCTGGAAATCTGTTCGAAATACAGGGGATTTATCCATGATTTTTTTTCTCTTTTCCCCTCTCACACTCAATGTGATCATAATCTTTTGCACTATTAATAAGCAATTCTAGGGGCAAAAATTAAGATTAGAGTTATAAAAAAATAAAAAGTTGATTTGGAATCAGGGAAAAATGTGGAAATTAATTTTTTACTGGTGATCACTTACCTCTTAAGAGAGGGAAAGACTGATAAGCGTGGTATAGGTTTTTCTAATACAAATGAAATCTGTTAGATATGTATGCATCCCCCACTGAATAACTGAGTGACCTTGTAATCTTGATTGCACTTGTCTTTGCAAAACTTTTTGTTAAATACACGAGTATTGTTAGTTTTTATTTCAGTTGATAAAATGACAGAATGAGAAATTAATAGATTTGGTGATACAGTGTGGGTATTCTTGTAGTGTCAGGGAATTAAGAATGGAGATGTTGACTTTAGGATGAATACTCCATCCATTCAACCATCCTTCCTCTCTTATTCCATTGCTTATGTATGTTAAACTATGCTTTGTATTATATATGAAAACTGCTTTGCAAAGACAGGTTAGCATAGAATGTGTGTGTATGTGTACTCTGGGATATATTGCAAAAATATTTTTCTTGTGTATTGTTTGTTACAAAGATAATATCAAAACACCATATTTGAGGTTCTTTTTTAGTCTAGATGGTAAATGCATAGTGTGTTTCTCAAGCATTATAAACTGTGCTGCTTGTTTAGTTAATAACTAAGGCTTTATCTTGGAACGCCACCTGAATGATTGCAACTGTTTTCTCTGGAGAATGAATGTTTGTTCAGCATGATTGGAAAGAAGGCTTTTTTTTTCTTTTCTTTTTGGAAACTGGGTCAGATGGCAAGTGAATTCTAAGCGAAACCAACTATATGATGAGTGCTGCTTATTTAGACCTGGAAACTTTCCAATGTTGCATTTTTAAGGAGAGCTTCACTTTTTCATGATGATGAGTTTCTCCTCCTCTAAGAAATGCACCAGATCTAGTGACGAGTTAGGTACTTTTTAATGTAAAAATGCATGTAATTGATTTAACTGTCTAAATATCTATTCTAGATGTCACTCTTCCCCGCCTCAAGGCCTTTATAGCTCAACTGTTGTCACGGTTACACATTGAAGCTCTTCTCCATGGCAATATAACAAAACAGGTTGGTGTGATACTTTCTTTAATAAAACAGTTTTTATTTAAAAGCAGCACAAAAAAATGGAAGACTGGTTTAATCTTCTCAGATCTTAAAGCAGTTTTGCCAAATGTGATTTCATAATTTGACTTCGTACTTTTTTATCTTTATGGGAGTATCAGTGTCATTTTTTCCACTTTAGATTTATTAGGCTAACTGCTGCCCTTGTATTGCTCTTGGAAATTTAATAAAAAACAAATTATGATCCAAATATTTTAAAGTCTATGTTGCATGTCATTACTGTGATGTGATCAAGCTACATAAGGAATGATGTGCTGCAGATCCTGCTTTTCCATTTGAAAGTGTCAGGCTAACTAGCAAAGATTTAAGAATCCAGGATCCTTCCACCTTGAAGTACTTTGCAGAAAACTAAACAGGAATGGTGGGCCATAAAAATAAGTGTCAGCTCCCCTCATTTGTGTCTTTTTGGGAGTAAAAATCAGAAAATGTTTGTTCTGTCCTTCATTAAAATAATAATGGTTTGTATTTGCATAGGAAATCTAACCAAATATTTGAACATATATACCAATACAAAATGTAGCACCTTGTACATTTTTGCACTCTTTTTTTTTTTTTTGTAGGGCTGGTGTAGCAATATTTCTATGTTATACCAGCTCTGTGATACTTCACTAGCAGGAGATGTTATAAACACTGCTAGTGACTGCTGCATGTATGGACAAGAAAGTTAACTAGTAAGGAGGGGAAAAATAAAAAGATGAAGGAGCCAATAGCACTGGATGCACAAAGTTTTCTTTTTCAAGGATGTATCTAATTTTTTTTTAATTATATAGAGTATTTTTCATGTGGAGAAATATAAAAAATAGTCTCACTTTTTTCCTTCCTGATTTCTTATACATTTGTATATGAAAGTCAGTTCTTTCTGAAATATAAATGAATGACCAGGTTTTTTAGATTTCCATGATGGTGCAGTCATAGCAGAAAAATGCATTCTTTAGTTGGCATAATGGGTGGCTATTGAGGAATCCTACAGCTAGAGAACTGGGAAGGATGTATGTACTGTTATACCCATAGCTATGTAATGTTTAGAAATGATCTGCAAACTCCCTAATGGATGCGGGTAGGAAATTACTGTCCTTCAGTGTCCATGATGTGATATCACTGACAAAGCTCAGAAATTTTAACCTGCATCTAAGAATTTTTTCCGACTAAAATTAAATTAAAATTTACATATTCTTGTGACACCTTTCAATACTGAAAAATTTTTTAGTGAATCTGTACTTTTTGAAAAATTAGACCTATCTAGCTGCTTAAAATTCCTATTTCTTCTTGAATTAATTTCATTCTCATATTTGGTTTTTGACTGTTCCTTTTATTTATTTGCTGCTAGTGAGTGAATAGTAAACTAATCCTGTTCAGAATATCTATCTGAACAGTCTTGTTGCAAATATTTTGTTTCAATATGCTGACTCAATTGGAAGAATATATTTTTCTCTAACCTTTCAAACTGTGTTTTGTTAGACCTCAATCTTTTTGTCTTTGATACTGGGTGGGGGTTTTGGGGAGTGGGGAGGACACGTGTGTTTATTAAGTTTCCAGACCTTTTGCATATTTTTAAGATCATTTGTGTTGTGAGTTTGTGGCAGTGCAGACTAAGAGATTTAGGCTTTCAGCCAAAACTACTTTGTAGCAAGTTACTGTAATTTCCAGTATACAGGCTACAAGAACATATAAGACTTAACAGGTAAAGCTTTTGAAGTTAAATTCTTGAATGACGCTAACGATTTTTAATTTTTTCACTATTCATTATTTTTTAATTATTACTATTATTTTAATCAATCAAATAAAGGAAAGTATCTGGGCAATGAGTCCTAATACTACCAGCACGTCAATGGAATGCATGTTTGAACTTAACCATTAATTTGTTTTCTTAAAATTGGATCTACTGAAACGTCATTTGCTTTGCAAATGTACATTGTAGGTATCTCATTTTCAAACTTAGAAAGATGAGTACATCAAAGTGGTGAAGGGAAAGGGGGCAAAAAAAAAAGCCCATTGAACTTTAATTTCAGAAGCATTGGGGAGGAGTAGTAGTTAAACACAGAGACAAGATAAATGTGGGAAAAAACCCACAAACCCCTTGCCCTCTCCCCAGCCCCCACTTCCTCTTATCTACTTAACCTCTGCTGTATTTTTGTTAAATTACAATATCCCTATTTGCTATTCCTGATTTTTTTTTTCCTTTTTTCTTTTCTCTCATGTCACCATCAACAATTGGAAAGTCTTGCCCTGCCGTTAGGTACAGAATAACTAATGATCATTAAAAGTCCTCCTATGTTTTCTCTTCCAGGCTGCATTAGGAATTATGCAGATGGTTGAGGACACTCTCATTGAGCACGCTCATACAAAGCCACTTCTTCCCAGTCAGTTAGTGAGATACAGAGAAGTGCAACTTCCTGACAGTAAGTTAAATGATTTATTTACAATTTTTAATACACATTAAATTGAGATTCTCTGTTTGCTAATGGCATTTTAAAATTAATATTATTCTGTTGATAGGAGCTTGTTTTGAAATCAGACTTACTTCAAATTATTTTGAACTTTAAATTTAAAAATACAGTCAGGGTGTGGTTTTGTTAATAAAATTGTGCACTAAAACATCATCTTTCTGGTGTACCTGAAAATGAATTTGATTTCATTTTTAATCTGTGTATGTAAATTGGACGACTTGGGGATTGGAACTAGATGATCTTTAAGGTCCCTTTCAACCCAAACCATTCTATGACTCCATGATTCTGTGATTCAATCCTAATTCACTCAGTATGATTTGTGGAAGTAAGAACTCTGCCCCACACTCTGCTACACATAGTATACACATTTGAATAAGCACCATTCTTTGAGCACTTTCAAGTATTAATTGACCATTCAGTGAAGGATTGTCCTGAGTTACTCTTGCTTTTTGAGAAAACTAAAAGCTCTTACACAAGTAACTGTTTTTTTCTAATATAAATTCTTTTGGTCTCATGGTGTTTGTATACGATTTTACTTCTGTTGTGCAAAAAAGTCTTATATATAAGACAGGAGGTTTAAGGAATTGCTGGGAGTTATACAGGAATGATGACACATGTAGCTATACAGCCAAAGCCCCTTACCCATAGCTGATCATCAGCTTGTGGAAGCTACCATATACCAAAGAAGCTATTGGTATTAAATGCTAAATTATTTTTAATGTTCATAAATGTTTCTGACAAATTGTTTTTAGAAACTATTTACACAGTAGAGGTAATGCAAAATTCCACTCCAGTTCCAAAAATACTTGCTTAAGGAGAATCAGCCAGTTTCAACTTACTTGTTGATATGCTCAAGCTATGACATTTCAATATGTTAAAATAATCTTTTCTTGTTTCATGAAGAGTATGCTGTTAGTGGAAATTCTGCTTTAACAGTCCTAAACCATTTATTATAATTCCATTCCACAAGTGATAGAACATTATCTTTTTAATTGTGGACAATAAGAATGTACATTTTAATGAACTTAAATGTTTCAACTTTGTCTTTTAGGAGGTTGGTTTGTATATCAACAGAGAAATGAAGTTCATAACAATTGTGGCATTGAAATATATTACCAGACAGACATGCAGAGCACTTCTGAGAATATGTTTCTGGAGCTCTTTTGTCAGATTATCTCAGAACCATGCTTCAATACTCTGCGCACCAAGGAACAATTAGGTAAATTTTCCCATAGTGATTATGTCTCTGTATACTCACATGCACGTGTACTCACACACTTCTATGAGACATGATGAGGTGTTCTTTCCCTGCTTAGTGAGTGTCATTTAAAGGGCACTTGGTAAATGTAAATCATTTAACAGATGATGACTCAAATGAATGTTACTGTGCACAGACTCTAAATTGAGAAGCAGCAATCATAAATTTTAAGATAAGTCTGAAATATCTGAAACTAACTCTGGCTTAAAAAAAAGTTTGATCACTGTACAGAAAACTTCATATCTAGAATTTTTACAAAAAGGACATTAGGTCAGCTTCCTAAATTTTAGATCTTCTTAAAGCATCAGTTTGGTCTTTTCTGCGTGTGATCCTACTTCCAGGTGTACTTGATGTTTCATAAGCCCTATCTTAGGAATACTGCTGTGTGGGTAATGGTAAGCTGCCATGTTGGTGAAGACCTAAATACATTTCAGGCTTTTTAAGAACTCGGCTGTTCACTAATAAGTACAAATAATTGTTACCTGAGCCAGTAAGACTGAGAACTAGTAAGGTTGTTCCAAACCAGGATAACAACGAGAGACAGACTGTGTGACAGTTTGCGTGACTGAAATACTAATGAGGAGGAGTACAGTTTTTCCAAAGGTGAGAGGCAGGGGAATGTCTCAGTGTGATAACTATGAACTACCAGGGAGATCAGGCAAGAGTAGACTTTTTGTGAACAACTAGCAGAATCAGCCATACTATATTCATCAGGGATTTTAACCATCTAGATACCTGCTGAAAATAGGGCAGGACCCAGGTTATTTAGCAGGATTTTGGAATGTGCTGGTGACAGGTTTTGTATAGAAGTTGGAGGTAACAGCTAAAGAGGAAGCAGGGAACAAGCGTGAGGGTGTGTCCAGCACTGCGTAACTGCCAAATGATAGAGCTCACAAGACTTAGGAGGGAAGACAGTAGAAATACCAGCAAAATTCAATACACTTCATGGAATTGTTAATAAGATCTCTGAGAAAGTGAAGAGAAAAAGAAGTTCAGGAGTTAGCAGTTTGCTAAACAGTAGAAGTAGTAACAAGAACTCATTCAATAAATGCTTTAGCGGTACGAGAAAGAGGAAGAGAAAAATTGTCAATGGAGGGGGGGGGGCACCTAAAAATGTTTTAGGATGGATTTGTTAGTTTTCACTTAAAATGTCAACTGTGACGAGATGATTTCCAAAATAAATACTGGCGATCAAAGTCCAAGGCTTACCTTTGAACTGGAAAATAACAGATTAAAAGTTGTTCAGGTAAATTAGAAGCTTTTAAAGAGTTCAGCCATGATGAACTCTACATTCATTAAAAAAAAAAAATCCAAAACCAACAAAAACACAAGGAAAACCAAAATTATGAAATCCTGGAATTAGAAGTCTTATAGCTGAGAACTTGTGGATGATAGATGAGGTACTGGAAAAAATAATCACGGGTAAATGCTATATGTTTCCTTAAAAAAGGAAAGAGAAAAGCAGGGAAATTACAGATCAGTCAGCTAACTTATTCCATATTTTCCAGGAATTAGAATTATCAAATCGGTTCTAAATTCATAGAAGGTAACTGGGAAACTATTACTGGACAAACTCAGGTCAAACTAACTGAACTTATTTTATATACAAACAGAGTTTGGCTGTATGGATGGAAGTGGTGATGTTGTAAGTCTTTTCTTGATAGTATGAAAGGCACGTAATATTCTCAAACAAGCTAGAGAGAGCGCCTAGGTGGGAGTGCTACACATTTGGATGCAAGACTGTTTGGAAAGTCATGACTGGAGAATAGATTAGCTCATTTGAAAAATGGTGTTTTACAGAGCTCTATTGTGATCCAATGCTATTTAGTATTTTCATCAAAACTCTGGATGATAGAAGAGTGAATATGCTTACTAAATCTTCAGATAATACTAAGCTGGGAGAGGCTGCAAGTGTGTGGGAAGATAGAACTCAAAATTAGTTTGACATTTTGGAAACACGACTTGAATGAAGATGCAATTTGTTAGGAACAGTTTGGCAGGAATAATCAATGGCACAGATACAAGCTAAGAAGCAACTGGCTAGGTAGCAGTTCTGTAGAAAACAATCTACAGGTTACAGTAGATAGGAAGTAGAACATAAATCAGTGGCGTAATGCTGCTCTGTAAAACACTGGTTTATATATAAATGGGAGCTTCCAAGATGCAAACACAATAATACTTCTATATTGTTCAGGTAAGGACTTTGAAATACTGTATCCAGTTTTGACATGAGCATCAAGGAATGATTAGAGAGCTATAAAACAACATTTGAAAGACTGAAATGTGCAGATTAGTTATTGAAAGAGGGGAGGAAGATGGAAGAGAGGCTTAGTTGTTCAGATAAGTAAAAGCTGCACCAAAAAGGAAGGAAATAATATTTTCTTTGTATCTAATTGATAAGATGAGAAATAGTGGTCTTATATTGCAGCAAAGAGAATTCAGATTAGATGTTATGAAAAAATAAGTTCCTAATGTTGAGTCTAATGAAGCACTAGAGTACAGCTTAATTTCCGGTTACCTAATCCTGATGACAAAATTCCTTTTGTTCTGTCTTGGTCTGCCTCATCTCCTCCTCACCCTTTCCCTGAACTGATATTTACCTCAGTGAAATAAAGACTTTTAAAACAAACAAACAAACAAAAACCCCCAATCATTAGCACATTTTGAAAACCTGCATTATTTCATAAAATTGCATTCTTGTCAAACATGCCATGTTTGGCAAACTTAATGCTGAAACAAGGGGTTTCTTTTAATTTGTGACTATTCTTGTTTTGCCAAGGTTACATTGTGTTCAGTGGTCCACGTCGGGCAAATGGCATACAAGGACTGCGATTTATTATCCAATCTGAAAAGCCACCACACTATCTAGAAAGCAGAGTTGAAGCATTCTTAAAAACTATGGAGAAATGCATAGAAGATATGACAGAAGAGGCCTTCCAAAAACACATCCAAGCTTTAGCAATTCGTCGTCTAGACAAACCAAAGAAGCTGTCTGCAGAATGTGCTAAATATTGGGGAGAAATAATTTCCCAGCAGTATAACTTTGACAGAGGTAAGACAAATTATAATTCCTTTAAAACTGAATGCTCTAGTTTGGCTACACTTGTGACTGTTGAGTGTCATATTAATTTGGGAGCAACTTAAACTTTTACATAGCCTGTGCATAATTTAATATATTTCTTGGTGATTTGTGTCCTGTAAATTGTATTTCTTCCTTCTGCTCTGAGAAAATGACCTCATTTGTGGAGCCTGTGCTCTCATTGCTGTGGGAGCCTTTAGTAATAGAGGATAAATATGTTCCCTGATGTTCACTATATGATGGGGGTTGGTGAATGCTTCATTGATCTTCCGTTCTTTCCCTTAAGGCTCAGTGAGACATAGAGTAGGTCAAGGATTGGAAGTGGTTTGAATGCAAATGTTGATATTGCATAAGCTGAAATGTCTTTCTGTGATGTTCAGATGTCTGTATTACATATGTGCGTAATACTTGACTGAGATGCATTCAAATACACTTTGACATTCCTGAAAGTGCACACATGAACCCTATTCCTCTTCCCATTGCACAGTTCTTTCAAGGCAGCGATGGCAGAGGCAACAGCAGGTATCTTAACTAACATGTGACCTGTATCAGCTTAGAGTAGGCTTAAAGAAACATTAATTTGGGGTTTGGGTTTTTTTTTCATACATGATACTTTGAAGATTACAGGCTTGTAGAAGACCAATTGAGAACCAACTTCTAGTATTATTACTGAAAATGGACTGACAGTTCTTACATGGTGATCCTACATAGTATTTAAGTTGTATTTTTCCCTTTTTCATTGTTTGAAGGTTTTTAATCAAAAATACTGAGGTATCTTAGTAATACAGTTTCTAATGTAAAAAAAATCAGTTTTAGGTACAGATCAGCTTTTCCTCACATTTTCATCTCTCAACTCTTATTCACAGCTATAATTTTCCATCTTCCATGCATAATATGCTTCCTACATAAAAAGTCTGTCTGTATCCCGTGACTTCTCTTCTGCTTTACATGCACAGTATTGGCCTTCTACAATAGCAAATACAGTCTTTTTGGTTGACAGTGACTAACTGAACTGTTTTAATAATGAAGAATTTTGTCATCTAGCTTGGTCTTGAGAGAGTAAGAGCTACTGACGAGGTTTCATGCCTGAGTGTAAGGAGTGACATGGAAACTTATCCCCTCAAGTACTTTTTTTGTGTCTGATGAAACAGTTTAATTTTTCTCTGCCTTCAGTGTTTCTGTTTTTACCATACTTGGATCTGTATTATCTCTCTGGAATTTCATACTTCCAGCTGCAGCCATAACTTTCATATCTAAATCTCTCTCAACTTATTATTTCCCTTGGCTTTTATGTCTTTAATTCCCAACTACCCACTAGTAATTTTATTTCATTAATGATTCTAACATGACTAAAATCGTCAAAATCAGAAATTCATATTCCAGCCTTAAGAAGCGAAAGGGTTTTTTCTTCAGGTTTTAACATGTTTATTATTTCTACTTCTACTGTTTTACTTAATTTAAAATTTTTCTCCCAAATGTCATCTAATTTTCCAAACTGTGTTGGTTTTGTTGTTTGTTTGTTTTTTATTTCCTCCATGTAGAACTTCATATTGATTACTTATAGCCTGCCTCACACACTTGTTAGCTGCATATTTGTTCTCTTGTACACATTTCTTACTTGATCTGGGTAACCCTAAGAAAAGCAAGCATGCCTACAACAAAAAACATTCCTGCTTATGCAGTAATTAAATTGTAATGAACTGATCATATAATATTATTTAGATGAAGCGATGTAGCTACTGAGACACATTGTCCCCAGGTATCTTAAAGGTGATTATTTCTTAACACGTATGATGTAGGCACCATTTGTTACATTTGTTTAAAAGTACATCCTGCCAAAGCACATCTTACCATCCTATTTCCTAACTGTGAATAAAAGCCATCTATAATCAGTCTGCATTAGAAATGTGTAACATTGATTTGAAGATAATATACAGAGCAGGCATATATTTTTTTAGCTACTGAATAACATACAGTGCAATCAGTATTCTTCAAACATGCATTTTCTAGTAAGTTCAATCAAATGGACTTACTGAAGTATAATTTTCTGCCAAGCTTCCAATGACACTTTTAGTGATGCAAGTATTAGCTTGCAAGTTAACAATGAAAAGCATATCATTTGCAGTCAATTACAGCATCTGAATTGGAAAGAAATCTACTTTGAATAAGTAGTGTGCTAATAACAAGCTATGATTTGCAGACTTGTTCTAATTTTTACTATTGTTGTGCAGATAACATTGAAGTGGCTTATCTAAAGACCCTGACCAAGGATGATATTATACAGTTCTACAAGGTAAGTTAGTCATGTAGCTAAAATGTTACTTGGAAAGAGATGTAGATACAACTGGATGTTATTTGTGTGAACTATGAAAGCATATACTTATGCCTGTTCTAGGCCAATGATATGATTGATGGAGATACCTTAATAATAATTTTGTTTCCTGAATCTTACTTAGTTTAGTGGCAACTAGCATACTGTAAAAATTGTGGAGAAGGATTGGTTTTTGTTGTGTGTGTGTGTTGGTTTGGGTTTTTTTCCTCTTATCAGCTCTTATTCTCCTCTTGTCTCATACATCCTTTCTTTATCAATAAAAAATGTGCTGCTCTATGACCAAGCTTGACCAAAATTGCGAATTTGTTGTTTTATTTTTTCTTCAACTAGTAAATGATTCAGCATATTTCATGTGTGTGAATTGTGAATGAAACAGATATTTTAAAATATTTGTTCACTGTAAATCAAAACTTCTTTTTCTTCCTGTCATAGTTAGGCAAAACAAAGGAACAGCATAACGATGTACATAATTGTACATTGCAACTCAGCATGAAGTTGCTAGCCAGATAGCCAATATAAGCAGTTGAAATACTAGGGGTCGTCTGCGCCACCCCCCCCCACCCCCTCCAGTAAATTTGGCCTCATTCTTTCTGTTTTCTAACAAATTTTATAGGCAGTAATTCACTATATTGCGAAGTGTACGTATTGTTTTATTACTTATGGAGCAGCTAATAGCTCAGGGAATACTTTGAAAAATAATGTAAACATATGTCTTTGGAACTTACTATTGGATCAAAAAATTTCTGCCTATGAAGAAGCATGGGTATGTGTGCATCTATGTCGTCTTGTTTTCTCTCTTGGCGGGGGGGGTGGGGCAATGTCTTTCAAAATAGTTTCTCTTGTACTCTGTCTTATCACTTTCACTATCCAAGGTCATTTTTACATTACTGTCTATTTTTATGAGATTTAGTCTTAATGCTTAAAACTCATTTACATGGCACAGTGAACACTGACATCTTTGGTTTGTGTTTTTTGTTTTTAATAGTATGATAGCATGAGTGAAGATATGCAGCAAATACAAACTTAGTAAATGGAATTTCAGTAGCTGTTGTTTAATAAATTGTAACTTGAACAAGTATCCATGTTCTGGTTTTGTAGGAATCTCTACTATTTTGTTTACGCTAATGCTCAATACGTGATTATCAGTATTCCAGAGCAGAAGTAACTGGCTAGATTGGTGAGCTAGTCCAGCTGAATTTAATAATTGTGTTCAGGGTGATGTACTTCCAGAAGGCTGCTAGGGATTGAAAATTCTGCAGAGATTTTAGGTTACATTCCTGATACTATGATAGTTAATGGCTAAACTGCTATTACTTTGAGTTTTTCTGAGTCCCAAACAGTACATGAATTTCTTAAATTCATTGTAAAATAATTTAAGATACTGTATGAATGATTTTTAGTAATATTTGAAGGGACATCCCAAAATTTATCCCTCATTTTAAAGCTTAAATTAAAATTTAAATGCTCTCATTCTTTTACTGTTTTATAAATGTAATGTCTGAGTGGTTCTTCCCACACCTGAAGGACTTGATGTTTTTTACTGTAGGTGCTGTTGGCAATAGATGCTCCCAGAAGACACAAGGTGTCAGTACACGTCCTTGCAAGGGAAATGGATTCCTGTAAGTATTGTGCTGAATATAGTATTTAATCAATTCCTGTTCAAGCAAGCCATGTTACATGATATAAATGCACTATAAGAAAAACTCAGCTCTGGAGATTACATACTTTTCAGAGGAAAAAGTACTTCTTTTTATGGGTTTTCTTCACATGGCTGCTTCAAATTTTCTGGTTGATGTTTGTGACCAAGTTCTTCAGCCATTCTGAACTATACTGATATTAGAACAATATATCTTAAAATAGTACTTCTTTTTTCAACAGGATATTTTAAAACAAACATAAAACTCTGTGTAGTCCTACAGGGAAAAACAAAATTAGGATTTGTAGTTATCAATACAATGTGGTTTTTTTCTGTTGTTGTTTGTTTTTTCCCTGACAAGCAATGAATGTCCACAATTTTATTCAAGCACTCTCAAAGGAAGTAAATAAAAATAATAATAACAAACAAACAAAAACCCCCAACTCTTTGGGAATGTCAAACATTATCTTTAAACTTGAGAAAGTCGAAGTTTATTTAAGTTTTATTTTCAAATAATCTAGATTAGCTGTGCATTGTAAACTGTGTTGTTCTGTTTTAGAATTCAAGAAAGAAAAGGTTGAAAGTGTTTCTGGTTAATATAAATAAGCTGAGAAGAAAAACTTCTATGTTGTTTTGTGTGGATTTTTCACCAGTTTATATTGGACTTAAATTTCAACATGTAACTGGTTGCAGAGTCAAGAATATTAAAGGCTTGTGTGTAGGAACAGAAAGAAGCAGATGGCTGTGTGCCTGTCATGAAACTCCTTCCAGTCTCAGAATGATTGATTTTTATGGTACTGTGGAAATTGTAACTCTGCAGCTGAGTAAGGAAGACTTGCTTCAAAGCATCTTTCCAGTTTTCCTGACTAATCATTGCTAAGTAGAAATAGCTCTAATATTTTTCCTGTCTAGAGAAAACTTTTTAAAGTGTAGTAACTATATTGCCAGAATTTGCTTGGAATGGTATCTTCCCAAGACAAGGGTGAGCATGGGAGACGACCTACCAAGTGGTTACTCTTACAGAGATTATAGCAAGGTGTTCTCTCCACATACTCCCCTGTCTTAAACCATTTAATCTGGCACGTGGCCTCTCTTCTGCCATGAAAGAGAAATGGGGATTTTAATGCATTTCCCATGAGTCCAAATAAGCATTCTTTCAAGTGCACGTGCCTATCCTCTAGAGGGTAACCAAAAGAGGAAGGCTAAAAAGCTTCTCAGAGGGAACCCTTCCTCCTGGAGGCAGACACACTATTTTCTCTGAGAGTGGAAAAGAATCGGAAGCAGTATAAATCTGGGATTTTAGGAGGGGAAAGCACTTGAACCCCCAAGGTAAAGGTTAGGGTTGAAATTTGAGTATGGAGGTAGAAGGGAGATTTAAGGAATTTAAGACTAGAAGTTCTTACGGACAAGTGGACTGGATGCAGGAAGAAGTTTTGGGGGGACTGGAGTAGGGCATGCATGGGGACAGGCAAGGAAGAGTTGGGGTTGCTATCCAGAATTTTGGTACATGGAGTAACCCCCATGCCTCCATAGGCATGTCCTTACTAAAAGATGTGGTGTTGTTACATTGCTCTTGCTGCGTGTACCACTGGCACTTACTACTGTTCTCATAATTTGTACTGAAAAACAGTTTTAAGTATTCATTGATCAGTAGACTAGCAATTTTTATTTCTACATTCTCTTTATGTATAAGTAAAATGAATAAAAGTAACTGCCTCAGCACATGTTCTCAAGTCAAATCATGGATTAAGCTCTTTGTATTTCTAAAGACAGCCATGGAATGTAAAAGCAAAATGTTCAGAAAATCTTATTTAGAGATACTTTAAAATTAATAACCTGTGCTTTATATAGATACCTGTCTTATAAGAGAAAACAGTTTATTATGTAAAAGGTACTGATTAAATTATGGTCCTGAATTAATTTTGATTATGTTAAATAGGCCCTGTTGTTGGAGAATTTCCATGCCAAAATGATGTGAACCTGGCACCAGCACCACCACTACCACAGGTAAAAAGAAACAACACACAAAAAATCCCAGGCTGTATTCTTAATATGGAAGTTTAGTATCATTAAATATAATTTTATAAGGAGAAACAAAATTCTTGACATTCATGCTGTTGTGGGGCTGATGTTTCAGCTCTTTTCTACATGCATTGTCATCCTCAGTAACAACAGGGATTTTTCCTGATTTTTTTTTTTTTTTTTCCTTTTAGTAGTCTGTCCTGTTAGCCTTTGTTCCTTGTATTCCATTGAAATGAAAGCTATTACTAGTAGTTTACTGCGTATCTACACTATGGAGTAAATACAGGTTGTTATTGGCTGAAAATACTGATTGTATATAATCAGATGTATCAAGTGTCAAGAGGAAGATGCATATGCATCAACAAATTTATCATCTTTGTTTAAAAAATAAAACCAAAACCAACCCAACCCCAAACCAACAACAACAAAACCAACTATCTTGTCGTTATCTTAAAACCTAAAATATTAATGCATATTCCTGTTAATAAGCAACTGTGGAGGAAGCAATTTGACAAATTCTATTCATAAAATTATTACAGATTTCACTGTGTGGTTAGATGTGATAGCACTGGGCCCTTGCTGGACGTTAAATGAATTTTATTGAAGAAGGATGGTAAAGTTTGTTCCAATAGATAATTGACTTTTTGCAATGCGGTAGTAGATCTGTGTTCTTATTGAGTCCTTATAGGTGAAATAATCACCATGGGTGGAAATTTCTGTATGAATTATATGTGAATATATTAGCCGTTATGACTGAAATATTAAAAAGTTATTTTGTTACTGCAACTAAAAGTAATAGTTCATTGAATTGCCATTGTTTTTATGATCTTACCTTAGATATTCAAAGGTAAGTGGGATATTCTGAAGTAGAATTTGCAAATGAAAAGATAACCTCTGCATTTACTAAAGTTCCTGCCATTATTAGTAAGGCAATTACTGCATTATAGCTATTGTTTTAAATTATCTACAGTAAATATGAAACCATTTATTTCATAAGAAATGACACTATATTTTGGGGGATCCTGTAATAATGAAGTGTGAATCACTAATATTGTAGAAAAGAGCAAGAAAGATGTGTTTATATGTAGCTGTAGCAACAGTTAAAATGAAAAGCGAGGAATTTCTCACTTTTCTGATTAAAGATATTCAGCAGACTTTTTCTTGCATACGCTTCTTTGCAGCCAAGTGTGATTGAAAATATGACAGAATTCAAGCGCAGTCTGCCGCTCTTTCCACTGGTGAAACCACATATCAATTTCATGGCTGCAAAACTGTGAAGAACCCCAATGGATGAAGAAATGCAAATGATCAGTACTGATATGGTTTCAGGGGACTTCATGATGAACAAAATTATTAAAGATCATTAGGATAAATGGTTCTGTCCGTTATGAAAGTCCCAAATTCCTTCTTGGTTCATTTGACATTAGCTGTGTGTTAGGGATAGAGAGTATATAAAAATCAGTTGTGGTCATGTGTCATTTATATTGCAGACAACCTGTTGAAAACCAAAATCAACTGAAACAATACTAATAAAAAACTTGTAGATGCAGTATATTTTTAAAATAGTAAATCCCTTCAAATTTTCATTTTGATAAAATAACCCTCCGGAGCAAACAAAATTGCTTGAAATATCCTTGTTACTCCTGAAAAACACCATTTAGTATCCCAATAATTAGCTTATTGGGGTCTGGAGGGGGTGAGAAAAGTAGGTCCTTTTTGGGATGGGGTCAACAGCTTTTCTTAAAAATAGAGACTTTCACATTTTTTTGAAGTGACATGTTGAATGATACTTTTTTAATTGATCCTTAATGCAACCAACATATTTTCTATTTAAGTTTTATGAAGACCAGTGGGGGGAAAAAAAAGGAGATTTGACAACATATTAAGTGAGAGAATTGTCATAATGAGAATAATTGAAGATAGGGGCATGATTTTAATCTTTCTATACGAATCTGGGGACATTTTATATTAAAACTAGTAAAATGCTGGAAACACTTTAATAGTGCATCTTATTTTTGTTATCAAAAGTGTTGTCCTAGTCTCTTGATACTGTCAGCATCCTGTTCAGTCTTTCAGTGTTACTGTGAATTGTTTCCATTTGGTATACAAAATACTTTATTTGGTGTCATTTTTTGTTCTCAGTTACGCATGTACTGATGGAGAACTCGGTCTGTCTTGCCTCATTTGTTATGTTAGGTCTCAGTCCAGCAAAGTGCTTACTAGTGCAAATAACTTTAAGTACATGTTAGTTCTTGACTCAAGAACAAGTGAATGTCAAATATGGGCCCTGTAATGGATCAGATACGTCATTATTCTGATACATGTGTGGGTCCTTCTTGTCCTTCAGGAAGGCATTTGGGACAGTGCAGTACTGGATTAGCAGTACTGCTATAGCACAGGTTGTGGTTCAGGTTACATCACAAAATGTTTGTTCCTACTTCTTTTAAGAAGGCTGCGCAAAACCCGGAAGGATCAAGAATTTTGCTGAAATACTATAAGTATATATATTCCATAATTTAGTAAAATGGTAAAACAATATATGGTGTCTAACCCTCACCAGTTTTCTGACTTCTGCAGTGGTCTTAGGCTTGGGACAGCCCCCAAATAGAAGAAGGTAAGGGACCTTCTTACTAAGTTGCCCTACCTGTTTAATGCATAAAATTGATTGTAATTATTCAGACAGGATAGAGTATGCAAAGCACTGAAGATATAAAATCTGCTTATCCAGGGGTGTTACTGAGAGTTTGCTTCTTAGTAGAAGAACCTAAGACTAAGGCCCTGATGTGACACACTTCTTGTTAGATGTCACAATCCTGGTATATTCGATAGGGTTGTCCTTGTCTCTGAATCGATGTTCTTTCTTACACTGGCTCTGAAGCCAAATTAAATGAGTGCTTGACAGAGTAAGGGCCTTAAGTTGTGTTTATCTGAGAGTCTTTTCTAATTGAATAAACACAGTGTATTTAAAAGTTGTTTTAAAGGTTAACAGCACATGTTTCAACATCTTTTCAATAAATTTGATGATAGTTTGTGATGTAACCTGTTGCCAAGGAAGGCCACTAGCATTTTTTTGTAGCTCAAACATAGTATGAGCAAAACCAGTAAAGGTGTCTCTGTTCACCACATTTTTCATGGATCCTTCACAAAAAATGGGCTTTTTACCCTCTTGCATTTTGCTTTTGTTTATAGTTTTCTTTTAGTAAAAATATTTGTATTATATATATTAAAAGTTTTGACAACATATTATAAAAAGATATATTTTGGGACTTAGTATTTAAACATACCACTCTTACGGTGAATAAAATTAAATGGCTTCTATCATGTGTAAAAATAAATAGAGAGATATATATATTCATGGAAGTACTATCAACTCTAATTTTAATGAATTATATAAATAAATTGGAATAGCAGTGTATTTAACACAAGCTCACAAATAATGTTTTCCAGAGGGAAAAAATGTAGAATTTCAAAATTCTGTGACTGGATGTGGAAACCCATGTAGTTTTCCAGCAACTCTTAATTGCT
The DNA here is from genome assembly GCF_947461875.1 of Haliaeetus albicilla. Classification (NCBI taxonomy): domain Eukaryota; kingdom Metazoa; phylum Chordata; class Aves; order Accipitriformes; family Accipitridae; genus Haliaeetus; species Haliaeetus albicilla. Next base: position 23,729,674 of record NC_091493.1, read on the forward strand.
TTTAAGTGTTCTCCAGCATTTTACAGTTTCTGAGTTTGATATAGCAGTAAATTTTGATAAACTCAGGCATACGAATGGGTTCATTTTAATGGATCCAAAGCTGCAGTGTCTACAAGCAATAAAAAACTACCTAGAATACACTGTAATTCAATTTTAGTGCTTGTTAATTAGTTTATGTAAGAAACCATAAATTATTATTACATAACTGTAATTTTTGCAAGTGCTATTTTAAGCAGTTGATGTGGAATTGGGTGCATGTGACACAGCCAGTATGACAGAGTGCTAGAGTTATTCTGTTTACAATAAACAATCTGAATTTAATGTTTGGAGTTTTTAATTTGTTTCATTTTAATTTTTTGCATACTGGTAATGTTACATCTATCAGTCTGTGCATGTTTTTTATTATATGTTAATTGTGATTTTCTGCTATCCAGTTGCTCGGACTAGTCAGGCTGAATAGCACTGCTGGAAAAGGGTTCCCAGTCACTTCCAGGGAAGTTTCAGAGGACCTCCCCATGTGGCATCCCACACCTTTAGGTATATCCACCTCTGTTGCTCTCTTGAGTGTATGAAAACTTAATAATACAAAGGTAGAAACACTTGCACAAGACAGGATTTTAATTATCAAATCTGAAATTGTAAATTCAGAGCATCGCTGCAGCCAGAGTGAGTCATGCCTAGTGCAGCTTTACAGTGTTGCTTTTGAGAAATTACTTTCCCCTGGTCACTTTCTTTGTTTTATGCACACCAAAAGATTACATTTTGAAAGGTTAGGAATGTGTGATTTTTAGAACAGTAAATAGTGTCAATTCTGAGTTCTGACAGCGTAAAGATACAAGTCAGCAGGCACTTCTGCTGTTCTAATGGGGCTCCTTGAAGTAATATCTGACAGTTAGCAATGTTCAGAGACAGGTTTTGTCCCTGGCATTGGAATGAGTGGTTGGTACTCGCAGCAGAGAAATAAAATGCCTGCAACCCACCTGGAAAATTGTTTGTCCCGAACATCAGGGCTCTCTTTCTCTTCCACTCCCAATCGTTAGGGATTGGTGTAAGTCTTGACTCCTTGGCTTTATTGTCTTTTGCAAAAAATCAAGCTATCCAAATTTACTTAAACTATTTCTGTTAGCCATAAAAAAGTGCTTGAGCTTTTTCAGAATATTGTTTAAGCGCTTGGATGTGAACAGCCCTTATTGATAATGTGTTCCACAGTGAGTGGATAAAGCATTACATACCTTTTTAACTTCATTTATTATTTTCTAGCTCTTGTCACAAGGTCAGCATTCTACACAAGGTCAGCAGAATTTTAGTCTACCTTCTCTCTACCGTTTAACTGGTTAATATGCTTTTGCTATAGGTCCACAGTAAAGTGAAAAATCCTTATCTTCTACATCTTTCTTCTTATGTTTTTTCCATATTTTTTTTCAATAGCTGACCATCAAACTGATATGGTCATCTACAATGACACCTGGGTCCTTCCCTTGAGCTCCTAGCTAATTTGATACTCAAATGCAACTGTTTTCAAGACAGTTTTTAATATTGTTGCTGCATGCTGCACAATGCAAGGCACTTCTGTGCTATTTCCAAGTCAGAAGAGATCAGAAACTCAGGCACCTTTCTTACCTTTCATGTAACTTCAAAAGAAGCCTGGCCTGTGTAGATTCTGCTGAAAGGCTTTTATTTGAAACATTTCAGAGTCTTGTTTACCATTCAAAGAATATACTCATAAGTTTTATAGTATGTGCTGTTGGTGGAATATAACGCTAATAGTATGTGAAATCTGAATTGCAATTCAAAGGAAGAAAGTGTATAAGGCCAAAGGCCCAGCAGAATGGGAAATGTCACAATTAAACCAACCTATTTGAACTCAAGCACCTAAACAGAATTTAAGATTGAAAATATTTATGGCTTCTTGAATTAGTATTTCTAAGCTCCCCCAAGGCTATTAACTAAAAGTGCAGCATTAACATCACACTGCTGAGCATTTGCTGCTGTTAACTTTTAGGACTCCCTCTTTAGTGGTGCAATGCAAAATTCTGAATTAAAGTTCTTGACCGACTGTGCAATGGATGAGGCATCCAAGCTTAAATCCTACATCTTCTGAGGATTTGCTACCACCATACTGTGTGTTAGATGTGCTTCCTTTTGCTTCAGCTTTCCATTACAGCTTTTTACTGCCTGCTCGGCTTCCCTTTCAAGAAGGGGAGCAAGGAATCGTGGTACTTTCCTAGCAACTGCCAAAGATAGGTAAACATTTCACTGGAGCAGCAGCTGGAACTCAGGACCCCCTTCCAGCCCTCCTACACAGAACTGGGTGTCTCATGGTACATGTGAGCTCATTACATGCACATACTCTGGTGGTGAGTGCTTTCTCTATAAAATCAGAACAGGCTCAACAGTAAGGGAATCAGAAAGTCCCCAAGCTACGTCACTAACCTCCCAGGAAGTGGGAAAAATAGCTGGGGAAAATTCTGATAGAAGATGGAAATGAAGTTGATTTTTTTGGTAACTGTGGCATTAGAAGAACATGCTTTTTGTATGAAGTCTGTTATAAAGGATGGACTTCTATAATGGGAGAGAGAGAAGACCACCTGCCCAGGGAAATGCAGGAGATCAATGCTAATGCATTTTACATGGTTAAGGCTGAGTAATTTCAGAGCATGTGCAAAAATGGTATTCTGGGATATCGAATGTAGAAAGTGTGGGTGTGTACAAATGTTAGTGAAAGCTGAGACTGGGCTTTGAAGATCTAAATTTTGGATGTGATACCTTTTAGCAGACAGGGGTCTTAAATTTGCTGAATAGTATTAAGGTGGTGCACTTGATAAGGCAATTTTGGAACTGGTTTAAAACACCAGAAATACGTAAACATTTCACAGCAGTAGTGTTCAAAAATGGTTCACTTGATATTTTTCAAACTTTCCAACTTGCTTTGGAATGAAGTAAGTTTAGCGGGACAGGTTTCAACCCAAATGATTATTTGCACATGTGTGTAAAAGCCAGGGAAGTTCACAACAGGTTAGTGTGCTCATCAGTGCGCTGGGGTCAGTAAACTGTCAAACAGTTCAACATTTCCCCACTTTATCTTTTTGTCATTACAGTAACTTTTAGCCTGCTAATACTTGTGCATTCCAAGCTTTCTGCAGTACTGGGGGGGGAAAGTGTTTCTTATGACTACTTACAGCAAGTGAAGTTCTATGTTTCAACTGTGAGATACCAGTATCATTCACTAGCACATACCTGTTGAGGGTGAGGCTTCAGGAAGCTGAAAAAAATCTATGCAGATAATTCCCCTGTTCACAGATTTGATTAATATTAATTTCCAGATGAAATTTTAGGAAGAGAAAGTAATTGTGACAGTTCTGCAGCATTAAGTGTATTTTAGGAACACAGGAATTTGTATGTATAACTGGATCTGGCATCTCCACAAGCTGATTATTTAATTCTGATACTCTTTGTGTCATCTTCAAAGGCAGAGACGTCGCTGTTCATCTCGCATTGTGTCATGTCTCTGACCAAGGCGGGGTGACCAGATACTCCCATTGTCACATCAGCCAAAAGTGTCATTGATGTCCCTTTAGCACTGGCATGCATGGGGTGTGGGCTACGTGTGAGTTCTAGGATATTTTTTCTGTGATTAGAACTTGCCTTCTAATTCTGGCAAGCTTTACCCATGAAATCATACAAAGATGACATCTATAGTATGTCAAAGCCTGGAGAGCCACACTGGACTGCTGCTGAAGCTCAGCCAAGTGGGAGATTTATGCAAGTAGAACTATTTCAGAAATAATTTGAAAACAGGTGCTACTCAACCGCAGCAGGAGACTGATCTGCTGTTGTATGCACAAAATTATTTTATTGCTGTGAATAATCTAATGTACCTTATGCAGCCTTTTCCTGGAAGTAGGCATATTTGAGTGGAATAGCTTGTAGGCTTTGTGTAACTTGAAGAATGCATATATGAAGAATGCTTGTAGTTTGGATTTTCTACTTGAATTTAAATGTCAGTAATCTTTAATGATGTTATGAATGTGAAAATACAAAAGATTGTATTAAGTTCAGTGTATACAAAATGTGTGAGCTGGGGTGCTTGCCCACATTATAAGCCACTTAATAAAAATAATGTTGAAATGCAAGATAATGCATATAAGTTGATAGCAACTAGTTGCATGCCATTTTGCACTTCTTGTCTGATAATCATGTCTATCTGTCATGTCATTGTGTATAGATTATAAATTCCTGTGAAAAGGGGTCATGTGTTATGTCTGTAAACTACCAGTGCACAACTGTGGCGCTGTATAGGCTTTTTTAAATGTTGAGTTATTGAGAGTGAATACAAGACCTTATTTTCAGGACAGCTTGTAGTGTCTGAACAGTCGGAGTTTCTCTGAGCTTTGAAAGCAACAGAATAAAAGTAGCAGAATCTCTCATTAATTTTATTAGGTCTACATCCTCTACCAAACAGACAAAAAAAAAAGGTAGTTGAGATAATTAATAATTAAATACTTAAGCTGGCCTGACAACTGGAGTAAATGTGTTGCCTTGTAGTATATTGGTAGCCCTAAATTATAAAATATGTTTATCTTAACAATGGTTTTGGCATAAACTCTGACTAGTCATTTAAAATGACTTTAAGTACTGTTGGAATAGCTTAATAGTCCTGGAAGACTTTAACATTCATATTTTTTCTTTAATTTGAGATCCAGATACAGGGTCTCAGTCTTTTATAGAAATAAGAGTCCTATCATTTCATAGCTTGTTGGACTGAACTTTAATTTGGCGATGCTTTTAAAGAGAGATCTTCTGTGACAGAGATCTGCTCCAAAGATGCCAGAGGAGCTGCCTTGCTATTCCCTAGGAGTCACCATACACCATGCAAGCAAAAAGATAAATGCCAAGATAATGTGTATCTACGTTTTTAAAGTATGCATTTGCAATGTAATTAATCTATCACTTTTTCTTAAGCTAAAGTCAATAATACATCTTCTCAAAACTAGGTGGAAAGATTCAGTAGACCTGGTTGTCCAGCAGCTCAGGAAGAGGCAATTCAGAAAATGGACTGCAACACAAAATCAAAACTGAGTATAGATTTATGTGTATGATTAAATAAGACTATAAGGGATAGCACAATCAGTAAGCTTAAGCTATTTTATTTATTCTGTTGGTAATTTCTGGTTCATTGAACATGCTGAGGTGCCCTCATAAGTAATACCAGAAATGTACTGGCAGTAAAGCGTGCAGTCCTGGTAGACTGGTGTTGGCAGTAGAGATTGCAGAATTTGGAGAGATGTAATGAGACTCGACAGCACTACAGTATCCACAAACCAACAGCAGCTCGTCGATATCAGAAGTGGAATTCATAAGGTTCCTTCCTGGTCCTGAAAGTATGAATAGCTAAAGGTGTCAGGAGAGGAGAGCAATCCTGTCTTTGTTGGCCCCTTGCAATCTCGGATACCTTGGGCAAATAGTGAAGTTCTGTTCTTGAGCAGCAGCTACATCATACCAAATCTCCTTGTGCAACAGGTCTTTCCTTTGCTTCAATTTAATATTAAATGTTACTACCTTTTTCCTGTCGGAAAGGTAGTTTAATTTTATCTCTTTTGCAGTATTTATAGTGTGCTAATTAGTGCTATTTCCAACCAGTTACCTGTGCCTCCAGGTAATGGCTGTGCATATGTATGTGAAATTACCTGTTCACATCTAGTCACTCATCTTTGGAATGAACAACAGAACTGGGTGTTTTATTTATGGTGATGCAAGAGAGTGAAAGACCTGAAGTTTGATTGATTTTTTTTTTTTTTTTTTTTTTTTTTTTTTTGGTCCTTTGTTGTCTTTAGAGCTGGCACTTACCAAAATATTTTTGACCTGGAAAGTCAAGTAGAAGTGACTTCACTGACAGTAAATACTGAACTCTTTAGTGCCATTTCTACAGTAATAAATTTAAGGGTAGGACTGTATGCTTAATTTGCAGAGGAAGTTTCAGGTTCATGATGTAGTCATGCATATTCAATAATTATTTCCTACTGTTTGACCGGGTTGGGGTAAGGGAAGACCAGGAAAGAAAGAATTGATTTTTGTTTTTTTAAGGTTTTCTTACCTGTTTCAAAGTTCAAAGAAAAATTGCTATGCAAGAGAAGAAATCAAATTTCTTAGCTTAATTTGTAGAAAGTGTCAAGTTTTTTAAACAGGTATATTTTAATTTTTTTAATATGAAGTTTAATTTTCATTGCTTGGAAAATGGCATATACTTCAGAATAAAAATGTCAGCTTAAAAGATTCACCATGAAACAAGAAGCTTTTGCGGTGTCTTTCCTTCACCCTGTAATTAAAATTCTTCTTGGTGCTACAGGACACAACATTTGCTGTTATTCCCTATAACAATGTGAAGAGTTGTGCATCTCATCTTTATGCATGAAAATGATTTTCTTTGTTCCGCTGAGGAAAACCGTGTTTGTACGATTTTAAAGATACAAATATAAATAGAACAATAAATCACCTTTAAAATCGCAGAAATGGCCCGGATGTGTATTTTAAAAGGAGAAAGACTGCGTGAAGTCTTTTATCTTCACAAGTTTCGCGTCGTCTTAAGTGTCCCCAAAACCGATCGCGTTCTGAGACGCCGACGCCTGCGGGGTTGGCCGCGGGGCTCCCTTGTTGCCTCCGCCATTTGCTGCCGCCCGCAACCGGAGGGGGCCCGGCGGCGGGAAGGGGGCTGCCGCCGCCGGGCCTGCAGCGACCGGCCGCGGGGAGGTGCCGCCATGCTGAGGCGCCGTGAGGCGGTGAGAGGGACCAGGCTTGTGGCGGGTGGGGGGGCTGATGAGAGAGGGTCCGGTGAGGGGAATGGGGTGGAGAATGGTGGTCGGGCCGCTGACTGGGGTTCGTATGGGAGCTGGGGCCCGGGGTCGCCGCCTGCCCTGCTGCCGCAGTAGGTGGGCGATACGCGGGGCAATATGGCAGCGCTAGAGGCCGGCGGGCTGTGGCAGGGCCTTTGCCGGGCAGTGGGGTGCCGCAGGCTCTGTTTTATCTCACAGCTGCCTTTTTTTTTTTTTTTTTTTTTTTGTAGGGGGTGGGAGCGTGAGCATGAATTAACAGGGGGTTAATTTGCGGCAGCACTGAGTGCAGCAAGTGGAGCTGCAGCTTTGCCGTGCGTTGAACGTGAGACTTGACATGATGCCTGTTACTCTGAGGAAAAAAATGACATATATCAAGTCATGAACATTATAAGTGAGATGATTGATTGTTTAAATTCGTTGGTACTGCAGACCCCTGGTGCTGCCTGCTTCCCATCCAGCTCTGGGGAAGGTTGTACTTGTAGACTGCTTAGCACTGTAACAACAGGCACCACTGTGAAACTCAGGAAAATAGCAATATAGCTTTCAGAGCAGGTTTCAGAGAGTGGCAGGCAGGGTGCTGTGGAAAAGAGAGAATGGCCACTCACGGACAAATCCTTTCACAACAGAGGGCAGAAATAAGGTTGTGTAAGCCACAGTGGTTCTGGTATGTCCTAGCGTTTGACATAACAGGGGGCTTGACAGTAAAGTGCTGGTAGCGCAGACTTGGGGGTGTAATTGCCAAGTGTTGCAGCAAAAGAAAAGGGAAACTGAAAGCGGGGGGAGCAGCTTTCATTATATGTTACCTTAGTGACATGGACACGTGTTATCTCGTGGGAGAGAGCCACAGGATCTGTCACGTGCTGGATGTACCAGCAGTGAGGACGTGTGTGTCTGTGCGATAAGCCCACGTCACTGGCATTTCCAGGTGCCAGAGACCAGCAAAGGAGCTGAGGCACGCACTCTGCTCCAGCCTCTGATGGTGACAACCTCTGTGTCTTCTTCCTGACCATCCCCTCCTCATCTCTGGATCCACATCCTTCTCTGCTGGCCCATCTCAGTCCTCAACTATCTCTTCACCCATTTGTCACCTGCCTCCTTCGCACAATCTGTGATCCACAGCTCCCCACAGCCTGAGCCCTTCTGCAGCTTCTGAGCTCTGCGTCATAGATTAACGCCCACAATCTCTTTTACCCATTTTTTCTCAATGACTCCTCAGTCCCCAACCTCCTTGTCCTTCATTCACTACACCTGCTGCTGAATCCACATATTTATCTTTTGCCTTTGCGTAGGATAGGCTAAGCCAGGAAGTAATTGAGAGCTCTGGAGGACAGGCTTTCTGCTTTCAGGTCCAGCTATACAGCACTGCAGGTAGTGGTAAGGTGCTTGGAAAATTACAGTTCAGTTTCATCAAATCCCAACAGAGCAGCTTCAACCTTCAAATTTTCAAGGCATTTGGGAAGATTCTTCATACAAGTCACAAAAGCCAGCACCTCAACCACCAATCTGAACTTCCTACCACCTAATTTTCAATTCCCTTCTTCAAACTTTGAGACTGTCAGAGACCTGCCACAACTTCCCATTAAGTGACTAAACTATTACAGAAGAAATTTTTCATAGTTACTCACTGTGGGCCACATTAGCACAGTGTTTAAAGTTTGATAAGGTTCTTAGCAATTGGAAACATGGTCTTATTAAAGGAACTATCAAGCAACTTGGTGGCAGTAGCAGCCTTCCTGTCTCAGGTGGGAGTGGAAGAGAAAGAAACATTTCCTTGCAGAGCTCTGTAACTTAAGGCTGACTTATCCTTGAACAGAAAGGATCCTGCACATTAGCCTTCCAAAAGTTTGTACTTACAGTCTCCTCTTGTCCCTAGAGGTTCTAGTCTGGGGAAACCCTGTGTACATGTAGGTATGGGCAGGCATGTGAGTGCTGGGGAAAGAAGAGCAAAATGAGCCTTCATTACATAGCACAAGAAGAGAAATTGCTTTGCCAGCAGTAGTAACTAATTAACTGCATATTTTGCACACTGAATGAAGAACAATTACACAGGAATACGGGAATTGTCTGCCCCTTTCTCTGTTCTTTGCCATGGAGCGGGAGCTTCCTTTTACCCCAAGTCAGGCTTACTGCTGGGTGTGAGCATCCCTGGGCTGCACCTGGCTGTGGTGGCTCACTAATACATCTGCTTGGAAGAGATGCCTGGTTTGCACATTGAAAGGATAAACTGCTTATGCTGTTTTCTGTAATTCTGTCACAGAGAGCTAGCAAAAGCTCATCTGACTGGTTTAACTTAAGGGTAAATACAAGGCAATGTGGTTGAAGGAGACAGATAGAAAATGGAGAAGGGACTCTGAATCAGCTGATTTGTATTTAAAGGCTTTATTCTGCTTGCTCTCTCTTTCAAAAAATATTTTTTTTCTCATTTGGAGAAATAAGATATAAATGATACCCTGGCAAGAAGTGCATAAAATCTGACAGATGAATAAATTGTACTCTCCAGAGCTGTAAGCTTGAAAAGAACATTGCAGAGATAATGCATGTTCTTGGCTTGAGAGAAGTCCTGTCCATTAGAAATACACCCCTCTGAAGATTGATCTGAACTTTTGAGCTTTCAGTTGAATAATTGCTCTGTGAGATTTGAAATATTTTGAATTATTTAATTTCCCATTCACCAAAATTGAATAACATTGCAGTTGATTTAAAATGTTGTTGAATTAATTATGACATTTTGTTAAATTCTCTTTTGTCTTTCCTTTGTCAGTTTTTTATTTCAAAGACCTCAGCTAATGCAGAACGCATATCACCCCAATACAGAGGAGAGATGAGTCAGACATTTGTCAGCTTGAATGGCCTTAGACCTACTTATGCCTACTAACCACCATGATGCAAGTCTGAAGTGATGTTACTTGCATATTAAAGAACAAGACTGAGAAAGCTAAAGCTTCCTTGCTAAGCTCTGTTCTTCCAACCCTCTCTGCTACAGCCTTCCATGGAGAACAGGTCAGAGTCACATACACAGAGCTGTAATAAATTATCTATCTAAATCTAGCAGCAAAGAAAAAGGTGAATTCATGTAGCGTATGGGGGTGAGTCTTAAGGTGAGTTTTATGAGATGGCAGCATCAGTCTCGTGGCTGTCTTGAAAGGAGCAGGTGCCTATCTCCATCTTCCTTCACAGCCAGCCACCTCATGCTGTTCAGCCAGTCAGGAGTTGGGAGTGAGGAACTGACACAACTCCTGCCCGGAAGGACAGTACAAGCCATTACGCTGGCCCAATTAAAGCCATGCCCTTGACCTACACAGATTTATAGGAAGTCTAATATAATGTTACACAAAGTATGAAAAGAATAGATGAATCTGTTGTTCCAGCATCTTTCTTCACTTTCAAATTCAGCCTTGTAAATCTAAAGTCTCCTTAAATTTTAGTAAGTTACTTAAGTAAGATCAATATTTGAATAACAGCATTAGCCATGAATCTACACCCAATATATGACTTAGAAATATGTGAGTGAAATCTGTGCATGAACAGCTGCTTTTGAAGCTGGACTGCAAGGCTGCCTGAGTCAGGCCTTTGACAGAAAGACTTGCACTCCCTGCTGCCTGACACACACATACTCCAAGCAGAAGCGGTGCTGCCAGCCCCTGCCTCTTCCATCAGGACCCACCACGTGAGCTCAAGCACAGCACTTTTGGTCAAAGCTGGTTCAAATATTGATGCCTCAGATCACAGGCAGCGTAAACGCCTATGATCTCCCTCATCTCCAAACTGCAAACCAAACATGATACCCATATTAAAAGAAGAAAGGCCTGCAGGCATGACTTAGAGAATATATGATGGGAAAGGAAATTACACCCTTGCTGATGATAGGCCTGTCAAAGCCTTTTAGGATGCGTCATGTTGGTCTGTAACATTTCAAATTTCAGCTGAAGACAACTTTCTCCCTTGTATGTATCGTACAGCTTATTTTTGTGTCATCCCTCCAATTTTATTTTTCTCTGGCATAATTTATAGCAAGCTATTTATGGGACTAGAATAACAGTCAGCTTGGAGAAGAGACATGGTTCCTCCTGTACACAATGCAGGTTGGAAGGCTGTTAGAAGGTTCCTGTCCCAAAATGGATAGCAGTATACCTGTACATGAAAGGAGAAAAGATTTGTTTCTTACTCCAGTTTCTTGCCATCCCCTATTCTAGTAATTAATATTCTAAGTTTAATTTCAGGATTCTGTATTCTCTTCCTGTTTTAGGAATGCATGTTGTATACTAACATCATCAATCCACTAAACATGCTCGTCTTTATTTGAGCTTCCTATGCCTAATGTTATAGTTGATTATTTTTAGATTAGAGTTATTGTTGTATAAGCCCCCCTGAGACACTGGTTTTCATTTAAAAGGGCAAGCACATTTGTTTTGTTACTGAACTCTTGTCTGCACTTTACTGCACTGGAGCAAAATTTATTTCAGACAAATGGTTCTTGCATATTTTTATATATCCTTTTATATGCTGTTCATTAACTTGAAACATCTCTTGACAAGAGAGCAAATCAACAGGCTAAACAGCAGTTATGTCCCACAAATCATGTTACAATCTAAAGACAAGCCATTATCTAGACAGGACTTCAAGAGTACGATACAAGCGTTTTAAACAAAAAGAAAAGTGAATTTATATTTTAACTTAGAAAAAAGGCAAAGGCTGGAACTGAGAACAATTACAAACAGCTACTGAAAAATACAGTGCATGCTCATCACCTTGATGCTTGCAGGCAGATTCAAAAAAATCTCAGCTCAACAGCAGGTGCCCATGAGGGGAAAAAAAGCAATCTTCCCCTAGGATTCAGTCCTCAGACTAACCACCACCTGCTGTTTTTTGAGAGCGGAGTTATCCCTGGAACACTGCATTTGCATTGTGTCTGCTAACGTCAAGGCTTAGCACAGGAAAAAACCATCATGAATTTAGCAGAAGTACCAATTCAGATAAGTACAGGCTCAGCTGTTGCTAAATTGGCAATTATAACTAGATAGTCTCTGCTCCCCTGCCATCATCATTGTTGGTGCTGGAAGTTTTGTCTCAGTTCAGCGAGTATTCTGTTTTGTAAGCTTTCATTTGTCTTCTGTTTGACAGCTTACAGTGATTTTGTTTAGCTGTACTGATGAACTGCTGTCAATGGAAAAAGCTCCAACCACCAGAGGCATACGAGAAGGATTAGCCAAAATCTACAATTCCTACACAGTAGGAAAATGGGGAGATTAACTATAAAAGGACTGCACCAGGATATGAGATCAGATCATCTTCTCAAATACTGCATGTGTTGAGGATTGCAAATCCATATCTAACTATCTTTCTCTCTGACCTTTAAAAGTAACTTTTCAGCACAACCGTAACTACTGGCAGGAGCAGCAGCAGCAGGAAAAAGTGCTGGCAAGTCCTAGCATTTTACTTGCTGGGGGCCTAGACCTGCTTTCAGATAATGCAGAATTTTAGAATTCCAGCATCTGCTCTAGGCTTACATTGCAACCACAGCTGTGATAAGGAGGGATGATCTTGTTCTAGACATGATATGAAATCTGTATCTCTTCTCTGCCAAGCAGTTGGTATGGTTCCAGAATCCTGCCACAATGATCTCATTTATATTATTTGTTAATTTGCGGACTCTGAGGCTAACCTGGCCTCTCTAAAGTTGTTGTACTGTGATCTGTCTGCATTTTGGTGCCAGAGCCTTATAATGCACCACTAAAGAGGATTTTTAAATAAAGATACTGTACCAGCTGGGGGAAAAAAAAAGTGCATGAAGCTTGTTCAATAGAGCACATTAGTCTCAACCTCATCCTTACTTGAAGCAAGTAACAGCTAACTCAGCTATCTGCATTTAGGCTGTGCTTTTACCGTACAGTGATGGCAGAGGGCACCCTGTGCCCTTTATACCTTTGACTCATGGGCCTTTCCTATGACCTAGGAGAACTGGACTTCCCTCCCAGAGGAAGAGAGAGGTACTGTTACTTTCAAGGTCAGCCCAAAGCTGTCTTGTTGCCCAATGCCCCAAGAACAGACCCCTGGTGCAGGTATGCAATAAGCTGGCACCATCTCAGGTCTGCAGATCCCTTTTTTCTATGTGTTGTTAAATAAGAGTAAGGGAAAGAGGGTCTCAGCTCAACTCTGAGCTTTTCCCAGCAGTCCTTATACCTGTCCTGCCACTTGAGCTGGGAGCAGGTTACCCCTGCTGCCTGGATGAGCTGTTAGCAGCAAGTGGTGGTCAGGGCCCAGGACACAGGCATATGCTGTGGACTGCAGATGCTTCCTGTGGAGGCAACTGAGCCTGAAGGCAGGAACATCAGTATCTCACCCAAAAGAAGCCCACTAACATCCAGCAATCATGTGGAAAGTAGGAAAGGTCAAGGTGCAGTACAATTTGAAATACCAGGTGGCATATCCATGGCTTATTCCATCACAAAGTTGCTCTGTGCATCTGCTCATCAAGCAAAGACCATACCTGAGCTGCATAACTGCACCTTAAACCAGCTGAAATTTAATCTACAAGAACATCCAGCTGTCACAAATTTGTCAAATATACTCAAGAAACCCCATTCCTCCATTGGGAGTGACAGTTTATGTTGTCAAGTGGTTGCTTTGTTTCTATAGACAGAAGAGGGAATTTGTAGGACTTCTAGAAATGAAAAAATCAGATTGTGCAGATGCAAGTGACCCTGCAGTCATTGCCTGTAGCATCCCTCACACTTCAATCACTAGCTAATTTTGTTTCATCAAGTGATCCTTCACATCCTCTAGCCTTTCAGCATGTACTGCTATCTCCAACCAGGTGAGACCCCTGCACAAGATGCAGAACAGTGTTTGACGGGCAGGATGGCCAATACAGTAGGCTGCCACTCTGGTATCTCACTTTTGTTTTGGTATCACTATTGAGCAAAAAGGCAGGTTTTGTTTTGTGTGTGTGCACAGGAGGGTGGTATAAGCTGATTAGATGTTTCTTTTTTTAATACCAGTATATTTGAAAAGATAAAATGAACTATACGCACTACTCATAGCACCAAGTTCACCTGTTAATAGTACTAGAATTTAACTTCATTGTACACTCTCCCCATCCTTCTGCTTCCTTACCTATTAGACAGGGAACATTAAGTCTTGTTACTGTATTTTGATGGTGATACTGTTCAGTTCCTCCACAAATCAATTACTAAAGGAAGAGACTTGACTTTCAAAGACAGGTTGTTACAAAAAAAAAAAATATATTTTGAGGCCATCTAATTACATCTCAAAAATGCAATAATAAGGAAAGAATTTGCTTTGGGAATACAGGAAATGCTAGGATGCAAAAATACACCACTCACTTCTGGAGTCTGCTTACCATGTGCCATACAACTGTGGTGCATATTTGATTTATCCTAATTACGTTTCAGTGTAATTATTTGCTTTCTGACTGGGGCAGAACTGCCACATACTGAATTCAGCTTGCTTATGCCTTTATGCACCTTTCCTGTGGTGCACAGTATCATAAGCCTTGTTCTTTTAAAAGCAGAATAGAAGCAAAACAAAACTATCCATCCAAGCTGCACATCATGGCTGATGTATAATTACTCAGTTTCTCTTGGTCATGTTCCTATGTATGTAAACATGTTTTAACATTATCTCAGCAACTGCCATTCATAAGAACGTATTTTAGGTGCAAGAAAAGGATTACCTGGCTTCCCAGATGATGATTATGCAGCTGCCAAAAGGGATGAATTCAAGTCATATGCACTGCTTTTTAAAATGCTTTGTTAATTTGTTTCTGAGGAATATCCAGATGCAACTAATTACCCTGTAATGAGGCTTCTAAAGCTGACCTTCTAACAAGCTTTTGAAGGTGTCCAGTTTATTATACAGAATGATTTGTTTTGACTTTCTTTAAACTCTTCATATGTAGGTGCCATAAATGGTTGTATTCCTCAATGATGACACACTCTAATTAAACCCCATAAACCACCCTTAATGTGTTAACAAGGACAAATAGGATAACTATGGAAGATACATTCTGCTTGTCAACTGCAGGTTTGCAAATAGTTACTTATATAACAACTGAATGCCAGCTGCAATAAAGAAGGACTTTGGCCACCATTTTGACAGTAAGCAGCTAGTAAAGTTAAGTTAATACATCTCGCACAGTTTTGGGAGGTGTAAGCTGTATCGTTTCCCAACAACCTATAATTACACTATCTGCAATTGCAGTTTTTGACATAGGGACTTTTCCCTATCTTGGTACTTAGTTAAAAAGTCTGAGGCACAAAGAGGTCAGTGGTACAAGCCACATGGTATTGACCTTTGCAGAGGATGTACTCAAGATTCATGCTTGGTCAAGAAAGGGCCCATGACACTCAGATTTTTAAGAAGACAAGATGATCCCTGACATCTGGGACAATTTCCATGGTGTGCTGCTGGAATGGTCTCTAAAATATCTCCACAGGTGCCACTAGTAAAGCAGTTTTATGTTTTTCTTGGTCCTAATCTGTAGACTAGGACAAAAGAATTCTGTGGGCTGCTAATGACTCTACTCTTAAGTGTTACATGAAGGGATTCCAACACATGGTGTATGTGATTTAGCTCAACAAGAACTGAAATGCTTTGAGCAGGAGTTGGTGAGAGGAATGTTATGGACTGTCTATGATCACCTACTCCAACTCTATCCAAAATAGCTTAAGACCTAAAGGCTCAAGAAATACACATATATTTTCTGTCATTTGGCATATAAGTAGCTACATGTAAATGTTATAAATGCATTTAAAAAAAAATAAATTTGTGTAATGAGTCTCACCACCTATTAACCAGAGTTCACTTTTGAGCCCCTTTAGAAAGGAAGATAGAACAACTCTGTTCATAAAGAATCTAGAGCTGAACAAAGAAATGCAAGCACCTGTACTTTTGAAATCACTTGTGAATGTACTCCTTAGGTTAGTTTGCATTTTTGTTGATCTTTGAAATGAGATGGGAAAAGCAGCCTAGTTAATAGTAAGATGGTATGTAACTTAAATACATAGTACAATTCTGTGTCTGCAATAGGAGACAGCACTTAGTAATGTGGGATGGTCAGCTGCATTGCATAGTATTTAATTTATGCTCAGTGGAAAACACTTTCATTTTTATAGTACCTTGAAATTTAACAACACGCTGGGATAGAGAACCCTGCAGTTAAAAGATACTATTGCTTTTTCAAAAGAAACCACTGACAGAACAGAAAAACATTGCTTTGCATTTAAAAGGTACCAAAGAATTTAAGAAAAAGATGAAACTTTGTTTGACAAACCTTATAGGTTAGCAACAATTTTCTATGCCCCTCTCAGCAGTCAAAAGAATTGCTATTGTGTCGGTTATGAGAAATCCCACTAGCCATTCATAGTCTGGTACTGAGGGAATTTGGTCCAAGTCTCAGATTCGGTATGTCAAAATGGCATTTTTTTCTACCTCTGAAACAATCTCAAGTAAGTTTTTATTCCTTCAATGCCCTGCTCCCCAAAAGGCTTTCATCATGTAACTTGCATTCCATAAAGCTTCTGCAGTGCTTCTCATCCAGAGGGAGTTATTATAACGTTATGTATATTCAACCAACATCTGTCTTGGATTAAAAAAAAATTAAAAAAAATCCCTGAAACTGAAGTGCAAATATACTGGAGAAGCAGAACTTTCCTCCTGCACTGTAGTCATCTTGTTTGAAACAGAGGAATGCAAGCAGCTCATGCAAGAGTGCTAGTCATGCAAACTGACTAGTAACAAACTTAGAATTACCCATGGGATCTTAACCTAGAACTATGCACAGGTGGTAAGGTGGTAGAGATTTTTTCTATCAAGCTAGTCAAATACTTCTGAACCAGCCAGCATTTTGCTGCAGAAAAAACAAAAGCCACTCTTGATTTTTATCAAAATAGAAACATTTTTGATTCTGTGCTATCTTACATATTCTATCTTCTATGCATGAGAAGTATCTGGAAAACTGGTAGGGGGATGGTCTTCCAGAGGTAGTGAGTAGGGGTATTAGCTTCTTGTAATGGTTCATGGCAGAGAAATGGCAATTACTCAAAGTAGTCCTTAGACATACAGTAAATACTCAGATCAGCATGTTCCTTTATCAGCTCCCATTAGCTGCAGCTAAGTCTTACTGCATTGTAGTAAGAGTGCAGGAACAATTGAAAAATATAAAATACCCAAAACATTAAGCTACGCATGCTGTATCACAGAGTGGTCTGAAGCTAGAAGTTGCATAATTTTTTTTTTTTTTTTTAAATAAGCATAGTACTTCCTATGGAGGCCCACTGCTAAGGCAATTGCTTTTCCATGGCTTAGTCATCCAGCATTAAATGAGGTGCCTGCAAGATATGTTTTGACAGGTGCTGCTGAGCTGTTTAGCTGAGGCAGTTTCAAGTCACATCTGCTATTTGCTTTTAGTGGTTCTGGAATGGAATTTTTCTACTGAACAACTTAGTATAGTACAACCAGAAATGCTCACAATATTGAGGTGCAAAAGCAATTAAATATCCAGAGCATATGAATAACTGGCAAGAATGGACAAAGAGACCACAGATCTTCAGACCTTCTTGAGGTATAGGGGCCATGCGTGATCTAATGGAGATAGTTCATCGCTGTTTACAGAATAGGATTTTTTTTTTCACTCACAGTAATATTCTTTGCGCACACATCTTGTGACTGTTGCCCTTCTGGAAAGTGAGCTATATTACTCAAGCTGTTGAATAAGGCCTTGAAATGAATTAAAACCTACCCTGAACTTCTGTAAATTAGTAAAGCAGAAAGAATTTGAATGGTTGAAATTCTGAGCAAACTTCAGCGCAAATACTTCTAGTTTTACAGCTCATTCCAACAGAGCAACTTGCTAAACAGCAATGAAGAAAGAAGTCTTGATGTCAGTGCCTACAAGAATTGAACCAACTCATTAAGGAAAACTGGCTTCTGATTTCCCCAGATTATGCTGGAATTTATTTTAAAAGATTAAAGTGAGAATCTTTCCCTAAATCACAGCAAGTGTGAGACACTAGTGGGAGAAGATATGCCTTTTCAGTCAGCAGGGTTAGAAGATGGTAGTTCAGGTACTGAGAGGCTGTGAGGACAAGGAGGATGATGTATTGCCAGTTTCAGTGGTATATTCTGAGTACATACAAGAAGAGTACTTACATCATTAAGTTAAATATCAAAGATTATGTGTGATTTCTTGAAGCACTTGAAGTTTTCCCCGCCCAGAAAACCCAGGTAGAAACAGTAGGAATAAGTTGTCAATGAGTCATGGTAAATGAAGAGTCAAAGTCTCAGTTAAGGGAAATGGAGCTAAAAGTAAGCAAGATGGCAGCAGCTGAATTCCTCAAATGTTAAAGTGAAAAGAAATTAAGCCATTTGGATTAGTGAAGAAGAAAGTAGATAATTAACACTGCACAGCCTTAATGTTTTTAGGTAATCTTAAATACTGCTGGCATCTAATTCTATTTAGTTGACAAAACTGTAAGTAGAACTGATGCTGACAGTGTGTAGTAGTGTGACGGATTAAACTGTTGCCTCAGTCCTAGCAAGAACCATTTTCCAATATATTGCTATTTACCTGTATGTACTTATCTATAGCCAAGAAAACTTTTAGTACAATTTTTTTATTTATACACACACACAAAAATACTGGAATTAATAAAAACTTCTTAAATTCAGGACAAAGACTGCTTTCCATAAACAGTTCCTCTCCCAGGCTAATGTACTAGCTAAACTGTCAGCCTCCTTGAAGTTTCTTTCAATCTAACAAGTGCCATCCCAATCGAGTAGCCACGTGTCCCTGTCTTTTGAGAAAAAAATAGGAAGAAAATTAAGGTGATGAATAACACTTACATGCCAAAACAGAATCACTTCCATTTTAATTGCCCTTCAAAACCAGAACTTAGTCTCAAACTATACAAGAACTAATGAATACTCAACTACTTTTTGCATTTGGATAGTAAGTTCTGTTTCACACTATGTAGAACAGAGCAGTGACTTTGCAAGGGTGCAGAGGAAGGGGCCTGTTAGTGAGAGGACAACTGCTAAGACTTGTTCTTCAGAATTTCCTACCTTTTACCTATGATCCTATCTCATGCTTTCCTCTATCACCCCCCACCCCAGCATGCTTTGAAAGAAACAACCAACCACCAAAAAACACAAACACAAAACAAAACCAACCACCAAAAAACACATCAACACAAATTTCAGCAGCATTTGCCTACTAGAAAAGAATTCCAAACCCAGACTTGTTAGTGAAACTGGCATTTGTACTTTAAAATGGGAAGCAGGAATTATTACCACAGCATTTCTTACAAGAACAGATAACATGACTGTACTCAGTGATGCATTAAACAAATTTCATCCTGTTTTTTTCAAAAAAAGAATATCCCAATAGAAAGCGGCATGGACATAGAACAAGAAATAGAGGGTTCCAAAAGCAAGATACTGATGCAACAGTAAATGGATCTATAACATTTGTATTTCTACTTCTCTGAGTTCTCTCCATCAGTAAAAACCACTATACAAACAGACATACTTGTCTGTGGCTAAAAACTTTTCTAAGCAGCAGCTAGTAAAAACAGCCTCAAACACATACTCCATAAATTTGCCCAAGTTCCACAGTATGCATTTAAAAAGGGGAATCCTCACACATGTGATGATAAACATTATGCCACTGAAATTCTAGTAAAAATTGTGTCCTCAATTAAAATAGTTAATTCTGACTAAAGTCACAATACCTAAGCATATCTTTTCTTACAAGCACAGAACTACTCTAAATGCTGATAGGCCTTAAATGGCTACACAGTTGGATCCTTCTCTGATAACCAAGGGAGAGAGGTAACCTTTCAGAAACAACTCCAGATGAGGAGGGAATTAATATACTTGAAAGCAGGCAACTCATGCAAACTGTTACAAAGAAAAGCTTTTGCAGAGGAAAAAGGATGAGGAAAAGAACCACCATTCCAACAAAAAATAGTGTAAAGTATAGTAGGGCTCCATTTAAATCTATGAGTTTAAGATAGAAGGGGAGAGAGAAGGGGAAAAGCATCTCTTAAGTATTTACATAATCACAGCTCAGGTAATTTGTGCCTTTATGCTCATGTAATGGAACGCGAAGAGAAACCAAGTTACAGATAAGAAAGTACACTAAGAAATGCTAGATAACATTTCATATTCCTTGTTCTGAAAGTAATGGGGCATAAATTAGCCATCAGTGGAAAAAATACTTCCTACAGCCAGTATTACCTTTGTCAAGGAAGAAGGATCAGAGTATTCCCCAAATAAATGCTGCACATCAGCCAACCCAGAGATACATAGTAACTCCCAACCCAGGTTCTGTATTACAAGAAGTTGCTCGAGTTGCAACAATTCTTTTGCTTTACATGTTTGAGAAATGCATTCCCCTACATCATTTATTGATCACTAGAGAGAAAAAGAACAAAAAAAAGTAAATGTAAGTTTAAAGTCTTACAGTAATTTTTTCCTTCATTCCCAAGATATTTCTTCAGGCTATCAACTTAAAATTGATTATATAAATCCTTAGATGTGCATTAAAACACATTTTTCATTTATAAGTTTTGCTACAGGCTTTTTTTTAACTGACAAAATACACTAGGGAGTGTAAAAAATATTTATTCAACCTAATTCAACGTAACTATAATTTGCAATACTTAAAAACAAGATTTACAACAGAGTAATGACCTTCTGCCACTCAGGTGAAATAATTTTATA
This sequence comes from Haliaeetus albicilla, assembly GCF_947461875.1. NCBI lineage: Eukaryota > Metazoa > Chordata > Aves > Accipitriformes > Accipitridae > Haliaeetus > Haliaeetus albicilla. The sequence goes on from NC_091493.1 coordinate 23,750,247, forward strand.
ATCCATGCAGTATTTTTATAATTGTATTTTTACAATACTTTTAACTTCCAGAGAAGACAATGAGCTTTCCCATGGAACAAGTTTCAAACCCACTAATTTGCATCATTCAATTCTTCGTGAGACTTTAAAAAACAGTAATAAATTGGTTGGAAATATATACAGTGAAGACCACTGAAAAGCTGTTTTCTCAAAATGAGGAATTCTGTAAGAAATATGTATTATATTGTTTCAAGACTATCTTACAGAAAGCAGCAACTTTCAGAGGTTGCTACTCTATTTAGAGTTCTATATAAAAGTGAGCCCACTAAGACAAATATAATCAGCAGACTTACAAGATTATAGTAATTCTTCAGTTACAGCAAGAACCTCAGAAGTATTTGATATTGATTGAATGTATAATTTTCAATACCTGTATAGTTTTGGAATACTAGTTGGCCATTATATACACTTTTGTACAGTTCTAAAATATTACATCTCAGTAATTAAGATAAACATACTATAGAAAAGGTACCATATTTTGAATTTCTTTAACATACATTATTGCAGTCAAATATGAAGTCCATTCTGCATTTACTTCATTTCTGGTAAAAAGAAATATTTACTTATGAATACTTCCACTAAAAGATTTTTTTAAACTTTTCTCCATGCATTTGACATACTAATATGAATAAGGAAAAAAAAACCCCAACTTTGAGAAAAACAAATAAATTGTTGTTAAGAGAAAACTTAAAGTACTAAATCTAGGTTAGATGTGGTATGACTATTAAATGGCCGTATTATGTTTGTCAAAATTTAACTTCACAAAACAGTTAACTTCCATCAAAACGAAGTTTATAAATACATCAAATAACTGAAGTACTAATGTCTCCCTTAGCTGGCTACTTTGAACATATTGTAACAGTAAAGCTTACTGTATAAATAAACTTAGTTTATTACACATTTAAGATTTATCCTTTAGTGCTTTACAGAATGGAGCCAAGTTGTCTTAACAGTGTCTAGCCTGCTGGTATGTACCATGCTCAGGTTAGGTACCCAAAGTGTAGTGTCACCCCATTCCAGCCAATCTTTCCACTAGAGCTGGTATGGGCAGAAGAGAGCCTAGTCCTGGTACCAGAGCCGAGTTAATGCACCCAGGTCTGGAAGTTTAGAAGGATGCCCTAATCTGTCAGTTTAAATGTAGCTTTAGTGTCCAGTGTTGTTTCCTCACACTTTTACTGCTCTTTGTACTTGTATGGATATTTACATAATCAAAAGGAACATGAAAACTGAACAAGGGCTCTAACACTTAACTACAAAATAAGCAACTGAAATTTACTTCTCCCCATGTAATTATTTTACCGCAGAGGAAAAAAAATGCTATCCAGCACCAGTTACAAAACAGTAGAAGAGCCATGAGAAAATAACACTAGGCACTGCAGAAGATACAACAGGACAGTAAAAATTATCAGTAATAAAATATTCACATGAAAGCCATGCTAATTTCAACACCTAGTACTTAGGTGGCTAGCTGACATACAAGTCCTGTAGAGAGTGATCTATCTTCTGTTTTCTCTGACCAGTCATTTGAGTATTTTACACCCCCTATTTGATACCAGCAAAAAACAAGGAAATCTTTATTGGCTGATGTCCCACAATTACTTCTCCTTGGTAATGACTCACATTTACTTCCTTTCTAAAAAAAATTCCCTTCATTGTGTGAAATGCTGAACTGGATGATAGCGTGGGTATGAAAACACATATAGAAAAGGCATTTGGATATAGCCTACATTAACTACACAATTTCAATGTTCTTGTTCTGTAGTTGATGCTTTTTTTTCTCCATTCAGCATATTGGCTCAAACAAAATAATTCAGAAGCCTGTTGCCCAACAGAAATACCCAAAAATAATGAAAGCCAAGTCACATTCTTCGGTTCAGTGGTTGCTGAAAGGATTTACCCTGCCACAAGACAGTGCTTTATTATATTTAAAGAAAAAAAAAATAGGAGCAGCAGCTTATCACAATTGTCCACTACTGTGCAGTAATGATGGAACCAATACAATATGGAAACCTGTTAGGTGAGACTGTACGACATCTGGAGATCACAGCCTTATGCTCCTTCTTGCTCAGGATAATTTAAAATTTTGCGGTGAGCTTGGCGCAAGTATTGCTGCTGTTTGAAGTAAACCTTAAAAGCTCCTTTTATAGCAACAAAAGCAATTCCACCCTGAAATAAAAAGATATTTTGAAAACCTGCACAGTTCAGTGTCATATAATTGCAAATGTTCTTTTTAAAAATTTCTGGTCGAAGATTTGTTTTTTCAATCATAGCATTTTCTGTTGAAGTGTAGCTAATTAGGACAATTCCAAATGAGTACCTCAATGTTTTCTGTCACAATGCACTATTACAGAGGTTAATGTTACTTAAAGGGATTACATACTGGATCTATAAAGCCTTTTGAAAGCTTTTATTTGCTTGGAAATCTGACAAATACTCTAAAAAAAAAAAATCAAAATACATCCTATTTAAAGAACAAAGTAAAATGCAGATATCTGCTTTCCTCCTTTCTCTGAATATATACTATACATGACAGAAGGAATAACACTAATTACCATTCTATAATCAGACTGTGAAAAAGGCCACTTGCCAAAAGCAAGTGTGGAGTGAAATAAAATCTGTTTTTTGTAAAACAAACATTTTTTTTCTAGAAAGTTTTACAATATGTTTATCTCAAGTCTTCAAAATAAGAAGAGACACTAAGAAGCCTTTAGTCTGCATAAACAGTTGTAATATCACTGTTTCTTCCATGTGGAAGAGAGGGGGTGCATAAACATGTTGGAATTGAAAACAGGGGCTGAAGTGACAGTCAGATGACTAGGGGATACCACCTTACCAAACTCAGTGTGCTTCCCCTTGAAAGGCTGCAAGCCAGAGAGGTTATTCACAAAGGAAGAGACTGTCTCCTCTCTTTGTCCTCCCCCCTCCATTCAACTTCTGTGGAGAGTTTATTTTTCTCTCCTTATTTTAATAAGTAATAAAGGGATCCTCTCAAAGAATTAGTAACAGAAGCTAATATGAAAAGGTTGATAATAAAACCCCAGTCTTCCCTTGCAGAGATTGTTCTTAGAAGATGCTGGTTACTCATCTCCATTATCACCCTTAATTACTGCTAAGGTCTGCCTAGTACAGTACCAGATAGAAGTTTCAGCCTTGTCTTGAATTGAGATTAGTTGCAGTAGTAAGGACAAAACCTCTCACACATGTGATGCTTGTCCACTGCCATGATAGGCAACCTTAAAAAAAACCCCTTCCCTTAATCAAATGCCACTCTCAAGTTCTAGATCAATTTATGTTCCTTTTTACTTTCCTCCCCGCCCCCCCAACACAACACTTCGTATTCCTATATTAGAATCGTTTATGAAACAAACAATACTGAATCTTACCAAGATTGTCCTTTGTAAATTTGAGTTAACACTGCTGAACATCAGCTTTCCAACTATCGTGGCAATAGTAGGGAAAACTAAAGCTCCACATAGAATACGTGTAGCAGAGACATGATCCGCCAAAGGGTTGGCCTCTGCTGGAATACGAGGAACAGGACATCCAATGCCTAAAGGGATGAGAGTGGGGGAAGAAAAGGTTACATAGCCACTACCTCAAACGGAACATAGAAAGCACATGAGTGCCCACCCCCCACTCCATTACAAATCTATAGCCCAATTACTTTTTGAGAACTATCCTTCTTCTCAGTGAATACTCTGTTTCCATTAAATGACTGTATTCATTTTTACTTTCAAGTAAGACCCATGGTTTTCAGTAGCTTGTTTTGTTACTAAGGCCTTAACTGAAACCATGCTCTTGCTCCTCTTGCCCCACCTTTCTCACTAGGTACTATACAAACACAGTCTAAACAGACTGAACATAAAATAGAGTCAGGGTGTTAATCACCTCTACTTAAGAATGGCAAAAACTACTTGCCTACCCCCATCTCCTAAAGGCACAAATTCAAGCTTGATATTTCCTTTTAAATTTAATCACATTACCTGGAAATATGCTGTTCAAAATCTGTAGCTTATTAGAGTATTTGCGCCACAGTCTGAGCACATAGTCCTCCCAACGAATCATCTTGCCCAGTATTAGCATGACTGGGATAGTGGGAAGTCCAATCAAAAGAAATAAAGGATCAGCTCTCTCCATGACATCAAGACCTTCTTTGTGACCCACAACCTGGTAAATATGTATATAGTTGACAAACATAACAAAGGCCACAACTGAACAAAGAATATAACTTTTTAAAAGTCTCGTTTGTTTGGGGCTGCCCACACAAGTTAAACAAAGACAACTGTTCTACCTGACATACTCAGTTTTCCCTTTGCATCCTTGGTTGCTTATGAAGTGTAATGCAGGCGAGCTACCAGCCCTAGTTTGCACATCATTAATATTGCAGAGAGCTGTAACGCAATTCATTACCATCTCAAGAAAAGTTTCACATGCTTCTGTGTAAGTAAAAGCCTAAACATCTGAAACATCAAAATAGCATGCTTTCCAAAACACATAGAATTTACAGTTTTAGAATGATTAATTCTACACTCAGAAATTGATTAGATACTACTCTTTAAAAGATAAATTGATAGCAAATATCTCAGCATGTTTTAATAAAAAATTTCTGTTATGCAGGAATACCTTACACAACAGAGATCACAGTATTAAAAAGTATTGTTTCTCTAGAGAATGCAGGAAGAGGAAAGCTATTTTCAACAGTAGTGGAAATAGCAGCATATCTTCACTTGTACCTTATTTTTAAACGTGGTTAGTGCTACAGTTGTAAAGGACAGTCATTACTGATGTGTCTAAACCTTTCTACTGGCACAAAAAAAAAAAAAATCAGACTTTGCAGTTTATAAAATGTAGGTATTAAAACTAACATAACAGTGCCTTATGTTTTCCTTAAAGGTACAAGCTTTTTATTCTAAATATGTAACTCTAACAGAGCTGAAGACAAAAAAAAATATCAAAGTGGTAGATATCCTCTAGAGCTGTCTCAATTTCAGAATTACTAAATGCTAGTAAAGTCCTTGAAGCGCTTCTAGAAAGAGCGGGCTCTTTCATGACTTCTTCCATAAGAATCCAGGAAGACTAAGAACACTAAAATAATAATTATTACATTTGTCAGGCACTGGATTTCCTGATGTGTTTTCACTGACCTCCTGTTTTCCACACAAATGCAAAAAGCTACCAAGTCTTCGCTTGCACAAAAGTAGGTAGTAAGAACATGTAACAATAGCAAAATTTAAAAAAAAAACAAAACAAAAAAACCCACAACAGAAACCAGTACTGCTGGAATAAGTAGGACACAGGGAAACAGCTAGGGTAGCGTACCACAATATCTTCAAACTGTACTTTTTAGCCTTGCTTTGAAAACCATTCCATTTTATTCTTCTAGAACAGGAACTTATGTTCTATACCACAGCCTCTAAAAATAGGCATAACCAATCTTGTTGCCACCAAAAGATTATTCCTGCAAAAAATACTCAGCATTTGTCTTCTAGCTTGTTCACCATCTTCCACCCAAAATGTGATGTCTGACACTATCCTTTTTCTCCTTATAGTCCTTGTCAATCAAAAAAAGGCCCAATACCTTGTCTCTTCTGCTTTAGATTACTATTTCTTTCTGTTTTCAGTAACCCCATATGATTTATTACTGACTTAGCCACACTGGAGTCACAATGTCAATACTGTATTTATTTTTCTCCATCTTTAACCTTTAAAAATAGCTTTTGTGCTTCTCTCTGGCCCTTCAACTGAAGGAAAGGAGTCTGAAGCACAGCAGGAAACAAGTTATATTAAACCTAGCAAGTTTGGGGTGACAAAAGGGGTGGAAAAGTTTCCCTCCACTCCCAGTTTAATCTCCTCCATTATATGCAAAAATAAATTATTCTCTTACCCAGCATGCCATCCATATGATCAAAAAACATTAAATCAGAGGAAAATAGCTAATTCTTCATATCTGGGATTTGACAGATCCTCATTTCAAAAAGCAAAAAAATCTACAGGAAGGAGCATTTTATCTTTCCATTTGGTTATGTAGTTCTAGTGAAGCTAAAAAGGTCATTTAAGTTCCTACAGAAAAAGGCCCAGTGTAGCAGTGAGCAAGGACATACGGACTGGTACATTTCAGGAAGTCTAGTTGTAATATTACAGATGGTTGCAATGTTCCTGTAAGGGCCACAATAAGAACAAAGTATCAGGTAAGGAAAGTCCTAAGTGTGCTATTCTGTAATATAGAGACTCATCCACTGGAATGGAGGAGGTATTGAAAATCATCATACATCACTTAAGCAGCCGCTTGACCCTGGCCACACTGATACCAGGGAGACTGCATCAACGCATTTGGGCTCCACTTCAAGTGGTTGTCATATACATTTCTGCTATGAGATCACGTACAAACAGAACCAAAACAGCACACAATCTTGAGATGGAGTGACTTGTAGAACTGCAGGGCAGTACCACACAGTTCAAGAAAAAGTAGTGCCATGTGACTTACATGGATAAGGACTAGGCTGTGTATTTAAAATGAGAACTGTGTAGAGGACTACTTACCAGCATACAGATTTGTTAATTCTATCTACAACTGAATTAACAGCAGAAATACTTTTATGCTTTCAGGCAAAACACAGGTTATGGGCTCGATATAGGAATCAACAACTAAAATGGTAACAAAGGTCCTTCTAGTTGTACAGTCTATGAAAACTCTTGTCTTGTAGTTGAACTAGGACAGCCACGATCAATTCTTTCCATAGTTAATAGTCTACCATCTGTCAACGTAATTTTTATATTTAAATAGCAAGTTCACAAGAACAGAAGCAGGAAAAATAAATATTTTTTTCCCTTTCAACTAACCATACAGTCTGAAGTAATTAAAAGAACATACTATTAATTTGCAGTGTTTTGCATTTGTTGTTCATGAATGAATTGCACTATTCAGAGCATGCATTTTCCTTTATGCAATAAAAAAAGTGGTGCAACTTAAAAATTCACCATGTCTCAACCCTTTGAATGTTAGCAGTAAAATTTTTCTACAGGTAAAAGAAGAAATTAGTCTCATGTCTTTTCTGAAGAATTAGACTACCCATTATTAGTGGTTAGGTGGTAACGGCACCTCTTCTGTAAGAACAGAAGTGGGTTCACCAGCCTGCCATACAAAGGGCAGCCAGCTACACAAAGGGCAGCCAGCTACAGTAGTAATAAATTTTGTTAGTTGCAGACTGAACCATGTTTGAACAGGCATACTTGGCTTTATGCAGTATGATCAGTTAAAAGTGAAAAGCTTTCTATCCACCCATCTTGAATTCATTTGTTAACTACACTGAAAGTAGCTAAAGCATGTTTTAAGCCAAGGAAAGAGGAGTCTTAATTAATTGACTTTTTCTTTAGAAGACTTGCTTTCAGAGCTGGTAAGAAGAGGGAATACATGTGTACCTGCATCACCGTCACAGCTCCATATGTAACAGCTGTCCAGTATATAGAGCCCACCATTATTCCAGCTGCAGCAAATGGACATGCCTTTGAGATCAGTCGATCTGCAAGATCCAAAACGTAAACAACTGGACCTATGATAAAGGAAAAGTAAGGTTTCAAGATAGATACATATATACATACATAAGCATACTGAAGGAAGCTCTCAGCATCTATTACTGACAAGAAAGAATGAACTTGGCAAAATAACAAGTCTGACATCCCACACATGCTGTTTAAATGAGAACATATAATTAAAAAGCTATTAAGCTAAACTTGTAACTTATTTCTACCTACCATTTCATTCACTGCAACATCTTTCCGAGAGATTAATATGCTGGTTAGAGCACTAATTTACCCACTGAAGTTGACTAGTTTCCCTTCTCTGTGTTGAATCAGAATTGTTCTGTTGTAGAACGCATTTTAGGCTTAGTGGCTTTTTTATTTGTTAGATATTTCAGTTTTCAAAAGGAAGAAATACTGATTAGTTGTAATTACTTCATGTGCTTATCTTTGACAGCTTCACCTGAGAATTCTGTCACTAAACTATCCTGCTGTACAGTAAAAAGCAGCACAGTCAACATGAAAGATTCCTCCTGCTGGAAGAGGCTGCATTCAATGTTTTTAGAGGCCCACCTCTCAAACGTTGGGAGAAAAAAACCCTCCTATTCAGGTTATTTAGTGCCTTTGACAAGAGTGCTTGAATAGAGTTTCACTGTTCTATGGACAACTGCACTTTCAAGACTTACGCAGAGCAAGACATGACCCTGATCAACTTTGGCAAGGTAAACAAGGGCATGCTTGCATCTTTTCTTTGAGAGACTGCAAGAGCACCAGCAAAGCAAAAGCCAGAAGCTTAAGTGTCAAATACATGTATGGAAGTGAAAAATGTCATCACCATGATCAAATTCCACATTACTTTCGTATTTGTCAACAAATCCTACAGACTGTCCTCCAGCTCATATGCATGAATAGTTCTTGTTAGCTGCCTCCTACTTTTTTCCTACCAAAATCAGTGAAAATATTAAAGTTATTCTGAAAACCAGCCTACAGGCATTCTTCAAGTAACTAATTCTCCATGTCTCTCATCACAGCTTATCCACTCAGGCCTCTAATTCTTTTACTACTTCCTGATTTTTTATATCTTTTTTTTTTTTTTTGAGGTGGGGGGGTGCGGCAGGTTATTGAAGGAGTGCTGTCTTGAGCAATGGTGTTAAATGACTTACTGAAGCCCTGATATACTAGATATACAGGACTTCCACTAGATGAATTGCTAGGCTAGTTAGCATGCTCTGTTTTGTACACCAATCCTGAGTTGTATACCATTTTCCACCTGACCTCCAATTAATCAAAACTTGTTCCGTCTCTGCACAGAATTGAGAAGATTAGGTGTCAAGGATTTTTTTCTTTTTTACCTTTCTAAAGGTAAAGGTATGGTATTTGGCATTCTCCAAGTACACAAAAATTACTTGCAGTTCAATTCTTAGCTTGAATGCTCCTAGTACATAAGAACTTTATATTCTTAGTTTTTTAGGGTGGTGATAACTTAGCACCCTATTCCCAAAAGGATTGTCTCTGAACTATCATATTTATACCAAATGAATTAAAAGCCATGCATTTAAATGTACAATCAAGATGTGAAATTCATATCAAAAAAAGTTTGCAAAAAATTTGTCAGCCACACTGACAAAATTGTGATTCTTGTTTCATGACTTAGTTGGTTCTTCTCTTTCTGAAAACAGGTCTAGTGTGAATGCTTTCAAAACAACCAGTCCTACTCAGCTCAAGTCAGCCAGTGAAAACAAGCAACAAGAACAACTAAACTCGTTCATTGTCATGTTTTATCAGCACTGGTATTCTTGTAAAGCACTCCCAAATACATCTGTTTTGTGGTGGGTTTCCCCCCCTTCTGCCCTTCACCCCCTTTTTTTTTTTTTTTTTTTAAAAGAACAGGGTAGGATTTTACATTCTGTTTGCACAGCAGTAGCATCGAGACCTTGTAGAAGGATTGCAACTTTTTTTTTCCATACCCAGGTGTGTGTGCAAATACCATGCTGAAGAGGTGCAATTTAAACACATTTAGCTTATATGCAGTCTTGACATAAGTCATTGTAAATATTGCCAAGTTATGTGTCAGACTAGTGGGCAGTCCGAAGCAACTTGGGCAGAATATTGCTTAATGTACTCTCTATTCTAGCTCTGCTGGAGCCTCAAGTTCTTAACCTACTACTCATGTACCTCAAATTGGTTACCTTTGCATGCATCTTCTAGTACAGCATGTGTTCTTTTAGTAATAAGCTCCAGTTTTAAGGGCAGGAAGCATCTTCCTATGTGGCTTGTAAGACAGTAAACACCTCACTAGCACACTGCTTCAAATACACCAGCTGATGTAAATTAGTCCATAAGTAGCCGACAAAGTATAACTATAGAGTTAATTTATTCTCAAGTTGAGCATCCTATTGTTAAGTACCAAAATTAAAGGGTTTCTGAAGAAGGAACACTCTACTCAAAATGCAAAGAACTGGAACAAGCAGTTTCACTGTATTAACCGTTATGTTTAAGTTTCCAGGACAGACTTAAGCGGTGGGATGTCTATCAACGTGCTGAAAGTACCAACAAGGTCGTAACTGCAAGTACTGAATGCACAGTAATTTAGACATCTTGACTGTTACCCACAGTCACTGAAAAAGTTGTGTAGTTGTACCATTTTGAAAACTTACATTTGTTTGAAGACGGTGAAGACAAGAGACTCAAAAACCCCATCATATTTGGTGAGTCCTAAAGGGCGACACAAAGCACTAAAGCTTGCCTTCTACATCTTGGCAAGGTGATAAGGCAACAGCAGAAGTCTAACACTAAAAGTACTAACAAATTGCACCTACTGATACAAATCATTAGAAGAAGCAGGCTATGGAATTAGGTATAGAATCTTGAGAAAAGACTAGCAAAACATTGTTCCAGGTTTTGGTGGGGTTTTTTTAATTAGCCCTTTAGGAAGGAAGTTGTGAGAAAGGAGGACAAATATAACTGTTCCTTTTAAGATGGTATTAAGGAAGAAGCAGGAAATTAAGTATCACTGACATACAAATTAAAGAAGGAAATACAAAATACAAAAATATTTTTCATTTTGTAAAACTATCATGCTTTAACAGAGCTTTCTCTTCCAAACTGTTTTCTATTTATTAAACTGAAATAATTGTCTAAAAGATACTTCAGTTATTTTCAAAGTGACAATATTTTCTTATTTAATAAAAAAAATTCTCAGAAGAAAGGAAAACAGCTAGTAAGAACAGTTACTATCAATCTCTAAAACTGATATGCACTATCAAATTTGAAATTGGACTATAATTTTAAGAAGATACGTCACTAAGGGGGTTGTTTTGAATTGGCAAAGAGAGAGACACTATGACTTATAAAGATATTCGTTGATGTCTTCAAGTTGATATTAGTTCAAAACTATAATCAAATAGAAGAAGTTGTGTTAGGAAGTACCCTTTCACAGAAATTTGTTTTTTAAAAAAAAGTTTCCAGCAGTACATTAGAGGAGTCTTAATGTAAGTAAGTTTCTGAACTATGATACTTCAAGGAAACTTTAGTTGTTACTTCTTCCCTGCTCAAGTAATTGTAGTTTCTTGAATGGTACGACTAGTAATGTCTTCAAAAGATACCTGCTGCAGCAGAGACAGGGCTACTGGCAAGACTGCTTGAAAACATATTACTGTCCTAACTCTGCCTGGTGTGACCTTGACTGACTTAAAGTGGAATTGTGATATAACAGTTTTCAGTCACTAGAAAGAGCTACAAAAGGGCAAGACTGTCTCGCTTGTTTAAGGCACTTCAAGCTTATGATTGTGTTTGATGGACCCAAATTTATTTCCGTCGTCTACTATTGGTCTTGTGTACTCTTACACAAGTCTGAATTTTTATGCCCTTCTCATCTTTAAAAATGGAAAAAGATGGTATTGTGAGGGAAAATACATCAAAAGATTCTTGCATGCCTGCAGGCAAGAGCTGAACAATCTCATGCAAGAATATTAGGCCAGCTTCAGAACCTAGGAATGTTAGCATTTAGGAATCTTAGCTTTCAAAGAGAGTATGCCACAAATTGCAAGAACAAATGAAAATGCCTGTTATGTGCATGCATGTTCTCCCAACTATAGTTGCTTCCCCTTTTTCCCAGTGCCAAAATAAAATATAAATGCAGCTGACAGTACAATTTCATCATTCAAGATGCAAGTAAGAATATTAAACAGCTTCAAGTTTTGTGGTACATTGTAAGTGTCCAGATATCAAACATTTGTATTCCCCAAAGCCAATGCTAAATGTTGTCATTTGATGCCTCCTTTATGATGGAGATTAAGATTCCTCTCTACCTTATCCTTATAGGAAAGCTGAATTGTGGCTGATATATGAATAACTTGGTAGTAAGTTTCATGATGGCTTATGTTTTCTTGAATATCAACAATACATTAGTCCATATTTTCTCTCCCATTTCTCAGTGTTCCATCATAGAAATAAACATCATCACCCAAATAAAATTCCCTTCCCACCTTAATTTTGTCAGCCCTTATACTAACAGAAAATAGGTCCTCTCCCAAAGAACTGACAGTGCAAGTTATTTTCAGCTGTTTCATTACAAAAACAAGATACTTTTTAAAAAAAAATCTTCTTTAAAATCTTCTAAATGCCTGTACTCACATGCTGTATCAGCATTTCTTTAACAAGCAGTTTTACTTTTAAACAAAATTAAAGTTTCCATGGCAACATTTCATTTTCTTGCCCTACTTAATATACCCCATAGAACATATGGGCAAATGAGGGCTGGAATGATAGCAACCACCGCTAATTTAAATATTTACAACATGTTGTGCAGTGTCCTAGTTGGCTACTCAAGTAAGTAGACTCTGGAAGACCATCTCCAACTTTCTTTCACGCTGACAGAGCTACAGCAGTGCCCAGCAACCACAGATATTCTGCCTCTTGAATATAGGGCAATACTGAGTCAGGAACACCTCCCAAACAAAGTAAAACTATGTTTTTCAGGTAATACAACAGGTTGCTCAGTAAGGTTCTTTGAATTTCCTTTGATAACAGTTTTTCTGCAAGCTGAGGGAAAAAAAAAAAGGATGCGTTTATGTGCTAATATGTAGCAATTGCTGAAAGAAGTCACACTCTGCTCAACAAGAAAAAATATCACCTTAACCATTAATTAATTATAGATCAATTACTTATAGGACTTATCAATATACCTAAGCAGAACACATCCAAAATTTTCAGAAGGTATTTAACTAAGCCAACAAATAGGACACGAGCAGAATATAAAGGTTATTTCTGTCTGGAAAAGGGAACAGACAAGTTTTCAACAGAATTAATGTGCCAAGCACAAAAGAGGAAAAAGTAGGAACAATATAAAGAAACAACCCATTATATTATTTTTAAATTTTAAATTGATGCATATCTTACCTAGCTTTGGAAATACTATTAAATATTCTGCATTGCACTGAGGACAAGCAACTCTAGCAGTACTGTTTCCTCTTTGCTTTTCATCCACCCAGCGCTGCAGACAAGTCTGATGAACCCATTTCGTAGAGCCCCTGCACCTGCAAGGTCTCACCCATTCTGCGGTCCGATCATCCTCATCGGTAGCAAAACAAACCCAGCAGCTTCTGTAATTACAGGAAGGAAAAAAAGATATTTTTTTTTCTGCTTTTACATGCTTAAAATAAACTTTCACATGTGAAAGCATATAGTTTTAGAAAACGTGCACCTAAATGAGATGATGCTTGTTGCTTCATTCTTAATCACCAAAAATATAAATATTTTGTACCACAGTCTTGTTCTGATATTAACATACTATTACAGGCAGCTAAACAACTGCTTTTAATACATTCTGAATTACTAATTTAACTTTTAGTTAATTTATGAATTAAAAAGCATTGAGACTGTAGTTCAACCTCTGAATTATTCAACATATGAAAAATCCATATATTTTTAAAATTTATTATCATCTCCTACAGCAGACATTTTGGTAAGTTTTTAAAATTAAAAAATATAAGATCAATAATACAGTAGTCTGTTACTAGGGAAACCAACTCAATCCGCTTAAACAATAAACCAACACAAATGACACAATGTATCACAAAAACTGTAAATAATTATATTCAATTAATTTCCTCTCTTTGAAAAGAGAAAGTACTTCATTCAGATAAATCAATTTTGTATAATATAAATTAAGTTATAAAGTACTTGAAGAATACTATTGTACCACTAGAGGAGGAAATTTCTGCACTGAAGAATTATCTGGATATAGAAAATTCAAACATATTAATTCTATAAGGAGAAAACACAAGACTGACAGGTTATGTGACCTGACCTGAAGAGAGCACACATCCCAGTAATTCCCAGATATCTGATCTGATGACTAGGCCAGATCCTTAAAGACCTTACAAATTGCAAGAGAAAAGTAAAACATGGATCTAAACTAGGAGAATATCAGATATGTTGACCAAATAATTTAGTTTTTACTGTGAAATAATTTGCTAATTTCCCTACTGAAGATAGTGAAGTTTAGATAATAAACAAGAATCTAACAAAATAAGGATCTTTCTACAAATATAGTCTGGTTTGATATATTTTTTTAAAATAGATATTTGACACAAGCCATCATAATCCTAATTAAACCTTTATAAAGGTGTCCAGCAACAGCATCCCTATAATTTAACTATCAAGCCACAATCTAATTAGACATTATGCACTAACTGAAGTATCGCAGCACTATTTTGATGCTGGTTTTGTTATCTTAATTTGAGTAACATCATTAAGATGAAACAGTATAAGGCTTCTTATGTGTAACCACTGACAATAATTGAGATCATAAGCAGCTGAGAAATGCTCTGGCACTACTAAACAAAGCAATGTTAAGATTCAAGAATCTTGATTGTAGTTTCTACGTGGGGATGGTACAGTGGTTCATGACATTTTTCCTCTCCCTCCCCTAGCATTTGTTGTCAGTAATAAGCCTTCTTCCTAGCCTTTTAAACACTTAATTTTTTTTTCCTTGTTTCAGCTTCTCTACTCACCTTTATTCTCTCCCCACCTCATATTTTTTGTTTCAGTCTGCCCTTTCTGCATCCCATCTCTAACCTTTGTTAGCATCTGGGGAAAGAAATTACAGCTTAGAAGTCCCCTCCAACTCTACTCATTTTGCCAGATTGTTATACTCTCTCTTATGGAAATCAGTGCTAAATAGTTGTCAGAAAACTTACTTGACAAATTTATACTTGACCATATACATACTGGAGGTCTTTCCTATGTACGCATTCAAAAAAAAAAGAAACAAAGCTTGTAACTAACTAAAGCTCGTTAGACAAAGTTTATAAGGGAATTATAAGCACAGCAAGGGCCAACCTTCCTAGAACCAATTTCAAAGCAACAAAAATACAGTAAATTCCTTTAAAAGGTCACTATTTTCTCCCTAGCATGTCACTTGTAAACAGGTTGGGGGTGGTGGTTTGGTTTTGTTTTTAACTGCTCTATGAGGAAAAGGAGGGGGTGGGGAATCTACAATGGGAAACTTATTTTGTCAGGCTCAAACTTGAAGTAGTAAAAAAATATTGTGTCCAACAGCTTCCTTTTAAGGCCTTGCTATTTTGGGTAGTATTCTATTTGTGAACTGAAAATGTTTCTCTACAGAAGAATAGCCATGTTTTGTTTATAGGAATAACTGTGCCTATAAATATTTGCAATGCTTTCTTTTAAAGTTCTAAATCTTTTTCTGATTTATAGTGGCAGAAGTATACTGAAATTAAGTTGCGAGTGTGCAAGAGCACAACATAGCCTATAGCAACTTATTACTGGCATACTTGTGAAAGGGAACACAATCTGAGATGCAGATTCCAGGGAAGATTGCAGAAAAAGCAATTTAGTATTGAACAACAGGTAAAACAAACATAACTGTCATGTCCACGTGTCCATTTGTAAGTACAGAACATATTCTAGTAGGTACAGATGTAAATTTTTAACACTGGTGCTCTAAAACTAGAACTACACCAGTTTGCATTCAAGAAGATTGTTCGGTTGGAAGACTAACATCTTGAATCAGAACTGCAACTTCTCCCATTCATTTTAATGGGAAGGTAAAAGCAAAGTGTGACTTTGGTTCTTTCTGTCCTTCCCCACAACATCTGTTTAAATCAGAATTGTCATGTTTTGCATTCCTGTAATACCCTCCCTCTTTCTACCTTTATACACTCGATATGCACCTATAGAAGTCCTAACTGAAAGTACACATTAACCTTCCTAAGCAGGAAGAAGACAGCCAAGCCACAAGTTAGTAAGAATCTAGATGAAACTGCTGAGAGCCCCCACAAACATTTCAAAGTATTACAAAGCACGGCAGACATTTTAATTCATTGCACTTGATATCAAGGAGTTCTTAAGGAATACAAGTCCTTACAATGTTTATTAATTTTCTATTTACATCAAGAAACCCCAGATTTACTGTAAGAACAAACGACACAACACTACTGATAATTTTTCGTCTTAAGACAGTTTTTTGCTGCATTAAAAGCAAAAAATTCACTCATTCATTTCACATCCTATTTATATCTACAACTGCTCTAAATTTGTAACTTATATTTTTATTTTTAAGCTAAAGGCTTCACAATAGAGCTAGTTAGGTCTGTGGGTGCCAGTAAGGTCAGATGCCAACACACCACAGAAGTCTAAGGTTTATTCAGAGAATGACAGATTTAAGCATGAACATAATCTTGCTACACTGCAGTTTTAACTAGTGAATTTGTCCATGAACACTCTGCAGATTAAATTCCGTTCAAGTTTTCTGTTAAGGTTAATAAGTCAAGAAAAATATGTATCTTTTCTTTAATTGCTTCATCCAATTTCTTGCCAGGCAATCATATCTGAAAACCTGAAAGACCCATGAAAAGAGCAACAAAATCCTTTACAGACTTAAACCTTTAGCAAGTCATGAATAATGAATAGTAAATTCCTTGTATTCTGTCATCAGCTTTATCTCTTTCCATTGACAGCAGCTGTAGCAGAAAGGGCTAAATAAAACCATTTCGAAACAAGTATATTGGCTCTTGCCAGATTTTCCATTTTCTTGTACTGAATAAAATATGACCTTGATTCTTACCACTGAATCAAGTTGCTACTCAGATAACCTGAAATAGAAAAGGCTGACAAGGTGGAACAAAGCATTGTTTCTGATAGAAACTCAAACCTTTTTCCTTGATGACTTTCTACAGAGCCAAATCAATAAATTTTTCCACACTTCCTTGGCTTAAAAAAAAAAAACCAAAACCAAAACATATACAAATCCCAGGCCAATATAATTATTTCAGCTTTGAAAATAGGGTTACAAATGCCTTTTAGATTCAGCTGTTCAGTGGTTCACACATATGAATGGCAAGCAAAACCAGAAAACTTCTGAGAAAAAATTCTTGCAAGACTTTGTGCATGACATGCTCTAGAGCCATGAACTAAAAAGCATTTCTCCTCTCATTACAGATCCTTTGTAAAATATAAGAAATCTCTTTTAAGAAAACTTTTCTGCACTTCTCCCACATCATAAAGCACACCACTTTCCCTTAAAGCAGCAGAAATTTGCTGATACCTTGCTATCTGATTAAAGCATCCTTGTTCTGCTAAGCAGTGACTGAGTGGCTTATTGCAATTGAATTTCACATCCAAAAAGAAAAAAGTGAAAAGGCTGAAACATAACTGATAGCAATGATAGCACAGAGAGCCAATGCAGTGAGGGGTGAAAATGTATCTTGGAAGAAATGACTGAAAGCACTCCAGTAACTGGCCATAAAAAGGCACTGTTCCAAAGGATAACCCACAAATCTGCTCTTTGGAAGAGGCAATTTTTCATGAGTTTCTATAACCAATTTTTATGCACAGTCTATACTGACAGATAAAATATCCTTGATGAAGAATAGTGATAAGCTTCCACTAAAACTGCCAACTACACTCTAAATACTGTAAGATCATGTTTAAGTGGGAAGACTAGGATGTAGGAAAAAATCAAGGGAGTAGCATACAACACAGGTAGGCTGCTTTGGAGCTGGCTGGAATTTTAGTAGGGGAACACAGCACACTGTTCTCTCAAAAAGCAAGAGAAACAATGCATTGCAAATGCTACTGCTAAGCACTTCCTTTTCTTGAGTTTGAAGGAACCAGCAGGAATAAAATTCTTGTGCTAGAGGGCCACTACCAGTCACAATAGAATGCAAGCCTAGCCTACATATCCCTGATAAAGGCTGCAAAGATGAGAGTATCGTTTAACTCAAGAAATGCTAGCTTACATCATGCTTCACAGAGGAGATTAAGTGCTGGAAGAGATGAACTCAGCTACAAAGCCTAAATTATCATGAAGACTTCAACAGCAGAATGCATACAGACCTATCTTCCACAATGGTGGAAGTTTGTCAGCAGAGGAAGACTGCAACAGGATTGTAGATGGAGCACCACTCTTTCCCCAGTATTTTCCTGGCCCATCACACACAGTAGAAAATACTTTTATCTTCAATCCAAGCTCTGTCTCCCAAACTCGAAAAATCCTTACACTATCCTAAGGGGAAAAAACACACACGCAGAGCGAGGAACAGAGATACCAGTACAAAAATAGCAGTCTTAAGATGCTCCATCATGACTTCTGCAGTTACTTTCTAAGTCAGCATGGCATAGCAGCCATATGCCAGTCTGTATCATTCAACTAGAAAACATGCTGTCACCTCGAAACAAAGTCTAAAATCTTCAAAGGAAGTTCCTGAAAGTCATCTGACCTAATACCCAATTCTGCTCTGCCTAGTCATCAAAGATAGGGTGTAATGCTGAGTAAAGGAGAAGTTGATGATAATCTAGAAACAACAGTAACTAGACTTTACTACAAAAGTAGTGCTTTCATTAAAAACAGCAGGAAAGGTTAGAGAATATCAAGCTAATGTTGGTCTGAACACATGGCCACAAAAGTGGTATGCATATATAGGTTCTGACTTCCTCTAACCCCAGGATGGCATTGTTTAAACTAGATTTTAAAAAGCTTTAATAAAAGCCCATGGATGACTAAAACCTAATAAGCAGACACATTAAAACAAAACATATAATAATTTACTAGAAAGTGTACCAGAAAGATCTAGTGATTACCAGAAGTTCAACTTAAACTTATTTATATATTCTCAATTATAGCTCCAATTAAGGAAAAGTACTTTACACTTGAGTTAACCACACTATATAAAGGCAGAGCTATTAGTAAAGGACAGTTCACAGAATCCTGCTGGCAACTTTCTAGCTTGTGGATAAAATTAAACCTTTGACTAAAAGTCACCACCTATTGTGCTTGAATCGTGCCTTACAAGGCTTTTATGGCCTTTGCTTCTACCCAACTTAGAATAAGAAATCCCCCACAGATTTAGCTATCTCATTGCATTTTACTCTCTAGTTTGTCAAAGACAATCTAGACTATTGGTAAAAACCCCTACCTTTCATTCTGGACAAATGGAACTTTTGCAACCAGTTATTCAGGCATATCCCTTTTGCAAAGACTTCAAAATTCAATTCTCTTAAAGGCTTTGTTTAATATTACTGCACTCTCACTTTTTCAAAAGGAAAATCTGAGAAGTCACCAAAGCTCAACAGCCTTGCTGCGAGCCTCTAAATATACAAAGAACTTTGTTGTTATTTGTTTTATTAAGGGGAGGAAAACAGGGCCCTCCTAAAAATATGCAAAGGACAAATCAGGTAAAACTATTACTCATACAATAAGCACCTTATTACTAAAACATTACATACTTTGCTAATTAAACTGTTGTTCTTATATACATTAGCAGCTTGGCATACAACTCTAACAATTTAAGCTACTGAGTGCCTGCTAGGGGGCAGTAACACTGATTCTTACCATCATGTTTAGGAAGAAAAATAAAAGTGATTAAAACCAAGTGGAAAAAGAAAAACCAAACAACAAAACCAAAACAAAGAACCCCATACACACACACAAAACAATTTACTTCCAGAACTGAAATAGGCCATGAACAACATGATTTGAAAAGAAAAGCTGAACAAGTAGTTAGGTATGTACATAGCTAGCAAACACTGAAGAATTCTAATAGCATTAAGTTAATGCATAAAACGTTTCATGGATTTTTTTATAATGGAGATAGCATACTATATAGGGAAAACATTTTCTTAAGCATTGTTTGACAAAGCTGTCAAAAAAATCACAAACATAAAAAGTAAAAGATATGAAGCAACTAGCAAATTATGTTTTAGAGGCTATTTAAAGTTACTTCCTCGAATGCTCCTTTAAACATCTTAATTATGTATTAATTGCCTGTAATATTCACAGAATTGTATAGCAGTATGTCTGAAAGCTCCTCCTGACGAGGAAAGTGAAAAAAACCTGAAGAAATTCCTTTAAGCCTTATCTTCTCTCAATGTCTAATTGCAAAGCAGCATAATGTCAAGGTATAACTGAAGTAGTAAGAGGCTCGATCAGCTTGAATTCATATACTAATATTTACACTGGCTGAAGAAAGAAAAGCTGCTAGCATGTTCTAGATACTGCAAGAACACTAGATGGCAAAAAGACCAGACACAACCTTCTCTAACAGATAACATGACCTACTAGGAAGGCAGGACACCCAACTACTGACAAGGTGAACTATCTCATTTATGTACAAATAAGATTCAAAGGAGGGTGGGTTATTATTTGAGGCTAAAAAAATTTGTTTTAGTTCTAGCAACACTGCCAGATTTAGCAAAGGAAGACAGCTTCAGACCTCAGAGTAGTTTGAAAAGCCATTCTTGCTGTAAATCATCTGCAATCTACTGTATTAAATTCTTACAGCAGTCCTCACTCCCTGGGGATATTACACATTTCACTGTGTGCTAAACTTTGAGTTTTGACTGTCTCCATGGTTTCCAATACATTGGATTTACTTGCCAGATAATAAAAATATAATGAACAAATAACTACATGTGTTTAACTTCAATCATTTGACGCATCCTGGAAAAAGTATCTTCAACTATACCCTTGATCGCAGTCATCACAACCTGAATTCTACTCTTTTTAAGGAAAAAAGAGCACTTGCATCATTGTTTTCAGTAGCTCAGTCAATAACCTCTCCAGTTAGACAGTGTCACTTAAACCAAGGCATACAAAATGTTGTTGTTGGTGGTGGGGAAACAAAAAACAACCAACAACTTTTAATTGAGAACAGTGTGCAGAAAATGACTCATTTGGCTCTTCAACTTACTAAATGACCACAGTTGAATAAAGGGAAGATTTGTGTGAAAAATATCAATGCAGGCAGCAGAAAATTGATCTGAAGTTCTAGAACACAGGAGGTTGTTTCTTAGTAAAAAGACTCAAAGTATGCTGTGATGCTCTAAGATACTGCTATAGCTTAATTACATATACAAAAGATTCCCCAGTCAATGTTCCCAAAAACCAACTTCCTAACATTATTGAAGAGTTTAAAAATACTAGCACTGAGGCTGACCTTGACATCAAAACAATTATGCTTACAGCATACTGCTTGCTTGAAAATGCTGCCTATGGACCAAGGCTAGGAATCACTTTGTCAGAATTCTGTAATTAGCTGTGCCATTCAATGAACAAAACTCTATCCATTTTTCCTCTATTAGCCAGGACACAAGTTAAAGCAAATGTTTAGCTGACTTAAAGGAATTTAACCTTTATTCCTTCAAGTTCTGAGACAAGGGATAACAAATGTTGGCCTTTTGTATCTCCTGGAAGATTTACTTTTCCATAACAGAAGGTTAACACATACTTATTAGCTTCCTTAATTGAGTACTAACCATATCTGTGTTTTCGAAGATTGGTATCAAGATGTTTTAAATCTGCTGTTTTAAACTGGAATGTTCGATAAAATTCCCTGTCTCAAAAAGAAGAAAAAAAAAAAAGTAGTTGCTATTAAACTACCATTAAACAATGTTACTTTGCACTGGGGGAAAGGGGAAGAGAGTTGCATCAGAAAAGTACCAGTACTGCTATTTGTGGTACATCTACGCAGTAGATGACAGATGTTACAAATATCAGGAGCAACATACATACAGAATAGACTAACTCGGACATGTCTAAAATGGTAACCATCTTGACATTAACCTGTTGCTGTGACAAGCAAAAGATAAGAAATGTAAAGTCATGCGAGTGTGTTATGCAAGCAAAATCTCCTGCAGCAATTTTCCAGTATCACACAGGTAATGTAAAAATACAAATTAATCTTTAGGCACAATATCTTTAGTTGCAAAAGTAAATACATTAGCAGAGACTCAATCTGTTAGAAACCAAACTTGTGGCTACTCACTTTACATTCCATTCTTAGGCAAGGTAATTGTGAAATAAAAGTTCAATTTTTGTATTACGTGTACTTAGAGAATTTCATGGTTAAACTGACCATACAGGGTAAGCAATTTTTCTGTTATGTTCTTCCAAAGAAAAGAGAAGAAAAATAGGAAGCGTTGTCCTAAAGCTGCAAAAATTGGCAGGAAGACTCCAAAGCAAGCAAACTGCTTTGAACTCAACGAGTTTATATAACAGACACTATTACTCAAGTTATTCTCAGTTTATAACTTCTATTTTTATCAGTATAAGAGAGCAAACCAAAAAGCTCTACTGAAGTCAGTCGACTTATATACTCCTAATATACATAATAAAAACTGAATAATTTGAGACCTAAAAATTACCCCAAAAAATTTTAAATGCCAAGAAGATACACTCTTGGGACATTAATACCTCAAGAACAACAAAACCAACCACTCAAATGTAGCAGACATTGAAAATTTGGAAATGTCTTTACTCTGAATAAATGTGAACAAAACTCCAAGGTGTCTGATCATAAAATTAAGTAACTCTCCTCAGCACTCTGTAGAATTGACTGCATGACTCACCAGTAGCACAGTCACAAGCACTCAGCACATGGCCTTCTGTAATTATATCCTTCACAGAAGGCTAATTTATGTTGGCACATTTCAGTCCAATATAAAATATCCACTTCTAAACAAAAGTATTCAGATCCCAGGAGCAGGCATTTATAAGAGGAGAAACAAATGAGGTGATATCAGAGAGGTATGTAAAGACAACATTACAGCTTTAAAATAGAGGGTCTAATCTTTTTTCTAGAAAGATTATGAAGAAATAACTACTATATTAAAATGGCTTTAAAAAAATAAATCACTCAATGCCAGCCCCTCTTGTCCATAACAACTCTATTATTCACTACCATCACACTGTGTTAATACTTTCTTTTAATACATACACCTTGAAGAAGAGATGCATGACCAAAGGGAGAAACAGGCACAGATACATAAACCGAGAACACTAAATAGTTCATAATGGTCATCAGCAATCAATCACCTAAAAGCCTAGAAACACTAACTACACTTATCCAAAAAGTTTGCTTCCTGTGACAGTTGTTTCCAAACATAAGCATATCCCAAGATTCCATGGTTAGCCCTTAAATCAATTGGTATTGGCTTATTATAGGGAAACTGTTATATAGCAGGGCAGTTAAGATTTTAAATTATGAAGAAATGAACACCTAGTCCCAGATTTAATACAACTTCAGTACAGACTTTTTTTAAACCAGCATTTAGAAGTGGAGATTTTGACTGGAATTTTTCTTATCCTGTATTAGAGTTAGGCAGGAGGTGTACAATCCTTCCCCCAGAACCACTGACACAAAAATCCTGAGCCTAAGCATTTTCATTGAACAGTAGAAAGCTATCAACGAAAAGCACTCATATTAGTATTAAAATAACAAGAGAGCAAAAAATCTTGGAGAAAAGGAAGAAACAAGATCCCAATCCAAGTAGACAAGAAGTCATCTTAACTTTTAGGTACAGATTTCAGAGCAGATGCTAAAAAAGGCTAAGTGCAGATTTGCCAGAAGATATTAGTGGACTGCACCTCCCATATTGGCACCTCCAGCACAGTATGCTTGTATCATGCAGTGCAAATAAAGCCCTAATACTGTGTGGTCTCCCTATGTAAATTGGGGTTGCTTCTAGACCTAGTATCATAGAATTATTTGGATTAGAAGGGACGACAGGAGGTCTCTAGTCAGACTTCTTGCCCAGGGCAGAATCAACACTACAAATTCATACCAGATTGTCAGAGCTTTCTCCACCTGGGTCTTGAAAAGCCCCATGAACAGAGATCCAGAGCTGCCCTGGGCAACCTGCTCTGAAGCTGGCCTGCATTGCTCTCCATCCTCACATGGTAAAACCTTCTCTATTCAAATTTGTGGTTGTTACTTCTCATCATCCTGCCAGGAACCTTCAAAAAGAGCGAGACTGTCTCCTGAACAACCTCCTTGGTAGGTATTAGAAGGTTATTAGGTCTCCCCAAGCCACCTCTTCTTCAGGTTAAGCAGGCCCAGTTCCCTCTATCTTTTCCTCGTAAGTCATGTGCTCCAGCCCCTTGACCATCTTGTGTAACCTTAGTAACAGTTTCATTTAGAAACACTAGCCAGATGCAGTTTGCTTTAAAGAACTTAACCACTTCAGATTGGGTCTTCTCATTCTTCTGCACTGAAGATGGATTTGCTACTTGTGGTTAACCACAAGTGCCAGTAAAAAATGAGCAAGTCATGCACTCTTTTCATAAAGATAGGTATTACATCCTATAACAAGCTAGTACCCAACTCATCCTGTTGCTGAGAGGAAGAAAATGAGATGCATCAAAAAGCTCTTACCACTTTCACACAAGGAACTTCCCATCCACTCTGCAGTACAGTAAGACCATAAGCAGGTTAAGATGTCAGAAGCACCAAGCAAACAAGTCCTAAACAGCTGGCATATTCATTACCACTTCAGGTATTACTTAAAAAGGCGTTCCAAAATTAATACCTGAACCTTTTAATGGATCTTTCTCTGTAAATTATTATACATATAACATACTTATTCAATGCATTTGCATTAATTGTCAAAAGCTTTAACTTCAGCAAGCACTGATGCCAAAGGAAACATACCATGCCAAAGGAAACAATCACAGTTAAGGACTATTATAGAGGTCTGAGCACTTTTACATGGAAGATATCAATAAACAGGTTTTTGTATAGCTTTTTTAGATGAAGCAGATACAACGCCTGAAAATATTTGAATGCTTTGATAATACACGGAATACTAAGATTTTTAGTACCAAAAATGATAAATAGTCTTTCAGGAGTTTCCCCACACTTAAATAGGAGGAATAATTGCCTACTGTCTGAAGGTAGAAGTTAACAGTTAAGCAGCAATTAAAACATGTATGATTGCTCCTAAGCTTATCAAAGAAGACATCAAAGACAGAAATATAATGCACATAAGATAACAGTCAAAATGTTAAGATAGTTTATAAATAATGTGCTGATGCTTTTATAATACAGATGGGCAAAAGGCATTCTACAGGTCTACAATAAGTCTTCACTAATCTTTACTGATAAGACACAGGAAGAACTCAATCTACGCAGAACCTCTGGCATAAAGAGAACTGGAATAGCAAGGAATGTACCTGGGATGAAGCAATAATGGAGAAGTCAAGCTATTAGAAAGTTATTACCATTTCAAACTTTCATTCTTCAAACCCACTAAGACATATGTAGTTTTGCTTTTTCCTTCCTGTATCAACATCAGCTTCCAATCAGTTCAGGTAAAGACAGGGAAAAATACCTTGTTTCCTTCCTGGTAGAGATTAACGCAGCACAGCCCATTCTTTTTTCTTATACTCTCTTCTTTCTAAGAATGCATAACCTACTCTAGAGGAACAACAGAAAGCCAGGTACTTCTAGTTGCTGATAGACTTCGACCAGAAGCCAGGGAAAGTCCTCATTCAAAAAAAATTAATTTAACTGTGTTGTGTAGAACATAAACAATTCCTTCAGATAGGGCAATAAAGAGAAGCATGCTTAATCAGCGCAAGTAGAACAAACAGACTAACTGCAGAGACAGTAAATAGTTTGCAAAAAGTAAAAATACTACATAAATCCTGTAAAGTGTTTTGTTTATTACTCTGTATATCTTATCTGGTTGAACTCCACTCCTATAAAGATTTACTCATGTCAACTTTAGTTGGTGAGATTACTCACAGCACACAACATCCAGAACAAGTTAAAGGAGTTTACAATAAAGGTCTTTAGTGAAGGACCACACTGCACTAATTACATTGCCTAGGTTGTAGCATTAAGGTCTTAATCCTTAATTTTAGTAACCAAATCTTAATCTTTGGTTACTAAAGTATCAGCAGTTAATTCTGCAAATAAACCGAAATCAGTGCCCGTGCTTCCAAAGAGGGAAGGAAAAGATTCATAACAACACAAACACCACCACACATGCTAACTAGAATGAAAGGAGCAACTGAAAACTATGTACAAAACCATTGCATATGCTTTTCTTTAAAAAAAAGAGAAAATTACTATGGAATCAGATGACAGTTCAGAAAACTGAAATAGAAAACCCATGAATTCTCTGTTTTGCAACTTTAGAACCTCAATTGCTAGCATTCTTCTGACAAATCAGTGCTCTGGCAAAGACAACATTTAGTTGCAACAGTATTCCTCTCTTGATAGTATAAGTAATTTCTTAAGCCAGCTACAATTCTGCATTTTATATTTTAATTGCTTTTAAAGTCTACCTGCAATTTCAACTCTATTGTCTCCTTTAAATAAGGAATGGCAAGGTTAGAGGAAAAAACAGTCATATGATGCTGCTTTAGTTTCTATCAAGGAGGGCTGCATATCGACCACAGTTGAACCAACTACTATTTGTTCAGAAAATAAAGCATGCTAATTCAAAAGTTAAACCATGCTAAAATTACCACTACACTACTACATCTAAAATTACCACCTGCAGCATGTACCTGCACAAGCCTTCAACAGATTTTTTTTTATCACATTTTGACTAACATCTTTGAATACTGAAAAAACAGAAGGCAAAAGTGACCACGTTCTGGCCAGCTGGCAAATATAAGGGAAGGAAGGAGCAGGAGTTGTCTTTAATTTAGATAGTATAAGGAGTACCACAAATCACTACCACAGAACATGCTTTAAAAAAAGCCTACAAAACAAAACCCCAGCATTCTGAAGATTTGGTATAACCAATTGCAAGAGCAATCCACACATAATCCAACTAAAAACAAGAGAATAAAGCTTAAAAATGAGTACATTTTAGCATTACAGCTCACATTAAGGTAAATATAGGCAATGACATAACTAGGAGAAAGCTGGGGTGTGGCTAAGCATTTGGTTTTGGTTTGTTTTTTTAAGACAGCAGATTGACCAGATTATCTTCACAAACAAATAAATCAGAGACGATCTGATGATACATTTATCATAAAAGTAACAATTTTTTTTTAAATTTGACCACACTGAATTTTTTTTAATCACTCAAATATTTACATTGTCTAGGTTTTCTCTCAACATGGGCTTGCCACTGACTTCATTATGGCAAGTACATGTTTAATAACTATTTTTCAAATCTTGTCACTTCAGAAAGCAACTGCTCAACCAACCCAGTAAAAAGATGGCCTAGTAAGATCAATAGTTATTAGTTTTGTTTTCTCATATGTATTCCTAACAGCAATTCTGGCAAGACCCAGTCAAGTGTTCTGTAAGAAGGCTAAGTAGCACGGGATCACAGCCTAGCAATAACATGCAAACTATTACAGAAAGCTATAAAAATAGCAAACTGACAAGATGTAGCTATAGACATAACTTAAAACCAATCTGAATTTACACATTAGTTCTGCTTAAAAACATAACTATAAAAAATAGAAGTACAGTTAAATTATCTTTGACAAGCAAACGACACAGGAAAAATACTAAGTATTTAAAGGATTAAGTTTTTAATCAAATAGAGCACCAAAATCTGCTAGAAAGTTACCCACAAGAATGGAAGTGTTTGAAATATGCACTAAGAAGCCAGAATACTTGTTATGACAGGTGCTACACAAGACAGCTAGAAGAAACAATTAAAAGTGTTCAGCTGGAAGAACTGTTGTCAAACAGTGCTGAGAGAAAGAAAATTATAGGACCTAATTGAATAGGAAACATGAAAAAAGCCCACAAAAGACTTAAGGGGTTTTTTTGTGCATTTTCAAAATTATATTTTAAAACACAAGGAGGACTGACTCAGTTCATGATCTTGGCATATTAGGCTCAAGAATTTCACTGTAAAGGTTCAACATCCTAATACCATTCAGAATATAATAGTTCTGGGTATTTCCTTAAAAAAATGTTTTTGCATTAAAAATATGTATAGCATATCAAATGGCCTCTGCCTGCTAAAATTTGACAAATGCGTTAGGATTGACTTTCAAGTAAAGTTTGCCCTGTGCACTCAATAGAGTAATGTCTATAATTTCTAAGACATTTTCACACAATCTGGCAATTTTATTTAAATAAATCTTGAAAAATGTTTTTACATTGATTAACAGCATATAAAAAAACCACTGCCACATAATTTCAAATTTTTAATGGCAATTCCTATCATTCTGTAATTTATGCATTAAAACAACATGAATAAAGGGATTAAAAATAATAAAACCTCACCATTTAGACAGACCACTAACCACTGCCTTCAAGTGCACACATTAGTCCAGGAATATGGCCCTTTACCATAGATTGCAAAGAATTCTGCATGCAGAAAGATGGTATTTTAAGACTATTATGTAGTCTGTTATTTAAACATGAGCTAGAAATAAAAAAAAAAAAATGACAAGAGGGATGGAAATTCCAATTTTGAGGCCATAAAGGATCATGATAATCACCTGGACTAGTTTCCTAAATGTTGCAGACCAGAGAACTCCAGAATGTAGTGTCACTTCATGGTCATGCCTACTTCTTATGCTTCTTGTATTTATGCTATAGCCAATCCTTCAGACAAGTATAAAATCCTTAGCTAGGAATTTCAAGTAACAAGCTCCTTACACCTTAACAGCTATTTACCATCTTTGTTACAAATCCACGGTTTGCTTCCAGACTGAAATTATGCAGGGAAAATAAAGGAGTATGGAGCACAAAATACATAAAAGAAAGATGAATCCCAGGCAACAATGATGAGATGCTATCCAGACACTCCTCACACTGGAGAAATCCAAATTGTTTTCTTAAGGAGAAAAAACTTTAAGTCAAACAGATGTACAGTCTAAGAGTCAAGAGAAGCAGCCAACTGTTCTCTCTCACAAATACATAATTAAAGAACTTGCTATAAGAGATCCGACCCTTGTATACAAAGCAGTGCATACATTCAAATCTGCAGCAACATCTTAATCCTGATACAACAGTACATCACCACTCTCAGTGTGGCCATCTAGGTATTGGAAACAAAAGAAACCCCTATTTTTCTTCCCTCCTTAACTATTAGAATCAAATTAAAGTCTTATTCACTAAAAAGCTATTTTCTGCATCTTTCACTAAGAGAGAAGAATTTTATTTAAAAGTATACACTTTGTGTTAAGTTATAATGCATTAACAGTTACTCTTAAGCTTTTGCATATGTATTTTTTCCTCTTACCCAGGAAAACAGTCATCTGTCATTAGCAATAAAGATAACAGGATAGAAGAGGCATTTCAACCCCTCAGAATCCCTACAGATGATTCATGTACAGGTTATGTCCCCTAAGGTGAAATACTGAGGGTTTTTCTTGATCATCACTACATACAACATGAAAACAGTTATGTATGACCTTCAGAAATACCAGATGAATGAAAATTGGTTTCTTCCAATGTATCCCTGCTCCACAAACCCAGTATGTAACCAAAAAATTATTTACACAGACTGCATTTTGAGGTCTTGGTTACTCAAAAATCCTTTTATTGGTATTGTACTACACTCTGAATTAAATCCAAATCCTAAATACTTGGCTCCTTACCACTCCATTCACCACTTCTCACACTACTCTTTCTAAAGTTTCCTATACTGCGCCCAATGAATTCTTATATGAAAGCCGCAGCCTCTCTTCATACCTCCTTTTATGCTACCTAGGTAGTTAAAACTTTTTCCCCACTGTCCTTGTTATTAAGAAAGCCAGGGACATTTTCCAATTGTTTTAGATGATATCAACTCTGCTACTGCAAGTTTACTAGAAAAAGTCTTTGCAAAGGGCCAGAGATACAAATTACAATTTCACAAAGCTGAAAGGATACAAGAATATTAAATGTACATCACAACCCACATATCCATTACACATAACAACTGAAGAACAGTAGACTGCTTTGGCCACTAGTTAACTAATTTGCCTTTTTTCAATTACCTGTTTAATCTAACAGTTGTTCACAACACAGATTATAAACACCACCTTACTGCCATTTCCCAAAAGGGTGAACTAGGACTTCATGGTATGATAGAACAGCCACAGACAGTAGGGAATCCACTCAGAATATCACGGTTTCCTAGAACTCCAAAATATAATATATTATATATAACTGGACTACAAACTTCAGGATGAAGATGAGGGTTTTTTTAGTTTCAGAGGAGTTGATTCTGCAACACTCTTCCTGATGTTCTCCTTCCTCCTCCCCCCCCATAATAGGTCTACCATCCTCCTCCCAATTCTTTCTGTCTTCCTTAACTCTTCCCTTTTATTCCTTCCATTCACAGGAAGTGTATCCAATTGAATACTTTCCTGATAGTATTTCTAAATATCTACCTCCTCCTGCTACTTCCTGGAAATGCACTTAGGGGTCCTGGCTGCTAGCCTCCTTGGCAGGCATTGTTCTAAATTATTACCTAAATCATCCCATTGACACCTTTCACTTCAGTTTTTCTAAACCACAGGCAAACAACTTTCTCTCTCTCCCTCCCTCCAACTCACTTTTATCCTCTTTCTACGTTAAACTGAAACTTCTCATCCTCACCTTCCAGGCTGCACAAGTCCTGCCCCTGCCTCACATAGTTTACATCTCCATCACTTGCCTGATGATAGCCTGTATTTCGCTAAATCCTCTTTCCTTAGAGGTGACCTGGAAAGGAGAAAAACACCAGGGTTTTTTTTTTGCTTCCTTATGATGAAAGATTGACAGGTTCATCAATAGAAGCCAGATTCCTTTTGGGTCCTCAACTTCTGAGACACCAGGCTAGCACAACTCCTGCAATAACAGGCTACCAATATGTTTTTGTTTTTTATAGAGTTGGGTCTTCAGGGCTTCCTGGATGACTCAAAATTACATGTAAGAAATCTAAAGCCCTCCGTGGAACAGGGTGAAAGTGCTACTTCAGATAAAAGCATAAAGAGAAAAAAAGTGTAATAAAAGTGATTTAAGAGTTAGTAAGCACCTTTCCTCCCCTACAATTAAGTCAAAGTACTTTTTTAGATTGTACTTTTTTAACAGCACTCCAAAAAGCAATTGTAGGCTTTCTTCAAAGGCCATAAACCCAGCAACAAAACACACAAGGCCAGTTAAGCTTCAGTCACCTTTTGGTAGCTTACTTTACGTGCATGTCAACGCTTTCCATACTTTCAGCATCCCCCAGACCCACAGAAACCGGACAGCCTTCCGCAGATCTCCACCACTCTCCCCGGAACCCGTTTCAGCCCAGGCACCCCTCCTCCTGCCCCAACGCTTGCCAGAGCCATCCTTCCACACCCCACACACCGCCGCAGACGCGGCGCTGGTGCCCGCGGTACCCTCTCCTCTGATTTACGACAGAGCTCGCACGACTTCGCCCGGACCCCCAAAGCTTCCAGAGGCCAAAAGGTGACCCCGGACCCCCGCCACCGGCCCGGCCCGGGCCCCGCCGCCACCGCGCCTCGGGTCCCCGCCAGCAACGGCTGCGGGGGCCCCGCGCCGGAGCTGCCCACCTCAGCTCCCCCCGCGGCCCGCCGGCCCGAAACACGCCACAGGCAGCGCGGACCCGCCGCCGCGGGCAGCCCGGGAGAGGTGGGGGACCTCAGGCGTCCACCCCGAGAACTCCCCCCCGCTGGGCCCCAGGGCCGGGCCCTCCCCGTACCTGTCCATGGTCTGCGGCAGGGCCAAGCCCGTCTGCTCGGACATGGCTCCCGGGAGGAGGAGCGGGCCTAGCCGAGGGCCCGGAGCCTGACAAAGCCGGCCCTGGCGCCGACGAACCCGCGCGTCACGCGTGTGGCGGCGGAGGAAGGGAAGAGAGAGGAAAGGCGGCGAAACCGCCCTCCCGCGAGGCAGCCGGGGCAGCCCCTCCTTCGGCAGGCGGGGACGAAGCGGAGGGACGGAGCCGCACGCAGAAGCTGCGCGGCCCAGGCCGCCGGGCTGAGAGGCGGCGGCGGCAGCGACGCCTCTGTGAGGTCAGCGCCAAGCGCAGCCGCGACGCCACCGCCCACTCACGGCAGCGCGCCCGCGCCAGGGAACGGGCGGCGGCCCCGCGCCATGCTGGGAAGTGTAGTCCCGCCGCCGTCGGGAGTTTAAAGGTCCGGCGGGGCGCGCCCCCCACCACCCTCTCCCCCTTCTTGCGGTGCCGCTCCCCCTCCCCTCCCCATGCCTCTCCTCGCCGCCGTCGCGTAGTCGCTGGCCGGCACCGCGCGCGGGGCAGGTAGGGGAACGCGGTGGCGTTCGGGGGTTAGGCGGGGGGAAGGTCAGCCGCGGGCCCAGCCCCGCGCCCTCTACAGCAGCTGCCACCCCCTCCCGCCGCGCTGCCCTGAGGGCCCGAAGCGGCGGGGGGAGCGGGAAGGGCCCTCGTGCCACCGCCCTCCTCCTCGCGCAGCGGCCGTTGTCCTCCGCGGCGGGTGAGGGGAGCGGCGCAGCCCCGCTCCCGCCGGCCGCCCCCCGTCACGGGCGGAGGGAGGCAAGGAGGGGAGAGAGGCCGGGCCGCCTGCTCTGCCTCCTCCCCGCTCACGCAGGGCGTGGGGGGCCCGCTCGGGGCAGGGGCACCCTTCCTGCGCACCCCCGCCATTCCCTCGCCTGCCGAACAGGTGCGGGCGGCCCCCGCCCCCTGCTCGGCCGGCCGACCTCCCCGGGACCCGCCCTCGGGGCGGGGAGGCCCGAGGGAAGAGGAGACCTTGCCAGGTGCCTGTCCCGGCTTACGCTTCCGAGGAGGGCGGTGGCTGGCACGGCGGAAGATAAATTAATCCGTTTCTGTGGGCTTGTTGGCAATGACAAGGACGAGCGCCCGGCGCCCTTGTAAGTGGCCTGTCGTGCGCGATGGAGGCCTGGTGGCCACGAGCTTCTGTGCACAAGCGGGGTGAGGCGTGGGACGGCTGGTGGTAATGACAACGCTCTCCTTTCAGTTTGTAGGCGTGCCTCCTAATGGGAAAAAAAAAATCTTCCTGAAGTGCTTTTAAAATTTGTTATATGTTCTGAAGTCAATACAGAGTATTGCAGTCTGTGAAACTGGAAATTTAGAAGCTGAAAAGGCTCTATAGAACAAAGAGGAGGATAGCACCGGGAGAGAAGTTGTCTTCCCATTTATCTCCACCGTGGGTGTCTGTCTTCCGCACTTACTTCTCAGTCCAAGTGTATGCGTATTTGCATGCATGTAAAGGTTCTGCATAATGCCATGTTCCCCGAGCAAAGGGCAAGATCCTACTTTTCGGAGGCAATTGTGACATTCCAGATTCTTGGGAAGGTTGGTTAGTAAAGATCAACTTTGAATTTCCCTTTTCAGGTTATATATAAATATATATGTATGTATATTTTTAATAAATAGCTCCTGTAATAAGTTTCATTACATGTAACCAGTCCCTGATACCTTGTGTAAATTACAACTTTGTTATACTGCAGTTGCTGTACAAAGTAGTAATTTACAGGGCCAACCCCACAATTGTACAGCTGCGTCAATCTACAGCTGTTCTTGGCTGAGGCAAGTAGCATTTGCGTGGTGGATATACGTGACTATAGACATCAGGTAGAATAGGAAGGAGACTTTAGTGAATATACTGGATTCTCTGACTGTGCTGCCTTAGCTAGGGAAAGATCAGTCTGGTTTTTAGAGTCTTTGAGAGAAAAGTGTTGTAAAAATGTGTGTAAAGTATCTGGACTTGGACTTGTAAACTGTATTATATGTATAGAGTAGGGAGGGTGTTGTTTATTTTCTAATTGCTACAAATATCATAAACAGGAATGCTGAAGTAGTTACAGTGATGTAAATATTCTTTACAGGAACTATGTATAGAAGCAGGTAGGAAGAAGGCATCCCACTGACATCCTGTCCCAGAAAATTTATTTTGTACTTATTCTTGGGACAGTAAAATTCAGTTTTGCTTGCACTGCTGAGAAATCTTGGATGTACAGTGGCCTAATAAACCGTATGGGCATGGCTTCCTGGAATAGAACCTAATACACGCTGTCCCAATTACAGCTGTTCATGAAACATAAGAGCAATATTAGATATCAGAGTTTCTGGTTCCTAATCTTGGTCTGGAATAAGTGCCTTGTCTATTGGCCAGAACACTGATACACTAGTCTAGCCAAATGCTTAGGTTTTATGTATTTATTCTCAAATGTTACAAATGGAAATAGGGAAGATGGTTTTATTCCTAGGATTATGTGATTTGTGCAATTTCAGTATTTTTGCTTTGGAGTGGGAAGGATATGCTAGTTGCCTGCCATTTAGGATAAAGCTATGAGGCCATGATGAGTAATAATGGTTGTGAGCAATACTTACCTGAAGAAATGTAACCGGAACCTAGGGTCACTTGGCTACCATTTGGGGCTTAAGAACAGTCTGTGACAAGGGGCAGCTGCTTTGCTCTACCACTGGCGCAGGGAGGGATGACAAGACTGGACAGAATATCAGGTCAAGTAGTGAACACTTGGTAGGTTTGGAGTTTGGGGTTTTTTTCTTTTTTTTTTTTTTTTAATCCCAAACATGAAAGATAAAACCATGATAGGACAAGGGGTAATGGTTTTAAACTGAAAGAGGGTAGATTTGGATTGGACATAAGAAATTTTTTACAGCGAGGGTGGAACAGGTTCCCCAGAGACGTGGTAGATGCCCCAGCCCTGGAAACATTCAAGGTCAGGCTGGATGGGGCTCTGTGCAACCTCATCTAGTTGAAGATGTCCCTGCTCATTGCAGGGTGTTTGGACTAGATGACCTTTAAAGGTCCCTTCCTACCTAAACTATTCTATGAATCTATAATGGCAGACCTTGTAACATCCCATAAATAGCTTAAAGATTCTGAAATCTAAAAACTGATTTGTGCCTTTTCAGGATTTTGTTGGACAGCTTGGGTTATGTGTTCTCCATTTGTCTGCTCTTCTCAGAATCAAAGTGTGATCCTAAAACACATATATAACCAACTGTTTCTAAATTTGAGAAAAAAACTCCTTATTCCCTGACATTGCAAGAGTTGTCATTCCATCCTCATCTCTTCCTCTTAACAAGACTGGATATGCAGCTGCTCTATTCAAATGCTTGCTTTATTCTCCCCAACAATCTCCTCCTTCAATTCACTCTCCCTCATACCCTTTTTCTCTTCATTTTCTTTCCACTTTTTATTCTTTATGCTTCCTTCTTTTCATTGGCAATTTCCACTATAAATCTCAGGTTTCCTCCTGCAGTTTTTTCATTTTTTAACCTATTGCTTCCCTTATCATTCCTTAATAGGTTCTTCTTTGTTCCTTCCGTCTCCATGATGTTCATTGCACTGTCTCTCTCTGTCGTCTCTTACCTTCACCTGGTAGTAGCTGCATTTGAGCCCAGAGAGAACTCTCCTGGGAACAGACTCCTTTTCACTAATGCAAAGTGAGGTAAAATGATTGCTACTAGTTGAGATTCAGCTGAATTCAGCCTCACTGATACTAACTGGAGATGGTAGCCATTTTGAATTAAATAAAACTGCACATTTGAAGGCAAGTACAGAACTTAATGAAAGTTACCAAAACCAATATAAGCTATTTAGGGCTTAAAATTGAGCCCTAAATTTGACTATCAGATTTATATCAGAAGACCAACTTTTAAAATACTAAATTGTTTGATAACAAATTTATACAGATTTAAGCTTAATAAAGAAGTTGACAAGCAATTACTATAAGAATAATATGGAGGTATATTAAATATTTATCTGACCATTTCAGCAAGGCCTGAAAAAGAGGACAAATAATGAAGGAGCAGTACCTTAATATTCTTTTGATCTGACAACATTAAGACTGTTGGAATTATTCACTGTTTTCAACAAAGCTAAGTAACCTGGCAATATGAAAGTATTCTATTTTGGCAATTTGGCAAAACTGCATTTTGACTGCTATGATAGTGATATGTAAAATTAAATTACAAGATCAGTTAGGCATTTTTTAGCTACTTGATTCCATCTTTAAAAAGACAAGGAACCCTCAAGCTGAAATGAAACAAATCTAAACTGAGAAAAATGTTTCTACAATAAAACTAATTTTTTTCAGTAACATTCTACTTCATTTTAACCTTCAAGGTAGTTGGAATATTCACTTTCTGGCAAAAAGACTAGCATGGTTTATTAGTCATAGTGGGCTTAAATTGCTTCATAATGAATTTCATAAAGTAAAAATACACTCAATACAATGTTAATTGAGTTAGCTAGGCTTATTTGGGCCTTTCTTACATTTGTTTCTTTGGAACTGGCCCACATCAAGTAATTCAGATACCAGATTGAATTAAGCTCTTGTGTTCTGATACAGCTGTTGTTATTATCTTTTAACTTCCAGTTACGAAAGAGTTGGCTGGTAGAAACAAAAAATATTTTTCTTCTAGTGGCTAGTTGATCAAAACCTGTCTTTATGTCCTGATTTTCTTTGGTTCTGGAGTGCTTCTCCATTTGTGAATATCGTAATGAGCGCTCTCCTTATCTTAATAATTGATCTAAAAAGTGAAGCTGTCTCCTGGGAAGAACTGACAGCAAGGGTGTGGTCCCTTCCACATGACTCCTCAAATCATCTGAAAAGCAATAACCCAAAAGTAAATAGGGACATAAGGGAGGGGTATAGAATGCCTAGAGCCATCCCTGTGATAGCTGGGATATTTCAACAAATGAGGTATTTTCAGCTGCTGTAAGAAAGCAGTTTTCCTGCCCTTAATGATTCAGAGTAGCACAAACAGGTTAGAGCAAGTGTTGAGAAACGCTTAATTACAGCATTGATTTAAGGCAGGTAGACCATACAGTCCAACATAAACAGACTGTAGAAAGCAGAGACGCAAGTGTTTTAACAACCCATTTTCAACTGCCCTAATTTATCTTTCTCAGCTTTAGTCATTTCTCTTTCACCCATAAAGCTATGCATATTTCATACTTTGAAAAATTAGCCAGCAATTTTATTAAACACTGATATTTTCACACTTCTGATCTCAACTATGTAATTTCCATACAAGCATTAGTATTTGGTCTTGAATAATTAGTATTGTAAACAATTATCCAGAGTAATTCATGGACCAGTACAAGACAGAACACAAGCACTGGTAAATGGAATTCTGAAAATTTTACCTGACCTCCGTTAATCGTAAAAATATTAACATCTTATGAGAAGAACTCCTGTTAGGCTGTGTATTGTTGTGGAGGTTGGAGATATGTGGATAGTGGGTAGTGAAAGTGAGGTAGTTGGAATCCGGAACCACAGTGTACAGAGTAGATGGAATGTTAAACAGTAAAATTTGCACCTTCCCTTTTTTCTGAGTAGCTTATTTTTTTGGTAGAATTTTCAGTGTAGTAACAACAACTCAGTAATGAAAGTGGCAACTTGGAAATTGGAAACTATTCAAATAGTACAACTTTTCGCCTGTGTGCTGATTTTGATTTGTTTTAAATTTTCATACTCGACCTATTTGTGTTTGAGTTTCAGAATATTTTTAGAAATTATATTATGGCAGATGATTATTTAATATTTTCTTTAGCTAAGCAACATGACACAATCTCCTTTGTAATAGCTGTATATTTTATAGCTGGTATGAGCTTATAATTCTTATACTAGAAGTTTGGGGTTTGGAAGGAAGTTTGGAAATACTAGAACTATTTCTTTGTCTAGTGATTGTTGTTCTGAAGAGGCAGCTATTAGATCTGGGTTTATAAATTAAACTGTTAAAATCTCTTATTTAGTTACTTTCAGCTCAGTCTGACAGATATTTATTTTCTCAGAGCTGGTGATTCAGATTGCAGCAATTTTCGCTGGAAAGAGGGAGTGTGCATGTATTTTCTTTTCCTTTCGAGCCCTCTTCCTTTCAGGTTAGGCAGCAGTGAAATGCCATCTATAGATAAGACTTCAAACCCCATGATTCCTTGGGAGAGCATGCGCTGAAAGCTTCCAGTTGTCAAAGTGCTCTTGCCAGAGTGGTTGTCTATTTGTCATATACCAAACCTGAAAGAAGAAAATAAATATACTGTCATTCTGTTGATCTTTAAATACAG
Organism: Haliaeetus albicilla; assembly: GCF_947461875.1. Lineage (NCBI taxonomy): Eukaryota > Metazoa > Chordata > Aves > Accipitriformes > Accipitridae > Haliaeetus > Haliaeetus albicilla. The sequence goes on from NC_091493.1 coordinate 23,788,045, forward strand.
AAAATCCGAAGGTAACTGTTCCTTAAAAATTTCTGTGTTGACTGCATGGGTTACTGCATGCAAACAGAGCTGGTATTGCTATGGGGATATAGATTTCCTGTACTGGATTGTAAATTTGTACAAATACTTACACCAACAAATAATCGAGAAGTACTGCATATTAGTCCAACATTAGACACTGGCTGGCCTGTCTTTCAAAGTAATTTATTATCCAGTGTTTTTCCATTCGGACTGGCTTCATTCATTAAAGGTAGGTCTTGACCTTGACAAGAGGGTTGAATTGTGCAGTGATTTTTACCTTTAAGAAGCAATATGAAAATGAATGTGGGTTACAGTCCTTAGGATAAAGTTCAAAAACAGCTAGCTAAGTCAAGGTACAGATTTGAAACAAGTGCTGTGCTAGCCAGTATAGATAACCTGGTAACTAACTGATTTAAATATACTTTATTGATGACAGAATTTTAACGTTTCAGCTGCTATGTTTTTATCTCTAAATATATTTTTATACTGATAGCTCAGAACGAGGAGAGGGATACATATAATCTTTTTCTCTCTCTGATGTGGAATCATCAGTAATTTTATTTAGCCTTAGGAGTAATAGTGATTTTGATAGAAATGAAGCTAATGGAAAGCTACACAGAGCTTGGTGTATTATGGCTTACTGCAGCATTGCATTAAAATGTCTCGCAAGGTTTTCTGCACCCCCAGCAACAGCAGCAGAGCTGCCTGTTACAGATGCAATAGTTTATTCTTCTTAGGAACTTCCCTTAATGTTGTCTCACTGCATATTCTGTCCATGAACCCTTGCTGCTCAGTTTACATATTGGGCAGGTAAATAAGAGGGAGCATGAGCAGTAACTAAATTGATAGCAGAAACCTGTCCTGACATTCATGTTAACTAAAAAGTGTATGTATAGCTCAGAAGAGATTTAAGAGAAAGAAAAAAAGAAACAAAAAATGTTAAAGATACACATGGACCATCTGAAAACTGTTGATGTCAGAAAGGAGAAGGTCGTTGATTTCACTCTTTGCCACCTTTCTTAAACAGTTAATTGATTTGGCTGTACTTTGTTACATTAAAACAACAATCCTAAAAAAAAGGCAATCATAGGAATGTACATGTCATATGATTAACTCAACAGAAATGCAATTAGGTATTCAGCGATGACCATCTTTGACATAGTTACTCAAAGTAAGTGATTTTTGGCTCATTTAAAACAGTTCTGAGATTTAGAATGATCTCTTCAATTGACTAAAAGTCTGCAAAATGTGGAGGTTCTTGTTCTAGTGTCATACAATCACTGTTCATTGATGTCTGTTTATGCATTAGTACTATTGTGTTTCAAAACAATAATCAAATTACATGATCTGTCCTATTTCATAGGAGGCACCTTTTCTAGCAGATATAATTCAACCATTCTACATACATTTAAAGTTTAAACTTGTGTATGGATTTAGCAAATAATTTGCATCACTAGTCTGTCTTGTGCATATAAAGATGGCTTTTAAAAAGTGGCATGTCTATATCTTAAGTATTTTGATTCCCCCATTTTTATTTTTCATTGTGAAAGCATCAGAAACATCATAGCCTAATAATACCTCCCACATCTGCTCATTTTGACATTTTTTTCAAGTGAACAAATTACTGATTATTTCCTGTATATAGAAATACAGCGAGTAGAAATACCTTTAAGCAGAGGACTGCTTTGATGTAATATAGTGTTTTACACAGAAAGATCCTAAGGTCACTGAAGGCAAATATAGGACCCATCGGTGGCTTCGTACACGAAGTGCTTGTCGTCCCCCCCCTGCCCTCCCCGCCCCGTCATTGCGATCGCTTCTCGTGCCCTAAGCAAACAGCGAGCTGTGCGGCAGCAAAAGGCCAGAAAACGATTGTGCTGCTAAGAACCGCTCCCGTATCAGTGCGAGATTTCGTGTGTGCTTTCTCTCTGATAAATTTAAATAATTAACAAACAAGCTTTCAATTAAGGTAAATCGGTACCCGGCTCCTTTAAAGGTCCCCTAATAGAAAAGTGGGTGGAGAAGAGTGAAGACTGGTGTCTTTTTAACCTTGCTGAAGGACGCAGCAGTATTTATTGACGTATGCAAATAACTAGGGGGAGGAGGTGGAGGAGGAGGAGGGTGCTTGGAAAAACAGGAACCAGAATCAGTTTCTCATTGCAGGGTGAGAGCTCTGAGTTCCGGTGTAAGAGAAAAGAGACGTGGCGAAATTGCTGTATATCTCTGCCCTATAAGCACATCTCTCATTTAGACTGAAGGGAAACAAGGCATCAAAAAGGGTGAAGCATCTTAAAAAATATTTTAAAGGCAATCTAGCACGATCAAAGGTTACATATTCCTAAATGGGGGAGGGGGAAGATTACGGGTTTGCCTTGCAATTTGCTGTAGCATAGCACTAGCAATAGGACGAGATTTTTGACCGGCAAATGATTAAAACAGCCTGGTTTGTGGTATGAATGACAATGTAAATAATCTGTCTTTGTGGTTTTTTCCCCTACTGTTTCAGCTGCGCAAACCATGCAGGATGATTTACTGATGGACAAAAGCAAAGCCCAGCCCCAGCAGCAGCGGCAGCAGCAGCAGCAGCAAGATCCAAACTCAGCAGAAGCCCCCTCTACGCCTATCTCGTCGGAGACACCCAAACCAGAAGACAACAGTTCAGTGACTAGTATCGGCACATCGGCTCCTTCCCAAAATAGCAAGGAGAAGATGCAGATGGAGTCTCCCATTTTGCCTGGCTTGAGCTTTCACCAGCCTCAACAAGAACCTGCAGCCGGCACCTCCTTGTCTCCCTCCTTCGGCAGCACCTGGTCTACAGGGACCACAAACACGGTGGATGATAGCTTTTTCCAAGGGATTACTCCAGTCAATGGGACAATGCTTTTCCAGAATTTTCCACACCATGTCAACCCTGTATTTGGTGGCACCTTCTCGCCTCAAATTGGCCTAGCTCAGACTCAACACCACCAACATCAGCAGCAGCAGCAGCAAGCTCAGCAGCAGCAGCAGCGGAGGTCACCTGTAAGCCCTAATCAGGCACCTTTTGCCCAGAGAAATGCTGCTTACAGCCATCAGCCCATCATGACCAGCAAACCGTCTTCCTCCTCTGCCTCCTCTTCTTCCTCCTCCAGCTGGAATAACCATCAAAACGCGGCTTGGAGTACACCTTCCAACCCTTGGGGTGGGCTGCAGGCTGGTAGGGACCCTCGAAGGGCAGTTGGAGTGGGGGTCGGTGTGGGAGTGGGGGTCGGCGTACCCTCCCCCCTCAATCCCATTTCACCCCTTAAAAAACCATTCTCCAGCAATGTCATTGCCCCTCCGAAGTTCCCACGGGCTGCACCCTTAACCCCCAAATCCTGGATGGAAGACAACGCGTTCAGGACGGACAATGGCAACAATCTGTTGCCTTTTCAGGTAAATGACTATGTGCACCTTCTACATGGTGACAGCTAGCACAAAGTTGTATTTTTTGCAGGAGTGTATTTCATGTTACTGTTCTGAGAGGCATCTCCGTAACTCATATTTGCATCGAATAGTCACACTGTATGAAAGAAGTGGGGTTGGTCCTAGGGAGTGCATACACAAAGATTCCAAATTCTGGCTTAAGGTTTTTAGCCTTATTTTTCTTGTAACTTATTCTTAAATGTGACAGGGCTTTGGGGTTTTTTTGTTGGTTTGGTTTTTTTGGTTGTTTTTTGGGGGGGGGAGGAGGGGGTGTTTTGTTTTTGTTTAGCATCCAAAAGGTAGTAGCCTTCCTTCATGAAAAACAGGTTTGGCAGACTATGTTCTCTTGGTGCTGTGTGTTATAATTTTTTTCATATTCCCCCATATGTGAGAAACAGGAGATGTTAAAATTGCTGGCTTCAGTTTTCTAACTGGCCTGTTAATTTTAGCCAGAGATGCTTCTTGAACTAAATCCAGTTAATTATTTTATCACCATTGAAATAACTAATTGTCCTTATGTTGTGGTGGGATTTAACGGGGAGTGTGTTGGCATAAGGTATACATATGAAAAGCTATATACATCTGATATGTACACCCTGCTGTTACAGTCACAGTGGACGTTTTGAATACATCTGGAAGCAGTGTGGGTGTGTATGGAAAGAGTGGCGTTTCTGTCCTTTCCAGTAAGGAAATACCTAATACAATTGACATGATTTAGAAATGGCAGGGAGGTATTGTATAAAATAAGCCATTTTATGCTGTTCAAAATATTTGCAGAGAAAAGAGACAATAGGACACGACCTTCAGAGCCATATTGCAATGGAGTCTATTTACTAGCTACATAGCTCTGAAATATTTAAAGCTGCAGTGCCCTTCACTTTTTTTTTAATCTATGACGACAAAGCAGATCAATTGTAGCTGAAACTGGGCCACATAGAAGATTTGCAATTTTAATGCAGAATGAAACCTGTCATGGTGTGAAATCCATTTTAAGTTGAAAAAAGCAGAGCATGCACTTGCAGTTATATCTATACAAGGCCAAGTGAATCTCAAATTTCTTCTAGGTTAGCTTTTTTAGGTTCAGACAAATAAAAAATTTCTGTTTCGAAATACAGTGAAATTCATATGTGCTTTCTCTTTAGGTAATTGCTTTCTCAACAAAGTATGAACTCTCAAACATTTTTAACTTACCAGTGTGGCAAGAATAGCATCTAGATTGACACTTAGTATTAGAAACAAAGTTAAAAAAAAAAAAAATCCAACAACACCCCCCCCCTTACTTTAAGAGATTGCTGAAGTAAAATATATGCATTCCTGTGCACTTTACAGTCCCATTCAAAGAGGGCACCTTATAGTGAGCCCTGAAATTTCATTTTGCTGCTTCATTCTGTTTAAAGGGAGAGTTGCTAATTTTTTATTGGCTACCCTAAATGAAAGTGGAGTGGCTTCTGGTGGACTGCTGGTCGATGTCTCTGAAGCACTGAAGTCTGGAGAAAGAGTATACTTTAGACACAATATGCCTAGTGAAACTACTATGTTGCACAGAGCACAGCAACACAAAAACTAATGAATATAGCTCCCAATCATTTTTTAGGAGTGTGAAATGTGTTTCAATTTACAATTATTCTTTTATTTAAATTGTCTACATCTAAGACATTACAAATTCTGATAAATTGGAATTAGTAGGGAAAACCAAAAGTAAATGGTCTTTTTTCTGTGGATTGGTTGGTGAGATACATCTTTAATGAATACACAGCTTTATTATTGTGACTGTAAAGTGTCACAAATTAAACTAGCAGATATTTACTCATCACTAGGAAAAAAAAAGTAGAGAAATGGTTTTAAAGAAAAGTTCCTTTGACGTTAAAATTAAGGTTTTGAAAAGCTAAGGTATTAGCCAATATGTCAATTTGGAAACTTGTTTTCTTCTCTGTGAATTTAACCTGATATTTTCCTGTTCATCTGAAAGCAAATACTTAGAGTACTCTCAGCACCAGCTGGAATAACAGTCTGATTTCAGAGACACAGAAAACTCGTATTTTTTTTCCTGTTAGGCTCTTTTTAATACAAGCTGCTGAATTTTGCATGTAAGATTGTAATCTGGGTTAATGTTGATTGCTCCTATACTTAACAAATTGCCAAAGAAGTCTCAAAATCATACTATTGGTAGGAGGCAACTGTTTAGTTACATTGATAAAAATGAAATTCAGATTCATATAAGAATTTAATATTTGCTGCCTGCATTCCTGTTGCCTTTTTTTCTTCTACTTCTTTTTGTTCCCCCACCCCACCCCCCCAATATTGGGCAATATATTGACACAGTTGACACAGTAAGTTCTGCTTGTCAGCACTATCAAGTAATTCTGGCAAGTTTATCCATGTACATCTGCCACTCTTCATAACTAAGCATTTTTGATCTGCTTCAGAAATACCTTTCAGTAAACTTGCTAGCAACACGTTAGCGCACATTAGCAAGTTCTTTCTGCTAACCTGTTCTTTTCCCTTACGTTGAGGTTATAAGACTTTTTAAAATTTGTGGTTTATATTTAATTAATTCCTTAATGAGTTGTAAAGCTCAAGATGTTCTAATTAAAAGAAAAATATTATGTTCACCAGTTGAATTAACATCAGTGATACGTATTTTTTAATTCAGGTCTTTGCAGTGACCAAAAATTTTAAGCAGAAAACTTCTATAATCAAGGTTTGTGTTCTGAGTCTGTAATATTTGAAGACAGCTGATACTCAGCTACTGATATATCTAGTTCTAGGAAAAAAAATTGAATTTGCAAATGGTTCTCTTAAGAACATGTATATAAAGCAATAGGCTATATGTCTTCATCCCCAAATTTGAGTAATACATTAGTGCAGCTTGTATGTCAAAACCAATCAGTGTCTGTCCCAAGGAGTTGTGCTGCAGAACTTACCAGAACATTTAAAATATCAGTTGGTAGGAATTCTATTGGCATCTGCCTTGTGATTGGTGTTGAAAGGCAACTGAAAATGCTTTGAAGGAGACTGTTTTCATATACTTGCTGAGGAAAATTGATTGCACTCTATAAAAAAAAATTTGAAGATACAAAGCTGATAGAATAGAAAAGAAGCGATAGGTCGGGAATGAAATGTAATGGCAAATAAGAGTTCGAGATAGGATCACAGGAATAGATGTGGAACAATGCCAGATATGAAATATAGAAATGTGGCCAGTTTGTTCTTCTGAGTATTCTTCAGCTTCTAAGTGGTTCAGGTGAAGGTCTTCTGGTGTGATTGTCATGACAAGCAATAGTGTTGTGCCATTATGCTAGGTGATCCTCATTTCTGGCATTTGAGGCTGACATTAACTGATTGTCCCTGGGACCTGGGCAACGGTTCAGTTCCTTTTACAGCAGAGTGGTGGGGCTTGAAGAGAGCTATTGTCATCTCTGCTCTGAGCTGCTCCCAGAATTCTCTTTTCCTTCACTTCTCTCAGGTAAATAGTGCATTTCTTTTGGCTTTTGGCCATACGAAGATACTGGGACGTAGCTTGTGGGGTTAGGAGGATTGATAGTGCCTGCAATAGACCCTTGGAAGCACAGATAACGAATTCTCTTTACGGTGGAGAAGACAGAGAAGGAATTAAATATTTGGAGACCAGTATGCTAATTAAGGAAGTCTACCCTGTGGATTTTTAATAATAACAACACTATAACAATTTCGCAGAAAGTGTTCCAAGTTCTGCTGCTTTCTGAGTAATGTTCTTCAGAAACAATAAAAAATGCACAACTGCAAATTTTAGATTTAAAAAATGTATAGCAATTTGGTGCTCTGAAGGTTCTGACATACATCAAGTCATTCTTGGCAGCTTTACTTATAAATACTTGTCTGTCAGAAATAAATAAGGTGGTATTTATTGTGGATAAAGATAGTTCTAACATGCTATCTTCTTTGCAGAGAGACTGAGAAAAGTTTTTTGGGGGAGGTGTTTTTGGTGTTTGGTTTTTTCCTTATTGATTTCAATAGGAATTAGTCTAGACCCAGATAAAATTATAAGCTAAATTTAGAAATTATATACAATTTCAATATTTCATACTTAAACAAAATGCAAATCCAAACATGCAGCAAGTTTGTGTATAAATATAAGTATATATTCATAAATATGTTTGTATGTATATGCATTTATACATTTAGATATAGATACACTAATTAGTAATACATTAGCAGGCATAAGTACTTTGTGTTGTACTAAACACACCATAGCTGTTTGTTGAGTGAAGTGAAAGGCAAGGGAATGGCTACTGTATAATGTTTATAATCCCAATGTGACTTCTGGTTGATGATTAATAGACAGCTCCTTAAGGAGCTGCTTTCTTTAAACACTTGAAGTTCTTCAGGCCTGTGATATTAGCCCATACTTTGCTTTCTCCATGTCAATATAGATTGATACTCAAAATAAATTACGTGCGTACACAGACATACATATGAATATACGCGCTTATGCAGTAAACTAGCGCATTTTTTGTCTCCAAGTCCTAGGGAAAAAAAAATATTAAATACGCTATTAACTTCAATTTTATAATGTTTGTGCTAACTTCTTCACAGGCAATGAATTGGCTGTAGCTTATTTGTCATAGTTCTGTTTATTACCACTACAGTAACCTGAAATGCATATTAGGATATCTCATATATGTGCGTGTGTGTATTAAAAATAATGACTGAATTAGAATGAGTTCAAGTATTGGAACATTCATGAGTGTGAAAAAGTTTTATATTTATCAGTAAAGGAGTTTTACCGGCTAATACATTCTGGTGACTGTCATTTTAAAGCCTCTGTTTAAATCTAGATTATTTTTTTTTTCCCCTAGCCAGAGTAGTTGTATGCAATAAGTCTATTTGAAGATGAATTTTTAAAACACTGTATTTCTTTAGTCTAAATTTGACATTCTGGGCTGGTATCTTGAAAACTATTTCTTAATGTGTAGTCTAATCTTAATTTTTCTTACATGATGACACACAAGTACTGGCAGCCTGCAACTTTATGAACAAAAAAAAAAAAAAAGAAAAAAAAAGGACCTAGTTGTGGAAGTAACTTAGTCCGCTTTTCTATCACCCCCCCGGCCCCTTCTTACATGCTTCTGTTGTTACTATTAACTAGTACAATATGTAGCCTGATTCTGAATATTGAAATGTGAGAACACGTGTCATGGTATCTCAGTAGTCTGCCAGCGTAACAGATACAAGCAATACATGACATTCTAGCCTTAGTGGTTGTGAAGTATTTTACAGTTTTTGTTAGATTTTAAATTTGACTGAGTTCTAAATGTCTGCATTTTCAAATTAATTAAAATACAGTAATAGTACAAAAGTACATGGCTCTTATATTTAAAGTATGATGATTTCAGCATGAATTACTTATTGATTTTAAGTAACCAACTGAATCATATATAAGCCCTCAAGTTAGTAAAGGTAGAGCAATAGTGTGAGTTCAGTAGGGAGTTGGTATTCTGAGCAACTCCATATGTAGGCAGGACTTCCTTAAAAACATTAAAGGTATTAATATAGAACAATGTATCAATAATTTTGTCTTAAAGATTTGATTATGCAATTATCTGCCTTTCCTTTGTGAGGTAAGGCAGAAGAGAAGGTTAAGGACATGGCAGTTTATTTTGCTATTTCTTTTCTTGGATCATCTTCCCTGTTTTCATTTTTTTTGTCTAGAGGTGGCTCTTGTGAATGGAATGTAAGAGGACGAGAGACCTGGAAAAGTAATGTTTTCCTGTTCCAGGTGATTTTCAAGAAGAAAATATGAGTTTGCTGAGTGGATTTCCATTTCTTAGCAGATGGTAAAATAGCTCTCCTTTCATTAAGGTCATTCATGAGCGATTCCTGGCTGAAGCGTACCAAAGGGAAGCTAAAAGACAGCACTGCTTAGTTTAAAGTTATATAGGGATCTTAAACTGTATGCATATGAGTTTTGCTTGGACTGGATAGACTTCTGTGCTTTCAAAAACTTTTAAATTAGGCCAGAGAGAAAAACATCATAGCAAAACTATCCAGTGATGCCCTCTGAGAGAGGCTCTAAGGCACTCTTGCCTTTATTTGTTTTTCTTTTTCCTACCAATCACTTGAGATAGTGTTACAAGTTTGAAAATACTCTTCATAAATAAAAGATGCTTGTCCTAGAAATTAAATCAAAATATTATTTCAAACTGTGGCAAAAACTCCCAGAGAAAATAAAGGCCTTTACAAACTTCACTGTTTTTCCCAAAATAAGCATGCTACTTTGATTTTGCTTTTGCTTTTATCATAGTAACATGTAATATGTTATTTCAGAAAAGGATCTGTTCAAGACCTTTAGCATAATGGCAGTTAGCAGACTTTAGATAGAAAGAGTATCTCTTTTCTCTTTCTTTTCCCTATTCCCCCCACCCCTGTCTTCTCAACTCCTAGAAATCAATATTGAAAGCTTTTCGTGTATAATTGTTGGTTGCAATTAACTGCTGAATATGGAGCACCATATTCTTTAGGTCTGAAAGAGAATTGTTTACTTGTATTCCATGTCTTCAGAAAAAACATGTTTTTATTGTCAGAAGATATCAAAAGCTAGGTAAAGAAATTCTGTATGATCTTCAAATGGGAGGAACAATAGAAGTAGGTGGAAGTTACTGCCTTCTCTCAGGGGTAATCAGACTGTTGTGCCCTTCTAGCCTATTGCAAGCCCACTTAAGTGCTTAGTTTCGCAAGATGCTGCCTGAAGTAATTCATACTGTTTCTCATCTCAGCCTACTTGTTCGGTGTGGTGGGGTGGAAATAAAATTTCAGAAAGGGCAGGAAACAGAGTTTTCTAATTTCTGTTTACTCAGCATAAGGTCAGCTAAATTTCCCTTTGGACTCTTCCTGGTGCTATGTGGGCTAATAATAATAACTTCCCTTCTATAGGGAAACTTCCTAAATGTCCACATGTGTTTAGAGATATCCCCCCCCCCCGCCTCTAGCCAGCAACAAGAGTAAGTGGAACATGTAGTATGACACAAATAAACTATGCATATTTCAAAGCTTTTGACAATTTTTCCATTCCTAGTAATAGTAGCATTTTGTATATAAATGTATGCAAAATGTATATGTATATACATCTATAATCTATATCTATGTATAAGCAGTTCATTTTCTCCAAAAAACAATTATAATTAATTTTCAGTAACAGCTGCTTTAGAACTACATTGACAAAGAAGGTTTTGCTGTTATTGAGATAATTTGCCTCTTTTTTCGTGCTTAAACTACACTTATTTTTTCCATGACTATGCAAGTTGAGATATAAGAGTTTTCCATTCCCATTTTCTAACAAGTATGTCAGAACATATTTAGGCTTTTCAGTTTTTAGGGTATTGTGACATTTTATACATTCTGTAACCAAATTTAGGGTACTATTACCATGTATTGTTTCATTATTTCTTCTTTATTTAGTTTTTCTCTGTTTCATGTAGTAGAAATTTACAAGAAGTGCAAAAGCATTGCTTTTAAGCAATTATTAGAATATTGTGCATACTGATAATAAGCAGGTGTCTCAGTAGTTAGATTAACGTACTAATTTTGTAAACAGAACTAGATCTTCATTTGTGTAATCTTTTTGTTATTACTTGTAGGTTTTAGAATTTAAAAAATGCAAGTTGTGAAATGTTGCAGAAACTTTGTGTATGCTCAGACTTGGTCACATTTTCATAAGTTTCAGTTATATGATTCTGTCTTTTCCTACAGGTAGCATTTGTAAAACACAGCTAATTGATACTTTCCTTTTCCTCATTGTTTAATGTGGCTTTATCTCTTTATTGCATGCTTTTCACTCATCCCAGAGATAAAATTGTCACTTTTTCTAACATCTTATAGAAGAGAAGCACTGTGCTGGTCAGGATAGATCCTGATCTGCTTTGTCACAACACTGTTAGGAGAAGGGGTGGTGTGATCTCCATTCTACAGATGTAAATAAGAGCACAGAGTTTGGGAAAATCATTCTCTTTTCAATGTTCAGTCTGAGAATACTGAAAAGTTGTGGGTTTTGCTGAAATATTTAGCATATATAGCTCTTTGAAAACAGAACATCCATTGACTGTCTCCAAGTTTGCTGTTTGTGTGAATCTCAAATTAGGCACCAAAAAGTGAAGAAAACAAATTGTCACTTGTGAAAAGTTTTTGTTTAAGTTACATGCCAATTATTCAGGAATTAAGAACTTTTCATTAGGGAAGAGAAAAGAAGCAAAATATTTAATTTCCTTAATTGAGACCCACTTTTCTTTCAACTAGCTGTGTGTTCTCTCTACATCTTCCAAATTCTGCAAGAAACAACATAGAACTTCTATAAACAAACAACCTCTTAATTATTCAAAACATTGCTGATAGGCACTGAATGAGGTAGCATTTTGTCAGAAAAATGGTTTTGTAACTTAGACAGCTATAGGTTATTCATGCAAAATGGTAGAATTTAAATTGTACAGGCAGTCTTACTCCTCTACTTCCTAACTTTTTTTTGTGCAAAATTTGCAAGAATTGCAGTTTTCTTTTAAATTCCTAGAGCTTAAGTAAAATACTTAATCAAAACCACAGATTCTGTTACATGTTAGGATGATGACCTTCACGTGATTCATCAGCCAAGTTGGAGTCTTTTGATCAACACTACAGCTTGTTCATGGTTTAACTAAGTTAATGAAAGTAATGTGTACAGAGCACATACTGTCAATGGGTTTCAGTTTTGGGTGAAGCATGATTTTGTGGGTATGGCCCCTTTTTTTTTTCATCCACCCTTGAACTGTTCAACTCCACTCCTTCCAAACTTCCCTTCTACTTCTTTCTGTTCCTGCTTTTTGATCCCCTTTTGTACTGAGGCTTCTCATTTGAGTTGGCCTTCCCTATTCTGCTTTCTATGTCAGAGCTTCAGGTTACAGGGGAAGGCCCAATAAACCCCTGTAGTCATAATCTGAATTGCGTTCACTTACTCTGTGGGAATTACTCCTGTGCAAATTTAATAGCATGAGGGGTTTTAAGTACGTTTAAATAAATTCAGGAAGAATGGAGTTTTCAGAAATATTAGGTAGAAATTTAGAAAATTTAACCAAGTGATAACTTAGTCTGAACATGCTGAACTGATTTTCTTTCCCCATCCCCACACCCAGCTTCCAGAATGTGTGACTTGGGATGGATTTTCACAAAATTGACAGAAAACCACTTCTGACATAAAATGAAAAAAGCATTATGTCTTTAACATGGATGTTTTTAATATATATAATTTTCTTCTACGTCATAATTGTAAGTGGAAGTTCCAGTGAAATTCATCTTTCCTACATGAAAGAATTACTGCAAAGGTGGGCATCTTCACCCTAAAAAGTTTCTTCTGGCAACACTGTAAGCAACTTAAAGTCGACCTTTTAATGAGAAATGTCAGGCAACTTTAGAAAGTGATGCTATCTATAATGTATTATGTTTCTGAATTAATGTCTTCTATATATAAGAAGGGCTCTTCAAAACAAAGGAAAATCACCCACTGAAGCTTTCTTGGTTTTGTTGTCAGAGTGGTAAAAGGTTTTTTTTGTGAGTAAGATTTATTTCCTAAAGGAAGTCTTTAGAATGATGGCTTCTTATGGAAGTTGCTAAAAATAAAACATAACAAACATTTTATTTTAAAACACTTGAATCGTAAAGTCTTTTTTTGGATTAAATGAAAATTCATAATTCCTTGTTGGAAGTTGCTGCTTCATTCTGCTTGAAGCAGTGGAAATGTTTTAGTCTCTTACTGCTGGTGTTTGTTAGTTATCATTGGGGGGGGGGGGGGGGGGGGGGAAGGAGTTGTCATGTTTTCTTGAATGATTATGTAATTCCTACCTGATAAGAATTAAAAAGGCCAACCCAGTGATTTTGACTTGATTTCGAAAGATAAAGTTTAAATTGTCGCTATACCATCAGTACTACTACATTATCACTATTGTCTAGTTTATTTACACTGTATGTGTAGGTAAACTAAATTTAGAAACAGGAACTAGAACCACCAAACTAATTATATTTTTCTTCAATTTTTTTGTTATTTTTCAAATTTAGTTTTTTTCTTTTTTCATTTATTTCTGTAATTCTCAAAGTTTTTGGTGGTTATGCTTAGTCTTTTGTATGGTCTTAATGGAAAAAAAGCAATTTTTATGTTTTTATGTGTATATTCTAAATCCTCACTACAATGGTGCATGTTGAAGTGTGAATTGCAGGGTTTTGACTTTTTATGAAGTCTTTCTTAACATCATAAAAGGTCTCCTGGATGTTTCTTCAATCTTAAACTTACTACGCTTATCTTTTCCACTAACCTCAGATTTCTTCTGCCTCTGTCCTTATTAAAAAAAACCAAATAAATAAAAAATTGAAACCAAGTAAAAATTTTTTGTTTACAGTTTTTACTTTGCTGGTAAAATCAGTAATCATAATGATTTACTAAAACTTTCTCACTGTCATCTAACTGCGAAATGCCATTTAATTTTGGTTACATGTCATACAATGTATGTAACAAACAATTCTTACCCTGAAAGCCTTTAGACTGTTAAACAAAAAAAGGCATGGAATGGGTGAATAGTTTTGGAGCTTGTGCCAAGTATTATTGGACCATCTTCTCAGCTCAGCTATGCTGAACGTTATCCTTTATACATATATTTTTACTTTCACCCAAGATGGTGTTCTTTTATGGAACTTTAGATTTATTTTTTTTATGCCTTATTTCTACAATTGCTTTTTCTGATGATACATAAACCAGTATTTTTTATAAATATTTATGTTTAGTTTGGATTACAAAGTTGCTCTATTAAATTAGAATATCTAAGAACAATGCATTGCAAGATGGTCTGTTAAATGTTAGATCATCTCAGTTTTTCAAGCCTGCCTTCCACTAACATGACCATGACCATCCAGTCATTCTTTTTCTCTTTTCTATTTCTCTCTAACTTTCAAATTTTGCTATTTCTTTCCTATTAACCCAAAAAAAGATTAAAAAAATCAGTCTTTCCAGACCATCCAGTTAAGTATTAAAAAGACAGTGTTAGGTTGAAAAAAAATTGACTGGAAACTTTGACCCTTATTTATAAGAAAGTACTTGTGCTTTCGTCAAGTAATGCATTTTTCTCATGTTCAGTAATATTTTTAAATCTCATATGCAGGTATGACAAGCTCTTCTTGAATTGGTCTGGGCATTTCTTGTTTGTATATTACTGGTAGTGCATTGATTGAGGTCCAAGAGAGCTTGTATCTGCTTAGTTTTTTGGGCCTAGAATGTAAAAGACAGAAATCTCAACTTATTTGTGAAGTTTATCATGTGTTAAGCAGCTTGAAATAAGGTAGAGAATTAGCAGCATGTGATAGACAATCATGAATTTTATATGACCTTATAGTAGTCAACAGATCATACTTCAGAAACCTTAAATCTAATATATTAAACTCCCACATTCCCAGTGGTCTCACACGGCAGTGTTATCCAGAGTACTAATCAGAGCTTTTTTAGGCAGATCCTTTAATGCAGTATTTTACTTTGTGAAGGAGATTTGTGAAAAGCATTAATGAATTAGCATGTGGGTAGCTAGTGTTACTACCATTTACTACATGACCTTTACAGTAACTGTATGTTTGTAAAGGGTTAATGAATGATTAATGTATTAACTGATTGTTAGGGTCCAGCACATTAACAGATGTCTTACAACCAAATCTAATACCATCTATGGATGTGCTTACTAACTGTTAAGATGTATAATAATCAAGTCTGTCAAGTGTTTATAACATACTTTGTGGTTTTGAAATTTTCTTTAAACTACTTATAAAGATACCTTTTAGTTTTAAATTATGATTCCCATAACTGTCTGACCTAATATTTAATCTCATTAAATAATTTTCTTACTCATGTATTCTTTCTTGGCTCATATTGTTTCTTCCTGCAACATTAAAAAAAAAAAAAGAGAAATTGAAAACTGTGAAACCTCTCACAGTAACTGACAGGGCTTTTCTTAAAATTCACAAAGCCCTAAGTAGCAGCTAACTGTGCAGTAGGAAGACTAAAGCAGAATAAGAGGATGGAGGAAACAAAAGTCAGGGATAAGAAAAAGTAGGGGTTTTATAATACAAAATGAAATTGAAGTTGTGACATATTCCTATAAGGTAATCCAAGATGACAATATACCCATTCCCTTTCTGTGGATGAGAATTTCTGCAAATAAAATCTTGCAAACATTACGCTGGGTTTGACATTTCAGTGGTAAGGGTCCTCAGCTTGGTAGCTCCTGCTACTTTTGGCTGCTAATAAATGAAGCTGTACCTGGGGCTTCTGATTAATAAAATCAACCATAATTGTCAGCAGAGTTTACAAGTAATGTTTTGATGCAAGCTTCTGTACACAGTCTTACCTCCCTTGCCTAAACAGGAACACCCTCTTCTGACATGGTTTTGCAAAGTAGAAATAGTAGATTACATACAGAACAATTTTTTCTTGTTAGGCAAGGGAGAAGTAGCTGACGTTGTGTGCACCATTTAAAACTACTTGAAAATGGATTGTAGTAAATTCTACAGTTTGTTTGGAAGGCCTGACTTTCCAGAGAAACTGGGAAGTTTTCTTGCTCTTTCACTTACATAGTAGCCTTGTTTGAATATGAACTTGAACTGGTCAATGTTTCAAAATACAGCTCAGTCCTTGGCTCTGTTGGGTGTGTGGAGGAAGGGGAATAGTTTAAAAGAATGAATGCAATGAAAATAGCTTTTTTTATGAATACAGATATAAATAGATGCAAAAGGCAACCCTACTAGAGGTATAATTTTTCATACAACCTGCAGTTTTGTTTACCTTTTCACACTTAACATCTATACTTGTGGTTTGTAATTGTCCAGAAATTAACTAGTAAACTCTTGTCTTTCTCCTTTTTGTGTCCTTCTTTCTGGTTGATGAGGTCCCAGTATATTGTGAAAATTGAGTCCTTGAGGTCATGACCTTGTGGTTAGTGCTATTAAATATCATCCTGCTTTGCTGCAGTTCTTCAAATTAATTCAGTTCTTTCTCTATGATGAGCTGATCTCTGTATTGATGATATCTTGTAAATGTTATTAGTGTGTTCCTACTTTTAATAACCAATGTTATTGATAAAATCTGTCTCAAGATCTAAGAAACTCCATTATAACTTTTCTTTAGCAGATTTCACTGTTTAGCACTATCAGTTCTTTCCCTTTTTATTATTTTCTTTACCTCAATTGCACTAATAACCATTCCCCCCCCCGCCCTTACATAGTTTGCTTGTAGCAAATGCTATATTGAAGTCCTTGTTAGATCAGCCATATCATATTCTTTCAAGAACCAGAAATCATAGTTACCAGGATATTGCATCATTAACGTATGATGCTACTTTATCTCTGCTTTGTATTTCTTAAAGAGAAGAAATCCTTGAATTTCAGTCATAAAAACTAGAAACAATGTTTGTCATCTATAGTTTCATATGCTGCTTCAGTTATTGCAGTTCTTTCATTTTTATTTTGCTGGTCAGATATATACAGTACTGACATGCTTACTTGGACTAGCTTTAGTTGCTCCACTAATGGTGCCTTACAGACTCTGGCTCCTTTTGATTACAGTGTTCACATGCAGCTGATGTCTGTTACTGAATTGGATAGATGATATTGCTTTGTCTCTTACTGCTTACCTGTCTTTACTGTTTACCTTTGTTTACCTCATTTTCCCCTCTGTATGTAAAGACCGATTATGGAGGCTATATTATTTTCTCATTACTTCTTCTGATATGTTTTTGTTTAATTCTTTCATCAGTCTTGCTAGACTTTTCCTAGTCATTTCTTCAAGGTATTCACGCAGAACTTGTTACGGTTCCCCTGAATGTACTTAAGTGGCTGAACATCCTGGTTCTTTCCTTCTAGCAACATTTCTTAAGGTGCCTGTCAATCTTAATTACCTTGTGCAAAAAAGGAAAATTCTGTTGCAAATCAGGTAGGCTTTTATCTCAAGACATTTTACCTGTCTGGAGCAATCTTTACTAAATTTGCCCTGTGCTAATCAGTTTAGCTCTTATAACGTAAAAGGAAAGCGTTTTTCATGATTCTATGAGTATCCTTTCCAATTTGAGGAGTTAACATAAAGAAGGCTTCCTTTTGGTTAATTGCCTGTTCATACGTTTACTTGTATATCTTGAATGTGACTTCTGAATTATTTTAATTCATTAAATCCAAATGTGCAGCAGTAGTTTGAATGCATAACACCTAAATGACAACACAAAAATGCTTATGGCTTCTTCTCTTCCAAGAGGAAGAAATATCCTTTTAAGGGTTTTAACATAAGTATTCAGGCACCTTGTACATGAGACAGTTGTTCTTTTCCTCATATCCTGTATGCCTTTGAGCCCCTTAGGTAATAAAAGATGCAAGTATGCATAGTGTGATTCAGTTACTATTTTAATATATTTATTATATGAAATAATATATTTTAATGTATTAATTTTGAAGTTGTTATTAAACTGAAATATTTCATTCATGGGATGATTCAGTACTTGCAACTGGAAAAATTCCTTCTTTGTTTACAAAATTTGATCTGAAATGGAATTGCTTGCATATAATTGATTTGAAGAGTTGCTTCTAATTAAAACATAATTTGGAGCTGGGTTTTCTTTTCCTCTACTTCTGCCCTTCCTTCCTCTAAGTGGAGCTTGATGCTATAAGTAGTCTTTGGATTGCTGCTCTCTGCTGTTTGCCACCTGTTCAGTTGCATATATGCAGCCTTTGGTAACTTTGAAGCTGATAAAATAGTTAATAGCAAATATTCTTAAATTAAAGTTTGTAACATAATGACACTTTAGGAAGAAGATTGCCTCGTATCCCAGTGGCTATACAGGAGTCCTCAACTCACGTCTAGAAGTAGGTGCACAGCTTGAGAGAGGCTGTAGTCCTCTTTTGCTTATAACTTGGTGGCTGTGACAGCTTGGAATTCTATGATAGATGATGTCCTTGATAAAGTCCCAGGATGGAGAACATTTGCTGCCTAACTATTCTCAATCCCCATTAGGAAGAAGGTGGCAGAGTGGATTTTTTTACGTGTACCTCTATAGTAGGTTTTAAATTCTTGTGCCACAATTTGTCATGCATATTAATCATGCTGTAATAATATAAAGTTAGGACTTGGACAACTTACACGAGTAACTTTAGTGAGTAAAAGTATATGGCAACTAATAGGTTAAACATTTTCTTTAAATCCTGCTGGACGCAAAGTGACATCACACTGAAAAGGTCACCTCCTTGTCTTCCCTGGGAGCTGTTTTTTATTGAGAGTGTTTGTGGCATGGTTTAGGCCTGTGTATAAATATTGGTAAATGACCCCACTTCCCTGCCAACCCTGTCGAACAACTATTTCCACTATACTTAACTTTTTCTTGGTTTCCTTTTAGAAGTAAAGGGCTATATTGGCATTAAAATGACAGAATTACTGTCCTCTCTGAGGGTAGTTTTCCAAACCAGTAGGTGAAGTTCTTGTCCTGTATGAACAGATGAAATGTCTTACCCTGTTTTTGTTGAAATTCCTGTCTGGAGTTCTGGCACCTACAAGCTGTTTTACTCAGGAGGCACTATTTCCTGGGCACAACGGAAATGGAACAGGAGCCTGACTTGAAATATGCCAATTAGGTATTACTTTAGTCACATTGTTCTTAAAAGCATGATGAGTTTGGTTGAGAGTCAGTATTTTGTTTGTCATAAGACTTAAACATTTCACTGACACTTTTTTTTTAACCTTACCAATATATCCCATGTCACAGATCAGTAACTGTACACAAACCCACTGTTTCAGTTTCAGAGAAACCCTTGAGATTCCTTTACTGTGGTGGCCACAGTAAATGAAGCTACTGAGCAATAGTGCTCAGACATCTGTTTGACAGTTATTACTTGTATTCTTTTCTATCTTCCATTTTGTCTCATTATCCTATAATATCGGAGCGGACAGTCTGCTCCTATTGTAAATCTTTCTGAGACAATATCTTCCTTATACAATATGTCTCTACTGTCTTTTACATTATGTGGTCCAGACTGTGAAGCATGATCATTCAGATTCTTTCATGTTGTAGCATCCCCAATACTCCCTTCTCCTCTGTTTGCAGTCTTTGCCTCTTTGTAGTGCTTTCATCTTGTGATTTGAGGTTTGCACTTGTGCTGATTTAGCTGCAAGGTGTTCTTAGGTCAATGTTAGTTTTTCCTTGCTATGGTACATAGGCATCATTCTACTGAACAGAGTGGTAGAAGCCCAAAGGTAACTTATAAGTGTTGAACTCTTGCACAGCAGGCCAATGAACCAGGTAAATTATGTCATTTTAATAGCTCAAGGGTATAATGAATGGCCTTGTAAATTCTACTGCTGACACTGTTTTTTTTCCACTTGCTTGTTTTTGTGAATTGATGATCATCTTGGGTGTAACTACTTTAATCCTATACTTTAAAAGTGTTAGAGTCGTTTGTTACTGGAATCAGTAACTATAATAGAAAGTGGATGCATCAGCTTTTTGAGAGGCATTCATTAGCAGGACTGATGTGCAGATTTTTATCTAAAGCATCATGTAGAACAAAATATGACTAAACATAAATCCTGTCAGTGAGTGCTCAGTCAGTTGTAATGTCTGCAGATCATTCCCTACAGTAGTGTAATGGGTGTAAGAATAATAGCTGTTCTGTAGATTCCTTTGATTTTTTTTGGTTGTTGTGGGGTTTTTGTTTGTTTGGGTTTTTTAAACATGTTGTCTAATTGTTTTGATGGCAAAAGGAACATGTTTGAAATATTAAGTGTATTAGATTTCTGTTTGCTGGTAATAAACAGTGTTCCCTATGGGAGCATTAGGTTAGGTGATTTCAGCATTTGACTAGGTGCTTTACTTTCTTTGAATATGAGGTGGAGAAATAACACTAGTGATCATGTAACTAGTACGCTTGGCATATTATAAAAGTCTGTATTGGAAGAATAGCTAAGGGTGCTTCAAAGAACACAGTAAGTAGGCTATTGCTTAGGCTCTAATGAATGAACAATGTAATATAGAACAATATATATATTTATTTATTTATATTATATATATATTTTGTTTGGTTTTTTTAATCCAGTAGAGCCATATTGTGGTTTGTTGCCTGCAACTCCAAAATGTGAATTGTCTAAACCAGGGAAACAGTCAATGTATTTCTCTCAGTCTGCCCTGTAGCTACCACCTCTATTTAGCACAAGGCAGGGTAAATTCTATTACTTTCTTCCCTGCAGTTTGCAAGCAAATACTGAATATTCAGTAACTTGTCAAGATAGTCTCTTTAAGTGATTAAGCCAAGTCTTATGGCTATAAAGCCTGAACATTTTTTTTATATATTTTGAGCATGTATTGTGTACAAAAAGGGAATCTCATCTTAACTGTGAAGTAAAATGACCTTTAAACTGAATAATATGATTTGTATCAGTTTTTGTAATTCTATGTAAAGCCTGTTGTATCTCTTCCTATTTCTGTGCTTTTTAGTTCATTTGGAAATAAAAATTAGAAACATTTCACTGAAAGATTTTAGGGGTTTTGTAACATTTTAGAACTCAGAATTTGTAAAGGGGTAAAGTCTCAATACAACCTTTACTTCTGTGGAAAAATTGCTTGAGTAGGTCAAGTTTTCAAGGCTTTTGGATTCAATCTATGTTCTTGCATGTTAGCTATAAAAGTTTATATAACACAGGCAAGATGATTAAATATCATTAACTAGAGTTCTGAAATGTTATTTTTCAAATTATATGGAAATGTTTCCATAATCTATATACAATTAGATATTGTTTTATATTTGTATTAAACTTCCCCATTTTTCTTAGAAGCTTTTTGAACAAGCTTAAAAAAATTCACCTTTTGCCCAGTGAACTTCTGAACACCTATAAAAGTAGAATGTGCTACAGTTGGTAGTGAGAAAAGACAAATGTATGAAAAGTCAATGTGTTTCTTCTGTGGGCATTCCAAGAGCAATAATAATGTAAGAAAACATTCCCCTTTTTGTTCCAGTAAAGGAACATAATAAATCCGGCTTAGTTTAATACTATCCAAAATTAACTGGAAAGATCAAAAAAGAAAGTGGAATTAAAATAAAATTCCATTAAGACTTAATACTAGCAGCTCTGCTATAATGTTCTTTATCGTGGGTATAGAAAAATTTACCCTATTTTTCCCTCCTACCTACATTTCATGCCTTCTTATTTGTTTTGGTTTATTTTATATTTTCATGAAATCCAATATAAGGAAAAAATTACTGAAATTTCTGGTTATTCTAGTTCTGCATGCATCTGTGTTGTCAGTCATGTTATTGGCAGCATTCAAGCACCAAGCTGCAAAGGAAGTAACACTTCCTATTTACAGTTTTTTGATTCTGTTGCAAAGCAATCTTTTTACTTTACCATGGGACCATATTCCTCAGATGTCCTATCTTTTGAAAGATTTTTTTTTTTTTAAACTTTACTGAGAATGCAAGTGGGATTGCATCACAGCTGAAGCTGTTAGGAGCTAAAGACTGCTCAGTGAGTATTTAGAGCTTGCTGTATGTGATCATTCATGTGCACTGTCATGGCAGATTGAGCATGTCCCAAGCCGAACTTCTGTAATACTTTTTTTGCAGTTGCTGTTTTTGCTGCTTTGGATTGGGATACTGGAGCAAGACAAACTTGTTTTCCTTGTGTTCTTAGTAATAACCCCTGCTGCAGGTGCTAGAACAGAGTGAGCGAGCCCAGTTTAAAATAGTGCTGGCATTTTACCCTGTATTTATTCAAAGCTGGCTTCCATTGACTTCAGCTTTAGTTGGCAATACTTAGTAATCCTGTGCAGCCAAATCCAGGCTTATGTCAGGAACAGAAGAATGAAACACAGCAGTGACCACAGTGAAGAAGTCTGCACTGATAGGGAAGTTGTTTAAGCCATAAGAATTTTAGCCATTCCCCAGGATCTCATCCCTTTCTTCTGATCAGAATACTACATGTAATGTCCCAGAATTTAGTAAGTAAAAAATGCTGAGACTTCTGTGAGCCTAACTGGAGTTTTGGTACTCTCCTGGAACTGGTTAATAGTTCACTGAGTGGAGGCCATCTTGTTGCTCTGCAGGGTTGGGCTGCATTGCGCCACATACTGGTGCAGGAAGCTTGAAAATCTACGGCAGCATGAAAATGTAGAACAATTAAATAAATCAGTGAAACTGAGATATTGCTCAGAATATAGGAAGCTTGGAAGCTGAATAGGAAGTCAGTTAGCAGATGGACTGAAATATATAGACCCAGGGAAATATATCTTTGGAAGGGTCAAGCCACCTGAGGTTTTGCTGCTTGCATACTGAAAAATAGGCAGATCAGGTGTATCTCTCAGCTCGATGTGTGTTTTATGGTACAGGTGCAGATGACCATACCAACAAGAATTCAACACATGCAGAAATACATTGTTAGGGATTTTGAGTATGGACAGTAGCTAGGCTTGGGCAACATGTGCTAGATTCCTGACATGCCTTCTCAGGGTAAAACTTTTCACTTTGTGACTGTAGTTTAATCAACTAATGGTCAAGTGTCTACTGCTGTAATCCTCTGCAGAGACAGAAGAAAAAGATAAGCTTCAGTTTTTGGAGCAAGGTGCATGTTCTCCATGTCTCCGCTGTGGGATATGTTGGTCATTTCCTTTTTTAGTTCATTAGTTCCAATTACTTAGGGCTACTTGTTCAAGCTGAAAGAGATAGTGAGCAAACCAGGCTGTATTAAGGTCCACTTACCACCTATTATGGCCCTAGCTATAGATGTGGTCTTGGCTTTGTCATCCATGCTGTAGTCATATATTCTATCCTCATTCTTTACCTATCCCTCTTATCAGTAAAGACATGGTTTGTCTATCTATTGGGGGGGAACTGAAGTAGTGCTAGGTATGCCTTGCCCTTACATGCCCATGCTCTGAGTCTGAGGGGGGCAGGACAAAGCACACCACACTACAGGGTATGACAAAGGGAAAAAGTTCTTTTGCTTTCAAATGATAACCATACATGTCAATTACATACTTCAGGTACTGCTAAGTAATCTTTGTTTCATAATTAAGATAACTTTAAGAATGTCTTTTCCCTTCCTGGAATTGGCTGACACACTGATTACACCCCAGCCGTCTCCTGGAATAAGCAACATAGGCATCTGTCCTAGAGATAAACAGACCTCTTCAAAGCACTGTTTTGATTCATTCCTGGAGCTGGTTCACTATGTGTATTGGATAGAGACTGGAGACCTCTGAAAAATTATTATGGTTGTATAATTAAAGACTAGCATAATACATATGCACAAAATTGTAAAATGCAGTAGAATGCAAATTATGGTATTTTCTCATTTTATTTTAGTGTCTTGACTTTGCAGTTCTTTTTTGGCAAAGTTACTGGGTTTTGGTTTTTTCTTTTTTTTTGTTGTTGGTTTTTTGGGGTGTTTTTTTGTTTGGGTTTTTTGTTGTGTTTTTGTTTTGTTTTAAATTAACAGGCAGATTATAGGCACTGTGTTTTGTGACATTTTTAATCAGCCTTACAGGTAAGATATTTAGAGGTAGAAAGTTGAGAGCCAACTTCAATTGAAGGTCCATTTCACTTTGTGATCCTTCAAAAATCTGATCCTGCATATGCGTTTGTGATTTTTCAGTATGCTTTACATACATACTTTGAGGAAGTCTATGTCATGGATGAATGTATAGATAACAACCAAGGGCTGGGATTTAAAGTTCTGGGACCCATATCTTCTTTAAGAGTTGTTATTACTAAGCAGTTTTTCTTTCTTTCAAGACAGAGTATTCTAAGAACTGAAATAGGCTGCCATATATACTAGCAGCTAAAAAGGAACGAGCTGCTGTCTGTACACAGCAAAAGTACAATCCAACCTGGGCAGGCTGTACTTAATCTTTTGGTAGCTTAATGATTGCTGCGTAGCCAAAGGCAGTGCCTTGTAGCTGGAGATTTCTCTTTTATCCGTAATGTAGTTTATCTAAGTCAGTCTTAGGATCTTTGTCTTCTCTGGAAGGTCCTAGCAGATTTTCCAGACTTGCTGGATTTTCAAACTTCTTTTCCAAGTTTTTTATTCTGCTTTATCATTCTGTATTTTATATTTTGATTTCCATTCATGGTCCTAGTCCTGGAACTTCCTTGCAAAGTTCTCATGTGCTACTAAGGACCTTTATGAATTGTTTCCGTTGTTGGGATTGTTTGGCAGTAGATCGGTAGCTTGTGGAAACAATGCAAAAGGCAAATGTGGGAGATGGAACAGTATCAGTTCACAAAACCAGGAGAACCTGTTCATGCTGAGAAACAAGAAAACATCATCTGATGCATGTGTGTGCAGAAGCACCAGGCTTCTTGGAAGAAATTGCTGAATTTAGGAAACAATCTTCAAAACTGCTGAGTACAAATTAATTACTACTGAAATGAAAGCTACTAAGAAAAATGGTAGTAGCCCTTTTACTTAGGAGCTAGAATGTTAGCCCTGACTTGTTCGTTTTATCACCCACACTACAAAATCTGTAGTCAGCATGCGTTATACTTATGCACATGCCACAATATACTCGTAAAAATCTGTTGTGTCTAAATTTCCTTTACTTGATTTAGCTTGCTCGAGTACTATAGTGGGAAGTGTTATAATTGCCTAGGTAAAGGGTTTTGATCAAATTGATCTTCCTGTGGCCAGTGTAGGTCTAATTTAATCTTGAAAATATATTGCAGGTTTGTAAGCCCCTTAAAAGGTTAGAAAGATCCTGCGTTCTAGCAAACCTTGCCTTCGATGCTATGATTTTTTTTTTCCTCCCTTTTTTTCACATATGACCATGTGCACAGCTCCTTGGGAAGCTTTAGAACAAAGTAGAACCTCCCAGGGATTTGCTGCTATAGTAGCATACTTAAAATATAACATACATATGTTAATAAAGGACAATTAAATTAAATTTGTAGGCTGTGTCCCCTTCTGAACTCACTCCTTCCGGCCTCTAAGACTGTAATCTCAGGCATGTTTAAAGCTGGAATAAACTATCATTGTGGCAAAAGCAGCAGTCCTGCCCTTTTGCTGTCCTGCGAGTGTTGGTTTTGCCAGCTCAGGTCTGCTACAGCTATATAGTAATCCAGATCAGGGGACTGATCTGACTGAAAAATACTTCCCCACCCCTATTTAGGACACAAGCTGTATCTTTGCTTTCATATTTTCTCTTCAAAAAGGTGCCATAGTTCTGTATTGTAACACCTTGCCTCCTTACATGCTCACAGTACAGGTATTTAAAAGGTATTTAAAAGAAACAAATGGGAAAAGGTGGCTAAAATTCTTGCTTTAAGGGAATAATATAGATCCTATTTAATCAAGTTACTAATATATCACAAGAATGGAATTTTTTTTACATCCAAGTTACACTTTTTCTTTTCAATCTAGCCTTGCATTTCTTTTAAGGAAGTGCATATGAAATAAAACAAACTCTTCTCTCCTACTACATATTACTAAGCAGTGGGTTGTTTTAACCAAAATAAATTTTTCTGTTAGAAAAAAATTACTTCAGGGTTTTGGGGTTTTGGTTTGGATTGTGGTTCGGGTTTTTTTGTTGTGTCGTTCCGCCCCCCCCCCCCCCCCCCCCCCCCCCCCCCCCCGATCTATTTTAGATTTCCTGGGCATAAATTTTTATATTCCATATGTATTGATCCACTTGGGGAGGTGAACAAGTACTTTTTTAAATACAGTATACAAATGGTGGCATTCTAAGCAGCTGTAGAAGATGAAAATCATCAACAATGGAAACTGAGAATCAGTGAGCTCATTTGAACTTTAGTGCTTAGTATAGCTTCTAACAGAAATCAAGTATTATTCTTTGGACATCATGTTTGACTGCCAAAAAATGCTCAATAGAGGAAATAAATTTATGAAGAAAGTAGTGCTAGTCCACTTACAGAAAATACAACATTAGCATGTTGGAGAAAGGAAGTTGGATCTTCAGTTTTGAGTAGATAGACTGTGGGAACATGAGATTTTTGGCAGTAAGATCTGTATTTCAGAGCTTTCAGTAACAGCAAACTTTTAATAACGTGTATTTATTTAAATTCCAGAACAGGAATATTAAAATAAAGCTTAATTATACCAGTCAGTGAACTAATTCTGTCCTTTAATTTTATTTAAAGACAACCTAAGAAAAAGAGGGTTCCAAAGAAATAATACTTATTAAGACAAAACTTTTGTTACATTTTCTATGGATACCGCTGCTTCTTGTCTGAAGATTTTAAATTTTATTCTTTCAAGCAAGAAGATAATCTTGTAGTAACCAGCATGAGGAAAACATTGTTCCAGGAATTTTGGGGGCATATTACAATGAAGGTTTCAGTTTGCACAGTAGAATGTTATACCACTCTTTATTAATTGTAGCATAATACAGTGTACAAAGAAAAACTGCTATCTTTTACATATTTGTACTTAACTTTTTTTTTATGATGGCGATGAGAATAAGAAAATTAATGTTTTTTAGAAACTGTCTGACTACAAGGGGCCGTTCTGTTATGCCGTCCCATTGTGTACAGTACTGTAGATACATGGGCATGGGTAGATTGTTCCCTCCATAAGATTGTTCCTGAACTTTGAAACTGGTTATTTTTATAAGCCTGCTAAAGGTTGTTTGTGGTTGTTTTGTTGTTTTTTTCTTTTTCCCTTTTACTTAAAAGAACAGAAGCTAAACTACAGTGAATTAAAAATGAGAGATTCAAACAATACAAACCAACCCTTCCTCAGGTTTTTGAGTGCCCTAGTGTGAAAGTGTTGCATATCCTATCTTGCTTTTTGTTTTGTTTTGCATCTAGTGTACTTCCCTTAAACCTCTGAGATTCATGTTAGACATCTGAAATATTACTTTGTACTTTCCGGAACAGCAGTGCCTGCTGGCATCTCATGCATTGCTTGCTTCTGCTCTGATGTTAAGGTAGCACCATGATAGAAGGCAGATGATGAAGCTGTTAAAAAAAAAAAAAAAAATCTGAACTCTGAAACAATTTTACTTCTCTAGTATAAACATCAATATTTCTTTACTTCTAAGTTCTTATTTAAATGATAAAGTTTAGAATTAACTATTGTTTGTATGTAAATTTTTAGAATTGTTAAAAAGCCTCTCTGCATAGCTGTACTGGTGAAAGCAGCAGTTGCAAAATGAAGGGTATCATTTTAACAACTGTAGGCTTATATTCATCAAATTTTTTTGTAATATAAGAAGTTCCATCAAGAAGAAATGTAGAATTGGATGCTGGAGTTTTATAAAATAAGAAATAAGCCTGTGTTAAAAAATGATTTTTTTTCTATAACAGTCTTTCTTTCCTTTTTTTGTTTTTTTTTTCTTCTAGGACCGGAATAGGCCCTATGACACTTTTAACTTGCACTCTTTGGAAAATTCCTTAATGGATATGATAAGGACTGATCATGAGCCTCTGAAAGGTAAACACTACCCTCCCAGTGGCCCACCAATGAGTTTCGCTGATATAATGTGGAGGAATCATTTTACAGGTTAGGAATATTCATATGTCCATGCTTGCTTGGTGTTTAAACAAAAATCAGCTTTTCAGTATTGCTGTAAACTTTTTGCTAATGAATGAGTTGTCAGTTATGTAAAACTTCTGTTTTCACATCTTAAGATAATCATCTCTACTGTAGGAAGATAAGGTGAAATGTGTATACATTTATTATAAGTGCACAATCATAATATTATCTAACTGGCATTTCTGAAACTTGGTTTTGTGTATGAGCAAATTGCACAGTTGGGTCTCCTGCTGCAGTCACTCAGTTCAGAAAATGTGTAGTGCAACTAGAGTCCAATTGTTACATTCAACATCTTATTCAAAGTTAATACTGCTCTTATTTTTGGATCATCAGCTAGGATACAGGGTTTTAAAACAACCACTGTATCGGGGTTACTGTCTACAGTTGTTTCAGGATTCTTTTAAGAAAAAGTATCTTAATTTGGATTTCAAATTGTTAGGGGGAGCCAAAAGCTATTAGATGTTGTTATGTGCTGGGAAAATTTTTATTATTTATGCTACTAAACTGTATTTGTTCAACCAGGTGTAGTATTGGCGATTAAACCATTTCTAATACTTAGCTGATACTGAATAATGAAAGGTTGTGGCAACATTTAAATGAACAAATATTCCTGATCGACCTGCATAGTCCTCTGTCTTAATCTTTCATTGGTTAAGTTTAAAAATAGGTACATATTCTTGCTCACATGCATTCTTGCTGACTTTGAAGACTGAAGCTATTAGTAAGCTATATACAAAGGAAGTATTGAATTAGAAATGATTCTCAGACTCTAAGAAGTCAGAACACTGGAACTGGTAGAGAAGAAATTTAGTTGTGTATGGCACATCCTATGCTAATGCTTATATACGTACTTTTCTGATGTCATGATTGCCTCGTTTGCTCCCCTACCCATTTATATATTACAGGTGGAAAAATATTTTTCTTGGTCTAAGGTTGTGTGCCTTTTTCACCATCTTTCTGGGTACAGAGGGTTTTTGCAACCATACCGAACAGAGTTGTGTACTCTCAGCTCTCTTAACCTGTGCTTTCCACTGTTATCTTGAAATTTGCTGTGCTATAGCCTTCATGTGTCTTTAACCATTTTTCAGCTGTCTAAAATGGCAAGAAATACTCTCATGTCTATTCTGATCATGGTCCTCCAAACTAAGTGTTAACCTGAAACTTTTAAAAAACAAGCTCAACAAAATTGAGATTTCTACTGGATGTACATTTCGTATGGTTGGTATTAAAAAAAAAACACCAAAAACCCAACCCCAAATTGCTAGTAAGTAGATTTAAGTATTTATTGTCTCTTATTAAATGTATTATAATCTAACTAAAACTCCATGGGTTTTTTTAATCAATATTTATTTAAATTTACAAATTGAGACTAGTTTCTTAAAGACTGAATTTCCATATGAGTCTGAGTGTGGGGGAAAAAAAAGAGAAAGATTGGATTAGAAATTGTATTGGATTAGAAATTGTATTACTCTAGAAAAAGACTTTAACATCATACAAGTGCAATTTTGCTTATACTTTTATTATTGTCCCTTTGTAACCATTTAAAAATGTTTTTTGATCAGAATATTAGCACATAAAATAATAATAGGTACAAATCTTTAATTCTTTTGTGTTGTTGAGTCATTCTGTCAAGAATAGTTTCCAATACTTAGCTGAGCTTAGTCTATGTAAATGTTGCATGTAGCATATTCCACAGCTGCACCTGAGTGTCATAATACTATTTAATGTTGGTGTTTTGCATGAGGTAGAAATGAAATTCTTGGTTTCATTAAGCATTTTCATGCTTTTCAAGAAAAGTATCCTTTGCAAAACAATTTTTTCCATCTCTACTAGGTTATCAATATATGTAGGAGACTGATTTACATGGACATTTGAAAGCAGTAGGAAGTGTTTCCCTCTGCTGAAAAAGTAAAATCAAAGAGTTGGATATTAATTGTAAAGTTTGAGTTGATCTTTTCCATTTGCTAGTGGGACTGTTAGGTTTACATTTTCTTACAAACACTTCTGTCACTTATTGGATGTGCTCATTTTATCTTGCTTTGTCACTCAGTGCCACTCACCTGTTTTGGCCTTCCTGCCTTGTTACTTAGCTCTCTTCCAGCTTCCAGTCCAGTAACTGCTGAAGTCTTGTTTACTATTAGTTATCTCTGTCTCTGCCCAGCTGGTTTTTTTCCCATTGATATAGTTAATTCCCTGTCTTGCTTTCTTTTCCTCCTCCCTCTATCTACATACAGGGCTTACTTTGCTAACCTCCAGCCTTGGCTAGACCTAGTGTGCACTTTCCTCCTGTTTTCACACTATGCAGCATGACTGGCAGTATCCATAGAAGTGGCTGTTTCAGGACATGCTCATTCTTCCTTCCAAGCAGTGTTGTCTTCCTCTGTGTTAGATAAAGAAAAATAATGAGATGGCTTTCAAATGACTTTTTAAATTGTTCACCTTTTGATAAAGGAGCCTTGTTTTCTCAAACAATTTTAGCTAACAGTGCTTCTGTGCTTTCCTGTCAGTTGGCCTTATATTTACTATCCAAATTTTTAAATGGAAGGAGTGAAAAGATGAGTACCAAAAGTCTCTGATTTTGAAAACACAGAAAGATTTAATTCTAGAAAAGCTATGCATGTTTTGGAGCCTCCAGTGCATGTTACAAAGCCAGTGCCGCTATTTCAGGATCATTTCAGCCTGCTGCTGGCAACAAAGTCTTCAGCAAATGCCTATATTTAGAAGTACTGTCTGTATATGTATTCATTAGTAAAAAATTGCAGGTGGTTTATCTGAAGTTTGAAACTTTGCTTGGTACATAGCCCTTCTTGGCATATGTGGCCTCTCACATCCCAGCAGATACTTGAAACAAAAAATAATTATCTTAGATATAGAGCAAGGGCTGTAGATTAGAATGTGGTTGGGAGGGTTAACCATAGAAGATTCTGATGTGAAGACCAAATTGAAATGTTTCTGGGATGTTTTTCTCTCATTTTGGGGTATAAGTTCCTCATGCTCTGCATTGTTCAGTGGAGGTAGTGAAGAAGCTCAGGGGTGAGAAAGGAAGTCTATCCTCTTGTTTGTAGTAGTTGAAGCTTCATACCTTCTCTGAATCTGAGGTATGATCAGACTTTGTCCTGCAGGCCATGGAAATTGAGCGTATTTCAAGATCACCAAAGCAGGTCACTTTTTTAAAGCATGATCCAATTGGCCTTGAGAGGGCCAAGTTCTCTTGTGGAACAAGAGAAAGGCTGAAGGATTGTTAGTGTAGCAGAAACTAACTGATCCTCAGTCTTACGATATTGAATTACTTGTATTGAATGAGTGCTAACTCAGTCTGTTTGGCAGGCTGGCTTGGTGCTCTTCAGCTAGAAGAGCTAG
Source organism: Haliaeetus albicilla (assembly GCF_947461875.1). NCBI lineage: Eukaryota > Metazoa > Chordata > Aves > Accipitriformes > Accipitridae > Haliaeetus > Haliaeetus albicilla. The sequence goes on from NC_091493.1 coordinate 23,819,420, forward strand.
GGTCACTTAGTTCTTTTTAGGTGTTTCTTGCAGTAAGAGAGATTTGATACCAAGCTCTGAGGTTTCTGGACTTAGATAAGTAACCAGCTTATGCATCTATGTTGCATTTTATCTTGAGCCCAGGCTTGGGAGAAACAGTGCAGTATCAGCTCTTAGTCTGTTTCTGTCTAAAACTGCTTTGTTTTTCTCAGCTTTTCTTGCCAGATGGGGTACCCTGCTCTAGGTTCCTGTATTTCTGTCCTTGTAGTCTGGGAACTGTGTAACTTTACAAATAGTTTGCCATTTTCATGCTTTGAGATCTAAAGAATGTAAACTCATTAGAAAGGAAGTCTCATTTTCTTTTCTCCCAAGATAGTTAGGCAGACTTCCTTACCTGCTTTCTCTGCCATCAAGACCAACTCCAACATTTTTCTTCTCTTTCAGTCAATACTCATAAATCCTTTTCTCCTTTCAAAAAGGAGGAAAAAAAGAGGAAGAAAATACAGTAAAGGAATTGTTAAGCTTCTGCTAGTTAAAGACAAATTACTGTATATGGCCAAGGGAATCTGGTTGTTCCCTGTGTCAGTCATAACCAGGCCTATATGACAGAAGTGTGCAATATCTTCTAAGATGTTTTTCCTGAACTTATTTATTTCCTGAGTTGCTCATAAAATACAATATACGCTACAAATACACGGGAGAGAGTTTTGCTTTAACAAGGAAAGGACATATTTGCAGTATTTTATAACCTGTTGGTATTTACATACTGCTTCTACCTAATGCTGTAGGGCAAAACTGAATTATCAGAATAACTATGGGTAGATGCTACTTATTAATGACTAAAAAATTTTCTTCCTACATCAAAGTGTCTCCTGTTGATGGTCTAATATGTCACTGTTGCAATATGTTTATCTGTGTCAAACTATTGCACTCCAACACAGAGGCATTCTGATCTATAAAAAAATATTTTGATCAGTAGTAACTAGCAGCTGCCTTTGTTCTATTTTTAAATAATTAAATAAAATATTTCAGCTGTGTTAGATCATATGCTATGCACATGTGCTACTGACAGGTCATGAAACTGAATCAAAATATAAAATTGAGGAGAGAAATCATGTCACTTAAATATTTATTTTAAATTTACTGTTACAGTAGATAACTGTAATATTTGGGTTTTATTCTATATCAGAATGGAAACAAACTTTGTAATGTACAAATCCCCAACTAACAAAAATTCTGAGGTTTTTGTGAAGTATCAGTGTGACACATCTTCAGGTGTGAGTATTTGGAGACAACACATGTACAAGGAGAATTTCAAGAGTAGGCTTTATTAAAATTAATTTTGATGGGTATCATACATAAAAAGAAAGATAGATAAAATATGTGCTGATTATGTCATATTTCAGTAGAATGTACATGCTGCTTGACTATCTTAGCATTTGTTGTTCTGAGATTTGTTTGAGGCTTTGAATACAAATGTACAACAGTTCAGAAGTAGAAACAGCATCTGTGGGGTAACTTTTTATTTTGATTTTCAATACTTAATATAATGACACCTATATATCTGCACAACAGAAAACTGAAGTTACTGGGGTTACTACTTTTTAACTATTGTAAAGACTGTATCATATGAACACTAAGTAAAATTTAAGATTTCTTGTTTATTCTTAACTATATTGTTTATGAGGTTTGACAGCAGTGTTTCAAGATTATATGCAACTTAGACAATATTGTAGTACATGTAGAATGGACCTTTACTTTTCCATCTTGATCTTCAGTTAAATTCAACATATGCCACCAGATTTTGTTCAGCTCTAATTGTTCGTAAGCTTTTTGTAAACAATGCAGTAGGTTCACCACATGACCCGAGAAAAGTGAAGGTGAATGGATCATATTTGCGTTTGCAGTCAGCAGCTGAACACAAAGGTCGTGCAAATAGAACAAATGTTGTCATCTCGGGCCTAGAAATGGTACCACCCAGTTAGAGCTTTTTGCAACACTTCCGTTAGAAAAAAGTGCACTGTAACAGCATTTCTCAAAATCTCAATGCTCATCAGACACCTTTCTGTAAATGCACGTGAAAACCACAGTGAGCAGACAGATATGTTTGCACATCTATTTGTGTGTAAACTTAGGCCACTCAAGCTAACCCTGCTAAAAGAAACATACTCTGTTCCCTTTCCATTTGAAACTCTGCTAATTTAAGAAAATCCTCTTTTTTTTTTTTTTCAGTACAGAATAAGACCATTAAATGGTTCATATTTATTAAATTAAAATAAGTTATTTCTTCAATGATCCTGTAGTACGATCATACTTCCTAATTTGCTGCTGGCATCCAGGATGTCCTTGTCTTTGACCTGTTGAATCTATTTTGGACGGGATTGGTGGGGGTTTTTTGTTTGTTTTGTTTAGTTTAAGGAGTGGTGATATAGATATCAATTTTTTCTTTTATTTCCATTTTTTCATTGTACTATTGAAGACTGGCCTTGCAGAAACCTGAAGCTCTTTTTCTTTTTTTTTCTTTCCCACTTTTATACTGTTTTGAGGGTTTTGTATATTTTTGCATAGATTGCTAATGGAAAAGTCTGCTTTCATATTGGTTTCTTTTATTCCCCCCCAAACTCACCAATAAGAATACCAATATTGCTCTTTTGAGTACAGTTCTAGAAGTACACGTGCAATGGGTATATGTGTACATACATTTGTCTGCCCCTTACAAGTAAAGCCAAATCTCTTTTTATGTTCATCAGGTCTTGCTTTTAAAGTACTAATATTTTGAAAATATAACCATTCTCAAGCTAACAATGTTAGCACTACTTAAATATATTCAAGACCTTTGTGTTTTATTGGAGCAATGTAATTTACTTATGAAGAGTACATTTTGTTGTAATATATATGCTGCTATATTTTATAGGTTGCTTTCTCTACCTATGGCATGTATTTGTGTAGTCAGTGATAGGAAGAACTTAGTATCAGCAAGCTTTATTACTGATATTCATAGCTGATAATTATACATTTCCGTTCTAATTGCCACAATATGTATTTGCACAGTAAAAATACACACATGTAAACACAGTAATAGTTCTTCATATTTCCCTTCTGGTGAACAATAGTATTTTTTGTTCTGCTGAGTATGTTAATGTGTAGAAGATATGTAAGTCGCAAGTAGGTGTTTAAATTATGGGTGTGAACAAATGGCAGATAGACTTAAAAAAAAGGACGTGGGGGGGTAAAATAGTTATGAAACCAAGACGGGCAAACTGAAAATGGCAGATGTATACCGAATACAAGGACTGGGGATGCTGTTACTGGAAGCGTTCCTATTTATGACTTCAGTAAACTGCTGGAGTCCATAACTTCTGTGCTCTAGCTTCTCTGTGTTTCTGCTTATTGTGCTTAAGATTCTTGAAAAGTAGAAGTTTTATCCAGATATTTCATTTTAAAATTATAGTTAGAAATATGTGCTTATATAGACTTCATAAAGTTACAGGTAGCATAAATGTGCTTTTCTTAAAATTGATTGTTTTCTGATAGTAATTTCTGTGTTTAACCCAAATATATCCTTGAAAGTACATATTCTTAATTACATTTCACAGTTTTACATTACACCTTTAAATGAATAAATTTATAGTTTCCTTTTTGTGCTCTCTTCTTATTCCTTAGATAATTATGCAGTTTCATAATCTGCATATGGCCTCTTTTTTTTCAATTGAATAACTTTCTTCAAACAGCAAGATGTTGTAGCTAATACGAAAGGCTATATAATTATTGGTAACTGCCTTATGATTGGAGCATTACCAGTCTGTTTTGAATGCTTTTAATACAGGTGTGTTTTGAAAGTATTCCATTAATTTATTTCTACAGAATTGCACTAGGGGACCTCTGAAGATGCACAGAATTATTCCACACTATTGCTTAGCTCAGTGTGAGAACATGTCCTTCTACTTGTGCTGCTCTGTATTTTTCTGCTCCTCTTAAAAGATAGCTGACAAGAACTGTTTAAAAATAGCAGGCCAAGGGCAGGTGACAAAATGTCACACAAGCAGCACCTGGTCCACTGATAGCCTGGAGGGAGGAAAAAAAACAAACCCAGATGTCACAGATACGATTCTATTTCTGAAGCTGGTCAAACAGCAGAATTTCAGCTTCAGCAAAGGAAAAGAGAAGGGCCATCCAAGCATTATGCATTCAAATTTTACTCTAGTTTTTTCATAGCAGTTCCCTTTTTTCTATTACAAGTATTAGTTTACAAGTATAGATTATTATATACACCTTTTCTCTTTACAAGTAATACCTGTAACCTCAGGCCCATTAATATGCTGTTAAGGAAAAGGGAATTAATGTCAATCTGGCAAGATTTCTGAAATATTTTAGCACAAGCTTGTACCAACTGAAATAGTAGCAGCTTTAATGTTTCTGGAGTGCCAGATTAATGTGAAAATATGTATAGGAGAATTATGTCTGTAATTACGGAATCTGAAGTAGTTAATGAAGGTCTCTCTAAGAAGCTTTGCTCGAGGAGTTAGAAAGTAAAAATGGAAATTTTATTTACCTTCCTTCTGCCCCTGCTTCTTTCTGGAGGTGCTGTTTGCTTCGTAGTCTTATTGTGGCCACACTTTTTTCTAAAAGAATGAGAAAATTACAATGTGAAGAAAATATGTATTTGCTTTTCTTAAACTGCTTGTGACAGTTTCAGAAGTGTACTGAAACTTCATGTTGCATCTGTTCAGAAAGAATATTAATTACAGCACAGCAGTTGCTGTGACTGGAAATAGAAGGCTTTAACTTATTGATAGGAACTAAAAATGTTGGAGACTATGGGCTTTCGTTTTGTCAAATCTTATTTGTTAAAACTTGATTTTGCGGAAGTACACAGGAACTTAATGGCTGCATTGGTTCTTCAGTATAGTGAGTGGGTCTTGAGCTCCCATATTTGAATGCCAACGTAGTGAAAAAAATGTAAACTGCCTGCTTCCTTAGCTCCCAAATTTAACCACAAATCTAGAGATACGGAGAGCATATGAAATGGATTACAACACTTGTCAGTAACTGAAGTTACTTACATTACTTAATTGAAATAAATTTTTATGTGGCTATAATGATCCTTTTATATCTTTTTCCAAACAAGGACTAATATCAATTCCAGTTTTCAAATTGTTTCGGGGGGTTTAATTAAGAAAGTCCTGTTACAAAGTTTCTTCAGGGTAAGTTTTTAATATTTCAGCTGAGTTAAATAGTATCTAAATCTAAAACTAATCTGAACAGTGGTGGAGTTGGCTCATTTTTTGCTTTGATGGTAAAGGTAGATTGCTGTGGAGTAGGCCTCCTTTGAAACTAAGTAACCTTGTGTGAATTTGTTCCCACTTCCAGTTCCTGAAGTCATCAGAGATCTTCTTAGGCCAACCTTCCAACTGATAAATCTCACTTAAGAAAATTGGTACTATTTTGCATGTCTGTAGCTTCCTGGAAATTGGCACCAGCAGAGTTCATTTGAATTTCATGGTGAACCTTCTGTATATAATGGTCCCATATTATGGGTTAAGAATAAATATTTTTCAAAGTATATACGAATGTATTCCATGAGAACAATGCTCCCTCCAACCCATTATCTTATCTCAAATAGTAAGTGATAGCAGATTCTTAGGGAAGAATGCAAAAACAGGGTAAGCACTCTGTCTCCAATGATCTGTTAACTCAAGAGCTTCTGATGCCACAGGTAGTATGGAAAATAGTGTTTTATTTTTACCAATTAAGTGGAGTTTTTATAATGCTGTACTTGTTATTTGAAGCCTACTATAAATGGCATGACTGCAGCAAGGCTGAACTTTGAGGCCTTATTTTGAAAGGGTAAATGTAATACTTTCCTAGTACAAAGCAAAGGGATATATTTAAAAATAATTATTTTATCATTTATTTTGTGATTTTTCAGTATTTTAGGTACATAACACTAAAGGTACTATGGTGTTAAATATTGTAAATTTGTACTCTTGGGAAGTTGTCTTCAGTGGATGGAAGATTTGGCTACCCTGACTGTTCATCCCCTTGAGCAATTTTTCATATTAATGAATTTAATTAAGCTTTGAAATAAAAACATTTAAAATAGCTTTTATTTACATTGCAGGGCGTATGGGGATTAACTTCCATCATCCAGGAACAGACAATATTATGGCTCTTAATAGTAAGTAGTTAATATCTAGTGGCTAATATTGTCATGTTGAAAATTATTTCCTACCTTTATCGTGTACATAGCTGTACAGTCAGACATAAATATGTGTAGTAATAATATTTGCATAGAAGTTTATGTGCACTCTCTTAAAATGATTTTCATAAATCAGTCATCTCTGATTTCATTGGCAGAATTGGTGACTGTTTATATTAGCTTTAGAATAGCTTTATGTGTTCCACTGGAAGTTTCATAATGCCTGCTATAGATAATATTGCAAAACAATCTCTGTTGTTTCTTCTTTTGTGGGTGTGTATGTGTGTTAAATCTATAACTTTAATTTCTGGTATCTCTCGTGACATATTTCTTCTTATTGGATGAGTTGTTACAAGTTTTGCATATAATTACCTTGACTGACGGAGTTTACTTTGTTGGTTTCCCCAAAATGATATGTAGACAAGACTGGAAAGAATGTTTAGACGTCTAAATAATGAGGAAAAAGTGTGGGGCTGAACTTCACTCAAAGATTATTGCTTTTGTTTGTGTTGGAAAATAAAAATAAATTAAAAAATTCCAGCCATGAACATACGCATTCAAAAAACCTGCCAAAATGGATCTGGAAGCTATAGAGACAGCCTCGTATTATGTAGTGGGCGTGTGTGTGGGATGGGATGTTAGGCACCAGCAGCATAATGTAGAACTGAACTATGCAAATCAAAGCATAGTTTTTGTCCATCTAATCCTAAGAAATGCTAACTATTTTGAAATGTCTGTTTTTGCTTACAACGTTGTATTAGAGGTGTTAGGATTAATGTATTAACTTCTCTAAAATTTTTTGCCTTTGCACTGTCTATAGAAGTTATACTGTGTATAGTTGAAAGCTGCAGGTTTTCGTGTAGTACCAAACAGAATTAAAAAATATTTTATAAATGTGAAGAACTGAAAATTTGTAATAGACAAGATGCAAGGGTTTTAACGTTTGGCTTTAAATGCCAGCTTTTGGAACCTCTAAGACTTTGCTTGTGCTCTTTTTCTTAGTTTTACACTGTTAATGATGGGGTGATATTTTGCAGAGTTTCTATTGTCATAGTTAGCGTATGTGCTCCATTTTCTTATGGGGACATGAAATTATGGGAAATCAAGTAATTAACTGGGAGAAATGCTCCGTTTAATTAAAGACTTAATTAAAAGAGGGAGCTGTTCATGTGGGTGTGCACGTGTGTAAATAAGTTCTACACAGGACAGTCTGCTGCTTTTTGACATGAATTCTGGTCTCAGAATGTAGTTGTTCTAACATGGGCATTTCAATAAGCTGATCACAATAGCAGGATAATTGTGAAGGTGGGAGATTATGATTGAATTTTGAGTTATTTTTAAAAATTGACATTTACAGTGGAATATATAGCAGTATTTGTTACAAAGTCTTGTAGAGATTTTTAAAAGACAGGAATGAAAAATTCATACAAAAAGCTATACTATATACTGCACTATATCAAACCAGGGCTGTTCCATTTTGGGACAACTCACTTTTATCCTAAACAGATGAATGTATTCTATTCTGATTTGTCATTGCTAGATGAACTTTTTTTTTTAAAGTTGCCTCCTTAATCAATATAATATTTAAGAAAATATTTCTTCCTGTCTAATTCCTTTGAAATTTTTACAGCAGCTATATAATCTAATTGTTTATAAAAAATAATGATCCTTTGCAGCTATAGTCCTGGTGTACTGCTAAAATATTAGTATAGCTAACTGAGGGACCTAAACAAAATATATTTATGCATTTCCAGTATTTAAAATATTATGGGTTTATTGAAATATTAGCTGTTTACAGACTTAAATAAACCTGGAATCACAAATATGCAATTTATGCAAAATAGTAGTGATTGTTCTTTTGAATGAAATCCAGTGCAAATCAAAAGTCTGGATATGTTCCCATATATTTTCCCTCTCCTGCATCTCTTCTCCCTCCCATTCTTTACTAGGCAAGGACACGCCATTTTTGGCCATTACTAAGAGCCCAGAAGCTAGAATTATTGTACTGTGAAACCTGTTGGGTTTTGTTCTTAAATCTTTGAAGAGCTGAGAATAAAAGCAAGTATTCAAGTACATAAGCTTAAAAATTACTTTTTGTGATTTAAATCCTCTTTGTGTGCAGCTAAACCTGAGAAATTTATAACTATGTAATTCCCATGTGATCAGTTACCTTTGTTATGAGGAATTATACTAAGGAAAGTTAGTCCAAGAAGAAATAGTCTTTCCTGTGCTGGAATGGTTGTGGTTTGGGTTTAAAAAGATAAAATAAGTAAAATAAAATAAAAATTCCCAGAAGATATTTCATCCCAGTAATTTTTGGAACAATTTGGAGAACTTGTGTAACTTGTTTAAATCATAATACCCACAAAATCTATATATAATTTCTGTGAAACCAAACACTGTCTGCTGAATCTGCAAATCTAACCTTCACATTCTATTTATAGTCTTTGCTACATAAGCATTTTTCTCTTTTCCTGCGAAGATGCAGTAATAATCTTTAAGATTTATTACTCAAAGCTCAATTTCTCACTAACAGTGTATGCAATCTTTTGAAGCTGGAAGACAACATAGGCTAATGTCATCAGCAATGCAGAACTTCATGTGTTGCAGGGGAAGGGGAAGTTTTCTGAGGGTTGTTAATTTCTTTAGCTCTTTCTCATCCTTTATGGCAACACTTTCAACTGTACTTCAGCTGGTATTCTTATTTACTGATTACAGCCTTTTGAAACTAGGGATTTTCCTGACTGCCTGTCTTGAGCTACTGTCTGTAACTGTTGAAGGGGATTGTTTAGTTTGAGGGAAGGTGTTGGTTGTTTAGTTGGCAGGGCTTAGTGTAGAGCGTACTACCACCATTTTGTTCATCATTGTGCAAAGCAGTAAATCATCATCATCTCAAAGCACTGAGTTCTGAAATAATAAAATTTGTGACGTAGAAGGGATTACTTTTACATGCATAATTATGATTAATCTCTTCTTGTCATTAATGGCATTATGCTTGTGTATATACACAAACTGTTGTACATGTGTATAAGCAAGTTTAGTTGTACATGTGTATAAGCAAGTTTAGTTGCACATGTGTATAAGCAAGTTTAGTTGCACATGTGTATAAGCAAGTTTAGTTGCACATGTGTATAAGCAAGTTTAGTTGCACATGTGTATAAGCAAGTTTAGTTGCACATGTGTATAAGCAAGTTTATATTGTAGAGGTGCTTGAAGTTATCTTTCAGAATTAGGCTTCTATTGAACAATGCAATGTTCAAATATTCAAAGATATCTGAACATAATCCTAAAGAGCATTTAAACAAAAGGAAGATGCAAATATTTAGATTTGAAACCTTTAGCGAAGGGGAGAAGCTATAGCTTCTGTCTATACTAGCTCTAACTGAAATTTCTCTAATTGAAATAGTGTTTTTATTCAAGTAGTGACATTGGTTTGTTAACTTTTTAATAATGTCATTCATACTGAGCTAAACAGTAGGGGAATTTTTATAAACTTTCATCTACAGCACCTTATTAAATACAATTGATAATGTAATTTCTAGGGGAAATGTGGCACAAATTGAACTATTGATTTTATTTATGTAAATTTGTATATGAACTTAAAGAGAAACCATCTATTGACAATACTTTTAGTAGATGTTTGCAATACTAATTAAAAGTTATGTTTACAATATGAAGCAAAACACAAAAATAAATTAATTTGCTTTGCCAAAATGAACTAAAAGGTGTCCTCCATCCCCTTCTCTTGCTTGTATTCACTCCCATTTGCAGTCATACATTTCTGCAGCCGTTGCTTGTCTTTGGGGGACACTGGATGTTCTCTTGAGTTAATATGTGCTCCTTTTTAATTAGCTACATAAACAGGACTGAATGATCAGCATGAATACAGAGTCACCTACGTGCTAGGTAGTGAGCTATCTTTAATGCTTCTTGTGAACTCCAGAAAGCCAACAATAAGCTTTAGTGGGAGAGAAGTATAGCAGGTGAAAAAGGGAGATAGGGAATAAATGAGGGTGTGTGATCTTTCTAAGGAAGCACTGAACTGAATTGCTGGGATCCCAAATGAACTTCTGTGAAATGAGTTTAGACTAAAGGTAGTTAAACCAACAAATGAGAAAAACCCCTTTGGGAAATGCTGGAGTTTTGATTTTCCTAAAACTCCTCTGTACAGTGACTTTGCACTGCATTTGGGCTTCAAATGTTCCATCTGCTTCAAATGTTCATTCTTGTCTCATATGAAAATGTGTCATCTGTAGAGGTCTGGTACTATTTGCTCTGTATCTGACTGTCTTTTATTCTTTTCTTTAGTGTCATTTAGTTCTGTTTGTTCTAAGTAAAATAATTTGCAAAATACATGAAGGCAAGGGTTTGGGGCACCTCTTTAGATGTTTGTGTGGAGATTTTGTTTTTGTTTTAATAATATAGATAATAATTATGTGGAGAAGTCATCATGCCATGATGGAAAATGTAATGGCAGCAAAAGAATTCCATTTTTTATTTTCATGCTTCTATTGGTTTTAAAATTGCCTTGTTTCCTTAAAAGCTGTTGTACTTGGCTCTTCCTATATTCTGATGTATTGTTTCAAACACATGGAGTGTTTAGATATGACAAAGTTGCTGAAATAGCATTTTATATTTAAATCATTTGCCAATGCTCTTGGTATACCTTGAAATGAATTGCTCTGAATAGAAGGTTTATTGAACTATTTTTGTCTTGCAAAATCGTGGGTTGGCAGTTTAATTGCTAATAAAAGCTTGGGTTTTTGTAGTGATAATATTCTGGGAAAATGTGTGGCTAAATTTTGAGAGGCATCAATCTCTTCTAATAGTTTGGTACCTGCCTATAGGAATTTGCTGAGCTCTTTAGCCCAATTGCCAAGTCAGGTTACTAATGTGTTACTAGCTTATTAACATATGAGGAATAATAGAAAGGAATAAAAGATACTGAGAGTGCTAATAGGGTTTGTAAAACTTATTAAGACCTAATTTAGTTGTGAAGAGATCAGAGTTTATTTAACTGGAAGGAAAAAATGGTGTGAAATGTGACATAGCAAAGGCAGCAGGTTTCATAAGAATCCCAGAGTGTGTGAACTGCCACTTTATGCATAAGCTTGTTAAGTTTTTCAGAACCAGCTGTACAAACAGTTAGTATTGATGCTGCCTTGGGGGCTGTGAGGTAGGCTAGCTGGTATCTCAAAGTTCTTTCTATAACTGTTTAATTTAAAAAAAAAAGGGGGCGGGGTAAAGGTGGGGGAGCAATAAAACATGCTTTTTCTTCTTTCTTCTCTTGAGTTTTTTATATTAACATCTGCACTCTTTGAGATCTGATTTGGCTGTTACTGAAGGCAGTATCTCTTATCAGTGACTGCTAAAGTCTTTTTCTAGCAGAGGAAGATTTCTTAAACTGTATTCCTTTTAATCCAACTTTGTAGCTCTTTACTACCTTCTTGTTTGTTTGGGTTTTTTTACCACTTTTCCTGCCTCATAACCTCACCAATGTGCTTTTCTTTCATTCATGTGATCCTCTCTATTATGGGTGAGTGCCATCTGTTTCTTCAGAATTTTAAGAACAGGATTTGCCAGGCTGTTCTGCAAGCATTGTGTATGATGCTAGAAGAGATGAGATGGCAGTCCAGAATTAGGTTTGGTAGATTGAAAGCAATATGAAGGAAGTTCCTATCAGCCTGGCTGTTAGAAATGTGAGTTTTATCATTAATCTTTTTTTTAAACTAAAACAAAGAAATGAAAATAGATAAGCCTTCCCTCCTGCACAGATGCTTGGCTGCTCAGTATGTCTAAGGAAGGAAGACTTAAGCTGTTTAAACAATAGTTTTGAGTATCAAATGCAGTTGACATGTTTGATCAAGCATTTGAGGTCCAATGTGTGGGCCTTAACTGCATACAGCTTGCATGTAGATTGTATTTTTCCAATTATGGGATTCATTTGTATATGTATGTCACCGTATGTTATCAGGGAGATTGTTGTAATGCTCGCATTGCTAGCATTGGAAAAAAGTGAACCAGAACGGACTGTTGAGGCTAATATCACCAAATTATCACAGCACCCATCTGCACATCCACCCCATCTATCAGTGGAAATTGAGAACCACCTTTTGAACCACTTTTAGATGAGCAATAATTCATCCTAATCCCAGATTATTTGATTATGTTTTTTTTCCAAAGACGTCTTTAAAAAGACTGGAGGATAGAAGTCTTGTTCTTTGTGAACAGCTTTTCTAGCCATAGAAAAAGGAGGAAAAACAGCATTATTTTCTTAAACAAGCTATTTTGTTGCGTTGCTCATTATGAAAAATAACCTCTCAAATCTCAACTGCTGAAACATGCTGAAGTTTAAAAATAATTGCAAAAGCTATCCCTGAAAAAGTGGGATGAGTGTTCTGCAAATAACAGATTAATATATAGAAAACTTTCTTTGGAAGCAAATAGATTTCTGTGCATATAAAGCTCAGTACAAACATACTGTGGCAAGGAACCTAAAAGTTAATACAGTGAACCAAGTTTAATTCTTTGTTCTCCCAAATGTTATTCTTACTTTGCCCATACTTTTATGCACATGACTTACTGAGTTTTATCATGTCATGTTCATTTATCAGCTTGCTTCTTATCTAGATAAAATCCAGAAATTTTTATTCAAGAAATAGTATTTTTATATGCAGCAAATTCACGCTGGTTCAAGCATTGGCCTCATCTTTGTATGCAAACTGTTTTTGTCAATCTTAACTCCTGTTTTAGTTAGCAAAAATGTCGAATTTATTCTAAATTACATTTACATGCATATAATTTATGTTGATTGCTACAAATTAGGTTACTCAAACTGCTTTTGCTTTAGCTACTGCCTTTCATATACCTCCAACTGTATGAAAATGCACTTTTAAAATAAAACATTCCTTACCTAGCTCTTATTCAGTGATTTCCCGCCCTCCCTCCATGTTTTGACAGTTTGTTAGATAACCTTGACCATTCAGACAGAGTAGCATGGATTGAGAGAGTGATCAAAGAGAAAACTTCTGATTTGCCTTGCTGGAATTGCAATTATGATTTTTTCCACGTGGGTAATTTGAGACAGGTTGGTGAATGGTAAGATACTTTTAAAATCATAAAGATGTAAATAAAATTTATTTATGTACATTATAGCAAATTATTTGATTGAAATGAACAAAATCAAGAATGTTTGCTAAAGGAACTTTGAATATGTGGCCTGAAGTTTAAAGGAAGTCTAGTACTTTACAAAGATACAATATTCATGTGTCTCATCTCAGAATTTTATTATAACCCAAAGGAAATCTTCAAATCAGTTGATAGAAATTCTGACTATGTTGCAGGCATTTCTTGCATCTGTGTTTCTTGTTAAATGCACTCAAATACTTGATCTCAATCTATGTATTTTAATGATAAAAATAGTTTTCTCTGTTAGAATAGATTATTCTGTTCATTTGTTGTTACTGTAGCAAAACGAGTTCTTCAGTGAGTTCAAAGTGTGTGCTACGGAGATATTGTTACAGCAAAGATACATTGCATAATTATACTTGATTCTTTCACCTTCTCTCAGTTCATTAATTCATTTTCACTGGCATTGTAATTCAATTGTAAACTTCCAGTTCTCTAACAATTTCAGAGACCTACTATTCAAAAGAAAAAGCTTCACATATTTTCCTTTCTAATCTTAGAAAATTGTTGGACAACTCTTAGTGTCCTAAAGCAAGTATTGTTCTGAACTGCTGACTGCTTCAAGATTACAAATGAGTTTTCCAAATTAGAAATAAGATTCTGGTACCTTATAAATCAAGGAGGTTCCCAGTCTTGTCAAATAAACTTTCCTTTAGCCCTTTTAGCTCCAAAATTTCAAATCTGGAAATGTTGACTTTTTTTTTTTTTTTTCATAGAGATAATGCTATTTTAAGTCAGTTTAAGAAGAGGCTTTAAGATTTGTTTGAAATGTGTATCTTTGATATTGTGGACACATTATTGCATGAACAAGATAAGTACCAACAGTGAAGAAAGAATGTTTTTAAAAATCTCAAAATACTTTCTAATAAGTCATCCATAAAATGTGATAATACAAATAAATGGTGTCACTTATTTAAGTATTTGTAATTACCTGATCAGACCAATTTTTAGTTACGACATGGAAAGAGTGTAGATCTAGTTCTTTTGAGTTAATGTTTTATGGATTCACAAATTTATTATTTCCTTGAAATGCTATTTGATCCATACATAATGTGTGGATCCAATCCCATATTATAATAAAACAATGAAAAAAAAAATCAGAAAAGAAGTCTCACTGAGATCAGATGTCAGTAATTTGTAAGTCACTGTCTTATTTGGCATGTAAGATCTCATGGCTTAGACATTTTAGTTCATCTAAAATAAAGAAAAATTTTAAGGGCTATGCCTAACCAGTAAAGATTATTTTCATGGTCCAACATAATAACATTATAATGAATGTGTTTTTAGTTTCTTTTATAGAGTTCTTCCAGTAAGGAGCATCATGCAGTTTTCAGGCTCTAGCACAAATTAATCCTGTCCATACCTCTGCTGAAATCTGTGAAGAGGATATTTCACAGCTTGTCAGTTTTATGTTGCTGTTAGAATCTGATTTAAAAGACAAGCCAACAAATTAATTTGGCAATATTATCTCCCGTGTGAACATACTGGAAGTACATCAGCTTGTCTATAGACTTAAGTCATCAGATTTTTAATAAGGTTTGATGCATTTGAAAACGTTCTCCAGAAAGCACTCTCTCGCTAGTTATTAATTAAGCCATAATGAAACTGCTGAAAGCTTTTGACCTGCTTGATGTAGGTGAACAATACTCAAGTTTCTATAGAGAACTTTTTCTTGATGGTAGTGATAGTAACATGTTGAATAAATATTAGCTTGTGATTGATTGGCTTCATAAAAAAATGTGTTTTAAGAAGGTGGTGTGTTTCAGTCAAGCTTGTTAATTGTTCTACCAACTTTGTCCCTTGTGTAGCTAGCTGTCTTCCGAGGGGAACTTTTCCCCACAGTTTCTGATCCATAAAAATTGAACCCTTAACTAGACATTAGGCTGTTAGAGTGGATGCTCATTGTTTCACATGACTAACATCTGTTGTCTCCAGGAGATGAAGTAAGGTAGTTTTTGTTTTTGCAAGTGTTTCTTAACTTCAAAGGCTTGGTTCACAGGGATATTGAACTATAAGTTATCATTACGCCTTCTTGTACTGATGTATTGTGTCAGCATTTAATTGAATCATGTCAGATGATACACGTGTCTAGGTTGAGCATTTGTGTAGTCACCACTGATACTTGTTTTTCCCAAGTGCCACAGATTTTTATTTTCTGTTGTCTTGTAATGGAAGTGTATTGTGAACAGTGCATACTACAAGCCTTGTGAGTATAGCCAGCCCAGTTACAGGTGTGAATTGAGACCAGAATAGTAAACCAGTACAAGCCCTAAAGCATGCATAGATTTTTGTGGAAAAGTGTTCTCATGACCTGACAGCATGTAACTTCGGGGTTCTAAACTTTTTGTCTTTGCAGCCTTGAGTAAAGCTAATGAGGCTGATAATGAACATCAGTTTCACTCCTCTATTTCAGTTTTCTCTATCCTCTTTGGAAGCTTTTTATTTTGTTTGTTTGTTTTTAAGTTTGCTATGCTTTTTCCTTATTTTGTATTATCAAAAATGGCTAACTACTAGAATACAATTTTCTCTGGATCTTATAATTGTTCGTTCTTATAGTCTGTCTCTACTGTGACTGTACTGAGTTACCAAGAGATTAAAGAAGCTGAAATGCTTCAGTTTGGGGAGGAGAGAAGGCTGAAGGTGAATATGATGAAGCCTTAGAAAAATCACAGGGGAATGCAACATGTTCCATAGAGCTAGAACTAATGGAGCAATTGGTGAAACTTCTGGTAGGTCCATTTAAAACCCACAAAAGGAAGTACTTCTGTAGGTTAGGAACTTGCTGCCACAGGAATTTGTGGAAGAAGATAGTATCAGCAGGTTCAAAAAAGCATTAGACAAATTGTTAACAAAAGGCCTTTAAGCAGGTGTTAGGAGTAGGTGAGAGTGTGCCTCCTAACATGTTTCATTCAATGACTATGAATGCTAAGGTAATAGAAGAGAAAGATATAACTGATAGTGGCCAGTCTAACATGCTTTTTCTAGTGTCACTACTGAAGACTGAATACTTGTCTGGATGGTTCATTGGTCTTACCCAGCAGGAGATTGCATATAAGCTTTCATAGGTATTCTAGCTGAGCTGTATGGTTCATGTCTATGTTTTAACATACACTAAGAATAAGTTTATAAGAATATGTTTCAGTCAAAGTCCTTTCTTTTCTGTAGGTTGTCACTTGGTTTCGTCTCTTTCAAATAAGTTGCAGAACACCTGCCTTACTAATAATAATTCTCAGAAATCATTTGTGCAATTCTGGTATTTATTTACATGGTTTGCTTTTATCACACAAATTGCACAATGTCCCTTTTTGTGTTGGAACCTTCCAACACAACAGGGCAAAACCAAACTTATTGCTAGCCTAAGTAGTGAGCTGAAGAGTGAATGTGGTTTACTTGTTGATATACAATAAGAAATGTTCTGTTGCTGGACTGTGTTCTTAGTTTTCAGGATGTGTATTAACTGAGCAAGAGTAACTTTAAACAGCAGAGTAACTTCCCCGGTCCAGGTAACTTTTTTTCTCTTGGCAACATTGTCACACTGTGGATGTTCTGGTCCTCTGCTTTTCCAGAACCATAGGCAAGAGTTGTTAGGTCACTCCTTCCTTCTGAATCTTTGAGGGCTATCTTGTGTGGATGTGTGCTTCTGTGTGTCATGCAGCTGTGCTCATCTCATAAACCGTGTAATCTCAAGCGTTTTGTGGCTCTTCATAAAATTTTGCAAATGTATTTTTACGCCACCAGTAGACCCCTTCTCCCTTAACTGCCACATAGATGTTTGTAAAATGCAAGCCTTTAAAGTTCTTTTCATCAGTTTCATATAGCTTTCTTTGAGATGCAGTTAATATTTTTGAGCATTTCAGTTGAGTGTGTTTTGATTTGTTGCAACATTGGGTAATCTTAGCTGCAGGCTTTTGGGAATTACAATAGCATTAGCACTAAATTTACTTAATTGCATTGCAAGATTTGGGGATTGGGGAGTCTGTTTTGCTTGTTTGCTAAAAGCTTAAGAGTTCTGTTCTTCAACATACAGTTTCATGTTTGTAAAAACACACTCAACTTCTGGGATGAGGTGAGTTAATAGTTTCAGGAAAGTTATCAGGAAGTGAAAAAGAACGTATTTTTCCTTTGTGTTTGAGTACATGCAATCTGGGACATAATGGTTATGTAACTTTCTACCTGTCAGTTAAAGTAAGTTGCAGAGGGATGGAAAAACACTAACACAGGGGTGATCATTCTGGGAGTTGCACAACTGAGCAGTGACTGCTTGCAACAATTTCACATTTTACATGGGAAAATGCGCTCATTGCTTCTTAAAGCAGCTATGTTTTATTTAATACTGTAATGTTCTTTGAGGTACCTAGGAAAGAATAACTTGTGTTGAATTTTGAAACGTTTCAGGAGGTGGTTTTCTGTTCAAAATGACATTCATATTTGGCACCAAAACCAGTATATGGGAGTGGCTTCATTGGTGGTGTGTACTATTTTGGGAGCTCCCAGTCCCTTCTCTTTTGTCTTCTGTTGGAATTGCCAAAGAGAGAAAGTAACTTTGGATATATGACACTGGTAATTTCATTGTTTGTAGTAGTGCAATAATTTTCTTATTGGCTCCCAAATGTCTTGATTCAAGAACAATTTCTAAACTGTTTATTTTCTCAAACTGAAGGTGTTATGGAATTTACCTGATGAACCATTCCTCCTATTAAATCTGTTGTGCTCTGAACTTTGACTTATGAACAAGATGGGTATTTTTTATTAACTTGTTTCAAATGACATATTCTTATTTTGCATCCTGTGTAAACAACATAAAGTGTGTGTTGAAATTCTGAAGTTGCCATGCTGAGTAACTGTCAGCTTGTTGGGAAAAGTAACATTTTTAATGTAAACACTGGATAAAACTGAGTTCATTTTCAAATTGTGTGTGTGTGTATATATATATACACACACACACACACACATAAAATATAATCAACAATGATGAGACTTCACCTTCTTTGAGTGTTTAAATGTGATGCAATGTTTTTAAATCAACAAAAGCTGACTAGGCTGACTGTCTTCCTGTTTAAGTGGATTGCAGTATTTTCCCCCTAGAATTTATAGGCAATTTTAAATATACCTCCAGTAAAACTTTTTTATGGACATAAAGATTATGTGTGTAAGTGCATATATAAGATAAATGTAATATTATGCAGTGCAGTATAACATAGAAGTGTTATAATACATGAATGGCAACAGGTTATTCTAAAATTTACAGAAGTCTGTGGTAGATTTCTGCCATCATGTCTTGTTATCTTGTTCAGACCCTAAATGTTTACATTAAGCATATAAAGCTTTCTTTTCTTAAAAAGAAACATAGAAGTCTATTTCAACTCATACTAAAGTAATGCTTCTTTATTTAATTTTTAGATTGGTGGCATTCTGTTTGAGAAACGTCTTTCAAATAAATTACTCTTAAAATGTGTTGATAGCTATACCTTGATACATGCTTATTTTTTGGTGTGTGGGCATTCAGCAAGACAAGGACTTGCTACATGAGGTCTGACAGTGTTTCTTTGCCATCATAATAAGTAATGAAATACAGCTTTAGCAGTAAGTAGAAATGAGGAGGATTAATTTTATTCTTGCTGCAAAGCCAACTCTAGTATTAATTCTCCCTATCACTTGCTGTGCAAGGATCAGAGTCTGTTTCAGGGCTTACCAACTACCTCACTGTGGCTGCATAGTTGTTCACATTAACAGCTTCTACTTGTCTTTATGTTAAACATAAATTGTGAAGCAGTTCGTCATAGCCCTTGAAATGTTTTAATTCCCCTAATGAAACACTCACATAGTTGCTCTTTTGTGGCCTCATTGATGGGGGGAGGTGTATGGTGTCTGAGACCATGTTTCTTCAGGGCTTGAGGAAGAAGCTATTTGGGTAGAAGAGAGTTTACTAGTGCCTGTGCTGAAGGAGGTTCAGCCTTGCTCTGGGTAGCCTGGGGCCACTCAGAGGTGACAGCCAGGGGACCAGTCAGCAGATGAGTAGTTCTCACCTAGCCACAACTGATCTGTCACGTAATTGCTGGCCAAAGAAAAGTAGGTAGGGAAAGCAGAGGGGTATGGTGGGATACCTCAGGACGTGCATTTGAAGATGGAAATAGAAAAACAGGAAGAATGGAAGGTGTTATGGTAGAGGACACTTGGGATATAGAAGAGGGAGTGGGAACTAGATGAAGTGGGCTAAGGGGTATTGTAGGGAGAGCTAAAGGAATCACACCTAAAACCTGGGCGTGTAGGGCAGGACCAGAAGGTATTGTGTTAGTTTTGGAAATAAGAGATGGGGTTGGGAAGGAGGAGGAACACAAATAGTATTGCACTGAAGAGAGAAAGAAACAAAACCTATTGTCTAAGCTCACTTTATGTTGAAAAACTCTACCTGATCCCTAGCCTTCCACATTTAATTACCTTGGAAGACCACAGATATCTTCTGTGCCAGATTGAAGTCCCTGCGTAGAAGGCACTGTTTTCCAGATTATTTTCTGGTCTTCTAAAATTTCAGATCAAAAAATGCTGCTTTTTGCATTTCCCATTGTATCACAAAATATGCTTCTGCACTTGGACAGCATTATGGATTTTGCTATTGATGCATGTCTCATTTAAACACTGTATTAATTCTGGTAGTTATAAAGATGTTTTGTCAATCTGTTTTTATTCATCTGAACATACTGGCTATTGAGTTCATATTGTTTTGGTAGGATTTTAGTATTTAAAGATGGTTAATAATTTAAATTGAAATATAATCAGAAAATATGTTCTCCACAACTAGTTAATAAAATGCAAAATGAAATATTTTAATTAGGATTACTGTTGATGATGTTTATTGCGTCTTAAAACCATAATCCTAAATTATTATTTTATAGTACTGTAAGTCTGATATGCCTGATTTTTTTCAATACCTTTGCTATGTAGAAAACTTGCACAGCAGGTATGTTCCTCTTTTTTTTTTTCCTCCTTCTTCTTCTTTTTTTTTTTTCTTCCTGGCTGTGTCATCTTCAAAGTTTTTCTCTTGTCTTGGGTTGTTTAAATTTCATCTTGCACTTTTTTAATGTCTTTTCCTTCTTTATGGTGGGAGGGGAAAAAGAGAAGAGGTAGAAGCTACATTTCTTTGCTTTTGGAGCTAAACCTAATGACAGCTGTACCGACAATTTTCTTCTGTGTTTACATGCAGCCAGGAGCTATGGGCGGAGAAGAGGTAAAAGTATTTACTAAATGTTTTGTTTGCTGAATAGTGGGAAAAATAAATATTTAGTTCTTTTATGATAAGATGATGTTACCAATTTTAACATTATTTGGTTGATCAATTGCTTCATATAAATCAATCTCATATTCTTCATTTGCAAAACATCTCCCTTTTAATAGCAGCTTAAAGCAATGATGATTTTGAGCTGGTAACTTCAAGTGTGTTGCTATTACTAGTGAACTGGAGGATGACTGAATGTAAAGACTCTTTCATGACACGTATTTATGACTTTAAATGTGTAGCGTTCAAAAAAAAGATTGTTTTCAGGTTTGGGATTTTTTGTGCAATGTTTAACTAGTGCTTTGAACACTTCAAAAATACTTTTTTCTTAGATGAAACACCTTTCATTGAATCTTGAGTATTACATTGGATTGCCTTAGGTAGAACATTGTGAATACCAATACTAATAACTGTCCTCAACAGTGAATATTGATAATAATAATAATAAAAAATACAACATTTGAGCACATTTTAGATTTATTTCATCATAGGCAAACCTTAAAAAATAAAAGCGGACTCAAAACATTTTACAAACGTACAGAGCTGTATATGAGTTTATTCTGAGAGATTAATGAACATGGACAATAGCAAGCTCGCTGACTACCAAGAAAGCTACTAATGTAGCTTGCATTTATGTACTGTGCTGTACTTACACAGACTGGTTTTTATTGAGAAAATAACAGTGCAGATTGCAGCTTTTAACAATTAGAGTTAGGCAGTGCCATCTGCATGGGGTACTTTGGCATTAAACTTCATTTTATCTTCTTTTTCATGTATGTTCTGTGACAGCTATACATGTGACTGCTTCCTTTTCAAAATGCAGAATTTGCATCATTTGTGAAGAAGTTGGAGAGAAACCTAGCCATACAAGCAAGCCTATAGCGTATAATAAGTAACTTGTAGTTTGCATATATACATATGGATTGAGGTAGTAGGCTGTACAGGCTGTACTAATACAGTTTATAATATAGAATTTGAGCTGATTTTGTTCAAAGCTGACTGGTTTTAGTGTTTATTTGACAGCTAAACAAAAAGGAAAATATTTAAGTTTTCCCCACAAACTTACCTTCCTATTTTTTCCTGCTTCCAGAGAACACGCTATTGTTAACAGATGTTGAAAGCATCCTAATACTTACAGTTTTTCCGTGCTCTCATGGTACTGAAACAAATTGGAAAGTATGCAGAGTATATAATATTCTATACTCTCTGTGCATGTGAACACTGTTCAATTTCATTTTAAGATTGTGGCAAGTGTTTCCAGGTTGATCAAATGGCACCAAAGTAGGGAATGAGGTGGGAATCAGTTGGACGCTATTAACGTCTTGCAACTCATATTTACTTGTAGAAGTGAAATATAGTAATGTGGCAGTAATTGTGACGAATACAGCTTAGTCTGTTTTATACAAACTGTAGCGATGACAAAACAGGGCAAACAAGTTCTGAATGTGCTGGACTTTCAGAATATTTTTTTACTCTACCAAAAAGCATGTTTCACTCCATAATAATTGTTTCCTATGTGAAATTCAGGCTTTTCTATAGTAACAAGTAGATTTGTGTGTGTGTGCGTGTGTCTTGTCATTTATGTTAGGGATTTTGTGACTTGCCTTATTCATACAATACTGAAGTCTGTGATGTTCATGCTTTTTCATTACCTTGAATTTTATAATGTTGTTTTGAGCTTTCTTAACCTTAAGAAACATGAAATTCTACAATAGTCTGTTAAAAATGATGTGTGGTTTATCAAATATTCCTATATATCCCTATCTATTATTGTTTTTACCATTTGCATTGTGGTAATATGCAGAGTACCCAGACGCGAATCTGTGTAGGGACTCATTTCATGTTTATTATACTTTGATATTTTAATTACTGTTTGATTCTGTCACTATGACAAAGCATCTTCAGTGAGAAGCGGTTTTGTCAGAAATTTCTTGGGGCTTGCCATAACCTATCAGTTCTCTACTTGATCCTCTGTTTTCTTTGAGTGAAGAGGCGAGCATTTGAGCATTTCTTTGTAGGTATCATGCTTAGAACTGTTGAGTCATGTTCTTTTAGGCACCTTGTTTTTAACTTTTACAACCAGTTTTTCAGATACAGGTGTAAGCACAGCTATGGGAAATCAGCCCAAAATCTATTCTGCTACACTGACAACTCAGAGATGCCAGGGGAGGGGGGCAGGAGTATAAAAAGAGAGTATTTAGTGATGCTTTCCCATAATACTGTCCCAGAGATTTGCCTTTGAAGGTTTCTTGAGGTGATATCTCAATATTTATTGCTTCAGAATGGGCTTTTCTCCTGTTCTTGGCCATTCCCTTTTCTGAACCTGCATAGACTTTTCAAGCATCCTAAAAAGCCTGTGGCAAGGGGTTCCACAGTTTGACTTGCTTTCAGCCTTGCCATGTACTGACTGTGTTCAACACGCTTTAGTTTCCTCTTACTGGAAGAGACAGGGAACAATCATTCCCTGTTCCTTTGTCTGTATGCTTTCCATTATTTAAAATGTATACTTCATACATTTAACTCTATACTTGACTTAACTATAAAGTTTTAGATCGTCTTTTGCATTTACTTAAGAGGAGTACAGTGCTTGCAGACTGTCAAGCATCTGGCATAAGAGGTGATATCTTGCTTTTTAAGCTGCTGTGCATTTTTATTATTTCCTTCAGAACTCAGCACGTACTTGGCTTCCTCTCTAGACCTGTATTTCAGTTGAATACCTTGTTCTAGTATCTATTAATTTGATATGTCAAATTCCACTAATGGCTCATGATTGTTGTTTATTTTTTACAAGAAGGTAGGTTGTGGGGGTGGAAATTAAAAGATTATTTAGCTTCTTGGTAATGTCAATCTCTTACAGATATTCTCAAATCTCCTACTTTTCAATGAGTTTTCTGATTTGATGTTCTTACACAATTTTAGCCTTTCTATTTATTATTTTTCTCATGCATGTGTTCTCTTTTATGCTGAAACGCATATGTTTATATATGTGCATGACCTGTTTGTCCATTAATGGAATATTCATCAATAGTCTTTCCTGTTTTATGCTCTAAACCCACCATTTCTGACAACCAGTTATACTAGACTTCGAAGAATAGCATCTCTCAATCCTTCTCTGATTGTGGCATTTACCCTGTTTTTTATGTTGGTGCTTAAAAGCACAGTAGGATTTTTGCTTCAGTGGATTTTTGTATCTGTGATCTCTGTCAATGTTGTGCGTTCAATATATTCTTTCTAATCAAGACTTTAGTGCCTGGTGTTCATAAAAAATCAGGCTGGTGTTCTGTGTCAGTCAGAACATCTTTTCTGGTTTTTGTTTGTTAGCTTGTTTTCCATATATAGCATTGCTGGTTCTTTTTGTAATCTGTCCTTTACTACTGGAGACCCTATTAACTGATATTTTCAGTGTATACATTTTTCTGACTAGTGTTCCTCTGCATGTTCTGATTTTTCTCCTTGCCCCTGTTTTTTTTCCCGTGCTTCCCTGTGCTGTTAATACCAGTATGGTATTAATTCTTCCTTAGGTCTTGCTGGAAGTCAGTTTCATGTGATCCATTACCTTTGAATTTAATTATGTGCCCTGCTATTTATAATTGTAATTAATCCCCCTATAAACTGTTGTATCAATTAATTATAATTCCATCCCTGGGAGCAATACTTCGTGACATGAGGGGACAATTAGCCTTTTCAGAGTTGAGATGGGGTTCCCATTTATACATCTCTACATTCCACAATTAATTTTTAACTCGGGTATAGGGAATGACTAAATTCTGAAGTTGGCATGTTCAATGGTGTTGCTTACCTACAGACTTTGCATATCTCTATCTTCTGGGTTAATAAATCTGTTCTTAAGATAATGTGTGCATATTTTGGTAGTAATAGCAACAAGTTAATTGCATCAGATGATCACAAATTCTTTACTTTTCATTAACAAACTGAGTAGCAGCCATTTATGTTGCTTTTTGTTAATTCATTACTGAAAGGGTGTTTTAACACTGAGTAACAGCTTGACAGGCTGCCCTAGCTAACAACTTTTTTCTTCAAGCACAAGTTTTTTGTGGGTTTTTTTAATAAGATTTTAAAGATTATTTTTTTTTCTTGTTAGCTAAGCTTCTTGCTTCACCTATATGTTTAATATCCACAATACAAAGCTTTTCTATGTTTATTTTGCTGTTTGCCCCCCTACTCAGACTGGGCCTCCATTCACTCGAGGAGGAAGTGATGCAGCCCTTGTGGTTAGGACCCTGTAAAGCACTCTGAAGGAGGCTGTCCTGCTCTGCAGTGCAATGGCTTGAGGGATCTGCTCTTTAAGATCATTCCTTCAAGATCTCTTATGGAAGATTTAAATCTCTAAGAATCGGTTTGAAATGTAAATCATACAAAGGTTCTTTCTATAGCTATGACACACAATTTCATCAGATAACTTGGTTTTCATTGCTAGCTATTTGAAAGGGTTTGTTTTAAAGTTAAATTAGGTTTATTGTCTTGTAAGGATAACATAGTCTTGGAAAAATAGAAGCAATACTAATGAATGTTATTTGGATAACTGGACCACTTAGCTGGGTCCTTTAATGCAAATTCTGTTAAAGCAAAACAATAAAAGTAAAAGGAAAAGATAATGGTTTTTTACTTAAATATTTAATTCTCCAGGAAATAGCGTTAACTATAGATACTACAAAATCTGTTACAGGTCGGTCTTCACTCTTTCCTTTTGAAGATGGCTTCCTAGACGACAGTCACGGTGATCAGTCTTTATCATCGGGTCTCAGCTCTCCAACACGCTGTCAGAATGGTGAAAGAGTGGAACGCTATTCTAGAAAGGTGTTTGTTGGAGGTCTTCCTCCTGACATTGATGAAGGTACTGTGAATAAGTTACATTGGTGAGATGTGGGAATTGGCTTTCATATAATTACTTTTAAAAGGTCAGATTTTCATAAAAACAAATGTAACTTTCCAGGTATGTCACTTGTGGCATTATTTAAAACAAACACTTCAACCACCCCCTGCAACACCTGAGAATTTACTTGACATTCTTTCGTACTGTAGATCAGAAGAGATGGAGACAGAAATGCCTGCATAGCAGGTCTTCTATTCTGCAGTAGCAGGATGTGTTCCCACATAAAGTGGGAAAGCTGAAAAAGGGAACTTATTGGGTACTGTCACTCCTCCATAGTCTTTCCCTGTTCTTTTTAAAAGATGTGGTTGACTTAATACAGTCCTTGCCAAAATAAATTGGTTTTTAATTCATCAGTTCTTGTATCCAGCATGTATGTAGTCTTCAGCTGACAAATGTAGGGCAATTAATATGGTTACAAAATAATAACCAGCTTAGTAGGGATGGTCAGGTTTTTTTCTCAGTCTCAATCAGTATCTGCTCTACTTGCATGTGCCCCTCCACACCCTGACTCCCAAACCAAAATTGTGACAGTTTTTGGTGTATTTTTCATATAGCTGGAATCCACCACTATCTAGCTTCAATTGGCATACATAGGGAATTTGAAGATGCATTATAATGTAAAGAGAGGGATCTCTGAATCTGATCTACTAAACCAAAACCTAAACCATGTGCAACTTGAATAAAGAAAAAGTATGAGTTGCCAATCTATGGTTTACAAACAGCTCAAATGCAGTTCCCATGTCACATCATGAGTTGCAGGACTGTTGATACAGGAACTGCTGGGTAGTCTGAATCCCCAGCTGTAAGAAGAAGCAGGCCATCAGGTACAACTGATGTGAACATTGGTGGGTCACTCAGCATCAAAATACATGCCCAGCCTATCCTGCGAGGAAGTAACGGGGCCACTTGGGAGCTGTTACCCTCTTCCATGAGAGGTCTACTCCAGTAACACCTTTTTCCTTCCGCTCCTGAGTTATGCAGTATGTGTTTTGTTGCTCTAGTTGCTTGAAAAATGACATGCAGCTCATGGGGTCAGATAACTGGACACATCTCAAATGGCAGTCAAAAAATTGGAAAACCACTGCATTTGTCTTCAAACTTCTCCTGACAGATTGTTGCTCTGATCTATCTACCGTCACATTAGACAGAATTTTAAACTAATTCTTTCTTTAAAGTATATAAATAAATGCATTGAGAAAAAAGATTAAAAAAAAAACAAAACTTAAAATAATTTTTTTCTGAAGCATTTGCATGTAAAACAAAGTTGCTCTATAGGATAATTTGAGATGTGTGTTCCACAGTGTTTCTAAACTGATGCTTAAAACCCAAAGGAAATTTAGCAACTTAGTAATTCAAGGCAGGTTTCCAGAGGGGGCTGAGGAAGGTGAAATCCCCACAGTCGCATGACCTGAGGCAGCCTGCTTTCTAGGGCATGCTACAAGGAGTGGCCATGCTGACATGTAGCTCCTCCGTCAGTCCTATGTGGCTGCATCTGACCCTGCTTTGTGGCTATAATTAGAAATAGACTGCAGCTGAAACATATTCACTTCTGACAGATCATGTTTCCATTTAATCCTGCTGCAAACTTGTATTAGCAGAATGTAATATTACTTTTTTTAAACAGCCATATATAGCATAGAGGTGAAAGAATACTTAGGCATCGTCTATGTACATTATTGCAGTTTTCACTGTTCCTAATAGGTGTAGAAAATAGTCTGTTTTCTTTTTTTTAAAGTAAGAATTTTTACCTTGCCACTGTCAGTCTTCAGATTCTCTCTAAGGTGCCTCATTTGTTTTTTGTAGATGAGATCACTGCCAGCTTTCGTAGGTTTGGACCTCTTGTGGTGGACTGGCCTCATAAAGCTGAAAGCAAGTCATATTTTCCACCTAAAGGTAATTAGTTTAAAATACATTTATGTAGGCTGTTCTGGTAAAAGGAAACTACATCTGCAGTGTGGCAATCCATTACAAAGAAAAGATTCGACTCTTTATGATGAATTTTCTCTCTTTCAACAAGCATATTTTTCAGCAGTTGTGATCGAAAAAACATAATTCAGTGACTGAAATCTGGTCCTGTCTGTGTACTTCTTCAGCAAGCCTGGAGTGCTTGAATTGTGCCTTAATTTATACTAGGCTTACTTTAGAAGGCAAGTTGCAGAAATTTCCTAGTGCTGATTCTGTTGCAGTTTGCATAGTGTAGAAACTGTAGGAATAATAGCTGGAAGTAACTGGTGGATTGGGTACACAGTATTTTGTAGAGAAGCATGAGTCTGCTTTGTGTGTGTTCTGACCCAAGAAGCTGTGATCCTGCTAAGAACCACAAGGTCTGCATTGGGGCTCACTGGGTACTGAACTGCAGCAAGGAGCTCTGCTAAGAGAGGACAAGCTGGCATCATGCACCACTGTCACAGAGTTTCTAGGTTGGAGCTGATTTGGTTCGAGGTGGTTTAGAGTGTGTGCATGTGGGGCAGCAAAATGCTATGCAGACCTGTTTTGGTTGAGAAAGACCAGTTTACGGGAAACCTGTTTGGGAGAGTTACTTGGCTAAATAAAATTGCTCTTATTGTATCCTAGTCTCTCCTATGATTTTGTATTATACTACATACATTCTATTCTCAGTCACGCATGCCTCTTGCATATAGCGTGGGAGTTCACTCATGACCTGAAATAGCAGCATGAAGTTATACACAGAATTTCTGATCTATATGTTAAGATTTTCTGTTCTCACTGACCCTGAAAGCTCTTAATTGCTCATTAAGGCTACTGATTATTTTGGCAGAACAATGGGCTGTTCAGTCAGTGAACTAGCTAATACTACAATATTTTGATAGATATATTTTGACTGTAAAAACCCACACAAATAAAAGCCAACTTAATTTATCTGGAAGCTTAAGTGCTGGAGGCGAGATAACTCTGTGACAAATGCTTGCCCTGTAAACAGTATTTGGGGCACTTAAAAACAGAACAAAAACCCATACATGCTCCCTCTTTCCTGTTCCATTCTCACAACTCAGCCTTGCTGTCAGTACTTATTATGCAACATCTGTTCTTGAATTTAAAAACAAAACTAACAAAAAATCCCCAAAGCCAGCAACAAAACACCCCAAACCTCAAAAAAACCCATGTATTCTGAAGGATAGTTGGTAAAATATGATTTTCCCTTTTTATTTTATTTTTAAAGGTTTTTAGGGCCTTCTGGCTAGTGAATTCTGATTGTACCTTCACTTACAAGTTAAAAAAAAAAGTAGTAAAACCAGCTTCTCAGCTTCTCCTTGTCCCTAATATCTCCTACTACTCTCAACTTTTTTTTTCTTTTTTTTTTTCTTATTAATTCAATAAGTAACTATTCATGGTACATCAACGTGGGACTTCCAATTATGATTTTGTTCTGTATCTGACAGTGGACTAGTTATGCCTCGCCAAACTTGTAAAAATGTTTTTGAGTAAGATCTATTTTAGCAGAAGACAAGGGAATGCAGCCTCACTTCTATTTTTGTCATGATTCTAATACAGGAAACAGCTTTCAAAGCCCCTGCCAGTTGCCCTGAACGTCTGTCTGAAAGTGCTAAACAACAGTCAATCCCAACTGTTCCAGATTTATTTATAACTGACTTCTTAGTTATCAATCAGGGCTGCAGCATCATACGTCCTGCATTCCTGTCTTTGAGATTCACTTACAGTCATGTTAAGCTCGGTAGGTCAAATGTACTTGATTTACTGTGATCCCATACAGGGAGCATCTCCATAGAAGACCGAATGTTATTACCAGGAGTCAAAGGGTAAAGTTTGAATGTGTATTATTATTTTTTTCCACAGCTTTTTGGTCTACTTTATATTTATAAAGAGTACTTCTTTTCAAAAGTTATTATGGAATCATTGACAGAAGTACCACAATAAAATGTCTCCACTGCTGTTTTTCATTAAAAGTTCTTTTAGAACTAAAATAATTTTTTAAAAAACTTTTTTTATTTTAAGCTGTTTTGATGCACTATGAGGCATTTCTTTAAGAAATACAGTGAAATGAAAAGAGATATTTGAAATTATGCTTGATGCAAAATTCAGTGACATGACTTACTCAGCTGTCATACTCATGAATTCAAATGTTTTCTCTCTTCCTTTTTCTAGATATCTTCTCTTCCATGTTGCATTGCTAATCTGTAAATTCTCTGACATTTTGAATGTGATTCTTTCAAATGGAAAATATGTCCAAAAAAAAAATAGACAGATTAAATGATAGAGGAGAGAATGAGTTGGTGTTTGTGTGCTAGCAATCTCGAAGGAAAACAAGAAAAATGGATTGTTGGAATGCAGTGGGGATGGTGTGTAGACTGATCTTTCTTCACATATTAATAAAGCCTGACCTCCAAGGCTTCTCCCACCTACTTGAATGTGCTCCACTGGCAGTAAAATTGAATCCTGCTCTTTCTGAAAATATGCCATCACCTCCAGACAGACTTTAGTGTCCTTTTGATGGATAGCCTTTTTCATGACTCTTTTCGTGTCTGTAGGGTCAGACCAGTAGGCAGTGTCTGGACTTAGAACAAAGTTCAATATTTTTTTGTTTGTTTGCTTTGATAAGCATTTAGTTAGAGGTTTGGAGCAGACAACATCAGTAGTTGATGCCATGGGTCAGCATACTCAGCTAAGTTTTACACTGGAGCCATTTTACATCATCATTTTCTGTCTTCATAGTTAGATCCAGGTGATGACATCCCTCACAGTCCTGGCTGTATTAATACAGTCTTCCAGTATCTACTTATTGGTGTAATTTACTGAATTTGTGGAATGCTTACTATGTTGGTACAATATATGATTTCCCTATAGTCATACTATATTAGGAGCACTTTGTTGATATTCTTAGGCCTAGGAACAAAAGCCATGGAACTAGGAACTATTAGCCATGGCTAATCTGATCAAGCATGAAATCTCAAAGATTAAAATAAAATGTTGCTTACAGTCTAGTGACTTCCCCCACCATCACCACCCCCCTGAGGGCTTTATCTGGTTATCTTAGTGAGCAAGTCAGGCCATCGATGTGTAGTCAGTTCTAGCAAGCCTTATTAGCTAATTTATTAGTCAGTATGGTTGATTAGCTTAGGTGCAGTGGCATGTAAGCTGTTTTCAGGACTAGCTGGAGTCCAGAAACATTCCTGCAGTGTTGAGCTTGAACAAAGGTTTTTCTGGATTTGGCATCGTGAGCAGGATGGTGTCACCACAGCTCTGCTTAGGCACAGTACCTCAGATTTAGTGCTGGACCTGATGGACATACACAGTTGTGCGTGAAATATGCTGAACTGCAATCTCTAGCATGGTGAGTTACACAAGGCTTATTTCAGTGCAGTGCCAACATTATGCTTTTGGACCTTGGGGGATCGCAGATCAACATGGATGTGTCTGCACCGTATTCCTCAAGCACATCTATACTATTTGTATTATCCAGGTTATCTTGTTTTCCCAGATATTCTAGGTATTTGTTACCCTTACTGAGTCTTGCCTGACATCACAGAATACACTGTGAGCATGTAATTGGGAAAGCAATCTGGCTAGGTCAGTGGTTGAGTTTTGGTCATTATAATAAAACCAAAATCATCTGATAGATCAAACAGCCCTTACAGGATGCATTGGTTGCTGGTGAGTTCAATATTTATGTTGCTGAGAGAAGAGGGACCAGTGGCACTCAGCTCTTTTGTCACTGAAAGCATGTATTGTGCACTTGGACAAGACAAGCTGGTAACAGCTGACAATGTGCATAAGAGGTTCGTATTTCTAGTTCTGAGCATCTGTATTACTGCCTTAACATTTCTTTTTACCCCTCCAATGCATTGTAATGCTTAGCAACATGTTCTTATGCTGGTGTCATCCATGAGGTGATTTTAATGCTTTGCCTCTGAATAAGGCCAATTCATTCCCATTGCCTGAAAAGTCTTTGGATTACTTCCTTTGGCATCTGTTTGGATATGTTAGTAATGGAACTGGCAAAATTATAAATGCCATGTGTTGGTCTTGGGTAAGCAGATGCCCAGTTCGTAATGTGTTTACTTGGCTTTCACCACAGAGTTTTGGGAATTAAATGTGGTTTGTGGCTAAGTATTTTTTGAGTACCTATGAGATGTTGAGAAATAATGAAATATGCGCTGAAGAATGTTATCAAATGTAGTTACACATTACCATGACACAGTCTATTTCTCTCTGGCAAAATCCAGATAATTAATATTTTATTGAAATAGAAATTTATGGGTTTTTTACTTATTTGCTGGTCTGCTGAGTTAAGCAATGCTTCTGTCTTATTTTTCTTTTTTTTATTAAACAGATGGTGCCAACTGTTTCAAAAACATTCTTTTATTTTTTTAACAGATAGCTAGCTTTTAAACAACTTTTTAAAAAGCCTTTACTGATTTTTCTTTATGATAACTTTGTGAACTACGATTTTTCTAGCAACCACTAAAAACTGCACAACGTATTTCAAAATGACAAAAATTATGCACAAGTCTTCCTCTGTTCCTTTCCATTTAGGAGGACTGATGTTTGGACAAAGATGAGATTTAGAGTGAGAAAATGAAGCATGGCAGAGCTTGGAGATAGGATGGGTTTGGAACAGAAGAAATGCTTTTGGCTTTACAGTTGATTCAGATGTGTGGTGCAGCAGTCTGATCCTCTTGTGTTTTCCCTGTTCTTCAGTTAGTTATTCTGTTATTTGATAAAATTAAGCACACTTGTCCCTACTGCTCCACAGGGGACACTAAGGGTGAACAACATCTCATGAAGAAGAAAAAAGTGTATGCAAAGTTGCACAAAGTAACATTATGAAGTGATTCTCATGCTCTAATTTAAAACAACCGGTGGGACAGACTGTATGAGCCTTCCTGATGATCTCTAAAGTAATGTTAGAGGGGAACACTATTGTTAGTAGTCTTCTAACTGATCTTGATTTCATAGATGAGGACCATTTGCATGGTTAATTCCATTGCCACTGCAGTGGCAACAGTAGCTTCTGCCACAGGAGCAAGAATGAACGGGTGCAAGGGGAAAGTATGGAGTCATAATTCTAATTTCATCAGCCATATTCCCAAGAAGTATCTGGTTTGTCTGAATACAGCAATCTATTGTACTGAAACTAATTGCTTTGGCTTAATTGATCTAATACCATACTACCAAAGTCAGCATAAAATGCCTAGCCAATTTCTGTATTCTAAAAACTGAAGTGAGAGATCGTAATATTTGCTAGAACGGAAACTTGACATTCCTTACCCAGAAATATACTGTATGGCAAATAGTGATGCAAGATCTTTTTTTAAACTTTGTTTACATACGTTCCAACACACATGTGCGCAGTATCAGTCTTTTACCCATTGACATCTGAGGTCATGTATATCATTTGTAGTCTCTGTGTCTTCCCACAGCAGGGCAGCATAATTCCAAATCAATGCAATTCACAAAATGTGTGGTAGCAAAATGCAGCACATACTAATCTGTTCTTCTGTAGCTGTGTAACAAGGTGGTTTTTGCATAGTGTCGTGGTTTAACCCCAGCCAGCAACTAAGCACCACGCAGCTGCTCACTCAAATTTTCTTTTAGGTTTTCAATGACTTTTCTTTAAGTCTCCCTTTTTAAAGATCTTCACACAATTTCCTGTCTTGTCCTAAATGTTTGAGGATTCTTGGTGGTATACTGATAATGATGATTTTAGAATGTCCGTCTTGGAGACTGCTGTGCCAGTTATCAAAGAGCATTCAAGGAGTTTGCTTCATGTAAGAATCTCTGTCCCTAAAACTATGCCATTTGTAATTTCTTTTTCTAGGGGTAAACAAGAATCTGATGAAGCAAAATATAAAAATATTTTTGAGCAATCAAGCCTAAGCAGAACAAATCTGATTCTGAAGTAGTGTTGCAGGATTATTCTCTCCCACTTTTCATGTTGCTTCCAACAAATGCTGTTTTCTTTCATAATTGCTAGGTTGCTATAGATTTTTTTTTTTTTTATCCCTGAAGAAACCACAATTTTCTAGCATTTGTTGACT
Organism: Haliaeetus albicilla; assembly: GCF_947461875.1. Lineage (NCBI taxonomy): Eukaryota > Metazoa > Chordata > Aves > Accipitriformes > Accipitridae > Haliaeetus > Haliaeetus albicilla. The sequence continues at coordinate 23,852,971 of NC_091493.1, forward strand.
CTTCTTCAGTCAGCAACTAAGGAATGACCAGGTCTTTTCAGAAGGGTCTCAGCATCCATAGTCTTCACAGGATTTGGTAGTAGATTTGTTTCTGTCAGTCTTACTACTTGATGTAATGCCCATAATTACCGAATCAGCTCCTTTTCAGGACTGTTTTTGAGGTGTGGTGGTGGGGTTGGGAGGAGCAGATGTTGGGCTGCAATTACTGACAGCAGCTCTGGCTCTCAATTATTATTCTGTAAGAATTGATCTTGCCACACCACATGCTTGGTAACACTCTGTAAGACATTCTCCAACGTATAGTCGTCTCTTGTAAGATTTTATGTAATGGGACGAAATCAGATTATTTTCTGCCTATAGCACAAAAGAAGGCTGTTGTCCAAATTTAAATTTCTGTCCTATCAATAAATTTATCCCTTTTTTTTTTTTTGGGGGGGGGGGGGTGTCTGTCCTCAAGAAATTGTGGTTGACTTTTAGTCTACAGGACACTTGTCTGTGTAGACTTTTTTTTTTCCCTTGTTTTTTTGTGTCGTGTGCCCCCCCGCCCCCCCCCCCAAGACTTCAAAGTTCTCAATATATATCTCTGATAGGCTGGAGTACATCCTCAACAGATTCTTGGTTACTCACCAGTGTCCTGGCATTTTTGGTAGT